>NC_137337.1:10625808-11875808 GCF_965287045.1 Carcharhinus amblyrhynchos
GCCTTCACTTGATTCAGCTGTGTCACCTTGGACAAAATCAGCAATTTAATATGTGGAAGATTGCTTGCGCTTTTACTACTGTTCAGCATGGTGGCACCTCTACTCAAGCTAAAATCCTAAAGTTGAAACAGTAACATCCTGATTTGCAAGGAATGGCACTACAATCCTTCCTCAAGCAGCAAACATTTTATTGATTTGCTTTTCTTTCTGACATCTTTTGCAGTGGAGTAATGAGAATCATTCTGAATTCATTGACACTGCAAGTTCCATGTTAAGGACAGCTTCTACGTTCCTGATGCCTTCGGGCACATCAGCACGTCAGCTGCCACCCAGTGTGGCTCACATTGACCCAAAAAGCAGGGCCATGTTTCCACTTGGACTGGGGCATGCCACAAAGTATGTTGGACCACGAGTTGCCCTCATCGGGTAAGATAAATGGGTATTTATTTTCCTCTTCCCCTCTCTGACCTTGCCTCACGACCCATCGGAGGAGACCTGTAAAAGTTCAGGTAACCAGCTCGCTTTCCTGGTCTTAGCTGATGCCGGCACTGTATCAGGACGAAGAAATCTCAGAATTTGTGAATTCTTGTGACTTGTCCATGTGCAACATGACACGTGGGATGCTATAGGTATCTGCTCCAGGCCAGATTACGTTCTAGAGTGTGATCTTGCAGATTTGTTCAGCTTCTCTGAACTGTTGAATTCCTAAAAAGCTCCATAAAAAGCTAAACTCTCTTCCACATTATAGGTTGCTTGTCCAAATATTGCCTTTGTGACTCAGTGTCAAATTTTGTTTGATAACACTCCTGTCAAGAGGATGTTTTACTCTATAAAGGAAGCTATTTAAATGCAAACTGTTGTTGGTCAAAACAAAATTACCAAACACGTTTTGTTAGAGAATTGTTCAATTATGCCCTCCTTCAAATTTTACTGTAATCAAATTGGAATGCAGTGTCTGCATGGTTGGAGGTAAATTCAGTAGTAATTTTCAACAAAAAGTTGGATCCCTGCTTGAATAGGGAAGCACTGGGAGAGAGCTGGAGAGTGGGAGTAATTGGTATTTCTTAGGAGATCCAGCACAGAAAGAATGGATGAAATAACCCCCTTCTGTTCTGTACAATCTGTATTTTCAGTTGGGTAGCAGGTGCTAAAGATGTCATTGGAGAAACTAGTTACTCAACTCAATTATGCATGAGCTGAATTAGTAATGGCAAAACATCGGTGAAAAGACCTGTTTCTAAGTGAAATATCCTGGGTTTATGTAGTACCTTTCATGCCCACGGAATGTCTCAAACACTTCACAACCAATTAATTTACTTTTGAAAACAAGAAGAGCTGAAAGAATTTGTATTTAGCTTTTTTGTGATCTCAGGATGTGCCTGGCAGCCAGTGAAGAATTTATATTGTTAAAATGTAGCAAAGAGGACAGCCAGTTTGTGCACAGTAAGCCTCCTCTACACATAGCAAAATGATGATGAAGAGAGAATCTAATTTAATGATGTTGGTTGGAATAAATGCTGCCACTGACACCCGTCTGGGAGAGAAGACAGACGTCTATTTAAGCTCTCGTCTGAAAGATGGCACCTCTGACAGTGCGGCACAGGAGTGTCAGCCTATGCTTCTGTGTTCCAGTTTCTGAAGTGGGACACGAGCCCACAACCTTCTTGGAGGTGAGAGAGCCACCGACTGAGCCATGGCCGCACCTTCAGAGAATAGTCACTGCTGAGATGGAAATCACAGCGCCAATTTTCCCAAAATGAGAAACAATAACACCCATCAACAGGAAATGAGCTGAATGAAGAGTTAATCTGTCTTTGCTGATGTTACTTGAGAACTATACACTTGAGATATTCTGCGCATGTTGCTTTCAGTGGGGTTTGGTAGTTTTGTATCTGCTAGCTTTTCTTCTATAAAGTCATCATCAATTGCAATTATTAAGATTATTTTAAGTCTGCCACAAGTAGCAATTCCAAACTCATTGCTTTGCGAAATAAACGTGAGCTTTCTGTTCAGTTTAAGCAGCAAATAACAAGCATTAATGTTAAACTTCCTGTTCCTTTCTTAATTAGAATGATGCAATAGAAGCCTGGTTGCCTGGCTGGGTCCTTTGTTCTCGTGGCCTGATCCTGGAATAAATATTGTCTCACCCTGTAATTTCTCTCTCTCTGTAGTGATGCTGCTCACAGGGTTCACCCTCTAGCAGGTCAAGGAGTCAATCTGGGCTTCGGGGATGTGGCCAGTCTCTCTCAGCATCTCAGTGAGGCAGCCTTCAATGGCAAAGACCTGGGTAGGAGATCCTGTATGCCTTTGAATGGTGCAAGTGTGAATGGGTTTTTTTATTGATGACTGGCAAGAAACACCAGGTTATCTTTCTTAAGAATTCTCCCCTTAAGGAACTTTGTTTCTGGACTTTACAATGCAGCTTTGAATCCTGGATATCCCACTGGGTGCCCATTCCTACATTTTGCACCTTCTAGACATCTTTTTCTGCTTCCCCTGATTCCCCCCCACCTCCCCCATTCCCAACAGTTGTTGAGTCTGAGCAGATGTCCTATCTGTCTTTGGCTTAAGAGGTGTTTGTAATTGTTTCTGCTTTCTCCCCAAACCTGGCTCTTTGACTGTGGGGGGGGCATCAAAGCTTTGTTTGACCATGTCTTCACCTGACATTCCTGTCCATGCATGCTGCCCATTGCCAGTGGGTAGTGATCAGAGACAGTGGCCTAACATTTAACAAAAAAATTTCCACACTCTCACTCAAGGATGCTGGTGCTATTTTCCATGCTACACCTGGAATGGCACGGTGGTTAGCACTGCTGCCTCACAGCGCCAGGGACCCAGGTTCGATTCCAGGCTTGGGTCTGTATCTGTGTGGAGTTTGTATGTTCTCCCCATGTCTGCTCCAGTTTCCTCCCACAGTCTAAAGATGTGCAAGTTAGGTGGATTGATCAAGCGAAATTGCCCCTTAGTGTCAGGGGGACTAGCTAGGGCAAATGTATGAGGTTATGGGGACAGGGCCTGGGTGGGATTGTATCTGTGCAGACTCAATGGGCCAAATGGTCTCCTTATGAAGTGTAGGAATTTTATGATTTGATGAACTGATACCAACTCAGCACAGATCAGAGGTTGAATCTGGTACCTTTGGGCAGTAATATTACTGAGAGCGAATGCTTTATTCAATGAGCTATCATGGAACTGGGATGTTTCTGTCAGTGAGTCATCAGACTGCAGTTCTACAGGGTAAAAATTTCCTTTGGGCTGAATTTCAAGCCACATGGGAGGAAAAAGATTATTAGTTATCTGCCATTCTTACCGACCCATAAATAACAAAGGTTATTTATGTGCTTTAAAGCCATCTTGCTTTTCCAAACACCACTAAGTAGAGTAGAATTGAGTAGACTGTGTTTTAACCAATGCCTCCTATTTATCCAGGGTCCAACAAGCACTTGAATGCATTTGAAACTGAACGTCAGAGACATAACCTCCCTGTCATGGCTGCAATAGACTTGCTGAAAAGGCTGTACTCAACCAAAAGTATACCAGTGGTCTTGCTGAGAAGTCTTGGTCTGCAGGCAACAAATGCCTTTACGCCTGTTAAGGTAATCAATGAAACCATTTTGTTATTGTAAAGATGTAAGTAATGGAATAAGACCATGGCTTGGATACTGAAAAATTATTTCAATTGGTAAAGTAATGTTAAAGTTTATTTATTAGTCACAAGTAGGCTTACATTAACACTGCAATGAAGCTACTGTGAAATTCCCCTAGTCGCCACACTCCGGCACCTGTCTGGGGACACTGAGGGAGAATTTAGTATGGCCAATCCACCTAACCTGCACATCTTTCGGACTGTGGGAGGAAACCAGAGCGCCCGGAGGAAAGCCACGCAACCATGAGGGGAATGTGCAAACTCCACACGGTGACCCAAGCTGGGAATCGAACCTGGGTCCTTGGCGTTGTGAAGCAACAGTGCTAACCACTGTGCCACCCCATCGTGCTCCCTCCATCACTTGATAGGCAAGGGCAAACTTGGTTTGATACTGGAAGGATAAATGTGCTTCATAAAATGTGTTATCAGAATAAGGTGTGCACTAGCAAATATAGATATTGTTAATTAGATAAACATTCAAATGAGGAAACGTGTTGGTGCAGAAAAATAGGTTGTTTAGCCAAGATTGCTCTTGCACACCACCTAGAGGTCACTTCACAATGACATTGACCGAGGCTTGTGGGCATTTCAAAGATTTTTTTAAAAGGCTTTTCAGGGGGACGAAAGAGCAGAGTGAAGTTTAATTTTTATTTTTTATTTTCCATTGTTTTCCAGGAACAAATCATGGCATTCGTCAGCAGGTGAATTCTGTTCTGGAACTATCCTGGATTTCTTCTGTCTCTGGAGGATGTTGTGAGTTCTGGCTGCTAGGAAGTTTTTGTTTTGGGTCCCTGCTGTTTGTTTTGGAGGACTGATTTGTAATGGATTGCGTTTAAATCGAATACACGGTGAATATTGGATTGATGTATACCATCTCAAAATGTTTCTTGCCAGCCTGCAGCCAATGTACAGTCTGTCACTGAGCAGCGTACGAGTGGCGTGTGAGCTCCAAAAACATTTGGAATCATCCACTCACTGGTGAAGTTTGTTCACAGTTTGTGACAATCTAGTGAATTGTTAGATTGTAAAGAAAATTCATTCAGGGTCATGAATCTTAACAAATGAATTAAAAAACTGAAGTTCATACATCAATTGAATGCTTTAGTTGCCCCAGTGTTGAGTAGTCCTGCTTTAAGATGAAGTGTACATTTACATCACTGCCATTCACCTGGTGCGAAGGGGGATATGAAGGGAGGAGGACCACCTCATGGGCCTACTCCTGGGCCTATTAATAGCACTGGCTATTAATAGGACAGGCAGCGGGTGATCAGGGGGGTTGTCCATTCTGACTGTCTGCCTCTCTTCTGCAGCTATGTTCACTGCCACATGTCCCTAGAAAGGGAGCATGGTGTCTGCTGGCACCTTTAAGGCCTCCTGTGCCCAGTGGACACCACAGGGACTAGAGTGCATTGTTGTTCCCTTCAATTGCATTTTATTTCGATGTTTTAAGTTTCCTTTGAGATCCTATTTGCTTTAATGCAGCATCCCTTTGAGAAATACATTTTTAATTCGTCCCAATTTGTTGATTTATTTGGTTAACCAAAAGAAGCAGTATATCATTACTGCTTGTTTATGGGAAGAAAGCGTGTCGTGCTTGTTCTGTCTGAACAATATGGAAGGACTTCAAGATGGTGGTTTAAGTTGGACTATCCCCGGCTTCAGCACATCCAAAGGCCTTGTTGCATTTTGTGCAGCCCAGGCCAATGCAAATCTTAAGGTGAGGGAGAGAAAGCAAACTGTTTAGAGATGTCATTAGAGGGCTAATATATAATAAAGCTTACAAATTATATTTAAAATAAGGCAAAAATATACTGTTTTGTGATTTGCAATCTTTTTAATTTTGCTTTTGCTGTAAATATATCAGAAGTGACAAACCTTCTGAAATCAGTCACAAAATAGCAGGGTTTTTTTTAAAACAAGATTGAAAATTTAAGTTTTCAGATGTTGCCCTGGTAAACTCCAATTACACGTATCACTCAGGCAGGCCAAGTCCCTCAGTAGACTTGTATCTAGGCTGAGTTTCTGCATTTTCTTAAAATTCATATTGGAGCAGGATATGGTTTGAGTTCAACTTCTGATCTTCCCAAGGACTGTGATTTTTTTAAAAAAGCAGCTTGATATTTGTTTGAATGATGTGAATTGCAGGGGATAAACAGATGAAAATCTTATTTTCTAATCCTGTCTGTTGATGTTTTTAATTAATTTCTCAATGCTCATCGGTGAATTACCTTGACAATGCCTTAAAAGTTATTACACTCCCAGGACAGTACTCCCAAGACACACTGTCCTAGTTCAATATAAATTGCTATATAAATGCAATTATTTTATTACTGTACCTGTTACTGATTTAAGAGCCGGCTTTTTGCTGTTTTAAGGATTACTGCTGAAGACATTACCCTGCCAAATCAGTGAGGTTTTTTCCCTCCGTAAATAATTTTAGAACCAAAAGGTTTCAGGAATCGCCTTTGACATTGCTGTTCTGTGACAACCTATACTATTGAATGCAATTTATTGCAAGTTCAGTTTCTTTGTTTTGCTCTATTTCAATCCAGTCTATTTTGCACTGATTGACTTGTACTAAAAAGATCCACTGCTTTTTGATCCCTTGTAACTAAATTGAAGCGTTCTCTGAATATACAGCTTAATTCCAAAAAGATTAAAATTTAACTTCCAATGGATGAACAATCGAAGTCGAGAAGCTGCTTTTAGCCAGTCTGCAACACACCATGTTGCAACACAAACAGCCCATCCTTGAAAACCAAAATAAATTCTTATTCAAAAGGGTCATCCCAACTTTTTCTTGGGTTCCAGCAGTACATAATAGTGGAATATTGGGGCTTATGTATACCTCATAAATCCAGATGGATTTCACATTGAGGAGACTAAGTTCAAATGCTGTAAACCAAGAAATAAAAAGCTTGTGCAGGTAAGTTGGTGTTGCCTGGCTGCTGAATGTTCCTAGTTGTAGGATGTGAGAATGCATATGGTTCTGGTGATGTAGCAGGAGGCAATGAATACAGAGCAAACAGAATGTGTATTCAATCACTTTTAATTCAAAAAATTAAATACATAATTTATAGAACATGTTAAATACTGTGGTAATATACAATTAAATTTACACCATGTGCTGAGGGCATTGAGAAATTAAAATGTGTTGCTGTCCTGCATTCTCAATAAAATCACTGCTTTAAATAAAACATTCATTAATTACAGCCATCATGCAATTAAATAATGTGCGATTTACAGTTTTTAAAAGTACCCCCAAGAATTTTGTACCACAACTGAATGAATTCCATAGTTCATGGAGATCAGGGAGTTGGTGCCTATCAGTTACGTGAGAGGTTATTCTGTGAATATCTTTCGCCTGCTTTCCAGAGCCTCCAGTGTTCAGTTGGTTGAAGGCTCAAGGTGGTTTTCATTTTCTAAGATGGTGCTTGGATACAAGTCAGTCTGATAAGCTAGACTCCCCAGTGGTCAGCTGTGCAGACCAGAAATTGATACTATATTTAACAAAAATACGATTTTGAAGGATACTGTTAAATTTGAATTAAATATTTATTTTAAATAGCTGGTTCATGTTTCCAGTTTGTTACAGTTACCTTTAAATCTGAAATATTACAGCATAGTAACCTGGACGGTCTTTACAGAAAGAATCTCAGTACCACAGGTTATTGTTCAAGAATTGCAATTCATTAGGAAGTTGTGACAGATGAGTGGCCAGATAAGGCAGGACTTTGCACGTACTAGTGGTTGAAGTACTTCACTTCAATCCCCTTGGAAATTCAAACTCACCCAAGAGTTGCATTTTTGAAAATCTAGATTTGGATAAATACTTGCAAGGGAGACTACTCTCTCCTCTCCCAACTTCTTCAGTGCTTGCTTTATTTTTATTTTCCCCCCCTAGCTATCTGAATGAAAACTGGTCCAGGCAAAACAAATTACTTTAACTCAGTCACTTGGTGGCAGGGATGTTTGGCTGAGGATGACAGCCTCCTAAGTATTTTTCACAGGTTGAAACGTCTCTCCCTGCCCTTTGTCTGCTGGTACAGGCAATACTGGTTGTGAATAGGAAGGTTTTGCATTCCAGTGCTTCTCCCTTTTTAAATGATAACACCACAATCAACTTCAAAACCAAGGTTCCATCAGAGATAACAAACACGTATTTGGATTCAAAGCTGGTGCTTTGGTCTAAGACAACTTTTGAACATGATAATTTATTTAAAAAGCCTTGTCACGCTATCATGATCAGCATTCATCATTAACACTGATGTTTTATTTTATATTTTCTATGGGATGTGGACATTGCTGGCAAGGCCTGCATTTGAATACAGGAGTTGGGACATCCTGTTGAAGTTGTACAAGAATTGATAAAGCCATACTTGGAATACTGTGTGCAATTCTGATCACCCTATTATAGAAAAGATATTATTAAATTAGAAAGAGTGCAGAAAAGATTTATTAGGATGCTACTGGGACTTGATGGATTGAGTATAAGGAGAGGCTGAATAGACTGGGACTTTTTTCTCTGGAGCGTAGAAGGTTGAGGGGTGATCTTATAGAGGTCTACAAAATAATAAGGGGCATAGACAAGGTAGATAGTCATATCTTCTCCCAAAGGCAGGGGAGTCTAAAACTAGAGGGCGTAGGTTTAAGGTGATAGGGGAGAGATACAGAAGTGTCCAGAGGGGCAATTTTTTCACAGTGGTTAGTGTCTGGAACAAGCTGCCAGAGGTAGTAGTACAGGTGGGTACAATTTTATCTTTTAAAAAGCATTACATGGGTACAATGGGTATAGAGGGATATGGGCCAAATATGGGCAATTGGGATTAGCTTAGGGATTTTAGAACATAGAAAAACTACACCACAAACAGGTCCTTTGGCCCACAAGTTGCGCCAATCATATCCCTACCTACTAGGCTTACCTATAACCCTCAATCCTATTAAGTCCCATGTACTCATCCAGAAGTCTCTTAAAAGATGCTATCGAATTTGCCTCCACCACCACTGACAGCAGCTGATTCCACTCATCCACCACCCTCAGTGAAAAACTTACCCCTGACATCTCCTCTGTATCTACTTGCCAGCACCTTAAACCTGTGTCCTCTCATAGCAAACATTTCAGCCCTGTAAAAAAGCCTCTGAGAATCCACCCGATCTATACTTCTCAACATCTTATACACCTCTATCAGGTCACCTCTCATCCTTCGTCTCCCCAAGGAAAAGACTGAGCTCTCTCAACCTATCCTCATAAGGCATACCACCCAATCCAGGCAACATCCTTGTAAATCTCCTCTGAACCCTTTCAATAGCTTCCACATCCTTCTGATAATGAGGCGACCAGAACTGAGCACAGTACTCCAAGTGGGGTCTGACTAGGGTCTTATAAAGCTGCAGCATTATCTCCTGACTCCTAAACTCAATCCCTCAATTGATGAAGGCCAGTACACCATATGCCTTCTTAACCACATCCTCTACCTGCGAGACCGATTTAAGAGTCCTATGGACCCGGACCCCAAGGTCCTTCTGATCCTCTACACTGCTAAGAGTCTTAACCTTGATATTATACGCCTTCATCCCATTTGACCGGGATTTTAAAAAAATAAGGGCCTGTTTCCACGCTGTAAACCTCGATGACTCTATTGACTCTATGAGCTGCCCATCCCTAATTGCACTTGAACTGAGAGGCTCACTAGGTCATTTCAGGTGGCAGTTAATAGTCAATGTTGGCCAGACTGGGTAAGGATGGCAGATTTCCTTCCCTAAAGGACATTATCGAACCACAGGTGGATTTTCACAAGAATCTAAGATAGTTTCATGGTCACATTGCTGCTGACAGGCTTGGAGTTCCAGATTCTATTAACTGAATTCAAATTCCATCAGCTGCATATCTCTAGGTCATTAGTCCAGTGACAATACTACTACACCACCATCTCCCCATTTAAAAAGCTTATTTAATCATGGCTTAGAACCTTCATCTCCTTTTCATGTTACTTTGAATTCCAGTTACATTGGGAGCAGTGACTAAATTAAATAATACTAGGAAGGAATAAGTATGTCAAAGTTGCTTCCCAAACTCCAATAGTACAAGGGAGTATGACAATTATCACCCTGGTAAATGTTTTGGGACTGAGGATTTCCACAATCAGACAGCAATGTAACTGGCTAGGTTAGCATTTATTGCCCTTCACCTGAATGACTGCTGAGCCATTTCAGAGTTGACCACATTACTGTGGATCTGGAGTCACATGTAGGCCAGACCAGGTAATAAGTATAGCAGATGATTTGCACAATAAGCAATGGTTTATTGGGCTATCATTGGACTTTTAATTCCAGATTTTTACTGAATTCAAATTTCACCATCTGCCGTGGTGAGATCTGAACCTGGGTCTCCAGAGCATTGCGAAGAATCTCTGGATTACTAGTCTGGTGACAATACTGCCTTTTTTGGTACTTTTTTTTGAAGAAACTCAAATGTCTATGGATTTAAGACATAATGTTTAGAAAAATAAGAGTCAAAAATATAGCATTTGCCATCATCACCACCCCCCTCCCCCCCACAGCCCCACTTCCTCAATTTTTGACAGACCCACAGTGATGGGGATCTGATTATGAACACACATCTCTAGATTGTTTTCAGTGGGCAGAATCTGATTTGGAGTTGCGGTTATATTTTCCTCACAGGAGGTAATAAATTACAGTGTTCATTCTATTGAATAGTGACAATCATGCAGTTCAATATCCTCAAAATATAAAAGTGTCATTTATTTATTTGCAATTCATGGAGTTGTCTTTAGTGACTGGATGAGGTGGAATGCTGCTCCTAGTGCCCAGCTAGTTTCTATATTGTTGACTTTCTTGGCCAGCTGTGAAAACAGAAAATGGAAAGATGAGAAATCATAGAATCCCTATAGTGCAGAAGAGGTCATTCAGCCCATCGAATCTGCACTGACCACAATCCCACCTAGTCCCTATCCCCATAACCCCATGCATTTACCCTAGATAGTCCCCCCGACACTAAGGGACAAATAAGCATAACCAATCCACCTAACCCACACATCTTTGGACTGTGGGAAGAAACCCATGCAAACACAGGGAGAATGTGCAGACTCCACACAGTGACCCAATTCGAGAATCAAACCCAGGTCCTTGGCCCTGAGAGGCAGCAGTACTAGCTACTGTGCATGCTGCAACAAAACAAACTTCTGTTTGGAGAAGGTGATAAAAAGGCAAACAAACTCAGGCAGAATGGAGTAGGTTGAGTCACAAAGACTGAGATTCTTCAATCTTATTCGTGGGACAGAATTTTTTGGATCAAGGGATTTTTTGCTCCACTACCTAAAACGTTCGCAGGATCCCTGATATTGAACAATGTCAAATGGCTGTGAGGCAATCTGTGGAGCATCGCTTGGCTGGAGGTAGGCCTACTGCCCTTATCTAGGGAGGAAGTCCCATCTTAGAAATGCCAGCCAACAAGATCAGCTCTCAGCTTCCTAGTCCTAGCAGCTGAGTGCCACAGAATAAAGTGCTGGGAGACCAGAATACATGCCAGTCCCTTGTCAGGGGAGCAGGTTGCAGGTATGGGGGTCGGGGGTGCTCCCTAATCAGGAAACGGGTTCTGTGAAGGAGATGCATGCCATTCTTTCCTGCCCAAGGCTCAGGTACGGCTTACCTCCTCACCTTCTTCCATCAGCTTAAACATCGTGGTCAGGTCCTTTCAGGTTTTCTCAATGTTATTCAAAAAAGTAATATTTTCATATTATTTTCTGAGTTTTTCTGAATCCCTTCCCCACTGATTATAATCAGAGTAAAAAGAGGATGTAAAACTAAAGTGACTTTAAAAACCCCAAGTAATGTTATAACATATAATGAATACTAGATAACATACTTTGAAAATGGACGTATTTGATGGACAGGGATCACAAAATGATTGCTGTTTCCAATTGCTAATGTTCACCTAGGAGGAAGCAACAGATGATTCCTATATCCTGCAACAGATTATGGTTTATTCTTTGGACTTGCCTGATTATTAGTGTTGGTAACCACACTTTACCTGTATTATTACTCATCTAGATTGACCTTATAAACCTAATAAAAAAAACCCATTATTGTGAAACTCCAAGTTGAGCCACTAACAACCATTCTTGCAATCTGGCATCAGAGTCAGAATAAGCACCATGTTTACCTGTAGTTCAGTGTGATCATAGAATCCAAACCCTTCCTTGAGCAAAGCGGTGATGTATGTCAGATCCATACACAGAAAGGGACTGCCTTTGGTTGCTTCATTCAAGTCTTTGCACACTGAAGAATTCAAAATTCACGATTAGACTGCAGGAAAATAGGAGTGGTTCACTTTTAGTCTGGTCTGTTAACTGTGTTTGTGAACACATCAAAGCTGACCATCACTTTCCTCTCCTTTTTCTTGTTTTGACTCCTTTTAATGGGACAATCCATTTGAAAAAGGTCATTCAGTCCAACAGATCCATATTGGTGTTAATGCAGCTCATGAATTTTCACCCTTATCTAACCTCAGCATAGCTTTCTAATCTTTTCTTTCTCATGTACTTATCTAGCTTCCTCTTCAATGCATCTATGCAATTTGCCCTAACTGTTCCATGGAGTAGCAAGTTTCACTTTTTACCTAGCGGCTAGAAAAGTTTCTCCTAATTTGTTGTTGATTTATTAGTGTTTGAGGAGAAAGTTAAGCTTTCCTTTTGATTTGACAGCATCACCTACAATGTTCCAAATGACACACCTCATGTTTGCAAATTTGGTTTGATCATGGAATAATTCTTCAGATAGGTTTACATTTCTTAACAGTATCTAGCAGATTTTAAAATCAAGGTTGGGATGTGTGCATGTGTGTCTGTGCATCTGTTTTGCTGGTAAAGCCAGCAATTATTGCACATCCCTAGTTACGCTCGGGACGTTCTCGAACTGCTGTAGGGGGTGAGGTAAAGACATTCCCTTATGTTATTCGTTTGTTCACCTCCCTGTCACTTCTATCTATTTAGGAAGGCAATAATGTCTGACAAAAAACAAAAAGGTTCCATCAGAAAGAAGAGAATTTATGTTAGAAAGGTTTACTTTCTACATTCCTTCCTCTCTAGCCCTGATAAAATTTTGTTTTGGAAGTCAGTTTTAGTAAGAGTTGCAATCGAATCTCGTCTTTCACTTAAAAAACAGTGTAAAGCATTGCTGGAAATACCGTAATGGGAAACCTGTTCTCAACCAGTTCTATTTTGTTAAGGAGAGTGTACAAATTTCTTAATGGAACTACCTTAAAGAACAGAATATTGCTACTCAAAGAGACCAAATAAAAAATACCTTGCATTGCTTTCATTTCAAAATCCTTCACAAGTATGATGCCACCCTTCTCACCATCTAAAATAAAAGAGAAATAAAGCTTTCTGAAATATGTAGGAGAGTGAGAACAAAAAAAAAGTCATTCTAGTCGCTCACATACCAATCATTCCTGCATCTACAGCTCGATCATAGTAATAGGAGAAGGCATAGAAACTCCTGCTCTTGATTTCATCTTGCTGATCCAGTTTCTCTCGTATCACCTTTATAACTTCAGTGTAACAGGATCGGAAGCCAGAGGGAACTGTGATTACAAATACAACAATAAAGAATTGCATTGTGCCTTTCAGCCACGGAAACGCTTTTGAAATATTGTAGATGTTTTGCAGCAAGCAGTGGGTTTGCACGTAGCAAACTCCCACAAACAGCTATGTGGTGATGACCAGATAAAAGTGGTTTTAATGACGTTAATGAGGAGATAAATATTGGCCAAGACAACTGGGCTAACTTCACTTCTGTTCTTCAGAAGTGGCGTGGGATCATTTAATGTTGGCAAGTGCGAGGTGGTCCACTTTGGTAGGAATAATGGTAGGAAGGATTATTACTTACGTGGAGAAAAACTGCAGCAGGCGACGGTGCAGAGGGACCTCGGGGTCCTTGTGCATGAGTCGCAAAAACCCAGCTTGCAGGTGCAGCAGGTGGTCAGGAAGGCGAATGGGATGCTGGCCTTCATCGTGAGGGGGATTGAATATAAAAGTAGGGAGGTCTTGCTGCGGCTGTATAGGGCATTGGTGAGGCCGCAGCTGGAGTACTGTGTGCAGTTTTGGGCGCCGTACTTACGCAAGGATATTTTGGCCTTGGAGGGAGTGCAGAGGAGGTTTACTAGGCTGATGCCGGAGTTGAGGGGGTGGACTATGAGGAGAGGCTGAATAAATTAGGCTTGTCCTCGTTAGAGTTTAGAAGAATGAGGGGAGATCTCATTGAGACGTATAAGATGATGAATGTGATGGATAGGATAGAGGTGGAGAGGCTCTTCCCGCTCAGAAAGGATAGTAGGCCTAGGGGGCACAGCCTCAAGATAAAGGGGGGGCGGTTTAGAATGGAGTTGAGGAGGAACTTCTTCACTCAAAGGGTGGTGAATCTCT
Source organism: Carcharhinus amblyrhynchos (assembly GCF_965287045.1). Lineage (NCBI taxonomy): Eukaryota > Metazoa > Chordata > Chondrichthyes > Carcharhiniformes > Carcharhinidae > Carcharhinus > Carcharhinus amblyrhynchos. The sequence goes on from NC_137337.1 coordinate 10,639,900, forward strand.
GGAATTCTCTGCCAGTTGAAGTGGTGGAGGCTACCTCGCTAAATATTTTTAAGAAGCGGGTTGATGGGTTTTTGATAAGCGAGGGGATTAAGGGTTATGGGGAGAGGGCGGGAATGTGGAACTGAGCCACGACAGATCAGCCATGATCTTATTGAATGGCAGGGCAGGCTCGAAGGGCTAGTTGGCCTACTCCTGCTCCTATTTCTTATGTTCTTATACCGACCTGAAAGCACTGACTGTGCCTCTGTTTATTGTCTCATCCAAAACACACACTTCCATGAGGTGCAACACTCCTTCAAAATTGTACTGGAATATCAACCCAAACCTCTGTGCCCAAGTCTCTGGAGTAGTATTTAGCCCACAAGCTTCTGAGTCAGAGTCAACAATGCTACCAACTAAGTCATGGCCAACACAAACATTACACAGGTCATCCTATTCAATTCATAAAAGAAAAAACAAAGAACAAAATCAGCCCGGGAAACAGGCCCTTCGGCCCAACAAGCCCGCGCTGCTATCTCAACACCACCAGTCCGCCTCTCTACCCATGACCCCTATCTAATGTTTTATGGCTATCCTAAAGATACAGAATGTTAGTCAACCAGCATTCTGGTGACCCCAAATTAAACAAACAACCTGCAAGAAGGTACATTCCATAAAATGCGTTAGCACGAATGAAGATTTTATTTTGTAATTAAACATGTTACAGGATTGTTTATGGTAAGGGAGAATATGGTTTTTGGGAGCAAGCTGTTTATGTTATTTAAGAATTTGGGAGGGGTGCGAGAGCAATAAAGTGGGTTGAGGAAATTAATTTGATTTGAAGTTTGAGCCTTCCGAGCAAGCTGAAACCTTTGCAACCCGTTCTATCCCATTGGAAATCTTTCAGCTCTGTTGATTTCAAAGTACAGAGCTTTGAAAGAGGCTTCCATTGACAGCTTATGGATTTCTACTCAGGCTCCAGTCAGTTGTGTTTATTTACATTTCCCTTCATCCTTGAATGCATCTCAAGTACCTCCATTGTTCCTAATGGCAATGTTGGCGTTGACTTAGCCTGACTGAAAGTTTTGGTTTCTTCAAAAGAAATAAGTGGCTTAACTTCCTCTTTTGCAGACCATTTATTCCCTTTGAAGAAACCAAAGCCACATCCAACAACATGCTCTGAAAACTCTTGCTCACATTCCAACATAGCAGCAGAGCTTACACGGTAGTTAGCACTGCCGTCTCACAGCGCCAGGGACCTGGGTTCAATTCTGGCCTTGGGTGACTGTGTGGGGTTTGTATGTTCTCACCGTGTCTGCATGGGTTTCCTCCAGGTATCCTCCCACACTCCAAAGATGTGCAGGTTAGGTAGACTGGCATACAATAAATTGCCCCTTAGTGTCCAAGATGTATTGTTAGGGAGATTAGTGGGGTGAATATGTGGGGTTACCTGGATGGGCCATATGGCCTCCTTCTGCACTGTCAGGATACAATGAAAAAAATTCTTAGTAGAACAACCCACAGCATTCTTAAATAAAAGTGAATTTATTCTATCCACAGAACCTTTAATAAAAAATTGCAGGCCCTAAACTGCATTTTTGCCTAAAACTAATTATGTATTCCTTGGGCCATACCCTACCCTATTTATGTATCAAATTTCAGTTAAAACTGTCCATTAGATTTTGAGACACATTGTTTACAGACAAATAGACTAATATGGGTAAAAGTAGTACCTCTACCTATTTTCATTGGCAAGAGGTAAAAATGGACTGGAATAGTCCATGACTTGTGGATCAGAGGACGAGGAGGCTGGGCACTGTAGTCACAGAGAAACAAGGAAGTGGCAAGGACTTTGAACAAATACATTTGTCTTCATGACAGAAGATACTAAAAGCATCCCAGAAATAGTAGAAAAATAGGGGAGCTTCCCTTCTCTAGGCTGGAACACATAGACACATTTAATGGCCCTGAAATTATGTCAACAAATGTAGCACAGGCCAAGAATAAGTCGTGGTTCAGTCCATGTATGGTACAGTACCACAGCAGTACAGTTCAGAAAGAAAAAGTACCACCAAGGACAGCATGACACACTCTCAAGTACCCAAGATAGTAATCTCTGTGCAAGTCAAACCCAAGCAATACATATTATCACAACAGACACTTCACTTTAAACTAGGTGAAGTACAAAGTTTACAATTTATTTTTAAATTAAACAAAATACAGAAGTTAAAATTGTCCCAGTTTGATATGTTGGACTACCATTGCCATCTAGAACTGGTACTGAGCTCTTTGATCCGATGTAGGGGTTGAACTTACGATATCACGATACGTCTTAGCAGTGTTTTTGAAATGACAACTTTGCTTGTGGTTCTAAACCAGTTGTATCCTGGAGAGTAACACATAGATTCCTACAGTTCCCAACAACGTGCTTTGAGCTCAGCTGCTCTGAACAAGATGGTTTACCACTCAATGCATAAATGTTGTGATGTAAAGTGTGTGATAACGTAGGAGATTATACTCCGTGGTGAAGGCCATAACTGTGGGTGTGTAACACTAACCAAGGGAGCATGATCTTGAGAGATGTTTTCACTTATTCACCAAGGTTCAGTTTACGGAATATTAAATCAAGTTCCGTGCAATCACAGTTATTAAATTGTGGGACAACATTACCTTCTCTTTCATTTGTTCAAACTATCCTACCTTCTTTCATTCCTCCAAACTTATAGTTGACTCCACCAAATTTCCATTCAGCTTTCAAGGACTGTGGTAAGCATGAACTCCTATATCTTCTGCTCTCGCCATCTGAACAGAAGAAAGGGCAGTATTTAGAAGGACATAATAAAAAGAAATCAAAATTGTGCAAGGCTTTAAGGGGAGAAGTGAAAATTCTCCACTGTGACATTCACACATTGAAAGTCCAACCAAGTTTTTAAATTTAAGTTTATTGATTATAGTGTCACAAGAAGGCTTATTTCATCGCTGCAATGAAGTTACTGTGAAAATCTCCTAGTCTCCACACTTCGGTGCCTGTTTGGGGACACAGAGAAATTTACACAGCCAATGCATTTAACCAGCACATCTTTTGGACTGGGAGGAAACCAGATCATCAGAAGAAAACCCATGCAGACACAGGGAGAACGCGCAGACTCCGCATAGACAGTGACCCAAGCCAGGAATCAAACCCAGGTCCCTGGAGCTGTGAGGCAGCAGTGGTAACCACCGTGCCATCTATGGAACGGGATGAACCCACTTATTTTTTCCATTCCAGAGAGTTCATCTCGAGGTTTGACTATTTTTGATTCTGTCCTATATGTTAAATTGTATGACAAACTGGGCAGAGAAATACATAAACCATTAAGTTCCATAGAGTGTTGGTCATCCCATTCCACAATTCATCTTCAATGGTCAACAGGAAGAGCAGTAGCCCCAAGAGGGTCTCATCTTTTGGAGGAGGGAATAGGAGGTCACCTCAGGCTCATCTGCAGTAATAACCTTGATCTCAAGGCAGTTTTACTGTAAAGTTACATTTGCATTAATAATCTGATAATTATGCCTCAGCAACAAAAAACCTCAGGAAAGAATTCTCCCATTGCAAACAACTGAGAAAATTGAAACTTCTGTCATTTAAATCCTCCAGTGAAAATGGGATGGACTCCAGGGTCCACACATCAACTTAATTCACCTCAATTCTGCAAATCAAAGAAACCCTACAGTACAGAAGGCCATTCAGATAGAAGCAGGGAAGTTGTTTCCACTGGCAGATGAAACTAGAACTAGGGGGTATGACCTCAAAATAAAGAGGAGCAGATTTAGGGCTGAGTTGAGGAAGAACTTCTTCACACAAAGGGCTGTGAATCTATGGAATTCCCTGCCCAGTGAAGCAGTTGAGGCTACCTCATTGAATGTTTTTAAGGCAAGGATAGGTAAATTTTTGAACAGTAAGGGAATTAAGGGTTATGGTGCGGGGCGGGTAAGTGAAGCTGAGTCCATGACAAGATCAGTCATGATCTTATTGAATGGCGGAGCAGAATCGAGGGGCCAGATGGCCTCCTCCTGCTCCTAGTTCTTGTGTTCTTATATTCAGCCCATCGAGCCTGCACTGACAGCAATCCCACCCAAGCCCTATCCCCGAAACCCCACATATTTACCCTGCTAATCCTCTAATGTACACGCTCCAGGATACTAATGGTCAACTTAGCATGGCCAAGCAACCTAACCTGCACGTCTTTGGACAGTGGGAGGAAATTGGAGCATCCGGAGGAAACCCATGCAGCCACGGGAGAATGTGCAAACTCCACACAGACAGTGACCAGAGCCAGGAATCGAACTCAGGTTCCTGGAGCTGTGCAGCAGCAGTGATAACCACTGTGCCACCGTGTCGTCCTACCAGACAACGAAAAGCTTATCTGGATTCCTAACTCAATTTAACATCAAGTTAAACAATTATGATCCAGAGAGAAAATTGGAGTGGGGTCAAATAAGACGAGAGTTAAGCAGGAGTTAAAACAATCTTGCACATACCTTTTGCATTCAATGCTCCCAGTACAGCCAGTCTTGCAACTTTCAGTCCAAAACCTAAGTAACTAATAGACAAGATCACATCAGAATCTTCTGTGAGAATCATGTTGATGTTCCAGTAAACATGCATTAGAATTTTACTTTTGCAAAAGTAGATGGAACTATTTTGTTTCAACATTGATTGTCGCTACTGATCCTTGGGAGCCAATTTAAGAGGGACCTTAACCCAAATTTTATTGAAGAGAATGGTTAACCTGGCAATGCTTCAGCAGTTTTATTGTAAATGCACCAGTGCTTTCCTCAAAGGAACTTGTGTAATGCCCAATTGATCAAGGATCCAGTTAACACCATATGTTAATAAATTTATGCCAATTTTTTGGCCAACCAAATCAAATTAACATGGGGACAAATTAAAAGGGGCAGCTCCCTAGAGGAGGAGAACCGCCTGAAACAAAGGACAAAATGGAAAGGAAACTTAAAGCATCAAATCAAAACGTGTTTAAAGGGAGTCAATAATGCACCCCAACCCCTGCTGTGCTCAGCAGGCATGGAAGGCATTAATGGTAACCTCGGACACTGCATGCTCCCTTTCCAGGGACACCCGGCTGCAAATATTGCCATGATAGAGGAGCAAACAGTCAGGTTGGACGACCCCACCTTTGGTTGACCGCTGCCTAATAAATCTATACCTTGACCTAAATCTTTATTCCTAAAATACTTAAACATTTAATCACGAGTCAAACAGATGAGGTTTCAGATAATCGTATTCAGGAAGCCCTTAACCAGGTTACTGAGACAAACAAAGATGCAGAGGATCAAATAGCTAGAATTATTACGAATACCTTTACAACATATATTGTGCACTCAACAACACTAAATATTATTGGTTATATTTTTATTGCAAAGGTTGGTTATGTTTTTACTGCAAAGGTTGGTGAAAGTCTAGCATTATGAAACACACCTGTGGGTATACAGTTTGTAGGAACTGTTAAACATATCAAAGGAACTGATATATTCCTCAGGTGCAGCATGAAGTGTACCCTGCAAGATTGTAAAAGAAATACGTCAGCTCAACACAAGAGGTTAAATACAAATACTCGCTCCCCTATTCCTCTTTGAGGTATGTACCGAGTTGCGCAAGCTGGACACCTGCCCATTAGAAATAGTGATGCACTAGATTGGGTTCGATTAACAAGCAAGATGCGCAGCACAAAACACACTCTGCCAGACTGATGAACTAAAGATAAAAATCCAAGAGAAAGAAAACAACAAGGAAAGACTTAGGGGATGATTCTCTCAGCCCACTGCAGGCCAGGAGACTCTGACGGAGGTTGTTTTGTGTGCTCCCTGCTCAGCGTGTCTTCAGCAGCCAGATATGAATTTGCACATAATTTTAATATCATTACCGGGCCTAGGACTAAAGTCCTTCCCTCCACGAGTGTTTCACTCCAGCAGGATTTAGTACAGCTCCCCAGGGAGCTGGTGGCGCGCCCCCACCGGAGTGAAGAGGGGATGTAACCGAGGCTCCCCAGAGGATTGGGAACCAGAGGCTGCTCCCCACCACCCCCCCCCCCCCCCCCCCCCCCACCCCCCACCGGCGTTGCCACCATGGCAAAGCCAGTCTGAGCCCCTGACACTATCCAAGGGGCAAAATGTTAATGCCCAGGGGGCACCTTGGCATTGCCCACTGGACATTGGACAGTGCCAAGGGAATGGGCCCTCATGGCAGGCAGGGCCTCTCAGGGTGTCCTGCTGCCACTCTGCATTTGGGCTGAGTGACCTGAGGGTGGGGGGGGGGGGGAGAAAATTGGAAGATTGGGGCTACGAGGAAAAGGGGGATATCGAGGCTGGCTCAGGCATGTTCTAGGGGTCAACTATGCAGGGGCTGCAGGACTGGCTAGCAATTGGGATTGGCAGATAAGGGCCATTGAGCATGCACCAATCCCAGTGCTGACTCTACAGCACATGTGCAATGGCTCACTCAGCACTATAGGCCCTGCCTCCTAATTTTTAGCATAATTCAAGGAGTGTGGGAGATTAATTTTGAAATTCCCACTGAAAGCTTATGCAAATTTGACAATTTTTTTTTGGGAGAAATGCCCCCTTGGGGAAAGCTGCTGGTGGCATGCCTATTCCCGCTGGAGAGGCCGGCAGCATAGCGCTGAACGGGTCACTGCACGTGTGCTGATCTGTCAGTGCTGGGATCAGTGCACGCGCAGTAGTCTGCGCTGCTGGCATCCCAATTACTGGGCAGCACAGCAACCCTGCCTTGCTAGCCGTGCGACCCCCATCGACCTCTGGCCTCCTGGTTGTCTCTGGGCCAGTGTTGACCACTCCCCACCCTGCCTCGATCCACCCCCTCCCCCAACCAGCAGGCCCGAGCACCAGCCGCCACCCCCCCTCACCATAGTTGGGCTGCCAGCTCCCCGCTCTGGCAGGGTGTGGGGAGAGGTTGCCCTAGCCACTTCAGTCCTGGGCCTGCTAATCAAATGCAAATGCTTATTTAAATAATTTATTCAACTCTGCGCTGATTTCTAACTTGGCGCTGACAATGCCAGAAATCTGGTGGCCGGAGATATGCTGAGACTGTGGCACCCAGCGAGAAGCCTGCTACATGGCCTTTACTGATGTCTCCCAGCCCGCTGCATAGAATTATAGAAACACAGAATCCCTACAGTCCAGAAGGAGGCCATTCAATCCATTGACCATAATCCCACCCAGGTCCTATTCCCGTAACCCCACACATTTATCCTGCTAATCTCCCTGGCACTAGGGGCAATTTTAGCGTGGCCAATCAACCTAACCCACAGATCTTTGGACTGTGGGAGGAAACCCATGCTGACATGGGGAGAAAGTGCAAACTCCACACCGACAGTCACTTGAGGCTGCAACTGAACCCTGGTCCCTGGCACTGTGAGGCAGCAATGCTAACCACTGTTAGAGCATCGCAGCAGGCTAGGAGAATCACCCCCTTGTTCTTTAGCTTGTGAATCCTTCTCCCTGTACAATTAACAATGTGGTACTGCTTGCATTACATGGGCACTGGTCACTTTACAGTAGAGAAATAAAAAGAAAAGCTCTCTCGTAGCCAACTATGGCTCAGTTGGTAGCATTGTCACCTCATTTGTGTTCAAGTCCCATTGAGCACAATATTTGAGGCAAGGCTGTACTGTTGGAGCTAGTATGAGAAGTTAAAGTCTGCCCTGTCAAACAGACACAGCTAATCTCATCCAAAAGCAAAATGCTGGAAATCTGAAGTAAAGAGAAAATATGCTGAAAACAGCCAGCAGGATCAATGGAGAAAGAAACAGCGTTTATACTTCATCAGAACGCAAAATAATTGAATTGCAGGGTGACCCAAACAAAATCAATTCCTCGAGCAATGACATAATTTTAGGAAACATTTTCTAATTTATTACATTGATTTGTGGGACCTTGCTGTGCACAAATTCGCTACATTGCAATGAGGTACTTAATTGGCTGCAAGGTGTTTTGGAATGTCATGAAATCATGAAAGGCGTTATACAAATGCCAGATTTTCTTTCAAGAAGGATTCCTTCCAACTAAGAAGCTGAAACAAGCATCAATATCCCAACAATTAAATTATTACAAAATAAATCTTCAAGCCTCAATGTAAAATTATATTAGAGGAAAGACACTAGGGAAGACTCTCCGAGCGCTAGAGCAGCGCAGTGGGCTGGGAAACACAAGTGGACGCTGTGTAGCAGGTTTCCTGCGGGGCAGCATGGTCTGTGGCTGTCGGATTTCGGCACTGTCAGCTCCATGCCTGAAATCGGCGTGAAGCTGCTTTAAATATTTAAACTTCTATTTGAATGTCACTAGCGGGCATGGGACTGAAGTGTCTGGGCTCTTAGCGTCTCCCCACACTGCCAGGAGTGTTTCACTTCAGCAGGGTTTACAACACCTCCCCAGTTCTGGGGAACTAGTGGCTCAACGCCGCTGGACTGAAGTGGGGTCATGGAAGTCCCCAGAAGGTCAGAGGTTTGGGGCAGGTGCCCTCTAGGCATTGCCAGTCTGGCCCCCTGGCATTGCCCAGGGGGTATTTTGTAACAGCCCATTGGGGTGGGGATTTGGGGCTGGCCTGGACAGGTCCAGGCAGCCAGCGATTGGGACATGGTGGGGAGGGCAGAGGGACAGTGATAGGGGGTTGCTGCGTTGGCCTGCAATCGGGAGGTCGGTAGTGTGGGCTACTATGCCTGTGCCAATCTCTGCTATGACAGATCGGCACATAAAATCGGTGGTCTGCTCAGCGCTATACTGCCAGCCTCTCCAACGGGAATAGGCCCTACCCCCTGATTTTTAGCGTGATTCACGCTACGGCACTCTGTGATGCACAAAGTGGAAGACTAATTTTGAAAATCCTGCTGAAAAAAGCCGTGGGATTTACTCCAGCTTTTATGCAAATTCAACACTTGGAATTTTTTTGGGGCAAATTGTACCCATTAAATTCAATACCAAAATACCATGAATATACCCAACCCATTATTTGAAAGATATTACATGCCTGATGGGGTTAACTCTAAACTGCCCTCTGAAATGATCTAAGAAAACAGTCAGTAATGGCTGGCCATCTCAGTTGGATAACAGTGTGGTGCTAAACACTGTTGACAGCCTGTGTTTGGGTGCCTTACTAATGGTGATAGTTCTTGGGGCCAACCCCATTGTAATATCATGGGATCAACTGCCTTGAATAATAATCCCCAGAGACTGAAGATATTTAATAAAGAGAGAAAACACAGATAAAGGCAATTCGGGACAGACAATGAATGAAAACCTTGGCAGTGACTTCCAGTGAGAAGAAACTACATATAAACTAAACTACTTGTTGCATTGCAAATCTCACCCCTCCAAAGACTCACCTACACAACAGTTTTAATTCCTATAGAAGTGTTGTTGTCACCTGTAAGCAAGTGCTTATATTACAACTCTACAACTGTTAGAAACTGAAAATGTGCGCACCCACAGAATCACGTGTTTGGTTTCAGGATTAGGAAAGGATTCCTTGCTAAATTTAACACGTCTCATTTCTGGTGGGTCAGGTCCTTGTTTTTCTTACCTCATTCTGTGGAAGGAAAGTAATCTGTGTGGAAGCACCACCCAAGTCCAGGATTCCCACAGTGTTTTCATTTGCACCGTACAAGTGACCTACAGAATACATTTTTAAAAAAAGTCAAATTCTGGTTTCAAAATGCTGCTAAAAATCTTTCTATTAATAAAAAATCTGACTTGCTACTATATTGGAAAAACAGGCAATTCAATTCAATATTCCTGTCCATTTTTGGCTGATCCTTAGCCCACTGAACTAGTCGCTGCACCATATTGTGTTGTATGGCTCCCAAAGTTGGGCAATTGATGGGAGTTCTGGCAGAACCCAGAGAAATCTTTTTGTTAATGATTAAATTAATGAAAGATCACCTTTTGCCAGGGTTCAAATTAAAGTGGCAGCACAAACTGCTGTGAATTGTGAATCTTTGGACACTAAGTGGGATAGTAAACTTCAGAATAAAAAGCCAGAACCTTTTTCAGTCACGCAAGGAATTCTAAACTGGTTGATTTTCACTGTTAAAATGGAGATGGCGACAGGGAAGAAAACAGACACGTACCAGTCAAGAAGTTTACTGTAATCCAGGCTAGAATACCTATAAGAATTAAAAATCAATAATTAACAAACCCCAAAAATATCAATTTAAACAACAAATATGCAAGCAAACACAAAAACAGGAGGTTGCTCTTTAGCCCTCCCAATTTGGTCCTTTTGTTAATAAGTTCTCTCTAGAAGTCACCAGATCATTGCATTTAGCTCCTCTCCCAACATTACCCTCATGAATTAAGAATTGGTCCGTTAATTTTTTATCAGAATATTTCAGCCAGGTCAACGTGTGCTCAAGTGACATTTAGTCTATGGTTCCATTATCTTAATTGTGACCTTTGGGTTCTTTCTGCACACACCCCATTGACCTTTTGCAGCACATTCCTTTCCTAATGCAAATATTTGCCTTTCAATGATAAGATAATGTTGTGGAGCTGGTCAAAGAGAAATGAGTTTTTTTTAAATAATAAAAATGCAAAAAGTGGCAATGATCTACAAATGTACTGACTGAATGGAAAGAAGCTAATCTACCTGCAACTTTCAAAAAAGCAACTGGATATCCACTTGAAGGAAAGAAAATGCATGAAAAGGGCAGGTGAGTGGCATCAATTGTGTAGTTCTTTCAAAAAGCCATTCAAGTTCTATTCCAAATGATGCTACAAAAAGCCACATACAGCTCATTCGTAGTCAACTCACCCAGCCAAAGTCTGAACCCGCTATTTTGCTGAATCCATCACAAACCAACCTTTCGTAAACAAAGGTAAATAAAAACCATCAAGTAATCTCACAACCCATGGCAATCCAAAGCCAAGGCCATAACAACATTTACCATGGCAAATAATTTGCTTTACCAATATTCCAAGTAGCTATTCACTTTATGCAATACAGACTGAAACTTGAAGTGACAGCGACAAGTGGAGAGAATGTGATGGAATTTGGCTAAAGGATTCAAATCAAAGAATTTGACACAACTACAAAATTAGTTTAACTTTCGTTTATCTGAATGAACATGCCTTTTAAAATAAGTTTTTCTTAAAGATAATGTGATTGCCAATCAACCTCTTAAAAAAAAACGATGAAATATGAAATGAGAAATGCCTATTATGCTAATCCTTGACTACAATGATAACTTGGAAAATAACTAAAATGCAAATTATCTTCTTGGGCTGACCCATCATTCTGATCATCGACTTAAAATGAGAACTGTTTCTCTCCACAGATGCTGCCTGACCTACTGTGCACTTGCAGCGTTTTGATACCATTACAACAACTTGGATTCTTATAGTGCCTTTATCTCAACAGTTGCTTGGTAGTATAGAAGTTGAATACCGCTGAAAGAAAACAGCAGACATGCTGTCGAAGCATGGACCAGATGCTGGGCAACACGACAGCTCAGTGACTATCACCGTTTGCTGTGCAGACACATGGATTTGAGCCAGTGTCTGTGGGAGTTTGCGTATTCTCCCTGTGCTTGCGTGGGTTTTCTCCGGGTGCTCCGGTTTCCTCCCACACCCCAAAGATGTGCTATTAGGCTGAGTGGAAGTAATAAATTGTCCCTAAATTAGTTTCCCTCAATGTGGATTGCCATAAAAACAATAGATAGGGGTCATGGGTGGAGGGGGGGACTGGTAATATTAAAATGACGGCGCGGGCTCGTTGGGCCTGTTTCCCGGGCTGTTTTTGTTCTTTTCATTGTGCACTCATCAGCTCAAATGCAAGAATTTCAAAAAGGAACAACAACGTATACTGAAAAGGAGAGCACTGATTGGTTGGCAAGTACAGGTGTTGTCATGGAAAATGCACAAAGAAACAAAAGTTTGGGGATATTTGTTCCCTGTTGCTTTCTTCATGGCAACATCTCAACCAGTCTTCACTTGTCCCATTTTTCTCATACTGTATAAATTGTCTTTTTTCTGTTGAAATTTAGTCCTCATGCATCTGTCCTGATAAGCACAAGAGGAAATGTTCAATACTTATCTTTTTTCAGCAACAATGCTTGAAATGTACTAAAACATTCTAAAGAATTTCATTGGTGTGAAATCAGGCAAAGATTGATACTGAGTTAAAGGAGATGTCAAGACAGGTGACCAAAAGAGGTAAACTTTAAAGTGGAAGTCATGAGGTTTCAGGAAGCAATTCCAGAATTGATAGTCTGGATGACTGAAGGCATTCTGACGACGATGAGACTAAGAAAGTGGGGACAAGAGGCCAAAGTTGGAGGTACATAAAGTTCTTGGAATGACCGCTGACTCTAGGAGGTCACAGAGCAAGAGATGGGCCAAGCAATTGGAATAGGGATGTAGGGGATGGTGCTCAGTATCTGAATTAGAGGATGAGAATTTTTAAAAATTGAGGCAATACCAGACTGGAAGCCAATGTAAGTCAGTGAATACAAGAGTAATGGGTAACTGCAATTTGATCAGCTCAAATTTATAGAAGGCAAAGATGGGAGGTTCACCAGGAGAACATTGGAATAATCAAGTCTGTGAATTTGAGGGTGGCTAGCAATTCTCCAGAACTAATTCCCAATCTAGACACACAATTATCAACACTAAAGGAAAAGCATAAATACATTGTGGATTTTTTGTACCAACCTTCATATGTTCCATTCATTATAGTAACACAGTCATCTGGTACCAGAAAAGGAGAATCCTCAAATAGTTCCTGGATCTAGATCGAGAATACATACATCAGTGTCATGTCTGATTTATTTCACACTATGCCCATTCTGATACACATATGGCCGATACGATAGACTGATTTCTGCACTGTAATTTTTCTACGGTTTTATTTCTTCCATCATTTTCCACCTCCATCAAGATTAGATTCTCATTTCCATTGCTTCCCCTTACCAACAAAATATTACTACAAAATATTTGCCCAATTCCAACCCCCCACCACCCTCTACCCTACCATCCCAACCCCCACCACCTGTTACTATTGAGTACTGTTGAAAGAAAAAAGAAGACATGCTGTCAAAGCTTTTTGTTGTGCACTCATCAGGTCAAATGCAAGAATTCCAAATTTCAAAAGGGAACACCAATTTTTACTGAAAAGAAGAACGGTCCTTCCTATTGGGATACACTTCCCCTGAGGCACTTCAGTACCACAAGCAAGGTCATTCCTGAAATGGAAGTGTTACTGACTGGCAAGGCGAGCATTTGTTGCTCATTTCTCACTGGCCTGAGAAAGTGGCAGCGATAAGCCTTCTTCTCGGAGCATTATAGTTTGATAGAAGGGCGTGGCTTATTTCAGAGGGTAAAGTTTAGATATGTATATATGTCAGCCTGGGTAATGACATATCTCATTTCATAAAAATGATATTGGTGATCCAACTGGATATTTATGACAACTTCATGGTCACTTTTAAGGTCCTTTACTTCAAGATTTAAACAAAAAATAGAAATTGTATTCAAATTCTCAAACCGCCATGGTGAATTTTAAGTTCCTGCCCATATCTGGTTAGTGCATTGATTTTTGCTACTCCCGTTGAAAAGACAGATGAGTCTGGGTTGAGGATTTCTTCCTGGCCATAAACAATGCTTTTTCTTCATAAGATGGCACAGTTCTAGACATCACAAAATTTCTGTATCTTCAAAATGTAACAAAGCTTAGACAGTAATTGTGTAAAATTTCAACGAAGTCAGGGATTCACAGTAACTGGAAAAGTAATTTTTTTTGTTATAGGGGATTTTACTGACATCTTGCGAATGACATTCTGAGATTTTAGCGACCCCGTGAAAACTAAACAAGTGGCCATGTCAGTATACTTTAAATACTACGATTTTGGAGTGGTACAAAATACTGAATCTGGCTCATTTTCACACAAATGGTGAATAAATACTGCAACAGCATGCCTGAATTTCTATAACAACACTACTATATTACAAGGTCACACCTCTAATAGCAAGGCTTGTGCTTTCTGCTCAGGAAGCAGTCGCAGTCCTCCTGTGGCTTTAAGTACTACAGGGGTAGTATGCCAGTGGGTTGAAGGTATTGTCTGTTTTGCCACGTCCAGTAGTTCACGCACAGTCTCCGCACCCTAAAATACAATACAGGACTTTGAAAAACAAGGCCTTCCTCTGCCTGTTCTACACAATTCATTGAGTGTCCCAGAGCTTGATACTCAAATACAAAATCTGATTCAAACCATAGCATCATAAACAAAGTCCCATGCTAACATTGTTTATAATGAAGATAGGCACTGTTTGACTTTACACAATGCCTTTTTTTATATTTCCAAGTTGTGTTGATTCATTAAAATGCAGTCGGTTTTCTACAGGATGATGATGGAAATACCCAAAGAGTGAACAATGCTCATGCTAGGCCTACATATTTGAGATAGATTAGCTTTATTTCTAACAAATGAAGTGGGCATTTAGTACAGTGCATATCTCTGCCATAACCAAGCATTATTATAGTTACAGTTCTTTTCTGGAAGCTTCTTCCTGCCGGATTAAGAACATAAGAACATAAGAAATAGGAGGAGTAGGCCATCCAGCCCTTCGAGCCTGCCCCGCCATTCAATAAGATCATGGCTGATCTGTCGCTGCTCAGTTCCACTTTCCCGCCCTCTCCCCATAACCCTTAATCCCCTCTCCTATCAAAAACCCATCAACCCGTGTCTTAAAAATATTTAGCGAGGCAGCCTCCACCACTTCAACGGGCAGAGAATTCCAGAGATTCACCACCCTTTGAGTGAAGAAGTTCCTCCTCAACTCTGTTCTAAACCGCCCCCCTTTTATCTTGAGGCTGTGCCCCCTAGTCCTATTGTCTTTTTTGAGCGGGAAGAGTCTTTCCACCTCTATCCTATCCATCCCATTCATCATCTTATACGTCTCAATGAGATCTCCTCTCATTCTTCTAAACTCTAACGAGTACAAGCCCAGTTTATTCAGCCTCTCCTCATAGCTCAACCCCCTCAACTCCGGTATCAGCCTAGTAAACCTCCTCTGCACTCCCTCCAAGGCCAAAATATCTTTGCGCAGGATTGATGCTTTGTAATCAAGAATTTCTAACTCACTGAGAGGGCCTCAGGACAATCCACATCAACAATCTGCTCTGAAATCTCTGCTCATAGTTTTACATTACAGCAGCTGAGACAATCCATAGGATTCTAAATAAAACAATCCACACATTCTTTAAAAATGTCAATTCACCTGATCTCTCAATGTTAACAGATCCTTTTAAAATTTCAGCATCTGGATCTTTATTAAAAGTTAGTCACCACTTTCTTTGGCCATTCCCTGTGGACATAGCAGGTTTTGTTGAAGTCAGTCCAATAAGTTTTTAAGATGTGCTTCTGACAGATGTTTAAGAAGAACCGTTGTTTAAGAAGGGTGCCAGGCAAAAGGCGGGGAATTATAGGCCGGTTAGTTTAACGTCTGTGGTAGGTAAAATGTTAGAATCCGTCATTAAGGAGGAAATTGCGAGGCATCTTGAAGGGAATTGCTTGATAGGGCGGACGCAACACGGTTTCATTAAAGGGAAGTCGTGTCTGACAAATTTACTGGAGTTCTATGAGGATGTGTCTAGGGCAGTGGATAGAGGAGAACCGGTGGATGTGGTCTTTCTGGATTTTCAGAAGGCGTTTGACAAGGTACCTCACAAGAGGTTATTGCAGAAGGTCAGGGGACATGGAGTTGGGGGTAGGGTGTTAGCGTGGATAGAGGATTGGTTGTCAAATAGGAGGCAGAGAGTGGGGGTCAATGGGTGCTATTCGGATTGGCGGTTGGTGACTAGTGGGGTGCCCCAGGGGTCGGTGCTGGGGCCTCAGCTATTTACCATTTATATAGATGATCTGGAGGAGGGAACCGAGTGCAGGGTGTCGAAATTTGCTGATGACACCAAGATTGGGGGAAAGGCAAATTGTGCGGAGGGTGTGGAGAGTCTGCAGAAGGATCTAGATAGGCTGGGCGAATGGGCCAGGAAATGGCAAATGGAATTTAATGTTGGCAAGTGTGAGGTGGTCCACTTTGGTAGGAAGAATGGTAGGAAGGACTATTACTTACGTGGCGAAAAACTGCAGCAGGCGACGGTGCAGAGGGACCTCGGGGTCCTTGTGCATGAGTCGCAAAAACCCAGCTTGCAGGTGCAGCAGGTGGTCAGGAAGGCGAATGGGATGCTGGCCTTCATAGCGAGGGGGATTGAATATAAAAGTAGGGAGGTCTTGCTGCAGCTGTATAGGGCATTGGTGAGGCCGCAGCTGGAGTATTGTGTGCAGTTTTGGGCGCCGCACCTGCGCAAGGATATTTTGGCCCTGGAGGGAGTGCAGAGGAGGTTTACTAGGCTGATACCGGAGTTGAGGGGATTGAGCTATGAGGAGAGGCTGAATAAACTGGGCTTGTACTCGTTAGAGTTTAGAAGAATGAGGGGAGATCTCATTGAGACGTATAAGATGATGAATGGGATGGATAGGATAGAGGTGGAGAGACTCTTCCCGCTCAAAAAAGACAGTAGGACTAGGGGGCACAGCCTCAAGATAAAGGGGAGGCGGTTTAGAACGGAGTTGAGGAGGAACTTCTTCACTCAAAGGGTGGTGAATCTCTGGAATTCTCTGCCCGTTGAAGTGGTGGAGGCTGCCTCGCTAAATATTTTTAAGAAGCGGGTTGATGGGTTCTTGATAAGAGAGGGGATTAAGGGTTATGGGGAGAGGGCGGGAAAGTGGAACTGAGCCACAACAGATCAGCCATGATCTTATTGAATGGCGGGGCAGGCTCGAAGGGCTAGATGGCCTACTCCTGCTCCTATTTCTTATGTTCTTATGTTCTTATGAACAGCCCAGAAGTGTTATTGTTGTTAAACAAGACAAATATAGAATTGCTAAATGAAAAATGACCATGGTTCATCTAGTTCACTATCAGTCATTCTGGTTCTCCTGTGATGCCATTTAGCTAACCATAGTAACCACTAGTCTGCAGATTCACACAAGGTTAGGAACATTCCAGTGATGAAAAGTTTAGGAACCTCCCAAGCACACAATATTTATCAGATATCAGAACAAAAATGGAGCCTCTTCTCTTTCCCACATTTCCCAGGAGGGAAGGGGAAGGAATAAGGCACAGGAACAAACCAACTTGCATTTATGCGACTTGTAACCTCATCCCTTACAGTTAAAATGCAGAGTTAACCATTACTCACTGTTATAAGAAGAGTTGTTGAAAGTTCTAATTTGCTATTTTAAGAACATAAGAAATAGGAGCAGGAGTAGGCCATCTAGCCCTTCAAGCCTGCCCCGCCATTCAATTAGATCACGGCTGATCTGAAGTGGATCAGTTCCACTTTCCCTCTTTCTCCCCATTAATTCCCCTGTCTATCAGAAACCTATCCATCTGTGACTTAAATATATTTAGCGAGGTAGCCTCCACCACTTCAATGGGCAGAGAATTCCAGAGATTCACCACTCTTTGGGTGAAGAAGTTCCTCCTCAACTCCGATCTAAACTGCACCTCCCCACCCCCCTTATCTTGAGGCTGTGTCCCCTAGTCCTGCTATCCTTTCTAAGCGGGAAGAATCTCTCCACCTCTACCCTATCCATCCTCTTCATTATCTTATATGTCTCTATAAGATCCCCCCTCATCCTTCTAAACTCCAACGAGTACAGACCCAATTTTGTTTTATACAATTTGACATTTTCCCAGAGAAAACAGCAATTTGAACAGTCACATTTGCCTTTATTACAGTTGCTTCCACTGTGCCAAATTATATTACAGAGCATTGCGAACTAATGCAAGATGCATTTGGAACCCACCTGAATTAGTCAATTTGTCTATAAAGAATTGCAGCACCCACCTGCTCAGGGTCATCTACGTACGCTGACAGACCAGGTTTTACTGATTCAAAGATTTCACTGTCCACTTGAGGGGGTTCTGTTTTAAAAACATAGCTGTTACTTAACTGAAAACTTTACAGAAATTTACAGGCTATAGCACGTTTTGCAAAAAACATTCTTCACAGATTGGATATCTAATGAGAAAGAAGAAATGCTTTTATGCAATATGTTATCATATTACTCAAATGGTTTCAAATGTAATTAATTACTTTGGAATGCAGTAATTTATGCAAGCAACACTGGAATTATAGCACACAGCAAGATTCAACTAATTAGTCAGCAAGGAGCTGACTAATTAATTAGTTTATTATTGGCAGTGTGTTTTGAGGCAAGAATGTTGATCAGGATACCAAGAAGCCTGCCTTCTCTTTGAATAGAGTTATGGGGAATCTAATCACTGGACAGGATTCTGTGAACAGGCAAGCCCAAGACTGGAAGTTCCTGCCTGAGCTCAATGGACATCTGAATGGTCTGCCAAATCTTCTGTCTCACCTGCTACTACTCTCACAGTGGGCAAGACGGGAGAATTTAAGCCGTTATTTCTAATTTAATTCACTTTCCTTTGCCACTGTGTAAACCTGATTTTTCCCTTCTACGATTGTTGTGACCAGTTACTGAGAAGCATTCCAATTGGGAGCTACCTTGAGAACCATTCAGCCCATTGCGTCTGTATCAGCTAGAAAAAAAATTCCATTTTCTAGTACCTGATACAGATTCCAGCACTTCAGATGACTTGAGCATTTAAGTCTCAATCACCAATTCAGGCAGTGAATTTCAGATGCCCACCACCTGTGGGTGAAAAAGTATTTCCTCTCACCCCCTCTCATCCTTCTACCAATCATAAATCTATACCCCCTGGTTACTGAACTCTCAGCTAGGGGAAACAAGTCTTTCCTGTCTACCATATCCAAGCCCCTCATAATTTTGTATACCTCAATTAGGTCACCCCTCCTCTGTTCTAAGGAAAACAATCCTACTCTATCCAATCTCTCTTCCTGGTTGTATTTTTCAAGGCTTGGCAACATTCTTGTAAATCTCTGCATTCTCGCTAGAGCAATTAGGACTGTACACAGAACTCAAGCTTTGGCCTTAACCAGTATTTTATACTGTTCTATCATTACATCCCTGCTTTTATATTCAATACCTCACTCAATAAAGAAAAGCATTCCATATGCTTTCTTGACCACTTGTCCACTTGTTCTGCCAGAACAGGTCATTAGTCTGTCACCAGTTTAAGGGGTGCCACTTCACATCAAATATGTATTAGTCAGCTGTTAATCTAAACACTTCCAAGAATTCCAGTTTAATGAGACAAACAAGAACAAGAGTCTATTCTTAATTAATCCAACAATTTCTTTGTTTAACACTTCAGGTACCAACTCAAACTTAAAAAGTTGCAACTCAGTAACTCTTTTACTGAATTATAACTGTTAATTGAACACCAACTCTCAATTGAACTTTAACTCTTAAATTAACATCAACTTTAACTTTAACTTTAATTATTAAGCTGAAAACAGATACTATCAGGTTTACAGAAAACTTTGGCCAAGAAATATGCCTGATGTAGAATTTATCTTCTTTCTGAAGATTCCTTCAGGGCTTTCTTCTTATGATGGTTAATGTCAGAGTTGTCGTTGGCAAACAAAGGACTGCAATGTCTTTTATCTAAAAATTCTTAACTTGTTTCCAGAAGATTCTCTGTTATCCAATTGTGTAACCAGAAACGAATCACATCGCTTGAACATCCAATGAAATTACTTGTAAGAGATGCTATTATGTTTACTTCAGATGACATGTCCTGCACATAACTACAATAAAATTCGAGGCCACCAAACCTTCTCAAAAGTAAACAACTTCACTTATTTAGTCAACACAGGAAGTCTCAGGCCATAGTTTCCAGACCAGAACCCTGAATCAGAACAACTTCATGACCTGCATCTGGTTTTAATTATAAGTTGACCAAAAATCCCAGCATGTTTATAAAATGTTGAGAGGAATGGATAGGGTGGATTCTCAGAGGCTATTTCCCCGGGTTGAAATGGTCGCTACGAGAGGACACAGATTTAAGGTGCGGGGAGGAAAGTACAGAAGTGATGTTAGGGGTAAGTTTTTCACTCAGAGGGTGGTGAGTGAGTGGAATCGGCTGCCGTCAGTGGTGGTGGAGGCGAACTCACTGGGGTCTTTTAAAAGACTTCTGGATGAGTATATGGGGTTTTATGGGATTGGGGGTTATAGATAGGTGTTGATGTGATCGGCGCAACTCGTGGGCCGAAGGGCCTGTTTGTGCTGTAGTGTTCTATGTTCTATGCTTACCTCTCAGCCACAATAGTCATGTTAGTCATTCTCCCCTGAATCTGGCTAAGTCAGGGGTTCTATTCGTAGACACGCAGGGTAGAATAGGTGTAGGGTGATGCGGCGGCGCGGGCTTGTTGGGCCGAAGGGCGTGTTTCCCGTGCTGGGTTGTTCTTTGTTCTTTGTCATGTTATTTTTGCTGTAAAAATCATTGTTATAATCGTTCTTTCTCCGTCTACACATGGCTAACCAGGAGTCTCTTCAGGTTGACATACTCAACCTGCTTGACCATTATAGTCGCACCTTCCAGGGTTATCAAGTCCTGAGGTGGAACTCAATACTGGCACTTCTGGCTCAAAGGCAAGTACTCAACCTACTGCGCCACAAGACCTCCCATTTAAATGAATGTAGTTTTGTGTCTATTTTCAGGTAGAACAAAGTTTCTGAAGGAGAAAGACAATTTGGACAGCAACATGCATTTAATGGTGTATGCATGTGAACGTGCTCTTCAATTTACTCCTTACTGAGAGATTGCTGGTACCTCACTATTATTTTTATTGCAAAAATCA
Source organism: Carcharhinus amblyrhynchos (assembly GCF_965287045.1). NCBI lineage: Eukaryota > Metazoa > Chordata > Chondrichthyes > Carcharhiniformes > Carcharhinidae > Carcharhinus > Carcharhinus amblyrhynchos. The sequence continues at coordinate 10,660,700 of NC_137337.1, forward strand.
GAGTGAATGCTCCATCACTTCCCTAATTTGGGCCAACAATTAATTTAAAGCCCTAAATTGTGCTGATAATCTGAGACACCAAATTGTTGCATTAATGGCCAAGTTTTAGGAAGAACTTTAATGTATGCATTAAATTCATTTTTGTTTGCAAGAAAAATGTAAATACTTGTTGAAGGCTGGGTTCTTTATTTCAAAATGGAAGTAAGCAACATTCACTACAAATGATGATGCTTAGGCCCAATGAGGATTAAAACATGCACTCCTGAAACATACAACAGGACCCAATCTGCAGAGGCAAGGATATTTATTCATTTCAATCAGGTACCTCAAAAGCAGAAAAATAAAAGCTTAAGAACCATGAACGTAATAGGATCAACTGGTCTCAGTCGTTAATTGAATCCAAGCAAATTGAGTGAAGCCAAAACCAAGGCATTGGGCAGGATTTTATGGTCTCGCTCATCCCGAAACTGTAAAATCCTGCCCGAGGTCAACAGACCTTTTCGAGGTCCGTTCCTCGCCTGCTCCGATTCCTGGGGTGGGCAGGCAGGATAGTAAAATTCTAGCCATGGAGCTTTATCTTCTTTATTGGAGAAAGTTTATTGACTTGTTCAGTCTCATAGTTCTCCTCCCACTCAACCCAGTGTCCCAGTTATTTGTGTTCAAAGATAATTAATACCCATCACCTGTTTCTCTTAACCATAACACTGTAATTGACATTAACAAACCTTAACAATGTAATTGACAAGGCATTAACATCAGATGTGCATCAGCTTGATGATGGTAATTTGTCCAGCTCCATTGTTAAACTATCTTATAGAAATGAAAAAATGTAAGGATTTTTTAATGTTATATAGCCAATGGCAAACATCTTTCAACATCAGCTTCACTTTGAAATACAAGTGCCCTAACTTATGTTTTCTGCCAGTTCTCTGCAAATCTTGAGGGCACCCAAAAATACATAAAAGTTGATTTAGGAGCTCCAAGGTCAATAGCATCACAGCAGTTACGCTGAGAGAAACTGCTTAGATTGCAATGGTTTGGTGTGTCAAATATACATCTCAAATATCAGGTTCTCAAATGCCTAATTGCTATGTTTTGGAGAGTGGTGCCAAGTAGCAATGTAAGGTGGGCGAACTGATAAAAAAAGCTGCATGGGAACCTAGTACAATGTGGTTCTCAAAAAAAACAGACTAGTATCCACAAAAAACTCTCTTAACCAGTAGCCATCGACAACTAGACTTGCAAAGACAGATATAATGCAGGGCAAATCTAACACCAAATGATTGGAGAAACATTAACAATCTTCTCTTAGTTTAATTGACTAACTAGGTTGGACACAGAATGTTACAAGTATCATTTGTATACCAGCTGTAATTGTGTGTGCCTGTTATACCACTGTGAAAGATAAAACTAAGGACATTAAAGTAATAATTTGTTTATTTGGACACTACTAGAAGTCTGCCAGCAGCAGAATTAAACCGCTGTAGATTCAACTCTGCCAAGTACAAAATCAGGGAAAGCTTCAACTTCACAAAAAGCCAAAACCTCATTGCATAAGAAAATTCAAACTGACTGCACTCACCAGGGCCTTTCTGAATGAAAGAGTATATGTGTATGCGTGTCCCAGTGCTTCCAGCATCAAACATGATTCCATAAAACACGTTGGATATATTTACAGAGGTTATCTTTGAAGGCAAGATATCCGGATTTTCAATTCCATACTGCGGACTGTAAACATTGGCGTCTGACAGCATAATGCAAGCCAGGGACAGAAGGGATTCCAGAACAAAGAAGCCCCTTGAGAATTCCATCCTTTCCTAGAGGAGGAAATGTTGGCAGTGGAGGTGGTGATCACGTGGTGACTCTAATTGAACTTCACGAATCTGCAACAAGAAGTTTTATTAAAACAGTTAGTAACAGGAGTAAGGAGGGCTAAAAGGAGTCAAGAAAAGTCATTGGTCAACAGGATTAGGGAAACTCCCAGGGTTTTTTATATGTATATGAACAGCAAGAAGGTAGCCAGGGAGAGGGTTGGCCCACTCAAGGACAAGGGAGGGATTTTATGCGTGGAGCCAGAGGAAATGGACGCGGTATTAAATGAGGACTTTGCATCAGTATTCACCAAAGAGAAGGACTTGGGAGATGAGAGTCTGGGGATGGATGTATAGACAGTCTGGGTCATGTTGAGATCAAAAAGGAAGTATTGGGGTTCTTGAGAAACATTAAGATAGGCAAGTCCCCAGCGTCTGATGGGATATACTGACAGGCAAGGGAGGAAATTGCCAGGGCCTTGAGTAAAATCTTTGTATCCTCACTGACGACAGGGGAGGTCCCAGAAGACTGGAGAATAGCCAAAGTTGTTCCTTTGTTTAAGAAGGGTAGCAAGGATAATCCAGGTAATTACAGGCCAGTGAACCTAACATCAGTGGTAGAGAAATTATTGGAGAGGATTCTTTGAGACAGGATTTACTCCCACTTGGAAATAATTGGATGTATGAGTGAGAAGCAACATGGTTTTGTGAAAGGGAGATCATGATTCAATAACTTGACTGAATTTTTTGAGAAAGTGACAAAGATGATTGATGAGGATAGGGCAGTGGATATTGTCTACATGGACTTCAGTAAGGCCTTTGACAAGGTCCCTCAAGGCAGACTGCTACAGCAGGTGAAGTTGCATGGGATCAGAGGTGAGCTAGCAAGATGTATATAGAACTAGCTTGGTCATAGGAGACAGAGGGTAACACTGAAAGGATGCATTTCTGAATAAGGGCTGTGACAAGCAGCTTTCCTCAGGGATCAGTGCTGGGACCTTTGCTAAATGATTTGGAGGAAAATGTAACTGGTTTGATTAGAAAGTTTGCAGATGATACAAAGGTTGGTGTAATTGTGGATAGCAATGAGGACTGTCAGAGGATACAGCAGGAAATAGATTGGTTGGAGACCTGAGTGGAGAGATGGAGTTTAATCCGGACAAATGTGAAGTAATGCATTTTGGACGTTCTAATACAGATAGGAAATATACAGTAAATGGCAGAACGCTGAAGAGCATTGATAGGCAGAAGAATCTGGGTGTACAGGTACACAGGTCACTGAAAGTGACAACGCAGGTGGAGAAGGTAATCAAGAAGACATACAGCAAGCTTGCTTCATCGGTTGGGGCACTGAATTTAAAAATTAGTTAGACATGATTCAACATGACGTTCAACGTATGGCACTTGTCCTTCACAGTAAACTAAATAAAAGATGACTTGTCCTTACATTAAGCAAGTTAATGGGAAAGTAATTTAAAATATAATACACCCCAAAATAAAAATAAAATTCTAAACACCCAGAACTAATGATCCAAGTTTGAAGTGCTGGTTCCCTGTGGGATGGATAGTTGGGGCAAGACCATTTAAGAAATGACAATGGCTCCAAATAAATGCAAAATGACCATGAGGGATAGGCTATACATCAGGTGAAACAGATGGGATTAGCAATTCAGTTAGTAATGGATTCTTCAAAAGAGATAGTGCGAACCTGGTAACCACAGAGTCAATCAAGTGGCAGAGGAAAGAACAGCAATCTTTAATTAACTATGAAAACTGGGAACAGTCACTGCAGATTTCATACAGGGTGACAATGCTGGACAAACCTAAGGGAGGTTTTTGAGGAGGTGGTACATAGGGGAATGGACTTTCAGAAAAATTTTGACAAAGAAACACGTGCAACACAACTGAAGAAAATTGACGAGTATGAGTTGAGGCATGTTATAAATTGGATTAAAAGTTGTTAGAAGGGAGGACACAGAGACCAGGCATTAGAAAGCAGTGTCTAAAATATTTGGAAATGGGAACTGTTCTGGGACTACTACTATTCTTCTACACATCAATAATTTGGATGCAGGGCTAGACTGAGTGGTTTCTAAATGTGCAGATGATTCTAAAATGGGAATTCTCTTTAGAAGGGGATGTCAAAGAGATAATGCAGTAATAAGTCTCACAACACCAGGTTAAAGTCCAACAGGTTTATTTCGTATCTCAGTGAACTTACCTGATAAAGGAGCAGCACTCCAAAAGCTCATGATACCAAACAAACCTGTTGGATTTGACCTGGTGTTATAAGACTTCTTATTGTGCCCATGCCAGCCTAACACCAGCGTCTCCACATTCTGAAGAGATGGTAGAATGAGCAAAACAAGTGGCAGATGACATTCAATGTCACCTTCACAAGACATATGAATGGCCCAATAGAATAAGACAATGAATAAGCAAGGGGGAATACTGAGTTCTATGGCAGCAAGCATACAAAATGCAAGTTACGACATAATAGTGAATCTATACATTAGTAAGACTACAGTTGGTGTAGCGTGGGGTGTAGTTTCCAGCTCCAAACCATAGGAAAGACATTGAGGAAAGAGAGAGCACGGCACTCATTCACTGAGATGCAGCCTTGTTTAAGGAATTACAAATATGAAGGTGACGTTAAAAAAGGTTTTCTTTTCATTGGAACACCAGAGGTTACAAGACAAGTTGTTTGGTATTTAAAATTATGAAGGGATGGGGCAGGGTAGAGTGTTTTTTAGTGGTTGAGAGATCAAGAATGATGGGACATAGATGTAGCAAAGTTCCACAAAAAGCAATGATAATCTGTTGGACCGGTGTGGGTTGAAGGATGATTATTCAAATCCTACTGCAAGATCTTTTATTTCCATTCAAGGGATCAAACCAAACCCTGATTAAAGGAAGTACTGCACTGAAGCATCACCTCTCTAGATTGTGCGCTCAGGTATTTTGGCATAAGACTTAAAATCACAAACTGCTGACTCAGGTGAGTAGAGGGGTCAGCAGCAAATATCGAGAAAAAGTGGATACTTGTTTTGGACTGACCTATCAATAAATAATCCAACAGACTCTGGACTTTCACACTCCCATCTACATGAGCATCAGAGAATAAAAGTGTTAGAAATTATGTGAGGAAGTGTCAAACTGTGATGAACAGAATTTTGTTTTGGGTTATAATAAAACGGTATTGGTCTTAAAGCATAGAAATTGTCAGAAAAATTATATTCAGAAGTGACATTCACCAAGAAAACACCATTCACTGGTTGTGGAAAAATATTGACTCTTGTGTACTGTGTTTGCCAGTTTAGGGGCATACCTTGACCCTACTGCTTTTAAATGGCTAAACCCAAGCTGCATCAATATGCAAAGGATACATTGTAATGCATTACTTTGTTCTGTTTTGGCATTAGTAATAGTTGAAGTTTTAAGATTACCATTTCATGAAGCAAGCACATTTTGGAGGGCAGGGTTGAAGAGGCAAAGCATTTGCTGATTATGCTAGGTTTGTGTGTCAACATCAGCTACAAGACTTTTTGCAACTTGAAATGGTCATCTAGCCAACAAGGATTCGTCAGGTTCTCCCCGCCCTCCAAAAATCAATCATTTTGATTTACATCTTCCAAATCACAATCCTTTCTCACATCAGATTTCAGTTCATATTTCTTCATCTCTTCCAATGGCAGAAAGTCCAATTCTCTTTTGAAAAGAATTAATACACAGTTCACCACATAAAGTTACAGTTTATTCGTGTAAATCCAAATCACCACTCAAGGAAGCAATTACTGTCAATTCCAAAGAAGGTTACACATTAGCTATTCCATAAAAAGCAGCAATTACTTGATAATTAAATGCTTACATAAAGAACCCCTGAGGGATTTTGAGTTTTAGTGTTCAGTGAAATGTTTCCTACAGAAATTGCAACAGAAATCTATCAGGGTTTGTGGTGTTAGGGGTCTGTTGCTGAAAAGACATTCAGCAAAGATTGATTTAGGTTTGGCTGCGATTCCCCCACCGTCAAATAGTCCACTGACATTCTTGGTCACATTAAGAATGGACATTGAAGTGAAATACCATATAGCAAAGCTTATTGCAGAGCTTTGCAATTAGAAAATAAAGCAACCTAGACTCAGGTGAAAGTGGCAGCATTACAAAGTTTGCAGATGATAAACTTGGCAAGGTAGAAGATCAGGACAGCTTCAGGATGAGTTGGACAGGCTAGTGAAACAAGGAGAAACATAACAGATGGAGTTCAATGTGGAGAGATTTGAACGATGCACTTGGCAGAATTATTATGAAAAGACTACATTATAAATGATAGAATTTTGAAAAGTAGAGATGAGCAGAAAGAACTTGGTGTCTGTGCATTTTGATACAGCAGTTAAAAAGGCACATAAATTACTCGTGTTTATAAGTAGAGGAGACAGAATATTAATCATGAATATAAATCATGCAGAACTTTTCAAGTCACTGGTTAAGAACATAAGAAATAGGAGCAGGGGTAGGCCATCTAGCCCTTCGAGCCTGCCCCGCCATTCATTAAGATCATGACTGATCTGAAGTGGATCAGTTCCACTTTCCCGCTTTCTCCCCATAACCCTTAATTTCCTTGCCTACCAAAAGCCTATCTACCCGTGACTTAAATATATTTAGTGAGGTAGCCTCCACCACATCAACGGGCAGAGAATTCCAGAGATTCACCACCCTTTGAGTGAAGAAGTTCCTCCTCAACTCCGTTCTAAACTGCACCACCCTTATCTTGAGGCTGTGCCCTCTAGTCCTGCTGTCCTTTCTAAGTGGGAAGAATCTCTCTACCTCTACCCTATCCATCCCTTTCATTATCTTATACGTCTCTATAAGATCCCCCCTCATCCTTCTAAATTCCAACGAGTACAGACCCAGTCTATTTAGTCTCTCTTCATAGTCCACCCCCTCATCTCCGGTATCAGCCAAGTGAACCTCTCTGCACTCCCTCCGAGGCCAAAATATCCTTGCGCAAGTGCGGTGACCAAAACTGCACACAGTACTCCAGCTGCGGCCTCACCAGTGCCCTGTACTGTTGCAGCAAGATCTCCCTGCTTTTATATTCTATCCCCCTCGCTATAAAGGCCAGCGTCCCATTCGCCTTCTTGATCACCTGCTGCACCTGCAGACTAGGTTTTTGCGACTCATGCACAAGGACCCCCAGGTCCCTCTGCACCGTAGCATGCTGCAGCTTTTCGCCCTTTAAATAGTAATCCCTCCTACTATTATTTCTGCCAAAGTGGATAACCTCACACTTGTTAACATTGTACTCCATCTGCCAGGTCCTCGCCCACTCATTCAGCCTATCCAGATCCCTCTGCAGACTTTCCACACCCTCCACACAATTTGCTTTTCCACTCATCTTTGTGTCATCAGCAAATTTCGTCACTCTACACTCAGCCCCCTCCTCCAGATCATCTATATAAATGGTAAATAGCTGAGGCCTCAGCACCGATCCCTGTGGAACTCCACAAGTCACCAACCGCCAATCAGAATAGCACCCATTGATACCAACTCTCTGCCTCCTATTAGACAACCAAGCCTCATACAGAGTACCCCGGGCAGTTCTGGGTATCACACAAAAGATCTAAAAGATATAAGAAAGAATATGGATGGCATTTACCAGGGCTGAGGAACTTCACTTATGAGATGATAGAAAAGTTAGGATTGTTCACCTAGGAACAGAGGAGCTGATGGAATAAGGATGTCAAGATGAAGAGAAGTTTTGATAGATCCTTTGGTGCATGGCTCAATAACAAATAGCCATAGATTTAACATTATTGGAAAGAGATTGAGAGAAGAGCTTTTTTTTCTATTCAATTATCAGATCTGAAAATGCTGTGTGGGAAAAGATGGTAAAGTGGATTCCATAGAATTTATAAGAGGAAGCTGAATCGAAGATTGAGGAACTTACTGGGTTTATGGACAAAAACCCGAGACATGGACCAAGGCGTGATAAATCTTTCCACAAGCCACACAGGCATAAATAGCAAACAGTCTCCTTCCTTGTCACATGCTGAATGATTCACTCCAATAGGGGTACCAGAGAAGGCAGAGAAACCAACAATGACGCAATTCAACTCCACTCTTCAACCTTGATGATGTCCTGTACTACAGATTATGGCCCTTAACCTAGGTTTTTCAAGTACTAGAAAATGAGATTGATAACTTCATCTTCCCTGAGAGCAGGCAGAGGCCATGGGACATGGGTATCACTGACTGGCCAGCATTTATTGCCCATCCCTAGTTGCCGGAGTGCAGTTGAGAGTCAACGACATTGCTGGAATCACATATAGGTCAGACCAGGTAAGGATGGCAGATTTCTTCCCTAAAGGACATTAGTGAATCAGATGGATTTTTCTGACAATTGACAATGGTTTCATAGTCATCAGTAGATTCTTAATTCCAGATATTTTTTATTGAATTCAAATTCCACCATCTGCCATAACACACATATAGTCCGCATGCCAAGGCAGTTTCACTACTCAGATCATATGTTTGATAATTCTACAAGCTTTGCTTCATTTTTTTCCAATTTTAAAAACCACAACTGTTTTATTTCTTTGATTCTTCCTCAATAATCTCAATGTTTTTACATAAACAAAAGGGTCACAATATTCTATAAAAAGAAAATAACCAGTGCAATGTTAGGGAAATTTGCCATAGGTGCCCATCTTTGGAAAGTAATGCTGCTCTTACCATTTCCCCCTGAAGACAATGACTCTGAGATGCAATTCAAACGAATGTCAGCAGTTTGAATATTTCAACTGGACAACAATGAACAATGATGATTGTTGAATTATTCAACAATGATGGGCATAACTGGGAACCCTGATTCTGCCATCACTTCCAACAGACTTTATTTGATAATAATTGGTGGTGGAAACCATTTCCTAGCTTTCCCTTCCTAGCCTGATGATAGTGCCCCCCCCCACTCTGAGATCAGCTAACTTGGCAGTGACTTTGTACACAACTTGCAACTCACCTGCTCTGCACAAATAAGGAACGTTTAAAGATCCAGCCGTTGTCTGGCTGGTGGCACTCTCACCTTGGATTCAGAAAATTGTGTGCATTCAAGTCTCACTCCAGAGGCTCGAGTACAAAAGTCCAGGCTAACACTCCAATGCGTTACTTAATCATTCAAAAGTTCTCATTCACTGTGATGCATTTTGGAGTCTCACGGTTGCGAAAGGCACTAAGAGTGGTGAAGAAAAAAGAGAAGACAGGCAGTGTGAGAAAGGAGAGACAGAGAGTAAGGAAAGCAAGCAAAAAATTTAACTGAATTTCAGGGGTGCTGTGATTGAGACACTGGGGCTGTGTTACACATTAAGGAAGAGCAAACTCCAGCAGTCATATTAAAACAGTGGGTGAGTTGAACATTTCTGTATTCTCTCTTTCAAAAAAAAGTTGTTTTTTTATGTGTGTGGCCCACACTATTTTGCTTACGTGCATGATCTTTGATAAGAAAAAGGTTCCTCACCCCAGCCTTAGACGCTGAGTGTTAAATCATTAGAGACATCAACACAGATCTTGATCTCATTTTCACCTAATGCTGATTTTAAGACTGAGGTGAGGAGGAATTTCTTCTGAGGGTTGTGAGTCTTTGGAACTCCTTGCCAGAGAGAACTATGGGGGCAGAGTCCTTGTGTATATTTAAGGTTGAGACAGATAGATTTTTGATCAGTAAGGGAATCAAGCGTTACAGGGATTGGGCAGGAAAGTGGACGTGAGGAATGTTGTCAGATCAGCCAAGATCCTACTGAATGTCAGAACGGGCTTTAGAGGCTGAATGGCCTACTCATGTTCCTCTTTCTTATGGGGGAAAAGAGCAACTATGCTGGTGGAAGGGATTCTCTGATCAGCAGTTAAAAAGAAAACACAACACTGTTAAGATAGAACCACCAATATCAAAGCTCCAACATCAGTTCATAAATGCAGCATAGCACTGATCCATTTATTCCAAAAAGATCCTAGATTTGATTAACGGTGTGCTGAGATATCTGATTTTAGCTCAGACTGTGACTAAGCAAATAAACAAATTATACTTCCTTCCAATGTTTATCGAGTGATCTCAATGGAATCAAAATGAAGACAGCTTCTGGCACAGATATGGTGCCCCTATGATCAACAAGCTGGTCAATACTGGTGACACAGTGGCTAGCACTGCTGCCTCACCGCACCAGGGACCCTGGTTTGATTCTGGTCTTGGGTGTGTCTGTGTGGAGTTTACATGTTTGCCCTGTGTCTGCATGGGTTTCCTCTGGGTGCTCTGGTAAATTGCCCCTTAGCATCCAAAATTATGTGTAGGTTTGGTGGATTAGACATGGTAAATGCATGGAGTTATAGGAATAGGGCCAGCGTAAGATGCTCTTTCAGAGAGTCAGTGCATACTTGATGAGCTGAATGGCCTCATTCTGCACTGCAGGGATTCTATTCTTACACTCTGGATGAAGAGTACCATGCAGCAAGTTACTGGACACCCACCAGCATAAGTTACCATCATTGAATTACCTGGCAAGCTCTGTCGCACTGTTAATAAGTGCAATAAAGAATACTTTTAAAATAAATTCAGAAAACATTACCATTGTGAAAGAGAAAACAAGTTTTTAAAAAAAATGGCATTTAGATTTTTGGGAGCATACCCTTGCCAAAAATGTCAATTATCAAGGAGAGAAGTTACTTAAATACTTCAACAGGATCAAAATGTTCTGGTCTTCATATTCTAAATAACTTCCGTGTGAGTGAGCAACTATCTACAGGACCTTCTTCCTCATATTACTAGATTAATTAACATGTAATGAAAGCTTTGAAAAAACTGTCCATTTTGCACCATCTGTCTTCCTTTTATCAAGATTTCTGATTCCACTACTGTTTTTACCTGCAGGGCATCACCAATCTAAGTTAGATTTAAAAATCTAACTTCCACCTTCCTCCTTTTTTGTTGACAATTTTAAATTTATGTGCCCAAATTATCAATTGTGAACTCATTCATTCCATCTCCCAACAAAACAGAAACAAACAGCAGCAGAGAATTTGCACAGATCTGAGTGCAGCTGCAAACGGTAAACCTCAGACTAAATGGGAAAAGTGACAAGAGAACTCAGACCTCAGGAAGGGGGCAGCAGCCTGATCTGGCATAGTCTTGGTATTAATTTGTTGGCACTATCAAACATACTGACAGAGACAGAGGCGCACACACACACTAAGAGGCACAAAGACAGGCTCATAGACAGGCACAGGCACACACACACACTGACAGAGACACACAGACCGGAACAGTGCCTCTGATAGAGACACTCACCTGATGAAGGAGCAGCACTCCAAAAGCTTGTGCTACCAAATAAACCTGTTGCACTTCAACCTGCTGTTGTGAGACGACTTACTGTGCCTATCCCAGTCCAACGCCGGCAGCTCCACATCATAACAGAAACAGACTCACTGACAGACACACACTCTGACAGAAACAGACTCACTGACACAGAGACACTCTGACAGAGATACACTGCCAGTGGTGTGGGTATAATAATGAATTTCTGACACTTGTGGCTGTGGGAGGCAGAAACTTCCAGAACTGCGCCAACTCCACAGTGACAGCAGGAACAGAGCTGTCACCAGTCTCCCATCCGCCTACTCCAACTTCACCCTCACCTCACTCCACTCCACTCCACTCCACCTGCACTCAGATCAACAACAAAACTCCCCCTTTTATAAAAGCGATCGGAATGAGCACTTACCTCTAGCTGAAGCTGCTCTCACTGTCCCTTAACGGGCGGAGGGGAAAGTACCGGCTCTCCCCTCCCCCCGCCTCCGCCAGCAGAAAGCGCTTACGTCACGCAGTGCAAACGTCACGCCCAATGCGTGTAAACGTCACGAACAGTGTGTATAAACGTCATTCCCTACCTACGCTGGCGTCACCCGCGAGCTGGGTGGGAAAAAAAACAGACTTGACGCATGCGCCTCACGGCCGATAGCGTCGGCCTCCGTTTCCATGGTAACGGGAGTGTGTTCCTCAGGCCGCTCATTCGGCGGAGGCACATCAGAGCGGCCTCCTTATTTATCTCTTCATCATCAGTCATTCAGCTTTTAATTCTGTGTGTGTGTGTGTGTGTATAACCTGAGACAAATCGGAGCCAAGGAGAATTATTTGTCGAAGATATAGTCATTTTGAGCCAGGTTGCTGCCAGCTGCAGCCACGTTGAGATTGTACTGCGGTCAAAACAAGAGGAGGAATTATTAAAGTGTCCCCCGTCCCCTAGCAACTGATAGGGAAAGATAACAGTGTGCCGGCCAGCACTGAGAATCATCTCACCGGTTTGCGAGGCAATCTGCTCTTGCTGTCCACCTCAACGCAGCATTGTTGTGGACCGTTTCCTGGGGCAACAGGCAGAGGGCTTCATTTGCCTGGTGTGTGTATGTGAGGAAGAGTGTCTCCTAACAGCAGAAACTCTCACAGCACAGCACCTCTGAAGCTCACTGAAAATCACCATGCCGAAGAAAAAAGGCAAAGGGTAATCTGTCTTGGTTTTCCTCTAAAAAAAAACTTTATCCAGCTCTAAAGCCCATTTCAAAAGTAAAGTTTATTTATTAGTCACAAGTAGGCTTATATTAGCATTGCAATGAAGTTACTCTGAAATTCTCCTTCCTACTCTTGTGATTGCAGTGAGAAATCTCACAGCACCAGGTTAAAGTCAACAGGTTTATTTGGTATCATGAGCTTTCGGATTGCTGCTCCTTCATTAGTTAAGTCACTCCTGGTGTTGTGAAACTTCTTACTGTCCCCACCCCAGTCCAACACCATCATCTCCACATCATGACTACCCTTATGATTGCTTGTGTTCTCTGCCCTCAAACTATTTTCATGAGGGGGCCTTCAGACTGTTACATTTTTGTCTTTTTTTAGAAAAGGATTTACTCTTTTGCTTTTCTGTTTTAAAAAAATGGACCATTAACGCAAGACAATATGCTCTGATGAAGTATAATTAAAGAAAAACAGCACTTTGAAAATGCAGAAACAAATACTTGGGAGTAGGTGGCATGTTCGTTTGTAAGGTGAAGAAAAAAGCACAGGTAGACATTTGGGATATGACCCTTTGTTGGATTAGTTCTGTTCAGAAGTGTAATATTGTCATATTTAATTGAAAGACTAAGATGAATTTGTGTTGCTAGCGCTAAAAAGGATTGTGGACCATAGAAACTAGCGTATAACACATAGCAACTAGCATGTAACACAAGGAAGATCAAGTTGTTTGGAAAAATACCTGAAGTTTAAGTCACCTGCATATTATTATTCTTAATTTTCTGTTGGCTCACTGCATCATAGTCATTCGATTCCATCATAGTAACAAATTGATGGGGGCATGATGCAAATTGTGATGATAGAGTGGGCTGCTTTTTTGTAATCTATATAAACATTTTTTGCATTAATTAATATTATAATAGGGATAACTTTTAATTCATTTATTTATCTTTAGGAATTTATTTCATGTTCTTTTCCTAAGCTTTCTCTTTCAGCCATGTATATTGGCTGGATGAATGATATTTCTAGTCTCTCACTGATGATGGCATAGCCAAAAATAGCCATGAATACTTGGATGAGGTTATTTAAGATGCTCATCCCAGGCTCCAATGTGAGTTGCTTCCTTCAGGAACAAAGGGGGAAAAGGGAGAGTAACTGAGGCAGCTGGGAGAGAGAAACAATCTGGAAAAATCATAGACACTCCACCTCCCCCCACCCCCCCCCCCACATCTTCATCTGTCACGATTTACCTCTGATTTCAGCTTCTCTGCTGTTTGGCCATTCACACCTTTATTCTTTCTGTGGGCTGCCATTCGCACCTCTTAGTCTTTCCCTTTGTTTTTGTGGCTATGACTCATCTTTCATTCCCTCACCCTAGAGTATAAATGTCTCACACAAAGCTTTTTATCTTTGACAAAGGGTCTTCTGGACTCGAAACGTCAGTTCTTTTCTCTCCTTACAGATGCTGTCAGACCTGCTGTGATGTTCCAGCATTTTCTCTTTTGGAACGATCATAATTGCTGGCCAAAGACAGCGTGTACCATCATCTGTTTCCACCTTGGTAAACCAATGCATATAGGTCATGAGCTTAACTAGCTTGTCAAAATTGAGTGAGTTAGGCTCACGCATGAGAAATATGAACTTGGGTGGTGTATAAAAGGTTGACACTTGAGGGATTGTATGAGTAGTTTAGAGAGGAAGAAAATAAACTAGCTAGGAAAAGACCTCCGTTGATTATTTATGTCATAAAACTATTCCTTCAAATGGAGCAGCCATCTTGCTATTATAAATAATGCAGATACTGGAAATCTAGATTAAAAACCAGAAAATGGTGGAAATGTACAGCAGGTCGGGTAGTATCTGTCAGGAGAGAAACAGAGCTGACAGCTGAATTTTTGTTCTGGAGCCAGGACCCTGATATCGAATGAATTTCTGGATCCTGATCCTGGATTTTTTTTTCTTCAACTTCCCCTTCCCCATCCAAAAATAAATCAAGCGCAAAAAACTAAATTTGCACTCATCTTGGGAGAATCACCTCCAGCACTGACAGATCGGAGTGTCACTATCTTATTAAAGATGGAAGCGCTTCTAAAATTTTACAAAAGGTCAAAACTGGTGGGGGAGCAGCCTCACCACAGGACAGCCAGTGGCCACTGATGTGGCTGGGGATGTAGGGCAGCAGTGGTTCACCAGCTGGATGGGTGTTTTATTTTCATAAATGTTTGTTTATCCATTAAGAAAAGGAACTAAGGATGAAAAGGTCGAATTAAAACTTGCCACGGAATCAGATGCAGAGAAGGCAATGACAAATGCTGCTTTGTGGGAAGCAAGACTGAATGCACTTGCGAAGTCGCGTGTGGAGTACCGTGACACAGCACGAACACTTGCCAGGACCAATGAAACCTTAATGAATGATCGGTTTCAAGTAGAGAAGGATGCCATGGAAGTGATCTCCTATTTAAAGAAACAAGACTTGGAAAAAGAGGCAATGGTAATAATCTTGGACATTTTCCTGACTATTTTAAAACTTAATACTGTTTAAAATCTTTAATCTTCTCCTCACCCACATCACATTCTCTGTGCCACACAGCCATTTTGCCAGCTGGGAGTTTCTGCATTTTGGCCTACTTTAACGTAGTTCAGTAGGTGGGAACAACAAGAATAGTCTGGAGTGACCCCATGTGGATTTGTCTCTTTGAGGTCAGGTCAAGCTGTTGCTTAGTGCATATCATTGATGGCTTTGTCCAGATGTGAACTGGCAAGATGATTAAGTGGTTAAATTACTGGAACATCAAATATCACCACTTTAACAAATAGCAATTGTGGCATTAATGTTTTCAGTAAAATCCAATTTTCTTTTAGGTTGTTCCTTCAGTTTGGTACCATAGATATATACTATCAAAAGAATCAGAATTTTCAGCATGACATAAGCTCATCAACTAAATGTTTTTATACTCTTTCATGGGATGTATGTGTTGCTGGTAAGGCCAGCATTTGTTGCCCATCCCTAATTGCCTTTGAGAATGTAAGCCTCCTTCTTAGACCACGGCAGTCTATCTGGTGTAGATACACTCATAGTGCTATTTGGGAGGGAGTTTCAGGATTTTGATTCAGTGGCAATGAAGGAATGGCAGCATAGTTCCAAGTCAGGATGGTATGTGGTTGGAGAATGAATTGGTGGTATTCTGATGAGTCTGTTACCCTTGTCTTTCTGGGTGACAGACATCATGGATTAGAAGATACTGTCCATGGAGCAAGTTGCTGCAGTACATCTTGTAGATGGTGTATACAAGTCCCGTTAAGAGGGTGAATGGGCTGTAAATCAAGCAGGCTGCTTTGTCCTGGATAATTTTGAGCTTCATGTAGGAGCCATAATCATCCAGGCAAGCAGAGAGTTTTTCACTCTTGACTTGTGCCTTCAGGATGGGCATCCTTTGGGGACCTACATAAAGTTGACAGTTATAAGAAAAAAATTCCATGGAATTAATTAGGACTTATCAATCAAGCCAAATAAACTGGAGGGGCGGTGGGGGGGAGATAATTCTAAATGATGGAAAATATTTAGTGAGAAAATTGAGGGAAGAAATGGCAGTGTAGTGGTGTTGTCATTAAACTAGTGATCCAGAGGCCCAGGCTAATGTTCTATGGCACAGGATTCAAACCTAGAGTCTCTTGAAAGATAGGCATGTTTTTGAAAAGTAATGGCACGTTCAAGGCAGGTTAGAGATGGGTGTGCAGTTTTTAAGAATGTTGGTTCTTTGAGGAGAGTGATGATGACGATAAATTTAATGGAGGGGGAAAATTAGTGTCTTAGGAGAAAGAACTGTTCACAATATCAGCAAACATGGGTGCCATGAGGGAAGTTCGGTGGTGAGCAGGGTAGTGGGAATATGGGTAGAGGAAGCAACAGTTGGGTTTGGTGCACTAGATGAGTTTGGAGACAGCATGAGGGGAGATTGAAAGAAAATGAGATCAGACACATGTGAAAAGCAATCAAAAATGCTAATGGACGATTAACATTTATCTTAAGGGAGCTGGAAGTTATGCTGACGTTGTAGAGAACTTTAGTCAGACTCTATTTGAAGTACTGCATTCAATTCTAAGCATCACACCTTGGGAAGAACAGATTGACCTTGAAGGGATGCATGCAGTTCCATCAGGATGAGACTGGGGCTTACAGGGTTAAATTGCAAGAACAGGCTGCATAATCATGCACGATATTCCTTTGAATGTTATGATAAAGATATTTACAATGTTAAATTGATATGATGGGATACAAGCAACAAATCTTTTTTCTGGTGGCTGAATTAACAACAGGGAAGTCTTATGGGACAGAGGTAGCGCTCACCTCACTGGGCCTGAAGCTCTAGGTTCAAGACCCACTTCAGGACTTGGCCACAGAAGGTGCATTCATAATATAGCCAAATAGGTTGATAATCAGTCTGTAAAACATTCCAATATGCCAATGGCAGGCAGTAAAAATGGAAGAGTTTCCTGGTCAGCCACATTGCAGAATGCAAGGACAACGAGCAAGTCCTTTGCCAAGCATAATCATGAATCAATCCAGTGGAAGTCCATGGTCATCAATGCCCTCTCAGAGCATGGTACCTGATGGAGGAGAAAGAATCAAGAACAAGGAGCTATGATCTTAAAATCAGGGATAAGGCTATTGAGAACTGAAATCTGGATGCATTTTTCACACACAGGCTAGTAGCAATCTGGAACTCATTTAAATAGGACAAGTGAGACTTGTAAAGCTGGAAATGATATTATTGTAAGGTAAGGGTATGAAGGGGTATGGAACAAAGGGTAAATGGTGTTTAGGTGAAGGTCAATTATAATCTAATGGAATGACAGAGTAGGCTGCAAGGACGGAATGGTCTAATCATATGTTCCTAAATATTCATTTTTACTTTGATTAGTTCAAGTAATCTTGCTGGCATGATGACTAAGGCATTGAATTAACATGGCAAATTCTGTGCCTTGCAATTTGGAAGAAGGTGCCTGCGGGAGGGGAATGAAAATTGAAGGTTCATTAAAATTTGTCAGTGGTCTAAAACAGTCGAATATTGTCAATGTGAGTAAAGATTTTTGTATTTTACAGATCAGCAAACTGCAGCAACAAATAGTGGACCAAAAGCAGCAAGTGGTTGAGGATAATAAAAAAATGGTAAGAGGTTGCAGCTTTCCCGTTACAGCAGTAATTATGAGGCATGTTTGCGGAAAGCACTGATTTTGGAGAATGGTTGCCAATTCTGGGTACCATAATTCAGGAAGGATGCTAAGAGGTGCAGAGACGGTTTATTCGAAGGAAGATATTGTAGAATAGAACAAGGGTTGAGCCATTTCATTTATGTGGCAAAACTCAAGAAGCTGAGAAAATATTTGATACAGCTATTCAAAATCATGAATGATTTTGATAAGGTAAGTAGGATCAATCGTTTCCAATAAAAGAAGGATCAGACGATGCAGATTGACAAAAGAACCAGAAGGGACATGAAGAAATCTTTTTTTGTTAACACAATGATTTACTGTGGTCTGGAATGCACCGTGAAAAAGGGTGGTGGAAGTATATAAGACCAAAAATATAGGAGCAGAATTAGCCATTCGGCCCATTGAGTCTGCTCCGCCATTCAATCATGGCTGATATGATTCTCATCCTCATTCTCTTGCCTTCTCCCCGTAACCATTGATCCCCATATTAATCAAGAACCTATCTCTCTCCGTCTTAAAGACACTCAATGAACTAGCCTCCACAGTCCTTTGTGGCAATGAGCTCCACAGATTCACCACCCTTTGGCTGAAGAAATCCCTCCTCATCTCAGTTTTAAAGGAGCGTCCTTTCACTCTGAGGTTGTTCCCTCAAGTCCTAGTCTCTCCCACTAGTGGAAACATCCTCACCATATCCACTCTATCTAGGCCTCTCAGTAAGTTTCAATTAGATCCCTCCTTATCCTTCTAAACCTCATCAAGTATAGGCCCCGAATCCTTCTCATATGATAAACCCTTCATTCCTGGGATCATTCTTGATCATCTCCGCTGGACCACTCCAGGGCCACCCTTAGGTATGGGGCTCAAAACTGCTCATAATATTCCAAACTCAAAAAAAACTGGATAAATATTTGAAAGTTTAAAATGCTACGAGGAAAAGAGCAGGGGACTAATTTGATAACTCCATGAGAGAACTAGCATTGTCATGTTGGGCCAAATGGTCTCCTTATGTGCTGTATCATTCTTTGAATCAATTAAATTAATTTTCTTTGACAGTAGCAAAAGGAAAGACACTACCATTTGGATATATGCCTATATGTAAAGTTGTGTTGATGTATTCTCACCAGTGCCACATTATTAAGTAAAGTTGTGATAAAGAGGGGCTTTCTGGCAAAAAAAAGCATATGGAAAATAAGTGAGTTTAGACAACCCCCAACTGACAAGGTTAATGATTTGTCCTGTCATCAGGACAAATGTTTTGTATTTACATATTTATTTGTTATTAAAATTGAAGCTCATGGAACAAGATGGCCATTGTCAGATTGAATGGGGGAGAAAAAAAAACTTGCTTTTATACAGTGCTTTCAAGACCACTGGATGCCTCATAGCACTATCTAGCCAATAAAGTACTTTTGAAGTTTAATCATTGTGGTCATGTAGGAAGTGATGGGATGGACAGTAAACAGTGGTAAATAGTTTTTTAGACTGTAGGATAGCAAACAGTTTATTCCCCAAGGGTCAGTGATAGGATCGCTGTTCTTTTCATGTATATTAAGAGAGACGATGGCTTAGTGGGATTATCGCTAGACTATTAATCCAGAAACTTCTGGGGACCCGGGTTCGAATCTCTCCATGGCAAACGATGGAATTTGAATTCAATAAAAAATACCTGGAATTGAGAATCTACAGATGACCAGGAAACTGTTGTCGATTGTCAGAAAAACCCCTCTGGTTCACTAATGTACTTTAGGGAAGGAAATCTGCTGTCCTTACCTGGTCTGGTCTACATGTGACTCCAGAACCACAGCAACGTGGTTGACTCTCAACTGTCCTCTGAAATGACCTAGCAAGCTAGTCAGTTCAAGGACTACTAGCAATGGACAATAAATGCTGGCCAACCAGTGACGTCCATGTCCCATGAGTAAACTTAAAAAATATATAAATTTCATGGATATTGGAATACAGAGTAAAATTTCAAAATTCGCTTCCAATTCCAAACTTGAAGGTTTAGCAAACAGTGAGTATGGTAGACTTGATAGAGGTGTGCAAGATTATAACAGGAATAGATAAGGTGGATAAAGAAAGCTGTTCCCATTACCTGAGTGTGCAACAACTAGGAGATACAGATTTTAGAATTTTGGCAAAGCTTGTGGGTGGAGCTGAGGAAGGACTTTTTTTTATGCAGAGAGTGGTAACAACCTGAAATTCTCTACTTGCAAGGGTACTGGAAGTGGAGATGATCAATGATTTCAAAAGGAAATTAGAAATAAACTTGCAGGCTGTGGGGATGGAGCAGGGGAATGGGAATGACCAACAGAGTAGCATGGTATGAAGGGCTGAATGATTTCTTTCTGTGTTGTAGTGACTCTATTGCTCCATGTGACAACCAAATTTTTCAGGTGAATATAATTGGTTCCACATTAAGTGGAGGAAAAAAAAGGAGTGCAATATCTGTGAAGCCATCCACTGTGATTATTGTTATCCATGCTTGCTCTCACACCATCATCTTTCTACAGCTTGAAAGCCACACTCAACAGATGGAGCAACTGCAAAACAAAATGTTGCAAAAGACAAAAGAAATACACTTGATTCAAGAAGAACTCAACAGGGTCAAGGAGTTTAGGAAGAAACAAATTTTTCTGGAAAATGAATTGGATGATGTGAGTTTGTTTAGACTTCCTTGTTTATTTATGTACATGTATATACTTCAGCGAGATCAGGAGTTAAATGTAAGCCAGCTGCCCTCAATCTTTTCCAACCAATTATAGTTGCTATTTATAATATTTAATTCATTCCTTTTTTTCACATTTGTTTCCGGGATGGCAAAGCCAGCGTTTATTGTCCAACCCTAATTGTACTTGAGAAGGTGATCGTCTTTTCCCATAAGACATGTTGAACCACTGCAGTCCTGCTTGAAGATGCTTGCCCAGATTTAACAGGAAAAACCATGTTTCAAGGCTGGTAATTGACATGCTGTGGTACATTGGGTTATCTTCAGTGTATCTTCAACCAACACTGTCCACAAAGAAAACAATAAATCAACTTGAGTTGAGTAACTGGACATGTTTGAAATGAGAAATGGCATGTTGGTCTAGTTGCAGGCTCTATAACATTTGCCGAGGCACTGTACAGGGTGGATGTCCAAAATCGGGGAAAATTCAAACTCCAACATGGTCTCATTTTCGAGGGTGCTGTCCCTTTTATATGTGCACCGAGAAGGGCTTTGCACCAGCTCTCAGATACACACCTGTGCTAAGACGTTGAGTGGTGTACACTTGTTTTCCTGTAAGATTTTCATCACTGTTGCAACTTTTACAATCACAGGATGGTCCAAAGAGCTTTACAGCTAAAGTAGTGCTTTTGAATGTTGTCATTTTTCTAATGTAGGTAACACAGCAGCCAAGTTGTATAAAATCAGCTAGCATAAACATCAATGAGATATGATTAGTTTTAGTGTGATGGTTAGGATGAATATTCACTGGGACTTTGAGAACTGTAGTAAACTCACAAGCTTGTGAGTTTACTATCAAATAAATCGGTTGGACTAAAACCTGGTGTTGTCAGACTTTTTACTGTGTTTACCTCAGTCCAACGCCGGCACATCCACATCATGACTTTGAGAACTCCCCTGCTCTTGGTCAAGTTAGTGCTATGAGAGGGGGGCTGGAACCTTAGTTTAACGTCTCATCCGAAGTGTGCCTTTTCTTGGAGAAGGAATGCAAGGGTGAGAAAAGGGAGACAGACAATAAAGTAAATGTTTCCTCATATTTTTATTCTCTCAGATAAAGGACATGATGGACACAACAAACAAAGAACACAAAGAAGTACTGAGGCACCTGGAAAGCAAGTTTTTTGAAGAAAAGGTATGTGAACAGGAACCAAGAAGCTACTCTGAAACTAATTATTTCAGCCTTAAATATATCTTGATTGGATTCAATAAAATGTTTGACAGTAAGGTACAGAGTTGCTGGTGACAACAAGTGCTTGTGAAGTAATAGAATATGTATTTTTCCCTTTACTCCTTCCCTCATGTATCCCATGGTGATCTCTCTGAGGCCAAAACCAAGATCATGGTCTTCCAGATAGGACTCGAGGACTAGTAAGGGAGACGGGGAAAGGAATGGTTGCAGAGGAATATCAGTGGCGAGTAACCTCCCTCTTGTAGTGAATAGTGAATGGCATTTGTGGAAGCCTGTGTGTATAAGACTGTTGGTTGGGAACAGTGCGTGCTGCAAGAAGAATGCAAAACAAGGAGATATGTTTTAGAAACATAGAACCTAGAAGCAGGACTAGGCCATTTGGCCCTTCGAGCCTACTCCGCCATTCATTTTGATCATGGCTGATCATCGAATTTAATATCCTGATCCCACCCCGCCTTTCCCCCCATATCCCCTGATCCCTTTAGCCCCGAGAGCTATATCTAATTTCTTCTTGAAATCAGACAACATTTTGGCCTCAACTACATTCTGTGGTCCTGAATTCCACACATTCTAGGTAAAGAAATTTCTCCTCACCTCAGTTCTAAAAGGTTTACCTCTTATTCTCAAACTATGACCCCTAGTTCTGGACTCCCCCATCGTTGGTAGCATTCTTTCTGAATCTACCCTGTCTAACCCTGTTAGAATTTTATAAGTTTTATGAGATCCCCTCTCACCCTTCTAAACCCCAGTAAATATAATCCTAACCAGTTTAATCTTTCCTCATATGACAGATCTGCCATGCCAGGAATCAGCCAGGTAAACCTTCACTTTACTCCCTCTATAGCAAGGACATCCTTTCTCAGATAAAGACACCAAAACTGTACACAATACTCCAAATGTAGCCTCAACATCACCTTATACAATTGTAACAAAATTTTAAATATGAAGATAATATTTTAGCAACTTATCTATGCCTTTATGGGTTTTAAGCAAAGAATATTAACTTGGAGGGGCTACTGAGCCTTGCAGTGCAAGGGATATGAAATAACTGTCAAGAAGCTTGAATAAAATAAAGATGAAAGAAGCTTGGATAAAATAAAACAATTGGATGAAAAGGAATTGATAAGAGTGCAGCTGCTTTGAGGATATTTGATATGCGAATTAGCTTAGCAGCAAGATAAACAGATATTTACGTAAGTGAAGCGGAGAACAATATCAAATTGTAGTTGTTAAAACTACAGAAGATAGGAATTCAAAGTGGAGACATAGGAATACATGTCACACTTACATACTCAAAGCTTGACTTCTAAGGCTAGTTGTTTATATAGGATGAGATCAAAAGGAATAAACGGCACATCAGTAGCAGCATTAGCTCTGTACTGCAGGAGGAGCAGCTGATGTGCATCCATGCCCAACTGGAACTAGAAGTTCTCCTGAAAGTGGGATCCTATGCTAGAAGCTGCTGTTTGACAACCTCAAAACCTCTTTGAATCAGAAGAAAGACTTTACAAAATTAAAGATACAACTCTTGTGTGGTCATTAATTGCTGGATTTGGCTCATAGAGTTAAACTTAATATGATGTTACTTGGGACAAGGGACATTGTTAGTGTTTAAGTACATAGGTAGATGTGGAATGGGGTTAATTCCAGTAAACTGGGTGTCTGTGTAGCCGTTATTGTAATTAAGTGTACCTTTTTTAGTGTTGTGGCTTTTTTTGTTGTGTGGCTTTACAACTTAATTAACATTTACTACAAAACTGGACTTTTCCTTACTGGTTTGCATATCTCTCATCACGTTATACCAAATTGTATAATGAATCATTAAGCACCGGTGTTCCTAGTTGCTGTTCTGGGTTTTGGGACACCTCTGCATCTAATATCAGCAGGGTTCTTAACACAAGTACTGTTGATACTGTTCTGTCACTGTATGAAGATTTACAATAAATGCTGGATAATGGAAACAAAATGAGAAAATGCTGGCAATACCAGCAGGTTCATCAGCATCTGAAAGGGCTGAGACAGTTTGAATTTCAGGGTTAGGCCCTTGTACCAAACTTCAAACAAAAGGTCTTGATCTGAAATGTTTTATCTGTCTTTCCTCGGTTCAAATTCTGACATGTACCGTAGTGTGTTTCTTGCACCTTCTGGCTCTGATACCTAGGATACTATAGTGGCTGTAGCTCCCAACCAAAGTTGATACTAAAGGTCAGCAAAGAAAAATAGTCATACAATCATGGAATGTTACAGCACAAAACCAGACACATCCCATCTGTATAAAAGCAAATTATTGCAGATGCTGGAATCTGAAATCAAAAGAGAAAATGCTGGAAAATCTCAGCAAGTCTGGCAACATCTGTAAAGAGAAAAAAGAGCTGTCGTTTTGAGTCCAGATGATCCTTTGTTAAAACTGACAAAGTTTTGATAAAGGATCATCTAGACTCGAAACGTCAGCTCGTATCTCTCCTCACAGACGCTGCCAGATCTGCTGAGATTTTTCAGCATTTTCTCTTTTGGCATCCAGTCTGTGTCTGATTTTTTGCCATATAAGCTTTCCTATTTATGTTAGTCCTCTTTTTAAAGCAACTTTCTCATTCCCTTTTAAAAATCACCATTCCCTTTTTAAAAAAAACACAACATTTAAAAAGAAATAATGCAATGTGCTGCAAAAATGGCAGAGAAAATCAAAATGGGTTAGTATTTTATCATAGTGCTTTAGAATTGATTGTTAAACTAATGACAAACTTTAAGCTTGAATGAAGTATCCATAAATGTGACTTTTTAAAACTTTTAGATGCGACTGGAGAGGGAAGCTGAGCAGAGACTAAATCAGCTGACTGAGCAGGCTCACACTGAAGCTGTCATGTAAGTTAGTCCCAGATACATTTCCTGCACAGATTCAATAATAGCAATAAATAGTTATAATGGAATTTTGCTAAACACTCGGCACATGTGACTAAAGGGCTTAATTAGCCAATGATATCATTTGAAAAACACATGCATTTTAAGGCACTACTTTGTATTTTGGAAACTCTGAAACTAGAGAGACACAAGAGAGACACTGAACCCAATAATAAGGTGCTTTTGCTATTTTTGTTCTTCGTACAAATAAAGTTTAATAGCATCTGTCGCCACTTTTTATAGCCAATTAGGACATTCACAATCACTGTTGCAATGTCGGAATTGTGGTAGCCAAATGCACCCAACAGATCCCACAAACAGCAATGAGGTAATGAGCAGATAATCTGTTTTTAGCTGTTGGATGAGAGAAAAGTATTTGCGTGGTTAACAGTCCATTTTACCTCCATTTGAGAGAGCACACAGGGCCTGCTTGACATCACATCCAAAAGACAATACTTCCCACAGTGCTTTTGTGAAAGTTGTTTGGTAACCTTGAATGAGCATCAGCTATTACATTCTGGCAGACATAAAATACTCAGTTCTGTGCCAAAAAAATTAAAGCCTAGTGTTGTATCCTCAGGGTCAAAAAGGCAAGGACAGTGTACTTTGAGTTCCAACATCTATTTTGTGATCAGCAACTTTTTCACTCCAAACATGACAAGAACCTCCTTTTTAACATGGGCCTATTTTGTGTTCCCTGCTGGTTGACATTTTGGCGCCATAGGCAACTGGTCATATCTGCTTTTTCTGAGGCATTATTGTGTCCAGGATTGATGAGGAACCATCACAAACTAAGTACAGCATTTTCTTGTGCTGTAGTACATTGAAATGCCACTGTCCAGCGATTGCTTCACTGCACTCTCTTGCATAATCTATTTATACAAGCTTATGCCTGTTTCTGTGTTGCAGGGTAGATGCTATTGAATTGCTAAGGTTTTAATTTGTATTAATGACTAGATATTACTTTCATTCAGCTCTAACTTTGGATAAGGTTACTTGGTAAAAAGAAATACAGTAAGGTATGGGTAGTAAGCAGAAGAATTTAATTAATCAGATGCGTAGAAAGTCAATAGTACAAACATGATGGGCTTATTGCCAATGACCAGCTGTTCGAATTATTTCTTTATTCAAATCCTGTTTCCTTCATCCCACAGGAATCTCAATGAAAGGACTCGTTGTGTCTTTAAAGAAAATATAAGGCTACATGAGATGGTGAAGATATATAAAAGAGATGAAGAAAACATGATGAAGTCTCACAAGATTCTACAAGAAAAAACCACACAGCTTGCAAGTGAAAAGGTGTTGCATTCATTAAAAACTAAGTGAAACATTTTTTTTGTAAAACTCAATTCCAAACAGAATGATGGTAACTTCACAAATTCACAAAGGGGTCTTGACTGCAAGATTGGAGATCTAGACTGAAATTAGGTGATTTGAATTTGGTTCTGCAATGCATCTAGGTATTAGGTAGTTTGGTGAAAAGTGTATTCTCCATTGCACTGCTTCCTGGTGGTTTTAATCCTGGAATGGCATTTTTAAAAGACATTTATTATTATTGAATACTCATTGATATTGATATGGCAAATACTGGTATTAGGGAATGGAACAATATTCTAAGTTGGTTTGTATTAATTAGTAGGAGTAAAGTTACCTGATTATTCTTAGCACAAATGAAAAAGCCCCATTTTGGAATCAAGCCAAGCAGACCAAAAAGCCTCCAACTTTAGCGAGACAATGGTAGGGGTGCTGCAATTAATTTTGGCACCTCTAAGCTAGGAAGTCGGCAAGGGTTTACATTCTGATCTATATTAGTAATCATTTACTGACTCTTAATTAAAAACAGGACTAGGCTTGATTCTGATGACCGCTGCCCCAACTCAACACTTTCCAATGAATTTGTCTGTTGTCCTGTTAGTGTCAATGTCTTCAGGAGAGTAGCTGTGAAAATGAATGGAACACAAAATCTTGAGTGGGACTATAATTTTAGCCGTACAAAATAACTTAATTTCATAGTATCAAAGCACTGATGAATAGATTTGTGCAAGGCCACTGGTTCTCACACTTCAGAGAATGGTTGGAATTAAGACAGATAAAAATCCTGGAATCCAGCATGGTAAAAATGCAGTTTTGCTTCTTGAGTCATCGTAAAGCAGTAGTCCTGGTTTGATACATTTGAGTTCACTGGTGAAGCAAGTATAAGAACATAAGGTACAAGATGAGGAAAGGCCTTTGAATTCTACAAGCTCAGTGTTTCCTTGAATTTATTGTGTTTAACTGTGCTTAACATTTTAAAACATTCCAAATTTTCTTTTGCCACAACTTATTTTGCCACTAGTATGCAATACATTTCATACATGTATTTATCACTAGAATAAAAATATTTTTTCTGAATACCTGTTTTAAAACCACTTTTTATTTACTTAAAAGTTGTATCACCATGGCCATGCTTCCTGGATGAATTTCAAATAACCTTTTGAATTTTTAGAATTTAATATTTTGTCTGCCTCAATAAAGTTATTTTGAATTGAGTACTTTCCAGACTGTAGAGCATTTAATCTAACTTTACCTCATAACTTATTGTCTTTAGTCTTGCATCCTTGCCAACACTTGTATGTTTCTAAATATATTTTCATAAAAGGTTCACAACCAATTGATATTATAACAACTTGTTTCTTTTTCTAGGAAACTAATGAACTATTAGTGAAAGAAAAAGTGTCAGACTCGAGGTATCAGAAAAAGAAGATCAGTGAGCTTCAAAGGAAAGTGGAGAACCTGGAGAAAGCACTGGGGCACATGGCATCCGAGTTTGAAATGGAAAAGCAGGCAATCATTCGAGAAAGTGAAATTAAAATGGCAACTGGCAATGTAGAGATAGCAAGGCTGCAAGCAGTGATTAAGTTGAAAGACAAAGAGATGAATCGGGTGAAGAAGCTTGCCAAAAACATCCTGGACCAGCGCACTGAGGTGGAACTGTTTTTCCTGCAAGCCTTGGATGAAGTGAAGCAGCAGATCTTCCACAGTCGGGCTCAATACAAGCGGGCAGCGCAGTTTGCATACCAGAAATTAATGCTGAACGCAAGTACTGGCAGGGAGGATTATCCCAAGATCAGAACCTTTAACAAAAGCGAGTATAGCACAAACTGTGTGTACCAGGATATGGAAGATGCTGATAAATGGTATGTTAAATTCTTATAAAGTTATTTTACTTTGTGTGAAGACAATATGTAATACAACTGTCATGTTTTTGAAACATGTAATTGCAAGTCCCAAACTTGGTCAAGTTCAGAAATACACAGCCCTAATAATGTGCAAATCAGCCAGTGAATTCAGAGATGCAGAGTGAATTACAAACTGACAGAACCTGCTGGTCAATTTACAACACTCAGTCATTTCCTTCTTGCAAACAGTATATTGCCCTCAGTCTCTGTTGCTTTTTGTTTAGCAATTATGTCGGAAAAGTGGATATCTCTGATTTAACTTGGGAACAGAAAGAAAAAGTCCTACGCCTACTGTTCGCAAAGATGAATGGATTGAAAACAAATAGGTATGTTGAATTGGAAGTTGATAATATGATCATGAACATCAGATTGAGTTACAATGCTCAGAAATTGTTACCTATATAGTACCATCATATTATATACTATAGTGAATGCCATGGTGCAATATATATTAAACTTAGAGTTGTAATTAGAGTGGCATGGTGGCACCGTGGTTAGCACTGCTGCCTCACGCGCCAGAGACCCGGGTTCAGTTCCCAGCTTGGGGCACTCTATGTGGAGTTTGCACGTTCTCCCTGTGTCTGCACAGGTTCTTCTGGGTGCTTTGGTTTCCTCCCACACTCCAAAAATGTGCAGGTCAGGTGTTTTGGCTAGGTTAAATTCTCCCTCAGAGTACCCAAACAGATGCCGGAGTGTGGTGACTAGAGGATTTTCACAGTAACTTTATTACAGTGTGACTATAAGTCGACTTGTGACTAATAAATAAAAACGTCTAAAAATTGCCTTCACATCCCCTACTTCATTTGTTTTGGTCATTTTGCTCAGTTTCCATTAGTATCGTATCTTATTTTAATAAATAAAATACCTACTGTGGCCCACTCTTAAAGCTGCATTTTTAAATTCTGATAGTTCCATGTTTTGGCAGTAAAATCCCCAAATTAATTTGTTTATGGTGCTTAATGCAAACAATTGAATAATTAAAATTTCCTGTGTAAACAAAACCTTTAAATTATGAGGCACGAACCCGATATATTTACTAAGGTTGACTCTATATATTGACAATATATAAATATGTCCCAAAGTTCATGTCCTCACGATCACTGTGTTCAGCTCTGTTCCTTATCAAAGGTTGAAGAAATCAATGTGTGTGTAGCAATACCTGGACAACATCCAGGCTTGGCTGTTAAGTAGCAAGTACTATTGAACAATACATGTGCCAGACAATTACCACCTCAAGTGGTTTTCTGTTGTTGAAAGTGATATGACCAGTGCCAAGTCCCGTACCAACATTTTGCACATATCAGTCAGTCTGAAGGTGCATTTTTTTGTGTCTCACCTGACTTGCCAAAATCCTTTCCAGTATCAAGATACAAGCCTATGATGGAACTTGCTTTGCTGAACTGGTGCAGCTGTAACAATATTCAAAAAACTCAGCATCTTCTAGGACAAAGCATTTTGTTTTTGATCTCTAAGGATGCAAATGCTGCTGGCAAGGCCAGCGTTTATTGCACATCTAAATTAAGTTTGTAAAAAAGGGTATATTTTATGACTGGTGACATTCAATTGGTCAGCTATTGGGACAATTCTTGTCTCCAAACAGGAATTTAATTCTATTGTTGTAACTAAGTGATAACAGCTACAGGAGTAGGTGGCTATTACTTTGAAAAGAGGTAGGAATCTAATACTTGGGTCACCAGCTCCCTATTTTACTGGATGCTGAAAGACAATAAGGACAAAAATAAATTGAAAAATAATTTCCTCACATGTGAAAAATGCTGCCCTCTAGTGATGTCAAATCTACTATTGCACAGAAATTAAGATTTTATTCCTTCACTCTTCCCTTTTTGCCAACAAGTCACATGTTCTTGTAAAGACAAGGACGTGGATTTTCAATCCTGGGTTGGGGGCACAGTCTCCCGGCTCCACAAGCCTGACCTGGTGGAAAGAAAAGAGCCTGAATGTTGGAATGTTTGTTCTGAGGGGCAGAATACTTCAGATACTGGACTTGCTGCCCGCGATGTGTGCAGAGGCAGGCTTGCTGGCAGCTTGCTTCTGTGCCCTGGCATTGTGGAAGATTGAAAAAAATTTAAAAACACAGAAGTCTCCAATGCTCCAGCCATAGCTATGCAACCTCATGCCCTTGAACCACTCCACATCCTCCATGTCAACTGCATCCCCTGTAACTTCCTTCCATGGACCCCTACTGCTAAACCTATGCTCCTCTACCCAGCCCCATACCTTCCATGCCAAACTATGCCCATCTCTTATGGACATTCCAAAACGTTCCATGTCAAACTATGCCTGTACCCAATTCCATATTCTCCATGTCGAACCCACACTCCTGTACACATAGCAAGAATTTTATAATACTTCAAACATTTTTCAAAAGGTTAAAAGGCCCATCTTTTAAATGTCCTCCCAGATCCTTTTAACAGGCTCTCAACAATTCTGGCAGTTCCCTTTGACAGATCTGTTGACAATTCAAATGAGTTTGACAACAAGTATGCACTTTTATGCTTATGTTTAAGAATCTCAAAGGGCACTTGATCTCTCCCAGAAGGGACCAGATCCAAATGGGTATCCTATCTAAACAAATCCTCCACATTCAGACCAGCACTTATCCCATGTAACTTACACAAAGGGTTTTTCACACTCCTGATCTATCAGAATTCCGTGATTTAAATAGCCAGCTGCCAGTTTATGTAAACCCCAAATCAATTTACTCCCCCCCCTCTTCCTCCTTCAAAAGTAGGAAATGCTGTTTTGAAAGTAGGGCTAGGACTTTCAAGCTTATCTGCCATTTTTGCCATGAGGGAGAGGTTCTCTTGCGACACAAATTCAAGTCCAAGTCAGGGGTAATATTAATCAATTCCAAGAGGAAAGTGTACTCCATTTTTATTGAGTTGAAGACGAATTAAAGCGGAGGCTAGAAACTGCCAAAAAATTAACATTCTACTTCTGGAAGGTTGTCAATGTATTCACAAAGTAAATTCCTCTTACTGTATGTGCTCAGTGTCTAAGACACGATATAGGTTATGGTAATCTTAGCTACCTTCTGAAACACCATTGCTCCAGCATTCTGCATCCATGTGACTTGACTAGCAGGTGGTGCTCTATATCTTGGGGCAGAAAAGAGCATTGGATACTGAAAGGAAGTGGCTTTTTTGATAGATGATTTTAATTTCTTGTTCTTGGGATGTGTCCATCACTGTCAGGCCAGCATTTATTGCCCATCCCTGAGAGCACTTAGAGTTAACCACAATGTGACTCCAGAGGACAGCATGTTGCCAGACCAGGTGACAGATTACTTCCCGAATGGAATTAGTGAACTAGATGGGTTTTTACAATGATCAACAATTGTTTCATGGTCATTAGATGTATCATAAAATTGCTTCAGTGCAGGAGGAGGCCTATTGATCCATTGAGTCTGCACTGACAACAACACCCAGATCCCATCCCTGTAATCCCACACGTTTACCCTGTTGGTTCCTGTGACACTAAGGCGCAATTTAGCATGGCCAATCAACCAAACCCATGCACCTTTGGAGTGAGGAAAGAAACCGGAGCACCCGGAGAAAACCTATGCAAACATGGGAAGAATGTGCAAACTCCACACTGTGACCCGAGGCAAGAATTGAACCCAGATCTTTGGCTCTGTGAGGCAGCAGTGCTAGCTAATGTGCCATCATGCCGCTCTTAATTCCAGATGTTGATTAAATTCGGATTTCACCATTTGCCATGGTGGGATTTGAACCCATGTCCCCAAAGCATTAACCTGGGTCTCTAGATTACTAGTTCAGCAATAGTATTATGGTACTACTTCCACTTACACCACATTTGCTTTGTTGGCTTTGTGAAGTGCTTGCTTATTTAGTCAGAATTCATACATTAGACATCTTATTTACTTGCAGGCCAAAGAAAAAACAGCTTCCTGAGCATGTCATGATTCTAAAGGAATCAGAAGAAGCTAGGTCAGCATTGGATTCTGAAAAGTAAGTGTCTTGCAAACTAAATGATGTAGCAGCCTTATGGGCAACGTGATTTATATATTTACTTGAGTATTGTAGTTCAGAATTGCCACACATTATAGCAGATGCAGGATCACATGATTGAGGATACCCATATGTTGGTGACCTGAGAATGATTTCCCGAAACTGTTTCCACCTTTCCCCCCACCAGACAGCCTATCATTACCAGAGGGTGAACGTAGTGATAAAAATACCCATATCATCCTGAAAGTGGTTGGGTACATTACTGGATGGGAGGGACAGAGGGGCAAAATCAGGGAAATCTCCAACATTGTTTTTTAAAGTGGGAGTGTTTCTCTTTTGTTTACCCAAGATTTTGATTTTATTATTGTCACATGTATTAGCATACAGTGAAAAGCATTGTTTCTTGTGCACTATACAGAACATACCATTCATAGAGAAGGAGTGTGTGCAGAATGTAGAGTTACAGTTGTAGCTAGGGTGTAAAGATAAACTTAATGCAAGGCAGGTCCATTCAAAAGTCTGGTAGCAGCAGGGAAGAAGCTGTTCTTGAGTTGGTTGGTACATAACCTCAGACTTTTCTATCTTTTTCCCAACACAAGAAGGTGGAAGAGAGAATGTCTGGAGTGCGTGGGAGTCCTTAATTAATTATGCTGGCTACTTTTCTGAGGCAGTGGGAAGTGTAGACAAAAATCAATGGATGGGAGGCTGGTTTGCCTGATGGATTGGGCTACATTCATGACCTTTTGTAGTTTTGCAGTCTTGGGCAGAGCAGGAACCATACCAAGCTGTGATACAGCCAGAAAGAATGCTTTCTATGGTGCATATGTAAAAGTTGGAGAGAGTCATTGCTGACGTCCAAATTTCCTTAATCTTCTGCAAAAGTAGAGATGCAGGGCATTTGGTTGAAAGCAGTCAAGGTCTACCAGTACTGCTCAAAAACTGGTACTGGATTGGGGGACTGAGACCAGGAAATAAACTGCCCTTTTGATTTTCACCCTCACTTTGCCAGCTTCAGTAATGCTTTGAGGGAGGCAAGCAGGTATAGTGTAAGTAAAGATAGGATTGAACGCAGAAGAATTCCATCACTCCCCATCCAAGCTTCAAGTTTTTACAGGTGCAGAACCTTTGAAAACTGAAAATCAAAAGAACTAACCAGTATATAAAACAGAAAATAAAGCTCCACAGTACACTGATTAATTTCCAAGAGAGAAAACACTGACAACCATCACATGGATTCCTTTATCAGATCCTCTGAAGGACCAATGTGGGCCCAAATTTTCTTTTTATGCAATAATGGGGACTGGTTGGTACTTCACAATCACAGTTACAGTTTAGAAACTCTTCACAAATGTGCCACTTAAATGTTCTCTCCTACTTAGCCCACTTTTCTTGATTTTGTAAAACTAGGGAGTGGGCTTCAAGGTTAGTAAGAAGCACAACACATTGAACCAACACTTCTCACTTCAGTGTAAGTGTCGTGGGTAGCCAATGAGTACTTTGCTAAAATAAGGAATGTTCCTTCTATTTCTTGACTCTTCCTGCAACACCTCAACCAAAGATGCTAATATCTGGGCACTAGATGAGGGTTGATCTCTGCTCAATGCTACCATCAAGCACACAAGTTCAGCAACAAATCAAATAATATGTTAATGGAGAACATTGCACCTTATAAGTCCTATATCACAGTAGTCTCAAGATGTTCATGAACCAATACAAAGCAGGGAATTTGAACAGGAATGTAGCAATTTAGGAAGCTGGGGACCAGATCTGTTCAGGAACTTTATAATTTTAACAGCTGATTTTTGTTTCTACATGGTTTTAAGTTTGTCTGTCTCATTTCAAAAATCTGACTGAAACATTTTCTTGACAGCACTCAAGACAAGGACGTCAATCCTACTTTTATCACTCAAGCTTCTGTTGAACCCGATTCAAGCCTTGGCAGCAGCTTCTCAGAGCAGATGCCTAAAGAAATTATACTACCAGATATTATGTCAAAATAAAACAATAGTTTATTACAAAATATGTGCATCAGAAAAAAATCATGAAATTAAAAATGAAATTTAAAATGTGCGGAGTGTCTGGTTTTTAATATTATGGCTGAAATGTTAGAGCTGCAAAAATTGTGCAATTTAAATATGGCAGGACAGCATACAAACATACGAATTAGGAGAAGTAGGTCATTCAGTCCTTTGCATCTGCTCTGCCATTCAATAAGATAGAATATTGAACAGTACAGCACAGTACAGGCCTTTTGGCCCTCAATGTTGTGCCGAGCTATGTTCAAACCCAAGATCAAGCTATTCCACTCCATATAATTCTGGTGTGGATCTTAGTTGATCTGACTGTAACCTCAACTTCACATTCCTTGCCTATCCTGATATCCTTCCATACTCTTGCTTATCTAGAATCTATCTAGGTCTGGCTTAAAAATATTCAAAGACATTGCTTCTACTGCCTTCTAAGGAAGAATTCTAAAGACCACAAACCTCAGAAAAAATTTTCATCTGTGTCTCAAATAGGTGGTAACTTTCAGTGCTCCAAAAGCTTTCGGCTTGTGCTACCAAATAAACCTGTTGGACTTTAACCTGGTGTTGTGAGACTGCTTACTGTGCTTACCCCAGTCCAATGCTGGCATCTCCACATCATTAAATGGGTGACACAGTGGTTAGCACTGCTACCTCAGTGCCAGTGACCCATGTACGATTCACAGCGTGGGTCAGTGTCTTTATGTTCTCAGTGCCTGCGTAGGTTTCCTCTGGGTGCTCTGGTTTCCTCCCACAGTCCGAAAGACATGCTGGTTAGGTGCCATTCTAAATTCTCCCTCAGTGTACCCAAACAGCTGAGTGTGGTGACTCAGAGATTTTCACAGTAACTTCACTGCATTGTTAATGTAAGCTTACTTATGACATTAATAATCTTTAAACCCATATTTTTCTTTTAAAACGTGGTCCCTAGTACTAGATTCTCCCACAAGAGGAAACATCCTTTCTACATTGGAAAATACACATTCCTGAGGGGTCTTGACAGGGTCAATCAAGTCACCCTTTACTCTTCCAAACTCCAACAGATACAACACTAGCAGGCTCAACTTTTCCTCACAAGGCAAACGTAACATCACTGTGGGTGTCACTATACAACGTGAACTGGAGTGGTTCAAGTAGTCAGCTCATCACTACCTTCAAGAGTAATTTGGGATGAACAATAAATACTGGCTTAGCCAGCAACATCCATATACCATGAAAGAAAGGTCTTGGCAAGTTGCTGCAGTACATCTTGTAGATGATACATCTGCCAACTATGTTTGTCATGCATTAAAAGAATCAACATGATTAACACATTGAAACTCTTCCAAATAATTCACAAACACTTGGCTGTAACTCATTAAAATGTATAGAAGGGGATTAAAATGTTTTAATACTGCTTTTTTGTACCACAATAACATTCATGAGAATGCCATCACATAAATTATCTTGACTTGCTCATGTTGTTTTCCCATCATATTCAAGTGGGGAATTCTAAAATTTTTACCTGAACATCAGTGTTCATCCATTCATTCAGGGAAATTAGCGAACTTGCTAACACTTCTCTCATCCAGCGACCAAATAATAAACATTCTGCAGATGATATCAATTCTGGGTCTTCCTGCACAAGGAGTGCTTTTATACATAAAAGATTTTTGTTAATTGTGCAGTGAGTAACTCAACTTCTAACTCCCGAAGCCTTTTCATCAGTTACAAAGGGGAAAGCCAGGAGTGTGATTGAACACTCTCCACGTGCCTGGGTCAGTGTGCACCTCCATCAACACATGAAGCTCACTATCCAGGGTAAAGCACTCTGCTTGATTGGGACTTTATCCACCTCCATAAAAAACTTCACAGTTGATACACTCTGGCTACAATGTGCATCATCCCCAAAATACATTGCAGCAACTCACCAAAGCGTTTTTTTTGTCATACTTCCAAACCCACAGCAACATCACCTAAATTAACAAAGGCAGCAGGCACACCAATATCAGCTCTGCCAAGGCATACACTACCCCGATTAGGAACTTTATTGCTGTTCCTTCATTATCACAAGGTCAAAATCATGAAACCTTGTGACTTAGATCATGAACCACGGTAGCTAATGAGAACCAAGCTCAACCAACAGAGTGACTGACAACCTCTTTCCAACTTGGCACAGCCAGCATTTCTTTTCACCAATTAGAGGTGTTTCAATACCCACAAAAACCACAGACATTTATAAAAAGTTTATTTTGTCAACTTGCAGCAAGAGTTTTCAACATGATTAGTCACAGTTACATCATGCGCAAACAAACAGGAATATTGCTTCATGTATAACTAAGTGATTCTCCCCCACATTGAATGGGGAAGAAAACGGCAATTATATAATGCACACTTCAACACAGATTTAACTGGATAGCTTATTTTTCCTTTTGAATTCAACAATCACATTGACTGCTCACAGGTAGCAGCATCAGTTTCATTCTTCTAGAATTCCCTAAATTTTAGAATGGTCCACAGGTACTGTACGATAGCAAATGTAAACCAGCTTTTCAATAAAACAAGAGAGGTAAAATAGGGAACTAATGGCTAGTTAGCCTGATATCTGTAGTAGACAAATTGCTGGAATTTATTAGGCACATGGTAACAGGGCACTTAAATCAGAATTTAATTGGCCAGAGTCAACGTGGATTTATGATAGGGAAATCATGTTAAAGTTTAACATTATAAGTAGTGGGTAGATTAACGGGGGAAAAAGTATATTAGCATTGAGGATTGATTAACTGACAAAGTAAGAAGAAACTGGTTAGCTAGTGGGGTACTGCAAAGATCAGTGCTTGGGCCTCAGTTATTTACAAACTATATCAATGATTTAGGCAAGGGTAATATATCCAAGTTCGCTGACAATTCAAGGCTTGGTGGGAGCAAGCAGAGACCAGAAGGGATACAGACATTAACTGAGTGGGCAACAACATCGTAGATGGAACATAACGTGGAGAAATGTGAAAGCTTTGGCAGGAAAAATAAAAAAGTTGATTTTTAGAAGATGAAAGACTGGGAAACGTCTGCATTCAGTGGCAACTGGATGTCCTTGTACAAGAATCGTATAAAGTTAACATGCAAATACAACAAGCAAGATAAATAGTGCTAGCCTTTGTTACAAAGGAAGTGGAGTACAAGGGTAAAGAAGTCTTATTTCAATTATATAAGGGCTTTGGTGAGACCACATCTGGAGTACTATGTAACGTTTTGGTCTCCATACTCAAGGAAGGTTACATTTTCCCTAGAGGGAGCGCAAAAGATCACGAGATTGGTTACTGGTTTGAGGGGATTGTCCGATGAGGAGGGATTGAGGAAGAATGAGAGATGGTCTCCATGAAACAAATCAAATTGTTAAGGGGGCTGAAAGGGTAGATTCTGAGAGTGTTTCCCTGGCTGGTGAGTTTATATGTGGAGATCGGACTTTAATCTTTTGTGAGACTTCTTACTAGCGAGTCTATAACCAGGGGGTCACAATCTCAAAATAAGTGATCAGCCATTTTAATGACTGATGAGAATTTATTTTCCCATTCAAGGGGGCTGTGTTTGGAAGATACTATATCAAGAGTGCTGCGTATGGATAGTTTATTTTTTAAAAAGTAGATTTCTGGATACCAAGGGAATCCAGGGATAGTGTGGGAAGGTGGAATTGAGGTAGATCAGTGGTGATCTGACTGAATGGCAGAGAAGGCCAAATGGACCAAATAGCCTACACCTGCACCTAATTATGTGATCATTTAGATCATCAGTAGAAAGTGCTGTCCACCTAAAAAAAAACACGTGCATAATATTGTTCCCACTCCCCCATCATCTTACGAACAAAAATTGGCTCGCTGTCAGTTTTGTTTCTGCGAGCCATAACACTCAGAGTGAGCTGTGACATTCAGAGTCTGCCATATCTATTTGAAAGAGATTAGTAGAGATGTAAAGAAAAACCAACATTAAAAATCCTATGGTTAAATTAGTGATTTTTACTCCATCACTGTTTCTAATCTGCAACTTCCTGGTCTGCAAGACTCAAATGTTTCACTGGAGAACTAATGGCATCACTGCAGCAGCTCATATCTAACTCACTTTGACAAGAGGACATATTAGTCTGAGGCACGTGGTTTAGGATCAATTTCTTACTGAAAAGAAATCTGGAGGTAAAGAATTTCAGACTGCTAAACCTAATCACATTTAACCATCACCTAATCACAGGACTAAAACTGCACCTTTTTTACTTATATACAGTAAAATTGTCCAGCTAAATGTGCTTCTCAACCCAATAAAATCCTGTGAATCCTGCAATTAAAGTATGAAACAGCTCAAGGGATATTGTCAGAACTGATTTTTTTCCACCTTGAGGTTTAAAGCAATCCACCAACAGGTAATGTTGGAGTCCACACTCGTAAGTCAGCTAGCATTGTCAACAAGCTACAGGGATCAGTCAATTAACTCCCTTATGCATGTAACTCATATTGAAGAAAAAGATAAACTGAGCATGCAGTTCAAATCCAGGGGAAAGCAGAATTTTTTGTTTAAAACCTGTGTTTATATCTAAATGTGCGCAACATGATCAGAATTTGCAGGTTTCTGCAGCTGATTTAAAAAAATTAAAGTAGGGACGGCATACAGCAATTTGAAATTAGTGTTCAGAATTGCTAATAATAGTCAAAATCAAACAAATGCTTTCCATAGTTTTTCTTTCATTCCCACTTAACCACATCCCTGGTTTATATGCCTCTCCCAGGCAACACAGGTATTTGTTGTTCTCACCCACCCATTCCTGCCCAAATTCTCAAGTTAGATCCAAAACATTAGTACTGAGGACTATGTTGAGTGTGCAGCTTGCCATTTCAGTGAGTGAACTTAGCGCCCCATTGTTGGCATGACAACAGATGGGCTGGTTAAGGTCGAATCTTCTTCCTTCCACTGGGATGTGACTGTCTTCACTTGAGTGTAGAACTGAATACCCTGGCACACAGTTGAAAAACAGAAGTTAAAGGTTGCATGCATCACAGTTCTTGGCTTTCAGTTAGATTCAGTATCATTTCAAGAGCTGAACTGTTGAAATTTATCAGCCTGGACAACTACATTTTCATTCATATTTTTTATCCGATTCCAGGGTTAGGATTCTCCTAAGTCTTCAAGAATTAAAGATTAACCTTTAGGACGCAGCTGAGGAAATCCACCAGAAAAATCAGAGGGCTGATAAAAGTTTTCTTTCAACATCTTTGTCCATTAAAATTATCAGACATGAAAATAGAGGCTTTTGACTGACTGAAAAATTATGCAATCAGGTGCTTAGGAGTCCACTCTCTTTCCAATGGATGCATCATGATGATGGATATGAGATAGGGTGGTTAGAGACAGGAGGACCACTGGAAGAAACCTCCAGGAATGTGTCTAATCAAAGCTAGCAGCCTACTTATGAGTGGTTCCAGCACTAACATTGAAGTAAATCTGAAATACTGAGGGAAGATCAAATCTTGGAGCACATTATCACAAAATGTTGAAAGCTCTCCAATCATAATGTTTAAGGTGTGAAATCTACTGGTTGAGGTGCCACTGATAAATTCTGGTCCCTCACTGGAATGGGCCGATTAGTAACACTTTTGAGGGCACCTGCACTTCCCCAGGTTTCAGGCTCAGTGATAGCACAGGGCTACAGAAGGCTGGGATTTGGCAGACCCCATCCCCACTACAACAAAGAGTAGCTGGTTAAACACCACTCCTGTGAACTTTATGTTACTGCTGCCTAAACTGTTCTGGCTTGGGACTAACATACAATATATATTGTATACACACCTGTTTGCCATAGAAGTTGGTATCACCCCTGAACGAGCCTCGTGATCCAGTGAATGAGAACATGGGCAATGGAACTGGGATGGGCACATTCACTCCGATCTGAAGAGGATAAGAGAAAGCTATAATTTACCAAACTGGGCCAAATATATGGCTCCAAACTGATGCATTACATCAAATAATGGATAACAACCATGTCTATGAGCACAATGCGGATTCTGTTTCAGATTCCCACATGGCACGCTGCTACTTTGAACATGTTGTCGGATGGCACAAAGTAGAGGGCAGATTCGCAAGTGGCTAGTTGGAAAGAGAGGAGGAGAAAGAAGAAGGGAAAGAAAGCCAGCCGGCCTTGACATTTTTAGATGCAGACTTAATTTCAAATTACCATATCCTCTGTGTTTGGGAAGGGATAAATTAAATTATTTCACTTAAGTGATAGATATTTAACATAGCTGTACAAGATGATGATTTTGCACGTTACATATTTCAGTATAAAAGTCAACTAAAACTGTGCTGATTAAATGAGAGTAGAGCAGTTTACACTATAAACATTAGATCTTAAAC
This sequence comes from Carcharhinus amblyrhynchos, assembly GCF_965287045.1. Classification (NCBI taxonomy): domain Eukaryota; kingdom Metazoa; phylum Chordata; class Chondrichthyes; order Carcharhiniformes; family Carcharhinidae; genus Carcharhinus; species Carcharhinus amblyrhynchos. The sequence goes on from NC_137337.1 coordinate 10,700,695, forward strand.
TATAATTTCAGCAGCCTAGAGCAGGCTTTAATCTTTAATATTTTCTTGCATATAGAAAAACAGATGAAGTTCTCCAGTTCTATCATATTAACTTGGCCAGCTTAAATGAAGCATGCTGACTAATCATTGCTCTAGTATCCTCTCTAACACAGGACTACAACTGTACATTCATACAGGTAAAAGAAAGAAGCAGACATTCATGTAGGCTGGGCATCTCAAGCAGCTCCTCAGAAACCAACTCGAACAACACAGGTAACAGGCTTGAATATGTACAACTAGAAATATGATAAAAGGATAGCACCACTTGCTCAACCATATCATACATTTATCTACCAATAGGTGTAGCCAGCTCTTTGTCAAATCATCTACACTGAGGTCAAAGCAAATAAATCCGAGTACATCCATTCTGAAAACATGTGGAGCTGTGTCTGAAAACACACCTGTCCCACATCAACCTGGTGTGTGAATTTACGGGCTGTAGCACCATTGGTGGTGAAGATGGCAGTGCCATTTCCATATGGGTTTTGGTTGATAATATCGACAGCTTCATCTAGTGTTTCTGCTTCAAGGACGACGAGGACCGGTCCAAAGATCTCTTCGGTATAGCACTTCATTTGAGGCTACGGAGAAAAATAAAAGTCTTAATAAGTCTTTGTGGCTGCACACACTTTGCAGCAAACTCAGGCCTGTCTAATTCTACTTGGTTCACAAGTATTTCTTTTTAAAACAATACACTATCTAACACTCTTTTAAAATGATTCTTCAATTTATCAAAGGCTATGGCAAAAAGTTCTATCAAGAACATAAAAATGATTTCATCCCCTCTTTTTGTGAAAACTGTAAAACTCTATACCCTCCATTTCCAGCCCGTGGAAACTATTTATCTCATCATTATGCTAAATGTTGCTAACCTTGTCAGCTTTATTTATTTAGGCTCTCGTGGAAAATCCTTAACATGGGACAGCAGCACAGTGGTTAGCATTGCTGCAATACAGCACCAGAGATCTGGGTTTGATGCCAGCCTTGGGTGACAGTGTGGAGTTTGCACATTCTCCACATCTGCATGGGTTTCCTCCAGGTGCTCCAGTTTCCTCCACAGTCCAAAGATGTGTAGGTTAGGTGGATTAGCCATGGTGAGTGTGTGGGGATAGGGAGGAGCTGAACGGGATGCTCTTTCGGAGAGTTGATGCAGACTCGGTGGGCTGAACGGCCTCTTTCTGCACCATAAGGATTATATGGTTGTATGTCACTCTTTCCAATAATGGTTATTCCTCACTGTAAATAACACCCTTACAGGATGTGTCCTTTTGAAAGACAGAAACCTCTAAGAAATGGCAGACTCTATCCTGATTGTACAAGCTCAACATTATCTCATTGCTTTTGTATTTCATGTCTCAATATTTTTAAAAAGTCAATTTGCCTTTTTGTAGCTTTGTCTGCCACCTTTAATAACTGGTAAATCTGCTATTCTTCTGTTCACTTGTTTAAAATCTTACTATTTAAAGGATTCTGTTAATGCTTTTTTCTAGGACGTCTTATTTTTTCTGTTCTCCATATTTAGCAGCGCTGCCACCATGTGCCCATCTAGGTAGCCTGTCGGTAATCCTTGAAAATACATACATACGCAAAGAAAAACCCTAACACAGATCACTGCAATCTTTCAACTCTCTAACTATCCCTAACCATGGTCACGTTCTTCCCAATCCTTCCCTATCAAATACTTATCGAAAATCCAAATCACATCTATGCATTTTCTTTACTTATTTCTTCAAAGTAATACAAATATAAAGGCTGATCATGCATAACCTGTCCTTTAGCTATTCATACTAACCAAGCCTGATACGCTGGTGCTTCTACAAGTGCTTTATAATTTAAATCCAGACCACAGGCAATGCTTGTGCACTAATGATTCAATAAAGCCAAACGGCCACAATTAACTGGCTTCTTATTGAAGATTGGCATCACAATTTCCTTCGCCATGGAGTCTGGACAAACACTCCTTCCCCAATTTCTACCAGGACCTCAAATTTGTACCAAGTGTGGTTATTTAGAGTAATTTAATAACTACAAAAACTCTCACTTTTACCTCTAACATCACCCGAATCTGTCCCTGCCTCAGTTAATTTGCTGTCGTATGCTTCATCTGTGCCTCTGTCACCTCCAGACATTCTGCTGGTCAGCCATGATTAACTAGCTCATCCAACGCTGATGGTCATACCCTAATCCACATTACCTTCACTCCATCAATAACCCCAACTTTCACTGGCATATACCAACACCTAACGTAGATTTCAATCCCCTTGTTCAAACTGCCTCGCTTTTCCCCATCTTTAACCTGATCCAGCCCTTCAAACATCCAATGAACTTGCTGCTGCCATGACTCTGGATTTTGCATCACCCACTATCTTTCTCCCATCACAGGCAGCCATGCCATCAACTGTTAAGGCTCCAAGCTGTAGAGTTCCCTTCTTTAATTGTTCCACCTCTCCCTCTAAGACTCTCATTGAGGTCTGTCGGTCTCTTTGATCAATCTTTATCACTATCTAATATTCCCTTCTTTGGCATTGTCAAAGTCTGTCAGATCACACTTCTATGAAGCACCTTGGATGTTTCTCCATGTCAAAAATGCTACATAAATGCAGGTTGTTGCTGTTTTCAACTCCCGCGCCTGGTGATTTTCTTTATTTCATGCTACTTTCGTGCAGCTTCTGCTTCTTTCCCCTCCAATGCAGGGAATCATTGGCCTTGTCCAAGCAATATAGCGTAAACTGGCAAATTCATACATACATTAAGGCTTAACAGGCTTGACTGAAGTGGCAAGGTAAGAGATTGCCCCTTCAGGTTGAGGGCAGTCAGAACTTTTAGTCAAATCTGGCTATCTTGTTATCTGGTAAATAAAAGTAATCACTATTTTACTGAAAACAAATATTGTAGATGCTGGAAATGTTCAGCAAATCTGGCAGCATCTACAAAGAGAGAAGCAGAGTTAATGTTTTGAGTCGAACATTACTGTCAGTTTTGAAGAAGGGTTGAGATGTGATGGATTTTATGCTGTTGAAAGGCTGGGGGAGGAACAAAAGGGAAGATCTGGGATGGAGGGCAGGAGAAATTAAATGACAAAGATATCATGGAACAAAAGAGGAAGGGAGAGGTAATAGTTGGAGTAACAAAACAAAGCATCTATTCATGGTGTGTGTGAATGGAAAAATAATGAACAGCTCTGTCTGAAAACAAAACACATGAAAAACAAGATTCAAATTGGTACATGGCAAAAAAAAAGAATCAAAACGGGACCGAGTTCATGGTCTGAAATTGTTGAACTCAATGTTGAGTCTGGAAAGCTGTAAAATGCTTAACTGCAAGATGAGATGCTGTTCCTTAAGCTTGTGTTAAGTTTCACTGGAAGACTGCAGCAGGCCAAGGATAGAAATGGCAATGCATTAAAATGACAGGCAACCGAAAGCTTGAGATCATGCTTGCGAACCAAATGGAGGTGTTGACTATTCTAGTTACTGGATAAAACAATAAATTATTAAATCCTCTCCCGTCTTGCAAATCTAAGTTAGCTCAATTCCTGGAACTCCAAGCATCCCCAGAGTTACTTAACAAATACCCACAGATTGTTTTAGTGCAAGTTATCAGTTGGCACAGTTGTACAGAATATGCATCAACTACATTGTAATTTTTGTCATGAGTGATAGCTGGCTTGGACACATGGCCAATTTGAGCAGCAAAAAAAAAGATACCGCTTGAAAGCATGACTTTGGTCAACAGATGGCTGGTAAAAAAAAAAATGTGTTCTTCTCACCTTTACTGATCCAAGGATGGTGGGCCCCACGAAGTTTCCGTTTTCATATCCTTTCACCTGGATCTTCCGGCCATCCAGCAGCAACTTGGCGCCCTCCTCCACCCCGCTCTGGATCAGATCACACACACGGGTCTTTGCCTGAGGGGAGACCAGAGGACCAAGGTCCGAGCCCGGCTGGTCACCTGGGATCAGGGAGAGAACAAAAAAAATGACGTGATTAACCAAGCCGACCACTTTTTCTTTACATGGTGTAGGAGGAATGTAGAGTGAGTAGGCTGTTAAACTGTACTCAGGACATGTATTAAGCAGGTTCTTCTCCTTGTACCTCCACCTTATCACAAACTCCAATAGAACATATTGCAAACAGGCTGGTAAGGACAAATAGCAAATAAAAGCTTATTTACCTTATCTAATAAAGTAATGGATTTAGCCAGTTTGTAAACGTTTAATAAAGTTGATTTGCCCAATAAGATCATTTTATCACACTGAAGAATTTAGAAGTTATTTTGGTTATTCCTTCAGTGAGGCCAAAAGGGAAAAAGGAGCCTCTTTTAGAAAAATATTTTGGACCAGTTCATAGTAATTAGCATTTCTAGCATCCCTTCCCAGTGTCTCTGGGTTAAAACCCTGGACAACTCAGAATAGACTGGAAATGCAATTATGGTCATACCTTCTCCATTCTTGATGGTAGGAGAGCATGCTTCATAATTTACTCTGAAAAGTCTGTTTCATAGAATTGCCACTACAGAGAACAAAAATGTGGCTGCGGGAACAGACCCCGCAGTCAATCCAATTGCCCCTGTACCCCTCTTTTTTGCACTGGGGCCACACTAGGGTTTCTTTCACTTTTTATCAAATTTCTCTTTCATCCATTGCATTGAAAGCATAATCACACCTGCATTGACTCTCAGTTTCTTTGACCTTTCCACCAGTTCAGGCAACCAATCTCTAGCTTTCCCAACCAGGACAGCAGTTGAGAGGGCCATGCAACGCTGTCCAGCTGCACCAAAAGCTGCTCCAACCAGCTGATTCAGCGTGTTCTCCTTGTTGGCGTCCGGCATCACGACTCCATGGTTTTTAGCACCCTACAAGGAATTTGCAGATAAAGGAAAAAGTAAAACGAAGGCACCTCCCTGTATTCTCCAAGCGGCTATGTGATAAAAATCAAGACAGAAGGTAAAGGACCCATGGTCAGAACCTGCACGCTGCAGGAGGTAGATAAATACTTTGCATAACCTTGGAGTACTGAGAAAAAAAAACAAACTTATCAGCCAACTTACTAAGTGTCCTTTAAGAAATTCTCCTCTCTTCCCACTCAAACTTCGCATTTGCAAAACTCTGCAATAATCTCTCCTTTCCCCAGCTTCTTTACAAGTTTACGCACAGCAGTAGCATATGATTTAATAGCTCATTCAGATGTGAATTTAGAAAAGATTGACCTCTTGGGTATTATAAACTGTCACACTGCAACAGCAAAAAAGTGAGGAGATACAATGTGGTTCAACTGAGCTTCCAATTACCAACATTAATTCCACAGTGATACTTATAGAGGCATGTGAAAGTATCCGCCTTACCAGGCTTGTTAGTTTAAACTAAAAACAATTGAAGTTGGTTTTTTGCAAAACAAAAGCAATGAAATAACCCTTCTCAAATCAGGAACAAATTTAAGCAAATTTAAGAAGCAAATTTAATCCTCCACCCAGCTGCTCTGAAATAGAATAAAAACGTTCACGTGCAAGGGAACGAAAAGGATATTCACCATGTTTGACTGGACTCTCTTGCCGTTTTTGGAACCTCTTGTGTAGATGTACTCTCCTGCTTGATTCGAACCAACAAAGCTGATAGCCTTTACGGCTGGATGGTCACAAATGAAGTTTACAGCTATAAAAAGGCAAAGAAAACTTATTGTTTTATTCCCATTTTTGCAGTTTGCGGGCACAGCTAGAGGCAACACCACAACAGCAACGCTGTAATGTTATTGAGAGGGGTAGCATTTGGAAAAATGCTACTTTGGTATCAAAAGTATTGCACTTTTTTTGGCCTTGCATCTTGACTTTCCAAACCACTAAACCAATACATGTTACATGAGAAAAATCAGCAATAATTCATTACCCCTCATAACTAATGATATTTAAAGCTAATTTAAATGCCATATCTAGTGTCATTTTCTCTCTACATTTTAAACCATCACAGGCAGTGGTCTAGGAATTGTTTTCTATTAGTTGTCAAGATTCTTTAAGAGAATTTCTTCAATAAGCCACAGAAGAAAGTTGTGGCCATCAAACTGTAACAACACTCTAACGTGGCTAATAACCCAAGTAATGATCCAAATTCCTTTAATGTGCATGGAAGCACAAAGACATGTTGAAGAACTTCAGGTTATTCATAAACAAACGCTGTGGCTGTCAAAGCTCAAAACATGGTCAATTTTAACATGATTAATCAACACCCTCAGGTCAGTTCTAACTACAAGAAAATGAAATGAGTGAGACATCTGGAGGTGAATGCTAACCTCATTTAACAAAGAAACTCTCACAATGATGACATTCAATACCACAATTATTTCTCCAGACTATTTGAAGAGTGACAGATAGGTGTTAGAATGATAGGGATGGGAATAGGTCAACTTCAAAGATTTTAAACCATTTACAGAGATGCTGAGTTTCCTACCATCATGCTGCCCATGGATAATATTGAGGGTTCCATCTGGAGCTCCTGCGTCCTGCAGCATCCTGGCCAGCAACATGGCTGCTCCCGGCACACGCTCTGAAGGTTTGAGCAGGAAGGTGTTTCCACATACCAAAGCCATAGGGTACATCCAGAGTGGAATCATGGCTGGGAAATTAAAGGGGGTGATGCCAGCACACACTCCTATCGGCAGACGGTAAGTGAACGTGTCCATGTCTTTGGTGATGGAGGGCAAGGTCTCACCCAGCATTAATGATGTGATACTGCAAGTGTGTTCAACAACCTCTGTAGGGAGAAAAGCAAAGATATCACTAAGTATTATCACAGAAGACAAATTAAAACCTCTACATTGCTTACTGTCATTTGAGTTGTACAAGAGAAATAACCAGAATAGATTTTTGAAAAACAATTTTAACATTCTTGGTAAACTAAGGCACAAAACACTGGAAAGGAAAAAAGTATTTTGCAAATGACATAAGTAAACTGGAGTCATCTAAGAAGTTCACAAGGGATTTGGAGGGGATGGTACTATGGATTATGATGGAAGCCGAAGCGTTTTTGAATGGAGGGTTGTGACAAGTGGCGTTCCTCAGGGATCAGTGCTGGGACCTTTGTTGCTTGTAGATTTGGAGGAAAACGTAACTGATTGGTAAGTTTGCAGACGACACAAAGGATAGCAATGAGGACCATCAGAGAATACAGCAGTATATAGGTTGGTTGGAGACTTGAATGGAGAGATGGCAGATGGAATTTAATCCAGACAAACATGAAGTAATGCATTTTGGAAGGTTTAATACATTCAGGGAATATACAGTAAATGGTAGAACCCTTAAGAGTATTGATAAGCAGTGGGATCTGGGTGTACATGTACACCCAGATCCCACTTTTTGAATATAAAAGCAGGGAGGTCTTGCAGCAACTGTACAGGGCACTGGTGAAGCCGCAGCTGGAGTACTGTGTGCAGTTTTGGTCGCCGCACTTGCGCAAGGATATTTTGGCCTTGGAGGGAGTGCAGAGGAGGTTCACTAGGCTGATACCGGAGATGAGGGGGTTGGACTATGAACAGAGGCTGAATAGACTGGGTTTGTACTCGTTGGAGTTTAGAAGGATGAGGGGGGATCTTATAGAGACGTATAAGATAATGAAAGGGATGGATAGGGTAGAGGTAGAGAGATTCTTCCCACTTAGAAAGGACAGCAGGACTAGAGGGCACAGTCTCAAGATAAGGCGGGGGGGGTGGCAGCAGTTTAGAACAGAGTTGAGGAGGAACTTCTTCACTCAAAGGGTGGTGAATCTCTGGAATTCTCTGCCCGTTGATGTGGTGGAGGCTACCTTGCTAAATATATTTAAGACACGGGTAGATAGATTTTTGGTAGGCAAGGGAATTAAGGGTTATGGGGAGAAAGCAGGAAAGTGGAACTGAGCCACTTCAGATCAGCCATGATCTTATTGAATGGCAGGGCAGGCTCGAGGGGCTAGATGGCCTACTCCTCCTTCTATTTCTTATGTTCTTACACAGATCACTGAAAGTGGCAATGCAGGTGGAGAAGATAGTCAAGAAGACATACGGCATGCTTGCCTTCATCGGCTGGGGCACTGAGTTTAAAAGTTGGCAAGTCATGTTGCAGCTTTACAGAATCTTAGTTAGGCTGCGCTTGGAATATAGTGTTCCATTCTGGTTGTCACACTACCAGCAGGATGTGGAGGCTTTGGAGAGGGTACAGAAAAGATTTACCAGGATGTTGCCTGGTATGGAGGGCATTAGCTACGAGCAAAGGCTGGAGAAACATGGTTTCTTCTCACTGGAACGAAGGAGGTTGAGGGACGACCTGATAGAGGTCCACAAGATTGTGAGGGGTAGATAGTCAGAAGCTTTTTCCAAGGGTGGAAGAATCAATTACTAGGGCATAGGTTTAAGGTGCAAGGGGCAAGGTTTAAAGGAGATGTATGAGGCAAGTTTCTTTTACATAGAGGGAGGTGGGTGCCTGTAATTCCCTGTAGGGGGAGTAGTGGAAGTAGATACGATAGTGACTTTTAAGGGGTGTCTTGACAAATACATGAGTAAGATGGAAATGGAGGGATATGGTCCCCAGGAAGGTAGGGGGTTTAGTTCAGTTGGGCAGCATGGTGGGTGCAGGCTTGGGAGGCCGAAGAGCCTGTTCCTGTGCTGTAATTTTCTTTGTTCTTTGGGCTAAAAAAAAAACTTTCCTTCCTTATCTGTAACTATACATGTGAAATTTATGGAGGTTAAAATTGCAGCAGGAAATCATTTTATAATACATTTACTTGGGATTCCGCATGTTACTCACGCAAGCCTCTGAAAACATCTCCTTCAGCATCTGCCAATGTTTTTCCTTGCTCCTTTGTGATAAGCTTGGCGATTTCAGTCTGTTAATAAAGTAAAAGGACAACATGTTTTAACATATTCTGGGAGGGAAGACAGAGCCAGTATTAAGAAAGAAATCGTTTTTTTTGCACTTAGCTTTAACAAGTGATTATAACCAGAAGTGATAACATTCAGGCAGGGGATGGTAAGATGAGGTTTGAGCCTAGGATATGAAACACCAGGCGCTCCACAGCACTGCTACAAAAAAAATGGCAAGGGGAGGACAGTCACTTTCCCAGTGAGAAGGAAAAAACAGGACAGCTAACTTTAACTTGCACCCAGCAGGAAACTGAAAGATTTCCTTTCTGCTAAAGGCAAAATCAGATTGAGTGCATGATTCTCACAGATGGGCAAGGTTAAGATTAACCTCTTGGTATTTTTGATTTGGACTTATACGGCTTTAAGCATCTGCTTCAGACTTGCACTGAAGCGAGAATACTTTCCTCAAAAATTAGCAAGCACATGGTCCAAGAAATTGGGAGACAATCTTCCCTTCAAAACAACATTCACAAACGCTTTCAGTAAAGGGACTGGGTAAATGCGAGAAAGACTTGCAAACAAAATTCTGTGCTTCCAGAGACCATTTACCTGTTCACAGGATTCTCCCAATCCCATCCCTCAAATTTAAGCCTTCCCCTAAATACTAATTAACACATCTGGTATGGTATCTCTTACCATATTGTCTTTGATGAGCTGCTGGTACCTTAGAAAAATCTGCTGCCGACTCAGTACTGATGTTTCTGACCATGAGGGGTAAGCACGCTGACAGGAATTCACGGCTGCAAGCATCTCTTCCTGAGTGGCCTTTGGGACTTTGCTAATCACCTCATTTGTTGCCTAGAAGCAGCAAGTTCAGAAATAGCAGGACGAATGATCACAACAGATTCCCAAATTCCCACTGAAGCAACAAAGCAGTCTGTACTTCAGAAAATGAAAAAAAGTGTGCAAGAACTTGTACAGGTCATAGAATTCTGGCTATTACTGTTTAAATTTTCGAATTGTCAATATGTAACAGCAACTATTCACATAACTGCATTCAACGGAACCACAAAATGATTAAACGATAGCGCCGAGGCACTCTGCAGTGCAGCACGAGGAGAAACTCCCTGGATGTGCACCTCTGCGATAACAGAAACACCAGGCGGAATTTCCTTTGTTTCTTATCTCAGCGAGGGAGTTTTTCTTTTTTTTAAAAAAAATCCACAATACGCATAAAAAGACTGAGCGTCACCTTTCTAGTGCCTTATGCTGGTCCTCTAACAGGCTTCTCATCTCAGCTAATTAACATACCGTTCCTTCATGATTTACCATTTTCGCCTCATGTTCCATGGATATTTCAAAATCACTAACTTAATTTTTAAAAAAATTAAATTGAAAGAGGAAGATTTCGCATCATATACACAACTCTAGAATTTTTATTCCTCATCACAGTAATGCCTCAGCACCATTTTTGCAGCCCAATAATCAGTACGGTTATTCAGCTACATGCTATATAATTCAGACATTTAGAATTTTCATGTAAAAATCAATATAAAAACACACACTTACAGGGTTGTGAACATCAATCCATTCTGAGGTGTTTGATTCAATAAACTTTCCATCAATAAATAATTTTGTTGTTGGCTGCAAAATAAAATAGGACAGTCTGCAAATGAACACCAAAATACAGATACACTTGAGCCGACTCAATTAAAATTGGCGGTCTAGGAAAATAACAAACACTATTTGAAATATATTAACTTGGCATTTTGACATTGCAGGCAGCTGAATCCTAATGCTAGCAATTTCAACATGAATTTCATTCATGGAATCTACACAAATCAGGAAATTTTCCTCATTAACATCTTTCTTTGGATCCCTGAAAGGTGCAAGTTGCTTGAAAATGATCTTGAAAGATCCAATTTATAACAAAATGGAAAATGGTACAGTTTTTCACCCAAAGTCAGTAAGCTTGGTAGATTCTATGATTTGATAAGGTGAGGAGTCCCTGCTTAAGCTGGTGTACAATTATCACCTAATAAATTTGGTAACTGCAATCAGCTCATGAAAGCCCAGAGTATACAGAGGCCAGCACCTGCATCTTCCCACTCACAATCTTCCTCTTCAGCAAATGCAACAGATGCTGCCATGTGAGAATGAGGCTCCGAAGCTGGAACAGGTGATGTTTAACATAGTTGACCACCATGGAGCAAACCACTATCTCGTGAGATAGAAGGTTGTCAAAGACTATTTGAACTGGAGTGCAAAGGCAGTTTTGAACGTGATTGTGTAATTACTCTGCACGGGCAGATTGATAAGCATCTGGTAGGGAAGAAATATACCATATGCATTGAACATGTAGAGGTATGAGGTATTTAAGAGTCATTAATCAGAGTTCTACAGCACAGAAAGAGGCCCTTCAGCTTGTTGAGTCTGCACCAGCCATCAAGCATCAAGAAAGGATCTAAAGGGCAAGAGAAGGAAAACTCCAAACTCCACCAAGCACAAGGTAATTTTTCAATTTACGTGAGCATGAAAAATTGCAAAGTTATGGTGATGGGACGAACTGAATTGCCCTTTGAATCAACTGGCATAAATCAGAGGGCCAAATGGCCTTATCTGGTACAATTCTATGATTCGAAACAGAGTAATGGGCTAAAGCCATTAGCACAGGGTACTCCAATATCCAATTGTGAAAATTGAACCAAAATATTTAAAGTTCCCTCTCTCTACCCCAAACTTGGCTCTTGGTTCTTATTAACTGTCCCATCCTAACATTCTTGTTTCTAACATATTTTGGAGAAGTGTTTTATTGCCACTGGGTTTGTTTTGTGATATCTCTCATCATTTCTTTTGTGCTAACTCTTCTGTGTGTCTTGACTTTCATTATCTGCTCTTTGTTCTAAAAGCTTTTTGTAAGAGATTCCAAATTTGATCTAAATTTTCTATGCCAGTTATGAAGCAGTAAAGGCATTGTAATGTAGATTCAGCTGGGGAAATGCTGGAAACCAGGACTGGAGGAGGAATAAAGATGGCAATAAAATAGAGGGAAAGATTTCACCAGAATTCATCACGTAGTTCCTCCATTGGTAAACTGTTACCTGTACTCGAAACTGCAGGCCCCCCAACAGACAATTGAGAAAGGGGGATAATACAAAGGAGATCTGAATGGTCAATATCCTTTTGAATTCTATCAATATCATATTACTATTCTCTTCCTAATTTTATAGGGCAGTTGGCGCTGGCTCAACTTACCACAGATGATGAATAGCACAAACGGCCCAACGGTGAAACAATCTGGAACAAGATAGAAAAGAACATTACATATCTCAACAAAGCAAAAAAACTCCTCTTCACTGTTACAGTTGCATAGAAATCCCTGCATTTCATTCCTTTCTCCTCCCCAAGTCCAAATGACGATGGACTGGTTCACACTCCCTTCCAGCCCAGCTTCTTTCTTTTTGGAGGTTGTTTCAATCTTTCCTCTAGTTTATGTTAGATTAGATTAGATTTAGCCCTATGTGCTAAAAGCTTCACCACTTTGTGACGAGGGTATTATTTTTAAAAATGTTTTTGGGATCTACTGTGGTATTCTGTGAAGCAGGTTCATGGGGGCCATATATGCACGCACCTGTGTGTGAGACTAAGTAAATTAAGTCGGGGCCCGAGTGTCTACAAAGTTGAGGACAAAGACACTAGGTGTGAAAGCCTTTAAAGTTCTACAAGTAAATAAGGCATTGGCAGAAATTTGCATTAGGAGATAAAGAAAGTGCATTGTGTTCTGTCATTAAATTTCAAAGGGAAGTACAAGGTTTTAAAACACGAGAAAGGTCAGAACAATATAAAGCACCTGAAAGCAGTGGCCATAAGGAGAACATAAAATGGTTTCCTATTTTGAGAAAGGTGATTTCAAAGGATGAGGGCAATGGGAAAAGATGATAGAAAAAGAAGTTAGGAGCTGTGTTAGGAGTGGCTACATACTCTATGCTGGCATTGAGTGGAGAGAATCAGCAACCTTCAGCTAATCCAGAAAGGTGTCTGTTTTTTGAGAAAGCAGGGTTTTGTTCTTTGGCATTTCCATGGCAAAGAGAATTTTTTGGCAATTTCAGCTATAGTTATTGAACAAGGAGCTGACTTTAAATTTTCCATGTCTGTATTATTTCAGCCCATTTGTTTTTTTAGATAAATTCTAAGTCACAACTTCAAAAAAAAAGGACAATCCCATAAGTGATATTTGAAAGGGAAATTAACTTATTACCATACACATTCAAAAGAGCTACTATTTAGTTCAGTTAGGCTCCTGAACCAAATCACCAGGATCCAAAATGCACTTAAATACCTGTAGGACAAACAGACATTTCAGTTATGAAAACTGGAGGTAAAGTTTGAGAAGGGCACATGCCCCGTTTAAAATAAAATGGTAAAAAAAGACACGAAAAATTCTTTCACCTGAACTTCAAAACAGAATGCAAAAAATATTGATAAGCAAAACCAGTGGCTTGTATTTCACAGAGGGAAAAAAAAATCAGATTCTAGAAACAATAAACATCCTCAAATCCATAGAATTAAAGAATTTGATTCATTCAGTCACCATAAGCCAATTGAGCTTTCAGAAATTGATGAATACCTCATTTAAACTCTGCTGTGACAACTTAGTATTATCACCTCTAAGAAAAGTGAGTTCTATGATGAGGGATTGAACTTCCCCATTAAGAGACCATTTCCATCTTTAACTCTCACCCCATTTCAATTCATTTTAACAGAACATATGAAAAAATTGTAATTTTCAAAATCTGTTACAACATGGAGGCAAAACTGAGGTTTGAAAATTTAAGGTACCAATTCAGCAACTTCTATTTATACACTTCTGATGTGGAAAAAACCCTCCCTAGTTTGCTTCAGAAGCTAAGAAGAAAAATGAATGCTTGGTCAAAGGAGATGGGAGGTCAACGAGGGGAAGTGCCGGAAGATTGGAAAACGGCTAATGTTACGCCGTTGTTTAAGAAGGGTGCCAGGCAAAAGGCAGGGAATTATAGGCCAGTTAGTTTAACGTCTGTTGTAGGTAAAACGTTAGAATCCGTCATCAAGGAGGAAATAGCGAGGCATCTTGAGAGGAATTGCTTGATAGACCAGACGCAGCACGGTTTCGTTAAAGGGAAGTCGTGTCTGACAAATTTACTGGAGTTCTATGAGGATGTGTCTAGGGCGGTGGATAGAGGAGAGCCAGTGGATGTGGTCTTTCTTGATTTTCAGAAGGCATTTGACAAGGTACCTCACAAGAGGTTATTGCAGAAGGTCAGGGGACATGGAGTTGGGGGTAGGGTGTTAACGTGGATAGAGGATTGGTTGTCAAATAGGAGGCAGAGAGTGGGGGTCAATGGGTGCTGTTCGGATTGGCGGATGGTGACTAGTGGAGTGCCCCAGGGGTCGGTGCTGGGGCCTCAGCTATTTACCATTTATATAGATGATCTGGAGGAGGGAACCGAGTGCAGGGTGTCGAAATTTGCTGATGACACCAAGATTGGTGGAACGGCAAATTGTGCGGAGGGTGTGGAGAGTCTACAGAAGGATCTAGATAGGCTGGGCGAATAGGCCAGGAAATGGCAAATGGAATTTAATGTTGGCAAGTGCGAGGTGGTCCACTTTGATAGGAATAATGGTAGGAAGGATTATTACTTACGTGGTGAAAAACTGGAGCAGGCAACGGGGCAGAGGGACCTCGGGGTCCTTGTGCATGAGTCGCAAAAACCCAGCTTGCAGGTGCAGCAGGTGGTCCGGAAGGCTAATGGGATGCTGGCCTTCATAGCGAGGGGGATTGAATATAAAAGTAGGGAGGTCTTGCTGCGGCTGTATAGGGCATTGGTGAGGCCGCAGCTGGAGTACTGTGTGCAGTTTTGGGCACTGTACTTACGCAAGGATATTTTGGGCTTGGAGGGAGTGCAGAGAAGGTTTACTAGGCTGATGCCGGAGTTGAGGGGGTTGAGCTATGAAGAGAGGCTGAATAAATTAGGCTTGTACTCGTTAGAGTTTAGAAGAATGAGGGGAGATCTCATTGAGACGTATAAGATGATGAATGGGATGGACAGGATAGAGGTGGAGAGACGCTTCCCGCTCAGAAAGGATAGTAGGACTAGGGGGCACAGCCTCAAGATAAAGGGGGGGCGGTTTAGAACGGAGTTGAGGAGGAACTTCTTCACTCAAAGGGTGGTGAATCTCTGGAATTCTCTGCCCGTTGAAGTGGTGGAAGCTACCTCGCTAAATATTTTTAAGACGCCGGTTGATGGGTTTTTGATAAGAGAGGGGATTAAGGGTTATGGGGGGAGGGCAGGAATGTGGAACTGAGCCACGACAGATCAGCCATGATCTTATTGAATGGCGGGGCAGGCTCGAAGGGCTAGATGGCCTACTCCTGCTCCTATTTCTTATGTTCTTATGATTCACAGAAGTGTGTTAAAAAGGAAGAAAAGGAGGTGAAGATGTGCAAAGGATGGGAGAAAAGAATTCCAGAATGGGAGGCAATGCCATTATGGTATTGTCACTAGATTAATAATCCAGAGACCTCAGTTCATGCTCTGGGGACCTGGATTCAAATCCCACCATGGCAGATGGTGAAATTTGAATTCCATAAAAATCTAGAATTAAAGGAACCATTGTTGATTGTTCACTTATGGTCTTTAAGCATACACGTGACTCCAGATCTACAGTCACGTGGTTGACTCTTAAATGCCCTCTGAAATAGCCCAGGTCAGTTATATTAAACCGGTAATAAGTCTGAAAGGAATGAAACTGGATGGATTACCTGGCATCGATCTAGATGCCAGAAACGACAAAGTCTTCCTTGCTAATGCATAGGAAGTGTAATGGAAAGGATATGGAAGCCCAGCTTGAGGTTTAACAAGAAGCTGAAGATTTGAGCATCCGCTTCACCAGGGCAGAAGTCAAGAAGAAAGGCTGAATCAATGTCCAGAGTATGGAGTTGGCATTTCTGTTGAGATATAACACTTTTGACTTTTCCAACGTTCAACCCAAGGCTCAGCAGAGACTAACCATAGAATCATACAACCACAGATGTAGGACAAGCAGTGTTGTAATAGAAGCAATGGAGGATTTGAGAGATGGTGAAAGATAGTGACCATGAACAAATGTAAAAGCTGACCCCCATTTTGTGGATGTTGCCAAAAGGCAGAATGTAGATGAAGGAAAGCTAATGTGGCGGCAAGAGGAGCCATTGCTGAGGACATGCTGGCCACATGAGGGCAATTCCTCGAGAAAGGCAATGTTAAAAGCTCAAGAAACAGGTAATGTCCCCTATGACAGACCATGATGTATTATGCTATTTCTTACTTTAGTTAGTTGTTCAGTGCTGCAGCAGGGAAGAATCTGGATTGGACAGATTCAAGCATGATCATGTGGGTATTCATTGCTCATTTTTGGCAAATGAGTGTTTGACTGAGAAATCCAAACTACCAAAAGCGTTGCTGGAATGTATACTCTTTCCCAGCAGGAACACAGTTTGCTTACCCAAACCAGACTTTATACTCAATTGTTGAGTGAAGGTTGATAGAGGCATTGTACAGTAAAGCTTTTACTTTTAATCAAAAATGCATTATTTGTGTCACAAGAATCTTTTCTGCAGAAAGTCGTGACCTTGAAAGCTCATTGGGTACTTCAAGTTAAGATCATAGAACCCTACAGTGCAGAAAGAGTCCCTTCGGCCCATCGAGTCTGCACCGAACACAATCCCACCCAGGCCCTACCCCCATATCCCTACATATTATACCCACTAATCCCTCTAACCTACGCATCCCTAGACACTAAGGAGCAATTTAACTGCTTATTGAAGCATGGAAGTCACCAAAATGTGCAGGTTTAATCCCGTGGATGAACAAAGTCCCCTTTCTTGTCTATTTAACATGCAATTTTACAGCCACAGAACAGGCAAGCAAGATGTTATTGAACCTACACAATCCCATCAATAGCAGCTCGATTTCATCACTACATCCCCCTTCCTAGTGATGGTGTTGGGAGATCAAGTCACTTCACATATGCTTTAAGCCTACACTAAAAATTACCCAGGATATAGAGTTCAGTATCACAAACCCCACAGCATGGTGCATAGAGGCAACAAAACAGTGAGTCAACCTCATACATCCACTGGAATTTTGGCCACCTGAGGTGGCTGCTTTTCAACAGAAACATCATAATCTTAAACTGTAGTCAGGAACAAGCAAAGTACAGATGACAAAGTAAGTGGAACCATTAACACAATGAGCTGCTATCTTGACTACAGAAATTTCTCAGGTGCTTCTTTTCTAGCTCACGAGTACTCCACAAAAGTAATGAATTAGTTTTGATGTGAAATGTTTTGAGGGGGAAAAAAAACTAAGCCTTCACCTGGGAAAACTCCATTTTCTTGAACCCAGGGGAACTCAAATAAGTTAAGGAACTAAAAAGCATGAGAAGCGAAATTAAAATACACTCAAAGGCAAATAAAGCTAAAGATTTGTACACCTAAAAGCAATAATTATTAAAATTATGCTACAGTTGTCTAATTGCAGTACAAAGTATAAGGCCTTGATTCTCCAAAGCAATTAAAAGTGAGTGAATATTGGGGAGGGAATAGATAGTGTACACACTGTCACAGAGTAGCGAAATGGTCTAGCTATCACTGGAAAGCACATCAATAAAGATAGGTGAAGGAGATTGCTACAGATCCATTACTGTGGACCTGGAGTGGCGTAAATGCTTAAAGGCCATTAATGAACTATCAACAATGGTTTCTTTAATTCTAGATTTTTATGTAATTCAAATTTCACCATCTGCTATGGTTGTCAGAAAAGAGAAGTGCTATGTTGAGAGGAGAAAGACAACCATATGCATTTATATAGTTTACTTAATGTAATTAAATGTCCCAAGACACTTCAGAAGTCTTATCAGACTAACTTGACACCAAGCCAAACAGCTTAACTAAAGCTCGGTCAAAGTAGCAGCATAGAAGGAGACAAAGATTGAGAAGTTATGGGACAAATGCCAGATATCATTGGTGGAGGCATGGCCACCAATCTTAGAACAAAGAACAAAAAATTACAGCACAGAACAGGCCCTTCAGCCCTCCAAGCCTCCACTGACTATGCTGCCTGACTGAACTAAAACCCCCTACCCTTCCGGGGATCATATCCCTCCATTCCCATCCTATTCATGCATCTGTCCAGACACCCCCTTAAAACTCACTATCATACCTGCCTCCACTCAATCCCGACAGCGAGCTCCAGGCACCCACCACCCACTGTGTAAAAAAACTTGCCTTGTACATCTCCTTTAAACATTGCCCCTCACTCCGTAAACCTATGCCCCCTAGTAATTGTCTCTTCCACCCTGGGAAAATGCTTGTGACTATCTTGGTGCAACTAAACTCCCAGATGTGTAAAGGATCAGAATTAGACTGCAGACACCTTTGAGGTAGTGTGAATGACCTGGAGAAAACAAGCCAGAATCAGTCAGCAAACCTGAAACAAATATAAAGAAACTGAAGTTGTTGGGAACTTTGGTTGGGATAAGTAAAGGATAGTTGGCAACAACATTAGAGAGGTTTAGCTATATGGGGACAAATTATAGAGGCTTTTAAAAGACACTTATTCAAGGAGAACCATGAAACCATAAAAGTCAGCATGCAAAATTGTTCATCACACGTTTCTGAAAATTTGAGATGTAAACAAGCGCCTAGCAAATGGGATGAGTGAGGAGGATAACAGGGTAGTGCCTAGAAAGAACACGTGCATGCATGATGCACACATGGGAAAATATTTGAACGCTAAGCTGAAGCAGTAGATAACGACACTGTAGTGTTATGAACAAGCGAGGAAGGATGTACCGGCTCCCCTCCATTCAAACTCTTCAGTCACAAAGATTAAGTTTATTTTAACTGTTATTTGATTGTCCGGAAGGCATAGATTTTAAACTCTGCAGCAGATTTAAGTTAGCTGATTTCTTGAATGGTCAGATTTTACAATTATTACAAGATCTCGGTTTGCTGGTAGGTGCCTGGAGGAGTTGACTTCCCAAACTAGGTGACACATTCACTCAAAGACAGAGTGAGAAAGGGAGACATTATAGAGCTTGAGCTTGTTTCATCTGCCAAAGACTTTCTTGAAACCGTATGTGTCACTTGCAATCTCTTTCTAGTGACTGGTTATTTTAAAATGATGTGGAGATGCCAGCGTTGGACTGGGGTAAGCACACTGCAGTGACTCACAACACCTGGTGTTGAGACTTCTTACTATTTTAAAATGGTATTATCTTATAAATTGAGTTTGTGTCTTTATATGACCTGTTTTGAACACTAGTCCTCACTCACCTAAAGGAGCTTGAGGCTTTGAAAGCTAGTGCTGCCAAATAAACCTGTTGGATTTTAACTTGCTGTTGTGAGACTTCTTACTGTGCTTACCCAGTCCATCACCAGCATTGCCAAATCATATTTTAAAATGCCCAGAGGTTTGGGGTATGCCCCTTTGTGCCAGTCATTGTTTCAAGATTTGTAATGTCTCTTCCTTGAATGTTAATTAGTGTCTAGTTTATAGGAAATATCTCTCTCTTCACACTCCTGGGTGCAATTTGTTAGTTTCTCACCTCCACTTTGGAATATGGCTATACACTTTTACAGTTTGCTCTGTCTCAGTTCAAATTACAAAAGTTCCACTCACATGAAATTGAAAATTCTTATCTTCAAAAAAAGGGGCAGAGCCACTTTTTCTTATTCATTTGGAGCAGCCACAGTGGCTGGACCAATATTTGTTGTCCTTTCCTAATTACCCTTGAACTGAGCAGCTTAAGCCACTTCAGAGAGCAGTTAAGTGGAGTCATGTATAAGCTAAACCTGGTAAGCATGAGATTTCCTTCCCCAAAAACATGAGTGAACCGGATGGGGTTTTACAACAATCGACAATGGTTTCATGATCAACATTAGACTTTTAATTCTGGGTTTTTATTACAGATATCTGATGTGCTGGGATTGAAACCTGAGTCCCCAGAGCATTACCCTGGGTCTCTGGATTACTCATTCAGTAACAATACTACTACGCTGCCACCTCCCCTAACAGTAGCAATGGCAAAACAGGTGTGTCACAGGAAGAATAAAAATAGAATCACCTTAAGGATACAGATAAAGATTAGTAGGTTAAAGAATAAAAGCAATGCAACCTTTGCAGGAGAGGCACCTGGGAAATTAAAGTTGATTTTGTGGAAAATTGAGGATATACAAAGCTCTCACTCCGTAGGTTGCTTCCTACCTCAAGCCAAGTCCTTGTTCACAGTAATGATTTAGGGGAGGGGTAGTTGAGTGGAACAGTCAGCAAGTGGGAGGAGGCGGTCTGTGGATGGGTCAGGAGGCACATTGGCACAAGCCAGAGTGATGGCAAGCAGAGCCAAGTAGAAAGAGAATATCTTTTTACATTTGAATCTATTTTAAAAGTTGTTTACAAATACATAATTTAATAGAAAGTAAATTTCTCTGATGCAAAAGCTCCAACAGAACCTCAGTAAAGCTTTTTTGTTATTCTTTAATGGAATGTGGGCATCACTAGCAAGACCAGAATTTTTTGTCCATTACTAATTACCTTTGAGTTGAATGGCTGGCTAGCCTATTTTAGGTTTAGTTACAATATCGGGCTCTGACAAAGGGTCATCCTGACTCGAAATGTTGACTCTATTCTCTCCACAGAAGCTGTCAGACCTGCTGAGATATTCCAGCATTTTCTGTCTCAGATTCCAGCATCTGCAGAATTTTGCTTTTAATCATATCCAAGTACTTGGGAAGCATAATGCCAGAAGATGGTTACTGTCATGAAGAAATCAGAGCTATCATAGCAATGGCAAAAAAAAGCAATTGCTGAACAAAATATTACTCAGAACAGGAATGAATAAAGCTCTTGAAGTGTTAAGGTAGATTTGGAATTTCTTGAGGTGCACCTTCAAAATGGCAGACATCAAAAGACTAAAAAGTTGTGAAATCTGTTCTGGAGAAGGATGTAGTGGGTTAGCTGAGAGAAAAGGAGGAATGAAATCCTCAGGATGGTGGTGGAAAAAGGTTTTTAGTGAATATCATCAATAGGTAGCACCAAGTTGACTATGTTCTGAGGCATTTGCCCATTACTGATTGCCTTTGAACTAAATGGTTGGCTAGCCTATTTCAGGTTTAGTCACAATGCTGGGCTCTGACAAACGGTCATCCAGACTTGAAACACTGACTCTATTCACTCCACAGATGCTGTCAGATCTGCTGAGAGTTTCCAGCAACCAGTTTCCCATCCATTTACTCTGTCTATACTTCCCTTTGCCTTGGAAAAGCAGCCAGCATTATTAAGGGCCCCATGCAACCCAGCCATTCTCTCTTCCACCTTCTTCCGTTGGGAAAATGATACAGAAATCTGAGGTCATGTACCACCAGCTCAAGAACAGCTTCTTCCCTGCTGCCATTAGACTTTTGAATGGACCTACCTCATGTTAAGTTAATCTTTCACTACACCCTAGCCTTGACTATAACACGACATTCTGCACTCTCTCGTTTCCTTCTTTATGAACAGTATGCTTTGCATAGCATGCAAGAAACAATACTTTTCACTGTGTACTAATATGTGACAATAATAAATCACATTTGGATGCGGGGTGTGAATACTGAATCTGCGCCACAAATTCCCAGAGGACGAGATTAGCAAGGAAAAAAAATGCTGTATAAGAACAGAACCAAGGACAACCCTCCCCAACACGACTGAACCAATAACTAGGGAGATCTGGAAGCCGCCCACCAAATCTGACCTACAGGCTTGCAGACTGTACAAAAGGCAGCAACAATTTTGTACTTTTCATTTGGACAATCCAAGTATAAACTGCAAGAAGAACAAAGTTAAAAAAAAAGAGGCATTAAACAGCACTGTTGGGCATGTTCATTAAAACTAGGAAGCTTTGAATTAAGAAAAGTAGCTTTGACATCTTACAATCTCAAGTTTTGGGGTCAATCCCCAGCATGCAACATGCCACAATCACAATACTGTAGAATCACTGAGGTCTAATTTCGCCTAAGCAACAGATCAACTGCAATTAATATTCTGATAAGGACACAGCGGCACAACAACAAAATATAATCACTGGGAACAGTTTCCAAATATCTGTGTGATACGTTGAGAAACTCTGCCTACAAATAAATGGCGATTTGATCCCTTCTGGACGGCAAAGGAGGGGGAATAAAGAGGAGCAGCAAACAAATTGACGCAAAACCGCAGGAAAAAACAACGTGGAGTGAAATATAACGGCTTTTTGAATATATAAATAGAAACAAGTTTGGCTGAGGGGAAGGGTGAAAAGTAACAGGGGGGAAAAAAATTCTTACTGATCAAACAGCACTTCTCATTAGCCCAAACTGAAAATCTGCAAACAATTTAATAAGATGTGCCGTGAATTTAAAAAAATACACATAGGTTTCTATATATATAAACTGTTGTGCGAACTGACTACAAGAGAGACCAGCTCGACGGGATAAGGCCCTGAAACATTCTGTACTGAGGAGTTTTTAAAAAAACACACACACACATCTTTATTTTCCTCCCTCCTATTTCATCGCCCCTGCCCGGTTTACCTTGTGTCTAAAAGTCGTCCTGAGCATGGCTGCCATTGCAAAGCAATAACCCGCCTGCAAAATAACAGATCAACTCCTGCCAGGTGACCGCCAGCTACACTGGACGCACTCAGCCCCGCCCCCACCCCATCCTGGGCCCGCCCCTTTCCCCATCCCGAAGCTGATTGGACTCTTCCTGCGTTACGTATGTAGCCAACCACACTTTCGATTGGTCGGCCGTCACGTCCATCGAGACTCCTCCAGTCCCGCCCCTCTTCCCGACCTCGAAGCCTATTGGGTGCCTGCTGCAGGTTCAGGGACCCATCCGCCCTCCCGATTGGTTGGTCCATACGTCCATCAATCACCAATAACTAACCCCCCCCCCGGCTAGTTCAAAGCCGATTTGGTCGTTCCTGCATCACGTGCCGACCCATCCCGGATCCCCATTGGTCGACCACCACGTCCATCAAATCCTCTCCCCTCCTCCTCGGCGCGAGCTATCTCGCGCGAGACCCGAACGGATAACCGTCGGCCGACTTGACAAAAAGGCGACTTTTGGCCTAAGCCCCTCTTTTAAAAAATACTGTTAGGCTTTTCCTGTCAACATCGCATTTAAAATTGGGAAGGCCGGTCTCCCAGGAAAAAAAAGCATTAATCATGTCACTGGTGTTTGGTTGCCGCTGGGTCATGTGACGGTGCTAGGAAGATGGCGTCGCCGAGTGCGGGTAAATTCCAATTTGTTTCTGAGAGAGAGAGAGGAGCCTCTGCTGAGCGGACATCGCTCCTTAGCAGCCGGCTACTCGATCCTCTCACAATCCAGACTCCCGTGAAAAGAATGGACTTGTGCTTTATCTTTGGAAAACAAATCGTGTCATAACTCTCGCTTAAGATGTTGGTGGGTTACCACAGCAACCGCCCCTCCCCTCAGTCAGTCTAAGATATTCAGGAGTGAAACAGAGGGGAAGGTTGAATTAACCTGGGCATTATTTTCCTCCGTCCCCGGGTTAATTTATTTCGATTTAGGGATTATATTTCGAAAGTGAAATTTCATAGTTGTTAGGATTTAACAGATCTGTTCCTTTTTTTGTCTGCTCCTCATACTATCACATCGACTTCACATAATAAAAGCAGCAAGTGATGAAAAAGCTGGCAGCATCGGTGGAGAGAGCAACGAGTCCCACTTGACTTCAGAACACTCAAGTTTAATACGATTATTCTTCAAGACGTATGATCTCATATGGGACTCCAAACACGAACCATTAATATCGTATTCGGCTCATCTTAATTCATCCCGAGGGATCCTAATGCCACTTTTTAACCCACACTCTGCATTGTTGCATCTTATTATTATTGTTTTTAAAACCATTCCAAACCTGCGTTATTTTATCCTGTTTGACAACTCAGTTTGAAGAGGCATTTCTTAATCGTCCTGTCATACTGCTCATTTGGTTTGTCATGCCTATGTTAGCTCTTTGAAAGAGTTACCCAGTCCAAATTCCCCAGCCCCAATGGTCTTACCGTTTTCTTATACATTTCTAAGTATACGTTCAATTCCACTCAATAAGCTATAATTAAATCCGCTTCCAGTACCGTTTTACCCAATGAATTTTAGATAAGTTGCTTTGTGAAGAAACATTTTCCCTAGTTTCTACACTCTCCATGTGCAATAGTTTTATATGATTTTAACTGGAGTCATTAGTTTCTAAGATATAGGAACAGAATCAGGCCATTTGATCATCGCTGATGTGCTCCTCATCCCCATTTTCCTGTCTTCTCCTCATAACCCTTCAACCTATTACCAATTAAAAATCTGTCTAACCCCTCCTTAAACGTACTCACTGTCCCAGCATCCACTATACTTTAGGATAGCAAATTCCACAGGCTCACAACTCTTTGGGAGAAGTAGTTTCTCCTCAATTCTGTTTTAAATTTGCTATCCCTTATCCTAGAATGCCCCACAACAGGAAGTATCCATTCCATGTCTACTTTATCCATATGTTTTATCATCTTGTATACTTCAATTTGATCTCCCCTCATTCTTCTAAATTCCAGAGAGTATAGGCCTAAACTGTTAAATCTCTCCTCCTATGATAAACATCTCATCTCCAGAATTTGATATTTCTAATCCCATTTCTCACTGATTTAGAAATGATGCATGTTTTCACAATGTTAACCAAAACTTTGTTTTTCAAAACATATCAACTAACATAATTAACTAAACTCGTGTCTTATTTGCTGTTTGGAATGCGATCTGTTGCACAGAGTCCCTGGTCTCTGATGCCATCCTGGTACATCTGTTATTTGCTGCACTGCAGTAAGATTCTGTCCTTTATTACAAGAGTATGCATAGCCCTGGTTCCCCAAGTGCACTGCCATGAGCGATTATATTCACACGTATAATGGAAACTGTCTATGCAAATTTGTCAATCTCCCCAAAGATGCTAAATGTGGGCTTTGAACATCAATAACAGGCCATAAATAAGGGCAGAATGGAAGACCTTTTAAATGGATGCTGAATCACATTTTCATAACTGGCTCATTTAAAAGCTGCCATGTAACCCTATTTCACTTGAAGACGCAAGGATTTATTCACAGAAAGAATAGTAGAAGTCTTTTCCCCAGAAAACTGTTGGGGTGGATAGAATGTCAAGTGAAAACTTAAAAACTTGAGATTAGCCAATTTTTGATCAGTGTGGGTAGTTATTAAGGGATATGCAACCAAAGGAGGCAAATAGAACCATGATCTGATTGGTGGAAGAGGCTCAAGAAGCTGGATCACATTCTTCTGTTCCTATGTTTCTTTGAGCTTTGACTTCTTTACTATAGATTGCCTGGTAGGTTATTTAGAAAGAAAAACTGGTGCACATGCAGATGTCTGTCCATCTTCCTGTCTGGTTAATGATTTTAAGTCAATATTTGACATTGAAACTGCCCATCTAAACATAAAATGCCTGACAGCCAGTAGTTTGTGTCTAGGGGATCAAGTTTCTAAAGTCTGTCCATTACACATCTTTTGTAAAGAAAAAGCTTGCCATTATAAATTTACTGTGAGCATCACACAGGTAAATTGTTAACTCTCTTAAAATCCTTGAGTTGGTAATACTAACTTCATTAGCATATTGAAATTATTGGGCAATGCTGTAGTGGTAGTTTCTGTTATTCTGTCTTACTCCAGAGATGGTGCTGTAGCCCCTCTGTTACAAGAGGAACATTAGTTTACAGCAGACATCCAGAGCTAAAGTATGACAATACTCATGTTTTCTCCACATAAATCCAGTATTGGAGCTTTGATAATTGTGTGTAGGATTCTGAAAGAACTCTACACATTCAACTGCTGGATGTGACAATTTGAATGTGTTAACTCCTTGTCTAATTTTTCTCTCCTGGGGCCAAAAATAATGGTGGAGAATACATGGTTCCGTCACATCCTTGCTGTTAATTTATGAAAACCACTGGGCCACCAATGTAGGTCTTGTAAAATATGTGACCTGAACACTCCTGGCCTCTTTATTTATATCCTGCTTCTTTGCCATTAGGTGCACATTTGGAGCAGTCTTTGCTGAGCTTTGAGAAACTCGATCGAGCTTCACCAGATTTATGGCCAGAACAAAGTGAGATATTTCTGTGATGATTTACCAGTAGAAAACAACTGATGCTTATCAATTTAAAAACAAAATGTATAGCTCAAACTGAATAATCAGTGTTGAAAGGAATGGAACCTACAATGCACCACACAGGAACCCCATGTGGATTAGGAAGGGATCTTGTATGACCACTGTATGATGCAAATAGTGCTTCGTCCGTGGAGTGATCTGAAGAGTACATGCCACTGGAGAGCCCACAGTGTGTAAATTGCATCCCTCAGGATAATACGTGAAATAGATTGGGTGGCACAGGGTGGTCGCATTCCACAGTAGCACTATGGGGCCGAAAAGTCACAGGTAATTGCATGCACTGAACAGTGTTAACTTGCTCCAAATTACAATAGAGCTGTATAAAAGTTGATAGAAATGTAAGGTTTCTACGAGCTGGAATATTGCTATATCAACAATAAAGGAGGTGACTGAGATAAACTCAGTATATAAAGTGTATTGTCATCAAATGTAGTTCCATAAAGAGATGGAATAGGTTAATATACTATTCTTGAACTGGAATTTGAACCAAGACTGTTGATGATAGAAACCTCCTGTCTGAGCTGGTTGTAAGAGTCCAGTGTAAAGTACATGTGAGGTCCAAACTCAGTTCCTAGTGTGTGAAGCTGAACTGAATTTGATGGCTTAATTCTGAAGCGAGAATTGGTATGAGACACTGGGAAAATTCACATCAGTACTGAAGGGGTGTCCAAATACTGGGGCACAGCATTAGTCATGATGTGGAGATGCCGGCGTTGGACTGGGGTAAACACAATAAGAAGTCTCATAACACCAGGTTAATGTCCAACAGGATTATTTGGTAGCAAAAGCCGCTAGCTTTTGGAAATTTTGACAACATTAGGCCAGAGCAAAGGGAGATTTTCTGCCTTTATCCTGTGCTATATCTGTCTTTGGAATCTCCAAAATGAAACACTATTTTGTTCTTTAACGCTAACACTTTTTACTGATGTTAAAAAAAAAACAGCCAATCTCATTGTCTCTTTCAGTGCCAGGGGTAGCGGAATTTGCAGCATCTTTCAAAAGTGTAAGTATGATGTCCTCATAATTTTTTAATTTTTAAAAAATCATCCATGGTATGAATTCATCATTTGATGTCTTTACTCCAGTAAATAGCAAATAATTTTGTACAGAATTAGAATTCCTGTTAAAATGGGATATTCTGCTTGCTAAAGCTACCAACAGGAAGAATTTCATCTCCATAATTGTAGATAGATGACTTTTATAAAATCCTTGGCTTCTATTCAAACAGTAAGTGCTCAGTCTTTTCAGATTCTATAGTTTCTAGTTGAAACATGTATTAATAGATGTTCTTTTCTTATTAAATTGAAATGAAAGTTTTGTTAAAAACAATTTTTTTCAAAAATGATCCTTACTAGAGAAATAAATGAATATGATAAAGTTTCTCTTATATCTATCTGAAACTCTGTTTTAGATAATATCCCAAGAACATAAGAAATAGGAGCAGAAGTAGGCCACCTGATCCTTCAAGCCTGCTGCACTATTCAGTAAGGTCATGGCTAATTTTCTACCTGAGCTAAGCCCTCCTGCTATATCCCCAGATGATTCTTGTGTCTAAAGGATCTATTGGTCTCTGACATGAAAATACTAAGTGACTGAGCATCCAGAGTATTTGGGCAGAGAGTTCCGGAAGGTTCACAACCCTTTGAGTAAAGATATTTCTTCCCATCTTAGCTGTAAGTGGTCAGCCTGTTATTCTGAGACTGTGGCCTCGTGGTCTAGATTTGTGTGTAAACACCCTACCAGCGTCTACTATGTCAAGCCTCTCAATAATTGTATACATTTCAATGAGCTCACCTCTCATTCTTCTTCACTCTATGAAATAAAGACTTGAACTACTCATTGTTTCCTCATGATCTCCAGAACCTTCATTGCACTCAAAGGCAAATATATCCCTCCTTAAGAAAGGAGACAAAACTGTACAGAATTCCTAGGTGTGGTCTCAACAATGTCCTATCCAATTGTAGTCATATTTGTTTACTCTCCTACTGTGATCCCATTGTACTAAAGGCTAACACACTGTTTGCTTTCTGAATTTCTTTCCTTCTTGATTGCCTGTTTATGTGCATGTTACCATTCTGTGATTCGTGTATGAGGTCACAGGTCCTTCTGAATTCCCATTGTTACTCATCTCTCACCATTTAAAACAATAACTCTAATTTTCTATCCTAAGTAGCCGAGGTTTTAGCATTGATCCTTCTGGTGCCCTGCTCAATTAGTTTAAGCTGATTGTCTACTCCCTGTCCATTAATCAATCTTTAATTCATACTGAGTAGCACGAACACAGCTTTCATCTCCTTCTATCTATCTTTTCTTCCTTTCTATCGTGATTCATTTTGGTAGGACAAACTTGAATGCAGATTACATGGTCAACGGCAGGGTTCTAAGGAATCTGGAGGAACAGAGATCTTGGGGTTCATATCCACACATCTCTGAAGGTTGCCACTCAAGTGGATAGAGCCGTGAAGACGGCTTATAGTGTGTTAGCATTTATTAACAGGGGGTTTGAGTTTAAGAGCCGCGGGGTTATGTTGCAATTATACTGGCCGTTGGCGAGACCACATTTGGAATATTGTGTTCAGTTCTGGTCACCTCATTGTAAGAAGGATGTGGAAGCATTGGAGAGAATGGAGAGGAGATTTACCAGGATGCTGCCTGGTTTGGAGGGTAGGTCTTATGAGGAAAGGTTGAGGGAGCTGGGGCTTTTCTCTTTGGAGCAGAGGAGGATGAGAGGCGACTTAAGAGGTTTAAAAGATGATGAGAGGGATCGATAGAGTGGATGTGCAGAGACTATTTCCTCAGATGAATGTAGCTGTTACTAAGGGGCATAACTATAAGGTTCATGGTGGGAGGTATAGGAGGGATGTTCGAGGTAGATTCTTCACTCAGTGTGGTTGGGGTGTGGAATAGACTGCCTGCTGTGATAGTGGACACTTTAGGAACTTTCAAGCGGTTATTGGATAGGCACGTGGAGCACTCCAGAATTATAGGGAGGGGATAGCTTAATCTTGGGATTGGACATAGCTCGGCACAACATTAAGGGCTGATGGGCCTGTACTGTGCTCTAATGTTCTATGTTTTATGTCCAGTGGGATGGTTTTTATCCAACTATCCCATTGAGTAGCATCAATCACAAAGATGAAAGTGCAGTGTTAATGTACCCATGCCCACAAACACTTTTTCTAGAAGCAAAATACAAAATTCAGTCAGTAAAGAATGAATTGTAAGATACTTTTACAAATTAAGGCTGATTTTTATTTTTGTTTTGTAGCCTATTACCAGCTCTCCACCCAAATGGATGGCGGAACTTGAGAAGGATGATATTGACATGCTTAAAGGTATTGACTGTGCTTAATCTATGCATTACTTAACTGCTATACAACCTCGGGTAGTTTATTGGACAAGGGCCCCGGAGTACTAATGCATGATGCTACAAGTGGGTGCTATGAAGAAGGAATGACTTCCATTTATCTAACACCTTTTAGAACCTTAGACTATAGAACACATTACAAGGAAGGCACGTGGCAGAATTAGAACTAAGAACACTACATATAATCACAAAGAACATAAGGAAGTGTAGAAGGGAGCTGAAAAGGATTGAGTGCTAGAAAAGAAAATATTTTTAAAGTGTAACAGATACTATAAAAGCAAATGGAAAGGTAAAGTTTAGTTAAGGTGAGTGTTAGATGACTCAGTTAATGAAGGCAATCGAAATTTGAAAGGGAAAGATACAGCGGAGATATTCAGGCAAAAGACATCTGCAACTTTGAATCCACAGCAATCAAACAGGACCCACTTCACGAAGTAGATCCGGTCTGTGGGGCGAGTGCTCTCCTGACGTCTTCATTATCACTCTGACAGTGTTCAGCAACCTTGGCCTGGAGCTCGGGCACTTGCTGCAGCCATAGCTCAAACACTGAGTCAAGCTGCACCTGTTGGGTTCAAGTCAGCGCTTTAACCACATGAAGTTCCACCAATAGCAGCAGAGCTGAAAGACTGTCTAATTCTCCGTCTTCTTTCTTATCCTTCATGTCACTCTGAACTCCACATCAGCATCCAGCAGTGCTCCATGAAAACTCAACTCAGAAATTGCACTTGACCTTTGCAAAAAAAGGGCGAGAAGCCTTAAGTCCTCGTTACAAATGCAAAAAGATAACAGCCGCGATTCTCCCATCCATGACATTTCTGGCGGGTCTGGCGGGGAGACACGCATGTGCGGCCTTGAACGGGGATATGCGCATGCACGAGGAACGCATGCACATCTCCCAGAGTTGCTGGCCAGACCATACCAGAAACTGGCAGGAAGGCAAGTAAGTCATTCAAATCTGTTTTTAATTTATTTTAAATATGTATATTTGCTAATTATCAGGACCTATCTCCCACCCTGCCAGAAGTACTTCATTCCAGCAGGGTTCAGACTAGCTCCCCGGGGAACTAGCGGGAGACTCCGCTGGAATGAAGAGGGAGGCAATCGCTGCCATTCTGCATTGCGATGGAATGGAGGGCAGCGACTGGGGTGGGCAGGGGTGTCTGGGGGGAAATTGCCACTGCAGGGGGTGGGAGGCTTGGGCATTAGGCTGCTCTGGGATGGGGTGGGGAGCGGTCAGGGCTGGCCCGGGAATTGCTGTGGTGGCTGCGATTGGCAGGCCGTCGGTGCTGCTGGAGGAGCAGCACTGCAGGGGTCCTGAACTGGCTAACAAATGGGAGTTTGACAATTTGGGGCCACTGTGCATGTGCAGAGCTCCAGAACGGTGTGAATAGGCTCCACTTCGTCGGTTTTTAACGAGATTCCTGACTGGGCCCTTTGCAGAGTGTGGAGGTTCTGATGAGAAACTGAATAATCAGAACTGTCGCCATCTAGAACAGTTTTCCTGCCAATTCAGTATTTTTGGGAGAATCAGTTTAATCTTTCATACCTTAGATTCCACAGATAATTTGACTCCCAACAATCTCTTAACCTCTCCTTTCTCTAACCTTGAACACCCACAGAGACAGTTTTACCCTTACACAGAATATACATAAACATAGAAGTATAAAACGTGCACGTATCATCTCACATGCACACAAGGCTGAAAAGAAATGAGAGGGGTGATAGTAGAGGAACTAGCCACTATTTTTCAATTCATATTAAATATTCAAGTTTAATGAATGACTCAAATCCTGTTTTGAAAGCCTGCATAACATTTCTGTTCAAACATGTTTTGTCTTAATTTTGCCAGGACTTTGAAGTCTGTTTCTGCTTTGTAAAACCTTGGAATGTTTTATGTTGAAAGACAATAAAAACAGATGGAAATTAATAGAGTATTTTTGTATGGTTTTAAAAAAAATTTTAATAATGTCATGCAAATTTCAAAAGTTATTTATTTATTTTGTTAATTTATTCTTTCATGGGATGTGGGTGCCACTGGCAAGGTCAGCATTTGTTACCTCTCCAAGTGGTTTATAACGCCATTTCAGAGGGCTGTGGTGACACATGAAGATCAGCAGGTAAAGAGGGCAGATTTCCTACACATTAAAGGAAAACCCAGTTGATAGTTTTATGGTCACCGTTATGGAGACTAATTTTCAATTCCAGATGTATTAATTGAATTTAAGGTACACCAGCTGAGATGGAGGAATTTGAACCCATGTCCCAGAGCATTAGCCTGGGCCTCTGGATTAATAATCCAATGACATTGCCACCACTATGCCCCCCACCCCTCTCCAAGGGTCATTTGCTAAATTGTGTATTTATATTTTCACCTATATCAATCATTTTGAACATACCTGACATATGATTGACATCACTTCTATAATGTGCCCTAATAAAATTCCTTTGGATGCCTTTGTTATCAGAGTTGGGAAGTCTTACTACTGCTAAATTAATGGAGAAGGTACGAGGACTACAGAATCTTGCTTACCAGTTAGGACTAGATGAATGTAAGTATGTTTTCAATTGGAAATCATGTGTAATTATAATACTGCAATTTTGGAATAATCTGAGTTTGAATAATGACAATTTTAAATACAGATCGTAGATCACAGACTGTTTGAAGAATATAATTGCTGTTGGTTTTAGCTGCCCAAGACTGTTGTTCCTTAGCAACAAGAGTCTCCTGCTATCTTTTCTCCTTGTTTGCCGTGTTGTCTGTGTGTTTGTGTTGAGAAATAGAGAATGACAATCACGAACATTCAATTCTAATTTGAAGTAAAGATAACAGCAGGACCAAGGTCCAATGAATTGATTCATTCAAACGTTAGTTAAAACAGCACTGAGAGGGTTAATCTGTTTCCATAACAAACTGCTCGATTTGCATTCATAGGCAATAGCACAACATGATGTAAATCGACAATCAATCAGGTACAACTAAGGCCTAGGCATAGTGCATCCAAATGGAATTGAGATCTTTGCTTGTTCATGGTTTGAGAGGAATGTGAAGAGCAAGCATCAAGGCTCCTCATGAAGCCAAACTGATTTAGTAGGTGCTGTATAATATGCAGTATAATGTGGATGTTGATGTATCTAAAATATCAGCAAATAGAAAGATAATTAATACATTCAAGAACTGATCTTATTAGCTGAGAATTAGATTATCTGACTTGTGCACTGATAGACTATTGACTTTATTGAAGCAAATTCTTTCACATGTATATGTTTTAGTTATATTTTTATTAAGAGTTTTTCCATTTTTACAAACAATGCAACACACTCTCACTGGTTGATCATCTTGCCATATATACATATAGAAAAAGATAGAAGGAACCAACACAATTGGTTCAGTATGTTCACTGTATTCAGTTTATCCAGCACTTCGACATGTACAAAAAAGGGAAGTAACAGGATGGAGAAGAGGAGGATAAAGCCTTGGAAACATTATGAAATGGCACACATCCTCGTGAAAGTATATTAGAGACAGTGCTACATAAGCTACAGAAAACCTTGCAGGAGTCAGACGATATAGAACCTGTATATTTGAATTAGGGGCTCCAAACGTTCCCAAATGCATCCGCATTCATGTATATCAGAGGATACAGGTAAGGAGTTCCACTGGGATATATTCCATAATAATTTTATGCTAATACTGTGCAGAAGGATATTTATCACTAATCCAGGAGCAAAGGAAATTTTTCTGTGCTGCAAGTATTAGGATATTGCACAGCATTTTCTCATTGGCATCAATTATCTTTTTGTCTGGGAGCCCCAGAATCAAGTACAAAGGATCAAACTCTGAGGGAGTATCAAATATCTTCTCAGGCTCGAAGTATGCTTGACCAGTAGGTCAGTAATTTTGACATAGGATCAGACACAATCTGTGTAGTCGCTTTTCATCATTTTGCATTTTTGGCACTGAGGATATTGCTGGGTCTATCCTCTGCCTTCAGCTTGGTGTAATATGGTGAAATATATGTAATATTTTAAGTTTGGTCTCCTTCATTCTATTCACAGACTCAGATTCTATTGGCATTTTCCCAGACACTGCCCCAGATCTCCTAATCAATACTCACTTTCTCCCAAGATTGCAGAGTGTCTAACTTATTCACACAGTATCTCGAACATAATGTGTCATAAAACTTGCTGATTAATTGCTTTGGTTGCGTAGATATTAGGATTCTTTCTATTGATGAGCCATTAGCATCAAGGTGCAGAGACTTGTTATTAAGAATAAAGTCTCTAACTTGTAAATATCTGAAAAAAGAGAATGTTGGGATATAGGAACCCTACAGTGCAGAAAGAGGTCATTCAGCCCATCGAGTCTGCACTGACAACAATTCCACCCAGACCCTATCCCATATATTACCCACTAATCCCTCTTACTAATGCATCCTGGGACACTAAGGGGCAATTTAACTTGGCCAATCCACCTAACCCACACATCTTTAGACTGTGGGAGGAAACCGGAGCACCCAGAGGAAACCCACGCAGACAATGGGGAGAATGTGCAAACTCCACACAGACAGCAACCCAAGCCGGGAATCGAATCCAGATCCTTGGAGCTGTGAAGCAACAGTGCTAACCATTGTGATATCGTGCTGCCCTATCATATTGTTGACATGGTTGCTTAAAAGATAACAAGGAGGCACCATTAAACACGTCACCCATACGAATGAGGCCCCTAACCTTCCATATATGGAAACCATGGTCTATCAGACGTGGTGGGAAATCTAGGTTATCCTGAATGGAAGAGAGCGGAAGTCAAATTAGATCTTCCATATGCTTACGGACCGTCCTCCACGCTTGAGTGTTACGCTCTTGAGCGCTGCTCATTATCGGAATCTCACATTTGTCAGGTATTGTCTTGAAATCCATAAGAAACAACAGAGCTTGTAAAGAATACTCAGACTTTCAATATCAAGCCAAATGGAGGTGAGGTTTCCTCTTACCCACTCTTGAATGCATCTAAGATCTGAGGCTAATTGATCTTAAATATTCAGCACCTCTAGTCCTCCCTTTGAAATAAGAAGGTGAAATCATCACTTCTGTTCAGTTTTTAGCGCATGTTTCTTTTTGTTCCATATAAACGAGCTGAACAATTTCATGTGTATATTGCAATTCTGTATCTGTGGTGGGTCCTGGGAATTATGGTAGCACAGGAGAAATTTGGTTGGATGTAATTGGGGGTGGCTGGGGTTGAATGGTGCAAAGCTGTTGAAACCAAACCTTTAAGCGTGTTTGTGAAGTTTTTGCATTTTTGTTGAACAGTTGGAATTTATTTTTGGGAAGAGTAGTCCAGGCAGCTGTGTGTCTTGGGGATATTGTTTCTGCTCAGACGTGGATGTGATTGAGGCAGGTGGGAGATGGGGAAGTTTGCATTGTCTGATTGTTTAGAAAATTAAAAACTGGACAAACATAGACTCAAGGCAAAAGATAAATGACTTGTGATTGAACATAAGAACATAAGAACATAAGAAATAGGAGCAGGAGTAGGCCATCTAGCCCTTCGAGCCTGCCCCGCCATTCAATAAGATCATGGCTGATCTGTTGTGGCTCAGTTCCACTTTCCCGCCCTCTCCCCATAACCCTTAATCCCCTCTCTTATCAAGAACCCATCAACCCGCTTCTTAAAAATATTTAGCGAGGCAGCCTCCACCACTTCAACGGGCAGAGAATTCCAGAGATTCACCACCCTTTGAGTGAAGAAGTTCCTCCTCAACTCCGTTCTAAACCGCCTCCCCTTTATCTTGAGGCTGTGCCCCCTAGTCCTACTGTCTTTTTTGAGCGGGAAGAGTCTCTCCACCTCTATCCTATCCATCCCATTCATCATCTTATACGTCTCAATGAGATCTCCCCTCATTCTTCTAAACTCTAACGAGTACAAGCCTAGTTTATTCAGCCTCTCCTCATAGCTCAATCCCCTCAACTCCGGTATCAGCCTAGTAAACCTCCTCTGCACTCCCTCCAGGGCCAAAATATCCTTGCGCAGGTGCGGCGCCCAAAACTGCACACAGTACTCCAGCTGCGGCCTCACCAATGCCCTATACAGCTGCAGCAAGACCTCCCTACTTTTATATTCAATCCCCCTCGCTATGAAGGCCAGCATCCCATTCGCCTTCCTGACCACCTGCTGCACCTGCAAGCTGGGTTTTTGCGACTCATGCACAAGGACCCCGAGGTCCCTCTGCACCGTCGCCTGCTGCAGTTTTTCGCCCCGTAAGTAATAGTCCTTCCTACCATTCTTCCTACCAAAGTGGACCACCTCACACTTGCCAACATTAAATTCCATTTGCCATTTCCTGGCCCATTCGCCCAGCCTATCTAGATCCTTCTGCAGACTCTCCACACCCTCCGCACAATTTGCCTTTCCCCCAATCTTGGTGTCATCAGCAAATTTCGACACCCTGCACTCGGTTCCCTCCTCCAGATCATCTATATAAATGGTAAATAGCTGAGGCCCCAGCACCGACCCCTGGGGCACCCCACTAGTCACCAACCGCCAATCCGAATAGCACCCATTGACCCCCACTCTCTGCCTCCTATTTGACAACCAATCCTCTATCCACGCTAACACCCTACCCCCAACTCCATGTCCCCTGACCTTCTGCAATAACCTCTTGTGAGGTACCTTGTCAAACGCCTTCTGAAAATCCAGAAAGACCACATCCACCGGCTCTCCTCTATCCACTGCCCTAGACACATCCTCATAGAACTCCAGTAAATTTGTCAGACACGACTTCCCTTTAATGAAACCGTGTTGCGTCCGCCCTATCAAGCAATTCCCTTCAAGATGCCTCGCAATTTCCTCCTTAATGACGGATTCTAACATTTTACCTACCACAGACGTTAAACTAACCGGGATTGGGTTAAGATGAAGATATTTTGTTAAATGGTTTTGTAGTCTCAGTAAAATTGAACAGAGCTAATGATAGTTAAAGGTAAAACTGACATGATATTGACTGAAGTTTGCATAAAGCTTTTGTATTGCCTTCATTGCAGAGTTAATATGTATCATGATTCACATGACGGTATAATAATATGGAGAATAATGGATCCCTGGGAATGATTACAAGATAGTAATTGAACTGAGCAGTTTATTTGATTTCCTAAGTTGTCAAAGCCATGCTAGTAGAATTTACAATTGTTGTAGGAACCCATAGATTACTATGTTGGCATTGTCCTGGGGCAGCTTTAATAATGTAGACAGTGACTGAAGATATGTTCCACCTCAAACTGTGATGGTGTTCATATCTGAAGGAATCATGATGATAACATAATTACTGCAAATTTATTGAGAAATGATCAACAGCTGATTAAAT
Organism: Carcharhinus amblyrhynchos; assembly: GCF_965287045.1. NCBI lineage: Eukaryota > Metazoa > Chordata > Chondrichthyes > Carcharhiniformes > Carcharhinidae > Carcharhinus > Carcharhinus amblyrhynchos. The sequence goes on from NC_137337.1 coordinate 10,737,564, forward strand.
CAATAGGAAATCAAAAGACTGCAAGCTTCTATGAGACTTAAAGTTTGATTGTGCTGATATTTGGGTGCAAGGGTCATGATTCATTGGCTGTCTGCATCAATTCCAGTACAGATAGGCAACACACATTTCATTTGCCACCTTATTGACATGATTTAGTGTAGGGCTGAGCATCTGGTGTACTGCTGGTTTCCTTTGTGCTCCTCAGGGTATAATACATGGTCCTACCAACCTTCTGCTCTTAAAGGCGATCTGTTCCTCTTAAAAGGAAGCTGCATGAATTGCAGAAATCTGCTGCTGGGTACTATTGACAGTTCTAAATAAAGATGGCACTTCCTGGCAATCCAGATTCCCATAAAAGGATTAACTTTCTTATTGATGCAGGTGAGAAGATTGACAGCTTTATCAAGTGGTAACAAGTTTTTGTTCTGTGATCTCTTTTATCAAAGGCTTAATGTTTATTTGCATGACATAGAGGCATCAAGTGCTTATAATTTTTGAAATTCATACATTAAAGGTCTGATTGATTTGACAGTTTTATAGGCTTGCAACAGCAATTTTTTTTAGAGAAAAAAATTAGCAACAATTGATATGGAGGATATAAGGGGCCATTGTTTGTTGGAGGGGGTAGTTGAGCTGGCGTGGTGGTGGGGGGGGGTGGTAGTTGAGCTGGCATGGTGGGGGGGGGGTAGTTGAGCTGGCGTGGGGGGGGGGGGGGGGGGAGTGGGGAATGAGGGCTACCAGGCCTAAAGCATAAGTAAACAACATTCCTACAGAATTCAGATGGCCTTTCAAACAGGTTGCACTGACAATTGCCTGTCCCCTATTACCACTTCCGATCCACATCCAGGGAGCGGCAGCCTGTATCAGCCCCCACCATCCGAAGGAAGAATGTCTCATATGGGGCAGTTTCTCCAGAGGAGTTTGCGATGAGCTGAAAAATCTCCAGACATGCTATATGACTCGCGAGCAAAAATCTGAGCCTATGTTTTCACGTCTCTGGGTTTGGGCTTGCGTCTGCGACTTTCTAACTCAGAGGTGACAGCATTATTGCTGAACTATGGCTGGCACTGATGATACCATGGGATCACAGGAACAGTGGTGGATATGCTGCTTACCTTATGTAAACATTTACTTCTGAGACAGCCACTGCTCATCAGCTGGGAGGACAGGGGTATTAACATCAAGGTCCTTGAAGGAGCTGAAAGCAATGATTGAGCCAATGGTCATCCAAAACCAACTCCATTGCGAACCATGTGCTTAGGATGTCACAGTCCTGACTGTCAAAGCAAATCTTCTGTGCTCAGCTCACGGAACACTCCCGAACAAGAGGACAAAGGAAGTGCTTCAAAGACACCCTGAAGTCTTACCTCAAGAAATACAACTTGGACGTCAATGTCTGGCAGATCCTTGCTCAGTAGAGGTCTACTTGGAGGAATCTCCTGATTGAACAATTGTGTCCCTTCAATAACACCCGATGGCAAGAGGAGGCCTGGAAAAGGAGCCTGAGAAAGGAATATCAGCGATCTAGAGTCCAAGGATCGAACCCACCTCCTGGAAACCTGCCAAGTGTGCGGTTATAAATGTGGTTCTAGGATTGGGCTCATCAGCCACTCAAGGACCCACTGAACCCAAGTTCAGTTACATGGAGTTTCTTAGGTGGACAATCAAACTCGATAGTGAGTGGCTGCTGAAGAGGAGGATCCTCCTGTCAGGGGAGGTAAGTAGGATTTTGTGTTGAGGTGGCTGTAAGGTGCCTTACCTGATTTGGAATGTAATGGTTGAGTTGCTACTTGATTCTGAAACTAGGTAGATGCACAATATTCGTGGGAACTGTTGATAACTGGCCTGGCTGACTAATGGAACTAGAACTTGAGTGAGTGGGGGAACTGCAATTCTTCCTATTGTGCTTTGGATAACCCTGCAGGACAGTAAGCCTAATGATTAGCTTAGTTTTAGTTGATCTACCAACAGCAAGCGTAACAGCGATCTGTTGTAATTTTAGTTGGTTAAGTTTCAACAACTTGGAGATCCCTAAGCTTTTAATCTGCATTGATAGGTTCTGGACTTTGATAAGTAGAATATGAGGAAGATTGTATGTTCCATATTTGGTAAGTTGAATAATCAATTATGGGCTTTTACACATGGTGATGGGGGTTTGTATGTGCCAGACACACAATTGAATAACATTTCCAAAATTCTAAACGCAAAAGGAATTGATTGCTGCAGTGCAGGTTATCCCCACGAGATGGTACCGCTACCTCAAATTTGCCAGTCAAATATTTATTTGACTAGCTTAGGTGAGTCTAGCAAGATAACAGCAAAATTAGTTAAATGTTCATTTAAGGTGCAAGTCCCTTGATTGTGTTGTGGCATTAATTAGAACCTATCTTAATAGCGAACACAGCAAAATGCTCTATTTTGACAGAGAATGTAATGTTTGGAGGATTGGAGAGCCCCTATGAGACTTTTTCAGAGTTTTAAAAAAATGTTTATTTATTAGTCACAAGTAAGGCTAACATTAACACTGCAATGAAGTTACTGTGAAATTCACTTCAGGCACTGACCATTGGATCTAGTGAACCCATTAAAGGAAATAATCTGGACCAAGCAGACCAATTTGTGAAATGGTTACAGCCACAAACCTACATGAAGTACAAGCTAACAGAAGAACTATAACGTTGCGGTATTTACAATTAAATTTATGGGGGTGCGATAAGCTTAACTGCTGGTGGGGCTCAGTAGGTTTATTTTGATTTCCACTTTGTTTTAAGGGTGAGTGAAATCTGATTGAAACGTTTTATTAATTTGTGGGACATGGGCATGGCTGGCTGGCCAGCCTTTATTGCCCATCTGTAGTTGCCCTTGAGAAGGTGGTGGTGAGCTGCCTTCTTGAATCGCTGCAGTCCACATGCTGTGGTGTAACCCACCACGCCGTAAGGGAGGGAATTCAGGAATTTGACCTAGCAACTAAGAAGGAATGGTGGTATATTTCCAAGTCAGGATGGTGAGTGGCTTGGAGGGGAACTTGCAGCTCATGATGTTCCCAGGTATCTGCTGCCTTTGTCCTTCTAGATGGAAATGATTGTGGGTTTGGAAAATGCTGCCTTAAGATCTTTGCTACACTGCTGCAGTGGATTTTGTAGATGGTATGCACTGCTGCTACTGAGCATTAGTGGTGTGGTGCCAAACAAGCAGGTTGCTTTGTCCTGGATGGTGTTGAAATTCTTGAGTGTTGGAGCTTCACTCATCCGGGCAAGGGGAAAGTATTTCATCACACTCCTGGTTTGTGCCTCGTAGATGTTGCACAAGCTTTGGGAAGTCAGGTGAGTTACTCACCACAGTATTCTGAGCAATACACCATGGCCTGTCTATCCATCTCCTCCAGTTTTACCCTGGGTGTTTACATGGTCCCAGAAACACGTCATTGCTTAGTCTGTAGAATTCGGAAGCTAACTCCTGTCTTGGCTGATCCTACTTTCTATGTTGCCTAGTATCAGTTGCCAACCCAAAGTTCAAATGGATGGTGTCATGGGTTCTCTTAAGGTCACTGCAAAATCAGATTAACACATGACTCCATATCTGGGCATGCATCCATTTTTTTGGGTAGTGAATAAACTCAATCAAGTATCCTAGATGTTATCTCCATCCGAAATTTTATTGATAAATCTTGCATATCCCCAAGGTCTGAATATTCTCTTGGAATACGACTTATCCTAATGCCTTTTTACCATGATGCTTTGCAGCAAATTGCTGTTGGCTAAATGAACAATATATCTTAAACAATACGTTCAAAATATCAGCATATGTCTTAAGCTCAATCACTTGTTTAAATCTCTTACTACATTCATATGTGTAAACTATTATCTTATTGGCTTATAAGCTAGTTTTAAATGTCACTTAACTTAATGCTGGTAATTCTGTCAGTGCCTTGATGTCTAATGGTTTAAAAATTTTACTAACCTAGTAGGGTTCCCATTTACCCACACATGGGAAAATATTTGAATGCTAAGCTACAGCTTCAGATAACTACAATGTAGCGCCATGACCAGACGAGGAAGGATGGACTGGCTTCCCTCTATTCAATATCTTTAGTCACAAAAAGTTTTAAATTTATTTTTCACAAGAATGTCTTTTTCTAACCTAGAACATATTTAACTATATAAGCTGAGAGCAATTAAGAAGCCAGACAAGGTTTTTGAGCCAAAGAACAAATTTACTAACCCTTAAACCGAGAAAAATAAAGGCAATGACAGCAAGCATTCAGCTCTCGTGCAGTCATTAGTGCCATCAGAGTCCAATAAAAAAAGTGGTGTTATTTGATTGTCTGAAAGGCATAGATTTAAAATTCTGCAGCAGATTTAAATTAGCTGGTTTCTTGAATGATCAGATTTTGCAATTGTTACAGGATCTTGGTTTGCTGGTAGGTCCCGGTGGAGTTGGCTTTCCAAACTAGAAGCCAACACATTCACTCAGAAATTAGAGCCTAAGCTTGTTTCATCTGCTAAAAGACTTGAAATCATCTGTGTCACTTGCAATCTCTTTCTAGTGACTGGTTATATTAAAATGCCAAGAGGTTTGGGATATGCCTGTCTGTTTCAAGATCTAGTACTTTGCATTTATAATGTCTCTTCCTTGAGTGTAAATTGGTGTGTGGTTTCTGTCTTCACACTCCCGGTGCAATTTGTTGGTTTCTCACATCCACTTTGGAATATGGCTATGCATTTTTACAGTTTGTTCTGTCTCAGTTCAAATCACAAAAGTTCTCACATGAAATTGAAAATTCACATTTCAAAAAGAGACAGAGCTGCATTTTCTTATTCATTTGGAGCAGTGGCTGGGACAATATTTCTTGTCCTTCCCTAATTACCCTTGAACTGAGTAGCTTAAGCCATGTCAGAGGGTAGTTAAAGGTCAACCAAATTGCTGTGGTCTGGAGTCATGCACAGGCCAGACCAGCTAAGCAGGAGATTTCCTTCCCTAAAAGACATGAGTGAACCAGAGTGGGTTTTATAACAATCGACAGTGGTTTCATGATCAACATTTAGACTTCTAATTTGAGATTTTTATTACAGACATCTGCTGTGGTGGGATTGAAACCTGAGTCCCCAGAGCATTACCCTGGGTTGCTGATTACTCATTCAGTAACAATACTACTACACCGCCATGTCCCCTAAAACAGGAGTGTCACAGGAAGGATAAAATAGAATCAACTTAAGGAAACGATAAAGATTATAAAGTTAAAAAAAAAAGCAATGCAAGCTTTGCAGGAGACGCAGAGTGTGGCACAATGGTTAGCACTGCTGCCTCACAGTGCCAGGGGCCCGAGTTTGATTCCCTGCTTGGGTCACGTCTGTGTGGAGACTGCACAGGTTTCTTCCCACAGTCCAAAAGATGCACTGGTTAGTTGCATTGGCCATGCTAAATTCTCCCTCAGTGTACCGACACAGGTGCCGGGGGTGGTGACTAAGATTTTTTACAGTAATCTCATTGCAGCATGAATGTAATCTTCTTGTGAAACTAATAAATAAATTTTAAACCTGGAAAATTAAAGTTGATTTTGTGGAAAATTGAAGATACACAAAGTTCTCTCTCTCTGCAGGTTGCTTCCTACCTCGAGCTGAACCCTTGCTCATAGTAATTGTTTAGGGGAGGAGTTCTTCACGGAGGAGGACGTGAATCTTCATGGAGGAGGACGTGAATAATTTGCCGGGTGTTAGCGATGGAAAGGTGGTAGGACTGGAGGGTCTTAATGACATTACTGTTACTAGAGAGGCGGTGCTCGACAGACTGGAGGGGCTGATTGTGGACAAGTCCCCAGGACCGGATGGAATGCATCCGAGGGTTCTGAAAGAAATGGCGGAGGTGATAGTGGATGCCTTGGTGGTTATTTTCCAGACGTCGCTGGATTCCGGGGAAGTGCCGGATGATTGGAAAATGGCTAATGGTACACCGTTGTTTAAGAAGGGTGCCAGGCAAAAGGCGGGGAATTATAGGCTGGTTAGTTTAACGTCTGTGGTGGGTAAAATGTTAGAATCTGTCATTAAGGAGGAAATTGCGAGGCATCTTGAAGGGAATTGCTTGATAGAGCAGACGCAGCACGGTTTCATTAAAGGGAAGTCGTGTCTGACAAATTTACTGGAGTTCTATGAGGATGTGTCTAGGGCGGTGGATAGAGGAGAGCCGGTGGATGTGGTCTTTCTGGATTTTCAGAAGGCGTTTGACAAAGTACCTCACAAGAGGTTATTGCAGAAGGTCGAGGGACATGGAGTTGGGGGTAGGGCGTTAGCGTGGATAGAGGATTGGTTGTCAAATAGGAGGCAGAGAGTGGGGGTCAACGGGTGCTATTCGGATTGGCGGATGGTGACTAGTGGAGTGCCCCAGGGGTCGGTGCTGGGGCCTCAGCTTTTTACCATTTATATAGATGATCTGGAGAAGGGAACCGAGTGTAGGGTGTCGAAATTTGCTGATGACACCAAGATAGGGGGAACGGCAAATTGTGCGGAGGGTGTGGAGAGTCTGCAGAAGGATCTAGATAGGCTGGGCGAATGGGCCAGGAAATGGTGAATGGAATTTAATGTTGGCAAGTGCGAGGTGGTCCACTTTGGTAGGAAGAATGGTAGGAAGGACTATTACTTACGGGGCGAAAAACTGCAGCAGGTGACGGTGCAGAGGGACCTCGGGGTCCTTGTGCATGAGTCGCAAAAACCCAGCTTGCAGGTGGTCAGGAAGGCGAATGGGATGCTGGCCTTCATAGCGAGGGGGATTGAATATAAAAGTAGGGAGGTCTTGCTGCAGCTGTATAGGGCATTGGTGAGGCCGCAGCTGGAGTACTGTGTGCAGTTTTGGGCACCGCACCTGCGCAAAGATATTTTGGCCTTGGAGGGAGTGCAGAGGAGGTTTACTAGGCTGATACCGGAGTTGAGGGGGTTGAGCTATGAGGAGAGGCTGAATAAACTGGGCTTGTACTCGTTAGAGTTTAGAAAAATGAGGGGAGATCTCACTGAGACTTATAAGATGATGAATGGGATGGATATGATAGAGGTGGAGAGACTCTTCCCGCTCAAAAAAGACAGTAGGACTAGGGGGCACAGCCTCAAGATAAAAGGGGGGCGGTTTAGAACGGAGTTGAGGAGGAACTTCTTCACTCAAAGGGTGGTGAATCTCTGGAATTCTCTGACCGTTGAAGTGGTGGAGGCTGCCTCGCTAAATATTTTTAAGACGCAGGTTGATGGGTTTTTGATAAGAGAGGGGATTAAGGGTTATGGGGAGAAAGCGGGAAAGTGGAACTGAGCAGCGACAGATCAGCCATGATCTTATTGAATGGCGGGGCAGGCTCGAAGGCTGGATGGCCTACTCCTGCTCCTATTTCTTATGTTCTTATGAGTTGTTGAATGGAATGGAATAGTCAGTGGATGGGTCAGGAGGCACATTGATACAAGCCAGAGAGATGGCAAGCCGAGCCAAATAGAATTTTTTTTAATATTTGAATCTATTTTGTTTAGAAGTGCAGTAATTTAGCAATAAAAAGTAAATTTCTCTGGCGGGAAAGCTCCTGCAGAACCTCAGTAAAGCTTTTTTGTTATTCTTTAATGGAATGTGGGCATCACTTAGCAAGACCAGGATTTTTTGCCCATTACTAATTGCCTTTGAGCTGAATGGCTGGTTAGCCTATTTCAGAGTTAGTCACAATGCAGTGAATCAGGAGTCACATGTATGTCAGACCAGAAAGAGGGCAAATGCATTCCCTAAAGGGCATTAGCAAACAAGTCTGTTTTTACCACAATCAACAATAATCATCATGGTCACCATTATGGAAACCAGTTTTATATTCCAAATTTATTAATTGATTTGAAATTCAACTAGCTGCTGTTGTGGGATTTGAGCCCATGTCTTCAGAGCATTATTACTCCAGTGATCTCCCCACTATAACATCAGCTCCCTTTAATTAGTCACAATGGGAAAACGTGACTCACTAAACATCGTACTTTTCAGGAACAAAATTACAATGTTAAGCGAGGAATTCCTGTATTCAAGTGGTTCTTCCACTTAACATTCTCAACTTTGATGAGATTGTTTTGACTTTTGATTTATCATTACCTTCGACGCATGTGTATTCAAACTTAAGGTGTGAGGCTCTTCATAAAAGTAAAAAATGAAATGATGGAAAGAAGGGATGAAAATAAATGGTCAACAGCTGGAACAGATATCATAAAGAACCCAGGCAACATCATGTCAGAAAATGGTTACTTCCATGAAGAAATCAGAGTTATCATACCAATGGCAAAAAAAAAAGCAATTGCCAAACAAAATATTGTTCAGAGTAGGAATGAGTAGAGATCTTGTGAAGGTGCACCGGGCTGAAGCATGGACCTTTAAAACTGCAGCCATCCAAAGACTAAAAAGTTGTGAAATTTGTTCTGGAGAAGGATGTAGCAGTTAGCTGAGAGAAGAGGAGCAATGAAGTAGTTTTCAGGATGGTTGCAGAGGAAATGTCTTTAGTGGATATCATCAATAAATGGCAACAAGTTGACCATGTTCTAAGGCATGAAAGCTTGCTGAAGGTGGTGACTGAAGAGGATTTGAGAAGCTAAGAGCAAGAGGAAGAAATAGAATTTTATTAGGTAACTTTAAATCAAAGATGGGAGGCTCCTACAGCAATTGAAGAGGCAACCACAAGACTAAGGTGTAGAAAAATAAGATCTGCCCTGAGGTCGATCACTATTATAACAACTATTTAAAAGCAAACTGACAATATAATCGTCCTCCACTTGCAACATTTGGATGTCTGAATCCTGAAACAATGCCACAAATTCCCAGAGGATGAGGTTAGTGAGAAAAAAAGATGCTGTACAGAGAACCAAGCACAACCCCTTCCAACATGATTGAACCAATAACTAGGGAGATCCAGAAGCCACCCACTAAAGCTGTCCAAAAGCTTGCAGACTGAAAAGACAGCAACAAATTTTCTGCTTTTCTTTCAGACATTCCAAGTATAAACTGCAGGATTTAAAAAGAGGCATTAAAAACCACTGTTGGGCATGCTCATTAAAATTAGGAAGCTTTGAATTAAGAAATTTAGCTTTGACATCTTGCAATCTCAAGTTTTAGGATAAATCCTCAGCATGCAACATGTCACAATGACAATATTGTAGAGTCAAGAATTCAATCACTGAAGTCTTATTTTGGCAAAACAGCAGACAGTTGCAAATCAACTGCAATTAATGTTCTGATAATTAAGGGCATAGGGCACAACAACAAAATATAGTTGTTGAGAACAGTGACCTGCAGTTTCCAAGTATCTGTGCCATGTTTACAAACTCTACCCACAAACAAATGGCGACTTACGAAGAAACATAAAAGAGGAGACCATTCAGCCCTTTGAGCTTTCTCCACCATTCATCCTGAACATGGCTGATTGTCCAATTCAATAGCCTAATCCTGTTTTCTCCCCATAACCTTTGACCCTGTTTGCCCAAGTGCCATATCCAGTCGTCTTGTATACATTCAACGTTTTGGCATGACTTGATACCTTCTGAAGGGAAAAGGAAGGGGGGAAATAGAGGAGCATCAGACAAATTGATGCAAAACTGCAGAAAAAGACAACGCGGAGTGAAATAAAACGACCTCCGACTATATAAGTAGACATGATGTTGGTATGCCGGCGTTGGACTGGCGTAAACACAGTAAAAAGTCTGACAACACAGTATATTATCAAATAAATAGGTTGGACTAAAACCTGGTGTTGTCAGACTTTTTACTATATAAGTAGAAACAGGTTTGGCTGAGGGGGAAGGGTGAAAACTGATGGGGGGAAAAATTCTTACTGATCAAGTAACATTTCACATTAGCTAAATTGAAAATCTGCAAACAATTTAATAAGATGCGCCGTGAATTTAAAAAAACACATAGGTTTCTATATAAGAACATAAGAAATAGGAACAGGAGTAGGCCATCTAGCCCTTTGAGCCTGCCCTGCCATTCAATAAAATCATGGCTGATCTGTCGTGGCTCAGTTCCACATTCCCGCCCTCTCCCCATAACCCTTAATCCCCTCGCTTATCAAAAACCCATCAACCCGCATCTTAAAAATATTTAGCGAGGCAGCCTCCACCACTTCAACGGGCAGAGAATTCCAGAGATTCACCACCCTTTGAGTGAAGAAGTTCCTCCTCAACTCCGTTCTAAACCGCCCCCCCTTTATCTTGAGGCTGTGCCCCCTAGGCCTACTGTCCTTTCTGAGCGGGAAGAGTCTCTCCACCTCTATCATATCCATCCCATTCATCATCTTATACGTCTCAATGAGATCTCCCCTCATTCTTCTAAACTCTAACAAGTACAAGCCTAGTTTATTCAGCCTCTCCTCATAGCTCAACCCCCTCAACTCCGGTATCAGCCTAGTAAACCTCCTCTGCACTCCCTCCAAGGCCAAAATATCCTTGCGTAAGTGCGGCGACCAAAACTGCACACAGTACTCCAGCTGCGGCCTCACTAATGCCCTATACAGCTGCAGCAAGACCTCCCTGCTTTTATATTCAATCCCCCTCGCTATGAAGGCCAGCATCCCATTCGCCTTCCTGACCACCTGCTGCACCTGCAGGCTGGGTTTTTGCGACTCATGCACAAGGACCCCGAGGTCCCTCTGCACCGTCGCCTGCTGCAGTTTTTCACCATGTAAGTAATAGTTCTTCCTACCAAAGTGGACCACCTCACACTTGCCAACGTTAAATTCCATTTGTCAGTTCCTGGCCTGTTCGCCCAGCCTATCTAGATCCTTCTGCAGACTCTCCACACCTTCCGTGCAATTTGCCGTTCCACCAATCTTGGTGTCATCAGCAAATTTCGACACCATACACTCGGTTCCCTCCTCCAGGTCATCTATATAAATGGTAAATAGCTGAGGCCCCAGCACCGACCCCTGGGGCACTCCACTAGTCACCAATCCGAATAGCACCCATTGACCCCCACTCTCTGCTTCCTATTTGACAACCAATCCTCTATCCACACTAACACCCTACCCCCAACTCCATGCCCCCTTACCTTCTGCAATAACCTCTTATGAGGTACCTTGTCAAACACCTTCTGAAAATCAAGACCACATCCACCTGCTCTCCTCTGTCCACCACCCTAGACACATCCTCATAGAACTCCAATAAATTTGTCAGACACGACTTCCCCTTAACAAAACCGTGCTGCGGTTATAAACTGTTGTGCGAACTGAGAGACCAGCTCGACGGGTGTAAGGCCCTGAAACATTCTGTACTGAGGAGTTTTTAAAACAACCACGTACACATCATCTTCATTTTATTTTATTCCTCCCTCCTATTTCATCACTTCTGCCCAGTTTACCTTGTGCCTTGAAGTCACCCTGAGAATGGTTGCCATTGCAAAGCCGCTAACCCGCCTGCAGAATAACAGATCAGCTCCTGCTAGGCGACCGCCAGCTACAGTGGAGGCACTAAGCACCGCCCTCATCCCATTCCAGGCTCGCCCCTTTCCCCATCTCGAAGCTGATTGGGCATTCCCTGAATCACGCGGGAAGACACCCGCACTTTGGATTGGTCCGCTGTCACGTCCATCAGCTCCCCTCCCCAGTCCCGCCCCTTGAAGCTGCATCACTCGGGAACACCGTCCGCGATCCCGATTGGTCGGTCAATGCGTCCAATCGATCTCCTCTCCTCCCTATGTCGAATCTGATTGGATCTTCCCTGTGGAATGCGGGAACATGCACGATCCCAATTGGTCAGTCGCCACGTCCATCAAACCCGTCCCGCTCTCGCGCGAGACCCGAACACCTAACCGTCGAACGATTTGACAAAAAGGCGACCTTTTGGCGTCAGCGCTTATTTTTTAAATTATTGTTAGACTTTCCCGTAGCCATCGCATTTAAAATTAGGAAGACTGATCTCCCCGGGGGAAAAAGCATTAATCATGTCGCTAGTGTTTGGTTGCCGCTGGGTCATGTGACGGTGCTGGGAAGATGGCGTCGCCGAGTGCGGGTAAATTCCAATTTGTTTCTGAGAGAGAGAGAGAGAGAGGAGCCTCTGCTGAGCGGACATCGCTCCCTGGCACCCGGCTACTCCATCCTCTCACAATCCAGACTCCCGTGAAAAGAATGGACGTGTGCTTTATCTTTATCTTTGGAAAACAAATCGTGTCATAATTCTCTGTTTTAAAATGTTGGCGGGTTACTACAGCCCCAGTCAGAGCTGTCAGTCTGACAAAATATTCAGGAGTGAAACTGACTGGAAAGGGAGGGGAGAGTTAAAACTTACTTAACTTAACCTGGGCATTATTTTACTCTGCCCCCGGGTTAATTTATTTCGAATTAGGGGTTATATTTCGAAAGTGAAGTTTCATTGTTGTGGAGATTTGACAAGTCTGTCTTCACGACTTGACGATAACGCAACAGATTAAAAGCAGCAAGTGCTGGAAAAGCTGGCAGTATCTGTGGAGAGAGCAGCGGAGTCAACATTTCGAGTCCCATCTGACTTTTTCGGAACTCTTTCAAGTCTAATACGATTATTCTTCCCAAGAAAACTTCTGCTGGATTCATAAGGGACTCGAAACGTGAACTATTAATATCATACTTGGCTCATCTCAATTCACCCAGAGGATCCTAATGCTACTTTTAACCCACACTCTGCTCTACATTGTAGCATCTAATTATTATTATTGTTTTTAAAACCACTCCAAACCTGTGCTGTCTTATACTGCTTGAAAACTCTGTTTGAAGAGGTATTTGATTTTATTATTGTCACATGTATTAGTATACAGTGAAAAGTATTGTTTCTTACATGCTATGAAGATAAAGCGTACGGTTCATAGCGAAGGAAAGGAGAGGATGTAGAATGTAGTGTCACAGTCATAACCACAGTGTAAGGAAAGATCAACTTAATAAAACATAGATCCATCCAAATGTGTGATGGCAGCAGGGAAGAAGCTGTCCTTGAGTCAGTTGGTATATGACCTAAGGCTTTTGTATCTTTTCCCGATAGAGGCAGGCAGAAGAATGTCCAGGGTGCGTGGGAGCCTTAATTATACTGGCTGCTTTGCCTAGGCAGCAGGAAATATAGACAGAATCAGTGGATGGGAGGCTGGTTTGTGTGATGGATTGGGCTACCTTCATGACCTTTTGTAGTTCCTTGCGGTCTTGAGCAGAGCAGGAGCCATACCAAGCTGTGATATAACCAGAAAGAATGCTTTCTGTGGTGCATCTGTAAAAGTTGGTATGAGTTGTAGCTGACGTGCCAAATTTCCTCTTTTTTCTGAGAAAGTAGCGATGTTAGTGGGCTTTGTTAACTATAATGTCGACATGGGGGAGCCACAACAGGTTGTTGGTGATCTGGACACCTAAAAACCTGAAACTCCAAACCATTTCTACTTTGTCCCTGTTCATATAGACTGGAGCATGTGCTCCTTTATGCTTCCTGAAGTCAATGACAATCTCCTTCGTTTTGTTGACATTGAGGGAGATAATTTTGTTGCTTCTCCACTTCACCAGATTCTCTATCTCATTCCTGTACTCTGTCTTGTCATTTTTTGAGATCTGTCGCACTACGGTGGTGTCGTCAGCAAACTTGCAAACCGAATTGGAGGGAAATTTGGCCAGACATTTCTTGATCATCGTGTCATACTGCATGTTTGGTTCGTCATGCCTATGTTAGCTTTTTGTCAGTCCAAGTCTCCTGATCTTTCTCAATGGTCTTTGTTTTCTTTTACATGTATAAGTATACATTCAGTTCCACTCAATACTTAAGTCTGCCACAAGTGCCATTTTCCCCAGTGCTTTTCAGATAATAACAAGTTGCTTTGAAAAGAAACATTTTCCTCAGTTTCTACACTCTCCATGCGTAACAGTTCTATGATTTTGACTGGAATCCCTCGTCTCTGGTACCATCCTGGTACATCTGTTAATTGCTGCATGCAGCAAACTTATGTCCTTCAACCCTGCTTCATTTCAAGATTATGCTTGGCCCTGGTTTCCCAGGTACACTGCCATGCGTGATTGACTGAACTGTTAATATTAAAAATATGCTGCATGTTCACACGTATAATGGAAACTGCCTATGCAAATTTGTTAGTCTCTCTAACGAAGATGCTAAATGTGGGCTTTGAACATTAAAAGCTGGACATAAATAAGTACAGAATGGAAGACCTTTTAATTGGATGCTGGATCATATCTGCATAACTGGCTCATTTAAAAGCTGCCATGTAACCCTATTTCACTTGAAGGCAACAGTAACACTACATTCTGCACTTGTTCCCTTCTCTATGAATGGTATGCTTTGTCTACATAGCTTGCACGAAACAATACTTTTCACTGTACGGTAATACATGTGACAATAATAAATCAAATCAGTAGAAATCTTTTCCCCAGTGGACAGAATGTCAATTGAAAATTTAAAAACTTGAGATTAGTAGCTTTTTAGTTGGTGTGGGTAGTTATTAAGGGATATGCAACCAAAGGAGGCAAACAGAGCCATGATCTAATTGGTGGAAGAAGCTTGAGAAGCTGAACAACATTCTCCTGTTCCTATGTTTCTATGAGTTTTGACTTTATTAGTAGATTGCCTAGTACGTTATTTAGAAAGAAAAACTGGTGTATGTGCAGATGTCTGTCCATCTTCCTGTGACATTGAAACTGCCCATCTAAACATAATGCCTGACAGCCAGTAGTTTGTGTTGAGAGAGGTCAAGTTTCTAAAGTCTGTCCGCTATCCATCTTTTGTAAAGGAAAGCTTGCCGTTATAAATTTACTGTGAGCATCACCACAGATAAATTGTTAGCTCTGTTAAAATCCTTGAGTTGGTCTCACTAAATTTATTAGCATATTGAATTTAATAGGTAATGCTGTAGTGTTGATTTCTGTTATTCTGTATTGCTCCAGAGATGGTGCTGTATCCCCTCTGTTACAAGACATACACTAGTTTACAATAGACCTCAGGCTAAAGTATGATAATATTCATGTTTTCTCTACATAAATCCAGTATTGGAGCTTTGATAGTTGTGTATAGGATTCTGAAAGGACTGTACACATTCAACTGCTGGATGTGACAATTTGAATGTGTTAACTCCTTGTCTAATTTTTCTCTCCTGGGGCCAAAGTAAACATGGAGAATACATGGTTCTACTACAACCTTGCTGTTAATTTATGAAAACCACTGGGCCACCAGTGTATGTCTTGTAGAATATGTGATCTGAACACTCCTGGCCTCTTATTTATATTCTGCTTCTTTGCCATTAGGTGCACATTTGGAGCAGTCTTTGCTGAGCTTTGAGAAACTAGATCGAGCTTCACCAGATTTATGGCCAGAACAAAGTAAGATATTTCTGTGATAATTTACCCATAGAATACAACTGATGTTTATCAAATTAAAAACAAAATGGATAGCGCAAACTGAGCAATTGGTGTTGAAAGGAATGGAACCTACAGCGCACCACACAGAAGCCCCATGTGTATTAAGAAGGGATCTTGTATGACCACTTTATGATGCAAATAATGCATCATCTATGGAATGATCTGAACATTTCATGGAGGTAACAGCGCATGCCATGGGAGAGCCTACAGTCTGTAAATTGCATCCTGGCACAGTGGTTAGCACTGGTGCCTCACAGCGTCGGGGGCCCAAGTTCGATTCCTGGCTAGTGTCGCTGTCTGTGCGGAGTCTGTACGTTCTCCCCATGTCCCCGTAGGTTTGGTCTGGTTATGTCCCACTGTCTGAAAGACATGCTGATTAGGTGCATTGGTCATGCTAAATTCTCCCTAGTGTATCCGGACAGGTGCTGGAGTGTGGCGACTAGGGGATTTTCAGAGTAATTTCATTGCAGTGTTAATGTCAGCCTACTTTTGACACCAATAAATAAGCTTTAATATAAATAGATTGGGTGGCACAGGGTGGTCGCATTCCATGGTTGCACTATAGGGCTGAAAAGCCATAGCTAATTGCATGGGTTGAACAGTGCACACTGTATTAAAAGATGTTAGTTAACTTGCTCCAAATTACAATAGGGCTGTATAAAAGTTGATAGAAATGTTAAGTTCCTGTGAGTTGAAATATTGCTATATCAACAATAAAGAGGACGACTGAAATAAACTCTATAAAGTGTGTTGTTGTCAAATATAGTTCCATAAAGAGGTGGAATAGGTTAATATACTATTCTTGTACTGGAATTTGAGCCAAGACTGTTGATGATAGAAAACTCCTGTCTGAGCTGATTGCAAGAATCCAATGTGAAATGCATATATGAGGTCCAAACTCAGTTCCTAGTGTGTGAAGCTGAATCGAATTTGGTACTTAAATCTGAGGCGAGAACTAGTATGAGAGATTGGGAAAATTCGCATCAGTATTGAAGAAGTGCCCAAATATGGGGCACAACATTAGGTCAGAGCAAAGAGAGATTTTCGGCCTTGGGAATCTCCAAAGTGAAACACTATTTTGTTCTTCAACACTGACGCTTCTCACAGCAGTATAAAGAAAATCACCCAATCTCATTGTCTCTTTCAGTGCCAGGGGTAGCGGAATTTGCAGCATCTTTCAAAAGTGTAAGTATCTTTGCAATTTGATGGCTTGATAATTTTCTAATTTTTAGAAATTAAATATGGGACGTATTCATCATTTGATATTTTTACTCTAAGTAGCAAATTTGTGTCAAGCCCCTCAATAATTTTATATATTTCAATGAGCTCACGTCATTCTTCTAAACTCAATGAAATGAAGACTTGGACTACTCATTGTTTTCTCATGGTCTTGGGAACCTTCATTGCACTCACTCTAAGGCAAATATATCCCCCTTAGGAAAGGAGACAAAACTGTACAGAGTTTCTAAGTGTGGTCTCATCAATATCCAATCCGGTTGTAGCCATATTTATTTACTCTCCTGCCGCGATCCTGTTGTACTAAAGGCTAACACACTGTTTGCTTTCTGAATTTCTTTCCTTCCTGATTGCCTGTTTATGTGCATGTTAACATTCTGTGATTCATGTATGAGGTCACAGGTCCTTCTGAATTCCAATTGTTTCTTGTCTCTCACCATTTAAAGCAATAATTCTAATTTTCTATCCTCCCTACCAAATGGATAACTTTACATTTCTCTGCTTTATATTCCATCTTCCACACTCTTTTCAATTGGTTTTTGTTCCTCGGTGGCCTCTTCGCATCCTCCTCGCAGCTTACTCTCCTGCCTAACTTTGTGTCATCGGCAAACTTAGATACATTACACTCAGTCTCCTCATCTAAACCATTGATATAGATTGTAAGTAGTTGAGGCTTCAGCACTGATCCTTCTGGTGCCCTGCTAAATTAGTTTAGGCTGTTGGTCTGCTCCCTGTCCATTAATCAATCCTTAGTTCATATTGAATAGCGCTAACGCAGCTTTCATCCCTTCTATGATTTTTCTATAGTGATATGTCCAGTGAGATGGTTTTTATCCTACCACCGTAGTGAGTAGCATCAATCACAAAGGTGTAAGTGCGGTGTTAATGTACCCATTCCCACAAACTCTTTTTCTAGAAGGAAAATACAAAATTCAGTCAGTAAAGCATGAATTGTAAAGTACTTTAACAAATTAAGGCTAATTTCCAGTTTTGTTTTGTAGCCTATTACCAGCTCTCCACCCAAATGGATGGCAGAACTTGAGAAGGATGATATTGACATGCTTAAAGGTATTGACTGTGTTTAATCTCTGCATTAATGAACTGCCATTCAACCTAGGATTGTTTAGTGGACCAGGGCCTTGGAGTACTAATGCATGGTGCTACAAGTGGGAGCTATGAAAAAGGAATGACTTCTATTTATCTAACACCTTTCAGAACCCTAGAACAGCATGGAACACGTTACAAGGACGGCAGGTGGTAAAATTAGGCCTAAGAAACATTATATGTGATCACAAAGAACATAAAGTGTAAGAGGGAGGTGAAAAAGATTGAATGCTAGAAGAAAATAATTTTAAAACATAACATTACAAAAGCAAATGGAAAGGCAATGTTTAGTTTAACTGAGTCATCTAACACTCACTTTATGAAGGGAATCAAAATTCGAAAGAGAATGATATGTCGGAGAGATTCAGTGTTTAGTTTCAATTTTTAGAAAGTCAGAACATAGAAGTACTTGAGAGGGAAGGCTAGCAACTAGTGCATCTAACCATAAAGAGGAATCTTGATCTTTTTTGAAATAGTGTAAGGCAAGTTGTTTAAACATTAAGCCCTGATGAGATGCATTATGATCACAGCTGCTGTTAATACTGAAATTAAACAAGCCAGCAAAGATGCTGTAGCATGTAGTCCTGGACCTTGGAATGTCAGTCTGCAACACCCGGTCGAGGACAGATTATTGAAAGATCAAGTTTTGGGCAGATCAAAGAGTGTCTTTCACAGAGTTGATGTTTGTCTTGCTGTGCGTGCCTGGAAACAGGCCATAGAGCAAGAGTCCTGTGTCACAAAACTGCTCTGTATTAACTCCAACAAATGCCATTGCATCTCTCTCCAGACCCTCGTTGCATATTCCATAAGGTGGTGTGCAGCCATTTCTTCCCCCTCACAGCCACTTTGGGTGTGGTGGGGCAGAGACTTCAGAGAGCATTTGACATGCATGTCCTTCTCACCACTAAGATGGTTAGTGCTTACTTCAAAGTTCTGGCAATGAGGCATTCTACGAAATAACCTCAAAAGCCTGCTCAGGAAATGATCTAATGTGATCCACCATCTCCTTTTTCCTCCGGGCCTTGAGGAGATTACATGTAAACCGCTGCTTGATGAATTTGGGGTAAAAGGTATTTTTCTGAACAAATTTTTCCATGAGGGAGAGATGATACAGCATGGTCCAACTGCTTGGAGCGCTATGTGGTAGCATGGCCAGACCCACCCTTTGCAATGCAGGACCTGTAGAATGTTACTATGTCATGACACTTGATGTTTGCATACCAAGGATCTCCGCACAGCTTCATGCAGTCACATACAAAGGGGGCCACTTGGATGAGGGTGCATTAGGTACGTTTTTCCCTCCCTCATCCAAAAATTTGTACACGATCCATCTTTGACCTTCAGATGAACTTGAAGAAAACTTGGGTGACAGTTGCAGTGCAGGACCAGTGTGTGGGCTAAACCTGTGCCACCTAACCTACACATCTTTGGACACTAAGGGGCAATTTAACATGGCCAATGCACCCAACCTGCACATCTTTGAACTGTGGGAGAAAACAGGAGTATTGTGGGAAGCCCACACAGACACGGAGAGAATGTGCAAATTCCACACAGTCACCCATGGCTGGAATCGAACCTGGGTCCCTGGCACTGAGAGGCAGTAATGGTGACCATTGTGTCAGCGTGCTGACCTGTGCTGGTGACAGGAAGGACTGGGAGGCCATGTTGTCTTTTGGCTTCAGGTCATACAGCTTAACATAAAAAGAGTTGCTGATCCTCAATGTCAGACTGCAATGACTTTACAGAGCTGTCTTCTTCCTTCAGGTTGCTGATCAGAAGTCTGTCTGGGCACCTTTTAGACGAAGAAATGTGAGCCTGCTCCACAGAGTGGATGCTGGACCTTAAGATAAACTTGGAGGTGTCCGAGGCAAAGAACGAGTTTGTGGGCTCTTCATCTTTTAGCGATCCTCCTAGGCATCAACCCCATTGACAGTAGCCTGAGCAGATTCTACATGCATTTCTGGAGTCGGAACATTTCCCTCTATCTCTGTCTTGCGTCTGAACATCTTTTCAGGGTGAAAAACCTTCAGACTGGAGGAACGGCAATTGTTTCCTCCTGACCAGATGGATGGCCATGGGACCACTAGTTTGACCACCATCTGTAACTGTTGGTGTTCTCAGGGCCTCTTGTTGCCTTCATCATCTGTGGTCTGGGGATTCAATGGCTCCCATTGTGCATTGGTGCTTAGCCGCTTATTTTTTTGGTGGCTGCTAACTTGTCATTCATAATCTCAGGCGGAGGTGATACTGGAAGAGTTAGCTTAAAATGGCCACTTTTTACTGTTCAACAGAATAGTGACATTTAATTTCTTTAGTGTTTTCTGCTGACGAGTTTTGCTGATCGCCTTTAGCCAGGGCCCTTCTTGTTCTGCCACCTCCTTTTCCCTTGATTCTTCCTTTGCCAACAGAGGTGGAGGTATTTTGTCAGTGTCTTCTGGAACTTCTGCAATTTGCTCAGGAGCCTTGCCTCCTTTTGCAGTATCTTTTGTGTTAGTACTTTGCTTTTGTACATGAATCTCCCTTGTAAATTTCTTTGTTGCTCTCCCACTGATTATTTGTGCATACGTTGCAACCCGTTTTGGGTGAACCTGCAGAAGGTGGTGCTGCAGTTGGCAGCAATGTGTCTGTTTTTGCCTCTGGTGCATCAGACTCCAGGCTGCCCCACATAGAGGAAATAGTTTTGACTTCCTCCAGTGGTGAAGCTGGAGGGAGAATGGTGGGTGGCTCTATTCGTGTCTGTTTTCAAGGTCACCTTGACTTGTAGTTTGCTGGTGCAAATACCAAAGTCTTTGACTTCAGTGCTGTTTCCATTTAGCTCCACATACCTAGCGACTAACATGAGCACATCCACCACAGGGATGTGGGGATTGTGTAGGAGGATGGTGACATCCCTGTCCCGCTGCTTTAGCAGAATAAACAAGCTCTGAGGTCACGATGGAGAGGGTCCCTTGGTCACCTTTCTCCCTAACTGCCTTCAGGTGCATCCCACAACTCTTCTGAAGGTGTCGTCGAAGTACCACTGGGGAGACCTTGCAGGCAAAAGATATCTGCAGCTTTAAATCCACAGTAATTCAACAGCACCCACTTCATGAAGTAGATCCGGTCCATGGGACGAGTCCTCTCCTGATGTCTTCACTATCACCCTGACAGCGTTCAGCAACCTTGGCCTGGAGCTCAGGCACTTGCTGCAGCCATAGCTCAAACATTGAGTTGAGCTGTACTCGGGTTCAAGTCAGCGACTTTAACCACCACAAAGATCCACCAACAGTAGCAGAAATGAAAGATTGTCCACTTCTCCGTCTTCCTTCTTGTCCTTCACGTCACTCCGAAATCAACGTCAGCATCCAGCAGCGCTCCACAAATACTCACAACTCAGAGCTTACACTTGACCTTTGCAAAAAAGGATGTGAAGTCTCAAACTCTCATTGCAAATGCAAAAAAAAGCTCTTCATCTTTCATCCCTTAGATAATCTGACTCCAACAATCTCTCAACCTCTCTCCAACCCTGCGTGTGTGCGCACACAATTTTACCCTTAGTTACACAAAATATATACATAAACACAGAAGTATAAAATGTACACACATCATCACACGTGCACACAAGCCTGAAAAGAAGTGAGAGAAGTGATAGTGGAAGAATTAGCCATTGTTTTTCAATTCTTATTAAATATTCAAGTTTAATGAATGGCTCAAATCCTGTTTTGAAAGCCTGCTTAACATTTCTGTTCAAGCATGTTCTGCCTTAATATTACCAGGACTGTTAGGCATCTGTTTCTGCTTTGTAAAACCTCAATGTTTTATGTTGAAAGACAATAAAAAACAGATGGAAATTAATAATTTTGAGTACTTTTGTACATTCTAAAAAAATTTTAATAAAATGTCATGCAAATTGCAAAAGTTATTTGTTAATTTATTCTTGGGATGTGGGTGCCTCTGGCAAGGCCAGCATTTGTTACCCCTCCCTAATTGCCCTGAACTGAGTGGTTTACACGGCTATTTCAGAGGGCTGTAGTGTCACATGAAAGTTAGCAGGTAAGGAAGGCAGATTTCTTCCACGTTAAAGAAAAACCCATGGTCACCATTACAGAGACTAATTTTCAATTCCAGATGTGTTAATTGAACCTGGCCAATTTGCTTTGGGCCATTTGCTAAGTTCTGTATTTGTATTTTCACCCACATCATTTTGAACATACCTGATGAATGATTGACATCACTTCTATAACGTGCTCTAACAAAATACCTTTGTTATCAGAGTTGGGAAGTCTTACTACTGCTAACTTAATGGAGAAGGTACGAGGACTACAGAATCTTGCTTACCAGTTAGGACTTGACGAATGTAAGTATGTTTTCAATTGGAAATCCTGTGTAATTATAATACTGCAATCTTGGAATAATCTGACAGTTTTACATAGATGGTAGATCACAGACTGTTTGAAGAACATAGTTGCTGTTGGTTTTGGCTGCCCAAGACATATGTTATAAGAAACAACAGTCTGCTATTTTCTCTCCTGTTTGCTGTGTTGTCTAGGTGTGTTTGTGTTGAGAAATAGAGAATGACAATCACAAACGTTCAATTTTAGTTTGAAGTAAAGTTAGCATTCAAACGTTGGTTAAAACAGCACTGAGGATTAATCAGTTTCCATAACAAACTGCTCTATTTGCATTCATAGGCAATAGCACAACATGATGTAAATCAAGAATTTACAGGTACAACTAAGGCTTAGGCATAGTGCATCCAAATGGAATTGAGATCTTTGCTTGTTCATGGTTTGAGGGGGATGTGGTTTAGTAGGTGCTGTATAATATGCAGTATAATGTGGATGTTGATATATCTAAAATATCAGCAAATAGAAAGATAATTAGTACGTTCAAGAATTGATCTTATTAGCTGAGAATGATCTGACTTGTGCACTGATGAGGCTATGGATTTTATTGAAGGAAGTTCTTTCACATGTATGTATTTTAATTATATTTTTATTAGAGTTCTTCCATTTTTATAAATAATGTAACACGTCCTCAAAGTGGTTGATCATTTTGCCATACATACATAAAAAGGTAGGAGGGAACCAACATAGTTGGTTCAATATGTTCACTATGTTCAGTATATCTGGTGCTTCGACATGTACATAAAAAGAAAAATAACAGGATGGAGGAAAAGAGGATAAAGCTTTGGAAACATGGTGAAATGGTGCACACACTTGTGACTAGTATATTAAAGGCAGAGCTACATAGCCTTCAGAAAACCTTGCAGGAGTCAGATGTTATAGAACCTGTGTATTTGATTTAGGGGCCCCATATGTTCCCGAATGCATCCAATTTTGATCAGAGTATACAAGTGAGGAATTCCATTGGGATACATTCAATAATAATTTTTATGCCAATATTGTGCAGAAGGACACACGTCACTAATCCAGGAGCAAAGGATATTCTTCTGCTTTGCAAATATCAGGATATGGTATAACCTTTTCTCATTAGCATCAATTATCTTTTTGTCTGAGAGCTCCAGAATCAAGTAAAGGATCAAACTCGGAGGAAATTTCAAATCTCTTAAGCTCTAAGTATGCCTGACCGGTAGGATTTAATTTTGGACCAGACACAATCTGTGTAATCACCTTTCATCATTTTGCATTTTTGGCACAGTAAGGATATAGCAGGGTATATCCTATGCTTGCAGCTTGGTGTAATATGCTGTGATATATATAATATTTTAAGTTTGGTCTCCTTCATTCTATTATAGACTCAGATTCTATTGGCATTTTCCCAGACACTGTTCCAGGTTTCTGAATCAATATTCACCTTCTCCCAAGATTGCAGAGCGTCTAACTTATTCACGCAGTATCTTGAACATAATGTGTCATAAAACTTGCTGATTAATTGCTTTGGTTGCGTAGATATTAGGATTCTTTCTGTTGATGAGCCATTAACATCAAGATGCAGAGACTTGTTATTAAGAATAAAGTGTCTAACTTATAAATATCTGAAAGAAGAGAATCTTGGGATATTGAAACTATAGAAACCCTACAGTGCAGAAAGAGGCCATTCAGCCCATCAAGTCTGCACTGATAGCAATTCCACCCAGGCCCTATTCCCGTATATTACCCACTAATCCGTCTATCCTATGCATCCTGGGACACTAAGGGGCAATTTAACTTGGCCAATCCACCTAACCCACACATCTTTAGACTGTGGGAGGAAACTGGAGCACCTGGAGGAAACCCACGCAGACATGGGGAGAATGTGCAAACTCCACACAGTGACCCAAGCCGGGAATTGAATCCAGGTCCCTGGAGCTGTGAAGCAACAGCGCTAACCACTGTGCTACCTTGCTGCCCTATCATATTGTTGACACGGTTGCTTAAAAGATAACAAGGAGGCACCATTAGACACGTCACCCATACGAATGAGGCCCCTAACCTTTCATATATTGAAACTATGGTCTATCAGACGTGGTGGGAAATCTAGGTTATCCTGAATGGAAGAGAGAGCGGAAGTCAAATTAAATCTTCCATATGCTTACGGACCGTCCTCCACGCTTGAGTGTTATGCTCTTGAGTGCTGCTCATTATCAGAATCTCACCTTTCTCAGGTATAGTCTTGAAATCCATAAGAAACAACAGAGCTTGTAAAGAATACTCAGACTGGACAGTTTCAATATCAAGCCAAATGGAGGTGAGGTTCCCTCTTACTCAGTCTTGTACACATCTAAGATCTGAGGCTAATTGATAGATCTTAATATTCGGCACCCCTATTCCTCCCTTTGAACTAAGCAGGTGCAATCATTAGTTCTGTTCAATTTTTAGCGAGGTCTTTTTGTTCCATATAAACGAGCTGAACAATTTCATGTGTATATTGCAATTCTGTATCTGTGGTGGGTCCTGGGAATTATGGTAGCACAGGAGAAATTTGGTTGGATGTAATTGGGGGTGGCTGGGGTTGACTGGTGCAAAGCTGTTGAAACCAAACCTTTAAGCGTGTTTGTGAATTTTTTGCATTTTTGTTGAACAGTTGGAATTTATTTTTGGGTGTATGGTGAAGAGTAGTCCAGGCAGCCGTGTCTCTTGGGGATATTGTTTCTGCCCAGACGTGGATGTGATTGAGGCAGGTGGGAGATGGGGAAAAGTTTGCATTGTCTGATTGATTGTTTAGAAAATTAAAAACTGGACAAACATAGACTCAAGGCAAAAGATAAATGACTTGTGATTGGGTTAAGATGAAGATGTTTTATTAAACAGTTTTGTAGTCTCGGTAAAATTGAACAGAGCTAATGATAGTTAAGGGTAAAGCTGACATGATATTGATTGAAATTTGCATAAAGCTTTTGTATTGCCTTCATTGCAGAGTTAATATGTATCATGATTCACATGACTATAATAATATGGAGAATAATGGATCCCTGGGAATGATTACAAGACAGTAATTGAACTGAACAGTTTATTTGATTCCCTAAGTTGTCAAAGCCATTCTTGTAGAGTTTACAACTGTTGTAGGAACCTAAAATTAGTTTACTAAGTTGACATTGTCCTGGGGCAGCTTTAATAATGTAGACAGTGACTGAAGATATGTTCCACCTCAAACTGTGATGGTGTTCATATTTGAAGGAATCGTGATGAGAGCATAATTACTGCAAGTTTATTGAGAAATGATTACAGCTGATTAAATCAAAGGAAATCAAAAGACTGCAAGCTTCTATGAGGCTTAAAGTTTGTTTGCGCTGTTATTCGTGTGCAAGGGTCGTGATTTGTAGGCGGCTGATTCATCAGTGCCAGTACAGATAGGCAACACAAATTTCATTCTGCCACCTTATCGACATGATTTAGTGTAGGGCTGAGCATCTGCTATACTGCTGGGTGCCTTTATGTTCATCAGGATATTATGCAGAGTTACAGAGAGTACATGGCTCTACCAACCTTCCACTCTTAAAAGGAAGCTGCACTGAATTGCAGAAATCTGTTGCTGAATACTATTGCCACAATTCTAAATAAAGATGATACTCCCTGGCAAATCAAAGGTGCCTTCAAAAACACCCTGAAGACTTGAATGCCTGGCAGACCCTTGCTCAGTAGAGGTCTACTTGGAGGAACCTCCTGATTGAAGGGACAAAATTCTTCAATGGCCATTGTGGGTGGGGAAGGGGGGCATGAGTTGACATGGGTGGGACATGGGGAGGGGCTGTGAGGGTGAGGGCTACTGGGCCTAAACCATAAGTAAAAAACTGGGATGAAGTCCTACACAACTGAGGCAGGCCTTTCAAACATGCTACATTAGCATTTGATCGTCCCTATTGCCAACTCCGATCCATGTCCGGGGAGTGGAAATCTGACTGCAGCCTGTAACCTTCTCTATCGTCTGAAAGAAGATTGTCTCGTGGGGGCAGCTTCTCCAGAGGTGTTTATGATGAGTTGAAAAATCTCCCGACTCGTGCTATATGACTTGCGAGCAAAAATCTGAGCATATGTTTTCATGACTCTGAGGTAGGGCTTGAGTCCATGACCTTCTAACTTGGAGGTGACAGTATTATTGCTGAACTATGGCTGGCATTGATGATACCATGGGATTATAGGAACGGTAGTGGATACGCTACGTACCTTATGTAAACATTTAATTCTGAGACAGATTCTCCTCATCAGCTGGGAAGACCGGCGTATTAACATCAGGATCCTTGAAGGAGCTGAAAGCACCAGGTTCGAGGCCATGGTCATCCAAAACCAACTCCATTGCTAGCCATGTGCTAAGGACATCACAGTCCTGACTGTCAAAGTAAATCTGTGCCCAGCCCACGGAATGCTCCCAAACAAGAGAACAAAGGAAGCATTTCAAAGACACCCTGAAGGCTTGAATGCCTGGCAGACCCTTGCTCAGTAGAGGTCTATTTGGAGGAACCTCCTGATTGAAGGGACACAATTTTTAAATGACACCCAATGGTAAGAGGAGGCCTGGAAAAGGAGCCCGAGAAAGGAATATCAGCGATCTAGAGTCCAAGAATTGAACACACCTGGAAATAGCTGCCCAGTGTGTGGTCATAAATGTGGTTCTAGGATCGGGCTCATCAGCCACGCAAGCACCCACTGAGCCCATGTCCAGTTATGTGGTTTCTTAGATGGACAATCACACTCATTAGCAAGCGACTGCTGAAGAAGAGGATCCTCCTATCAGGGAGGTGAGTAGCATTTTGTGTTGAGGTGGCTCTAAGGTGCCTTACCTTATTTGGAATCTGTGGTTGAGTTGCTACTTGATTCTGAAACCAGGTAGATGCACAATATTCGTGGGAACTGTTGATAACTGGCCTGGCTGACTAATGGAGCTAGAACTTGAGTGAGTGGGGGAACTGCAATTCTTCCTATTGTGCTTTGGATAACCCTGCAGGACAATAAGCCTAATGATTAGCTTAGTTTTAGTTGATCTACCAACAGCAAGCGTAACAGTGATCTGTTGTAATTTTAGTTAGTTAAGTTTCAACGACGTAGAGATCTCTAAGCTTTTAATCTGCATTGATAGGTTCTGGAATTTGATAAGTGGAATATGAGAAAGATTGTACGTTCCGTATTGGGTAAATTGAATCATCAATTGAGTTTTTCAGCATGCTGATGGGGGTCTGTATGTGCCAGGCACACATTTGAATAATATTTCCAAAACTCTAAACTCAAAAGGAATTGATTGCTGCAGTGCAAATTATCACCACGAGGTGGTACCGCTGCCTCAAATTTGCCATTCGTGATTATTCAACTTAAGTCATGGAGTCTGGCAAGGTAACAGCAAAATTAGTTAAAAAATAAATCATTTAAGGTACAATTCCCTTGATTGTGTTGTGGCATTAATTAGAGTCTATCTTTATAGTGAAAGCAGCAAAATGCACTATGTTGACAGAGGATGTAATGCTTGGAGATTTGAGACTTTTCAAGGCACTGACCGTTGGATCCAGTGAGCCCATTAAGGGAAATAATCTGGACCAAATAGAATCCTTCTAGGTGGAAGTGGTTTTGGGTTTGGAATATGCTGTCTAAAGATCTTTGCTGGATTGCTGCAGTGCATGGTACATACTGCTGCTTCTGAACATTGGTGGAGGGAGTGGATGTCTGTGGATGTGGTGGCAAACAAACGGGTTGTTTTGTCCTGGGTGGTGTTGAGCTTTTTGAGTGTTGTTGGAGCTGCAATCATCCAGGCAAATGGGGCGTATTCCATCACACTCTTGGCCTGTGCCTTGTAGATGGTGGACAGACTTTGGGAAGTCAGGAGGTGCATGGTCCCAAAAATATGTAATTGATTAGTCACATAACCATGTCTACATCTTTTTAAAAAGGGAGAAAACTTCCCTCAAAATGATTGAGTTTGATGTTTTTCACAAAATGGCGATAGGTATTTCACTTCAAGATGTTCGTTGATTTTCACAGGATTTCCTGTAAGTATGAATTGCATAAGTAAGGTTTAAAGTTTATTAATGTCACTAGCAGGCTTACATTAACACTGCAATGAAGTTATGGGAGGGGTGGGGAAGAGAACGTGCAGACTCATCACAGACAATGACCGAAGCCGGGAATTGAATCTGGGTCCTTGGGACTGTGAGGCAGCAGTGCTAACCCCGTGCCACTGTGCCGCACTTTAAATATCTAAATAAACTTTATAATTCTGGCATCTTGCACATCACTAATTTTCATCATTTACCATTGGCAGCTATGCCTTCGGCTGCCTGATGCTAAGCTCTGGAATTCCTTCTGTAAATCTCTATTTCTTTCTTTAACTAAGATACCTCTTAAAACCAACCTCTTTGACCTTGTTTTTGGTCACGCTCCCTAATATCTGCTAATGTCACTCGGTGTCTCATTTTGTTTGACGCTCATATGAAATGCCTTGACATGTTTTTAATATGTTAAAGATCCTATATTAATGCAACATGTTATGATCGAACACTCTCTTCACAAATAACAAGATGCTTTATGTCACTAGATAGACACGACTCGGATAATGGAATACAGTGTAAAATGTGCTGATTTTGCCAAACTTGGAGGAGGAACAAACATAAGAAATAGGAGCAGGAGTAGGCCATCTAGCCCTTCGAGCCTGCCCCGCCATTCAATAAGATCATGGCTGATCTGTCGCTGCTCAGTTCCACTTTCCCGCTTTCTCCCCATAACCCTTAATCCCCTCTCTTATCAAAAACCCATCAACCCGCGTCTTAAAAATATTTATCGAGGCAGCCTCCACCACTTCAACGGGCAGAGAATTCCAGAGATTCACCACCCTTTGAGTGAAGAAGTTCCTCCTCAACTCCGTTCTAAACCGCCCCTCTTTTATCTTGAGGCTGTGCCCCCTAGTCCTACTGTCTTTTTTGAGCGGGCAGAGTCTCTCCACCTCTATCCTATCCATCCCATTCATCATCTTATAAGTCTCAATGAGATCTCCCCTCATTCTTCTAAACTCTAATGAGTACAAGCCCAGTTTATTCAGCCTCTCCTCATAGCTCAACCCCCTCAACTCCGGTATCAGCCTAGTAAACCTCCTCTGCACTCCCTCCAAGGCCAAAATATCTTCATTAATTGACTGCAGCAGGACATGGGCTAACGGAATGGGTGGATGAGTGACATATGGAATTCATAAGATCATAATGTATAGGAGCAGAATTAAGCCATTTGGCCCATTGAGTCTGCTCCACCATTCAATCATGGCTGATAAGTTTCTCAACCCCATTCTCCCATCTTTTCCCTGTAACCTTTGATCCCCATACAAAGAATCCATCTAGAATTGAATACAGGGAATTGTGAGATGATGCATTTTGGCAAAAGGAGTAGGAAGAGGTAGTATATACTTAATGGCGCTGTCCTCTAGGGTATGCTGGGATAAAGAAGCCAGGAGTGGGTGGTGCATGAGTGTAGATCTTTGAAGATGGCAGGACATATTGAGAAAATAATTAGCAAGGCATAAGGGATCTTGGGCTTCAAAGTGGAGGCATTGAGTACAAAAACAGGGAAGTTATCCTAATCCTTTATAAAGCCCTGTTAGGCCACAATTGTATTGTCCAGTTTTAGTTGTCACACTTAAAGAAGGATATGCAGGCCCTTAAGAGGGTGCAGATTATAATGGTTCCAATGATGTGGAATTTTAGCTATAAGGTTAGATTGGAAAAGCTGTAATTGTTCTCCTTGGAGCAATGGAAATTTGATAGAGGTATGCAATATTATGACAGGTTTGGATAAGGTAGATGAGGAAAATCGTTCCCATTAACTGATAGTACAGGGATAGATTTAAGCTTTAGGACAAGGAATGCAGGAGGTATGTAAGGAAGAATTTTTTTAACAAAGCAACTGGTAATGATCTGGAACACAATTTTGATTTTATTATTGCCCGCGAAAACTACTGCTTTTTGCATGCTATACAGACAAAACATACCGTTCATAGAGAAGGAAACGAGAGAGTGTAGAATGTAGTGTTATTATCATAGTTAGGGTGTAGAGAAAGATCAACTTAATGCGTGATAGGTCCATTCAAAAGTCTGATGGCAGCAGGGAAGAAGCTGTTCTTGAGTCAGTTGGTACGTGACCTCAAACTTTTCTATCTGCCCACGACGGTAGTGGAAATGGAGACAATGAATGATTTCTGAAGGAAATAAACTTCAAAAGCTATGGGGCTAGAATGTGGGAATGGGACTGACTAGATTGCTTCACGGAGAGTTGTCATGGATGTGATGGGGCGAATGCCCCCTTCTGTGCTGTCAATGACCCCATCTCGGTGACATTGAGGAGAACTCGTAATCTGTCCCTGGAACATTTGGTGAATGTTTCCATTGCTGAGTACTTACAGCAAGTTTTTTGAGACAGTAATAGAATGGGTACATGTGCTGGTCTATTTTTTAATATCTATTTCAGTTTCTCTAACTAGCCATCCTTGTAGCCCTTTTGAATGCGACAGAAAAATAGTGGCAAATGATAGGATTGTGTTGTAAATTGGTGAGGATTAGGAAATGGATTCAGGCTGCCCAATTTCACTAAAAGATCCATCTGAACTTCTTTGACAAAAAGTGCTTATGAATAAAGATAAAGATTCCAGAGAGATCAGGACCTTTAGGAATATTCCTCCTTTAGACTGGGTAAAAAATGGTTATTTATTCATAGTCCAACCATGGAGCTATTTTCGCTGGTCAGTGAGTTGGTAACTGGAAAGCATAAATTTAAGGGTATCGTCAAAAGAATGAAGGCACAAATCAGAAAAGGTTTTTATTTAATGCAGAAAGTTGATAGGATATTGAACAGTGGGGTTAGCAGAGTCCTGAATAGATTTTAAAGTGTAATTGGATAAATATCTGGAAAAAAATGAATGCTAATCTGCTTTTATCTTGGTATATGGAGAAACAACAAACATTCTAGATGTTTTTCGTTTAATTTTACTTCAGTTATTTAGTACTTATGACCTCCTGGGTATAGGTATCTTTTGCAGTGGTAAATTCAGCCAGTGTTTGGTACTTCAAATTTTTGTGTAACTGCTGCCTCACAGCACTGGGAACCCAAGATCGATTCTGGCTTAGGTCACTGTCTGTACGGAGTCTGCGTGTTCTCCCTGTGTCTGCATGGGTTTCCTCCCACAGTCCGAAAGATGTGCTGGTTAGGCGCATTGGCCATACTAAATTCTCCCTCAGGCGCTGAAGTGTGGTGACTAGGAGATTTTCACAGTAACTTCATTGCAGTGTTAATTTAAGCCTACTTGTGACATTAATGAATAAACTTTTTTATTGTGCAGCACAAAAGGTGACCGAAGATCTCACCAATGGTCCAAATCCCCCACTCTTGTCCTGTAGTTCTGTAGATTTTGCCCCTTTGAGTATTTATCCAATTCCCTTTCGTTAAAAGTTATTATCGTGTCTTGTAACTCTGTCAAATCACTTTGTATGTATGTATGTATGTATAAACACTTAACTTGAAGTCGCAACGAGTGGCCTTCGAAGTTATTACAACATGAGTAAATATCTGTCAGCTTTGAAGATCTCAGCTGGAATGCAATGAGAGCCATAGGCTTTGTTGCTTTTAATCTGTTTGCTTTTTTTTAATCTCTCCCATTGATAGGGGTTCAGCCTTGGATTCTACCTAATGTAATGGGAGATACTCTCGATTATCAGTTGCCATCATGGACTCATAGTTGAGGAATTGTTGAAAACGTTCTATCCAGCATTATCAGAATAGCATTATCATTCTTAAGAAGTGAGACCCATCATGTGAGTGAAGGGAATTTTATCCATTTGATCGTGGCCTATGAATGGCCCTGGTGGCTTGTCACAATGATCAGCATATTGTTGGATCTTTGAGGTTTTTTCTTTCCATGCATGCCCTTTATTTCTGGATTTGTCCTTGAGCTATTAGACTGCTGTCTTCCTAATTTGTGACCTTGGATTGTTCTGCCAGCAATGAAGACAATTCATTTTTGTTCTAGGAGGTTACATATTTCAGCAGTGTTTCCATCAAGCCAGTCCTATTGATGACGATGCTCAAACCCAGTCAATGGTCTTAGCGAAGTACAGCTGACTTTATTTGATCCCACTGTCCCGAAATTGTGTTCGATGTGTGAAAATTTTCCAGATTAATTGTGCGATGCTCTTTGGTTCTCCACTTAATTCACTAAATCTGATCATTGTGCATAAACCGCAGGCACAAGGTCAATCGTCTGTGTGGAACACAAAGTTTTTCCTGCCCTTTGTCCTAATTTGTTTGCTTTCAATGTTAAATATACTTCCCACTTGTTTTGGAACCCTGAATGAAAGTAGTTGGTTTCTATCTACTCAGTCGTGTACATCATTATTTTATACACCTCTATCAAGTTATTCCTCAATCTCCTCTGTTGCAATGAAAACTTAAGAATAGCTCCAGTGTTGCAATTCTCACCGCCAAAGTCAAAAGGCATATCTTGATATGTTCATTAATCATCTTCCCCCCTCTCCCCCGTCCTAATCCACAAACAGTCTTTGAGATGAAATCCCCTCTGTTATTAATTGTAGTGAAATAACACATGGGCGTGCAAAATGTAAAATGCTGTCTACGTTCACACTGACCTTTTTGGTATTGTTTTCAATGGGAACTTTTCCCCGAGGACCTTTCCTTACCTGTCAATTCATCCTTGCATTTAAAAATTGGATGTGGAGACTATTATTTAGGCTTTATCTTTGCAGATAACTGGTATGTCTATAAAATGCTTTTATTTGTCATAGAATGTATATTTTGTTAGCAACAGGTGAGTGGGCAGAAAAGATACTCTTCCTGTTGTCACCTTAGATTATTGAGGAAGAGAGGAATAATATAGAATAATACCAGGAACTGAGTGCATGTTTTCCCCCTCTTTTCTGACACACATAACCATCTAACTTGCATATAAGATGACAGTGCTGTTTCTCAGTCATGACTACTGATTATGATTTACAGTGATTTGACCACAATCCTTGTGATGTGATCCATCAGCTGTATTAAATGGACTGGACATTGTCATTTTCTGTGACACCTACTGTGGGGCAGAGGGAGGGGCAACAAACTGAATAGTCTCCCACCCCACCAACTCCAATGAAACCAGCAAAATAGCTTTCTCAGAATTTGTGTTGTCTTTAGATTTCTTGATGTCTTGAGTTGGAAAAAAGCTGTGGCTCACCCATAGGGGAGGTGATAGCCTAGTGGTGTTATCGCGAGACTATTAATCCAGAAACTCAGCTAATGTTCTGGGGACCTGGGTTCCTGGCAGATGGTAGCAAGTTCAGATCGAGTTTTATTGCTTCACACAAGGTGGCTACATTCTAAAAGCAAAGTGAGAGAGAGATCCAAAAGGATGTGACTTATATACATATACTTTTTGGTAACACCCTTCTTTGTCCCCCATTGGCTCAGTAACACTGAATTGACCACATCCATTTCTGCAATTTATGTCAGCAATTTGTGTTATGTCTGCCCAAACTTCCCCACGATCCCTTTTGCCTTTGACCATGAAACCATCGTTGATTGTCAGCAAAACTGATCCAATTAACTAACAACCTTTAGGGAAGGAAATTCGCTGTTCTTACCTGGTCTGGCCTATGTGCGACTCCAGCCCAACAGCAATGGGGTTGTGTTGGGTCTTAAATTTCCAATAAGAGGTGAAGTCCGGTAGCAATTTTGGATCGAGTTTTATTGCTTTACGCAAGATGGCTACATTCCAAAAGATGAGAGGCAGAGAGCTCTAAAAGGTCAAGCCTTATATACATATACTTTTTGGTAAAGCTCCTTCTTTATCTCCCACAATCCACAATGAGAACAATAATAAAGAATGAAAGCAAGCCTTGGACTAATGAGGTTTCTACAGAGCCCAGCCATCCAGTAGCCCAGCTCCAGAGGGTTGAGATTGTTTTAGCTTTTCTATCTCTGTTTGGATGTGCTGTGCCAGATTAGTGTTTTCCTCTGAGCTATCCGGGACATAGGGGAGGAATTGGTCCCTATCAGATCACATGTTCCTCTTTTTTAGCAAGGATACAATCAAGGGCCATTCAGTTTTGCAGGGCCACAGTGCAAAGGGCTACCATTTCCATGTTTACTTTGAATAGAGCTCCAGAGATGTCATTGCCCACCTTTTCTTAGGCAGATGCCAGGTTGATGGATGTTTTTGCCAGCTTTGCAGTCCCATACTAAAGGAGAATGATGGCAAAGAATCCGTACTGGCCCACTTTACCCATTGGCCATGAGACAGCAAAGGCAGAGAGTTGGAGTGGCGAATATAGGGTACCATGTACCCAGATAACAGGATCCCGTCCAAGACACAGATAGCCAGAGGTAGGTTTTACGGTCACAGATAAAATATGTACCATTATAGGCGCTGAGTTCAGTTAGCCCCTCTGGGTACTAAGATTGGGTGCACTCTTTTCCATTCGTACGATTCAGGAACTGTAGAACACTGGGGTTGTCCATCGTCGTATTAAAATACTGTAAACAGTTACTGTTCCCTGCCCCAAAGCCCCATTTTTTCACCAGCAGATAGGGCCGTTGGCCTTTCTGTACCAGAGCTGTTTGTAAGGGTTAGGAATGGAGGGGCCTGAGCGCTATTGTAATGGGGCTGACACCATCCCGAAAAAGTAGTTGAGAAATACCTTGAACTCTTCCAGTCTCCTTGGTCCACCAGTATTTACCTGGTATGTTCTGGTGGTGGCTGTACTCCCAACCTGAGTCCTGGTTCCTGATGTGTTTTGATGAACGACCCACTCTGCCACCTCTGACACATTTAAAGGGATAGGCCTTAAGGCCTCCCCTTGAGTGGATTGGGATGTGAGCTCAAACCCAACAACTGAACAAATAGGATTCTTAGTTCCTTGGAACAGCAGGCGACGGTGCAGAGGGACCTCGGGGTCCTTGTGCATGAGTCGCAAAAACCCAGCTTGCAGGTGCAGCAGGTGGTCAGGAAGGCGAATGGCATGCTGGCCTTCATAGCGAGGGGGATTGAATATAAAAGTAGGGAGGTCTTGCTGCAGCTGTATAGGGCATTGGTGAGGCCGCAGCTGGAGTACTGTGTGCAGTTTTGGGCGCCGCACCTGCGCAAGGATATTTTGGCCCTGGAGGGAGTGCAGAGGAGGTTTACTAGGCTGATACCGGAGTTGAGGGGGTTGAGCTATGAGGAGAGGCTGAATAAACTAGGCTTGTACTCGTTAGAGTTTAGAAGAATGAGGGGAGATCTCATTGAGACGTATAAGATGATGAATGGGATGGATAGGATAGAGGTGGAGAGACTCTTCCCGCTCAAAAAGACAGTAGGACTAGGGGGCACAGCCTCAAGATAAAGGGGAGGCGGTTTAGAACGGAGTTGAGGAGGAACTTCTTCACTCAAAGGGTGGTGAATCTCTGGAATTCTCTGCCCGTTGAAGTGGTGGAGGCTGCCTCGCTAAATATTTTTAAGAAGCGGGTTGATGGGTTCTTGATAAAAGAGGGGATTAAGGGTTATGGGGAGAGGGCGGGAAAGTGGAACTGAGCCACGACAGATCAGCCATGATCTTATTGAATGGCGGGGCAGGCTCGAAGGGCTAGATGGCCTACTCCTGCTCCTATTTCTTATGTTCTTATGTTCTTATGAAACACTACTGTTCAAGCCATGGTTGGTCAAAGGGATGCAAGCACTGATAAAGCACACAATGAAAATAACAGAAAAGTCAAGCATATTGGTAACAGCTGCCCTTTTAGCAGATTGATGCTTTGGTCACTGGTGCTCATTTAACGTGAAATGTGTGAATCCAGGTTTTCTTTCCCTGCACTTTAACTGCCCACTTGCCGCCTGTGTGGTTAGTAACACTTGACAGGGTCCTTTCCACTTGGCACCCAGAGATTCCTTATGTATTTTCTTTATGTAAAGTTTAAATAAACTTTATTTAAAAAATAAACTTTACTTAAACTCAGACCCCCGACAATGTTGTGTCCTTCTCCTGATGGATCTCCCCAGGGTGCTGATACCTGTTGGGAAGCAGAACTAACAGCATCTTTTGGGTGCTGACACTATTCTAATAAAGATCAGTCATCAGGTGGCAAGCGGCTTTTTGCAGATATATAGGTTTGCAGTGATATAGGTCTCCTGTGATAATTTCAAATGGACTTAAATCTATGGTTCTGTTTAGAGTTGTCCTGACACTGCGCAGGACTATTGGTAGTCCCTGGGGCCGTGGTATTCCTCCTTGAACAGTTGTTGCTTCAGAGTCCAGTTCACTTGTTTTACGTGTCCTGATGATTGTGGGTGATGAGGACAATGCAAGTCCCAGGTAATGTTTAGTAATCCACAGACTTCTTGGCAGACAGTACCTGTAAAGTGGATTCCCTGGTGCAGAGGGACCTCGGGGTCCTTGTGCATGAATCGCAAAAACCCAGCTTGCAGGTGCAGCAGGTGGTCAGGAAGGCGAATGGGATGCTGGCCTTCATAGCGAGGGGGATTGAATATAAAAGTAGGGAGGTCTTGCTGCAGCTGTATAGGGCATTGGTGAGGCCGCAGCTGGAGTACTGTGTGCAGTTTTGGGCGCCGCACCTGCGCAAGGATATTTTGGCCCTGGAGGGAGTGCAGAGGAGGTTTACTAGGCTGATACCGGAGTTGAGGGGATTGAGCTATGAGGAGAGGCTGAATAAACTAGGCTTGTACTCGTTAGAGTTTAGAAGAATGAGGGGAGATCTCATTGAGACGTATAAGATGATGAATGGGATGGATAGGATAGAGGTGGAGAGACTCTTCCCGCTCAAAAAAGACAGTAGGACTAGGGGGCACAGCCTCAAGATAAAGGGGAGGCGGTTTAGAACGGAGTTGAGGAGGAACTTCTTCACTCAAAGGGTGGTGAATCTCTGGAATTCTCTGCCTGTTGAAGTGGTGGAGGCTGCCTCGCTAAATATTTTTAAGAAGCGGGTTGATGGGTTTTTGATAAGAGAAGGGATTAAGGGTTATGGGGAGAGGGCGGGAAAGTGGAACTGAGCCACGACAGATCAGCCATGATCTTATTGAATGGCGGGGCAGGCTCGAAGGGCTAGATGGCCTACTCCTGCTCCTATTTCTTATGTTCTTATGTTCTTATGAATCAGTACTAGTCAGACTCCCCATTGGAGAATATAATCCTTGCATGGGACCTTGACTGTATGATGAGCTGTGGCCCTTCTAGTCGGGACAGCTTCTACCCACTTTGACAATTTGTCAACCGCCACGAGAACATTGGTGTATTCTTGACATGGAGGGAGGGAGGGAAATATAATTGACCTGCAAATGCTGGAATGGTCCGGCAGGGGCCTCAGTTGGGGCTTTACTGTGATGGGTCCAGGATTATTTTTCGGACAGACCCCTGTTGCCAACTGGGCATGTTTGTTGAATCCCTGACCCCACTGGCTTTTCTGGAACTGCGCTGTGATTTGTTGTAGGCTTAAGTGTCCGCATGAGAGGATCTGTTGGGCTAAAAAAGGTATCAGTACCTGTGGTGCGACTGGCCTGTCGGTACCTCTTTGTCTCCAGATGCTGTCTTCATGTAGCTTATTTCCAGCCTCAGTCCATGCCCATTTTTCCTCCTGAGGGCCCTCAAAATTACGCTGTCTGTAGATTTTGTGTCAGGCTTAGTGCTCCCAATCCGCATATTGAAGTTGGTTCCTCTGGGGAAGAGAATTGTGAGTGGCCTCTTTGGTTGCTTGATCGACTAGGGCTTCTGGGGTATTTTCCTTTATTTGGGCCTTGCGTTTCAAAATGGACACTTTACGGGGCAACTGTATGGCTTCTAGTAAGCTCCGTACCTCTTTTCCACCTGCGGCAATGAGGAAACCTGTCCTGTGCCATAACTGGCCAAAGTTGTGAGCGACCCCAAAGCTATACTTTGAGTCTGTGTAGATATTGGCTGTCTGCCATTTGCCATCCGCGTGCCTCCACTGGGGCCTGTAACTTGGCCTGCTGGGCTGACATCCCTGAGGTAGACAACCCTTTACCACCATTTCATGTAGACTTGTGACCACCTGTCCTGCTTTTCGGATGCCATTGTCAATAGTGGAGGAACTTTGGTGAATAGGGGCAGATCTGGGATGTGCATTGGTTCTTCTGCCGCCAGGCTCAATTCCTCTGTTTCTTTCGTGATCTCCACACAATCAGACTCGCAGGTTGACCCTCAACTGCCCCCTGAAATGGCCAAGCAAGACACTCAGTTTAAGGGGAAATTAGGAATGGACAATAAATGCTGGCCAGCCAGCGACACTCATGTCCCACAAATGAATTTTAAGAAAACATTCCCGAAGGTGATTTTTGAGTGCAGGCACAATCCTTGAATAGAGTGGGGTGAAAGAAAGGAATCCAACAAATAAAATTGAAATTTGCCTAGAGCCAGTGTGTAGTGAGACTAATTAACAACAATAACAGTTTGCAACTTTAACGTAATAAAATGATTTGAGGTGTTTTACAGGAGGATAATGGAAAAGAATTTGACACCAAGCCATGTAATGTGATATTAAGCCAAATGACCAATAGTTAAGACATAGGTTTTAAGGAGTTTCTGAAGAGGATCAGAGAGACATAGGGATCCAGATCTTAGAGCCTATGCAGCCATAAGTACCCCTTGTCCCTCATCATTGCTGAAATGATTAAAATTGGAGATGCTCATTGCCAGTATTAGATGAGCAAAAATATCTTGGGGGTTTGTAGAGTTGGAAGGGATTAAAGGTAGCGATGGACAAGGCTGTGGAGAAATTTGAAAACAAGGACAAGAATTTTAAAATTGAAGCTGTTTGACTGGGCACCAATGTGATGAGTGAATGGGACTTGGTGCAAGTTAAACATGGGCAGTTTTGAATTACTTTAAATTTACAGAGACTACAAGGAGTGTTTTGGAATAGTCAAGTCTAGAGATAGCAAAGGCATTAATGAGAGTTTCAGCAGCAGATAAACTGAGGAAAGGTTGAATTTGGGCAGTGTTATGGAGGTGGTCTTACTGAGTAATTAAGGTAACACTGTGCAGTGACTGATTTCAGAGCAGCATTGGCAAAGGCCTGTGAATCAGTGCCTCCTTTTCCCTGGAATTAAGGGAAAATGGCACATAGTGTGACTAGGGTAGGTCAGAAATCTCGAGGTAGTAGATAGAAATCTTTGGGTAGTACCTGATGCACCATCTCCTTCTATTAATAAATCTGTCAGTTCACAGCATTCCGTTCGGTGAGCTACTTTGGGCTTTATTAGTCTCAGTTACAGAGTTGCTCATGCAGGCGAGCAGGAGGATTGTACTGGTGAATTCTTATAGTTCTCACTTTAAAAAAAAAATCGAGTTTGTAGTTACTTGTGCCATCAGCTCGTATTTGCACTTGACTGCGTATCAAGCTAGCATCAAGTGCACCGAGGGCCCATCTAAGTGACGCTGATTAAAACATGAGGGTCCCCTGTGCCTGTGCAGCTGCCGTGCCGCTGGTGGCTCCTGCCACTCGAAACTCAAATAATTACATGAATCCCCAGTAGGATTGATGGGTTTCAGTAAGCACGTGGCACATCTGTTACGCTGTGCCTAATGAATTGTTCTGCAGGAAGAGGCTGCAGCTTGTCATCACAGCTCCTTGCTCCTTGGGGACTCTCTGCTTGTTTTCTAACTAATGTTATTTATAGTAATTGAATTCAGATTACCCTCCTGGGTCTTGTGAATACATTGATAGTTAAACACTTGTTGGTTTTGGCAAGATCCTGATTTAAGAAATTCTGAGAAGGTTTTAATAGACCAAAGTGGCAATTGGCTTGAGCTGTCAGGGCACAATTTTTGGATCATTCTGATCTTGAGTATTAAAATATTTTTAAAGCAGATCATTAACTTACCATTTTGATTAGATTAAGCCTGTTTATATATAATTTTCAGGTAAATATTTGAATGCTCCAGTTGTCTTCTTGACATAGGATGGTGGATGCTGCAACACGGGAGAAATAATAACGTTGTTTCAAAATAAGGCAATGAATTGGGTTATTGCAAAACAGTCTTTCATTTTCTCCTTGACATTTTCAAATATAGGAAGATTAGGATGCATCTGAATTCTAAATCTAAACCTTTTCATGAATGCTTGAGGAGTGCAATGCAGATACTGGTACAGAATGACATAATGTTTTAAAAGTACTTATGTAAGCTCACCAATGCAGATCCTTCATTGAAACTTTCTGAGAGTGGTAACTTCAGTCGTGTTGGTTAGTATAACATGCAAACTAAACTGGTATTTGAAAACATGGAGGAGACACAACATCAGTGGATTCCTTGCAGAAAAGAAATAATTGAAGTTTAAATTCAGTATTGCCTCAGGCGCAACTATGAACTATAATAGGAGCATTTCAAGTAACACAATAGAGACAGTGAAATGGATCAGCAAGAGCCTGATGGGCATTTTCAAGCCCATCTGGTCACTAGTGTTGCCTAAAAAGAACCTATCGCTGTGATAATGCTGCCCATCTCCGCGTATCTCTTTTTCTCTCTCTCTCTGCCTCCCTCCCTCTCTCTAACTGACAGAGATCAACCCCTGATGTTTCCCCTGAAGCTGAATCAAATCTGAACCAGAAATCAACAAATTATTTGTGCAATGGAAGGTACTTCCTCACATTAAAGTCTCCTGTTACTGCATGTCCCAGTGACAGAGATTACAGCTGAGGAGAAAGTGGGAAAGAGGAGGTTAACATGCCTATTACAAGAATTAAACACTGCAAAATGCTAGAGATGCACAAATGAGTTCATTAACTTCCCTGTTTGAGTATGGAATGACACAAAAGTTAATGTTTTACACAAAGGATAACACACAGCTGGAGTATGTCACAAAAGGATAATGTGCTGAGTGGTGTTACACAGAAGATAATGTATAGTCCGGGCTATGTAAAATACTGATGTGACAAGGGGTAAAATGGCATCATAAAACACGAGAAGAACCTTCAGTAGTTTGTGCAATTTAAAATTCAAAAGGAATTACTTGGAGCATGTTCTGAGGTCTTCCGCACTTGCGTACTCCCTCTTTATCATTACGCTATGCCTTCTGCACCTTTCTTCTCATCCCAAAGGTGTCATTTTAATTGAGTATAATCTTTGGTAACAGAATTTGGTGAGTTGACATTTTTGACGTGCGGAATGAGAGGCAGTCGAATGGTGGATTTCCTGACTGGTGTTCCTAATTGGACTTTATACTTCATCCTTCAGATCGCTGCAAATTGCATTTTAGTTATGGTGCAGCATTGTCAGTATCACGTCTGGGACCATGTAAATATATTGTCCAATAGCCTGTCTCCTTAACCAATGAATCCAAAGGTTGGAAGAGAAAACTATCAATGGAGAGTAAATTGGGTGAATTTAAGTCAAATTGGGAGCAGAAAAAAAACTAAAGCGAAGGAAAGGGAAAGGATTAGTAGAGAGAAAAGACACAAAGGAAAATTGAGAACTTTATTTTAAAGAACAGCCAAGAGAAGAGAGTATTGTACCCAGATATGTTTGGCAATTGTTGCGGATTTTGGTCCCTGAAAAGTTAAGTGCATACCAGGGTAGATGTGCGAAATGTACAAACATTCATTCCTAACAGCAAGTATAGAACCAGTAGCATTGACTATCAATTTCAAAAATAGTAGAACAGTTTTTAAGGCAGTAGGAATTATTCAGTGCCAGAAGTCTATGGTGCATATAGTTCAGCTCCTGGTAGTCACCTGATACAATAACAGTATTGTTGACAAATCCTAGAAATCAGTTAATCTGGAAATGACCTGAGGAGAACTCCAACACTGGAGCGCTTTGGGAACCACAGGCAGCAAATCATGTTTCACTTTCCAAACGCACTACACATACCATGTCATATCTCAAATCACATAAACAATATCTTAAAATTATTTTCAGAAAGAAATCCATCTAAATTGCACTTCTGAATGTCAAAATCACATTATATCCTGAAAATTAATGCCACCCAATGCTAACAAGATTGGCAAAAAGATACCGCTAATTTGGAAATTAAAAAAAATAAAAACCTATAGGAACAATTCACAACCTGCTAGCATGAGACTCTGCTGTTTCCTTGGTCCCTTACTGGGCCTCCAAATTACAATGTCATGCCAAGGCATAAATCATGTCATTAGCAAGGTTCTTACAACATGAATTATCAGCTGTAAGTGGTCCTGACAAGATTATTACTTTGTTATTCATTCAGTGGATGCGGGCATCAGTGTCAAGGCCAGCATTTATTGCCATCCCTAATTGTCCTCGAGAAGGTGGCAGTGAACTGCCTTCTTGAACCACTGTTGTCTGTGTAGTGTGGCTGCACCCACTGTGCTGTTAGGTAGGGAGTTCCAGGATTTCGATTAATTTTAAGATTAATTTGCATTAACAATGTAAGACCAGCAATTTCATGAAACGCGATTCATGTCAGCAAAGGGGCTCACAGCAAGGTTTCAGTTTTCTCATTTTGTGAGGCTAATGGCAGGGCCACGCAAATCGCTCAGAGAATCAGAACTCGTATTATATCTTTTCTTCACTGTTGCTGGATTACTTATGAAGTGATAATGGTGAGTACAATTAATCTATTTTATTATCTATTCTGTGAATTGCTCCCATGGTAAATGCCCCACTAATTTATTGTGCAAATTTGTTAGAAACTCGTGCAAGCATGTCTTGCTTTTGTTTTCCAAGTTTGACCTCCAGCCAAAGGCAGTGGTCAATGAGCAGATTTTATGACTTTAAGTCACCCAGAATGCAAATTAAACGACAAAGAAGATCAACTATTTGCGAGGGATTTTATCTACTCTGCTTAACTTTCCTCCACAAGCATTTAACAGTTTGTCGTATATTAAAAAATCCTTTTTATTTTTCCGCAGAGAATCAGATTAGAAAAAGGAGAAGCTGATGGCTAAGAGGATTAACTGAGGAATGAATGTGGTTTGATCTGAAATGGGTTCATTAGGTCCCTGATTTCTTTTTGTGAATTTGTATTTCTGGCTTCCTAATGAAGCTCTTTAGAAATAAATCACCTGTTTGAATGTCTGTCAGCCTGCTAGGCATTATGAGATTGAGGGAATGCTGTGTCGTTATTTAGTGATGTCCTTTGGTCAGTTTACCTCACTTTTAGCTGATTTGCACTGTGTTTTTTCTGTAATAACTTGCCTTGTATCTACAATTGTAGGAGGGACCTAAATAATGAGCTCTTGCAAACACAGCACACAAATGGCTGTTTATGAATCTTTCAGCCTTTCCTCTGCTCTTTTCATGTCAGAGATTATGGTTATTGTAAATCTAGACATTTAGAATCTTAACAATTCAATAGTAACAAAATTGGTTAACCTAGTTGAACAGTGCACTGAACTATATCAGCATTAGGAGATTGATATACAAGTTAAGATGTCTGAATAATGCATTTGTTTGCATGTGATTGAGGTCCCCAGATTATTGTTTGCTGAGATGGATGCATATGCTGCTGTTAGATGTGGGTGCAGCAGAGGAAGTGGAGAAGGTGGTTTGTCTGGCTTTTTAAAAGAAAATGGTTTTTTGATCTACTTTATTTGGGTGTGCTTGCACTGTTAAATGGAATACATTTTCACTTAGTGCCAGTATTCCTAGGCCATCTATGCTGAATGAAAAGTAAAGATTAAGAGTAAAGCTGCCTCCGCTTTCCGCTAACAGTGTGTTTTAACCTCAACCTCAAAATAACATCCTCTACAACACCTGTTACATTTTCAGTTTCTCATACATTGCATTGCATTGACTGTTCTGCCAATTTAACGGCAACTTGCTTTGAAAGTGGGCATAGAATTCACTAAGCAGTGATGTGGTTGGTAGTACTCTTGCCTCTGAACCAGAATGTTGTGGGTTTAAGTCCTACTCTAGAGATTTAAGCACAAATCTTAATTGATACTTTAGTGCAGTATTGAGAGAGACTTTAGAAACAGAGGCCTTTCTGCCCTCTCAGATCTATAATTTATTTTGATGAATGTGGGTAGGCCACATCATCTGCATGCCTGACATAAAATCCTAAAACGAGCACTGTCCTCAGAGCTTTGACAGAGCAAGTGAATCCCAGGAGGGTAGAGGAAATTCTTCAGAGACACCCTCAAAACCTCCTTAAAAAGCATAACATCGCCACCAGCACCTGGAAATCCCTAGCCTAAGATCACCCGAAATGAGGCAAAGTATCTAAAAGGAGCTGAAGACCTCAACTTTCATCATCAAGA
The DNA here is from genome assembly GCF_965287045.1 of Carcharhinus amblyrhynchos. Taxonomy (NCBI): domain Eukaryota; kingdom Metazoa; phylum Chordata; class Chondrichthyes; order Carcharhiniformes; family Carcharhinidae; genus Carcharhinus; species Carcharhinus amblyrhynchos. The sequence continues at coordinate 10,781,887 of NC_137337.1, forward strand.
GCAAGCTGAAGCTGCACATTGACAATGAAAAGAATGCATGGCAACTTGGGCAGCCCACCCAGTTGCTCCTCAAACTACCACCTGCCTCACCTATTGCAGAGACTGTAGGTTACGTATTGGACTCTAAAGGACTGCCTAGAAAAAGATACAATTTTAAAGAAGAGTGTTGTTATCTCAGTGCCTTGGCCAATACAATATTCATACATTGATGAACATCACTTAAAATATTACCAGGTCATTATCTCATTGCTGTTTGCAAGTTGACTGCTGCTTTTCTTACATTACAATAGTGAATACACTTCAAAAAAACACCATCTGCTATCTTACCTTAATGTCATTATTAATACCTTCTTTGGTCTTGTACATTAATCTCCTAATACCGATATAGTTTGTCTTGTTCCCATAGCCTCTTTGTCAAATCCCTCTTAGTTCCCACTTGATCCTGACCTTGTACTGGCCAAGGCACTGAGATAACAACACTCTTCTTTAAAATTGTATCTTTTTCTAGGCAGTCCTTTAGAGTCCAATGTGCAACCTACAGTCTTTGTAATAGGTGAGGCAGGTGGTAGTTTGAGGAGCAACTGGGTGGGCTGCCCAAGTTGCCATGCATTCTTTTCATTGTCAATGTGCAGCTTCAGCTTGCTCTTGATGATGAAAGTTGAGGCCACCTCCTCTTAAACAGTGTAAGATTCATCACATTTCTCCCTCTCTTTTGTTCTGAAGCAGAGTTATATGGACATGAAGCATTAACTATGTTTCTCTTTTCATAAATACTGCTGGACTTGTTGAGTTTTCCAGCATTTTCTGTTTTTATTGCAGACTTTTAGCATCTAAAGTTACTTTGCTTTTTATCAAAAAAAACTTAATTGGCTGTAAAGTGCTTTAATGAGGTTGTGAAAGAGGTGATAAGTGAAAAATATTTATTTCTTTGATGTAGGCAAAATCATTGTAGCCACGAAAAAGAGAGCTTTATCCAATCAGTGTCAGTAGATTTGGGCCCAGATCCAAGAGGTTTATGTGAGTGTACTGTGTTCTTGATTGGTCTTCCCAAATCATTTGTAACTATGGAAGTATGGTCCTTCATTTTATTTTTCCAAAGTAAGTAGCCCAGTCACTCAGACTGGAAAAGTTTCAACTGTTCCTTGTTGGAATGGTGGCAGTAGGTCTACCACCAATTGAAATAGGCTGATTTGTTAAGGGATGATGAAATGGAGCAGGATTCCTGCCCCCAGCTGCTATTTGGTGATTCCTGTTGGAAGTATCTATGTGCATGCCGTGTCGAGGTAGGTTTGGGTTCATGATGGTGTGTTAAGTGATCAAATCAGTTGTTAGCATTCGTCCAATAAGAATGACACACATGATTAATGGCCTGTGGATGATATATTGGAGCCTGACTGACACCAAGGGAATATAACCCAGCAAGTCTTCAGGGCTAAAAAGAGAAGTACTGGTGGCATCTCCTGGGATGAGAGTTGTTAAAAACTTGGAGTAATACATTAATCCTAAGAAATACTATATATAAGAAGCTTGACGGTCAAGAGCTTGAATATTGCTGAGAGACATATTGCTGAGGCTTTCTGTCTTAGGGCCAGCACAAGAATGCCAAATTTCAAACAATCACAACAATTTAGGCTACAGGAGAAAAGGGTGCTGCTTGCTTGGCAAGTCATTTCTAATTGGTCAGGCATTGCCAAGGAGAACTATATGCTCCCCAAGCTCCTGAGTGATCCTCAGTTTCCAGTTGTATGTTGTTTTAATTCTCCACCTTGCTCCCTTCTGGTACTTATGTTATTAACTTGCTATAATATTTCAGAAAAGCTCATGCAAGCTCGAGGAACAGTACTATTGCTGGAATGTAGATATTACTAGAATGTTATCAGGGCCCATTGCCTTTGCAGTATCCAACTGTTTCTTGGTATCACATGGAGTGAATCGAATTGGCTGGAAACTGGCATCTGAGATGCTGGGGACCACTGGAGGAGGCCAAGATGGATTATCCACTCAGCACTTCTGGCTGAAGATTGCTGCAAATACTTCAGCCGTATCTTTCACACTGATGTGCTGGGCTCCTCCATCATTGGCAATGGGGATGTTTGTGGAGCTTCCTCCTCCAGTTAGTTGTTTAATTGTCCACTGCCTTTCTTGACTGGATGTGGAAGGGCTTCAGAGCTTAGATCTGTTCCATTGGTTGTGGAATTGCTTAACACTGTCTATCACTTGCTGTTTTTGCTGTTTGGCTTGCAAGTAGTCCTTCATCACTTGGAGGATAGCAAATGTTGTCCCATTGTTTAAGAAGGGGAACAGAGACTTCCCCGGGAATTATAGACCAGTGAGTCTTACTTCTGTTGTGGGCAAGGTTTTAGAAAAAATTATTAGGGATAGGATTTATAGTTATTTAGAGAGTAATGAATTGATCGGAGATAGTCAGCATGGTTTTGTGGATGGTAGGTCATGCCTTACTAACCTTATTGAGTTTTTTGAGAAAGTGACCAAAGAGGTGGATGGGGGTAAGGCGGTTGACGTGGTATATATGGACTTTAGTAAGGCGTTTGATAAGGTTCACCATGGAAGGCTTCTGCAGAAAATGCAGATGTATGGGATTGAGGGTGATTTAGTTAATTGGATCAGGAATTGGCTAGCAGATAGGAGACAGAGGGTGGTGGTTGATGGTAAGTATTCGTCATGGAGTTCTGTTACAAGTGGTGTGCCTCAGGGATCTGTTTTGGGGCCACTGCTGTTTGTAATTTTTATTAATGATCTGGATGAGGGTATAGTTGGGTGGATTAGTAAATTTGCTGATGACACCAAAGTCGGAGGTGTGGTAGATAGTGAGGAAGGGTGTCATAGTTTACAGGGAGACTTGGACAAGTTGCAGAGGTGGCGGATGGAGTTTAATGCGGAAAAGTGTGAGGTAATTCACTTTGGCAGGAATAACAGATGTGTAGAGTATAGGGCTAACGGTAGGACTCTGAATAGTGTGGATGAACAGAGGGATCTAGGTGTATGTGTACATAGATCCCTGAAAGTTGGGAATCAAGTAGATAAGGTTGTTAGGAAGGCATACAGTGTCTTGGCGTTTATTGGTAGGGGGATTGAATTTAGGAGCCGCAGCGTCATGTTGCAACTGTACAAAACTCTGGTGCGGCCGCACTTGGAGTATTGTGTGCAGTTCTGGTCCCCACATTATAGGAAGGATGTGGAGGCTTTGGAGAGGGTGCAGAGGAGGTTTACCGGGATGTTGCCTGGTATGGAGGGGAGGTCCTATGAGGAGAGAGTGAGGGATTTGAGGTTGTTTTCGTTAGAAAGAAGGTGGCTAAGAGGGGACCTTATTGAAACATATAAGATGGTTAGAGGTTTAGATAGGGTGGACAGTGATAGCCTTTTTCCTCGGATGGAGAAAGCTAGCACGAGGGGGCATAGCTTTAAATTAAGGGGTGGTAGTTATGGGACGGATGTCAGAGGTAGGTTCTTTACCCAGAGGGTGGTGAGGGATTGGAATGCCCTGCCTGCTGCAGTTGTAAATGCGCCTAGTTTGGGGGCGTTTAAGAGATCCGTGGATAGGTTTATGGATGGAAAGGGATTGGTTTAGGTTAGAGGGTCATTGCTTTTTAACTGGTTGGCGCAACATCGTGGGCCGAAGGCCCTGTTCTGCGCTGTTATGTTCTATGTTCACCAGGTTGACACCTTGGTAGCTTCACCAAGTCGTTACCTCATTTTTAGGTGCTGCTTCTGGCATGCCCTCCTGCACACTCCATTGAACCAGGGTTGATTGATGGTAATGATTTGAATGGGGGATATGCTGGGCCATGAGGTTGTGGATTGTGCTGGAGTACAATTCCTTTGCTGTTGATAGCCCACAGCGCCTCGTGGAAGCTCAATCTTGAGTTGCTAGATCGGTTCGAAGTCTGTCCCATTTAGCATGGTATAGTGGCACGCAACACGAGGGAGGTTATTCTCAATGTAAAGGTGGGACTTTGTCTCCACAAGGACTGTGTGGTGGTCGCTCTTACCAATACTGTCTTGGACAGATGCATCTGCAGCCAGCAGATTGGTAAGGATGAGGTCAAATATATTATTTTCTCTTGTTGGTTCCTTCACCACCTGCTGCAGACCCAGTCTAGCAGTTACATCCTTTAGGCCCCGACCAACTCAATCAGCAGCGTTGCTACGGAGCCACTCTGGGTGATGGACACCCTCAGTGCTCCCTCCAAGTGTTGTTCAACTTGAAGGAGAACGGTATGTGGTAACCAGTAAGAGGTTTCCTTGCTCATGTTTAACCTGAAGCCCATGAGACTTCATGGGGTCCGGAGTCGATGTTAAGGCCTTCCAGGGCAACTCCCTCCCAACTGTGTATCACTGTGCTGCCACCTCTGCTGGGTTGGTCCTGCTGGTGGGACAGAGCATATCCAGGGATGGTAATAGTTGGTGTCTGGGGTGTTATCTGTAAGGTATGATTTGTGAGAATGACTGTATCAGGCTGTTGCTTGACTAGCCTGTGAGACTGCTCTCCCGATTTTGGCACTAGCCCTCAGATGTTTGTAAGGAGGACTTTGCAGGGTTGAGGGGCTGTTCGTTTTGCTGTTGTCTATTCTGGTGTCTAGGTTGATGCCAGGTGGTTCCTCTGGTTTCATTTCTTTGCTGGGACTTTGTAGCGATTGTTATAACTAAGTGGCTTGCTAGGCCATTTCAGAGGGTCAACCACATTGCTGTGGCTCTGGAGTCGCACATAAGCCAGACCAGGTAAGGACAACAGATCTCATTCCCTAAAGGACATTAGTGAACCAGATGAGTTTTTAGACAATCGACAATGGTTTCATGGTCAGCAATAGACTCTTAATTTCCAGATCTTTTTGTTTAACTCCAGTTCCACCATTTGCCATTGCGGGATTTGAACCCAGGTCTCCAGAACATTATTTGGGTTTCTGGATTAATAGTCGAGCGATAGTACCACTAGGCCATTGCCTAGTTGCAGGGATGCACCTGAGAAAGATGTTCTGTTGGACGAAATGGGCCGAATGTATTCCTTCTGCACTGTAGGGATTCGAATGTAATCTTTGCACTATGTTGGACTGAGGTGTATAAAATTAGCTGGAGAAGGTTAAAACTGACCAGTAAAATATTCTACACAACACAAACCTAAAATAAAATTATAACCATAGCTAATAGCTTAAAAAATTAGCTGCTTATCTCTTGGGGTGGAAGGGGTGGGGGCAGAAATTAATTAAAACCTATTAGTTCATATATAGTTTGAGTTTACTGGGCCAGCCTGTAGTATTTTTTTCAGGAAATTCAAGGAGAAAACACATTTGCATAAGTAAATTGAAATTCAAGGACTTGTCGGCTAATAATCATAGCATCATAAACCTTGCAGTGTTTAATGAATGAATCCAGACTGAAGACCCATTAATATGGACGCCTTAGGAATTCACCTAGGGACGCCGGCATTGAAATAAAGAGGAGCAGGCCCGTGGGAAATCAGGCTTCACGTCTGCATTTTAAATATCGTTGTGAGGTATCAATAACTGTGTAATTGAATCCTGAACACAAACATCAGAATCAGGTGGCAAGGGAGAGGAAGGGGCTGACTTTTCCTCTCCACTGTGCACACTCTGTATGATCAGCCCAGAGAGAATGGGCTTTAAATCTATTAAGTAAAGATTACACACTGTAACATCTCAAAATGGCATTTTAACTACATATCCACTACAGCCTTTTTCTGGGTAGCTACTTAACCTGTTTTCTGCCAATGAATAGTCTGAATAGTACGCATATACATAGCCACTATATAGCTCATGATTCTACTTCAGATTTTTTCCACTTTGTCATTGAGTAGAATCATAGAATTGTTGTCTTCCAGTATGTTGTAAAATGTCAAGCTCCAAAGTGTATTTTTTTATTCAATCTCTTTTTTTGTCCATATTTTCTGCTATTCCACTTAGCTTGATTTGAAAGTGTTGGGCAATGTAGGCAATTGGTTTATCCAACCCTGGGGTCAATGGTGCTATACGATCAGCAAGAGTCCATTGTGATTCATGCAGGGCAAGGCATCGGGATTGGATACTTCAGTCCCTGTAAGGTACCTCACCATCCTGTGGCATTTGGGTAGTCTGGTGAGAACTGATCCAATGCAATCAGCTGTGGCAGTAAAGTGGAAGTGAAGGCCATTTGTTTGGGAGTCACTTGCACCATTTGTTGAGTATGCACTCATTTTCCAATGCACACAGCTACTATTATTGCTATCCATTACTGTGTACTTGAAGAGGCCTCCTTTTTTTGTTGTAAAGCTCTTTGACTCTGTTGAACTCCTTCTGGAAGGACTGTGCTCAGCTTGCCTTCTTCATCATGATGATGGAATACAACAGCTCCATGCCTGAGATTTATGACAACAGTTGAACATCAAATGCTCACTTCTCAATATTCATTTGTAAATATATATGTAATCCACTGATTTCTCAATAGTTTACAATCTTCTAATTATTTTCATTTTTCTGTTTGAAAAGTATACAATTATTTAATTTGTAAACTGCCTGAATCCTTTAATAACTTACCAACTTGTAATCATTAATGAATGATCCTTATTCTCTATGTGATAGCACAGTGCAACAATCTTCTCTTTTGTTACATTTATTTATTTAGCATGTTCATAGTCATAGTGCCAAAGAACAGCTTTGTCAGTGACTTGGATTTTTTTAAGACCCCCATTCAGCTGTGGTCAGCGGACACTTCTCGGTGTTGAGTCCATGTTTGGCCTGCACCCCAGCCACAGCCTGGTTGGTCTCGGAAACCCTACTGATGCTTGGTGGCCACACAGAGGGGCTATGCCGACCTGAAATTGTTTAAATGGGCCCAGTGTGGCTATGAAAGATCGTTGAATAAGGGAGAGCTTGAGTTGAAGTAGACCTCCTCCAATGTCTTGCTCTTGCAATTGCCCTCCTGAGTTAAGGACAGCAATGTTGGTCAGCGCTGGTAGCTGGGCAGATGATTTGATCAAAGGGTACATTTGATGCACTTTGTTGAGTTGCATATCAGTAAATTTGGCTGGACAAATTGGTGTTATATTAGTGTGCAGTATTCGGCAGTTGATTACCTAAGGCAAGAGCAGAGGTCCTTAGGATCTTGGCCTGTGATCCCCATGAGGTACCAGCAAGTTTACTTAGGGGGGCTATTGCAGGTTTTAATTTTTTCTGTTATATCGGAATCACCATAAAGCTATATGACCTTGAAGTGACAGTACCTTGATGCAATAATACATTTGGACTTGAGCCTGCGAAATGAGCAGCATAACAACTAAGCAACTAACATACAGTCATTAACATTCCAACTCATTACAATTTCTGGCTTCATCAAGTTTTGTCTTTAATTTTGCTTTATGCTTATGGAACTTCTGTAGAATTAAATGGATGAGGCAAAGTCAGGGGAAGCAAAACATCATTTTTTGTCATGTTTTCATTCTTACGCACTTTCACATACTCCTAAACTTTTGCTTCTTCAGCCATTAGAAGTGCATAAGTAGTTTGATGATAACTCATTCATCTTTTTTTACTTTTACTTTTCCTCAAGTAGCAAGCATAGGGTCTAGATGTCCTGGAGTAACATGGATGAGATAAAATGCTCGCTGAATGGAGAGAGTTTGTTTGTAGAGGGAAGAGATGAAGTCCCATCTCTACTCCTTAGGCATTGTATGTTTGCATTGCACCGCATTGTGCGGTGTCACAATGCTACTCAATATAGAGCGTTTAAAGTATCAGTTGGAATATGATTGTGCAGATTAACTTTCCCCCTCACTCTGCTTTTATGTAATCAGTATAGGTGGGCATTCATGAACAGTTTCTGTCTCTGTTGAAGCACATGGCTTCCACTCTACATTTCCTTCGGGAATTTGAATATTATGGATGTGTCCAGGTTATGACTCCTGTGTTTGTGCGCCTCCAGTTAATACTCCAGTGGCTCTGTTTTGGATTTTATTCAGGTTTACGCAGCTATTCATTAATTAATAACATTCATAAATCTGTGCAAAGTCAAATTTATTTTTTTGAAAATGCAAGATCGTTACTTAGTAATTTTGCTTGTACCATTACATTTATATTTGGAACTGAATATCCTATTAATTTAGGAAAACAGTTGAGTTTTTGGGACAGTTTAAACATCAGTAAATTGGTACTTAAACACTGGTTTAGCATCTTGTTAACGTTAGTCATCAAGCCTCCAATTTGTGCAGATTAAATACATTTGAGTGTTTATTATTAAATCCAATGTTAGCATCGTTCCTTCTAATGATCAGATGAGCTGTCTGTACGATGCTGTAAAATAACAGCTGGCTTGATGACAAGAGGCTTAGTAGCTGTTTAATTTTCTGTTGATTAAAATGTTTAATTGATGATATGCGAATTTCCATCACTGCCATACAAGACAATGCAGGATCTCATTAATCTTACCATTTTCATGAGAAATAGAATTTGCAGCATCCCAGTAAAATGTTATAATTATGACCTAATGCTTTCCTTCCAAATTGTGCTGAAATTGGCTAGTTGGTCCCACTAGGGTCAGTTAAAATTCCTGAATTGTTTAGGTAAAATAATTGAAAGTTGAGAATCTTGTCCTCGCCTTCAGATCCGTCCACAGAACAAACCCACCCTATCTTTAAGTCCTGCCTCTCTATGCGTACCTTGTGCTGAACCTCATTCCCTACATTCCATCACCTGAGATACAAAGAACAAAGAACAACCCAGCACGGGAAACAGGCCCTTCGGCCCAACAAGCCCGCGCCGCCGCATCACCCTACATCTATTCTACCCTGCGTATCTACAAATAGAACCCCTGACGTAGCCAGATTCAGGGGAGAATAGTGTCAATTTGGTAAAACCAATCAGCCTAAGAGCACATCTTTGGGGTGTGGGAGGAAACCGGAGCGCCCGGAGGAAACCCACGCAACCACAGGGAGAATGCACAAACTCCCACAGACACAGGCCCAAATCCATGTATCTGCACAGCTAGCAGTGCTAGTCACCGAGCTGTTGCGGCGCCCGTCTACCGGTCTAGGATCAAGCACACACACCGACACGAAGTACTAGACCACTCCCGGAACCTCCAAGAGCAGCCCACGCACGACTCACCGTGTGCATGCCCCTCATTTGACAACGAGGTGGGCCTCCACCTGCGGAATAAAAAGACAAAAACGTTAATCACAAGCCTGCCTTTCTGGTGTCTCCCGAGGTTCTAACCCTTATTTAATAACCCCTACCATAACCCTCCATCCTCGTTTCACTCATGTGCCTATCTAACTGAACCTTAAACGAGTCCAACGTTCCCGCCTCCACCACCCTACTTGGTAGCGCGTTCCATACCCCCACAACTCTCTGCGTAAAGAACCTTCCTCTCATATCCAAATTATACCTCTCCCCCCTCACCCTTAAATCATGTCCTCTTGTATTTGTAACCAATCTAGGGAGCAGTCTCTCACTATTGACTCTGTCTATTCCCTTCAGTATCTTATATACCTCTATCATGTCCCCCCTCAATCTCCGTCTTTCCAAGGAGAACAGTCCCAGTTTCTCCAACCTTTCCTCATAACCCAGCCCCTCCATGCCAGGCAACATCCTGGTAAACCTCCTCTGCACCCTTTCCAGAGACTCCACGTCCTTCCGGTAGTAAGGTGACCAGAACTGGATGCAGTACTCCAAATGCGGTCTAACCAACGTTCTATACAACTGAAGCATTAGACGGCAGCTTTTAAACTCTATACCCCTTCCTATAAAGGCTAGCATTCCATAAGCCTTCCTGACAACATTCTCCACTTGTGTCGCAACCTTCATGGATTTGTGAACCTGCAGTCCCAGGTCCCTCTGTGTTTCTATACTCCTAATTTGTCTACCTTTTAATCACATAGCTCCTCTCTACATTATTCCTTCCAAAATGCATCACCTCGCATTTGTCAGGATTAAATTCCATCTGCCACCTATCTGCCCAATGCACCAACCTATCTATATCCTGTTGTATCACCTCACAATCCACTTCAGTACCCGCCAACCCTGCCATCTTGGTGTCATCAGCAAACTTGCTGATCACACCACCTACGCTCTCTTCCAAGTCATTTATGTAGACTACAAAGAGGAGAGGTCCCAGTACTGAGCCCTGCGGCACACCACTGGTCACTGGCCTCCAGCCAGACAAAGTCCCCTCCACAACTACCCTCTGTCTCCTATTACCCAGCCAGTTCTCAATCCACCTAGCTACCTGACCTCGTATCCCATGCGCCTTAACCTTTTCTACCAGCCCACCATGAGGGACTTTGTCAAACGCCTTACTGAAATCCATATAGATGACATCAACGGCTCTCCCATCGTCAACCGTTTTTGTCACCTCCTCAAAGAATTCCACCAGATTCGTAAGGCAAGACCTCCCTCTAACGAAGCCATGTTGCGTATCCCCAATCAGACCGCAACGCTCCAAATGCTCATACATCCTACCCCTAAGTACTTTTTCCATTAATTTCCCTACCACCGATGTCAAACTCACCGGCCTATAATTTCCAGGGTTATCCCTACTACCTTTTTTGAACAGCGGTACCACATTTGCTACCCTCCAGTCTTCTGGGACCTCACCTGTGTCCAAAGAAGAGACAAAGATTTGCGCCAGAGGCCCAGCAATTTCATCTTTCACCTCCCTAAGCAGCCTGGGATAAATACCATCAGGCCCCGGAGCTTTATCCGTCCTTACGCTACCTAAAAGCCCTAGCACCTCCTCCCTCGTAATAGATATTTCCTGCAGCTGATCCTCAGCTCCCTCTAACAGACCGCACGATTCCGAACCCCTCTCCTTCGTGAATACCGACGCAAAGTATTCATTCAGGAGCTCCCCCATTCCCTCCGACTCAATACATATCTCCCCACTTTTGTCCCTAAGAGGACCAATTTTCCCTCTAACTACTCTCTTGCTCCTAATATAGGAATAAAATGCCTTCGGATTTTCCTTAATCCTACCAGCCAAAGCCATTTCATGCCCTCTCTTCGCCCTTCTAATTCCCCTTTTTAGCTCCCTCCGGTGGATGTGGTCTTTCTAGATTTTCAGAAGGCGTTTGACAAAGTACCTCACAAGAGGTTATTGCAGAAGGTCGAGGGACATGGAGTTGGGGGTAGGGTGTTAGCATGGATAGAGGATTGGTTGTCAAATAGGAGGCAGAGAGTGGGGGTCAACGGGTGCTATTCGGATTGGCGGATGGTGACTAGTGGAGTGCCCCAGGGGTCGGTGCTGGGGCCTCAGCTTTTTACCATTTATATAGATGATCTGGAGGAGGGAACCGAGTGTAGGGTGTCGAAATTTGCTGATGACACCAAGATTGGGGAATGGCAAATTGTGCGGAGGGTGTGGAGAGTCTGCAGAAGGATCTAGATAGGCTGGGCGAATGGGCCAGGAAATGGCAAATTGAATTTAATGTTGGCAAGTGTGAGGTGGTCCACTTTGGTAGGAATAATGGTAGGAAGGACTATTACTTATGGGGCGAAAAACTGCAGCAGGCGGCGGTGCAGAGGGACCTCGGGGTCCTTGTGCATGAGTTGCAAAAACCCAGCTTGCAGGTGCAGCAGGTGGTCAGGAAGGCGAATGGGATGCTGGCCTTCATAGCGAGGGGGATTGAATATAAAAGTAGGGAGGTCTTGCTGCAGCTGTATAGGGCATTGGTGAGGCCGCAGCTGGAGTACTGTGTGCAGTTTTGGGCGCCGCACCTGCGCAAAGATATTTTGGCCTTGGAGGGAGTGCAGAGGAGGTTTACTAGGCTGATACCGGAGTTGAGGGGGTTGAGCTATGAGGAGAGGCTGAATAAACTAGGCTTGTACTCGTTAGAGTTTAGAAGAATGAGGGGAGATCTCATTGAGACGTATAAGATGATGAATGGGATGGATAGGATAGAGGTGAAGAGACTCTTCCCGCTCAAAAAAGACAGTAGGACTAGGGGGCACAGCCTCAAGATAAAGGGGGGGGGGCGGTTTAGAACGGAGTTGAGGAGGAACTTCTTCACTCAAAGGGTGGTGAATCTCTGGAATTCTCTGCCCGTTGAAGTGGTGGAGGCTGCCTCGCTAAATATTTTTAAGACGCGGGTTGATGGGTTTTTGATAAGAGAGGGGATTAAGTGTTATGGGGAGAGGACGGAAAGGTGGAACTGAGCCGCGACAGATCAGCCATGATCTTATTGAATGGCGGGGCAGGCTCGAAGGGCTAGATGGCCTACTCCTGCTCCTATTTCTTATGTTCTTATGTTCTACTCTCTCTATATTCCTCCAGCGCACTCTCAGTACCCAGTCGTTTCGATCTAACATATGCCTCCCTCTTCTTCCTGACCAAGTCTTCAATACCCCCCTGTAATCCACGGCTCTCTAATCCTACCTTTCCCATCCTTCTGCTTAACCGGAACATACCTCCCCTGCAACCATTTCATTTTGCCCTTAAAAGCCTCCCACTTGCCAACCGTGGACTTGCCAGCTAACAGTCCCTCCCAATCAGTGTCCTGCAGCTCCCTCCTAATCCTGCCATAGCTCGCCTTTCCCCAGTTCAGCACACTCCCGTTCGGCCGGCACTCGTCCCTTTCCATTTTTATCCTAAAGTAGATGGACTTGTGGTCACTATTAGCCACATGTTCGCCTACCTCTACCTCAACCACCTGCCCTGGCTCATTACCCAACACTAAATCCAGTATAGCCCCTCCCCTAGTCGGACTAGTTACATACTGCTCTAGAGACCCTTCCAAAACACATTTCACAAACTCCTCTCCCTCCGAACCCCCAGCTCTAGGCCCCCTCCAATTCACTCCAGGAAGATTAAAGTCACCCACTATAACCACCCTATTCTTCCTGCACCTATCCAAAATGCCCCTGCAAATGCCTTCCTCCACTGACCTCAGGCTGTTGGGTGGCCTATAGTACACCCCTAGCAGTGTAATCTCTCCCTTTTTATTCCTCAACTCCACCCACAGTGACTCAATCCCTATCTCTTCTATATTCTTCTATATCAGATCTCTTCTAGATCTGCCAGTAACATGGATGAGATCCAGTGCTCACTGAATGGAGAGTGTTTGTCTATAGGGGGAAGAAATGAAGCCCCATCTCTACTTTCTTAGGCACTGTATGTTTGCACTGTATTGCACTGCAATGTTCTCCAGGCCATTTCTGTCCCTTCAACTGATGCTACCTCTACACTACTGGCAACCATTTCTTTGGCCACTGTCCCAATAGTAACTCCATCCTTCATCATTTCTGCTTTGCCTCCTCTTAAACCCTTCTCCCTACTCCCTCTTATCTAATGTTTCAAAATGAACCTTAATAAAGAATGTGAGCTGTATAATAGTACTTTGTGTCATTGATGTGACATCACCAAATTAGTGGAGCCCTGCTCCTGATGTTAAATATATTGTTGAATTCTTAGAACCAGCCAACTCTTGTGTCATTGCCTACATGTGTCTGTTGTTTTTTGGTGCTGCTTTTATCTGTCTTTCTCTTCCACGTGAGAAGTGCTAACAATGGGATATTAGGAGAACAAGTCACCTATGGCGTCAGTTGGAGAAGAGATCTGGTCAGGGCCACAACTAGCTTCTGCAGTGAAAATAGTGGAAGTATTGTTTTATTTGAATAGCAAATACTTATGCTTAATCCTGAAGTGCTGTAGCTACTGAGGCCACAGATCCCGAGAGAACATTGGTACTAGACTTGAATACATAATATCAGCTGAAATCTTCGGAGCAGATGTAACATCTAAATATGGTTTGGAATTACTTTTGCCTCTTTAACATCACCCGCCCCTACTTCGGGCCAGGTAAATCTCTCACCAAGGTCTTTGTTCCCTCCAGTCTTCCTCTTTCAATGCACTTCAGGCCATCCACAGCATCCTAATTCTGCCCTATGTACACTTGTGGTCAGCAAAAACTCTGCTGTCTCGTGTCCTAACGTGTCAAGTTCTATTCACCATTACCTGTGTGCTCACTGGCCCACATTGGTCCCCAGTTAATTCTTGTTTTCAGGTCCCTCCATTGCCTTGCCCATATCTATCTCTGTAACATCCTCCAGCTATTCAACCCTCTGAGATACTTACTATCTTCCAATTCTGGTCTTTTGCATATCCCCGATTTTAATCACTGCACCGTTAATGATCATGCTTTCAGCTGCTTAGGCTCTAAGTCCTGAAATTTCCTTGTTAAGTCTCTCCACTTTTCTACCTCTGTTTCAACAGCAGCAGCTAATATTGATATAACACCTCTAGCCTAATGAAACACCCCAAAGGCACTTCACACCATTAAGAAACAAAATATGATATTGAGTCACATTGGGAAATAACCAAAAGCTTGGTAAAAGAGCAGTTTTAAGGCACTAGAGGTGTAGATGGTAAAAAGAGTTAACATATAGTCTATGACACCAGTAATGAAAAACCATATGACAGCTGAGCATTGAGAGAGGTAGAGCCTCGTACTGAGCTTGTACTGGAGAGAGTTAGTATAATGGTCAATAAAAGATAAAGTTTACCACTAGCCTTGCCTCCTTTGTTTCTTGATTTTCAGAAGGCGTTTGATAAGGTGCCTCACAAGAGGTTATTACAGAACGTCAGGGGGCATGGAGTTGGGGGTAGGGTGTTAGCGTGGATAGGGGATTGGCTGTCAAATAGGAGGCAGAGAGTGGGGGTCAATGGGTGCTATTCGGATTGGCGGTTGGTGACTAGTGGAGTGCCCCAGGGGTCGGTGCTGGGGCCTCAGCTATTTACCATTTATATAGATGATCTGGAGGAGGGAACCAAGTGTATGGTGTCGAAATTTGCTGATGACACCAAGATTGGTGGAACGGTAAATTGTGCAGAGGGTGTGGAGAGTCTGCAGAAGGATCTAGATAGGCTGGGCGAATGGGCCAGGAACTGGCAAATGGAATTTAATGTTGGCAAGTGTGAAGTTGTCCACTTTGGTAGGAATAATGGTAGGAAGGACTATTACTTACATGGTGAAAAACTGCAGCAGGTGACGGTGCAGAGGGACCTCGGGGTCCTTGTGCGTGAGTCGCAAAAACCCAGCCTGCAGTGCAGCAGGTGGTCAGGAAGGCGAATGGGATGCTGGCCTTCATAACGAAGGGGATTGAATATAAAAGTAGGGAGGTCTTGCTGCAACTGTACAGGGCACTGGTGAGGCCGCAGCTGGAGTACTGTGTGCAGTTTTGGTCGCCGCACTTACACAAGGATATTTTGGCCTTGGAGGGAGTGCAGAGGAGGTTTACTAGGCTGATACCGGAGTTGAGGGGGTTGAACTATGAGGAGAGGCTGAATAAACTGGGCTTGTACTCGTTAGAGTTTAGAAGAATGTGGGGAGATCTCATTGAGACGTATAAGATGATGAATGGGATGGATAGGATAGAGGTGGAGAGGCTCTTCCCGCTCAGAAAGGACAGTAGGACTAGGGGGCACAGCCTCAAGATAAAGGGGGGGGGCGGTTTAGAACAGAGTTGAGGAGGAACTCCTTCACTCAAAGGGTGGTGAATCTCTGGAATTCTCTGCCCGTTGAAGTGGTGGAGGCTGCCTCGCTAAATATTTTTAAGACGCGGGTTGATAGGTTTTTGATAGGCAAGGGGATTAAGGGTTATGGGGAGAGGGCGGGAATGTGAAACTGAGACACGACAGATCAGCCATGATCTTATTGAATGGCAGGGCAGGCTCGAGGGGTTAGATGGCCTACTCCTGCTCCCATTTCTTATGTTCTCCACATTCTGTGAATTCAGATCATGAACAACTGTCTTTAAGACCCGTAACAATGACAGCAGATGGTGACAACAGAAGAAGCAACAAGGAAAGAGCCCAGCAACTGGAAACAGTAGCAAAAGAATCGACTGCTGGGTAATGTTAGCATGGGAGAACACAACTCTTCAATGGAACTTGTTACAGTGAAAGGAAACCATGGATAAAATCCTTCCTTTATCAGAGTGCTTCAACCATGTCGCAGGCCCAGATCAACCCAAGAAGTGATAAACTGACATCAGTTCTATCAGGTTCAGAACAGCTTCAGAACTGAGAAGCAGAGAAAATTGGTAAAGAACAGATCAATCCTTTCCTCTACACCATAGGCAGTAGTGCAGATGAAGTATTGGTCAGCCAGGGCATTATTAAAGCCATGGTGACAAATGAAGAATTATCATAGCCTTTAATCTTTACTTTAGTCTTCAAAGGACCAGCATTATAGAGAAAGTGAAATTCAATAGGCATAATCTGAAGACCAGCAGAGCATGTACATTCCTTCCTTAGTGATTGTATCGATTAGCTAAGAATTAAAAATATGGAGATCGGAAAAATGAATTAATTTGGAATAGCATTGTTGTAGGATGGATAGCAGAGACTTTATCAGATTTTCTGCAGAAGGAAGATTTGACCCTATTGAAGTTAACAAGGCAGAAGGAAGTGAGAAAATGAAACTAGATTTTTATTCAAGGCAAAAAAGAAATGTCATGGAGTATAATAGTTAATGCTGTTCAATTTGCAGAACGCAGAAGTAACAGCGCACCTAATCCAAAATAGGGAGTGGAAAGAATGTGGTAGCTGCCATTATTCAATGTTCTCATGGCAAGAAAAGGCTGCACCAATACAAAAAATACCGTGCCAAAATGTGGAATGCCTTTCCTACAAGAAGAGAGGCTATTTTAAATTGGTATGCTGCAGCAAAAATCTCCTGACACAAAAAAGGAAAAACAATTAAGATCTACCATTCAAGAAGTTGAAGAAAAAGATAATGAAGTACCATTCTTCGGAGAAGTTATGGGATCTGTTGGAGCAGAGATATTAAAGTCAATGGTCATAAAACAAACTTTAAATTAGACACTGGAGCAAGTGTTTCACTACTTTCAGACACACAACAGTGGTTAAAACAAAATATCAACCATATGACTGCGCTGTCCAGGAGGCACTCAACTGCAGGTCAAGGAACAGTTGACTGCTAAACTCCAGTACAAGGAAAAATAAATCTTTGTATTCACAACCTAGAAGGTTCACTGTTCAGTCAGAAACTTTGCACAGATCTACACTTCGTCTCTAAAGTTGATGCATTTGAAAATCTTAAAGAAATTAGGCAGAAGATTTCCCAGAAACAGCAGGTGAAGGAACTGGACAAACTTGATCAAGTCAAACAAATAATAGTAACACTTTGTCACACATTCCTGTTGAGAAACCCGAACAGGAGAACATAAATCTTACTGAGGATGTCATAACCCTCACTAACTACAGAATTCCTACCAGCAACTGTATGGAGGCTGAATGAAATTTGACAAGCACAAAGAAGATGAGGGATGTCCTAAAATTAGAGAATACTGCAAAATTTGTTGCCAGGATATTTTCTAAACAATTTGTTCCTAAACCAATGCTTTGAGCAATAAAGACACCTCAGTGGATGACTCACTGCTTTAGGTTGACAGGTTGGTCATACAAGAGTCCTTCAGAGAATACACTAGGCATTGCAAAGAGTTGTGCTAGAACACCAAATCAGTTTGGTCAGGGATCTCAATGATTTTGAGCTGCTTCCTCCCTGACAGGGACACAGGAAGACAGCTCATCACTATTTTCTCAAGGGCAATCAGGGATTGATAATAAATGTTGGTATAGCAGCTGATCTACATGCTGTAAATGATGAAAAGGAGCAAAGAGAACCACTGGTAGCACTTTTTTATTTCCAACCGGATCGTGGGAACATCTCAAAATGGACCTTTTTGGGCTCAAGGGGAAAACGTTCCTAATATTGACTACTACTCCAGATGAAGTGTGGTTAAATGTCTCCATGGTACTACCTCAGAAGCAGCCATTAATTCACTAGAAGAAATTTCTACCACACGTAGCATTTCAGAGCTTGTCATTTCAAACACATGCCCACAGTTTTTGAATGAAGTGTTCAAGAAATTTACAGAAGTCTATGGATTTGTCAACACAACTAGTTTGCCCAGGTTACAACAAGCAAATGGGAGTAAGAACAGCAGCAACTTTATTGACAAAGACTAATATCAACTTAACCCTGTTGAACTACCATTACATATTAAGAATGGTTTGGCTCTTTCAGAACTTCTGATGGGAAGACAGCTACAGACTCAGCATCAGCGTACGTGGAAGAACAGGAAGTTATGAATAAAAGTCACTGATATAGAAGAAATAAGGGAGAAGGAGGATGAATAATGTACAAATCTGACTAGAAACTACAATCAACGGCACAGAATGCATGATTTACCAGCATTCCATCCAGGTGAATCAGTCTGGATCAGAGACCAGAGACTGAAAATGAAATAGTGAGAAGAAATAGAAACACAATTATACTACAAGAAGACCACCAATGGAATGGAGTAACTGCCTGTAAGATCAGGAAGACCACTTGAACAGTGAACCAATAGTCTCTGATGGTTCAAATATTACTCCATAGAATTCGAGAGAGCATAGAGAACTTGAATCCTATGCAGCCTCCAATAGAGCTGGAAAGAAGGTTGGAGAGATTGGCAAAACCATCATGGTGCTTGTCTCTCTGACCAATGGTGAGGTAGAGACTTTTAGGAGAAGTAGGATAATATAAATAAATTTATTGGAGTCAGAACCTTAGAGGGAGATGTAGTATAAAACGTTAAATATGTAAATATATAGTCTATGCAAGTTCACAAAGCATGGAGTGGGGGAGTTCGGTGTAAAGCCTTGTGCTGACCCTGTATTGGACATAATTGGTATAATGCTAAAAGATAAAATTTACCAACAGCATTGCCTCCAGTATTACCTGTGATTCCAAATTCTCTAAAACCATAAGAAATAAGAACAGGAGTAGGTAGTTTGGCCCCTTAAACCTGCTCCAACATTCAATAGAATCATGAACAGATATTGCTCACATCCACTTTCCTGCCCTTTCACCAAAAATCTTGATTCCCTTACTAATAAAAAAAAATCTATCTATCTCAGCCTTTAAGTATACACAAGGACTCTCCCACAGCTCTCTATGGCAAGGAATTCCAAAGACACCCAACCCTCTGAGTGAAGAAATTCCTCCTCATCTCAGTCTTAAGTTGGCACCCTTTTCTGAGACTGCACCCTCTGTCCCAAGACTCTTCCATGAGAGAAAACATCCTCTCAGCATTTATCCTGTTAAGCCCCTTAAGAATCCCATATGTTTCAATGAGATCATCTCTCATTCTTCTAAATTCCAATGAGTAGAGTCCCAACCTTTCCTCCTAAAAGGAAGGGACCATTACTGCCTGGTAGACCATGAACTCAGTTTCAGTTTTGATGTCACAATTTTCAAACATCACCTCCTCAGGTGATGCTGGATTTTTTTTGGTCAATGTTAGCCTTCTGTGAAAGAAGGTACTGGAAGTTTTCCAGGCACTCATCATGAGCCCTAATCAATGGGACTGGGTCTGGGGTGCGTATGTTTGGAACTTGCCAACGGAGGACTTCTGAATGTTGAGTGCAAGTCCCATCAGTAAATACGTCGCAATTCTCTGGAGATCTGTTTCTGTATCATCAGTGTATTGGCGTTCAATGACTGAGGTTGGGGTGGTCTTTTAATTGGAGACGTTAGAATTTAAATAGCTTACTGTGCGTTCAGTAAGTAAGCTGCAATCCAGATTGGAGTTTGTCTCCAGTCAGGCAGAACCTGGCAACAAGGAAGATCAAAAAAAAGACAACTTTATTTGACTCGTGTCTTAACCTCAAAGGGGGCTGTAATGGATCCATTCTTGAGGATAAGAACATAAGAAATAGGAGCAGGAGTAGGCCATCCAGCCCTTCGAGCCTGCACCGCCATTCAATAAGATCATGGCTGATCTGTCGCTGCTCAGTTCCACTTTCCCGCCCTCTCCCCATAACCCTTAATCCCCTCTCCTATCAAAAACCCATCAACCCGCGTCTTAAAAATATTTAGCGAGGCAGCCTCCACCACTTCAACGGGCAGAGAATTCCAGAGATTCACCACCCTTTGAGTGAAGAAGTTCCTCCTCAACTCCGTTCTAAACCGCCCCCCTTTTATCTTGAGGCTGTGCCCCCTAGTCCTATTGTCTTTTTTGAGCGGGAAGAGTCTTTCCACCTCTATCCTATCCATCCCATTCATCATCTTATACGTCTCAATGAGATCTCCCCTCATTCTTCTAAACTCTAACGAGTACAAGCCCAGTTTATTCAGCCTCTCCTCATAGCTCAACCCCCTCAACTCCGGTATCAGCCTAGTAAACCTCCTCTGCACTCCCCCCAAGGCCAAAATATCTTTGCGCAGGTGCGGCGCCCAAAAATGCACACAGTACTCCAGTTGCGGCCTCACCAATGCCCTATACAGCTGCAGCAAGACCTCCCTACTTTTATATTCAATCCCCTTCGTTATGAAGGCCAGCATCCCATTCGCCTTCCTGACCACCTGCTGCACCTGCAAGCTGGGTTTTTGCGACTCATGCACAAGGACCCCGAGGTCCCTCTGCACCGTCGCCTGCTGCAGTTTTTCGCCCCATAAGTAATAGTCCTTCCTACCATTCTTCCTACCAAAGTGGACCACCTCACACTTGCCAACGTTAAATTCCATTTGCCAGTTCCTGGCCCATTCGCCCAGCCTATCTAGATCCTTCTGCAGACTCTCCACACCCTCCGCACAATTTGCCGTTCCCCCAATCTTGGTGTCATCAGCAAATTTCGACACTCTACACTCGGTTCCCTCCTCCAGATCATCTATATAAATGGTAAAAAGCTGAGGCCCCAGCACCGACCCCTGGGGCACTCCACTAGTCACCATCCGCCAATCCGAATAGCACCCCTTGACCCCCACTCTCTGCCTCCTATTTGACAACCAATCCTCTATCCACGCTAACACCCTACCCCCAACTCCATGTCCCTCGACCTTCTGCAATAACCTCTTGTGAGGCACTTTGTCAAACGCCTTCTGAAAATCTAGAAAGACCACATATCACATTCACATATCATGAAACAGGTGAATGATGGTAACAAATTTTGTAAGACATCCATATTTCAGCAAAATCTTCCAGAATGCCTCATGATTTACAAAATTAGCAGCCTTTAATCAAGAGGTAAGGAAGGCATGAATGAGGGTTTCAACAGGAGATGAGTTGTGATTGGGGCAAAGTTGGACAATGTTACATAGAACATTACAGCATGGTACAGGCCCTTCGGCTCTCAATGTTGTGCTGAGCTATGTCCAATCCCAAGATCAAGCTATCCTCTTCCTATAATTCTGGAGTGCTCCATGTGCCTATCCAATAACCATTTGAAAGTTCCTAAAGTGTCTGACTCCACTATGACAGCAGGCAGTCTATTCCACACCCTAACCACTCTCTGGGTGAAGAATCTACCTCGGACATCCCTTCTATATCTCCCACCATGAACCATGTTACGGAGGTGGAAATAGGCGGTCCTAATGGAGCATATATATGTTCGAAGCTCATCACAATATGACACCAAGATTGTGAGCAATCTTAAACTGTTACCAAGGAGAGGGATTGTAGATGGAATCTGGAGCAGGATCAGTCTTTGGAGCAGTCTTCAGTCTTCCCTTGTTTGCTGGAGCAGACGAGGAAGGAGCATCAGAGAGAAAGCTAAGACTTTACCTGTTAAAAACCTGTTTAAAATAAGTTTAAAGCACTTTGTTCTTTGTAGAACTGTTTAAAGCATTTACTTATTGTATTTACTGCTTTAAGAATTGTGAGGGAGTGATTATCAGGCAGTTGTGGCCCATCAGCTTTAATTATCAAGTGTCCACACGGTGAAGCCTTACATTGTTTGCTGGAGCAGACGAGGAAGGAGCATCAGAGAGAAAGCTAAGACTTTACCTGTTAAAAACCTGTTTAAAATAAGTTTAAAGCACTTTGTTCTTTGTAGAACTGTTTAAAGCATTTACTTATTGTATTTACTGCTTTAAGAATTGTGAGGGAGTGATTATCAGGCAGTTGTGGCCCATCAGCTTTAAATCAGCGCCAAGTTTAAAAGGAGGCCTGGTGTAGATAGCGGGCAGCGTCGGAGTGGGCAGCGGAGTGAGAGGGAAGCAGAGTGAGCTATTAGGGCTTAATATCAAAAAGGGCTGGAAGGAAAAAAGGCCAGGTTGAAAGAACAAGGAAAAAAAAAAAAATTTTTTTTTTCAAAACTACTACAGCAAAAAACAAGGAAAAATTTTTTTCCCAAAACAAATTATATTGAATAATGGAGGGGCATGTGATGTGCGGTTCCTGTATGATGTGGGAACTGGTGGACCCCAGGGTCCTTCCCAGTGGCCATGTCTGCAGTAAGTGCAGGTTGCTGGAGGAGCTCCAGCTCAAGGTGGATGAGCTGGCCTCTGAGCTACAGACACTGAGGCTCATCAGGGGGAGAGAGGGTGTCATTGTCAATGGGGTGCAAGTGACATCCACCCCCCCTAGACTGTCTAAATCTAAGGGTCAGGAACAAAAGGGGGCTGCTGGGAGGAGGAAGGGGGGTGAGGAGCGGAGGCCTCAGCCTCTTAATCTGCATAACAGGTTTGAGGTTCTTGCTTCCAGTCTGGAAGAGGACGAGGCAGGTGAGGTTGGTGAGCAAACTGCACACGGTACAGTGATGCAGCAGGACATAGGCAAAGAGAAGGGGAAAAGGAACGTAGTAGTGATTGGGGATAGTGGGGTGAAGGGTATTGACACTGTCCTTTGTCACAATGACAAAGTGCACAGAAGGGTGTGTTGTCTGCCTGGTGCTCGGGTACGGGATGTCGCAGCTGGGCTGCAGAGGAATCTGGAGTGGGAGGGTGAGAACCCAGTTGTGGTGGTACATGTGGGTGCCAGCGACGTAGGCAAAGTGCGGACTGAGGATCTGGGGAGGGAGTATGAGAAGCTGGGAATGGAATTAAAAAGTAGAACCGACAAGGTGGTCTTCTCTGGGCTACTGCCTGAACCGAGTGCAGACGGGTGTAGGGTTGACAGGATAAAGGAAGTGAATGGGTGGCTCAGAGATTGGTGTGGGAGGAATGGGATCGAATTTATGGGGCATTGGCACCAGTATTGGGGTAGGTGGGACTTGTTCGGGCGGGATGGGGTTGGTCTGAATCGTGCTGGGACCAGAGTGCTGGCGAATCGAGTAAAGAGGACTGTAGACAGGGCTTTAAACTAATTAGTGGGGGGGAGGGTGCGAGGGTAGGTGATGTTAGGAGGTCTACAGTTAAGGATAGGGTACAGGTAAGGGAGGAGGCTGAGGATGTCCCAAGTGGTGGCGTTACGGCAAATAGGGTCCAGAAGAAGGCTGGGATGAAAGCGCTTTATCTGAATGCACGAAGCATTCGGAATAAAGTGGATGAGCTGGTGGCGCAGATCGACACAAATGGATACGATCTGGTGGCCATTACAGAGACGTGGCTGCAAGGTGACAGGGACTGGGAGATGAATGTACAGGGCTATCAAGTGTTTAGGAAGGATAGGCAGGAGGAAAGAGGGGGTGGCGTAGCTCTGCTGATTAAGGACAGCATCAAGGTGGTAGCAAGGGATGATATCGGAGCCAAAGAGCAGAAAGTGGAATCGTTGTGGGTGGAGATTAGGAACAGCAAAGGGAGGAAGACGCTGGTGGGTGTCGTCTATAGGCCCCCGAATAATGATCTGGAGGTGGGGCGGGCTGTTAACGCGCAAATAAGTGCGGCGTGCAGGAATGGGACGGCAGTAGTTATGGGGGATTTCAATCTGCATATTGATTGGTCGACCCATGTTGGACGAGGTGGGCTCGAGGAGGAGTTCTTGGAATGCTGCCGGGATAGTTTCCTGGAACAGTGTGTGTTGGAGCCGACGAGGGAGCGAGCTATCTTGGATCTGGTGCTATGTAATGAGGCGGGTAGAATTAGGGACCTTGAGGTGAAGGATCCTCTTGGAGAGAGTGATCATTGTATGGTGGAGTTTCTGTTGCAGATGGAGGAGGAGAAAGTGGGTTCCCGGACACGTGTCCTTTGTTTGAATAGAGGGGAGTATGGTAGGATGAGAGAAGAATTGGCGAATGTGGACTGGGGGAGCACGTTGGAAGGTAGGTCTGCTGAGGAGCAGTGGAGGATCTTTAAGGAGATCTTTCTTGGTGCTCAGCAGAAATTTATTCCGATGGTTAAAAAGGACAGTAGGAAGAGAGGTAATAAGCCGTGGATAACGAAGGAGGTGAAGGAAAGTGTTAAATTAAAAGCGGAGGAATTTAGAGTAGCTAAGAGTAGTGGGCGAGAAGAGGATTGGGAAAGGTTTAAATGTCAACAAAGATTGACAAAAAAGTTGATAAAGGAGGGTAGAAGAAGCTATGAAGCTGGGCTAGCGCTTAATATAAAAAAGGATAGCAAGAGTTTTTATAAATATATAAAAAGGAAGAGGCTGGCTAGGGTGAACGTTGGTCCCTTAGCGGATGAGAAAGGGGACCTAGTGGTAGGGGATGGGGATATGGCTAAGGTCTTGAATAACTTTTTTGTTTCTGTCTTCACGGAGGAGGACGTGAATAATTTGCCGGGTGTTAGCGATGGAAAGGTGGTAGGACTGGAGGGTCTTAATGACATTACTGTTACTAGAGAGGTGGTGCGCGACAGACTGGAGGGGCTGATTGTGGACAAGTCCCCAGGACCGGATGGAATGCATCCGAGGGTTCTGAAAGAAATGGCGGAGGTGATAGTGGATGCCTTGGTGGTTATTTTCCAGACGTCGCTGGATTCCGGGGAAGTGCCGGAGGATTGGAAAACGGCTAATGTTACGCCGTTGTTTAAGAAGGGTGCCAGGCAAAAGGCGGGGAATTACAGGCCGGTTAGTTTAACGTCTGTGGTAGGTAAAATGTTAGAATCCGTCATTAAGGAGGAAATTGCGAGGCATCTTGAAGGGAATTGCTTGATAGGGCAGACGCAACACGGTTTCATTAAAGGGAAGTCGTGTCTGACAAATTTACTGGAGTTCTATGAGGATGTGTCTAGGGCGGTGGATAGAGGAGAGCCGGTGGATGTGGTCTTTCTGGATTTTCAGAAGGCGTTTGATAAGGTACCTCACAAGAGGTTACTGCAGAAGGTCAGAGGACATGGAGTTGGGGGTAGGGTGTTAGCGTGGATAGAGGATTGGTTGTCAAATAGGAGGCAGAGAGTGGGGGTCAATGGGTGCTATTCGGATTGGCGGTTGGTGACTAGTGGGGTGCCCCAGGGGTCGGTGCTGGGGCCTCAGCTATTTACCATTTATATAGATGATCTGGAGGAGGGAACCGAGTGTAGGGTGTCGAAATTTGCTGATGACACCAAGATTGGGGGAAAGGCAAATTGTGCGGAGGGTGTGGAGAGTCTGCAGAAGGATCTAGATAGGCTGGGCGAATGGGCCAGGAAATGGCAAATGGAATTTAATGTTGGCAAGTGTGAGGTGGTCCACTTTGGTAGGAAGAATGGTAGGAAGGACTATTACTTACGGGGCGAAAAACTGCAGCAGGCGACGGTGCAGAGGGACCTCGGGGTCCTTGTGCATGAGTCGCAAAAACCCAGCCTGCAGGTGCAGCAGGTGGTCAGGAAGGCGAATGGGATGCTGGCCTTCATAGCGAGGGGGATTGAATATAAAAGTAGGGAGGTCTTGCTGCAGCTGTATAGGGCATTGGTGAGGCCGCAACTGGAGTACTGTGTGCAGTTTTGGGCGCCGCACCTGCGCAAGGATATTTTGGCCTTGGAGGGAGTGCAGAGGAGGTTTACTAGGCTGATACCGGAGTTGAGGGGGTTGAGCTATGAGGAGAGGCTGAATAAACTAGGCTTGTACTCGTTAGAGTTTAGAAGAATGAGGGGAGATCTCATTGAGACGTATAAGATGATGAATGGGATGGATAGGATAGAGGTGGAAAGACTCTTCCCGCTCAAAAAAGACAGTAGGACTAGGGGGCACAGCCTCAAGATAAAGGGGGGGCGGTTCAGAACGGAGTTGAGGAGGAACTTCTTCACTCAAAGGGTGGTGAATCTCTGGAATTCTCTGCCCGTTGAAGTGGTGGAGGCTGCCTCGCTAAATATTTTTAAGAAGCGGGTTGATGGGTTTTTGATAAGAGAGGGGATTAAGGGTTATGGGGAGAGGGCGGGAAAGTGGAACTGAGCCACGACAGATCAGCCATGATCTTATTGAATGGCGGGGCAGGCTCGAAGGGCCAGATGGCCTACTCCTGCTCCTATTTCTTATGTTCTTATGTTCTTATGTTCCCAATATTTAATTAGAGGAAATTTCTCCTCATCCAATACAGGATGTTGGATAAGCTGTCTGATAACTTCTCCATTGTTGCTGAATTTAAAGAAGTTCTGGTGAGGTACATCTAATGCTGTGCTCTCAGATGATGTCACTGAGAGGCAGTGTGTAGATGAGAAATAAGACAGGGCCTCCTTTTCCGCTTTCTTGTTTATCTCCCCCTCCCCCCACCTCCAATATCCCTTGATTCCCAGAGAAATCAAAAATGTGCCTATCCGCGGTGGGCTTGGGGAAGAGTTGGAATGCTGCCAGGATAGTTTCCTTGAACAATGTGTGACGGAACTGACGAGGGAGTGAGCTAGGGATCTTGTTGTGAGGGATCCTCTTGGGACGAGCGATCATTGTACGGTTGAGTTTTTGATGCAGATGGAGGTTGGGAAAGTAGGGTCCTGGACCTGTGTCCTCTGTTTGAACAGAGGGGGGTACGATAAGATGAGAGAGGAATTGGCAAATGTAGATTGGGGACGCAGATTGGTCGGTAGGACTGCTGAGGAACAGTGGAGGATCTTGAAGGAGATCTTTTTCGGTGCTCAGCAGAAATATATTCCAGTGGTAAAGAAGGAATGCAGGAGAAGGGATAATCAGCCGTGGTTATCGAAGGAAATAAAGGAGAGTATTAAATTAAAAGCTGATGTGTTTAGAGTGGCTAAAAGTAGTGGGCGAGTAGAAGATTGGGAGAGGTTTAAAAATCAACAAAGAATGACTAAGAAGTTGATAAAGAAGGATAGACTATGAAGCTAAACTAGCACTAAATATAAAAAAGGACAGTAAGAGTTTTTACAAATATATAAAGGGGAGGAGGCTGGCTGGAGTGAATGTTGGACCCTTAGAGGATGAGAGGGAGGATTTAGTGGTGGGAGATGAGGAAATGGCGGAGGCCTTAAATAATTTTTTTGCCTTGGTCTTCACGGAGGAGTATGCGAATAGTTTGCCGGATATTAAAGATAGAAGGATGATAGGAGTTGAGGGCCTGAATGCGATTACTGTCACTAGAGAGGTAGTGCTTGATCGACTAGCGGGACTGATGGTGGACAAGTCCCCAGGACCGGAAGGAATGCATCCCAGGGTTCTGAAGGAAATGGCAGAGGTGATAGTAGATGCCTTAATGATTATTTACCAAACTTCGCTGGATTCCGGGGAAGTGCCGGAAGATTGGAAAACGGCTAATGTTACGCCGCTGTTTAAAAAAGGTAGCAGGCAAAAGGCAGGGAATTATAGGCCAGTTAGTTTAACGTCTGTTGTTGGAAAAATGCTGGAATCCATCATCAAAGAAGAAATAGCGAGGCACCTAGAGAAGAATTGTTTGATAGAGCAGACGCAGCACGGATTCGTTAAGGGGAAGTTGTGTTTGACAAATTTATTGGAATTCTATGAGGATGTGACTAGTGCAGTAGACAGAGGGGAACCGGTGGATGTGGTGTTTCTCGATTTTCAGAAGGCATTTGATAAGGTGCTGCACAGAAGGTTGCTTCAGAAGGTTAGGGGGCATGGAGGTTGGGGGTAAGGTGTTAGCATGGATAGAGGATTGGCTGTCTAATAGGAGGCAGAGAGTTGGTATCAATGGGTGCTATTCTGATTGGCGGTTGGTGACTAGTGGAGTGCCACAGGGATCAGTGTTGGGGCCTCAGCTATTTACCATTTATATAGATGATCTGGAGGAGGGGGCTGAGTGTAGGGTGTCGAAATTTGCTGATGACACAAAGATGAGTGGAAAAGCAAATTGTGCGGAGGGTGTGGAAAGTCTGC
The DNA here is from genome assembly GCF_965287045.1 of Carcharhinus amblyrhynchos. Taxonomy (NCBI): domain Eukaryota; kingdom Metazoa; phylum Chordata; class Chondrichthyes; order Carcharhiniformes; family Carcharhinidae; genus Carcharhinus; species Carcharhinus amblyrhynchos. Next base: position 10,809,819 of record NC_137337.1, read on the forward strand.
AGAGGAATCTAGATAGGCTGAGCGAGTGGTCGAGGACCTGGCAGATGGAGTATAATGTTAGCAAGTGTGAGGTTATCCACTTTGGCAGGAATAATAGTAGGAGGGATTACTATTTAAAAGGGTGTAAAGCTGCAGCATGCTACGGTGCAGGGACCTGGGGGTCCTTGTGCATGAGTCGCAAAAACCCAGTCTGCAGGTGCAGCAGGTGATCAAGAAGGCGAATAGGATGCTGGCCTTTATAGCGAGGGGGATAGAATATAAAAGCAGGGAGGTCTTGCTGCGATTGTTCAGGGCACTGGTGAGGCTGCAGCTGGAGTAGTGTGTGCAGTTTTGGTTGCCGCACTTGCACAAGGATATTTTGGCCTTGGAGGGAGTGCAGAGGAGGTTCACTAGGCTGATTCTGGAGATGAGGGGGTTGGACTATGAAGAGAGACTAAATAGACTGGGCCTGTACTCGTCGGAGTTTAGAAGGATGAAGGGGGATCTTATAGAGACTTATAAGATGATGAAAGGGATGGATAGGGTAGAGGTAGAGAGATTCTTCCCGCTTAGAAAGGACAGCAGGACTAGAGGGCACAGCCTCAAGATAAGGGGGGGGGGGTGCAGTTTAGAACGGAGTTGAGGAGGAACTTCTTCACTGAAAGGGTGGTGAATCTCTGGAATTCTCTGCCCGTTGATGTGGTGGAGGCTACCTCGCTAAATATATTTAAGTCATGGGTAGATAGGTTTTTTGGTAGGCAAGGGGATTAAGGGTTATGGGGAGAAAGCGGGAAAGTGGAACTGAGCCACTTCAGATCAGCCATGATCTTATTGAATGGCGAGGCAGGCTCAAAGGGCTAGATGGCCTACTCCTGCTCCTACTTCTTATGTTCTTAAATAGACTCAAGATGAAGCACAGGACCCTCTAGGGCACAGAATTCAAAGATTCGCAAGTCTGAGTGAAGAAATTTCTCCTCATCTCAGTCCTAGAAGATCTTATGACTGCGTCTCAGCCAGGGGAAACTTCTTAGTAACTCCCTGATCAAGCCCTTTCAGAATATTGTACGTTTCAATGAGATCACCTCTTATTCTTCTTATCTACAAAGGTATGCTCCAATTATTTAGCCTCATAGAATGATCTTCTCATCACCACACTGAAACCATAGCTTTGCTTGACTACTCACTAACCATTGCTGATTTTAAATGGCATTTCAACATCTCCCTAATTATAATATGGGTGGAGTTGTCCCTTAAGGTCTCAGCAAAAGGAAATGAGATTGGCATGCAATTACATTTCTGAATAGTCCTGCCTGCTCCAAAATCATTTTACTTTTATATGAGGTTAAAAAAAATTACTTGCACAGCTTAAATTGCAAATGCAAAATGGCTAGATACAAAGGGGCTATTTGTGCTTGTACCTCTTGGGAACGCTGTTTCTTCCTCTTTATCTATTAGAAGATGGATGCAAAATTATAACCCAGTGCACATTAGACCTCCTGCCTGAGCGGATTAGGGAAGAAATGTCATAAATTTATGATATTGGCATATTTCAGTGTAGGAAAAGTTTATATCCATTCTTTATCATTTTACATCTACAGATAAAAATGCATTGAATAAAGTTTATTAGCCTTACCAAGCTCATTTCTTTCACAGATCATGTACTCCTCTAATTAACTGAGGGGAAATTTGTGGAAGATTTACACAAAACTCTTAAAAATAACAAAGCTAAACTCCACACTATCTACTAATGTTGACACAGGGTAATAGCTAACATTAAGGAAGAATGCAGCATGATGCAAGAGGACATTTTAAAAGAATGTTAAATGGAAAATCTACTTTAAAATAGTTAAGAAGTGATGCATTTTGTTAGGAAAAGCAGAAACATTTTCACCTTAGAAAATAAGAAACTGGGTGAGATAAAAAAAGCTATGCGTTCGAAGGATATAGGTGGACAAATACCATTGCAGATCAGCAAAGCAGCAAAAAAAATGAAAAAAAAAACTGGAACAATTTCTAAGGGTATAAAATTCAAAAGTAGTTAAATTAGATCCCTGAAAGTTGGGAATCAAGTAGATAAGGTAGTTAGGAAGGCATACGGTGTCTTGGCATTTATTGGTAGGGGGATTGAATTTAAGAGCCGCAACGTCATGTTGCAACTGTACAAAACTCTGGTGCGTTCGCACTTGGAGTATTGTGTGCAGTTCTGGTCCCCACATTATAGGAAGGATGTGGAGGCATCGGAGAGGGTGCAGAGGAGGTTTACCAGGATGTTGCCTGGTATGGAGGGAAGGTCCTATGAGGAGAGACTGAGGGATTTGAGGTTGTTTTCGTTAGAAAGAAGGCAGCTAAGAGGGGACCTTATTGAAACATATAAGATGGTTAGAGGTTTAGATAGGGTGGACAGTGATAGCCTTTTTCCTCGGGTGGAGAAAGCTAGCACGAGGGGGCATAGCTTTAAATTAAGGGGTGGCAGTTATAGGACGGATGTCAGAGGTAGGTTCTTTACCCAGAGGGTGGTGAGGGATTGGAATGCCCTGCCTGCTGCAGTTGTAGATGCGCCTAGTTTGGGGGCGTTTAAGAGATCCGTGGATAGGTTTATGGATGGAAAGGGGATTAGTTTAGGTTAGAGGGTCATTGCTTTTTTAATTGGTCGGCGCAACATCGTGGGCCGAAGGGCCTGTTCTGCGCTGTAATGTTCTGTGTTCTATGTTCTAGTCTAGGACCTTGGTCAGGCCACACTAATTGGGTACTGTGCACAGTTGTCCACATACAATAAAGCACATGAGAAAGTGCAAAAAAGATTTCAAGTATGTTACCAGACAGATATTAGAGCTATCAAGAAAGATTGAACTCACTGGGACATTTTTCTTTTGTAAAGGTAGGTGATCTAACAGCGATCTTTAAAATTATGAAGGGATTGGACAGGTTAAATGTGGAGAGATCACTTGTCACATCATTTGAGCACAAGAACTAAAAGGAGGAGTAGGCCATCTGGCTGCAAGTACAAGATAATTACTAATAAATCCAAAAGGGAAATGAGGTAATTCTCTTGGAATGTGGAACTTTTTATTTTCTTTCCTGGGATTTGGGTGTCACTGCAAGACCAGTATTTGTTGCCCATCCTTAATTACCCTTGAAGTAAGTGGTTTGCTAGGCCATTTCAGAGGGCGGGCTGTTCAAATCTACATTAACTTTGACAGAACTGGAAGAGCCCACCAGCACGGCATCTGAAAAACACAACCCCTTTTGCTATAATGCCTTGACAACTAGGAGCCAGCAAAGCACTTTTCTCCAGTGAATCAACTTCACCCTCCTTGGTATTCAAACCCATTTAACAATTTCATTCTGTCCTTCCAACATGATCTTCTCCAGTCTTGCTACCTCCTCTCTTGTGGGTCTGCCTCCTGTGTATTCCCCTACCTTTCTGATCAGTGTCAGTGCTTGTGCAGTTGTCACACATCTGCAGTGTGCAACACTATTCTTATGTGCCTTCCCTTTCAAAAGCCCCCCTCAAAAGCAAACACAACTGCTGTTGCTTCTCTATCAATCCCTGCTCAGTGTCCTCTGAATTTTATAAAGCTCCTTGGGATGGTTGTCACGTAGATAATGCTATTAAGTGTAAATTGTTTTTCTTTTTAACAAAAAATTCAATACACCATAAAATCAATGCTGTGTTGGAAACAAGATCACCTACATCATGATAATCTACAGAAAAAGAAATCACACACCAGCTTCCATTACTGATTTTTCTAACACACTCAATGTTGTTTTAACCCATCAAATCCTCTCAGACTCCCCTTATTTATATTAATCTCAAAGCAAAATAGAGGTTTAAATTTGATTAACAATCAGCATCTGTAATTATAGTTGCATATATATATAGCAAATGCCCCGAAAGTGTCTCTGGAGGGTACCAGATAATCAAGGAATTGAGCAGCTAAAGTATTCCTGGGTATAAATGGGTGACAGACCTGAATTGGGTGAACCAGGCTCACAGAAAGAGCAGCACAGTTTTACAAGATTTTCATCAAGAATAATTTTCTGTAATATGATAATTACTTCACCAGCTTAGTAATTACAGGTCATCTTCATTTGTTTCCTATCAGTTAATTCTGATAGCTTAATTCCTTTTAGGGAAATTGGTGGCCAGCCGCCACTGATTATTTTGTTAAGTGTTATTTGAATAGACAGGACAGAGAGTTATTAATCAGCCCGTTTCCAATTAGCATCATGTTTAACCCAGTGATGGACACCCCAAGGTGAAGTATTCATAATGCCTTTTAGATTGCTATTAGTCAATTTATCTCCTCTCAACTAAATCATAATTAAATATCTTATTTCTTAACACGTTCACTAGTCACAATGTCTTTGTCCTTTGAAAAGCTGCCTCAAGATGTTAATTTGAAAGTAAGACAAAAATAGCTACTGGAAACTGCAAGTGTATTCTAGCATTACCACTGAAAATATTAGCTCAGAGTATAATATATGATATAAAAACCATGGTACAATTAAAATGTTGGATAATGAACTTCTGGTTTGACCATTTATGCACTGTATAATAAGAATAGACAGAAGGTGGTGTGCGCAAAAAATATACATGGGGTTGCTTCCATAAATGTTAGCGTTAATGCCATAACATCTTGAATCACATAAAAATTTAAGTAATCAGAACTGATCATTGATAAATTGTCAGTTACATTTCTAGTTTTGCAAATATTTTGTATGTCGCACCAGCTTAAAAGTTTCCAGTTATCCACTACATTGTACAGTATATTACAGTTCAAATAGTATTGGATGCAATATGAAGTATTAAGCCTCCTTTGGATGGGAGATGATGTGGATGGGAGATGGTAACATTTACTGTGATTAGTCAGCAAGAGACCAAGATAGTCATGTCTCATTCTGATCCATCTCTCATTCCCAACCCTGATGACTGTCTTCTCTCTCCCTGTCTATTCCTCCCTTCTCCCTCTGTCTCACCTATCTTACCCACCTCTCTTCCCTCTCACTCTTGCCCGTGACTACTTCCAAAAATTCACCAGTCAAAATTAGATTATGACTTTGCCTTTTTGAACTTGGGTGTTGCTGTTTTTGTCCTGTAACAAGTCTCCCTCCTCAGCTCCCTGCCTCACTTGTTGGCTATTTGTTCATTTACCATGTATGAATGATTCTTTGCAGAATTCAAAATGTTGCTTCTCCAGGATCAGAGCATGATTAGTTGGCATTCCATTGTTTGTTAATATCTTATCTGGTCACCTACATTTAGATCTGATGTCCTTTCCAATTCTGAAGTTGAATTATTATTTTCTTTTTAATTAAAATGTTGTTTGATGTTCCAGCTTTTGCAGCGACAACCATTTGAAACAAGATGGTGCAACCAGGTTTGCGAACTTCGTGTTCTGTTGGAAGGTCATCAACCTGAAGTGTTAACTCTGTTTAGAATCATAGAATAGAATTTCTGCAGTGCAGAAAGAGGGCATTCAGCCCATTGAGTCTGCACCGACAACAATCCCACCCAGGCCCTATCCCCATAACCCTGCATATCCCTCTACGCATCCCAGGATACTAAGGGGCAGTTTAGCCTGGCCAATCAGCCCATGCTGCACATCTTTGGACTGTGGGAGGAAACCGGAGCGCCCAGAGGAAACCCACATAGAAGCAGGGAGAATATGCAAACTCCACACAGACAGTGACCCAAGCTGGGAATCGAACCCAAGCCCCTGGTGCTATGAGGCAGCTGTGCTAACCACTGTGCCACCATGCTGCCAAATTTCTTGCCACAGATGCTGCCTGACCTGCTGACTATTTCAAGCATTTTTAAAAATTACATATTTTTGTGAATTTCATGAATGTTGTTAGTTAGTTCACCCCCCTGCCCCCTCCTTGACCTCTTAATTTGCTATGTCTAGAATTTGATTTTGGGGTCAGGGTGGTTTGGCAGAGGGTCTGTCAGAATATTAGCAACAGATTATAACTGGAGAATTAATGGTCTATTTCTGACCAGGTGAAAAGTTAGTTTTCTACAAAAAGATGTAGTCATGCATGATGCAAGTTGCACTGTCAATGTTTTAAATGCCGTCTTCGCCACTTGCATCATTCACTTTTGTCAGGGCAGCCTGCTGGAAAGGGCAAATGGCACTAAGCAGTTGCAGTGCCAAAAGAGACAATTCGAAAAGCTCAGTCTATGTTGTTATTAAGCACATCAACTATTTCAGGTAGTTCTCTAAGTACTTGCCCTGTACTTAACAATTTAAACATTGTTAAATTCAGGTAAAGCTGGGTCCTCAAACAATTTCAATCATTTGTTCAAACCTCATTAAAATGCAATTACCTTACTGATGAGATTTTGGTTCAAGTGCCAACAATTACAAGTGGCGCTGGTTAATTGGAGACTTACTGCCTTTTTAAAAAAACATTGGTTATTGCATTTTTTTAGTTTTTATGTCCCTGGGCAAAATTTGTCAATACCCAACATTCCCACTACAAACATTGGAGGCTCTTGTATTCTATATTTTGTTTGTACTGACTGACAACTTGCTGTATACTAAACAACTGACAACCTTTTGATTATGTTAGGAGATATTTGATGCTTATTTTTGTGAACGTAATACATTAAGTTAAATAGCCTGCACTGCCACTAGTGAACGAAAGGACTAGAATACAACTTAAAAATGGACTTAAAGGCCTACATATACAATGAGACCATATACATTATTAAAAACAAATACCAGCCAGTTAATTTAAGTTAGTTCAAGGCTGCAATCTAATCTCAGGATTCAGATGATAAAATCAATTTAGGTTACTGTGGAATTAATCCTGTTTTTCTTTCTAACAAATTCTGATCTGACGGAGGAGTATTTTGCTATTAGGAAACTAGAGGAGTGCATAATTCTATTAAAAAACATTGTGAGTGAATACTGATCATTGTCATTATTTTGCATTAGTAGTGGTGAAAATATCAATCATTTCCATTGCTGTGATATTTTGGTGCAATATAATGGTAAGCAATGGTTAAGCCCTTTTTCACTTCTTATTCTTAAAAACATTTTCAATTCCTTGAAAATGAAGGAATTGAATTTTTGAAAATATTGACTTTAATTAGGGGTATGATTCCACAGAATCAGAGTTTGCCTAATAACTTAACTCATGTCATGAGTCTGCCTCAACAATAAGTGTCTTTATTAACCTACAGAAAATGTTTGAAATTCACAGCCGACCTGCTAGCATTGGTGAAAGGTGAAATAGTCATCCAGTGAGCTCTGTCTTTGTTTGAACAAAGAGTAAAGAAAGTTACAGCACAGGAACAGGCCCTTCAGCCCTCCAAGCCTGCACTGACCATTCCTTTTGCCCTTCTGTTTGCCCTTCTTTTGTTTCTCATAAGAATGTACCTCAACTGAATCCAAGCTATCACCTCTTTAAAGGCAACCCAGGTCCGTTTTCAACTGGTTGAAACTGACACTTCTCCATTTAAGCATTTTTACTCAAGAATTCCCCTTGTCTGTTGCCACAACTAATCTCAATGTTATGATATTGTAGTCTCTGTTCTAAGTGTGTGTAGTGTAAATTGGGCATTACTCTGAATGGAAATGGAGTGAATCTTTGTTCTCCAGTGAGCCTTATTCTGTTTCACTTCAATGCCTGGGTTCAACTCTGGATCCAGATTCAAGCTGGATTTAGACTATCTGCCTGATTTTAACTTTGCATAAGTTAACGGCCAGAATTTTCCAGCCATTCACTCTGGCGGGATTCTCTAGTCCTGCTGTAGTGAATGGAGATTTGGATATGTGCCAAATTCTCCGTCCTTGTTGACGGGGCACGAATAGCTGGAAAATTTCGCCCAATGTGTTTTGAATAGTAAAATTCGGGCCTTATGTAATTCTGCACAAAGCAAAATCCTACTGCATTGATTTTACAAGTGTAGTAAAAAATGTACTCGAAGGGCTAAGGGAACAATAATATTATCAATAAGTAATATTTTATGTGCGATTGACCTGAAGTTTCTGCCAAGGTTACAGCAGATGTATGTAGTCTAGTTGTTCAGTCACCCAAGGTAATTTTCAGCAATCGTACCTGATGTGATGATACTGAATAACATCTATAATTTTGTTTTAGTTCGAGTTCACTGTTTAATATGTAAAATAAAACCTAACTTGCTGTCAGTAATCAACACTGCAGCCCTGTTTGTAATGCAATGGGAACATCTTGATTAGATTGGAGCAGTGTATTGACAGCCAAAGCCTGTCCTCCATGATATATAACAATGATTATTACTTTTCAACGAAATATTTTCTTCTGCGGGAACAGAATGATACAATACAACTTGCATTTGTGAGACATCCATAACATAATTAAACATCCCAAAGCACATCACATCGGAGAGAATGGAACAAATGGTAGTGGAGGAATTGGCAAAGTTAATTGCATCTTTTATAATAGTTTTTAAGGAGGCTTTTAAAGGCAAAAGAGTAAAGTAACGAGATGAAGAGCTTTGGGAAAGGAGTCCCAGTGGGTTGATTGAAAACTCTCTCTTGAATGAGAAGCCCTCGAACATAACATAACACCTCAGGCAGGATTCAGAGGATCATATTGTGTGGGCAAAAAATAAGGCTCAAAATGGGTAAGGAAAGGTTATTAGTTTAGGGTTTTAAATTTGATGTGTTAGGGTATGGGGAGCAAATAAATCAACGTTAGAATTACTACTCAACATGATAAACTCCATGTAAAAATTGCACTCTAACCATACACATACTTCCTGTCCTGTATGGTTTTAAGTGACAGAGAATATAGTATGGAATAAATGACTGGTTGTGCCTGTTTACCCGATCACAACTACGAAACAAAATTCAGTGTCATTTTCTCTGCCTCTGTTGTGGTTGATGCTGGCAAGACTAAAATTTGTTGCCCATTCCTAGTTTCTCTGAGAAAGTAGTGGCAGGTTGCCACCTTGAATGTGTGCTTGCATGATAATTGTTTTTAACAAATGACTATGGTGCTTCTGAGACATTATGATTCGATCAGGTACTAAGGGATTAGAATCCTGCGTAGTTCAGTCTTGGAAAACACGAAGGACCAGATGAACTTTTGCAAAGATCTGGCAGGTTTTGTAGGCTCTTGTGGTGCCAGCTCACAAATTACAATGCCAGTATGTGGGTTGCAAGTCTAATACCATAATCACCATGCCATGTATCCTGTCACAGTCGTTAGCACTGCTGCCTCACAGCACCAGGGACACAGGTTCAGTTCCCGGCTTGGGTCATTGTCTGTGTGGAATGTGCATGTTCTCCCCGTGTCTGCATGAGTTTCTTCCGGGTGCTCCTGTTTCCTCCCACAGTCCGAAAGGCATGCTGGTTAGATGGGTTGACTATGCAAAATTCTCCACCGGTGTACCCGAACAGGTGCTGGAGTGAGACAACTAAGGGATTTTCACAGTAAACCTAGTTGTCACACAAATAAATAAACTGTAAACAAAACAATATTTGCACTTAGGCTGAAAATTGCTCTTGAGGTTGAGTTAATGACAGTCTGTGCTCAAATTTCAACAATTGTGGCTGTAATGTCATCCAAAGCCTCAACACGTTTTCAACCAGCACCTTGCTCCTATTATTCATTCAAAGTTGTTGCCTTGAAAATGTCAGACTGCTAAGAGATTTGGTGGTTAGAAAAGCTACCTTAGAGCTCTAGTGTTCTTCTACACAGTGAGGAAATTCCACAGCAATGTAATTGGTGTTGTCAGTTATTGATAGATACAACACTGTCCCCTCCATGTTTGTTGACAGGTGCCAGTGGCAGGAGTCTGAATATTGACTAAAACTTGACAGCTGATTGAAAAACAAGCTGACCTTTTCATCTCAGTGCTGGGCACTTGAAAGCTGCCTGTCAATAACCCCTAATTTCAAATTATTATACTAGAACCTGAAATAAGACCTAACTTGCAGAAATATTAAGTCTGCAATGAAATCACTAATTTTATTGTAATTTCAATTTGGTAAATTAACAGTTTCCCCTCACAGAAAACATAATTTTCATGATTCTGATGATGAGGAATGCCATTGCTGTTGAATGGAACACCTTTGTACTTTCCACAGCCATTGCTAGCTGGGAATAGTCTTATGTATAGCTGTAGCTTAGTTGGAGATCCACTGAAGCTCACTGTACTCCGTTCTGTATGGTATTTTGTTTTATTGTTTTGCCTTACTGTAGTGTGATAGATGCTACTAAATATAAGAGAAGTATTAAAATAGCTCAGACTGACAGGAGAACATATCGGTGACTAGTAAAAAAGCATTGCGATTCTTTCTTTTGGTGCTTGGAGTAGAGGTGGTTGTTCGCATGTAGGATTTGTGCAGGAAAAGTATACATTGTGGGTTTTCCTGTGCTGCAAGATTAGTCCCTTCCATGCTGCACAACTGAGATTGGTTGTTTACATTTGTAGTATCAGGCGTGATTATCTTCTCATTCACATTAATGGGTAGATGAGCACAGAAGTGGAAATCCACAGTCTATAATTTTAGGTGCTACTAGTGCAATTGAATGTTAGAAAATATTGGGATCCAAATATATAATTGCTGGATTGTGAATGCAGCATCTGTGGCTTCTCTGCTAGGTACTTAAATGGGAGAGAGAGATGGTAGAATTTTTTGCATTTGAAGATCTCACCTGCCAATTGCAACCACTCCTCTTTGAATTTGGGAATTAATTTACGGAGACATCTTGCAATTCAGATTATGGCTGGGATTTTCCACGTCTTTCGCCACATGTATCATGGCGACGGAGCCGGCTGACATTGGCCACAGGCAGAATCTTTTGGTCCCGCCGCTGTCAGCGAGATTTCCCATTCTGTACATCGCCAGGAAATTCATGGCAGGGGTTCACCATCAGCGGCACCGGAAGATCCAGCTGGCGAGAACAGCCAAAAATCTCCAGCTAATGTACTTTTGTTCTTTGGATGTAGGCTGTGCTTGCAAAGCTAGTTTTATTTTCTAATCCTAGTATAGTCAGGAGGTGGTGATAAGCTTTCTGCTGAACTCCTGCAGATCTTGTGCTTATGATGATAGATAAGGAATTTCTGGATTATTATTCAGCTACGGTGGCATATCTTAAAGTTGAAATTGTGTTCAATTGGGAGGGAAACTTTCAGCTTCTGGCGTTTCCATGGCATTGCTAATCCTATCCTCCTGGGTGGGATAGGGCAGGAGAGATGCTGTCATTGTAACCTTGTTGAGTTGCTGTAGTACAATGATTGCATATATTGCAATGATTGTCCATCATTGTTAAAAGATGTCAAGATAGCATACAATCAATCAGGCACAAGTGAGCTTCCTAATTCTGCTTCAAATGAAACTTTTGTTGAGGCCATACCTTTCACAGTAACTGGTGAGCATTCCATCATAGTCCTGATTTGCGTGTCGGCAGATGGAGGTTTTGTTTTTGAGACATTGGGATGTCATGCACTCATTGCTAACTTCTGCCCTACCCTTGTAACCACTTGATTGGAATGGCTGGTCCAAGTAAGCTTCTGGTCAATGGTATTGATGTTGATACTGGGGCACTTGGTGATGGTACCATTGATTATCAGAGGTGGTTGGGCTTTTTCTTGCAGATAATCATATGATAGTAGGAAGTGGCAAAGGATAATTGGGCCAAATACACTTTCCTGAGGAGCCACAGTAGTGCTGTTATAAGCTGCTTGATGTGTCCCATTAATGTCATACTATACAATGAAGGATGTCCTGAGTTTAAGCTTTTTCCTTGCAAGGATTCTGCAGTGGTCAGTCCTGCCAGAAATATCTGTAAAAGGAGTCTCTTGAGGATGAAGTCAACCTCCTCATGATGATCCATCTTGCAGCTATGTCCATCAGAACTTGGTGAGTTTGGTTGCAATAGTTCAGCCACTTTGGTCCAGCTGTGGGCATTAATAGCGAGATTGATTAAACTCATTTTCACAGCTTGCCGAGATGGTATTGAAATCAGTACCCAGATTGTTAATCCAGCAATATAACCACCAAAAATCCATGCCTTCTCCTAGGAGGAATGAAACTGATGGCAAAATCTTTTCATATTATCGTTCCATATGTTCTGACATTCTTTCAAAATTTTATTTTTCAGCACGAGAGATGACTAGAGGGAAATTTTTAAACATTTTGGAGCGGCCCAAGAAGTAAATTGCTTTTGCAAGAAGACCCAGCACTTGTTCAGAGACAGTTAATGTCCATTGCAGATATACAGGTGCCTTCCTCAGCTAATTCTCCACATATCATCTGTTCAAACAACCTATGTAATGGAACAGCACAAGATTCTATTTTGAAGATAACTTACCTTTTAGCCACAAGGCAAATTGTTTTTAAATTGAAAGAGACAGATTGATATTTGTTTGGTGTAAAAGGGACAGAGATTGGATTGTTTTATGCATGTGAATTAGTATTATATTATGGTGTATTAATGTAGATTTATTTCCCATAGTATGTTTAGGTTCTGCTATTAATCCAGACACTGCAGTTGAGGTTATGCACAGCAATAGCACTTTAGTTCAAGACATGTGATTTTTATCAGTACATATCCATGTTTAGGTGACAAATAATCCTATATCTGATGAGGGTGGGGGAGCATTGCAAAACAAAAAATTACCTGGATATAGAATAAAACTGCTTCCACAAACAGCATCTGAGTAAATTATACAGAATAATGCAAGAGCATGTTTTGTGAGCTGTAACAAACTTTGTAGTTTGAGATGATGTTGAAGGATCTTTCAAAATTCTCTCTTGTGCTTTGTGAGGCTATCTCAAGCCTTTTACTATATTTTTGCCTTTAAACAGATTGCTATATATGTGTTATGCAGAGACAGCAATTGAATATATAAAAGCTATGGCTGAACGATTGTGTGGTATCTTAAGGGGTAACAGATAAACAAAGGTTTAGATTTAAATGTCCAACAAAAAAAAACTTGTGCTGGCATTAAATTTCATTTCTCACCTAAATGTTACAGAATTGTAACTACCAAACAAAATATCATGTGCATGTTTTGCACTGCAGCGGACAGCGTGCCAGCTTCATTGCAAATGTGCAATTGCCAAACATAAATAATTTTGATCTAGGGAAGAAATGTGTGAAATTTTCTGAAGCAGTAATAATATCCAAGAATGCGTATTGGTGTGCATCAACTATAGGTTATGCGTTATTGATCAAATGAATGATTTATATCCGCTTTGCAAGGAAATAACTTTGAATATCCCACTGATTTTTATGCTTTTGGTATTACAAGGAAGCAGTAGGGCACTAAGTAGGACAGTAACTCTGGAAGGAATATTTTTCTTAATTTTATTCTCCCATTCCCTGGGCAACATTTGAATTCTTCATGGCTACAAAAGCTATGTTTTGTGATTGAGCTGCAAGAGGTACAAGTTGGGTGGTTTGCAGACTGGGGTCAATGGACGAGTGAATTTTGGGAGGTGACTGGTATTAAGAAAACAAATATGTTTTAAACCAAATTTTTTATCCAAGATTTTATATTTTAAGTGGAGAATGTAAAGATAAGTAAGTGGTATATTTGAATGCAATATTAAAGAACTGAAATGGCAGGGGCATGCAGGGAGTGTAGCTTTTCACATTGAATTTCAAACATTGCTTACGATCCTGTTCAGCCCAACATCATCATCACATTATTTGGGTTTGTTTAGTGCAGGCTATAGTGGAGACCATCCTTTAAGGATGCAGCTTGGGAGATGGTGCACAAGGCTGAGCTGAAGCCTGATTTTAGGACTAAGGTTTGGGATAAAGTCGTAGGAGTAGATAGGACAAAATCGCTGGAAACTATGTAGTGGTCTAGGGGCCATCCCAAACATGAGAAGCTTGGGTCTTAAGTGAATACTTGTGAAAGGTTAGATATTTTGTCTGGATTGTACAGATTATTGAAGCCTTCACTCCTTTAACTGTTCTTTATCGAGCCATTGATGTTCCATGTATTAGTCTCAAGCTTAGTTTCCCAGGTTTTTTTAGAATATTAAACTGGACCTACTTTCATGTATTGTGCAGAAATGAGTGGAATGTTTCTACTATATATTTTATTTTTGAATTAATAAACATTCATTATTTTAAAAAAAAGACTTCTCCAGATCATTTGACTGCATACACTAGAAATATATACATTAAACATGTTTTAGCCCTCTTATTTCCTAAGAGCTCACAATGGCCGTGCAGACAAGATGACGCAGATTGCCGGTGTCTGGGGAAATGTATCTGAGTTTCTGCAAAAGGAAGAGGAGGAGTGAAAGGCAAAGAAACTGAAAGAGAGTAAGTGAAAGGCATTGAAAGTGGATCTGCTGGAGTAGTGATTTTGCTAACCTTGATTATAAATGTAACAGCCTGAAATAGCTGGAACTGAGCATCTCGCATAAAGCAAATTGAACTGGGCTGTTCTTCTCACCCTTCAGATTGCTTTGTGTTTGTGCCACAAATTGCTGAACGGGCAAATTGGTTAATGGCTATGTCACCATCACATTGGGAACCTCATGAATGTTGTGCCCAATGGTCTATTTCTTTAACTGATGAAGTACAGTAAACAATATAGACCAGGTGATGGAAAGCAAATTGGGTGAATTCAAGTCTAATTAGAGACAGAGAAATAAAAAGAGGGAAAGGAAGACAGTGGATTAAAAGAAAGAGAGTGAGACAGAAAGGAAAATATTATGATCAAGAATAATAGTTTTGCTTTCTTAAGAAGCTAGCCATTGCTAAACGAAAAAAGACCAATATCTGTCAAGTTTAGCTTCTGCCATCATATTGCATGAAATGCCTAACAATGGGTACCGAGACTGATGCAAAGGTGTTGCTAAGATGGAATGGAAATTTTTTTTAAACTCTGGAAACAATTTTATACCTGGGGGATTAAGACTTCACAGCTTTATTGTTCTCTCTCTCTCTAATTCATTTTTGAATGCCATGTATGTATTGTAAACAGGTCATTAACATGGTTCTTACATGAATTATCAGCCCTAAATGGCTGTGGTGTGATTAATTTGTACCAATGTTGTAGATCTAGTAATTTTAGGAGCAGCAAATAATATCAGCAGCACGACTCATGATGAGTTTGCACTTTTTTGGTCTTTTTGAAGCTAATAATGGAGCAACAAAAATAGTTCAGCAATTTAAGAATTGGGACTTGACAATTCTCCTCTTCCCTCAAATTGCTGGGGGTTTTTTTTACATGCCATTAATACTGAGTGCCACAAACTCATCATTTTTCCAGCATTGTGGGCCAATTTTTTTTTATAATACGTCCTCTGATACTCCTTATTCTATTATGCTGGATGGGAGTAATGGTGCATCGCACTGGAGCATCAACATGCAGTCTGTTGGGTGAAGGGCTACACTTTGGATTTCTCTCCTCTGCCAGGTTCTACATCCCCTGAAGGGGAATCATGTGGAAAAATCTCTAGTGCATTGTTCTTGTATGATACATGACAGCGGGCAAGAGGAATGTTGCTGCTGCTTTGGGCTGGAAGCATTAGGAAGCAACAGATAAGAGGATTATCAACAAGGTCAACGGTTTCTGTTAGCATTGTTATACGCTCTGATCCCCAAGCAGTTTAGAGATTTCATTCGGAGAGTATCTGAGCTGCACACACCAGCAAAGTTCCAGGTTTGGTCTATGCCATCTTGGCACCATTAACACCAGCATAGGCAGGGATGGCCTCAGAATTCACAGGCAAAGGAAGAGAATGTTGCTGCACCTCTGACAATGCATCACGCGCTCTGAAGAATCAGTCTAAGTTGTGTGTGCCAGGTTGCAGAATGGAGCTTGAAGTCACAATGTTCCAACTTAAGAAGGAATAGTGCTTACTGACTCAGCTGATTTGATGCGTTTTGATTCTCTTGTGCTCTTGGAAAAGTGCAGATTAAAAGAGTGCATAATTTTGCAAATTAGATCTAAAGATATAAGTTTGAGTATCTTCAGCTCTGCATTATTTTAAGGGAGCTGGTGAAGGCATTTGTTGCAGCTGGTGATAAAAGCAACCTTACAGACAAATTGAAACTCAGTCTGGTCAACTTTTCCCAAAACATCCTACTTTTTAAATTCACTTCAACCACTGACGAGATTAATTTGATTGCAACGGTGCCCACTTTGCTTTTTTAGCCTTGGGTCTTAAATTGTGCAAATTGCACTGTTATGCAAAGAAATTTAAAGTAATTGGCAAAAGATTCTCTGGCAATGAGGAAACTAAACAATTTACACAGTGAGATATAATC
Source organism: Carcharhinus amblyrhynchos (assembly GCF_965287045.1). Taxonomy (NCBI): domain Eukaryota; kingdom Metazoa; phylum Chordata; class Chondrichthyes; order Carcharhiniformes; family Carcharhinidae; genus Carcharhinus; species Carcharhinus amblyrhynchos. Next base: position 10,826,040 of record NC_137337.1, read on the forward strand.
TGGAAGATTGGTGGAAGCAGAAAAATAATTTTAAAACAGGAATTGAATAAATACTGAAAATCTTTGCAGGACTATGAGGAAAGAGCAGCTGAGTGGGACTCATTGGAGAGCTTGTTCAAAGACCACGATTATTCTATTATTGTATGAAAACATTTTAATTTTAGACAACATTGTATTGAAGTGCCAGTGTTTTTGTCCATCTCATAGAATCCCTGCAGGGATCTGGAGTGAGTTACCAGCTGGTATTACCAGATGCTCCACATATGGACACAGTTTGAGACCAAATTCTGAATAATATTCAGAACGGTTGTGTGTAGTAGTGCTGATGATAGTATGTTTTTTAATCAGCATTGAATACACTCAAGGCAATTATACCATGTTTAGATTAAAACTCCCTTGCAGTAACGTGGGTGGCATGGTGGCACAGTGGTAGCACTGGCGTCTCTCAGCTCCAGGGACCTGGGTTCGATTCCTGGCTTGGGTCACTGTCTGTGTGGTATTTGCGCATTCTCTCTGCGTCTGTGTGGGTTTCCTCTGGGTGCTCTGGTTTCCTACCATAGTCCAAAGATGTGTGGATTAGGTTGATAGGGCAATTTAGCATGGCCAATAGTGTCCTGGGATGTGTCGGTTAGTGCAATTAGTAGGGTATACATGTCTGCTCATGGGTATAGGGCTTGTGAGGTTATTGTTGGTGCAGACTCGATGGGCCGAATGGTGGCCTCCTGTACTGTAGAGTTCCCGTAACAGTGTACTTGAGCACTAATCTCAATAGAATACTCCTAGATAGCAGCATAACGTTTCTCCACTTCCCTCTTAAGCCATTCTTTGGCCACTGAATTGCCTGTCTGTGCTGAATTAGCATATTGTCTTTCTGTGGACCCACATGGATTAGAAGCTGGCCTGAGACTATCCAAACCTGTTTCACATAGGCCCTTTACAGCCAGCGGAGGGAAGAGAGTTTCACCACACCAGGTAGCCTGGGTTTAAATCTAGTTCTCAGATGAAAGGCTGTAGCTTGTTCCCTCTTTTGCCAGTGGTGGTGAGAGTTTACTCTCTTTTCCCATTTGCGGTTAGTTTGCAAAATTTTACAGGTTATCTCACCCTTCTATGGATGAAGCTGCTGTCAACAGATGCTGCTTTAATAAATACTTAAGTTTTTTTAATAACATAATACTGCACAGAGAGCTTTGTGGTCAATGTGGTTTTTCAGTTAAGTCGTCAGCCTCCCAATTACTTACTGAGGCTAATGCTGTGTTTTATGGTGGAAATAAATTTGCACTGGATTTGCTGTTCTCCCAAGAGTAGATCTTACTTAGCACAAAGGATTAAAAGGTGAAAGGTTTGATGATTTATCATGATGACTTGATCAAACAACTAATCTTTTCTGTGTTCTGATGGAATCTCTGATAAAACTAAGTGGGTGCCTTCAGTATTTGTCTCTTCTCCACAAGCCTTGTGGGTGCATGCTATGTTTTCTCCCAGCTCTTCACTGATAGAAAGAAAGACTCAATTATATTTGAAGCTACTTCATGTACAATTCTAGAAGATAGAATTGGAAAGAATAGAACTGTAGAACCTATACAGAATGTTGTTTAGATCACCCTTAAAATGTTGCCCTTATTTTTTGTTCTGACTTAGTGGCAAAGTGGATAGCACCGCTGCCTCTCAACACCAGAGACCTGGGTTCAAATCTGGCCTTGGCTGGTTGTCTGTGTAGTCTGCACATTCTCCCCGGCCGGAATATTACCATGCCAGCGGGATTTTTCCATCTGGCCACCAAATTCTCCGATCTCGGTGCAGCGGGAGTGTGGAGTGAACAGGTGCCCCTGTGTCTGCATGAGTTTCCTTTGGATGTTCAGGTTTCCTCCCACATTCCAAAGATGTGCAGATTAGATTGATTTGCCATGCTAAATTGCCTGTTGTCAGGTGGATTAGCAGGGTAAATATGTAGGGTTACAGGGATAGGCCTTGGGTGGGATTGTTGTCAATGGGCTGAAAGTCCTGCACTGTAAGGATTCTGTGATATTATAAAAAATTATATGGAGGTGCTGGAGAAGACACAAACAATTTTACAAGATTGATACCAGAACTGAGAAAAAAATGGACAGATTGCGCAACTCCTTTCTTTAGAGAAGAGAACATGGAGGGGAATTGAGGTCTGTAAGATGATGGGAGAGTTTGATAGGGTAAAAGTGCAGACAAGATGCTTCCACTTGTGGGAGAGTCCAAACTAGAGGTCAAAAATATTAAAAGTAAACAGAAAATGCTGGAGATACTGAAACCAGTCTGATAGTATCTGTGGAGAGAGAGAGAATCAGCGTTAACACTTCAAATCAATGACCTTTCATCAGGAAGTTCAGATTTCCAGCATCTGCAGTGTTTTGTTTTTGTGTTAGGCCAGAAAGATAGGCAGTCACTAATAAATCAAATAGGGAATTCCGCAGGAACTTGTTCACTCAAGGAGTGGTTACAAAATGCAACTGATGGCATTTAAGGGGAAGCTAGTGGGAGAAGGGAGTAGGTTATATTGTTACCATGAAGTATGGTAGGAGGATGTTTGATTGGAACTAAAACATTGGGGTAGACATGTTGGGCTGAACAGCCTATTTGTGTGCTTTGAGCAGTGATTTATCAGATAGATAAATGCAACAGCTACTTTTCACATAGCAACATCCCGCACACATGTGAATAGGTGGCACAGTGGTTAGTACTGCTGCCTCACAATGCCAAAGACCTGGGTTCAATTTTGGTCTCAGGTCACTGTCTGTGTGGGATTTGCACATTCTCCCTGTGTCTGTGTGGGTTTCCTCTGGATGCTCTGGTTTCCTCCCACAGTCCAAAGATGTGCAGATTAGGTTTGATTGGCCAAGCTAAATTGAACCTAATGTTGGGGCAGTATAAATATGTGGGGTTACGGGAATAGGGCATTGGTGGGATTGTGGTTGGTGCACGCTCTGGGCCGAATGGCCTCCTTTTGTACTGTAGCGATTCTGTCTATACTTCTGGAAAGGCACCTTCAGATATTTAAAAAGTGATATCAAGGGAAGTCTGACTTTCCATCAGTGGAGATCAATGGTTAATCTGTTCTTGCCAATAATGTTTGGGGGGAGAAATATTGGCGAGGAAGACCCTGTTCTTCAAATTGTGTCAGGGAGTTTTTTTAACGACTAGATGCATCAAAATGTCCGGACAGGGTCTCGATTTAACCTTGCATTTTTGCCAATACAGTTAAGTGACCATTATAGATCTGAGGGAAATATTAAACTTTCAATAGCCTCAAATTCCACTATAATCTTTTAATAAGCTTTGCTTAAGTAGAGCTACTGCATGGCCAAACTGGAGTAAAAGCAAATTTGATCTTGAGGCAAATTATGGAGAAACTCAATATTGCCAGCTGTGGAATAAGGTGTCAATGTGAAAGTGCAGATATGTGAGCTGACTAAAACGATTTGCTCTTCCTGTGGCAATATTGGATGGTGTCCCGTTCCTAAAAAGAGACAACAACCAGGTTTGACACTGTGTATATTAGTGGAGAACCCGGGAACAGATAATAAAAGGTGATGCACTTTAACTATTGGGTAGCCAACTCAAAATTATATACCATAAAATCTCACCTGTCAGCCAATTCCATATATACTGCTCAGCAATGCCAAATTGTCACATATTTAAGATTCCATTTGCGATTAAAATGCTTGCCACACAACAACATATAAGATCCTAGGATGCCTCCTGTAAAACAGACCACTCCGAATGCACCAATGCCCCCCAGATCTCACCCACTGTGATAGCTTACTGCACTGACTGCAACTGCTGTGAGCAGGTCCCAAAAGATCTGAAGACTGGAACTGTCTTTGTTGACTTCTCTTTTCCTGTGACACAGTGTGGCACACAGCAATGCCACTGAAACTCTCCAAAACCATTTACTGTCTCAAAGCCCTACAATTAACCAGCCCTATGATCAGAAGCTGACAATTTACCTTGGGGATCAAATCAGCTACCCACACATCACTAACAATGGGCTCCCAGAGGGACCATTCCTCACACTAGCTGTCTTCAACATATATACCACCTCCATCCTATAAAGTTGCTGTTATGCTGATGACTTGGCCCTGGCTTTCCAGGATAAAGAACTTTAGGACATTTAGAATAAAGGTGACTGAAGATCTATATCCTCCAGAGACCCACTTCAGAAAATGGAGGTTTTGACCAGAAGCTGTCAACACTTTCGTTTGAGCCTTCCACCTGAACGACATGAAAAATGAGGAAGAACTTTTACCCATTCTGTGGTCAACAACTCACCCATGCCCCAATGCCAGGGCATCGCTTTTGACTGCACGTTGACCTACTGGCACCAACTCCAGTATAGTGGAGCCAAAGTGAAGTTGAGAGTGAATCTTGTGTAGAAACTGGTAGGGACCACTTGGGGCAGCAGAGCCAACACACTACCCACTGCTTCAACAAACTGCTCACTGACACTCAGTTCGGGTTTTGCCAGGGTCACTCAGCTCCTGACTTTGTTATAGCCTTCGTTCAAACATGGAGAAAAGAGCTGAGTTCCAGGGATGAGTTGAGAGTGACTTGCACTTGATATCAAGAACACATTTGAGTGAATGCAGTTGCATCAAGGAGCTCTCGCCAAACTGAAGCCAATGGGAACCAGGAGGAAATCTCTCTGCAGGTTGGAGTCACACCCAGCACAAAGGAAGATGGCTGTGGTTGTTGTAGGTCACTCATCTCTGCTGCAGAAAGTCATTCCAGGAATTCCTCAGGGGAGTGTCTTGGGCCCAGCCATCCTGAGCTGCTTCATCAATCCTTCCTGCATGAGGTCAGAAATGGGGATGCTCATTGAGCAATGTGCAGCATCATTCGTGACTCCTCAGATAGTATCCAGACTTGGGCTGACAAGTAGCAAGTAAGGTTCACACCACACAAGTGCCAGGCAATGACTGTTATATATTTAAAAGCTTGCTTCAAGAGCTGATTACATGATTTGATTAGAGTGTTGCAGAGGCTGTTTTACTTTCAGTTGTTGTTGGTTTGGGTAGTGTCAAGCTTTTTGCGTGTTGTTGGATACTCAATCATTTGCCCTGAGAGATCCATCCCTGGCAGCATCACAATGGGCCGACTGAAGCTGTTTAATGGATATCTAACTAAATGCTTCCCTAGCCATATGGATGAAAAAATTCTTGGGTTTTATTGCCCAAAGCTGATTGTAGTACCCCAGCTGGAGTCTTAGCTGAGGCTCCGACAACTGAGGCATAATTTCTGACTTTTGAATTCAAAGTATTCTTGGTGATTCTGTCATGGCCTGCCTTATGTTGCCTTGAAGAATATCAGGAGAATCGGTGCATTTCAAAGTGATCTTGCAGATAGGGGTCACCTCTGGAAATAAGGCCTGCTGGAAGTGAGAGCGAGAGAGAGCGATGAACTGGGGAAATAAGGGGCAGGGGCACCACAGAAAGGGAAACTGAAAACAGGATTTGGACTTTAATAAGGAGAGAGGACAAGGGGCTTAATGCAAAGGCAGAGTGTCTGACGCATTTAGCCAATCAGTAGCCTTTTCTCCTGTAAACATCATTGCCTTGAACCAGGAAGATAAAGTTGTGGTGATAATGGGTCCTTGCCCCAACCCACTACTGATGGCAGTACTGCCAGAAGAATCCCCAGCCCCGCTACACACACACATGCATACAAGCACATGCGCGCACACACATACACAAGCACACACACATGCATACAGGTGCATGCATGCACACAAGCAGACACACACACATTGGTCTTTGCGAATATATCTCAACTTGCATTTTCAGGGCAGTAAAATCAAAAAAGTCAACATATGAACAGCTGGGACCAATATTGCTGCCTTAATTCATTTTAAACGTTCCTCATAAAACAATAGAAATAATCACAGCTAGACAATATAATCTCGACTTTTAGTTAAAAACCTCAATAAACCATTTGCATTTATGGCACACGTTCTTTGCACTCCTGAAAATAGAAAATCAGGATTAAACTGCCTACTGAGAATTATCTGATCTTTAATCTGGAGTGGAATCACACACAAGCTCTAAAATTGTGGCTGTAATCAGTTTTGCAGTGAGTGACTTACCAATGGAAATCAGACAGTTTAACCATTTGCACGCTGTGTTCCTGTTTTAGCTTTGAATAAAGCTCTGATTAAAAGTCATACTAACCTAGAGCCATTTCCATTACTGATGATGTAACCTGCCATCTTGGCACATTTTCTGTATTCCTCTTCCATTTTCTGGGGGTGATTATTTTCTGCATAACGCTTTGTGTCATTCTTCCATCACCTTCACTTCTTTCTGCCAACCTCCTTGGTATTTTCTGTGCAACTGGGGCCCATTTTCCTTTATCTATACTAAAGTTAAGTGCTCCCAACCAACACTCCTTAGCACATCTGTACCTCCTCTTATCCAGTGTACTGTATTCTCTGCTATAATAACTCCAGGAGTCGGCTGTGAAGGAATCATGCCTTTATTGCACTAAATGAAAGCAATCAATAACCACAAGCCTGTGGTGAGCACAACAGGTCCCAACCGTTCTTATGAAGTTATGAATTTCTTATGAACTTATGAACTGAGACTAAAAGATTAATGAATCCTCTGGCTCTTACTTTATAGAGGGCTCAGTTTTGAAACTTACAGGATACTGCAAGAGTGGACGTGGAGAGGATGTTTCTACTGGTAGGAAAAATTGGAACCAGATGGCCTTGATGTCACTATCCTGCCTACCTATCCCCTCCCAATACTCTTGCCTGTCAAGCCCCTTCTGAATCTTGTATGTCACGGTGAGATTGCCTCTCATTCTTCTAAACTCCAGTGAATACAGGCCCAACCTCAGGGCAGAAAGCTGTCCAATCCATGGCCTTGGCTCCTGTCACTCAAGTCCTGCACTTGTTCTTGCTGCTTTCTCCCTTTACCTTATGGCACCTGGATCCACCCTTCAACTCGCCAAAAACACTACTTCCTGCAAGGAGGTGCCCACAGCGTCCACCCACCAGTTCCCCCCTCAGTGCTTTCCTCTACCTTCACCACCTGCTGCTGGAGGTCCCATTATAGAGCATTATCAAACAAAGTTTGGCAATAAGTCACATAACAAGATATTAGGACATGTGATCAAAGCTTAGTCAGTGAGTCTTAAGTCTTGATTTTAAGGAGTGTCTTAATCATAGAATCCCTACAGTGCAGAAGGAAGTCATTTGGCCCATCAAGCCTGCAACGACAACAATCCTACCCAGGTCTTACCCTGTAACCCCTGTATTTACCCTGCTAATCCTCCTGACACTAAGGGGCAATTGAACATGGTCTGTCAACCTAACTCACACATCTTTGGACTGTGGGAGGAAACTGGAGCACCCGGAGGAAATGAGGAGAGTGGGAGGAGATGGAGAGATTCAGAGAGGAAATGCCAGAGTTTGGTGCTGAGGCAGTTGTAGAAACTATTCACCTCAGTTCGTGGGAAATCTCAGTTGTGTCTAGGGATTATCCCAATAGGTGGAACAAGTCTCCAGTGGAGACTAAATGTCATTCTGAAACACTGTTCTGGGCTGAGAGCTGGACTGGGACATTGATGATGCTGAGTGACAGGGATGTGAAATTTTTTCTTTAAAACTGAGAAACTTCAACTTCCAAAAACAGATTAGCGATTTTTAAAAAAATGCTGTATGAAGTTTAGAGCAGTTTCTCACAAATAAGTCAGTAATGTTATATGTCGCTGGAATCATTCCAAACCCCAGCAGTTCATCGAAGTGGGCATTAGGGAGGCAATGGCTTAGTGGTATTATTGCTGGACTATTAATCCAGGAACTCAGCTAATGTCCCGAGGACCCGGGTTTGAATCCCACCATGGCAGATGGTAGAATTTGAAGAAAATTTTAAAAAATCTGGAATTAAGAATCTATTGATGACCCATGAAACCATTGTTGATTGTTGGAAAAACCCATCTCGTTCACTAATGTCCTTCAGGGAAGGGAATCTGCTGTCCTTATCTGGTCTGGCCTACATGTGAATCCAAAACCACAGCAATGTGCTTGATTTGGGCTAGGGATGCTCATGTCCCACAAATGAATAAAGTAAAAAACCAGGACTGGAATCTTACCACTGTTTATGCTGGCAGGATTTTCCCATCCTGTCGCACTAAACAGAGATTTAGCTGGCTGCCAAATTCTCTGACCTGGCTCCAAGTGATGTGAATGGGTGGTAAGATCACGCCCCAAGACTCAGTAGGCTGGAGTAGGAGATCAGAATGCACAACCAGGGGAAGGTGGCAAGAAAAGTAAAAAAAGAAATAATTCTATTTATGTTGCCAGCTTTGATTATATTTATTTTGAAACCATTCCAATAGGTAAGAAAGCCCACCAAAGCCTTTACTTTCTCCGAAGACTAAGGAAATTTGGCATGTCCACTACGTCTCTCACCAGCCTTTATCGATGCACCATGGAAAGCCTTCGTTCTGGTTGAATCGTAGCGGCTTCGGCTCCTGTTCTGCCCAAGACCACAAGAAACTACAAAGGGTTGTGAATGAAGCCCAGTCCATCATGCAAACCAGCTCTTATCCACTGACTGTGTCTACACTTCCTGCTGCCTCGGAAAAGCAGCCAGCATAATTAAGGACCCCATGCATCCCGGACATTCTCTCTTCTGCCTTCTTCCGTTGGGAAAGATACAAAAGTCTGAGGCCACATACCAACTGACTCAAGAACAGCTTCTTCCCTGCTGCCATCGGACTTTTCAATGGACCTACCTCACACTGTTGATCTTTCTCTACACCCTAGCTATGACAGTAACACTACATTCTGCACTCCTTTCCTTCTCTATGAATGGTATGCTTTGTCTGTAAAGCATGCAAAAAAAATACTTTTCACTGTATACTTTTAGATGTGACAATAAATCAAATCAACTCAAATCAAAATATAGTAAACTCATTGAACTTGCTGTGTTTTCATTTGGTCGATAATGTGGGACAAAACTGGCACACCTTGTTCTTTGTTCTAAGTAGTTGGAAGGGAGTAAATTCAAAACATTAGAATTGCTTTAGGTTAAGATTGGAATGGCTTTTTTAAAGTGACCTGTGGTTAATTTTTCATTGCATTTCTGAATTAGAGTTGGTGTCCATAACAAAATGATAATAATTCATCTGTTATGCTTCAAATCAAAGGCAATTATTGGCTTATAAGATGCAAAGCCATTTTTGAAAGTCTGAAGATGTATAAGCTAGGCGGATTAGCCACATTAACTTGCCCCTTAGTGTCCTGAGATGTGTTGGTTGGGGGAGATTAGTGGGGTAAATGTGTGGAGTTATGGAGCGTGATGGACCAGGGTAAGAGGCTCTGTCGAAGAGTTGGTGCAGACTCGATGGGCCAAGTGGCCTCCTTCTGCAGTATAGCAATTCTATGGATTCCATGTGACAAGCTCTACCATGACCCAGCCAGAAGTTCCTGAAGAGATAGACGCGCACCTCGCTTACTGACAGAGCAAGAGCAAGTGGTCTGTATGAAGAGTGGTAATTAGCACAATAACAGCATGTCCACACCATCCAGGAGCCACTATTTATTCCATGCACTGGTTTAAATCAGGAAAGTAAGTAAGTGTGACATTCACCGAGCTTCCCTGCATGGACCATTTCTCACTTAATGAGGTTTTTAAAACAGGGGCCTTACACAAACGTTGCATAAAAATAATATTCCACATTGTTATCATTTTAACCAGACTTGACATAATTACTGTGGCCGTTTCTCCTTTAATTAGCACACTTCTAACGCGGAAGCAACGAGAGGCCTGCTAAAAGAAATCAGACAGCCATGCTGAAGGAGAACAAAAAGAAGGCCCATTCAGAATAATTAGACAAGACAATGGCTCGGTCTATTCTCAGCTGGGGTTTGCCATGAAGACCTGGGCCATTTTGGCCAATACTAACAACGCAAGTTGCGCATCGCATCAGGCCCCTAATAAGCCCCTAATTGCTGTTCTAATTCACACGCTTCCCAAAAAGGAGATAACATTCCTGCGACTCTATTTTAAAGTTTCACTTATGGGGCCTCTTTTTTTAACTAACTGGCTCCAAATGTTGTTTTTGTTCTCTGTATTTTAATTGACTTGTTGGGGCAGAGGTTTTTCCCTCTCACTTGTTTATTTTCATTTATTAGTGTCACAAGTAAGGCATACATTAACACCGCAATGAAGTTACTGTGAAAATTTCCTAGTTGTCACACTCTGGGTGCACTGAGAATTTAGCACGGCCAATGCGCCTAACCCGCATGATTGTCGGACAGAGAGAGGAAACCAGAGCACCCGGAGGAAACCCACACAGACACAGGGAGAAAGTGCAAACTCCATACGGACAGTGACCCAAGCTGGGAATCGAACCTAGACCCCTGGCGCTGTGAGGCAGCAGTGCTAATCACTTTAAGTGATGGTACCAAACTTGTCATCCTTTGAGGGGAGCAAACAAAAATAAAACTCACAGCTAGGGGAGCGAAGCTGCTCCTTTGGGTCCTGTGGTCACCAGCCATCAGTGGGACTTGTTGTTGTGCGAGATAGTCGCAGCTCAAAGGACCCAATCGGAGTCTGTGCGGTTCGGAGAAAGCATGAGGGGTTGGCAAGTCTGCAGGAAGATAGTGCAGTACAACAAATGATCATGGAGTCAAGTGGCATTTGCTGTCTAGATAGAGCTATACAGCATGGAAACACCCTTTGGCCCAACTCATCAATGCCAACCAGGTTTCCTAAACAGAACTAATCCCGTTTTCCCACATCCATCAAGAAGGACAAGGGCAGCAGATACATGGGAACACTACCACCTGCAAGTTCCCCTCCAAGCCACTCACTGTCCTCACTTGGAAATACATCGCCTTTCCTTCGCAGTTGTGGGGTCAAAGTCCTGGAATTTCCTCCCTTGTGCGTCAACCCACAGGCACATGGACTGCAGTCATTCAAGAAGGCAGCTCACCACCACCTTCTCAAGGGCAACCAGGGATGGGCAATAAATGCTGGTCAGCCAGCGACACCCATGTTCCACAAATAAAAAACTGTATAACAAATCATGTGGTTATTATCACACTATTGTTTGTGGGAGATTACTGTGCACTATTTGCTGTTTTACTCATTCTCCATTACAGCATTGATTACACTTCAATAATACTTTACTGGCTATGAAGTGCTTTGCAATATCCTAGGGAGAACGAAGGGATCATAAAAAAGTAGAGGCCAGAATTTTCCGGCCGTTCCCGCTGGCCAGGTTCTCTGGCTCCGCTGCAGGAATTTGCAGGGATTTGGCTGTGCGCCATATTCTCAGTCCTTCCGTGCAGTGACAGTGAGGTATGAACGGTTGGAGAATTATGGCCAAATTCTTAGTAACCAGAATATCATTGGCTGGAACAACTAATTCAAGGCCAAAGATTGGCTTGTGGGGTACAGAAAAGTTTGAAAATGTAGCCAAAGTAGCAAAAATAGTTTCAAAGGAATTTGCACTCAGTCATTAGCACATTTAATTCCTGCTACATTTCGGTGTAATTCTTGAAGCTTGTTCACTCCTTCAAGTTGGAAATGCAAAATTATTGATTTGTACAAGAGGTTGTACAAGGAACAGTTCCTATAAATCCTGGAAGTGTGAGGTTCAGTGCAACCTGACGGAATGGATTTGAATTCAAGATTTAAAGTACAGCTTTTAGTTAAATTGCTGAGGTTCTCTATAGGACTGTTGTGGAGTTAAGGCTAAGGTTAAGTAGAGGTTGGTGCAGTGCGACATCCCATAACAAACACAGGAAATTTCTACAATTAGTGCTTGCGATACTGAGCTGGAGATTGGCCTCCAAGTGGAGTTGAAAGGCTCTTTTTTTGGCTGGCTCAGACATAATGGTCTGAAAAGCCCCCATCTAGAGTCAGAGAGGTTTACAGCATGGAAACAGGCCCTTTGGCCCAACTTGTCCATGTCACCTTTCTTTTTAACTACTAAACTAGTCCCAATTGCCTGCGTTTGACCCATATCCCTCTATACCCATCTTGTAACTGTCTAAATGCTTTTTGAAAGACAAAACTGTACCTGCCTCTATTATTGCTTCTGGCAGCTTGTTCTAGACACTCCTCACCCTCTGTGTGAAAAAAGTGCCTCTCTGGACCCTTCTGTATCTCTCCTCTCTCACCTTAAACCTTAAGATGTTGACTATCTACCTTATCAATGCCCCTCATTATTTTATAGACCACGCCATTTTTAAACCTCATCAATGTGCACCATTAATGGTGTGTGTTTCTATTTTCTGTTTACCTTTCAAATGCCACAATCTTGCATGAGTCTCGGAGGAAGAAAAAGCAGGTCTGAGTGGCAACAAATCATCTGTACTGCTCATGATGCGTCCTGCTGCAGTGTGGGGTATAATTACTCATCGGTCAACTTGGTGAGCTGGGTATCCAACAAATACAGGGACCCATCGCCATGTTTGAATTTCCAAACTGTAAAATTTCTGTTGATTCATAATGGAGAGTATGCTCTCTTCTCAAAGGAACAGATGCTGAGTACCAAATTCCAACCAACTTCGGCAGCACAATGGTTAGCACAGCTGCCTCACGAATCCTGCCTCGGGGTGACTGTTAGTGAGGAGTTTGCCTGTTGCCCCTGTGTCTGTGTAGGTTTTTTCTGGATGCTCCAGTTTCCTCCCACAGTCCAAAGATGTGCAGGTTAGTGGGGTAAATATGTGGGGTTACGGGGATAGGGCAGGGTGACGGAGACGTGCCTGGGGTAAGATGCTCCGCAGGAGAGTAAGTGCAGACCCAGTGGGTCAAATGGCCTCCTTCTGCACTGCAGGGATCCTATGATTCCTGGGTGAAGATGGGCAGATTGGAAACCTGTGTGGAGGTATTGCTAGAACTTAACCAGTTTAAAACCACGGCAGAACATGGCTAAGCACCCCAGTGCCCCTACAGCTTAACTCCTCCTAACTATCAGGACTATTTAATTTGATGTCTCTCAGTAATATCTTGTTATTGAATTCTTCTCCTGGCTGAAAGGAATGTAATTATTGTTACTATCATTCCTCCATGAATAGTGCTGGAGTTAGGATGGCTGGGACTCCTGTGGAGATTCCCATTTTTCATTTGAAGAGAAGATTCGGGGGGGTAATTTTTGCGCAATAGTTTGAATGATAAAGAGGTGACCAAAATTGGAGTCTAAAGCAGAAATGTCCACGTTTACCACAGGGCATCATCTGGGTAAAGGAATTGAAGCCAGTGCCACGAATGGCTGTGCAGAGCTTCGTTAAGCAGCTGTTTGCCAAATGACTGTTAGCGCTCATTAAAGAAGCAATCTGGTGGTTAGCGCTTCAACTAAACTCCCTATTAACAGCATGCAGCTCTTTGGGAGGAAATACTGCGCTTGGTGAATAACTCATGTCATTAAATTATTGGTGATTAGAATTACTTCCATCGGATAGAAAAGCTACAACTCGAAATTGCTTCACACCCATCTCCACATCCCAGTCCATTTCTATCCCTTGACATAGAACATAGAACCCTACAGTGCAGAAAGGGGCCCTTCGACCCATCGAGTCTGCACTGAACACAATCCCACCCAGGCCCTACCCCCATATCCCTACATATTATACCCACTAATCCCTCTAACCTACACATCCCTAGACACTAAGGGGCAATTTCTTAGCATAGCCAATCAACCTAATCCGCACATCTTTGGACTGTGGGAGGAAACCGGAGTACCCAGAGAAAATCTATACAGACACAAGGAGAATATGCAAACTCCACACAGACAGTGACCTGAGCCAGGAATCAAATGCAGGATCCTGGAGCTGTGAAGCAGCAGTGCTAACCACTGTGCTACTGTGCTACCGTGCCACCCAACAGAACTCTCACAAATAACATATCTGGAGACACAGTGTTTAGTGAGTGGGAGAAAATGAAGAAAATCCGTATGAGTAGAGAAATGGTAGAATCCCTTCAGTTCAGAAGGAGGCCATTCGGCCCATCGAATCTGCACCGACCACAATCCCGCCCAGGCCTATTCCCCTAACCCTATATATTTACCCTGCTAATCCCCTTGACTCGGGGGTCAATTTAGCATGGCCAATCAACCTAACGCGTGGGAGGAAACTGGAGCACCCGGACAAAACCCATGAATGAGAGAGAGAATGTGCAAACTCCACACAGACAGTGACCCAAGGCCAGAATTGAACACGGGTCCCTGGCGCTGTGAGGCAGCAGTGCTAACCACTGTGCCACCATGCTGCCCCAAATGGTGCTGGGGAAACTGATGGGATTGAAGGCCAATAACTGCCCGGGGCCTGAAAATCTACATTACAGAGTACTTAAGCAAGTGGTTCTCAAAAATAATGGATGCATTGGTGGTCACCTTCCAAGATTTTATGCACTCTGGAACACTGCAAATTGGAAGGTAGCGAATATAACTCCACTGTTTAAAAAGAGAGCTGGAAAGAAAGCAGGGAAGAATACACCTTTGGCCCATCAAGTCCACACGGACACGTTAGAAACACCTGAATTCCTAATCCTATTTGCCAGAACTTGGCCTGAATGTTATGATGTGCCAAGTGCTCATTCAGATACTTTTTAAAGGATATGAGGCAACCTGCCTCTACCACCCTCCCAGGCAGCACATTCCAGCCCGTCACCATCCTCTGAGTAAAAGTTTTTTTTTCTCACATCCACCATAAATCACCTGCCCCTCATCTTGAACCTGTGTCCCCCTCGTGACTGAGCCTACTACAAATGGGAACAGCTGATCCTTATCCATTCTGTCCTTGTCTCTCATAATCTTGTACACCTCAATCAGGTCGTGCCCTCAGCCTTTTCTGCTCCAGTGAAAATAACCCAAGCCTATCCAACCCCTTCATAACTTAAATGTTCCGTCCCAGGCAACATCCTGGTAAATCTCTTTTGCACCATTTTCAGTGCAATCACATCCTTCTGATAATGTGGCGACCAGAACTGCACACAGGACTGTGGTGGTGGCCTCACCAAAGTTCTATACAACTCCAACATGACTTACCTGCGTTTGCAATCAATGCCTCGATTGATAAAGGCAAGTGTCCAATATGCCTTTTTCACCATCCTACTAACATGCCCTTCCGCTTTCAGAGATCAGTGGACAAACCCGCCAAGGACCCTTTGTACCACAAAACTTTCCAGTGTCTTACCATTCATTGAATGCTTTCTTGTCAAATTACTCCTTCCAAAGTGTATCACCTGATACTTTTCAGGGTTAAATTCCATCTGCCACTTATCAGCCCATTTGACCATTCTGTCTATATCTTCTTGAAGTTCAAGACACTCAGTTTCACTGTTAACCACCTGTCTAATCTTTGTGTTATCCGCAAATTTACTAATCCTACCCCCCACAAAGTCATCAATGTTGTTTATATAAATGATGAATAATAGGGGGCCCAACACAGATCCCTATGGTGTGTCACTGGACACTGCCGTCCAGTCACTAAAGCAGCCTTCTGTCATCACCCTGTGTCTCTTACAACTGATGTAGAGATGCCAGCATTGGACTGGGGATGCCTGGGCATTCGGCCTCTGATCTTCAGGGCGAATCTTGCTCCATATCTATAATGTCACTACAGGAACTTCATGTCATTCTATACTTTGGAACAAGAAACCAGATGTGGAGGAGAATATCTCAAACAGCCACTTCCAGAGTCTAAGATGTAAGTGCATCCACCTGTGGTTGTTGTTTGATTTTGACATAAATAACAGAGTGCTGTTAGCCCCAGCATTATCTAACAGTAAATCCTTATCCTTGTAGTGTATTCATTCTAGAGGAGGTATTGATTAGGCTGATTGTACTTAATGTTGACAGGTTACTGGGACTGGATGGGCTACGTCTTAGGATGTTGAGGGAAGTAAGGGTGGAAACTGCAAAGGCATTAGCCACAGTCTTCAGATACTGGGATGGTGTCAGAGAACTGGAGAATTGCAAATGCTACATCTTTGTTAAAAAAAACAGATCATAGAATCCATATAATATAGAGAGAGGCCATTTAGCCCATCAAGTCTGTACTGATCACAATCCTACCCAGGTCCTATCCCCATAACCCCACACGTTTACCCTGCTAATCCCCCAACACTATGGTCAATTTAGCATGGCCAGTCAACCTAACCCACACATCTTTGGCCTGTGGGAGAAAACCACACCCAGGCACACATGGGGACAACATGCAAACTCCACGTAGACAGTATTCCGAGGCCAGAATTGAACCTAAGACCCTGGTGTTGTGAATCAGCAGTGCTAAGCACTGTGCCATCCAAGGGTGAAAGGATAAACCCAGCAACTACAAGGCAGTCAGGTTAATCTGGGTAGAGGGATAGCTTTTCAAGACAGTAACTTGGGATGAAATTGACCTGTTACTTGGATAGGTGTGGATAAATTGGGGGAAAGCTGGCAAATTGTGTTTAATTAACTTGATTGAGTTTTGCTGATGAGGCAATAGGGATTGTTGATGAGGGTAATACGGTTGATTTGGTGTATATGAGCTCCCAGAGGTGTTTGATAAAGTGGCACATAATAGACTTCCAGCAAGTTTGAAACCCATGAAGTAAAAGGGAAAGGCCAACAGGTTTGATGAGTGACAGGAATTAGCAAGTAGCAGTGAGTGTTCTTCTTTGGACTGGAGTGAGTTTTACAATGGGGTTCCCCAGGGATTGTTACCAGAACCCCAGCCCTTGTTAACTATTAATGACCTGAGTTTGGGAAGGCAGGGCACAATTTCAAAATTTGCTGGTGACATAAAACTAGGAAGCATTGTGAACCATGAGGAGGATGGTGACTATCTTCAAACAGACATAGACAGGCATGGGATAGATTCGATTTAATGTGGAGAAGTGTGAACTAGTATATTTTGGTAGGAAGAACAAGAAGTGAAAATATAAAAGCATGAGTAGAATTCACTGGTGTAGAAGCAGAGAGATCTGGAGCAAATTGTCGCAGGTGGCAAGGCAGTCATTGTTTTCAGTGCAGTTGCTTTGAATGATGTGTCTGTAATTTATAATGCTATGTTTAAATTATTTTATCCGTAATGCTTTATCTATAAGGCATATCTACAGTTCTGAGTATACAATGTATTGCCCATAAACTGTGTCAATAATACTCTACCTACAATTCTTTGTCAACATTCCTGTGTGTATAATATGGTGTCTCTACTGCCATGTTTCTAATGGTATATCTATGATACTGTGTAGAATGTTGCATACATTATACCATGTCTATAGTCTATTAAATGCCAAGTGTACAATGCTGTGTCTATAATGCCACATGTAGAATCCCACTTTTAGGATGCCGTTGTCTGCAATGCTGTTCTACAATAGTCTGCATAGAATGCTGTTTTATATGTTGAGCATATAAATCTGTGTCTATAATTTTGTATATGGAATGAGGTGTACAGATTGCTGACTATATGTTGTGTTTGTAATGTTGTGAGTGTAATGCTATGTGGAACATATTGCATATATAATGGTGTGCTTAAAACATTGTGAATAGAATGCTCTGTGTACTGTACGGTGTGTAACTTGCTGTTTGTAGAATGTCCAGCAGGTAATGCTGTGTCTAAAATCTTGTATATGGAATATTGTATGTATAATATTGTTCATAGATTGCTATGTCTGTAATGCAGTGTCTTTAATGCTATATCTATAATGCTGTGCGTATAAGGCTGTTTTATAATGCTGTGCACACATTGCTACACCTATAACGTGGTGGAGAAAATTTGGTGTCTATAATGCTTTGTGTATATTACAGTGTACATGATACTATGTGGGAGCTGGCTAGCTCAGTTGGCTAATGTGTAGCTCACAGTGGAATGGACAGCACAGGTTCAATTCCTGTCCCAGCTTGGGTAGATTTGGGACCTGCCAATGAGAGTGAAAGGCAATAGCAAACCTGCATTGATAAAACCTGCCAAGATAATGATGAAGTAGCAGCAGACAATGCACCAAAGACTTCCCTTGGAGCACACATATAATGTTATGTATTTGATATAAACTGATTGAAGGCTCAGAGCACAGCCTCCGCCAAAAGCAGTCTCAAACAGTTTGTTTTCTTTCCTCGTTTGTGTTTCTAAAGTTAGGGAACAAACCAGTCCCTTTCTATGCCTTTCACCAACTTTTAGAGATACACCTGGAAAGGATGCTTTTTTAAAGTGTATCACAGCTTGGTATGGCTCCTGTTCTATCGAAGACTTCAAGAAACTACAAAGGGTTGTGAACAAAGCCCAGTCCATCACTCAAACCAGCCTCCCACCCATCTAAACTTCCCACTGCCTCAGAAAAGCAGCCAGCATAATCAAGGACCTCACACACCCCGGACATACTCTCTGTCGGGAAAAAGGTACAAAAGTCTGGGACGCATATTAACCAACTGAAGAACAGCTTCTTCCCTGCTGCCATCAGATGTTTGAATAGACCTATGCTATATTAAGTTGATCTTTCTTCACACCGTAGGGACTGTAACAGTACATTCTGCACTCTTTTTTCCTTCTCTATACTTTTATCTTGTATGGCATGCAAGAAATAATACTTTTCACTGTATAGTAACACGTGACAATAATAAATCAAATCAAATCAAATCCAGATATGTAGGCTGAAACTTTGAAATCTTTCTATCACTGCCAAACCTCAGAATTAATGTTAAATTATCCTAAACTCCAAAAGTGCATCATTCCCACCACCAGTCCAACTATGCTGACAGCCCTTTACCTCATTGGAAGGCAGCTTCATAACATAACATAAAGATTCCTTTTGGTTTAGTTTTATTTTCCACTTGTAATATTTACTTTTAGAGCTCTGAGGCAGGAAACTAACTTTTAACCGTTATGTAGCTTCTCTGATCCAATATCACATCCCCTTCGATGGAAAGTTTCTATGCATTTCTGCATTTTTGGAGTGACATGTGTGTTATAAATATTAAAACATTTTTGTCCGATTTTTACTTTACAGCGGCATCCATTATCAGCAGCTTATTTGCGGAGATGGAATGCAGTATTCAGTCCAAGGTTAAACGCTGCAGTCATTTTTCCCCAACGACCCACTTGTCAGTTTCAGGTCAATTTCATACATTTTAAATGGACTATGTCATGAGGAATTTCTGATTGGATCTGGATTGAGACTGATCAAACCTATTTCACTTAGGATCCTTTACACCGAGGAGACACAAGGTTTTAGGTCCATCCGTCTGGATTGAAACCCAAACCCCAGAGGTAAAGGGACAGATTTATTGCACACTGTGATGCAGTTGCAAAGAAAAAAGATCATTGCCCTCTTTGGAATGGATTCGAAACTCTGGCATTTATACACATACATAAGAATTAAGAGCAGGAGTCGGCCACTCAGACCACTGAATAAGATCATGGCTGATTTGATTATCACCTCAACTCCACGTTCCTGACCCTCTCCCTTGTTTATCAAGAATCTATCCAGCTCTGTTTTAGAAACACTCAAAGACTTTTCTTCCACTGCCTTTTAAGAAAGAGAATTCCAAAAGCTCGGGACCTTCAGAGAGAAAGAATCTTACCTCATATTTTTCGACAGTCTTTCCCTAGTTCTAGATTTTCCCACAAAAGAAAACATCCTCTCCACATCCACTCTATCAGTTCCCCTCAGGATCTTACGTTTCGATCAAATCACCTCTTACTCTTCTAAACTCCAGCAGATACAAGCCTATCCTCTTTCCTCCTAAGACAACTTATAGTCGTTGAATCATAAGACCATAAGTCATAGGAGCAAAATGAAGCCACTCGGCCCATTGAGTCTGCTCTGCCATTCAATCATGGCTGATATTTTTCTCATTCCCATTCTCCTGCCTTTTCACCATAACCCCTGATCCCTTTATTAATCAAGAATCTATCCATCTCTGAATTAAAAAAACTCAATGATCTGGCCTCCACAGCCTTCTGCAGCAAAGAGTTTCATAGATTTACCACTCTCTAGCTGAAGAAAGTCCTCCTCATCTCTATTTATCTCAATCTACTGAGAATGTTTGGGAATGTAGGAACAGCATAAGGCTATTCAGTCCCTTGAGCCAGGTTTGCCATACAGTGTTGGATCACGGCTGATATGTATCCTAATCCATCTACCTGTCTTGGTTACATAAATCTTGATAGCCGTGCCTAACAAACATCTATCAATTTGAAATGTATAATTGGCCTCGGCAGCATTATTGGGAAGAGAGTTCAAGACAAGCACCAACCTTTGTATGAGGAAGCGGGCAATTGGGACTAGAGTAGAGGTAAAAAAAGAAGGTGGCATGGACAAGTTGGGCCACAGAGCCTGTTTCCATGCTGTAAACCTCATTGACTCTTTAAGTGTTTCCAGGTTACAGTGGCACTGCTATCTCACAGCACCAGGGACCTGGGTTCAATTCCTGCTTCGGATCACTGTCTGTGTGGAGTTTGCATGTTCTTCCCGTGTCTGTGTGGATTTCCTCCGGGTGCTCCAGTTTCCTCTCACAGTCCAAAGATGTGTGAGTTAGGTTGATGGGTGATGCTAAATTGACCCTAACATCAGGGGGATTAGCAGGATAACTATGTGGAAGTTACGGAGATAGAGCCTGGATGGGATTGTGGTTGGTGCAGACTCAATGGGCCGAATGGCCTCCTTCTGAACTGTAGGGATTCTATGATTCTGTTATTCCTGAATGGTGTGGCGTAACTCTGAAATATTATTAACTTGAAATATTAACTCTGGTGCTCTCTCCACAGATATTGTTTGGACTGCTGGGTAGTCCCAACACTTTCTGTCTTGATTTGTAACTTTAAGAATATGCCCCTTGTTCTGGACTGCCACACCAGAGCAAACAGTTTCTCTCTACCCAACCTTTCAAATCCTTTTAACTATTTTAAACAACGACCATCCTTAAGTTACAGAGAGCTGCATAACCTGATTGCCTGGTAATACAAAACAGAAAGAGTTTCATAAACTTGGGACATCTCAAAGGACTGTACAACCAATGAAATGCTCTTGAGGTCTGTTATAATATAGGAAACGTAGTAGCTAATTTGTGCACAGAAAGATTCCACAAACACCAATGTGTCTTTAATTTATTCATTTATGGTGACTAATGTCCAAATCAGTCTGAGACGGGAACCCTTCAGATGACGGTGTTCTCATGTAGCCTTGTAGGAGCACAGGAGTTGAAGTAGGCCATTTGGCCCTTTGAGCCTGCTCACCATTCAATGAGATCATGGCTGACCTTATTGTGGTTGCCACTCCACTTATCCTCCTAGATGGTGGAGTTTGGCAGGTTTGTAAGATGCTGCTAAAGAAGCTTTGGCAAGTCACTGCATCCCATATAAATTTTATGTTCTTCAGTCATGCACAAAGCTGATGGAGGATTTGGATGTTTAGATAGTCAATGGAATATCACTCAAGCATACTGCTTTGCCCTGAGTGGTGTGGAACTTGTGGCATGTTATTGGAGCTGCTGTCAAATGGAGAGAATTCCATCTCAATCCATTCTTGAGTCTTGCCAATGGTGGAGAAGCTTTCCAGAGCCTGGGGCTGCAGAGTATCAAATGTCTGATTCACTCTAGTACAGTAGCATGTGTGTGATGGACGTAGCTGATGTCCTCCGCAGGTTGTTGATAGTTCTGGAGGTAGTTAAGTGCAGTCTTCTTGCAGATGGTGATTGCCTGACAGCGATGTACCACAAATGTTACTTGCTATTTATTAACCCAAACCTGAGTATTGTCTGGATTTTGTAAAAATTAAATTTTTTTTTAAAATTCATTCGTGGGAAGATGGGTGTCACTGGCTGGCCAGCATTTATTGCCCATTCCTAGTTGTCCAAGGGCAGTTGAGAGTCAACCACATTGCTGTGGCTCTGGCGTCACATGTAGGCCAGACCAGATAAGGACAGCAGGTTTTCTTCCCTAAAGGACGTTAGTGAACCAGACAGGTTTTTCCGACAATAGACAATGGTTTCATGGTGATCAATAGATTTTTAATTCCAGATTTTTTTTTAAATTGAATCTAACTTCCACCATCTGCCATGGCAGGATTCGAACCCAGGACACCAGAACATGAGCTGAGTTTCTGGATTAATGGCCCAGCGATCATACCACTCGGCCATTGCTACTATTACTCCTACTACTCCACTAGTAATCGGAGGAATTAGAGCTGAGAAATTCTGAATGGAGCCACACATTGCATCCAACAGCCCCACTTCTAAACTTATGATGGAGGGAAGGTCATTGATGAAGCAGCTGAAGATATTTAGTTAGATTATCTACCCTGAAGAACTCCTGCAGCAATGCTGTGGCACTGAGATGATTAATCTTCAACGACCACAATGTTTGCAGTCACTGGAGAGTTTGCCTTTGATCCTCATTGATGGTAGTTTTGCCAGGGTCCCTTGATGTCACAGTTAGTCAAATGCTATCTTGGTGTCAATGGCCTTCACTCTCACCTCACTTCTGGAGTTAGAATCATAGGATCTGACAGTTAAGAAGGAGGCCATTTGGCTCATCGAGCCTGCACTGACCACAATTCCAACCAGACCCTATCCCGATAACCCCATGCATTTACCCTAGCTCGTGCCCCTGACACTAAGGGGCAATTTGGCATGACCAATCCACCTAATCCACACGTCTTTGAACTGTGAGAAGAAACCGGAGGACCCAGACGAAACTCACATAGACACGGGGTGAATGTGCAAACTCCATACAGACAGTCACCCAAACTGGGAATCGAACCTGGATCCCTGGTGCTGTGAGGCAGCAGTGCTAACCACTGTGCCACTTCTTCTCCCATGTTGCACACAGTATGGAACAGAAACTTGTCTCAATTCCCTTTTCAATGCATCTATGTTACTCTCTCCTGACTACTCCCTGTGGTTACATGCTCCACACATTCTAATCACTCTTTATCTAACGACTGGCAAAATTCACTCTCAGTGGTGCTAAGCTTGAGCTATCTTCAGTCTTGAGCGAACCCCTGGAGCATTCAGCTTGGGAACCAAGCCAAGAGTTTGAATTGAGTTGGAACGTTCATGAAGCTGGAGGTTGTTAGAGCTTGGAAGCAATTATGGAGCAAATTCCCGAGGTCTGTGCCTCTCTACACCCAAACAACACCCTTCCCAAACCCTCATCCCCCACTTAACCATCAAGGCAAGGATACCACTGGCTCCTGTGAAGCGGCCAGACATTGTGCTTTTGAAACACAATGTAAATGTGCAGAGACTTCTTGGTGGTGGATCTGTCACTTCAGTAGAGAGCAACAGATGGAAATGGACGACTGACCTGGATCTGCACTGCAGGAGTTCCGGAATCAGCCAGCACCAACACATTGGCTGACCTCTGGAGCAAAGGACTTGGACGAATGTCCATTCAATCATTCTCCGGGCATTAATTAGCTGTCAATTACAGCAAATTAATCAACTCCTCGCCTAATTAAGCAATGTCAAGAGGCGGGCAAGAAAACAGGCCTTTGTGTAAAATGCATGAGAAAGCACTTGTTGGCAAACTCACTTTTCGTCAGCAATGCATCTCTTGCTTCATTTAGCATGTGGAACCAGGACTCAGTCTGCGGGGAGGAAAACAAGCAAATGAGAAATAATGCCCAACTGCACTGGCTGTGCTACAGAACACTGCCATCTGTTTAGTCAAAGCTAAAATGATCATTTAAATCCCTGCAGGATTTCTGTGTATATGTATCAACTTTAGAAAGGAAATCTCTGTTGTCCCAGCAAGTTTAACCACAGAGTAGGTGACCCCCACCCCCTGCACCCCAAGATCTGTATAGTCCACAACTCCAGTCTCCCCTTGTCTGAGCTGAGTTGGCTATACCCGGGGCTAAATCCCGGGAGAAGGGGAAAGAAGTGGATTCCATGGAAAACGAGCAGTGTTTTCACTCTCGACTGAGATCCAGATACCCAGCCTGATTGGAAAACTTGCCTGTGGATGAGTTCCAGAGTCAGTTCGGCTGTGACGCCTTTCAAGTTGAATAGCCTGCCTGACTTCACAGGTGGCAGAGCAGAGGGCAACCAGAAGCCAATGCCTCAGCAGCACCATGTTTCTGAATAAAATGGCAAAAGGTACAAAAGAGAGAATTTTACCATAGGTGCTCCTTTATGTAAGTTTCACCATGACTTTGGCCATTACCATGTATAAGATTGTAAGGACTATGGGCTAGAAATGATTGCTCACCACTCTGTGGGCCTGGTCATCATGATTTGAACCCTGCCCAATGCCGTGGAGATAGGCAGTGTGTAAATCTCTTGCTGTTCTTTCCATTTACATGATGGGAGCATGAAGCCCACCACCCCTCCCACCCCCGTAGCCCATGGTGCTGTCTGACTGCATGTTCAACAGGGAGTTTAAGAGCATGCAAAGCAAGCAAGTGTTCCAGTTAGCTCTTAAAGGCAGTCTGTCCCTCGTAAAGAGAAGCTGTACTGGATTAGAGAAGACTACTTTTGGATGGCATAAAACATTGAATGCTGATTACATGTTTAATACATTGTTACACTAAGTGCTGAATGGATGCAGAGTTAAATCTGTCTGGTGCAGTGCCCAAGACAGTAAACCAAATATTTTCATAAGGTCCCTGTGAGGTAAGCAAGAACCCCAGGATGAGATGCGAGCTAAATGTTTATCCCACCACCAGTGACATCAGCATCACCTCCGTACTCCCTACAACACCTTCTT
Source organism: Carcharhinus amblyrhynchos (assembly GCF_965287045.1). NCBI lineage: Eukaryota > Metazoa > Chordata > Chondrichthyes > Carcharhiniformes > Carcharhinidae > Carcharhinus > Carcharhinus amblyrhynchos. The sequence goes on from NC_137337.1 coordinate 10,850,716, forward strand.
GTGACCTGTTTAAGGATGCACTGAAACTACAATTAGGACATTGATTCTTTTCACCAGCTCTTGTAGAAATAACTTTAATTTATATAACCTTTCACATCTTTCGGACATTTCCAAGTGTTCCAAGGTAAATGAATTATGGTCTGAAGATCAGTCACTATTTTGTTGTTGGAAAACTGGGCCACAAATTCACAATGTGGAGATGCCAGCGTTGGACTGGGGTAAACACAGTAAGCAGGTTTAAGTCCAACCGATTTATTTGATAAAATAAAACAAAATGAAATAAATCGGTTATACAAATTCACACCCAGCCTTCCAAACATCTTCGAATGGATGCTTGATTTAGTGGTGCTTACAATTTTGTTTTTGGTGGTGTTTATCGCTGAACACTCTAAACATTTGTCTACAACTCTAAACCAGTCCACAGCCAGTCTCAAGATGAGCTATCAGCCATTTGAGTACAATACACGTGGCCTTAAACCAAACAAGACTCCTGCAAGGTAAGCACAACCCCTGGTATAGTTATATGCATCTCCATCAAAAGTAATGTGCTTCTGAGTTCCTTATTGTTTCATAATGACTGATATAACATTGTCCACATATATCGTTGTTGCTTTGCAATGCTATTTGGCTGTTCCTTGTGCATCTGGGAGGGGGAACTGTACTTTCTTGAATGCAATGAAAAATTTACTCTTTACATTTATCAAAAATGTCTAAGAATCACCACAATAAATTATCATTATCTTACATTGGAAGGAGATGTTGCATTTTCACGATACCCTTCACAACTTGAGGACATCCCAAAGTGCTTTTAGAATCATAGAATCCCTACAGTGCCGAAGGAGGCCATTCAGCCCGTCGAGCTTGTACCAACAGCAATCCCACCCAGGTCCTATCCACATAACTCTGCTAATCTTCCCGGCGCTACGGGGCAATTTATCATGACCAATCAACCTAACCCGCACATCTTTGGAGTGGGAGGCAAACTAGAGCGCCGGAGGAAACCTGCGTAGACATGGGGAGAACATGCAAACTCCACACAGACAGTCACCTGAGGTGGAATCAAACCCGGGTCCCTGGCGCTGTGAGGTAACAGCGTTAACCAATGTGCCACCATGCTGCCTTTCCAACCAGTAAGATTTATTTGAAGTGTAGTCATTGTTGTAATGTTGGAAACATGACAGTAAACTCACACAAATTTGATTTGATTTATTGTCACAAGTATCGGGATACATGTATCGGGATACAGAGGGTAGTGAATCTCTGGAATTCTCTGCCCATTGAAGTGGTGGAAGCTACCTCGTTGAATATATTTAAGTCACGGGTAGATAGATTTCCGATCGATAAGGGAATTAAGGGTTATGGGGAGCAGGCGGGAAAGTGGAACTGACCCACTTCAGATCAGCCATGATCTTATTGAATGGCGGGGCAGGATTGAGGGGCTAGATGGCCTACTCCTGCTCCTATTTCTTATGTCCTTATGTTCTTTTCTTATGATACAATGAAAAGTATTGCGCATGGAAAAGGAAAGAAGAGGGTGCAGCATGTAGTGCAGAATGGTAGTGTGTTAATGACCACATAATCTGTTTATGGGATATTAAGGGGTAAAGATTGGCCAGAACATCAGGGAGAACTCATCTTATCTGACATAGTACAATAGGATTGGTCACATCGATACGAAGGACTATTGGTTGTTGAGGTAACTTTCTGATTTAGTTCCTCTGTAATAGGTAGGATACTCAACTCTATTACTGAAACAATAATATATAGACAGACTGACAGGAGTTAGCTCAGAATTCAGTTCAGTATTGTGTTCTTAATCCGTCATTGGAATCAAATTAATTTATCTGAAGTAAACCTTTTGTTTTCAAAATGAAATATATATTAAAAGAATTAGGGCAACTAGAAAAAAATTAATCTTGTAATGAAAGCAATTTCAAAGATGAAATTACAAAGTGACTTAGCTAAGAACAGGAGTCAGGAACAAGAAGGGTAAGGGAACAGAAATGGAATTTGAAGAGGATTACAATCATTTTTTGGAGTGGTTGAGCCAAGGTGAGGACAGCCAAACATGACAGGACAATCTTGTTTTTGAGAATTAGGGCAACTAGAAAAAAATTAATCTTGTAATAAAAGCAATTATCCAAAATGAAAATTGGACATCAATTTGTTTTCATCCACGGGGGATGTAGGTGTTACTGGCAAAGCCCAATTCTAACTAAATGTTGCAAGATGCACTGCAAGAATTGTCCAAGGTTCCTTAGGCAGTCAGGGCCTTCAAAACCCATGACTACTACCACCTAGAAGAACAAGAACAGCAGAAGCCTGAGAACACCACCACTTGGTGGTTCCCCGCCAAGTCACTCACCATCCTGACCTGGAAATATATCGACATTCCTTCAGTGTGGCTGGGTCAAAATACTAGAATTCCTTCCCTAACAACACTGTGTTTCTGTCCTCAGAGACTGCAATGGTTCAAGGAGGCAGGTCACCACCACCTTCTGAAAGGCAACTAAGGAATGGTAATAAAAGCTGACCTCGCCAGCATTCAGTGATGGCAATGTCATTGAATGTCATGGGGGAGATGGTTAGAATGCCTCTTGTTGGAGATGGGCATTGCCTGGTGCTTATGTGATGAAAGCCATTTACCCTGCTCAAGCCTGAATGAAGTCCAGAAAATGTTCGTTTCAAGTTTCCCCATGCACTGCCAAGTAGGGTGGACACGCTGGCATCGTTTAAGACTTACCTGGATAATCACATGAGCAGACTGGGAATGGAGGGATAGAGAAGAATGGTCAAGTTGGACCAATGAGCGGCCTAGGCTTGGAGGGCCGAAGGGCCTGTTTCCTGTGATCTTTGTTCATGCTGAAGATGGAGCAGAATTTTTCAGACAGTGTAGTTAACTTTTGCAAACACTGATTGGGAACGTGTAGCTATGGTGATGAAAATGCATCAGAAATGTTCATTATCTAATGTGGCCTCCTCTTGATGTCCCCAGCATCACAGGTATCAGTTGTGAGCTAATTCAATCCATTCCATGTGATATGAAGAAAGAGGTGAAGGCACTGGGTGCAGCAAAGGCTATGGGCTCCAATAACATTTTGAGTCTGGATGACAGCTGTTTCCCTCGAAACATTGGCTCTATTCTCTCTCTCCACAGATGCAGACAGACCTGCTGAGATTTTCCAGCATTTTCAGGTTTGGTTTCAGATTCCAGCATCTGCAGTGTCTTGCTTTTATTTGACTCTTCCTCCCAGAGGACGTGACCCCCTTCCCTCCCCCTCCCTCCCCATGTGCCGGGAGAATTAGCCCTCTGAATTGCTATCCAGTGATGTTACCACTTGACCACTCTTCGAGAAGTACTGTGATGTCAATGGTAGCCACGGGGTGGGAGGTGCCAGTGTTGGACTGGGGTGGGCACAGTAAGAAGTCTCACAACACTAGGTTAAAGTCCAACAGGTTTATTTGGAATCATGAGCTTTCAGAGCGCTGTTCTTTCACCAAGGTATCTCAGATGATGAAGGAGCAGCGCTCCACAAGCTCATAACTCCAAATAAACCTGTTGGACTTTAATCTGGTGTTGTGAGACTTCTTACTTTGAGAAGTACAACACGGGCTGTAAAGGAGTTGGGAGCACTGGGGTTGTTAAAGGTGCCATCCAGGGTTGTTTCCAAAGGGGCACACATTTTGATTGACTTTCACTGGGTGAATTGGGATTAGAAGGATTGTACAGATTAGAAAGTGTAACAATGGGAAAATGCCGAGAGTGCAGGTTCAGGGGTGGGTTGGAAGCAGTATTGTGCTGTCTGGGTCTCAGCCAATACTGAGACACCAAACGGTGGGCGGGGTGGGGGGGGGAGACACTGCTACTTTAAACATCAAACAGGACTGGGAGGCAAGCTGCGTCAGTAAATAATTTGCGCTGAAGAACTTTCCCTAATAACGATTAGAAAGCCGATTTAAGAGTGGACGGATGCTGCAGGATTGCAATGTTAATGAGACTCAATAAAAAAAAAGCCAGGGAACAAAATCGAGCAACAGCTGTTTGGTTTTTAATCTCTAATGGTTAGATCTGCCCTGGAATAGGATAGAAGAGCGGGCAAGCAGCGAACTAAATCTTAGCATAATCTACCACATCATTACTGCGTCCTCCTTATGCATGTAAATCAAGCCCCAGCCATTTTAATTTCAGGGCGGAGTGTTTAAAATCAGCCAGAAACTTTCAGATCAGATTAGGTCGGGATTTGATCCCTCGGCTCTGTGACATTAACCCTGTGATTGCCAGAATGCTGTTACCACTGGAGGGATGGGCACTGCCAGTCACGCACCATGACCCATTCTGGTCTCACATTGTTGACTCCCCTCTGTGAATTATGATGGTAAACCATACAGCAGCATGGTGACACTATGTGGTTAACATTGCTGCCTCACAGCATCCGGGTTCAATTCCTGGCTGGGTTACTGTCTGTGTGGAGTCTGCATGTTCTCCCCGTATCTGCGTGGGTTTCCTCCGGGTGCTCTGGTTTCCTTCCATAGTCCGAAAGATGTGCTGGTTAGGTGCATTGGCCATGCTAAATTCTCCCTTAGTGTATCTGAGCAGGCTGGAGTCTGGCAACCAAGGGATTTTCACAGTAAGTTCATTGCAGTGTTAATGTAAGCCTATTTATGACTAACAAATAAACTTCAAAACTTTAACCGCGTTAGCATTTACATTCTATTTGAATTTAACTTATTTAGTGTCCTTATGATTTTCTTCTCATTCAGTCTCTGTAGTATATGTGTGTGAATGTGGTAGCATGTTGTTGTGTTATATGTGTGTGTGTGCATGTGCGCGTGTGTGTGTGTGCGCGTGTGCATGCGTGTGTGTATTTGTGTGTGTGCATGTGTGTGTGTACATGGACAGAAGCAAGAGGAGCTGGAGTAGGCCTTTTCATGTTGCTTCACCATTCCATATGATCATGGCTGATCTTTGACCTCAATTCCATCTTATAATAACTCCAGGTGTCGGCTGTAAAGGAATGTGCTTTATTGCTCAAAATAAAGCAAAAACCACAGCCTGTGGTGAACACAGCGGATCCCAATCAGAACAATGGAGTAATAGACCCACTCAGGGTCTTGCTTTATACAGGGCTCGGTATACGAGCTCCACCTGGTTGGTTAATTGCTAATCCTCAGGGAGCTTGTATTCTACAAGTCATGTAGGGAGGTCAATCAGTGATTTTCCATGCAAATCAAGGGGGTTATCACACACCTTCTCATTGGATTCGTGGGGTAGCATAGTGGCACAGTGATTAGCACAGCTGCCTCACAGCGCCAGGCACCTGGATTCGATTCCCAGCTTGGGTCACTTTCTGTGTGGAGTTTGCACATTCTCCCCATATCTGTAGGCGTTTCCTCTGGGCGCTCCAGTTTCCTCCCACAGTCTGAATGACGTGTTGGTTCGGTACATTAGCCATGTCACATTCTCCCTCAGTGTACTTGAACAGGCGCCGGAGTGTGGCAACTAGGGGATTTTCACAGTAACTTCATTGCAGTGTTAATTTAAGCCTACTTGGGATACTAATAAATAAACTTTAAAAACTTTAAACTTTAAACTTTGACCCCTATATCCCCTGTTCCCTTCAAGCCCAAAATCTATCTATCGCAGCCTTGAATATCCTCAATGAGGGAGCCGATGCAACCCTCTGGAGTACATGTGAACATGCAAAATAAAAACTGGAGTGGACCATTCAACCCCTCGAGCCTGCTCTGCCATTCGATAAGATCATGACTGATCTGTTTGTATTTCAAGTTCTACATTCCCATCTTCATTGACTGAAATAATTCCTTCTCATTTTAGTCCTGAATGATCAACACCTTATCCCAAGACTGTTCCCACCAATTTCCAGCCAGGGGAAAGAACCTCTCAGCTGCCATTTTATTAAGTCCCCTCGGAATTTTATGTGTCAATGAGATCACCTTTCATTCTGCAAAACTCCAGAGAATATAGAATCAAAAAATCTCTACAGTGCAGAAGGAGGCCATTCAGCCCATTGAGTCTGCAATATTTTCTGAAAGAGCATTTTATCCAGGCCCACCTCTGCCTCTGCCCCATCTCCATAACCGTACAGATTTACCCCACTAATCCGCCCATCCTAAACATCTTTGAGCACTAAGGAGCAACTTAGTATGGCCAATCCACCTGACTTACACATAAAATCATAGAATCCTACGGTGCAGAAGGAGGCCATTTGGCTCATCAAGTCAGCACCGACCACTATCCCATCCAGGCCCTATTCCCATAACCCCATGCATTTACCCTAGCTAGTCCCCCTGACACTAAGGGCCAATATAGCATGGCCAATCCACTTAACCGGCACACCTTTGAACTATGGGAGGAAACTGGAGCACTTGGAGGAAACCCAAGCAGACATGGGGAGAATGTGCAGACTCCACACAGACAGTGACCCAAGCCAGGAATCGAACCCAGGTCCCTGGCGCTGTGAGGCAAAGTGCAAACCATTGTGCCATTGCCCCATCTTTGGAGTGTTGGAGGAAACCAGGGTACCTGGGGGAAATCTACCCAGGCATGGGGACAATGTCCAATCAAGTCCAGTCCCTGATGCTGTGAGGCAGCAGTGTTAACCACTGTGTCACCATGCCGCCCAAATATATGCCCAAATTACTCACACAGTTATCCCAGGAACAAATCATGAGAATCTTCGCAGGTCTGACACCAAGTAAAACATATTCTTTCTTAGGAAAGGAGACCAGAATTGCACACAGTACTCTAGGTGTGGTCTCACCAACATCCTGTAAAACTGAGTTCTTCAATGTTGTCCCCTTGGTCCTTGCAGTGAAGGCCTGTATGCCACTGGGCTTCCTAATTGCTTGTTGTGGATGTAATTTATCTGGATTTTCTAAAGGCCTTTGGGAAGGCCCCTCTCATAGACCAATGAACAAAGTCAGAGAATGCGGACTCAAAGTCATGGGGTAGAACGGATTGCAAGCCGGCTTCAAGAGGAAAAACAGAATGGGGGTAAATAAGTGAAATTAGGAATGGCGGAAGTGGTGTCCCACAAGGATCAGTATGAGACCAGTAACAAAAACGGAAACCACTGGAAAAACTCAGCAGCCAGCTGTGGAGAGAGAAAGCGAGTTAACATTTTGAGTCAGTTTGACGCAACTTACATTAATGGTTTGAGCTTTGGAATCCAAAACAAAGATTTACAGAATTGTAACAAAATTGTTGGTGTTTTTGGTGGGGCCGGGGAGGGGGGAGGTGGGGTGAGAGCTGGGTGGTGGGAGAATTGTCGTTACTGAGGAAGACTGCAACAAATTATTGGAGGTCGTTGATAAACTTTCAGAATCAGTTAAAAAATGGCAAATAACACACAGCAGAGATAAATGTGAGGGAGGAAGAATAGGGAGGTCACTTATGACTTGTAAAATGGAAAAGTGGGGTCTAGGAACAAATAGACCTTGGAGTAGTAATACATCAATACTAAAAGTTACTCCACAGGTTTGCAATGCCATAAAGAGGCAAACAAAGCCAAGGTTTTATTTCTAGAGGGATAGTATGAAAAAGTAGGGAAATTATGCTAAACTTGTGTCAACCATTGGTTAGATCACACTGAAAGTGCAGTTCTAGTTGTCACATTATAAAAAGGCAGTGGAGAGGATGGAGAGAAAATTTATGAGGATGGTATCAAAAACATATTGAAATTGATACAATCCTCATAGAATCCAATGCTTTAAAAATATATTTGCATATTCCAGTAATTGACTGGAAGGATCACAAGCAAGAGTTTAATTATTAAGACTTTTACTGTATCAAACCACTCAAAGTAACACTGACTAAACACTGTTTTGAAGGTAACTTACATTCTAAATTACTGGAAAGTTTCCCCCATTTAATTTTCTAAATGACCAGAAATCCCCAACCATAGTTATACTTTACTCTGTCCCTCAAGTGGCTGTTTCATTCTCCAGGAACCTGTCCAAGTATTTTCCAATCTCCTGATGACTTTTTTTCATTTTGTCTTTTCCTGTCAGATAACTTCTAATCCCTAAATTGACTTACTCAGTGAGGGTTACCTTGGAGATTTCCCCCTGTAGCCAAAGTTAGGATAATCTTCTAACCTTGCTGTCCTCATGAACTTGATGTCTTCAATGCAAAACCAAGCTCCCACCTCCATTTTGAATGGTGAGTGCCAACTTCTATCTTTCTGTTGTCTCTCTTTCAGGTTCTTGCAGACTGACCTGTGAGGTTCAGGAATGTTTTAAGAAAACCCTGCACGCCAGTACTACAAAAACTTTCTGTCGACATTTCTCTTCTCAAAACCCATCACTATGACGTTGTGAATCATGCGGGTCTTACATCCAGGTGGAAATGCTATTAATTATCTTCTAAATCCCCAGCTCCTTTCTATCTTGGAATTAAGTAGACAAGTTAATTTATATCCATTATGAAGTTTGACATTCCCAACATCTCCATGTGAGAATTGGAGACTAATAGCCTACCTAAGGTCAGCACAAATCTCTTTCCATTGTCCACAGGTGTGAACATGTTGAATCTTCACAGAACTGCATTCGCAATCTTTCAACCATTTTGCCTGTTCTACAATCTTGAGATTTTAGGATATTCACAGACCACTGCCTCTGCAGCCACTTGTTTTAGAAAGTAGTAAGTTAATCATCAGGTTGAGAGAATATGTTGGCTTTCAGTTCTATTATTTGTCTTGTACTTTTCCTCTACTGATATTAATTACTTGAAGTTCCTCACTCCCATGAGTCCCTCATTTTGGCATGTTTTTTGTATGTTCAACTTAGAGGACAGGTGAAAAACATTTCTTTAATATCTCTGCCAGTTCCTTATTCTGAATTATAATTTCTCCCATCACAAAGTTTATTTTTGCTATTCCTTTTCTGTTTGCATACTTGTTGAGGTTCTGACTGTAATGGGCAGACAAGCAAATATAGCAGGAAAAAAATCAACTAAGGACATCTCATGAGCCTGGGGCAGAGGCAAATTGGGGTATGTGGTGACTGGTCACTTTAACGGCTCTGTATGTGATAAAGGCTTGTGGGGCAAGCAAATAAAGTCTACAACCCGGAACCTCTGTTACAAAAGGAGGACCATGAACTCGAAGCTCAGGGAAGAAAAATATATCCATATTGGGTGACTGAAACCTGATCAACTTCCTGTGGGTAATATCGAGACCTTAGTAGTGAGTCTGAGTCAAGTCTGTACTAGATTTTCAGAAATCACAATATTTTTAAAGTTTATTTATTAGTGTCACAAGTAGGCTTACATTAACACTGCAATGAACTTACTGTGAAAATCCCCTAGTCGCCATACTCCAGCGCCTGTTTGGGTACACTGAGGGAGAATTTAGCACCTAATCAGCACATCTTTGGACTGTGGATGGAAACCAGAGCATCCGGAGGAAATCCACGCAGACACAGGGAGAACGTGCAGACTGCACAGGCAGCAACCCAGTATACTGTTCTGGAAACTGTTTGGAATGCATTCTATGAACTCATCCTCCAGATTAACTTTGCCAATTTGATTTGTCCAATCTATATGTAGATTGAAGTCCTCTGCCAGTATTGCAGATAAAGAACCTTTAATTTTAAGTTATTACCATTTGGACCTTATCTGCTGACGCACTATTCCCATTAAACTTTATAATGCTTCCTGCTACACTCTATGACTCTTTACCCAAATTGCTGTATTGCACTATTACCCTGATTTTTGTCTTTAGATTTCTAAATTTCCCCACGCCTGACTGGCTGCCGTGGTGGCAAAATGGTTTGCACAGCTGCCTCACAGTGCCAGCGACCTGGGTTTGATTCCTGGGTGAACAACTGTCTGTGTGGAGTTCACGCATTCTCCCTGCATCTGCGTGAGTTTCCCCTGGGTGCTCCGGTTTCCTCCCATACTCCAAAGATGTGCAGGTTAGGCTGATTGGCCAGGCTAAATTGCCTCTTAGTATCAGAGTAAATACTTAAGATCGAGGGAAAAGGCTTGGGTGGGATTGTGGTTAGTGCCGACTTGATGGGCCAAATGACCTCCCTCTGTGCTGTTGGGATTCTATGACCCCCTCCATCCTTCTCCCCCTACTTTTAGTTTACAGTCCTAGTTATTTAATTCACATGGATAACAGTGTGAGTTGATTCCATCCCAATGGAATCTTTCCCTAGTACTGGTGTCAGTGCCCCATGAAGTGAACCCCCTTTCTTCTCCCATTGGTCTGAGCCACACAAGGAACTCTCGGATCTGCTTGACCCTGTGTCAATTTGTACATGACCCAAGCAGTGTACACTTTGAATTTTTAGTTACTAATTTAGAATCTAGCTCCTCAATCTCCATCCATGGAACCTCATTCGTACCTCTAGCAACATAATTGGTTCCCACACGGGCCATGACAACTGAATCCTTCCCCACCCACTCTAGATTCTCCTCCAGCATTGCAAACTATCCTTAACCCTGGATTTGGGCAGGCAATACAACCTTTGCAATTCCCAGATGCTGCCTGGGAGAACAGTGTCCATTCCCTTGACCATACCAACCCTACTGCTAACACATTTCCTTTTCTCTCCCCCTAGTTGGAAGGCCCCAGTACCACATTCCAATGGGAAGTATGTCCATCCTCCTGTAGTTCTTCTTCTCATCCGCACAGGGAACCTACAGTACCTACTGAACAAGGTCAAGAGTCATAGTTCCTCCATCACTACATCCTGAAGCTCGGTAACTGACTCATAGTCACAGCCTCCTGTCCTTGCCCAGTGACTATCTTTATACTATCTAAGGGGTATAACTGTCTCCTGGAACAATATCCTGATGCCTTGCAATGTCGAGAGCTCAGATGCCGGTCCAACAACTCTGAGCCACCACTTATATTTACAGCAAATGTGATTCATAGACTCATCGAATCCCTGTAGTGCAGAAGGAGGCCATTCGGCCCATCAAGTCTGCACCAACCACAATCCCACCTGGGCCCTATTCCCATAAGCCCATGCATTTACCTGAGCTACTCCCCCTGATACTAAGGGGCAATTTAGCATGGCCAATCCACCTAACCTGCAAATCTTTGGATTGTAGGAGGAAACCGGAGCACCTGGAGGAAACCCATGGGGAAAATGTGCAAACTCCACGCAGACAGTGGCCAAAGCTAGGAATCGAACCTGGGTCCCTGGCACTGTGAGGCAGCAGCGCTAACCACTGTGCCACCCTTTGTTTTGGATCTCACTTGTCTTCACAGACTTCTTCACATTGCAGTTACAGCGCATCACATCCCTCCCCACTCCCCACATGTCTAACTAACTCTAGTTTATTTATGAGTTCAATTATTATCCATTGAACCATTTTAGTTTTATTAATTAATTATGTTTAATTATTTCTGTGATTGATTTGATATATTTTCTCAGTATTGAGTTTAAGCCACTTTCTTAGTTTAGAGAATAACCAAAGCTATAATAATCACCTAAACTTCATTCATTCACTCCTATTGATTCAGAATTTATCATTGTGCAGATTTCTGCTTAAGATGTTCAATCCTAAAATCCTGCTCTGGTTGCATCATTCTAGTTTCCTGCTCCCAGTGCTCAATCCCAGTTTCCTGCTCCCAATGTTTAATCCCACTCTCCTGCTCTCAATCATTATGGCTCAAGGTTAGAGACTCCAAAGTGTTCTACGGAGCCCATCTGGATCATAAGTTTTGCGCCTTGAAATTGGCTAGTGTAAGTTTCACTTCAGGTATGTTCATATGACCCACTAGGGAGCTTTTATCAAACAAAGTTTATTTAAGAATATAGTTAACATGTATAGTAAAAAAATTAGCAAGAACTTTTATCAATTACAAACAAGAAACAAAACAATCAAAATAATATATAACCCTTAACAAATACAGCTCATGTTCCAATCAAACCAATCCCATAGACAAGAAAACCCTTTAAACAGTTTTAACGCAGCATAGACTAATGTTCGCGTGATACTGGAATTGAATTCTTTGGATGAAGTCTGCGGTTCGCTGGGCTTTTTGATTTGATTTGATTTATTATTGTCACGTGTTAACATACAGGGAAAAGTATCATTTTTTGCGCAATATACAGACAAAGCATACCATTCATAGAGAAGGAAACAAGAGAGTGCTGAATGTAGTGTTACAGTCATTGCTAGGGTGTAGAGAAAGATCAACTTAATGCAAGGCAAGTCCATTCAAAAATTTGACAGCAGCAGGTAAGAAGCTGTTCTTGAGTGGGTTGGTATGTGACCTCAGACATTTGTATCTTTTTCCCAAAGGAAGAAGGTGGAAGACAGAATGTCCGGGGTCCATGAGGACAGACTCAGAGCAGCAAGCTTTCGAGGGGACTCCCTCTTCGTCAGGTGAATGGAGAGCCACCTGACGAAGAGGGAGTCCCCTCGAAAGCTTGTGGGTTTACTATCAAATAAATCGGTTGGACTAAAACCTGGTGTTGTCAGACTTTTTACTGTGTTTACCCCAGTCCAACGCCGGCACATCCACATAAAGATTGAAGCTGTCAGAGCTCCAGAGGTCATGATTTTAAAAACTTTCTTTAGAGTACACGATCATCGCACGATGTTCAATCCTAAATTATTGCTCTCAATGTTCGATCCCAGTTTCCTGCTCTCAATGTTCGATCCCAGTTTCCTGCTCTCAATGTTTTGTCCAAACTGCAGCCCCATATCAGTATATGTGTGGCTGAGTGTGTGTATATTTTCATGGGTAAGAGTATAAATGTGTATGCAAGTGTGTGGATATGAGTATATGTATAAGAGTGTGTGTATGTGTGAGTTTAGATGTATGTGTTGGTGTGTGTGTGGGTGCTTGAGTTTGAATATTCTTGTGAGTGTGCTTTACAACAATGTGAATGTGTTTTGTGTTTAAGTGTCTGCTCGTCCATATGAGCTTTGCTTGCGTGTGCATATTTTTGTGTATAAGCATGTGTTTGTGTATGAGTGCCTAAGAGTGTATATGTGAGTGAGTGTGTATATGTGTGTCCTAGTGCATGCATTTGTTTGTGGTGTGTCCTTGTGTGCACATGTGTAAGTATATATGTGCACCTGAGTTTGTGCGTGTACAAGTGTATGTGTAGTGTGTGTATGCATCCATGTATATGTGCATGAGTGTTCATATGAATGTGCAAATGAGTGTGTTTGTGTATATGTGAGTGTGTATATGTGTGCATGTGTTTGTGGTGTCCTTGTGCCCAACTGTATATGTCTGAGTACATATGCGCGTCTGAGTTTGTGTGTACAAATGTGCGTGTAGTGTCTGTGTGTGTTATGTGAATGTGAAGGTGAATGTGTCTGTATATGTGCGGGTGTACATGAGTATATGAATACATGAGCGTGTGTGAGTGTGTGTGTTTCTGTTGTGGGGGCTGATATTTGCACTTTGGGCCATTGCTTGCTCTCAGTGCCGTCAGGTTGTTTAATAATTTCTCTGTCTCCAGCATCTGGTGTCCACCTGTTAACAGAGTCCTCTCAGTGGCCCCTGCACGTTGCCTGCACATCACCTCCAAGCCATCGCAGTCTCTCTCTCTCCCTCTTAGACCCACTTGTTTGTCTATTTCTCTCATCCTCTTTTCCGCACTCTCACTGCCTCTCCTTCATTTTCCTCCCCTCCTCGTTCCCTGATCTCATTCTCTCTACATTCCCCCACTCCGTTTATCATTCGTTTTGTTACATTCGTGATTCTACTGAAATACGGATGTCCTATTAGCTGTCATTGAAGGATTTCTTTGCTGGTGTCTGCTGTTCTTTTTGACCCTGTTCTCGTTTTTAAAAACTCTTTCATTAATTAGCTCTGCCTACACTTCCTGATACACAGAGAGGCTATCTTATATTCAGTGTGTTAAATAGTCACAGCGCCTTTATCTAGCTGGCAAGTTGGTTGTTCGATCTGCTTTCTTTTGATATATTAATACTGCCATCAAATCCTTCTCTAGTTCCCCCTTTTCTGTGTGGCGGACATGTACCTCTCTCTCTCTCCCCCCCCCCCCAACCCCCCATTGCAGAAACAGAGATTAACGAGAGATCATTCTAATAAACCCCATCAAAGGCACGGACTTACACTAGCCGGTTATTAACCAACGATTTTAGGGGAGAAAAATTGAAGATAATGTCATAATTACTGATTAGTGAGGCGGCTTATTGTTATATAACTGGAGGGAACGGAACATTTGGGTTTAATCTGTGGCAATCCGTTGTAATCATTGAGGAAATCAGCCTCCCCGTGTGTGGATTCACTGTTACATTTCTCTCCCTCTCTCTCCCTTTTGTGGGTATCTTTCTATCTCTCGCTTCTGCTATTTCTCTTTGCTGTTTTCTCTTTTTCTACCTTTCTTCCTGTCCATTTCTTCCCACCCATTTCCACCTGTGTTTCTATCCTTTTTAAAATCTCTCAATTTGTCCTTTTTCTCTCTCTTTCTCCATCTCTTTCTCTTGCCCCCTCTCTCTTCCCCCTTTCTCTTCCTCCCTTTCTCTCTTTCCCTCTCTTTTTCTTTCTCCCCCTCTCTCTTTTTCCTCATCTCTCTCTTCCCCCCTCTCTTTCTTCCTCTCTCTCTTTCTCCCCTCTCTCTTTATCCCTCTCTTTCTCCCTCTCCGTTTCTTTCCCCCTCTCTTTCTCTTTCCCTCGCTCTCTCTCTTTCCCCCTCTCTCTTTCTACTCCCCCCTTTCTCTCTCTTTCCCCCTCTCCCTCTTTCTTTCTCTCTCTCTCTTTCTCTCGCTTACTCTCTTTCTCCCTCTCTCTTTCACTTTCTCTTTTTCTTTCCCTCTCTCTCGCTACTTTTCCAATCTCGTTATTTTGGATAAGATAAATTGACAGATTCTTCGTTAGAAACAAAACTCAGCTGACCTTCCCCCAACACACTCACAGACACACACACACACATACAGACACATACACAGTAAGACATAGCCAGACACATACACACAAACACACACATTAAGAGTAAGACACAGCCAGACACACACACACACACACACACACACACAGAGCGAGACACACACACACACACACACACACAGAGCGAGACACACACACACACACACATAGACACACAAATCCTCCCATCATTCTGCCCAAAGCAACCCCCATCCACGCTCATCTTTGACTGGGAGTCTGTGCCTAATTCTTCCAAACAGAAAATTACTCCGGAAATACGGGCTTTAGGCAGTAATTGTTTAATTTTTTTCTGGGACAATCCTCCCGAATGAAGGAGTAAACGAAAAGCAGTTGGTAAACTGCACCCGACAAAGCGAACGTAATGTCAAGCAGATAATTTGACAGTCAAATCTATCGGCATGCCCCCTCCCTCCACACCCCCCCCTTCTTTTACCTAAACTGTAACAAATTACTACAAGATAAGCTGATTTACTCATAACATTTAGAACCAGGAATTTATCCGATATTTAAAAAAAAATCCCCCTGAGGAACTGATGTCAGGATTAACGTCCTTTGATTACTAGAGTGAGAGAGAGGGAGAGAAAGAGGGAGAGAGAGTCTCCTTGGAAATCAAAAACCTGTGAAAGTATAAATCCTACAAACTGGCATTGTTTTTTCTGTGTGTGTGAGAGAGAGAAGGGAGAAAGTTATAGAAATAAATGGCTATATGGGGAGCAGATTCAGCCTTTTTTTCCCCCAAATTTAATTTCGAATTCAAACAAGCTCACCACCAGAAAGGTCAAAAATGCAGCATTTTTCACAAAAAGAAATAAATGCGACGGTGGTGTGAAATTTAATTGCGCAAATAAAATGTGCAAAACGAACGAGAGTGAAAGCATATTAAAATATCTTTCTCAAAGTGGTGGCGAGTGATGGACTAGGATTGCACTAATTAGTATTTACCGTGTTAACACGGTCAAGAATATTCATCCATTTATTAAGAAATGGCTGTTAACTTAACTATCGATTTACTCGTGTGACTATTAAAGTTGAACTATTTTTGTGTAATTAATAATTTCCACATTGCTTTGGCCAGTTCCACTCTGCTGTTAGTCAGTGAATTAAACGGAGCAGATACCAGATAAAACAGAGTGTCCATTCGCTTCTTAGTCTCCCGATACGGCAAAGCTGGGGAAACCAATTCGCTGCCGCCCTGAACAGATGTATTATATTACTTTAAAATTTTTTTTTTGAAAAAGCGACAAATCCAATCATTCTCCAATCCGTGTAAATTCCCCGAGCGCCCGGAATTATTGCCTTTTGCGAACGCTCCCCCGTTTAACCGTGAAACCCGGGCAATGTACATCAGACAGAAATAAGGCGAAGAAGAAGAAACAATCTTTTGGTTCAAATAAAAAAAAACAGATAAATTGGAGTGTGGGCAGGGGGGTGTGGGAGGGAGGTTGTTGTTGTTGGGGGGGGCGGGGGTAGAGGCGAGGAATGCTAATGAATTCAGATAAATTAAGTGGAAGGAAGCCCAGGAAGACTCTCGCTCAATTTGGAACAATATCTTGCGAAGAGATAAATCGTACCTTAGATGCAGTTTTATTTGTCAGATCAGCCTCTCGGGTACAGGACTCAGGCTCAAGTAGAAATCATACTTTGTCAGGGTGACCTCTGAGGCCTGACAGACTAATATGTATTTCAGTGGGCACCGACGTGCCTTTTCGATAGAGTAAATGTGCGAGATTCGTTGGAAAATCTCCCGAGGTAGTGTGTGTGTGTGGGGGGGAGAGAGAGAGATGTGGCATATGTGTCTATCTTCCCACTAAAATACTGTCTCCCCGTTCATACATTAGACACCTGTCTCTATGACTGAATGTGTGTAAATATTTACAGATTTCATTTGGTCCACACACAATATTTTCGTTAATTTCCCGCCCTTCGTAAAATGGAAAGATTGCCTCGGTATTTGTCCCCCTGTTCTCTCACTTTTTCGTTTGGGAAGGGTGTGTGCAGGGTAGAAATTGTTCTGAGGTGGTTGATGGATAAGACTGGAGGAGACGGGGAGAGTTGAAGCGAGCCTCGCTGATACATATATCCAGAACCAAAAGAGAACTGAGCTTGATGAACAGGCGGGGCATGACGAAAGGGGGGGAAAAATACGAGAAAAAGTATAAAAAGGAGAGAGAGAGGCAGGAAAAGTTGTCCAGAGATGCGTTGATTTGATTTGATTTGATTTATTATTGTCGCATGTCATTAGTATACAGTGAAAAGTATTGTTTCCAGCGCGCTATACAGGCAAAGCAGTCCACTCATAGAGAAGGAAAGGAGAGAGTGCAGAATGTAGTGTTACAGTCATAGATAAGGTGTAGAGAAAGATCGACTTAGTGCGAGGTAGATCCATTCAAAAAATCTGATGGCGAGAGAGATGAAATAGGTGTGGAAAAATTTACTGTTAAAAATTAGGAACACTAAAATTAGATTTACTGTTTAAAATGTTGAAAGATATCCATATTAAGATGCAAAACAAAATAAAACACATCGATATTCTCACTTCCAGCAGAAGCAGTTGGGTGGATGGAGTGTTATTTCCGATAGATGAAGCAATGTTTGGTCTGTGTTAGAGGAGTGGACACAAACAAACATCTCTTTCCCCCAGCAACAAACACACACACACACACATACATATATATTTCTGTTCCTCTGGACCAATAAAAAACGAACGGCCTGATTGAAATATCGATTGGAGGTGTTGCATTTGTTTATTGTTTAAGTCTCAGTCTCACTGAACACGGTCTGGGCGTTTCAAGGGGGAGGGAGAGTAGAGAGGGGAAGAAATTTGTGTTTTTTTTCTCTCTCCCACACCAACGCAAACGGTCAAGACCTAGAGATTTGGGCTGGGGAACGGGAGGGTGAAAGGTTTCCTCTTGGAGAATTGAGAGTGAAAGTGGCCTTTCTATCAGGCAGGAGGGAGAGAGTTCCTGGATTCCTAGTTGATCCCGTGTCGCTGATTGGTCGCTGGTGTTGTTGTCCCCCGATGGGATTGTCCCGTTAAATAAATAGGGAATTTCTATAGGGATGTGAGCATTGCACATTGGACAGTGCACTTGGGACCACTGGAGAGGGGAGGGGAGGAGGAGGAGGAGGAGGGGATAAAAAAAACAGCAGAGAATTAAACCCCAAGTTCAACAATTTTGCTAAAATGACAGGCAAGGAGGAAATGGTATCGGAGAATTTCAGTAAGTCCAAAACTATTTCCATCTCCCAGAATCTGATGGGCAACGAGCGACCCAAAGGCGTCCCCGGCTCCGGGAACTCGTCGAGGTGCACTGGGTTTGGCATTCAAGAAATCCTCGGACTGAATAAAGAGCCGCCCGCCCCAGCGCGGCTGATCTCCGACTCCCTGCCGGCCACGGCTCACCTGGTGGCGGCCAGGACCGTGCTGACGCCCGCTGGGGTGGGGCTGGTCGGGGCGGCCGGGCTGCCGGCTTTTTACGGGCAATCCGCCTTCCTGGACGTGTTGTCGGAGCACCCGGGGGTCCAGCACGCCGCTCCATCCGCTCACCTGCAGCCCCTCCGCCGGGGCACCATCCACTTGGAGACCAGTCACGAAGTCAGCTCAGGTGAGAGGCTGAGGCAGGGGGAGAGAGAGAGAGAGGCTGTCTGCTCCCATTCACTTGTCCCCAAGCTGATCTGGGCCACAAGTCACCCAGTAACCTCACTTTACCAAACAAATTCCATTGGAATCCGAGTAAAAATCTCAGTGGACCCACAGTTAATGATTAGTGGCGTTTAGCAAATTGTTACTTTGAAAATAAGTCGCAATTAAAACGAGTTCGATCTTCCACCACTGCGATTTAATTATAAGCAGAAAACATTGGCAGATCATAATGTATAAATTCAACAACAAAATTATTCTTTAAAACCAAGACTTTCGTTACAAAAAGGCGGATAAATATTCGATATTTAGCAGATAGCATGTAATGGTTGAAGATTATCCTGTTTAAATACAGATTGCACAGGATATTAACGCCACAACCCCAGACTAAATATGAAACCACGGGTACCAATAAACGCTGGCTCGCATTATTTCTGATGTTGCCGCTTTCTGATACCGGTTTTGCTAGCATCTCTGTGAGGTCCAAATGCCAATTCTAGCGCGGTTCTGGTACCGTTGGTGTTGGAAGATGCCCGGTAGAACTGTCAAGTTGACAGAGGCGATGCAGTCAGAGATTTACACAGAAAATGTGCAAATGAAATGTAAATTAAAATACCATCGCGCCTCACTTGGGAAATTTTGAACCGGGGCTATCTGATGCACCGTTTTTGGAATCTGGCAATTCGATCCCATAAGCTTGGATAAAAGGTCGAGAGTGCTCTGTTGTTAAATTCCACGCGATTGGACATCCACTTGGTATAAATCTAAACTATTATTTCCCATTAAATCTGGGCACTGTATTCAAATGTTGTGGCTTTTTAACGGTCAGTGCATTGGAATTTAAAACGAAAACATCTTGCACAATTGTCCCAGTTCGTCCCCGGGCTCAGAGTATCACATTACTGAATTTGAGCTCTCTAAACAGTTAAAACAGGAGTGTTTTGTTTGTAAATAAAGATAAGGACACATGGGTTTGTTGATAGATTTAATGTCTCGGTGTAAAATGCAGCAGTGTGTATAAAACCATGATTGTTTATAAAATGCAGCAGTGTGTATAAAAGCATGATTATTTATATTCTGTGTGTTTGTATCGAATAATACTTACAAACTGCCAGTACGTTAGGGAACGCAACAAGACGAGTGCACTCAGGTATGCATTATGTCAAATAAACGCAAGCCCCCGTTTCTCCAATTCTGCGATAGGTAATGGAAAATTGCGCCAAATGCACTGACGGATTTTGTAAATTGTCTTATTATCTGGTTTAGCAGTAATATGGGTGTATGGCGTGTGTCCTACAACACGATTAGAGATTCAATGGTTGTAAATTAGAGCCGTGTCCGGTTAGTAAGTTGTGCATCGCACGAGTATGGCAGCAACTGTTTAAAAGTCACATCACAATAGGATTTTAAGTTAGAGAGAGGGAGAGAGTCACTGGCCTGTGTCCTGTAGGGTTTGGAATGGACCATCTATCCGGAGATTGTGATTTAATTCAGAATTCAGTGTTTTTTAAAGGATGTTTCATGTATACCATGGATTTCACTCAATATATTACAGTAAAAACCATCAACACACACACACACATTTGGAAGTCTGGGTTGCACTTTCTGCCTTCATTACAGCCACGTTCTCGTTTGATTTCGGGTTGTGAAACCTGATAACAAATTGTTTTCTGAGATCTAAGTGTACAAGATTCGCTTAGATGCACACGCGGATTGTATTTAATGTTATTGTAAAGGACAACGTGGGATATGGCATGGAAGAGATTGTGAGGGTGCGCGGTGTTAGGGATGCTGCATCTATTAGTGCTGAAAGTTACACATGATGAGGAGATTTGTCGGAATCTGTATATCACACAGGATGCTGACTTTATAAACTTGTCCAGGGATTTGTCTCTCGGGAAGGGAGGACTGTACGATTCTTTGAGGAGCTGGACTCGCTTGTGTTGCAGAATATATAGAATTGCATTGGTGCATAATGTATTAAATGCATTAAATCCAGAACGAAAAGGCCGAAGTCAGCTTATAGAGTTATATTAGGCCAACAGTATACATCATTGCATTGAATGTATTATTCATAACAATGTATAGAAAACTGAACGTGAGACCGAATATCGGACTTAATTTGAATATAGAACCATATATGGTGCCGGCTTTAGTTTACGATGCTGGATGTTAGCACTGTATGTGATGCATTATATATAGAGATTTGCACAGAATATATCATTTGCGCGTTTTTATAGAACGGCTAATAAGATAGTGTGCGGTTATATATAAAGCCACCTGGATAACATGCAGAATGTCAACGACATTCGGTACAAAATGCTTAATTGTATGGTGTTCTTCGCATGAGATGTATGACATATAGGATACAGATAAAATATTGTGGGATTACAATGGGAATTTAGGGATATTCCGCCTATACGTATGACTTTGCTCTGACTGTATATGGTTAAAACTGGGTATGAGGGCATATAACTTTATACGACTCAATTTGAGTCAGAGAGCATGGAGAATTAAACTATGGAATTATATACGCTTTTGGCTGATTGCTGCTATGCTTGCCAGTGATGGTATATCATACAGAGTGTACAGAATCACTGGGTAATGTAATCTATGAAAGAGGTGAACTTACATTGTATAGGCTTGTGGATAGGATTGACAGTAGCACAGAAAGTATGGTATATATCAAGTGTATACAACTCTTAAAGACTGGACGGGGTTGCTTGGGAAGGATACAGCAGAGGTATACGCTATTATACAGGACATCAGACAACTCCGGGGACAGGAGGACAGAAGTTATTGGGGGAAATAAGAGGCCAGCGAGTTCATTGTCATCTGCTCGAGTGGTTTTGCCTTTTGGTTTAATAGCTGACCCATGTCTGGACTGCAGCTGATGGCACCTGTAGGATCGGACGGAGTGACTATTCATTGTACAGAGTGGCGAGTATGTGCAATGTGTGCAGAACGGATATCTGTGGAGAGGAGTTGATGGAAATTGTAGAGGGGAGAGAGGATGTCACAAGTTGGGGCATTGTGTGGGATGGTGAGTGCACGGAGCTGTATCAGGTGGTGAGTGTGTACAGAATTCTAACTGTAGAAGTGCATCTGAGATGCTGGCTGATTCGGAAGGTAAAAGGTACAGAGTAGAAAGAGCAAAAACATGCCATCAAAACGACTCCAGGAACTTCTCATGGGGCAGAATGCGGGGGCAGAGGTGGGAGTGGTCAGACTGAATAAGGAGTGAAAGAGGAAATGAAAGTTGGTGACCAAAGTTGCGGCGGGAGAGGCCTCTGCGGATAGCTAGGCATGTGGTGGAAATTAGAGGGAGTTTTAGAGGCAGATGCAGTCCAGGTTAGGGTGGATATCGATACAGGAACACACACCATAGCATGAGGGTGTGAATAGGTGGGGAGGAGGAAATAACAGCACACAGCCAAAATAACATACAAATGCGATTCGCATTCTCCATGCTCCGGGATTCCTTGAGTCATTTATAGTTTTATAGCCCTTACCCAGTGTAACTATATACAACCGGCAGTCTACAATATCATACATATCGATGCCTGAGTACCCTTTCCTCAACACAGCATCTTACAACATTTCACATGGGCTAGAGTAGTGAAGAAAGGCAGAGACCATGAGGGGCAGGAGGAGTTCGTGCTCAGTACTTTGAGAAGCAAACAGCCAATAGAAATCAGTCTGGGAGAGATTAGAGATGAGGGGACTGTGTACAGGAAATGACAGAGGTGACAGACTGTGTGCTATATTGATCTGTATATCCAAACACACAGTACAAGAACATATATTTTTCGGGTTGTATACCATATTTGGACTATAAACGATGCTGGGTGTATATAGATTTTATATGATGCTGAATGTATAGAGATTTGTATATAGTTATACTGGGTATATACTGGGAGAATATGAATCGCATTTGTATGTTATTTTGGCTGAGTGTATATAGATTTGTACATGATGCTGAGTGTATGGAGATTTGTATAAGATGCTGAGTATATGGACATTTATATATGTTGCTGAGTGCATAGAGATTTGTATACAATGCTGAATGTAAAGATCTATGTATTGACACTGAGTATGTAGACATTTGTATAGCATGCTAAGTTTACTGAAGTTTGTATACAATGCTGAGGGTACAGATAATTGCATATGATGCTGAATGCACAGAGATTTGTATATGATGCTGAGTATACAGTGATTTGTATATATTGCTATATGTATTGCAATTTGTATTTGATGCTGAGTGTATAGAGATTTGTGTATTATGCTGTGTGTACAGAGATTTGTATATGTTGCTGAGCATATTGAGATTTGTATATGAGGCTGAGTGTATAGAGATTTGTATATGATGTTGAGTATATGGAGATTATTATATGATGCTGAGAGTATAGAGATTTGCATATAACAACAGATTGTATCGCGATTTGGACATTGAGCCAATAGAGTCATAGAGGTTTACAGCCTGGAAACAGACCCTTCGGCTCAACTTGTCCATGCTGCCCATTTTTTTGAAACCCTAAGCTAATCCCAATTGCCCACATTTGGCCAATATCCCTCTATACCCATTGTACCCATGTAACTACCTAAATGCTTTTTAGAAGACAAAATTGTACCCGTCTTCTGCTACTACCTTTGGCAGCTTGTTCCACACCCTCTGTGTGAAAAAAATGCCCCTCTGGACACTTTTGTATCTCTCCCCTCTCACCTTAAACCTATGCCCCTACTTTTAGACTCCTCTACCTTTGGAAAAAGATATTGACTATGTAGCTGATCTGTGCCCCTCATTATTTTACAGACTTCTATAAGATCACCCCTCAGCCTCCTACACTCCAGGGAAAAAAGTCCCAGCCTCTCTTTATAACTCAATCCATCAAGTCCCAGTAGCATCCTAGTAAATCTTCACTGCACTCTTTCTATTAATAATACCCTTTCTATAATAGAGTGATCAGAATTGCACGTAGTATTCCAAATGTGGTTTTACTAATGTCTTGCACAACTTCAACAAGACATTCCAATTCCTGTATTCAGTGTTCCAACTGATGAAACGAAGAAAGCCGAATGCCTTCTTCACCACTGTGTCCACCTGTGACGCCACTTTCAAGGAGCTATGAACACCTAGATCTCTTTGTTCCATAACTTTCCCCAATGCTCTGCCATTAACTGAGTGAGTCCTGCTCTGGTCAATCTACCAAAATGCATCACCTCGCATTTGTCTAAATTAAACTCCATCTGCCATTCGTCAGTCCACTGGCCCAATTGATCAAGATCCCGTTGCAATTGGAGCTAACTTTCTTCACTATCTACTATGCCATCAATCTTAGTGTCAGCTGCAAACTTACTAACCATGCCTCCTATATTCTCATCCAAATCATTAATATAGATGACAAATAACAGCAGACCCAGCACTGATCCTTGAGGAACACGGCTGGTCACAGGCCTCCAGATTATATACTGATTTGTATATGATACTGAGTATATGGAGATTTGTATATGATGCTGAGTGAATAGAGATTTGTATATGATGCTGAATGTTTTGAGTACACCGAGATTGTTATATGATGCTGAGTGTATACTGAAATTTGTATATGATGCTGAGCATAGAGGGAGTTGTGCATGACGCTGAGTGGATAGAGATTTGTGCATGTTGTTGCATGTATAGGTATTTGTATATGTCGCTAACTGTACTGAGATTTGTATATGATATTGAGTGTTTAGAGATTTGTATACAGTGCTGAATGTACCAAGATTTGTATACAATACTGAGAGTATGGAGATTTGTGTACAATGCTAAGTGTATGGAGATTTGTATATGATGTTGAGTGTATGGAGATTTGTACATGATGCTGAGTGTACTGAGATTTGTATATGATGCCGAGTGTACTGAGATTTGTATATGATGCCGAGTGTACTGAGATTTGTATATGATGCTGAGTGTACTAAGCGTGTACCAAGAAGCATTATATGCTGTATAGGCCAGGGCCTTTGTATGGTGCTGAGTGTACTGAGATATGTACATAATGTTGGATGTACTGAGATACTTAGTGTAAAGCAATTTGTATATGATGCTTAGTGGGTGGAGATTTATATGGAGATTTGTATGTGATGCCAAATATTGTGACATCACTGTACCTTTAAGAAAGCTATTTTTAATCATGTTCATTGCAATTATAAGCAGACATTGAGATGTCTGCTTGGAAATTCTTTTATTGTTGCTTAAATGGGTTAAATTATTTTTTTTCTTTAATTTTATTCTTGGCCTGATGCAGTGTCTGGGATTTTTATGGCCATATGTTGTTGGAGGAAGAATAATTGACAGGTCAAGTGACTGAGGTTCCTTCCCTTTCAGTTAGGGCAGTTTGGCTGCTGTTTTAGTTAGAAGATGTTTTACTTCAGGCTGGATGCAGTGTTCTATCTCTCTCCCCTGTTTTTATGGGAAGCTGTTCTGACTTCAAGCTTGTCTCTGTGTGGATCAAGAAAGCTGCAGAATCCAACAGCATCATGTGAGCCTTTGGTTCCTGTGTTTAACCTGTGACAGGAGTATGTTTATAAGGAGGTTTGTTTGGTTGGAAATTTTCACTTAGTTGTTAAGGTTTATACAATATCATGGGTTCTTTTGTAATTGATAAAAGTTATTGCTAATTTACTTTTTATACATGTTAACTGTATTCTTAAATAAACTTTTTTTGATAAATCTTCCCAGTGAGTCATTTGAATCATACTTAAAGTGAAATATTTCATGCTTATCCTAGCCAAATTCAAATAGCAAAACTTGTGATCCAGGCGGAATTCATGAAACACTTTGGAGATTCTGACTTGGATTATAATAGTTGGATGTTCTTTTGTGGGATTAAAATCTACATTTCTTGATAGGTTTGGGATTATTAGACTCAAATGCGGTAAGAATATTTGTGTTTTCTTTTCAGGTGTTGTAATCAGGTTTAAATAGGGAGTGCCTGTGGAATAATGACTCTTTCAGAGGCTAAGAAGTTCCTGGGGGTGGAAGAAGTCATGCAGGATGGTTTACAATTGGTGACTAAAGCAAAGCTTTTAGAATTGGCAAAAACATTGCAGTTGGCATTACCTGACGGTGTAAAGAAGGAGGAGGGTAATTGTGGCGATATTTCAGAATTTAACATTGCCAGAAACACATCAGAATCATTGGAAATGGCTAGAATTCAATTACAAATGAAACAGCTTGAACATGAAAAAGCATTAAAGCAGCTTGAATTTGAAATAAGGGAGAGAGAGTAGCAAAAGTCAAAGAAAGGGATGCAATTGCAGCAGAGAAAGAGAGGCCGGTGCCGTAGGAAAAACCAGAGAAGAAGGGGAAAGAAAGAGAACTTCAAAAACTGGAAATGAAAAGTGAAAGTCAGTTTGAATTGGGAAAGAAAAAAGTACAGTTTGAGTATAGTAATGAAGACAGTGAGGAAGACCAGTGAGGAAGCACCTGGGGAGATCTATTTTAATATGTCCAAGTGTTGTCAAGATTTGATAAGAAGGGTATAGAAGCCTTTTTCATTTCATTTGAGGAAATGGCTAAACAAATGAAATGGCCACAGAGAATGTGGGTATTACCGATTCAAATAAAGTTGGTAGATAGAGCTAATGAAGTGTCTGCATCACTATCAGAGGAGGTAGCTGGAGATTATGATGAAGCGAAAAAAGCCATTTGAGGTGCGTATAAATTACTGCCAGAAGCCTGCAGATAATGGTTTAGAAATCGAAGCAAAGAACCTGGTCAAACATACATAGATTTTGAAAGGACCAAACGAAGTAATTTTGATAAATGGACAAGGGCTCTGAAAATAGACCAGACATATGAAGCTCTTAGAAAAATGATTATTCTGAAGGAGTTTAAAAATTCACTTCCTGATGTAGCGAGAACCCATATGGAAGAGTTGAAGATTAAACTGTGACGTCAGCAACAGACATGACAGATGATTATGAATTAGTTCACAAATCAAAGTTTGGTTCAGTTTCAGCCTTTGAGGGTTAGAAACTGGGGAAAAGAGAAAACTTCAGGTAGTAAAGGTAAAGAAGATCTTGTGGGAGATAATAAAGAACGTGTACCCTCAAGTTAAAAAGGAAACACAGGAGGGAGGAAGAGAAATGAAAAGCCTCAGGTGTTTTCACTGTAATAAATTACGCCATGCAAAGTCACTGTTTTGTGGTTCAAGAAAAGCACCAGGAAGATGATGTTGGAGAAAAGGATAAGCCAATGGGGTTTGTTAAATTGGTAAAGGGAAGCCCAGTTGAAGTGAAAGAGGTGCAAAATAATGTACAGCCTGGTCAGGGATTTATTGACAAGAAGATGCCAATTCTCTTTAAAGAATTTACTTGTGTGGGTAAAGTTTACTCATGTGTACCAGGAGGAGTCAGTAAAGAACTCAACATTTTAAGAGATATGGGAGCAAGTCAATCTTTGATTGTAAGAGATAAGGAGTTATGTAGTTTTGAAGGAGTATTACCAGGAAAGGTGGAATTCAGGATGAGAAGAATAGTGTTCCACTATATTAGGTGAAACTGGAGAGTCCAGTGACTGGTAGTGAAGTGGTAATAGGAGTGATAGAGAAATGATCTTGGCCAGGAACACAGTTTATCTTGGGTAATGATATAACAGGATCACAGGTGGGAGTGGCGGCTACTGTGGTGGAAAATCAAACAACTGAGTTGTTGAAAGATGCATATCCTGGGATTTTTCCAGATTGTGCAGTAACAAGGTCACAAAGTCACAGGTTAAGACAATAGAACAAATCAAAGAGTGAAGATTAGAAAGTTGGAGTTCAATTATCAGAAACTATTTTTGATCAGATAATTGGAAAAGAGCAGGTGGAGGATGAAGTGAATATTTTTAGTTCAGGAATAAAACAGTTGTACCAGAAAGCATACACGGAAGAGGAATCTGAGTGTATACCAGAATGTTATTGCCTTAAAATGATGGCCATGATCCTTCCATCTCAATGCAATTCTCCCATCCCGTTGTTGGATTTCTGGTGGTGTCAGCTCTGCACTGGAAATCAGCAGGGAGATGCCAAAGTCATTTAAATACTTATTTAAATATATCTTAAACGTGATTAGTGGGCCCGGGACTGAAGTCTCTGGGCCCACTTGCCTCTCCTTTCCCCAGCCAGAGCGGTTCACTCCAGCAGGGTTTACAGTAGCTCCCCATCACAGGGAACTAGTGGCCCGACCCTGCTGGAATGCAGGGGGGCAACCAGGGTCCCCCCAGAGGGTCAGGTAGCAGGGAAGGTACCCCCTGGGCATTGGCATCTTGGCAGTGCCAGAAACATGCCCCTTAGCAAAGTGCCAATGCCCAGGAGATACCTTGACGCTGCTCTTTAGGCAGGGGTGGGCCCTATGGGGGCGGAATCTATGGGGCCTGATGGGGTCTTGGGGGTGATTGGTGGGGATGGGGATTCCTGCTACCATTCTGCATAGGAATCAATGGTGGAAAGAGGGAGGCCAGTGATTGGGATGGGCTGCGAGTAAGGGAAACACAAGCTAAAACACAGAAACATTTTTATTGGCCAGGACTACATAAAGATGTGGTTAAGTTTTGTCGGTCATGTCACACGTACCAAGTAAGAGTAAAACCTCAAGTGGTGATATATTCAGCACCCTTAATACCCATTCCAGCATTTGAGGAAGCATTTACAAGGGTCTTAATTGATTGCATAGGTCCCCTCCCTAAAATGAAAAGTGGGAATCAATATCTATTGCCTACAATGGATGTATCTACAGGTTTCCAGAGGTCATTCCATTACACAGTGTTACAGCTAAAAGGATTGCGGAGAAGTTATTTCAATTCTTTACTAGATGTGGACTATCCATAGAAATACAATCAGATGAAGGATGAAATTTTACAGCAAAGTTACTCAAAGAGGTAATGGATAGTTTAGGAATAAATCAACGACGTACATCCAGAATCGCAGGGAGCATTAGAGTGGAAGCATCAAACGTTAGAGTCAATTTTGAGGACATATTGTCAGGATTATCCAGAGGATTGGGATAGAGGAATTCTATTTGTACTCTTTGCAATTATGGATGTATCTAACAAGTCAACCAAATTCAGTCCATTTGAACTGATTTTTGGTCACGAGGTCACTGAAATTGATTAAAGAGAAATTGGTGAGTCAGCATTCTGAGACTACAGATTAGACTTTATGTCAACTTTTAGGGAAAGGTCAAAGGGAGCAGATGAATTGGCTAGCCAACATTTAAAAATGGCACAACAATGTGTTGAAACAGTAAGTGGATAAGAAATCAACAAATTGTAGTGGGGGTAAAGTCTTAGTATTGCTACCTGTGATAGGTGAACCTTTAAAAACAAGGTTTGGTGAGGCTTATCAAATTGAATAGAAATTGAGTGACATGAATTATTTGATAAGTGCGCCAGATAGAAGGACAACTCAGAGTGTGTCATGTGAATATGTATTTTGATAGGGGAGGAAAGCAGAAAAAGGATGTTTTAGTCATTATAACTCAGAGCGAAGAGCCGAATCCAGATGACTCTGAATCTGACATTCCTCAAATTAAATTGGATAATGAGGAAGTTATTAGAAATTGGGATAAACCATTGAGTTACCTTCCAGAGGAAAATTGAACTGACCTGATAGTGTTATTAAAATTACATGGAGTAAAATGTGGGAATACACTGGGAAGTACTAAAGCAATTGTAAATGAGGTAGTCATAGAAAATGATGTTCCAATTAAACAACACCCTTGGAGGTATCACCTTCTCAAGTTGGCACAGGTTCAGAAGGAGAAGCTGATGTTTACCCAGTCTGAGATGCTGCAGCCAAAAGTCTTGACCGACCATATAAAACTGATGGAGGTGGAGAAAGAGAACCAGTTACTGAACAATAATGTGAATAAAGAAATTGAGCAGCTGTGGAGACAGATACAAGACTGCTTTTGGAACATGTTCCTGAGTTGTTCAAATTGCCTGAATGTAAATTGAAGGACTGTCACAACCAGCCCATCATCTGTGTGAAGAAACATGTGGATCAATCAACTCTCAAGCTCAGCGAGGAGATTGTGGAATGGATGTATTGGATCACTGTGGATCAAAGAAACGGAAGGACAGTGTGTAATAAGACTGTCTGCTGAAACACTGCCATCATCTAAATTGAGCTGCTAGCATGATGATTCTATAGTTTGCAGAGATGTGGATACCCAGTGAAACTGTACTCTACGCAGCTGGTGTTTCGATAAATTACAATGGTTTTTGCATCAAAGTAATCTTAGGAAACATGGTTGAAATGGGTTCTGATTCCAAGGAAGATAACCTGCCATGTGTCTTTGCCAAAGAAGGTGCAGAAAGTGATGATACCAATCGAGAGCGAGCAAAGGAGTTGAATTGATTGGCAGAGGAGGAGCTAAGACCAATTGACAAGAAAGGAGTCAAGGATAAAATGACCTTTTTGAATGACCCTGACTGTACAAATGTAATGTGTTATCCTGGCGATCCTGCCCTGTTCTGTGAGGAAATTACCAGAGCTAATTTATCATCATAGTGACAAAAGTGAGCTCAAACTTAGAATCAAAGCAGATTAAAGATGAAAGGAGAGTCATAGAGTGGTAGAATCATAGAATCCCTACAGTGCAGAAGGAGGCCATTTGGCCCATCGAGTCTGCACCAACCACAATCCCACCCAGGCCCTATTCCTGCCACTCCACACACTTACCCTACGAGTCCCCCCAGCACTATGGGGCAATCTAGCACGGCCAATTAACCTAATCTTTGGACTTTGGGAGAAACCGGAGCACCTGGAGGAAACCCACATAGACACAAGGAGAATGCGCTAACTCCGCACAGACAGTGACCCAAATCCAAAATTGAACCCACGACCCTGGCGCTGTGAAACCACTGTGCCACCATGCCATCCTATATATGGAGAGCCTTGAGGAGGAAGCAGTTTGTCAGGAGTGGGATAAAAGGAGGAATATTTGATGGTAGACGACAGGACTGAAATGGACTATATTACTGTTATGATTGCCTGTTTTGATTTTGTAAAATGTATGTATTTTTTTGTAGAGTACTAGTAGTGTGAAAGTGAATGGGTTTGAAAATGAAACCATCTTTGAATATTGGTGGTTTTTTTTCTTAAGGGGGAGGTGTGACACTACTGTACTTTTAAGAAAGGTATTTTTAATCATGTTCACTACAGTTATAAGCAGGCACTGAGATGTTTGCTTGGAAGTCTTTTATTGGTGCTTAAATGGTTTAAATGGGGTGTTGTTTATTTTGACTCTCGGACTGATGAAGTGTCTGGGATTTTTATGGGCATGTATTGTTGGATGAAGAATGGTTGACAGGTCAGGTGACAGGATTTCCTTCACTTTTGGTTAAGGCAGTTTGGCTGCTGTTTTGGTTAGAAGGTGTTGTACTTCAGCCTGAATGCAGTGTTCTGTCTCTCTCTCTCTCCCTGATTTTATGGGAGGCTGTTCAGACTTCAAGTTTGTCTGTGTGTGGGTCGAGGAAGCTGCAGAATCCAACAGCCTTTGGTTTCTGTGTTAAACCTGTGGCAGGGGTATGTTTATAAGGAGGTTTGTTTGATTGGAGCATTTCATTTTGTTGTTAAGGTTTATACAATGTAATAATTGTTTTTTTCCTGTTTGTAATTAATAAGTTATTGCTAATTTTCTTTCTGCATTATAACTGCATTCTTAAATAAACTTTGTTTCGCAAAGATGATCAGAGGATTACATTACAAGATGATCAGAGGATTAGATAACGTGGACAGTGAGAGTCTTTTTCCTTGGATGTGCTGGCTAGCATGAAGGGACATAGCTTTAAATTGAGGGGTGATAGATATAGGACAGATGTCAGAGATAGGTTCTTTACTCAGAGAGTAATAAGGGCATGGAATGCCCTGACTACAGCCCCTGGACTCACCAACATTAAGGGCATTTAAATGGTCATTGGATAAATGTACGGATGATATTGGAATAGTGTAGGTTAGATGGGCTTTAGATTGGTCAGTGCAACATCGAGGGCTGAAGGGCCTGTACTGCGCTGTAATGTTCTATGTTCTAAAAGCTCCCTGGTGGGTCATTTGAATCATACCCGAAGTGAAACATCTCATGCTTACTCTACCAAATTCAAATTGTAAAACATATCATCCAGGCAGACTTCATGAAACACTTTAGAGTTTCTGGCTCAGATTACAACAGGATAGAGATTTGTATACAGTGCTGAGTGTACCGATATTTATATATGATGTTGAATGTATCGTGATTGTATATGATGTTGAGTGTATAGAGATTTGTATATGATGTTAAGTGTATAATGATTTATCGGGTGTTAGCTCGATAGATTATGTTTTGGGGTTCTTCAGATTATGGTTGTTAAAGAATCTGAGGGTATAATTTTGTGTGGGATGTTGGTGTGTAGGTTACTGGGTGTTGGGGACAGTAAAAAGGATGCTGTTCTTTTGGGTTGCTTATCTCTGTATTTTGTACATCAACAGGGGACACTCCGTGCAAGCACAGTTCTTATAAGTGAATGATCTTTTTATTTTAAATATATACCTGATCTCTAGAGAAAAAAGAGGCAGACCCAGTTTAATTCCATCTGTTGCAAACATGGAATATTATTTAATAAGAACATAAGAAATAGGATCAGGAGTAGGCCATCTAGCCCCTTGAGCCCGCCCTGCCATTCAATAAGATCTGAAGTGGATCAATTCCACTTACCCACTTCACTACCCATAACCCTTAATTCCCTTATCGATCAGAATGGGGAACTTCCTACGCTGACCCAGAGACAACTTGTTCCAGGTGGCCTCTGGTGCGAGCCTTTATTCCTGTGAATGGGGCCCGGGGTCTGTGAATTGGAGATTGAGATACCAGGCTGGAGGAGGAAAGGGGGCTGAGGGGAGGGAGGGAGGGGGTGAGAGGAGGAAGGTGTGAATGGGGGGAGTTAATGTAGGGAACAGCTCATTTCCAAAGCTGGGTTCCAGCTATAGTCACAGAGGGAAACCCACATGGCTGCTTTATTTGGTGTGAATGTTCTACACTTGAACTCAGAGGTGAGAAAGGCTCTGGCAATCTAGAAGAACACCAGGGGCTATTTTCAGTAACTCCAGTAGTGGATGCCCACTGACCTAAACACAAGCATTTCACAGGGGGGTAGAATTCACAGCAACCCGGCTGTTCAAAACCCACAGAGTTAGATGGCAAGGTTGTAGAATAGAAGCCTGAAGGAGATGGAATGAGGTGAGGGGGAGAGGGGGGTGTTCCATATACCAATGAATGCAGTGGTGGGGAGGGTAAATGTGCCAGTGAATGGAACATCAGAGAAACGGGGCTGCAGCTGGCAACCGGGAAATGGAAGGGGAGCAATGAACCATAATATCGACTGGGGAAAGATGGGCTGAAGGGCCTCGTTCTGTGCTGTAGGGCTCTGAGTTTATAGGGAGCAGGAGGAAGGTTGCGGATGGGACATGAAGGGCCAAATGGCCTCCTCCTGCACAGTTACAATGTGTGATTAGCAAGATTCCACAGGACTGATAGTATAGCAGCAACAGGATTAGACTGAAGCAATAGTACTGTGCGGGTAAATCACACAGGATGGAGTAACTGCTTCATTGGCAGTAACAGAAATACAGTAAGAAGTCTGACTACACCAGGTTAAAGTCCAACCAGTTTATTTGATAGTAAACACACAAGCTTTCGGAAACGCTGTTCCTTCGTCAGCTGTGTGGAAGGTTCTGATCAGAGAAGAAACCTTCCACACACCTGATAAAGGAACAGTGTTTCTGAAAACTTGTAGGTTTACTATCAAATAAACTGGTTGGACTTTAACCTGGTGTTGTGAGACTTCTGACTGTGTTTACCCCAGTCCAACACCGGCATCTCGACATAATAACAGAAATATGCAGGAGCTAACAGTCTGTAACCAGATTATAGGAGAGTCCCGAGGCTGAGGGAATTATAAAATTTTTGTAAGGGTATGCAGGAATAACAGACTGCAACAGACACAGGAGTAACCAGACCAACCAGAAATAATTCGCCTTTGCAAAAAAAGTTACTGGTTGTTTCATTTGAAGCTGTGACAGATATTCAAGAATCTTTAACTTCCCTAGAATTGATATTCGTTCAATCAAACAGTGGCACAGTGGTTAGCACTGCTTCCTCACAGCACCAGGGACCCGGGTTCAATTCCTGGCTTGGGTCACTGTCTGTGTGGAGTTTGCACGTTCTCCCCGTGTCTGCGTGGGTTTCCTGCGGGTGCTCCAGTTTCCTCCCACATTCTGAAAGACGTGCTGGTTAGATGCATTGACCCGGACCGGACTCTGGCGACCAGGGGAATTTCACAGTAACTTCATTGCAATGTTAATGTAAGCCTTACTTGTGATTAATAAATAAACTTTATAAATTAACTTAAAGTTGCCTCTTAGTGTCAGGGGGATTAGGAGGGCAAATATGTAGGGTTATGGGGATAGGGATTGGGTGGGATTGTTGTCGGTGCAGACTCGATGGCCAACTGGTCCCCTTCTGCACTGTAGATTCTGATTAAATGAAATCCACCCCATTCCTCTCCCCAAACCACAATTCAATTCTAAAATAAAAACAGAAAATGCTGGAAAATCTCAGCAGGTCTGACAGCATCTGTGGGGAGAGAATAGAGCTAACGTTTCAAGTCTGGATGACTCTTCTCTACACTCGAAACATTGACTTTATTCTCTCTCCACAGATGTTGTCAGACCTGCTGCAATTTTCCTGCATTTTTTTGTTTTTGTTTCAGATTCCAACATCCACAATATTTTGCCTTTATCGATTTTTAAATGTCCTGTCGTTTGCTGTAAAATTAAAATAAATTATCCCTCTAATAAGGGCCTGGTCAATTTAACTATTTTTAAAGCATCAATTCACAAACACACTTTTCCCCCTTCAGAAAAGGAATAGAATTCTCCAGCTGATTATCAGCACTTTGAACTACGTTATGAATATTTCTTCTGTGACCAGCAAGTCCTGTCATTGGATTTGAACCTGCAGCTTCTGAAGCAGAGGTAGGTATGCTAGGCACTGTGTCACAAGATCACCCTCCTTATCTATTCACTTCATGGGGACAGATGGGAGCTGTTTGGCAGGCTTATTGTAGATTAACTGCGGGTAGGATAAGGATAAAGAGAAAAGCAAATTATATTTATGATGGAGAGGATGGGGCTAAGAATGAGACTTTATGGAATTATTAGTGAGCCAATCCCTTTCCGCAGAGAGACACAAAATGTATACATTATAATCAGGTCTTCACACATATATACTTACTGCTCTTGCAAACCAGCTGAATTTTCCAAAATCTTTGATTCAGTGATCAATAAATAAATCACACAAACTTTCTCTGGGCTTTCCAATTCAACCCTGAATCTCCAGTGACCAGGGCAGTGACAGTCCTGTTCTCCCAAATTTTCTTTTTGTAAAAGCACTTGAAGATGCAATGGGTAAATGGGGCTGACAATCAGTGGGATTCTCGGCGTCGCTGCTTCACTGGGAGTTTCTGAGAATCACACTTCCAGTTCAAACTTCCCAATTCCCAGCAAAACCCCAGCTGCCATCCTGCAACCTGCTCCCATCTCTGTCCCAACATTCACTCTGGCTAGGACTCCCCTCTGCAGGAGTCCCAGCAGGCGAGAAGTTGCTGATTTTTTTCTCTCATTCTTGATGTCAGTATTTGGAGATTACCTTCTCTGTTCTCCCACCCTGTCCTGGGGGGTGGTTTATACCAATCTCTTCTTCAAATTTCCATTGAAAAGATGAGGCAGGCTCCAGGTACCTTCCCCATATTTTACCTCCAGTTAATCTACAATAAGCCTTCCAAACAGCTCCCATCTGTCCCCATGAAGTGAATAGATAAGGAGGGGGGTCTTGTATGCCTAGCATACCTACCTCTGCTTCAGAAGCTGCAGGTTCAAATCCAATGATAGGACTTGTTGGTCTCAGAAGAAATATTCATAACGTGGTTCAAAGCGCTAATAATCAGCTGGAGAATTCTATTCCTTTCCTGAAGGGGGAAAAGTGTGTGTGTGAATTGATGCTTTAAAAATAGTTAAATGGACCAGGCCCTTATTAAGGGCATAATTTATTTTAATTTTACATTTTGGAGATCGATGTGTGGATAATTTGAAACTAATGAGTGGCACAGTGATTAGCACTGCTGCCTCACAGCGCCAGGGACCCGGGTTCGACTCCCGGCTTGGATCACTGTCTACAGAACCTGCACATTCTCCCTGTGTCTGTGTGGGTTTCCTCTGGGTGCTCCAGTTTCCTCCTACAGTCCAACAGACATGCAATAGCCATGTTAAATTCTCCTTCAGTGTACCTGAAAAGGTCCCAGAGTGTGAAGACAAGGGGATTTTCACAGTAACTTCATTGTCATGTCAATGTAAGCCTACTTGCGACACTAATAAATAAACTTAGCTTAAATATGTGTTGAGTGTAGCATTGCTTGGAAAGAACAGGTAACTTTAGATCGACAATTCCCAAAGTTCTCCAACATTGGTGGTGTTTCTTATCTGGGTCTGTTGCAGACTCATTGATAGAATTAATAACTTTGACTAATCAACAACTATTATTGTTCTTATCCGACCAATAGCAGGGCATTAGAAGGTGAGGTAGATGCACTTAAAAAAATCTAGTAACGATTATTAATTTTGCTGAAGAGGCACATTGCCGAAGTTTTTAGACTTGGACTCAGCGGGACTAAGAGGGGAATGGTGAATTTCAAACAATTGGATTGTTGGGACTTTAATCTCAACAAAATTGCAGTGATTCTTTGAAATTGCACAACACCAGGCAAAAGTCCAACAGGTTTATTTGGAATCACATGCTTTTGGAGTGCTGCTCTTTCATCAGGTGAGACTCACCTGATACAGGAGTGGCGTTCTGAAAGCTCGTGATTCCAAATAAACCTGTTGGACGTTAACCTGGTGTTTTGAGACTTCTTACTGTATGTACCCACCTCAGTCCAACGCTGGCATCGCCACATCAAGATCTTTGAAATTTGACATTCTTGCTTTTGTCCTGAAGAGTGTAAGAGGAAATATCCTGGCATCGTGTCTCTCCCCTTTCCACAATATTCAAGTTATAAACTGCAAAGGCAATTCCCATTAAATATATCCCCCTTTCTTCTTGCCCGGAGATGTCCTCGGCTCCAGCCTCTGACAAGTGTCATTGGAGTGGGGGAGCTGGCCAGTTCTACCGTGTGACTGAAGCTGGCTTCAAACTGGGTGAAATTGTTTTTAATCGAGGTGAAATTTTCAAATCTAACTACTCTTCCCTGAGCAGAAGTAACCCCCGATTCCCTGAAAGCTGTTGGGGTTCAGATAGCCACAGGACTATTCTGCTAATGGAAGCAGATTTGAATGTTAAATCATTAAAATACAAATTTTCTAAAACAAAAATCACGGTTAATTGTGACTGGGATAATACCTCCACAGTTGGATGGAGACAACCCGCTCCTCAAATGCACAGTAAATGCTAAGTGGTGAGAAAGGTCTGGCATTTTATATTTTCAGTGTTATGCTTATTTAAATGTGCGTGTGTCTGTGTCTGTCTATGTATATATGCATACTATATGCATGGGTGTATGCATATATAATATGTATCATACTTACACATACACACACATAGATATACATTTAAAGGCACGTAGACAAATACACTTATACATATGCAGACAGATACATATATATGCATATATGTACATAGACAGAGAAATGTGCAGACAGACAGACACACACACACACACACACACACACACACACACAGACGACCAATACAAATGCATGTACAGTACTTCAAGCTAAAATCACTTCTTGCTATTTGCTCTGGGAATCACTGTGGTGAATCTGCTGTAATTTATTGTGCTTTAAAAATCATTTAGTAGTAACGAATGCTGTAGGTTACACCGCAAAGCACTGACCAACGAATAATGGTATGACTCTAAGTTCTTCATTTCCTGAACAAAGCACCACAAAAGGCGAATAAACTGAAAGCACACAAAAAATCAGGTCTATTTAACACAGTGTTTATATATGTGGTATTTTATTTTGCTAGGTTTAAAATACATTTTGACAAGTATGTCTATTGCCAAAGCTATCTCATGATATTTTAAAAACTTGCTTAATAAAGATAAGCTCGGTTAGAATATGCGATTGGATCTAACTCTCTGACATTCAGCTGAGGTACTGCAGTCCCGGTCTTGTGCAGTCTTCCCTAGGTGCACATATCTTTCTGTTGGCTCCTGGCAGTTTTTTCCACAATGAGAAACCCAGAGCAGAGCCTTAGA
The DNA here is from genome assembly GCF_965287045.1 of Carcharhinus amblyrhynchos. NCBI lineage: Eukaryota > Metazoa > Chordata > Chondrichthyes > Carcharhiniformes > Carcharhinidae > Carcharhinus > Carcharhinus amblyrhynchos. The sequence continues at coordinate 10,888,580 of NC_137337.1, forward strand.
GTAGAGCATGGGGTGTAGAGGGTGTATGGATAATTTGAAACTAATGGGTGGCACGGTGGCACAGTGCTTAGTACTGCTGCCTCACAATACCAGGGCCCTGGGTTCAATTCCCGCCTCGGGTGACTATCTGTGTGGAGTTTGAATGTTTTCCCCATGTCTGCATGAGTTTCCTCCGGGTGCTCTGATTTCCTCCCACAGTCTGCAAGATGTGCTGGTTAGGTACATTGACCATGCTTAAATTCTCCCTCGGTGTACCCAAACAGGCACTGGATTGGTGACTAGGGGAATTTCACAGTAAGTTCATTACAGTGTTAATGTGGAATGACATGTGACTAATTAAGTAGCTTTAACTTTTAAAAAAATCTGGCCATCACCATATTACTATGTGGGAGCCTGCTGTGAGCAAATTGGCTCCTATATTTCCTGCATTACAACTGTGACCATCTTCCAGTGACTACATTTCAAAAATACTCCCTTGGTTGTAAGTCACTTGGCACATTTTGTGGTTCTGAAAGATGCTTTAGAAATGGAAGTTTTTCTCTCAAGTTCAAAGGCAGCCATCTGCAATCACTTTAATCATTAGAAAATTCACTGGGAGTGCAGCGGGATGATGGTGAAATGGCGAAGTCAATGGACTAATCACCAAGAGGCCCAGACTAATGCCCTGGAGACATGGGTTCACAATCCCACCAAGGTGGAACTTGAACTCAATGAATAAAATCTGGGATGGGAATCAACGGTGATAAAAGCAAATTACTGCTAAATCTGAAAGAAGCTGTTCTTGAATTGGTTGGTACGTGACCTCAAACTTTTATATTTTTCCCGACCAGAAGAAGAAAATCATCTTATGACCAGACAAAGTCAGTATAGTTTTATAAAAAGGAAATTTGTGTTTGATAAATTAATAAGAGCTTACAAAGGATGTAGGTCTTAAGTTAAAGGAAGGGAATCTACTGTATGTAGTATACTTTCCAAAAGGCATTTGATAAGGTGCCATACAAAAGGTTCATACACAATTTGGATTTGGTGGTAACGTATTAGCATGGATGGAGGATTGGGTAATGGACAGGAAGCAGAGAGTAAATGGGATTAATGGGGCATTTTCAATTTGGCAGGCTGTAACCGGTAGAATGCCACAAGGAACAGTGTTAGGGCCTTGGCTGTTTCTCATCTATATTCAGGACCTGGTCAAAGAAACTGAGAGAACGTATTTATGTTTGCTGATGATAAAAAGCTATGTGGGAATGCTTTGTGTCTTTTGTGAGGAGGACACAAAGATATATGGCTAGGACAACAAGATGGCAGGTGGACTATAATGTGGGGGCAGTGTGACATCACTGAATTAGGCAGTAAGAATAGAAAAGCAGAGTAGAAAGGTGTGTGTAAGTATTGATGATCAGAGGGACTTGGTTGTATTTGTACAAAGAACACATAGCTAGCATGCTAGCACTGTGTACTAATCCATGTGGCAAGAATAAATCAAATCAAATCAAATATGAAGATGTTTCATAGGAGCATTATCAAACAAAACTTGACACCAAACTACATGAAGAGACATTGGGACAGGTGGCCAAAGACTTACTCAAAATTGTAGATTTTAAGCAGCGTCTTACAGGAGCAGAGAGAGGTGCAGAGTTGAAGAGTTTTACGGGGGGACTTTCAGATTGTGGAGTCCAGGCAGCCGAAGGGAAGGCTGCCAATGTTGGAATGATGAAAATTGGAGATGTACAAGGGGGTGGGATCAGAGGAACGCAGAGGTCGAGGTGGGGGGGATCAAGGTGGGGCTGGGGTGGTGGGGTGTTGGGAGAGTGGGGTGTTGGCATGGTGGTATTGTCCCTGGATTGGTAATCCAGAGACCTGGTGTAATTCCAACTAATCCCACCATGACAGATGGTGGAATTTGAATTCAGTAAAAAGAAAATCAGGAATTAAAAGTCGAATGATGGCCCATGAAACCATTATCGATTGTCAGTAAAAACCCATCTGGTTCACTAATGTCCCTTTAGGGAAGGAAATCTGCCAACCATACCAGGTCTGGCCTACATGTGACTCCAGACACATAGTATTGTGGTTGGCTCCTACCCGTCCTCTGAAATGGCCTAACAAGCCAATCAGTTCAAGGGCAAATAGGGAATGGCAACAAATACTGGCCTTGCCAGTGACACCCATATCCCATGAAAGAATAAAATAAATCTCAGTGGTTGTTGGGGTGAAGGAGAGCAGGAGCGGTGAGACCTGGCAGTGTTTAAAAACAAAAATGTGAGTTTGAAGATTGAGCCGTTGCCTGACTGGGAGTTGCTACATTGCATTGATTTTATTATTTTGCTAACTGGCAGCTAGCTCCTGCACACATTCAGCACAATTCTGATGACTTGGGCATCTATTGAATGTTACCAGCAAAAAAACTCAATAAAGTGCACACTTCCAAATTAGATTAGGTTTTCTAACACAAATGTAGCTGACAATTAGGGAGGACAAGCTTAAAACAGACCCAGAACTCTTAGATTACTATTTTAGCCAACTCTGTGGGTTTGACAAAGTGGGTTCGACAAAGTTGCTGAACTGGTTCATTGTTCTGGTTTGCCGCAGGCCATTCAGCCTTGATCCACCATGCAATCTGATCATTGACCTCAGTTCCATTTACCTGCCTTTGATCCATACACCCTTATATAAAAACCAGGGTTTCAATGCTTCACTCCTTCCCCCCGTTCCCCGTTCTTGGTCATCTATCTCTCGTTCTTAAGTTTGTTACATTTCTATTGTGATCTCCTCCAGCTACAGTATAGGATCTAACAGACTTCCCGCCCTCTGTTCAAATAACAAGCCAAACAGGCTTGAAACATTAACTCTTGTTTGGTTAATTGTGTCCATGTTTCTAATGATGCTCTGGCCACACTTGACGATGTTATTGGGGTGGTCACCATGACACTGTACGTGGCTGGGATTGTCAGATTTGTCGATGTGTTTGTGTATCTGAGTGGATTGGTTGAACTACTTGGAATGGGTAATTGGAAAGACTGGTTAAGTAATTGAGGGGGTTAAATGATGTATTTAGTGGTGCATTGGAATAAATTTGAGAGCCCATCTGGATATATTAAATTGGGTGCTATATTGTTCAACCTGCTCAAGTTGGTTCCATAGTATATTACATGGGTTCTGATGACATATTGGGTGGTTTTAATGCTTTTTAGATTTTTTAGTAGCTTTGCTGACAGCTGTTAATGAATGGAGTGTATTTGAGTGATTTCTATCGGGGAGAGCTGGCCTTGTACATTGGATTTGGTTGTCATTTTGGGTGTCAGTGGGCTCATTTGATTGGATTCAGTGCATTTTAGAATTGGTTGGCTATATTTCACGGAGTTATAGGTGGAGTTTTGAAGCATGTTTGGGCACACTTGTGCTTTCTAATCAATTCAACTTGGTCTGTAGGGCTTTTTTGGTGTCTTGCCTTGAGTATTTTCAATGGGTTTGCTACTGGGTTTAGTGTATAGTTGTAGATATGCTGGTAGCATTGAGTGGATTTGCTGTATAAAGAGCATCATAGAATGAAACAGCAGAGAAGAAGGCCATTCAGCTAATCGAAACTGTTCTGGCTCTTTGAAGGAACTGTCCAACATGTCCCACTCCCTTCCCTTTGCCAATTGCCATGCAAGAATTTCCCCTGCCAGAACGTACAATATTATGGTTGATGTGATGGTGTATTTGAGGGTTTATTGATTTGTTTTCTAAATTTGACTTCTTCACTTAACCACTTACTCCAATTCGGGGTCACAGGACGCATACTTGCACACACAGACAAACTAAGGGGCAATTTAGCTTGGCCAATGCACCTAATCGGCACATCTTTCGGAGTGTGGGATGAAACTGGAGAAGCCGGAGGAAACCTGTGCAGACACGGGGGGAACATACTCAGTCACCCGAGACTGGAATCAAACCTGGGTCCCTGGCCCTGTGAGGCAGCAGTGCTAACAACTGTGCCACCGTGCCACCCCTACCTAGAAGCACTTAGAGGTTTAAATTTTAGTTGGATTTGATGGACCATTTTGGAGTGCCACCTATTTTGGGTTGGTCTGCTGGTATGTTTTTGGGCAGAGTTTGGAATGTACTGGGATAAGTTTGCAATGGTATATGGTAGAACTTGTCAGAACTTCAGGATAGGTCTGACAGTACACAAGCGGAGCGCTGCTGTAACATTTTGAGTGGATTTGAGGATACATTTGTGCAGAACTAAAGTATTGAACAGGATTGATGCATTTAATTTGCTTCAATGAGTTTCCTATTTCTTTGCTGGGTTTGAGATTGAGGCAGACGGGGTTACTGATGTGCTTGCTTAGATATTTGGGCAATTTAACTGTATAATTTATAGTGTTTGTGGTTTATCCATTAGTAAATATAGGCACTGTTCTTCTCATACTGTGGATTATTCTAGAGTTGGTCCCTACTATTGTCTTGCGACTAACAGGACTACACGTTGCATTTTTAAAGAGTCACTCTTTTGAATAAAACTGATAAATATAGCAGCTGATTGTAAACTATTTTAAAAATATGTGAATGGGGCCAGACTGACAATCAGCCCTGTATCTTCACTCAGCACCATTACTGGAAAGCACATGGGAATATTACACTTAGGGAGAGAAATATTGGCCAGGAATGCGGCACAGCTCCAGTGTATAATTACGTTGATATAAACGAACAGATTATGTTGGAATATTTGATAGATTATCCTCTAAAGGGGGGGAGATGGCCCAATGGTATTGTTGCTAAACTATTAATCCAGAAACTCAGCTCATGTTCTGGGGACCCAGGTTCGAATCCCGCCATGGCAGGTGGTGGAATTTGAGTTCAATTAAAAAAAATCTGGAATTAAAGATCTCCTGATGATCACAAAACCATTGTAGATTGTCAGGAAAAACTCATCTGGTTCACTAATGTTCTTTAGGGAAGGAAATCTGCCATCCTTACCTGGTCTGGCCTACATGTGACTCCAGAGCCACAGCTATATGCTTGACTCTCAACTGCCCTCAGGCAACTAAGGGCAATAAATGTGGCCAGCCAGTGATACACATGTCCCATGAATGAATAAAAAAAAACCTGAAAAGCTCCTGATCACTCATAGGGTTTGACACGCTCCCTAATAGGCCACAGCAAATATTTAAGCAATACTAGAGAACTTCAACAAGCACCGACACAGAGTTAATTACGGTGACACACCCCTAAAATCCCTCAGCAAATATTAGTATTCCAAGCATTTTGTCTGCTTATATTGACACATTCACTGGAGACCATGTACAATATTTACCGTGCCCAGGGATTCTCTGCAAATGGGCCTTATAACCTCAAAAGACAGTAAAATATCCAAAGGAAAACTGTACTATATTTCTGGATATCTTTTATTAGCATAATGCGATACTGAAATAACGTTACTGACTTGACAAATCTAAAACAACACAAAATCTCATCCCCGAGATCCCTAAGACTCACACGTAGACTGTCAATCTGAAAACATTTAGAATCATAGAATCCTACAGTACAGAAGACGGCCATTCAGCCCATCGAGCCTGCACTGACAACTATCCCACTGAGGCCCCATCCATGTAACTCCATGTATTTACCCTAGCTGGCCTCCCTGATACTAAGGCACAATTTAGCTTGGCCAATCCACCTAACCCTCACATCTTTGGACAGTGTGAGGAAACCAAAGCACCCGGAGGAAACCCACGCAGATACAGGGAGAATGTGCAGACTCCACACCGACAGTGACCTGAAGATGGGAATCGAACTTGGGTCCCTAGCGCTGTGAGGCAGCAGTGCTAACCACTGTGCTCCCCAAAAAAAAAAGACAGAATTGGAAAGGAAATTGAAATTTGCCTTAACGGTTATTGTAATTGGTTCATTTTCACTTCTCAGTTTAAAGAGAATGATCCCACAGCACATTCAATAGTGAGGAATTAAAAAGGAATAACAATTCCATACACCTTTGAAAATATTCCTCCCACCACTCCAATTTTGCTTCTAATTTCTGACTCACCTGATGAAGGAGCAGCACTCTGAAAGCTCATGCTACCAAATAAACCTGTTGGATTTTAATCTGGTGTTGTGAGACTTCTTACCGTGTGCAACCATATAAGTTACCGTTTTACAAGTTACAGGGACTATTTTAATTAAAGCCATAAAACATTTTGGGGAACCTTTATCATATATTCCAAAATAATCTGCCTGTTGATATCAATGTTGATTATAAATTGGAGTGGTCTCTGATTTCTAGCCAGTATTTCTCTCTCTAATTGGAACAGAATTACAGAACCATTCTGGTTGTTGTGTGTAACAAAATCAGAAACATCTTGTGTATTTTTAAAACTGCAGTTGCGATGTTGCTAAACAAAGAGCCCCCCTCTGACCTCATGGTTAGTGTCTGAAACTGAGAGAAACACAGAGTGTTGAAGAAACGCAACAATGTGGTGTGTTTCTGAGGTAAAAATAATGCTAATTTTAACCTACTCATTTCAAGGAGATGATAGACCATGATATTTGAAGGAAGTGTCAGAGGGATTTGCAAGAAATATTTACAAGGAAAGGCACATGAAAATTAATGTAAACTGTAATGACTTTAATCAGGCAAGTGAAGTTGGCCTGTTTGAATATGAGCTCTCTGATTAAGGGCCAAATTGATGGCCCAATCAGAGATCCCTGTGCTCTGTAGTTAAACAGGAGTGTCAATTCCTCTGGCACTCTGGGTGTAGACCGCTCACTGAGAGCATTCTGTTACTGGAGCTCGTAAATAAAGGGATTCTGGTGAAGGGGCTTCCGCCTCTGAGGACATATTATATAAACTCAACCACACTATGCAGTTGAATTTAAAAGCAAAATGATTAACTGAGCTACAATAAAAATTCTTTTGGCTGCACCACGTCCAAGTTCCTTTTTAAGAAGATGCACAAATTTCCATTGTGTAACCCCCTCCATTTTTAAGACGCGGGTTGGTGGGTTTTTGATAAGAGAGGGGATTAAGGGTTATGGGGAGAGGGCGGGAATGTGGAACTGAGCCACGACAGATCAGCCATGATCTTATTGAATGGCAGGGCAGGCTTGAAGGGCTAGATGGCCTACTCCTGCTCCTATTTCTTATGTTCTTATGTTCATTTTATAGATTAGTTTCCTGGGTGTTGGCAGCCTGGTCTTGGGTCACCACCTCTCCCCATGAGTGAGCCTTTTGGGTTGGGGTGTAAACAGGCTCCAAGCTAGTTGGTGAAATCAAAAGCCAAGACACAGAGGTTTTATTTACTGAGAGGGTTTCGCGAATTTTCCTGTTCTCCTCCCACACACCCCGTGCCCCAGCTGTCCCCCATTTATACGTGCTCCAAGTAGTTAATTAAATGACACCCTTCAGTCATGTACCATGACAATGTGAGCGTGCCATTAACATGGGGCGTGGAGGGAAACTGGAGTGAAGATGTGGATGGTGTTGGGAGAGCCAGGATTGACAATGCTGGGGTGGGAATATTAGGGTTGGTCTGGATGAGCCTTTTCCCTCAGAGACCTGTTGTGTCTCAGTTTATTCCTCATTTATCAGAAATGGAATTCCATGCTGTAAAATGTATATTGTTTTGAATTTGAATGAGAAGTGCAGTTTTAAATAAATATTTCTGCGTATTGATTCGGAGTGAGGTTCATGAAATTGAACAGAGTCCATTTTAAAGGCTGGATCTGTCAGAATCTTTTGCTCTCTATTGGAATATGTGAAACTGAGTGTCAGGGCAGACTGATCTCAACCAATATTTTCTTTTACACTGACAGTGAAAGGCCACTTAATTATTTTTCCTCACTGGTTAAGAATCATTGAATCAGAGGATGGTTACAGCACAGGACGAGGCCATTCAGCCTGTTGTATCCATGGTGGCTCTCTGCAAGAGCAACACACTTTGTCCCACTCCTTTGTCTTTTCTCTCTTTCTCTGCAATCTTTTTCTGCTTCTCCCATTCCCTTTTGAAAGCCATGAGTGCATCTGTTTCCACCGCACTCTCAGGCAGTGCACTCCAGATCCTAACCACTCACCAAAGAGAAAACCTTTTCCTTACATGGCAGTTGCTTTTTTCACCATTTATCACCTTAATTTGCTGCCCTCTGCTTCTCGAACCTTTCGCCAAAGGGGTTCCTCTGTATCCGATCTGTCCAGACCCGCCTCTTGGCTTTGAACACCTCGATCAAATTTCTTCTCAACCTTCTCTTCTCTTGGGGGAACATCTCCAATTTCTCCAACCTATTCAGGTAACTGAAGTTCCTCATCCCTGGAACCATTCCCTTAAAACTTTTTTTGCACCCTTTTTTTAAACTTACACATTCTTCTTAAAGTGCAGTGCCCAGAACTGGACACAGTGCCCCAGTTAACGCCGAATGAGTATTTCATAAAACTTTATCATCACTTCCTTGCTGCAGTGCCCCGCGCCTCTATTTATAAAGCCCAGGATTCCAAATGTTTCTTTATCCACATTCTCAGCCTTCTCTTACACCCCAGGGCTCTCAGTTCCTGCACCCCCTTTTGGGGCGGCACGGTAGTTAGCACTGTTGCCTCATAGCGCCAGGGTCTGGGTTTGATTCCCGGCTCAGGTCACTGTCTATGTGGAGTTTGCACATTCTCCCCATGTCTGCGTGGGTTTCCTCCGGATGCTCCCTTTTCCTCCCATTGTCCAAATACGTGCAGGTTGGGTTGATTGGCCATAGTAAATTGCCCATTGGTGTCAGGGGTACTAGCAGAGTAAATAATTGAGGTTATGGGCATAGGGCCTGGGTAGGATTGTGGTCAGTGGGTCAGTGTGGTCGATGGGCCAAATGGCCTCCTTCTGCACTAAAGCGATTCTATGATGATTTCTATGATTTCCTTAATTAATCGACTCAATAATTAGAGGAGCAAATTTAATAAATACAAAAAAAATTGATGATTTGGGTTCCATTGAGATGGTAGGCCATTGCAATATTTCAGAGTGTTTGATCTTGCTGATGGCAACTAGCCCCTCAACCCAAACAATATACTGTTACACACCATGAAAAATTATATTTTCAAATATATTTTATGTATGGAAACACTTTCTGTTTTAATTCAGATTCTGAAGACATTTCATCGAGCGACAGGAAACTTTCCAAGTCCAACCTGAGCCAAACGAAAAAGAGAAAAAAAAGACGTCACAGGTAAACATTGAAATTCGCAGCCACAGCTGTAGAAAGATGTGTCTGTTTAATGATTGTCACCCTGTATATAATTGTATTGCGTCTTTAGTTTGTGTGAACTGTATTTCCTTATCCGTACCCTGTTTGCTGTGTTCCAGCTGTTTTCCTATCTATCTATATTGTATTCCAGCTGTTCACCTATCCGTACAGTTGTATTCCAGCTGTTTACCTATCTGTGGTATTCCAGATGTTTACCTACCTATATGGTATTCCAGCTGTCCATGTTATGATTCGGCTTTTTAAAAAAAAGTTATTCTTGGGTGAGGGTGGTGGTAGCAGCTTGTGAGGACATTCAGCCCATCAAACGCATGTTAGTTCTCTGCAGTCGGTCCCATACTCTTCCCCCACCCCAGCCCGCTCTATCCTTGCTGCTTTGCACACTTATCTCCCTCAAGTGCCCATCCACTTTCCTTTTCAAACTAGTTATTGTCTCTGCTTCCACCTCCTTGTAGGCATCTTGTTGCAGTTCATTGCCACCTCCTCCTCATATTAGCACCTGTACCTCTTACCCAAAGCCTTCGATCTGTGTCCCTGATTCCTTGAACCACCAGTGAATGTAAATGGCTTTCCTTTGCCCACCTCTCCTAAACCTTTCATAACCTTGTACACTTTTAGCAGACCATTACTCAATCTCCTTTACTCCATAGAGAACAGCTTCTCCAACCTTAACATTGTGGCTAAAATCCCTCATTCCGGGGAATCTCTTCTGCATCCTCTCAAAGGCATTTACATCCTTCCTTATCATAGAATCCTGACAGTGCAGAAGGAGGCCATTTGGCCCATCAAGTCTGCACCGACAATTCCACCCAGGCCTTATTCCCATATTTACCCTCCTAATCCCTCTGATAGTCAACTTAATGTGGCCAATTGACCCAATCCGCACATCTTTGAGGAAACCGGAACACCCAAAGGAAACCCACGCAAACACGGGGAGAATGTACAAACTCCACACAGACAGTGGCCAGAGGCCAGAATTGAACCCGGGTAGCTGGCGCTGTGAGGCAACAGTGCTAACCACTGTGCCACTGCACCTTAAGTGCAGTGACCAAAGCTGGACTTTAGTTTTGGCCTCACTGGTGCTTTAGAAAGGTTCAAGAGGTTTCACAGAAACCTTTTTCACAGTCCAGTGATGTGTGGGTTAGGTGGATTGGCCAGGCTAAATTGTCTCTTAATGTCCCGGGATGTCTGGGTTAGAGGGATTAGCCAACAGAAATGTGTGGGATTACAGGGATAGGGCAGGGGGAGAGGGCCTGGGCAGGATACTTAGTGAGAGAGTCCGTGCAGACTCGATGGACCGAATGGCCTCCTTCTGCACTGTAGGGATTCTATGAAATGTCAACAATTAGCTTCATGAGGTGAGAAATTAGGATGAAAAAATGAATAAATATGCAGCATCTCATTATAAGCTAGACTGTGTAATGTGATGTCTGCCTTTACGTGCTAATGCTGCATATTAAACAAATGAGTTGATCTTTGTATAAGAGCAACTTTGTCCGAGTGTTTCTCTGCTCTTACTGTCTGGATAGAAGTGTCGAGAGATGCTCAGCGTTCTGAGGGGCCTGCTCACAACCCACTCATTCTCTTTCCTTTCCAATTTTAAGGACAATTTTCACTTCTTACCAGTTGGAGGAGCTGGAAAAGGCGTTTAACGAAGCCCATTATCCAGATGTCTACGCACGAGAGATGCTGGCCATGAAAACAGAACTGCCGGAGGATAGGATTCAGGTAAAATGAGAGAGAGAGAGAAACACACACAGACAGATTGAGAAGGGCAGGTGGAGAAATAGAGCGAGGGAGACCAGGCTGAGAGAGACAGAGTGAGAGGGAGAGAGCAAATGAGACAATCAGAGATAGAAAGATAAAGAAAGACCAATGCAGCTTTCTCAAAGTTTTGTTTCAGTCTCTGGTCAGTGGTAACTCATCAGGATTCGGGCAATGGTAATGCCATTGAAAATCGTGCTCCAATATTCATACTATACTAAACAGCTAAACCTTTCAGTAAAATCAATTACATATGGGTGATTGGAGATAAATTCAGCATAAATAGTTAGGTACATGGACACAAACATTTGAACATTTATAGGTTTATATATATCTAGAACGAGGTAGGGGGTCACTGTTTAAAAGTAAGGATCGAGATTCTCTCCAAAAAAATTCTAATTTGCGTAAAAACTGGAGTAAATCACACTGGTTTTTCTCAGTGGGATTTTCAAAATGAATCTCCCACACTCTGTGCCCTGCTGAGTGCGCTAGCGTGAATCATGCTAAAAGCCGTGGGTGAGGCTTATTCCCGCTGGAGAGGCTGGCAGCATGATGCTGAGCGGGTCACTGTACATGCACTGATCTGTCAGTGCCGAGATCGGCACATGCATAGTGGCCCTGCAGTGCCTGCCTCCAGATCGCTGGCTAGCTCAATCGCTGGCCAGCCCCACGATCGCTGCAATGCTGGCCCTCTCAAATCCCCCTGGCCCATTCACTGGCCCTCCCCAAACATTCCTGGGCCAGCCCCGACCTGCCCCCCCCCCCCCCCCCCCTCAATCCACTCCAAAAGTTACGGCTCCCCTCCCCGCAGCATCAAAACCCCCCCAACCCCGTGCAGTGCCATCACCCCCCCATCCCAATGGCCAGTCCTGATCGCTGGCATCCTTCCTTCCCCCACGGCTCCTGATTGCAGAGTGGCAGTGGAACCCCCCCCCTCCCCCCCTGCCATCACTACCGATCTTCCCATCGGGCTCTGCCCCCAGAGACCCCACCCTCTGCCGCATATCTGGTGGCCAGTGCCAAGATGCGCCCTGGGCATTAGCACTTTGTCCCTTGGGGCCCAGGCTGGCACTGCCAAGGTGCCAATGCCAAGAGGGCAGCATCCCCCACCACACCCGACTGATTGCCCTCCCTTCAGCCCAGCGGGGCCGGGCGCCAGCTCCCCAAAACTGGAGAGCTAGTGTAACCCCTACTGGAGTGAAATACTGTGGCAGGGGGGAGAGGCTAGTGGGTCCAGAGACCTCTGTCCTGGGGTCGCTAATTGTATTTAGATTACATTTAAATTCTTATTTAAATAGTTCATGAAGTTCTGTGCCTGGGAGACACGCTTGGTGCCGGATGCCCAGCTAAAAATCAGTGTAGCAGGATGGGAGAATCGCCTCCAAGGAGTCACCCATTTAAAATGGAGTTGAGGTGAAAATCTTTCACTCAGAGGGCAGTGAGTCTTTGGAGTTCTCTTCCTGAAAAGGATCTTTGAATATTCTTAAGGCAGAGGTGGATAGATTCTTGGTAAGCGGGGGTGGGGGGGATGAAAGGTTATTGGGACAGACAGGATGGAGAATTGATGTTACTATCACATCAATTGTGATACTGGAGTTGAGGGGATTGAGCTATGAGGAGAGGCTGAATAAACTAGGCTTGTACTCGTTAGAGTTTAGAAGAATGAGGGGAGATCTCATTGAGACGTATAAGATGATGAATGGGATGGATAGGATAGAGGTGGAGAGGCTCTTCCCGCTCAAAAAAGACAGTAGGACTAGGGGGCACAGCCTCAAGATAAAGGGGAGGCGGTTTAGAACGGAGTTGAGGAGGAACTTCTTCACTCAAAGGGTGGTGAATCTCTGGAATTCTCTGCCCGTTGAAGTGGTGGAGGCTGCCTCGCTAAATATTTTTAAGACGTGGGTTGATGGGTTTTTGATAAGAGAGGAGATTAAGGGTTATGGGGAGAGGGCGGGAAAGTGGAACTGAGCCACGACAGATCAGCCATGATCTTATTGAATGGCGGGGCAGGCTCGAAGGGCTAGATGGCCTACTCCTGCTCCTATTTCTTATGTTCTTATGTTCTTATGATCTTATTAAATGGCGGAGCAGTGTCGAAGGGCTGAGTAGCCTCCTCCTTGTTCATATGTACATACATTAGACCTAAGGACAGATTCAGTTCAACAAAATAGATGAACCTGAATGCAAGAAGGTTCACTATATAGCACAACATCAGAATGTCCCAAAGTGCTTTACGGTCAATGAAGTATTTTTGAAATTTAGTGTATGCTGTAATTTAAGTAATACACAAGTTCAAAATGGAAATGCTGCAGGGATATTGAAACAGGAGAGTGGTGGCACAATGGTGAGCACTGCTGCTTCATAGCACCAGGGATCCAGGTTCAATTCCGGCCTCCGGCCACTATCTGTGTGAAGTTTGCGTGTTCTCCCCCGTGTCTGAGTGGGTTTCCTCTGGGTGCTCTGGTTTCCTCCCACAGTCGAAAGATGTGTGGATTGGCCACGGTAAATTGTCCCTCAGTGTCAGGGCGGATAGCAGGGTAAATATATAAGGTTATGGGATTGTGGTTGGTGCAGACTCAATGGGCCGAATGGCCACCTTCTGCACTGTAGGTATTCTATGATCAAACCCTGTGTAATCAGACTGCACTGTATAATCAGACTGTTGGAATGTGTAGCAAGATGCATCCAGAGAGGTCATTTACAAACTATGTTTGACATTGATGTGATCTATCTGAGATACTGTGGGCAGTTTTAGTTTTCCTATTTCTGTTAGTGGCGGAAATACAGTGAGGTGGCACATGGTTCAGGAATGATTTATGCGGAAAGATTGAGTGCCCTGAGCTCGTTCTCTCCTGAGGTAGGATAAGCTAGAATTTGTTAAAATGATGAAAGGTTTGGACAACTCAAGAACAGCTTCTTCCCTCCTGTCATGAGTGGACCTACCATATAGTAAGCTGATCTTTCTCTATGCCCTAGCCGTGACTGTCTATGCACTCTCCTTTCCTTCTCCCCTATGTACTCTATGAATGGTATGCTTTGTCTGTATGGTGCACAAGGAACATTCCTTTTCGTTGCATCAGAGGATCCTTATAATACAGAAGGGGGCCATTCTGCCCATCGAGTCCGTACCGATCACAATCCCACCCAGTCCCTATTCCCGCAACCCTCATTTACCCATTTATTCCCCCCCGCCCCCCGATTCTAGAGTCAATTTAGCATGGCCAATCCACGTAACCAGCAGATCCTTGGACTGTGTGAGGAAACCGGAGCACCCGGAGGAAACCCACGCAGTCACAGGGAGAAAGTGTAAACTTCACATAGACAGTGACCCGAGGCTGGCATTGAATCTGCGTCCCTGGCGCTACGAGGCAGTAGTGCTAATCACTATGCCATCATCCTGCCCCAATACATGTGACAATAATAAATCACATTTACAAATTAAGGACAGCAATTTTAAAAATGGGAAAAAGGGGAGAGGATTTCTTAATATAAGGGTGGTAGACTTGAAGAACGGATTACCAGCATGGAGGATTGAACAGGAAACAGGATCAGAAGAAACCAGATAAGTTCTTTTTTCTGAAAGGGATTCAGGGTGAGCCGAGAGTACCAAGACAATAGGACTTGATGAGTCGAAGGTCTTTGAGAGAAGTAGGTAGATGAGTATTGTCTTCGGGTATTGGGCATGGACACTCAGCAAGCTTCACTCCTGTTTATGATGCAAGTTTAAATTGCCGCCACATTATAAATGGAAGATATTCCACCAGAGCAGATAGTATTGCTGATAATGGATAGACTATGGATCAATATATGGATGGATACATTACAGACACTGTAGATGTAGATCTATTAAAGCAAATGTTGTCATTTACCAGGTTCCACATTACATCTACTAAATAAATACAACAGCTTAATTTGAGAAGGAGACAAAACATCACCTTTTATTTAGTGACCAAACTTAATGTGATGTTGGTGTTAGCAGGTATTTGACAGCGAGATGACTATACAGGGCTTCAGATGGTGTCTGTGTAATACAACATATATCCAAGAGTGAGACCAAAAGAGAAAATGCTTTAAAATCTCAGCAGGTCTGGCAGCGTCTGTAAGGAGAGAAAAGAGCTGACGTTTCGATTCCAGCTTTGACAAGGGGTCATCTGGACTCAAAAAATCAGCTCTTCTCTCTCCTTACAGATGCTGCCAGAGCTGCTGAGATTTTCCAGCATTTTCTCTTTTGGTTTCAGGTTCCAGCATCCGCAGTAATTTGCTTTTATCTTAGTGAGTTCTGTTAGATGGATACACCAAACCTGATATCTTGAACAAAATAGAAGCAAATTGTTAAAATGATGGAAGATTTGGATGAAGCAAATCCAAGTCTTTTTTTCTGTCGTATACATAACTTAGCACAGGATCAAATTTCCGATGGGTAAAAGATACAGAAGTCTGAGGACACATACTAACCGATAATCATCAAGACCAGGGTCATCTTGACTCGAAACATCAGCTCTTTTCTCTCCTTACAGATGCTGCCAGACCTGCGCAAAGATATTTTGGCCTTGGAGGGAGTGCAGAGGAGGTTTACTAGGCTGATACCGGAGTTGAGGGGGTTGAGCTATGAGGAGAGGCTGAATAAACTGGGCTTGTACTCGTTAGAGTTTAGAAGAATGAGGGGAGATCTCATTGAGACGTATAAGATGATGAATGGGATGGATAGGATAGAGGTGGAGAGACTCTTCCCGCTCAAAAAAGACAGTAGGACTAGGGGGCACAGCCTCAAGATAAAAGGGGGGCGGTTTAGAACGGAGTTGAGGAGGAACTTCTTCACTCAAAGGGTGGTGAATCTCTGGAATTCTCTGCCCGTTGAAGTGGTGGAGGCTGCCTCGCTAAATATTTTTAAGACGTGGGTTGATGGGTTTTTGATAAGCGAGGGGATTAAGGGTTATGGGGAGAGGGCGGGAAAGTGGAACTGAGCCACGACAGATCAGCCATGATCTTATTGAATGGCGGGGCAGGCTCAAAGGGCTAGATGGCCTACTCCTGCTCCTATTTCTTATGTTATGCTGAGATTTTCCAGCATTTTCTCTTTCGGTTTCTTGTATCTTGTACAGAGGGACTGTAACCAGACTTGAGTATTTACTTAAAACTGGTTTATTTGCACTAGGTATAAATATGCACAATGTGGGAAAGGGTTTAGGTGGTGTATATATGGAATAGTAGACACCCGGTAATAAGTTACAGGCTGGAATCTAATCAAGGAGTTAGATGGTTTATAAATAAAAGAATGAAAAGCCTAGGTGTGATTAAAAGAAGCAGGGAGGAGCTTGCATTTATATAGTGCACAAAGTCATCAGGATTCTACAACGTGCTTCACTACTAATGAGGTAGCTTTAGAGTAGAATCATTTTATGTTGGGAAACATTGCAGCCAGGTCTCATAAACCAGAATGAGATCAATTATCAGATAACATGCTCTTCTGTTGCTGGAGTGATGAAGACCAAGCCACTTGCATTCTTTAAAAGATGCTGCGTGACCTTTTCATTCTCCTTGGACAGGGAGATAGGACTTGAACCAAGTGTCTGCTCTGAAATACAGCAATGTTCTTCTCCTTCACTATTGTACGATGGTTCAATCACTTGATGAAGGGGCAGTGCTCCGGAAGCTCGTGCTACCAAATAAACCTGTTGGACTTTAATCTGATGTTGTGAGATTGTAAGGGGAAGTTTGTGGGGTGAAGTTGCACCCAGAAACCTGGGTACAAAATCTAGATTGCATTACTGAGGGAGAGCAGCAGTGCCAGAGCTGCTAGCTTTTGAATAAAGTGTTAAAGGCAGCACTAAATATATTTAAGACACGGGTAGATAGGTTTTTGGTAGGCAAGGGAATTAAGGGTTATGGAGAGAAAGCAGGAAAGTGGAACTGAGCCACTTCAGATCAGCCATGATCTTATTGAATGGTGGGGCAGGCTCGAAGGGCTAGATGGCCTACTCCTGCTCCTATTTCTTATGTTCTTATGATCTTAAACCGAGGCCCTTGCTGCTTCCTTAGTTGGATGTAGAAGGTTCCCTGGCATTAAATTAAACCTGGCAGCAGCAGGAAGCCAATGAAGGTGATGCCACTTAGCAGCCATTGGTAGTATTTTGCCAGTGGTGCATGGGCTGCCTGCTTTGTCTGCACCTCGCCAACTCACAGGGGGCGAGAATGTGGCGGGCACGGAGTGTGTGTGGCAATGACTCTGAAGGACCCAATTGGCAATCCTTGGGCCACCCACCCACCAATGTCCCTGTAGACAGATCAGCTGGTCTGTGCTGGGTCTGAGAGCTTGGCTGCCAGTCAGGATTGTGCCCAACACTCTGCCCCCTGCTCCACACAGTTCTGCATCACTGAGCCTCCAAAGTGGGTCTGATGGTCACCCTGTCACTTTAGACACTGGTTAAAGAGGCGGACAGGATGTGGCAGTGAATGAGGGTCAGCACCAGGAGACAGACCCACTGCCCAATTACTGGCAAATTGGCTAAATTCAGCCCTGGCCTTCACAGGTGCCTTATTGGCTGTACGATGCTTCAGAACACCCTGAGCTTGTGAAAGGTGCTGAGTGCAAGTGAGTCTTTAGATTACACCAATAAATCCTGGATTACAGCGTGAACCTTGAACCTTCTGATTAAGGAAGCAATTCAACGATTGAGCTAAACTGATGTTTAAAGGCAGCAATGCAGCAGGGCTCAGATGGTAATATAGTGTGTTAGTAAAGGCCGAGCCGGTATGTAATTGTGACGAGGTAATTCCCTGATATAGACAGCTAGTCACATTTAATTACTACTGTCTGTGATGACGTTCCTATTACCGCTTTCCACTGTCCTGTGACGCACATCTGGAAACTTTGCCCCTGGATTCAGAAATGGGATCCCAGTTTTAATTCCCACTGCCCATCCCGGGAATGACTGCAGCCACTCCTGCTTCATTCATAGCGGTGCATAAGTTTAGGGATGCCTGTTGGGTCATTGATAAAACTCATCAGATATTAATTAGCTAATAATCCTAACTTAGTTGCTCGTAAACCACGGCTGGTTTTGCTCTCTGAAGTTTCTGCAATGTTTCTCAGTATACTCTCTCAACTGGCAGCCTGTGATTGTGCGACTGATGTAAGTTTTTTTATAAGTTTATTTATTAGTGTCACAAGTAGGCTTACTGTAACGAAGTTACTGTTAAAATCCCCCAGCCGCCACACTCCGGCGCCAGTTCGGTTACACTGGGAGGGAGAATTTAGCATGGCCAGTGCATCTAACCAGCACATCTTTTGGACTGTGGGAGGAAACCAGAGCACCCAGAGGAAACCTGCGCAGACATGGGGAGAACGTGCAAATTCCACAGAGTAATCGAAGCCAGTAATCGAAGGCAGGTCCCTGGCGCTGTGAGGCAGCAGTGCTAAGTGCTCTGCCACCATTCTGCCCTAACGTACTGTCCTAGATCACAAATACTCCTTGCTGCATTCAATATGCCCCATATTTTGCCATCCAAGGCAAGGTATCAGTTAATGTTGTCTTTAATGGTCAATCTTATACCATTTTCTTCTGGATGTTGTTGATGCATTCCCCTTGAAAGTCTGATTGCTCGGGAAGTCAGTGCAATGTGCAGCAGAATGGATGTGCCTCTGGAGTTTGTCTTGTGTACTTCGGGTTTAATGGTTGTGCAGATGATACAATCATCACTCCCTCAGTACTGTCCTCAAGTGCTCAGCTCTGTAAGATCAAAAAGATGGAAGAACAGAAATAAACCATTCGGCCCATCGAGTCTGCTCTGCCATTCAATGAGATCATGTCTGATCTGATATGATAATCCACTTTCTCGCCTTATCCCCATAACCCTTGACTCCCTTACTGCTAAAAATCTGGCTATAAAATTCTGGAGTGTATCTTGAATCATACAGTCCCATGGTGCAGAAGGAGGCCATTCGGCCCATCAAGTCTCTGACAAAGCATCTTACTCAGGCCCTCTCCTGATAACCCCACATTTTTGCCCCACTAATTTCCCATCTCGAGACACGAAGGGACAATTTAGCATGGTCACATCTGCACATCTAACCTGCACATCTTTGGACTGTGGGAGGAAACCGGAGCACCCGGAGGAAACCCACGCAGGCACTGGGACTACGTAAACTCCACACAGACAGAGATGCAAGGCTGGAATCGAACCCAGGTCCCTGCGCTGTGAGACAGTAGTTCTAACCGCAGTGCCACCGTACCACCCTAATCATGACCTTCTGACACAAAGGTGTTTTGAAAGAGAGTTCTAATATTAGATTTTCTGTTTAAATTTTCCCTATTTTCCTCTTTAGTGTATGTATTCACATGATGGAATGTATGTCACATTTTTACATGTGAACATATGAACATATGAATGAGGAGCAGGAATCAGACTGCTCCACCAATCAGTAAGATTATGGTGATTTGATTATATCTCCATATTCCTGCCTACGCCCAATAACCGGTCACTCGCTTGTTAGTCACAAATCTATCTATAAATCTCCTTTAAACATGTCCAAAGACTCTGCTTCCATTGCCTTTTGAGGAAGAGTTTTCCAGAGACCCATGACTCTCACAGAAAAAAAATTCTCCTCATCCCTGTCTTAATTGGGCAACTTCTTATTTTTAAACAGTGACTCCCTAGTCTTAGGTTCTCCCACAAGAGGAAACGTTCTCTCCGCATCCATGTGAATACCCCTCAGGACCCTCAGGGTTTGGATTTCTGGGAGTTATAAACAGCTCAACCTCAATATTTAAAACTTATTTTTGGTTCCCCCTTCAAATCAATATTTATTCTTACTGAAGTTTAACCTTGTCCACTGTCTATAATGTCACCCTTGAATATTGGGGAGGCTGTGGTGTAATGGTAGTGTCACTAGACTAATAATCCAGAGAACCAGAATAATCCTCCAGGGACCCAGGTTCGAATCCCACCACGGCAGATGGTAAAATTTGAATTCAGTAAAACTTCTGGAATGAAAAGTCTGATTATAGAATCCTACAGTGCAGAAGGAGGCCATTTGGCTCATTGAATCTGTACTGACCACAATCCTACCCAGACCCTATCCCTATAACCCCATGTATTTACCCTAGTTAGTCCCCCTGACACTAAGGGCCAATTTAGCATGGCCAATCCATCTAACCCGCTCATCTTTGGACTGTGGGAGGAAACTGGAGCACCCGGAGGAAACACACGCAAACACGGGGAGGATTTGCAAACTCCATCTTTCAGTCCAAAAATGTGCAGGTTAGGTTGATTGGCCATACTAAAATTGTCCCTTAGTGTCCTGAGATGCGTAGGTTAGAGGGATTAGCAGGTAAACGTATGGGGGTAGGGCCTGGGTAGGATTGTGGTTGGTGCAGACTCGATGGGCCAAATGGCCTTTTTCAGCAATGTAGGATTTCTATCATTCCACACAGACAGTGTCCCACGCCAGGAATCGAACTCAGGCCCCTGGTGCTGGGAGGCAGCATTGCTAACCATTGTGCCACCATTCCATCCCATGAAGACCATAAACCATTGTCGATTGTTGGAGAAACCAATCCGGTTCACTTATATCCTTTAGGGAAGGAAATCTGCCATCCTTCCCTGCTCTGGCCTACATGTAACTCGAGAGCCATAGCAGTGTGATTGACTCTTAAATGCCCTCAGGGATGGGCAAATATTGTTGGTCCAGCCAGTGACACCCACATCCCAAGAAAGAATTGAACAAAACTCTCTCACCTCTCATTCAGAAGGCCATAACTTCAAACTCCACTTCTGAGCTCTGGGAAGAAGGGTTTGCCCTCTTGGGTAGATATATAAGATCTCACTGCTCTATTTCGGAGAAGGGGAGGTGGGCCCTGAGCAATATCTAAAATAGATAACCTATTGTTTCTTTTCACTGCTGTTTGTGGGACTGCCTGAATGCAAATCACCTGCTATGTTTCCCACATTACAACAGGGAATACATTTCAAAAAGTACTTCATTGTCTGGAAAGTGCAATTGGATATCTTGAGGTTGGGAAGGATGCTATATAAATGCAGGTTCTTTCTTTCTTTGCTGCCTAAAGATCAAAAGCTTTGTTATCACAAAGAAATACCGGTCCATCGAAACCTTAATAAGTGGGGAAGGTAAAACACTAAGTTGCCATGCTCAGCCATTGGATGTACCAATGGATTTACTGCTGTAGTCTAGTGAACTTGAGCCCAGTCTGTATTTTATGATTGGCACATCCATTATTTAGTTTCACTTGAAGCCAGTACCATAGAACAATAGAAAATTACAGCTCAGAAACAGGCCTTTTGGCCCTTCTTGTCTGTGCTGAACCATTTTTTGCCTAGTCCCACTGACCTGCACTTGGACCATATTCCTCCACACCCCTCTCATCCATGAACCCGTACAAGTTTTTCTTAAATGTTAAAAGTGACCCCGCATTTACCACTTTATCCGGCAGCTCATTCCACACCCCCACCACTCTCTGCGTGAAGAAGCCCCCCCTAATATTCCCTTTGAACTTTTCTCCTTTCACCCTCAACCCATGCCCTCTGGTTTTTTTTCTCCCCTAGCCTCAGTGGAAAAAGCTGTGCTTTTGTCAGTGCTTTTTCTTTATTCCTTCATGGGATGCTGGCTGGGCCAGCATTTATGTCCTATCCCTAATTGCCCTTGAACTGAGTGGCTTGCTAGGCCAGATCAGAGGGGCAGTTAAGCTGTGGCTCTGGAGTCACATGTAGGCCAGATGTGTGGCTCCAGAAGATGGCAGATTTCCTCCCCTAAATGGACATTCGTGAATCAGATGGGTTTTTCCGACAATGGTTTCGAGGTCGTCATTAGACTTTTAATTCCAGATCTTTATTGAATTCAAATTTCTCCATCTGCTGTGGTGGGATTTGAACCTGGGTCCCCCAAAGCACCAGCCTGGGTCCCTGGCTTGCTAGTCCAGCAAAAACACTACTCTGCCATTGTGAAGAGACCCATCCATTGCAGCAACTTGGTAAACTCCCCTCCAGATGTTGGATGGCTGGAATGACGGATGCTCAGAGGTGTCTTGAGATAGCAGCACTCAGTGAGGAAGATTATATGAACCAGATATCCAGCCCTATTTAAAATAGAATGATATCCTTTACTCACTAAAGTTGCAATCAGATGTACATAAGAACATAAGAACATAAGAAATAGGAGCAGGAGTAGGCCATCTAGCCCTTTGAGCCTGCCCCGCCATTCAGTAAGATCATGGCTGATCTGTCGTGGCTCAGTTCCACATTCCCGCCCTCTCCCCATAACCCTTAATCCCCTCGCTTATCAAAAACCCATCAACCTGTGTCTTAAAAATATTTAGCGAGGTAGCCTCCACCACTTCAACGGGCAGAGAATTCCAAAGATTCACCACCCTTTGAGTGAAGAAGTTCCTCCTCAACTCCGTTCTAAACCGCCCCCCCTTTATCTTGAGGCTGTGCCCCCTAGTCCTACTGTCCTTTCTGAGCGGGAAGAGTCTCTCCACCTCTATCCTATCCATCCCATTCATCATCTTATACATCTCAATGAGATCTCCCCTCATTCTTCTAAACTCTAACGAGTACAAGCCTAGTTTATTCAGCCTCTCCTCATAGCTCAACCCCCTCAACTCCGGTATCAGCCTAGTAAACCTCCTCTGCACTCCCTCCAAGGCCAGAATATCCTTGCGTAAGTACGGCGCCCAAAACTGCACACAGTACTCCAGCTGCGGCCTCACCAATGCCCTATACAGCCGCAGCAAGACCTCCCTACTTTTATATTCAATCCCCCTCGCTATGAAGGCCAGCATCCCATTCGCCTTCCTGACCACCTGCTGCACCTGCAAGCTGGGTTTTTGTGACTCATGCACAAGGACCCCAAGGTCCCTCTGCACCGTCGCCTGCTGCAGTTTTTCGCCACGTAAGTAATAATCCTTCCTACCATTATTCCTACCAAAGTGGACCACCTCGCACTTGCCAACATTAAATTCCATTTGCCATTTCCTGGCCCATTTGCCCAGCCTATCTAGATCCTTCTGTAGACTCTTCACACCCTCCGCACAATTTGCCGTTCCACCAATCTTGGTGTCATCAGCAAATTTCGACACCCTACACTCGGTTCCCTCCTCCAGATCATCTATATAAATGGTGAATAGCTGAGGCCCCAGCACCGACCCCTGGGGCACTCCACTAGTCACCATCCGCCAATCCGAATAGCACCCATTGACCCCCACTCTCTGCCTCCTATTTGACAACCAATCCTCTATCCACGCTAACACCCTACCCCCAACTTCATGTCCCCTGACCTTCTGCAATAACTTCTTGTGAGGTACCTTGTCAAACGCCTTCTGAAAATCAAGAAAGACCACATCCACCGGCTCTCCTCTATCCACCACCCGAGACACATCCTCATAGAACTCCAGTAAATTTGTCAGACACGACTTCCCTTTAACGAAACCGTGCTGCGTCTGGTCTATCAAGCAATTCCTCTCAAGATGCCTCGCTATTTCCTCCTTGATGACGGATTCTAACATTTTACCTACAACAGACGTTAAACTAACCGGCCTATAATTCCCTGCCTTTTGCCTGGCACCCTTCTTAAACAACGGCGTAACATTAGCCGCTTTCCAATGTGACCCCCTTAATAAATTTACTCCATTTGTGTGGAATTCTTGTTCAAATTTGATATATCATATCAAATGCTGCCTCATAAATAGAAGTGAAAAGTGACTCCCAAGACTGGAATATTTGATCTTACAGTAAAATGGATAGTGGCCACCCCATGAACTAGATTGCATGGGGGAAGATGGCCTTAAGAGAAGTTATGTTTGCATTGCAGGCAGTATGGTGAAGGTTTGTTCGTTTGGTTCCTGGGATGAAAGGTTTGTCCTGTGATGAGAGGCTGAATAAATAACACAGACATGGGGAGAATGTGCAAACTCCACACAGACAGTGATCCAAGCAAACTGGGTCCCTGGCACCGTGAGGCAGCAGTGCTAACCATTGTGCCACTGTACTGTCGCAACTCGGAAGGGCATTTTGTAAAAGATGTGTTTCAATGTTGTCCTTTCAATCTGGGAGCCAAATGGAACATATCCTATTATTGCATTAGGTAGTTGTTAAAATGCTTGTGTACATGCATAATTTGGTCAGTGAGAACAGTCTAGGCTGGGAGAGGAGTGCATCAGACCATCGAGCGTACGTTTGTATTGATGAAGACATGTGGCAGCAGCAAATACCTTGCCTAATGGCATTCCATCTTCCCATGCAATGGTGTTGAGGAATTACCTATTACACTGGCTGGTGGTTGGAACTGTCCACAGATCTCTGTGTGTGTGTGTGTGTGTGTGTGTGTGTGTGTGTGTGTGTGTGTGTGTGTGTGTGTGTGTGTGTGTGTGTGTGTGTGTGTGTGTGTGTGTGTGTGTGTGTGTGTGTGTTGGAAGGGGGTGGTGGGGTGGGGGGGATGGTGTAAGCCTCTGGATTTGGTGATCTCATTAAGAGTGGCAGCAAATAGTTATCACTGGTATCTGTGCTCAAGGTTTACAGAGAGGAACATGAGCCCAAGTTCTCCTGGGATAGGGCTGGTGGCAAGTGCCTCATTCACAGAAAATGAAAGCAAAATACTGCGGGTGCTGGAAATATGAAATAAAATGTTGGATAAACTCAGCAGGCCGAGCAGAGAGAGAAACAGATTTGACATTTTTTTGAATCATAGAATCCCTACAGTGTAGAAAGAGGCCTTTTGGCTCTTCGAGTCTGCACTGACAACAATCCCACCCAGGCCTTATCCATGTAACCCCATTTATTTACCTTAGCTACTCCCCTGATACTAAGGGTCAACTTAACATGGCCAATCCACCTAACATCTCTGGAATGTGGGTGGCATGGCAGCGCAATGGTTAGCACTGCTGCCTCACAGCAGCAGGAACCCAGGTTTGATTCGATTTGATTGTCCCTTTGTGTTAGGGGGACCAGCCAGGGGAAATGCCTGAGGTTATGGGGATGGGTGGCACTGTGGTCAGTGCAGATTTGATGGGCCAAATGGCCTTTTTCTGCACTGTACGGATGCTATGACTACGAATAATATTCTTACTATGCAAAAACAAATGAAAATGATTCCCCTGGTCTGCTCTGTTTCACGTAGTTGAAAGATGGAGAGCTACATAGAAATTAGAATCAGGAATAGGCCCTTCGGCCCTTTGAGCCTATTCTGTCATTCATTTTGATCATGGCTGATCATCGAATTCAATATCCTGATGCCCCCACTTCTTCCCATATCCCTTGTTCCTTTTAGCCCCAAGAACTTTCTCTAGTTTCTTCTTGTAATCACACAATGTTTTGGCCTCAACTACTTTCAATGGGAGTGAATTCCACACATTCACCACCCTCTGGGGGAAGAAATTTCTCCTCACTTCAGTCATAATAGATTTACCCCTTATCCTCAAACTATGACCCTTTGTTCTGGACTCACCCACCATTGGGAACGTTCTTTCTGAATCTACCCACTCTAAACACGTTAGCATTGTATAGGTTTCTATGAGATCCCCTCCTGTTCTTCTAAACTCCAGTGAATAGAATCCTAACTGGCTTAATCTCTCCTCATATGACAGACCTCCCATCCCAGGAATCAGCCTGGTAAACCTTCGCTGTGCTCCCTCAGCAGCAAGGACACCCTTCCTCAGATAAGGACACCAAAACTGCACACAATACTCCAGGTGTGGCCTCACCAACACTCTCTACAATTGCAGCAAAACATCCCTATCCCTGTACTCAAATCCTCTCGCTATGAAGGCCAACATACCATTTGCCTTCTTTACTGACTACTGTACCTGCGTGCTTACTTTCAGCAACTGATGCACAAGGACCCCAAGGTCTCGTTGAGCATTGACTCTCCCAATTTACACCCATTCTGTCTTCCTATTATTGCTACCAAAGTGGATAACCTCATATTTATCCACATTATACTGCATCTGCCACGCAGATGTCCACAGTCTGTCTGAATCGCGCTGAAGCATCTCTGTATCCTCCTCACAGCTCACCCTCCCACCCAACTTTGTATCATCTGCAAATTTGGAGATAATACATTCAGTTCCCTCTTCCAAATCATTAATATATAATGTGAACATTTGGGGTCCTAGCACAGATCCCTACGGAACCCATTAGTCTGCCAATCAGGACAAGACCCATTTGTGCCAACTCGTTGCTGGCATACCCCTCGCCCACTTTGGCCTCAACACTATTGCCAACAACGAGAGCAACAGAACCTCCAGATGACGTGCTCTAAACAGTAACTCCCTCCCCTTCTCCCTCTCCCCTCTCCCCCAGGCCCCATCTCAGTGCCATCTCATTGAAATACAAGTGAGAGAGAGAGAGAGAGAGATGTGATAAATTATACCAACCAATTCCTCACATCCAACTTATCAAGGAGTCGAGGACATGAGGTGATTTCTAAAATGATAACAGCCTTAATCAGGCAATCAGGAGAAGAAGATTATGTCCTGACCTGTACCATCAATCTGCCAGCGATTTAATTTCATTTCCATTACAGGGTAATTCCGAAAATTTCCACCGCAAAATTAACACCCAATTTTCCCATTTTAATTAGTTAAATCAGAAGATGTAGCTCTCCCCCGGGAGACTGCGAGGTGGGATCAGTTAAGGTGAAAATGATAACTACACGGCTGTAATTAGGAAGGGTCAATGCATCTTCTCCCTGGAGTCAGGCTAGTTTAATTTCCCGTGATATTTGAGCGGCTGTCGCTAAGCTGTGCCATCGATTGATGCAGAAATTAACTTATTTTTCAATCAGGTTCCAGCTGCCCCCTGGGTCGCTGCACGCCTGCCTCTCTTGCAGCTGAAGTGATTTTTCATCAGCGGCTGTCTTTGATGGGGAGAGGAGCCGTCATGAGTTACAAAAGAGCCTTGAATGATTTTGACAATTTTTTTTTATTCCTAACCCGCGCCACCCCCCCCCCCCCACCACCACACACACCACTCCTCCTCCCCCCCCCCCTCCCCTACCCACCCACCCACCCATCCCACCCACCACCGCCTCCCCACATCATCAGCAACAGCTTAACAAGGTAGCGTCGCCTTGCTGGGCGTTTCACCGATATCTGTGTAATCTCTTGCTGTTGAAGCTGCGCCGTCAGCACTGACTGGCACTTTAACACCACGCAGTCGCAGAGGTTTACAGGCCCTTCGGCCCAACTTGTCCATGCCGCACAGTTTTTATCGTTAAGCTGGTCCCAATTGCCCGTGTTTGGCCCACACCCCTCTACACCCAGCTTAGAAATACATAGAACATTACAGCGCAGTACAGGCCCTTCGACCCTCGATGTTTGCGCCGACCAGTGGAACCAATCTAATGACCCTCTAACCTAAACTATTCCAATGATCATTTGAATGCCCTTAAAGTTGGCGAGTCCACTACTGCTGCAGGCAGGGCATTCCACGCCCTTACTACCGTCTGAGTAAAGAACCTACCTCTGACATCCGTCCTATAATTACCACCCCTCAATTTAAAGCTATGTCCCCTATAGCTTACCCGTATAACTGTCTAATTGCTTTTTAAAAGACAAAATTGTACCCGCCTCTACTACTACCTCTAGAATTGGTCATGCTAAATTCTCCCTCAGTGTACCTGAAAAGGCGACGGAGTGTGGCGACTAGGGGGATTTTCACAGTAACTTCATTGCAGTGTTAAAGTAAGCCCACTTATGACACTAATAAATAAACTTTTAAACTCTGCCAGCTCGTTCCAAACACTCACCACCCTCTGAGTAAAAAAAATTGCCTCTCTGGGCTATTTTGTATCTCTCCTCTCTCCCTTAAACCTATGCCCTCTAATTTTAGACTCCCCTAACTTTGGGAAAAGATGTTGACTATCTGCCTTATCTATGCCCCTCATTATTTTACAGACCTCTATAAATGTCTCTGACGCTCCAGGGAAAAATGTCCCAATCTACCCAGTCTCTTCTTACAACTCAAACCCTCAAGTCCTGGTATGCATGCTAGTAAATCTAAACCAGTTTAGGCAACTTCACCCTGTTCTCCCATTAAATCTATCTCCAGGGATAGCCGTCAAAATTAATTTTGGTCTTAAAAGCTTAATTATTAGGTTTTTTTTTACTTTGAAACATGATAGGATTTTTTTTTTCGCCAAGTATCATCGCTGAAAAGTAGAAATGCCCCCTTTAGTGTCAACCTTGGTGGGAGATAGTGGTGTAATGGTCGTCAAGTGCTCTAGGGAAATGGGTTCAAATCCCACCACGGCAGCTGGTAGAATAATAAAGTTTGCAACCAATTGTCAGTGATGGTGACCCCATCGATTGTCATCAAACCAATCTGCTTCCCCAAAGTATTATTTATTAGTGTCAAGTAGGCTTACATTAACACTGCAGTGAAGTTACTCTGAAAACCCCCTAGTTGCCACACTCCCAGTGCCTGTTTGGGTGCACTGAGGGTGAATTTAGCTTGGCCAGTGCACCTAACCAGCACATCTTTTGGACTGTGGGCGGAAGCCAGAGAAAACCCACACAGACATGGGGAGAATGTGCAGACTCTGCACAGACAGTGATCCAAGCTGGGAATTGAATCTGGGTCCCTGGCGCTTTGAGGCAGTCAGTGCTATCCACGGTGGCACCCCAATATCCTATAGGGAAAGAAATCTGCTGTTCCTACCTGGTCTGGCCTACATTTGACTCCAGATCCCAGACCTGGGTTCGATTGCCGGCTTGGATCACTGTCCGTGTGGAGTTTGCACATTCTCCTCATGTCTGTGTGGGTTTCCTCCGGGTACTCCAGCTTCCTCCCACAGTCCAAAGATGTGCGGGTTAGGTTGATTGGCCATACTAACAATTGCCTCTTAGAGTCCTGAGATGCGTACATTAGAGGGATTAGTGGGTAAATGTATAGAGATATGAGGCTGGGGTCTGGGTGGGATTGTGGTCCGTGCAGACTGACAGGTGGCCTCTTTCTGCGCTGTGGGATTTCTATGATTCTATGATTCTATCCATAGCATTGTGTTTGACTAACAATTGCCCTCCGATGTGGCCCAGCAAGCCATTCTGTTCAAGCGCGGTTAGGGAAGTTCTTGCTAGCAACGCCATAACCCATTTAGAATAATTGGAAAAACTGGGTAACATTGTCTCTCTTCTGAACTCTAGGTGTCTGAGAACAAATCCAGTGCAGTACCGAGGGAGTGCTGTGCTGTCAGAGGATGAGAAATTAAACCCAGGCCATACCTGAGGAAAATGTGGCACTATTTCACCATAGATAAGCAAGGGAGTGCTCCTGATCTCTTGGCTATTTATCCTTCATTCTATATCTAACAATGGGCGTGATCTTACCAGCTCGCCTCACTAGTCGTACTGTGTACACAGTATACTGCAAGATCAGGGTGCATGTGCAATGGCGCACCTAGAGCTCAGCAGCCGGCTTCTAGAGCAAGCTGACACTCCACCCCTCCCTAATGGCGAGAATTGCATTGTGGCTTCTGTATTGCAGAGTGTGGTAAATTCCCATGTCTTACCTCATTGAAAAAACTTACTGTTTTCTCCCCCATTTGAAACTTAGAATTTTTTTGAAAAAATTCCCCCACAATCTTATTGCTGAATGTGGGAAAATGCTGTGTGCAAACTCTTTGCCGCATTTCTTTATTAGAATATCATAGAATCATAAAATTCCTACAGTACAGAAGGAGGCCATTTGGCCCATTGAGCCTGTATTGGCCACAATCCCACCCAGACCCTATTTCTGTTACCCCGCACATTTACCCTGCTAAACCCCGACACTAGGATCAATTTAGCATGGCCAATCAACCTAACCTGCACATCTTTGGACTGTGAGAGGAAACCAGAGCATCCAGAGGAAACCTAAGCAGACACAGGGAGAACATGCAAACTCCACACAGACAGTGACCAGAGGCTGGAATTGAACCTGGGTCCTTGGTGTTGTGAGGCAGCTGTGCTAACCGCTGTACCAGTGTGCTTCTCTTGAAGTGTAGTGACTACACTTAAAGAAAAAAATGTGATTTTGCCGTAAATACCTTGGAATGGACTAAAGTTGTGAGGATGTTAGGGAATTCCAAGAGCTTCTTTTGAAAGTTTCCATGGAGCAATTTAATTTGCCATATCATGCACCAATATCAGTAACCTCTTTTGGGTGCATTAGGAGGAAGAGGGTGGTTCTTATAATCAGTTGCCATAACTTCCCCGAAAATCCTGGATGCACACATCACTTTACTGCCAATCTCCTGGTACAGTTTGAGAGCCGCTTGGGACAATTTGTAATCTTTATTGCATCTCTCACCCTGCTGCCCCTGATGTGAAGTGACTGTATATGAAACTATAGAAATATTATACCACAGCATAAAACATTATTTAGTATTAAAGTGAATCAGTTCCTGGCGAATGAGGAAGTCATGTTCTACTCTTTCAAATCAATTGGGGCGGCACGGTGG
The DNA here is from genome assembly GCF_965287045.1 of Carcharhinus amblyrhynchos. Classification (NCBI taxonomy): domain Eukaryota; kingdom Metazoa; phylum Chordata; class Chondrichthyes; order Carcharhiniformes; family Carcharhinidae; genus Carcharhinus; species Carcharhinus amblyrhynchos. Next base: position 10,919,013 of record NC_137337.1, read on the forward strand.
CACAGTGGTTAGCACTGCTGCCTCACAGCACCAGGGAGCCAGGTTCAACTCCCGGCTTGGGTTACTGTGTGGCGGAGTTTGCATGTTCTCCCCATGGGTTTCCTCCGGGTGCTCCCGTTTCCCCCCAAAGTCCAAAGATGTGCGGATTAGGTTGATTGGCCATGCTAAATTCCCCTTTAGTGCCGGGGGGACTGGCAGGGTAAATATGTGGCGTTATGGAAATAGGGGCTGGGTGGGATTGTTGTTGATGCAGACTCGATGGGCTGAATGGCCTCCTTCTGCATTGTGGGGATTCTATGATTTTGTGCGCGGGTTAGGTTAATTGGCCATGCTAAAATTGACTCTAGTGTCAGCGGGATTAGCAGGGTAAAGGTATGGGGTTACTGGAATAGTGCCTGGGTGGGATTGTGGTTAGTGCAGACCCGATGGGCTAAATGGCCTCCTTCAGCACTGTAGATTCTATGATCTGTTCTAAATGCTATGTCCTTGAGTCATCTTTCTGATCACTTGTCCTAATGCCTCTGTCTATTTAACTCTGTGTACTGACTGGAAGAGGTCTCACAACACCAGGTTAAAGTCTAACAGGTTTATTTGGTAGCAAAATCCACTAGCGTTTGGAGCACTGCCCCTTGATCAGGTGAGTGGGAGTTCTATTCACAAACAGGGCATATAAAGACACAAACTCAATTTACAAAATAATGATTGGAATGCGAGTCTTTACGGGTAATCAATTTTGTAAATTGAGTTTGTATCTTTGTATGCCCTGTTTGTGAATAGAACTCCCACTCATCCGACGAAGGGGCAGCGCTCCAAACGCTAGTGGCTTTTGCTACCAAATAAAGCTGTTGGACTTTAACCTGGTGCTGTGAGACTTCTTACTGTGTTTATCCCAATCCAACACCAGTATCTCCATACATTGACCGTAAAGCACCTTGGGAAACTGCTAGCTTTGTGCAAATGCTATACAATTGGAAACTCTTCTTGTTCCATTAACACTGAGCCTTAGGCAGGAGATTCCTTGCTTCAGATGGATTGCGTTGTTATAATTCTCTCCAAACCCCTCTCCCACCCCCCCTCCCCACACACGAACAGGTTTGGTTCCAGAATCGTAGAGCAAAATGGAGGAAGCGTGAGAAGTGCTGGGGTCGGAGCAGTGTGATGGCGGAGTACGGGCTGTATGGAGCGATGGTGCGGCACTCCATACCACTGCCGGAATCCATCCTGAAGTCGGCGAAGGATGGGATCATGGAATCCTGCGCTCCATGGCTTCTGGGTAATTGTTTATTTTTCCACTGCTTGAGACACGTTGACATGGGAACAGAGGGTTTTATAAAAAAAACACACACAATACCAAAATGGGGACTGGGCTTGGTTAATGGATTTAGCTGTAACAGGTAATGTAAGGCAACTCAGAAGGAGGCTATTCAGCCCAAGATGTCATTACTAGCTCGCTAGCTCCTTGAAAGAGCAATCTAGTTAGCCCTCCCACCCCAACCTTCCTCATTTATCATCGTCTTTTTCAAATAAATAGCCGATTCCCTGTTGCTATTAAATCTATTTCCGCCTCCATTTCAGGCAACGAGTTCCAGATAATAACAACTCGCTGAATCATAAGGATTTCGCCCCCCCCCCATTAGTTTCTTTGCCAATTATCCTAAATCCATGTTTTATAAGTTTATTTGTTAATGTCACAAGTAGGCTTACATTAACACTGCAATGAAGTTACTGAGAAAAACCACGAGTCGCCACATTCTGCCGCCTGTTCGGGTACACTGAGGGAGAATTTAGCATGGCCAATGCACCTAACCCGCACATCTTTCGGACTGTGGGAGGAAATCTGAGCACCCGGAGGAAATTCACGCAGACATGGGGAGAATGTGCAAACTCCACACAGTGACCCAAGCCGGGAATTGAACCCGTGTCCCTGGCACTGTGAGGCAGCAGTGCTAACCACTGTGCCACCATGCCGCCTGGTTAATGGGCCTCCAATAGATCAATGGAAACAAAATTTCTCCTGATTTACTTCATCAAGGCTCCTCACAAACTCAGATTGTTAACTGGGCAGAACAAGATGTTGATGCAACCTTTCACTTTGTACATGAAGATGACTCCCAGTGTTCTTAAAATGTACAGACTCTGGGTAACAATGGGGTTTGAATTTTGGGTTCAGACTAATGGAGGTTCTCCAGGGAGTCAATGTAAAATTGATTTGAGCAGTGCTCTGGGGGCATGACAGGGGTTGTCCCTAACTGACCATCTCATTTCCAAGATGGTTGTTGTGGGAAAGGAAATGGCATCACACATGACGTAGGCCTTTTGGGGGGGGGGGGGGGGGCGGGGGGGGCTGGAGGATAACTGTTCTGAGGTCATGATGATTAATTCAAAAGGAAATTGGATGGTTGCTTGAGGGGAAGAAACTTGCAGGGCTCCAAGGATAGATTGGGACAATGGGGCTAACTGGATTGCTCTGGCATGGGTTTGATGGGCTGAGTGGTTCCCTTCTGCACTCCAGAGTGAGATTGAGATTGAGATAGAGTAGCGACGGCTTTATCTGCATCCAGAAAACCGAGGAGAGTTTGCCTGAAGTGAGAATATGACGCTTTCCTCATCACTCAGGAGTGAGAACCAATTCACAAACTCAACATTATCTGTTGTCATCCTTTGTTTTGGCTCATGTTTAGCTAAACATCTCAAGTCAGGGAAATAAATAACCAGGTTTCAACTGGGCTGGAAAATAATTTGAAACACTCAACTTTCAAACAGTTTCCAATCCAACCGCGATCAATAGAATGAAGTAAGGTTCAATAAAAATTGAGATTGGGCCAACGGAATCCCAATTCTAGGCAGAAGGAGCTCATTGCATCGTAAGCAATGTGACTAAATACTAATTGACAACAAATTCCAACTAGGGCCGTGTTTTAGCTCTCTGTATTGAACCTGGGTACCCAGAGCATTACCTTGGATTACTAGTCCAATGGCGAAATCTCTATGGCACTGCCTCCCTGCTGGGGGAAAGGAGGTGGAGAGTGTGGGGGGGGGAACCCATCATCCATGAAAATTTGCCCTAAGTTTCATTCCATCAGTTTAGAAGAAAGATAGTCATTGACGTGGAAGGGATGTTGCTTTTGGGTTGGATTTAAGCACGTGTTTGGGACAGAGTGGAGGAAATTTTACTCAAAGGACTGAATGTGCTGACAATGGGTGCAAAAAAAAGATTAAAAAACTAAACCATTGAAAGAAAGAGAATCTGAGGGGATTTTGACAGGGTGGTTTGGAAGGGAAGTTTCCTCTTTTGGGAGATCTAGGTGGCCACCATTTAAAAATAGGAGATTGCCCATTTGAGGAGACAGAGATGAGGAGAAATTCTATCTCTCAGATGGTGATGAGTCTTTGGAACTCTCTTCCTCAAAAGGTGGTAGAATTTTTGAATATTTTTAAGGAAGAGTGGGGTAGATTATTGATAAGGAAGGGAGTGAAAGGTTGATAGAGATGGTTTAGAATCATAGAATCTCTACAATGCAGAAGGGGGCCATTCGGTCCACCGAGTCTGCCCGGACTACGGTCCCACCCAGGTCCTATTCCTGCAAACCCTGCTAATCCACTGACACTAAGGGGCAATTTAGCATGGCCAATCAACCTAACCCACACGTCATTGGAGTGTGGGAGGAAACCAGAGCACCCAGAGGAAACCCATGCAGACACGGGGAGAATGCGCAGACTCCGCACAGACAGTGACCTGAGGCTGGAATCGAACCAGGGTCCCTGGCACTGTGAGGCAGCATTACTAACCGTTGTGCCACCGTGCCACCCCGGGGTTGAGACCACAGCCAGATCAGCCAAGCTATTATCGAGTGGTGGAGCAGGCTCGAGAGGCCGTATGTTTGTGTGCGTGTTCGTAGAAACGCGAGCCTTTCGCAACCCTGACAAACCTCAGCCCGATGGACATGGAATTCTTCTGTATTTTCTTTCCGTTATAAATGTTATGAAGCATCATTCACATTCTGCGGTTTGCTGTGTGTCTTGTCTATATTTGAACTGTTGTGAATTAAAGAATTTTGCTGAAGCATGTGCTCCGACACAAGTCATCTTCCATTTTGGATTTCCTTTGCTTCCTGTGCACGTCCATTAACTGACCCCTCCTCACCTCTCCCGTAGAAACCCATCAGCCTTCATCAGAGTCACACCCAGCAGGCGGTCAGGGATGTTAATCACAAGGGTTTACCAATTTCCAACAAATTGAGAAGAGCCATTTGCAATCCAGTGCTCGAGACACAATCGAAGGTTGCCTCAGTGGAGAGGATTGTCCATACGATGGCCTTGTGTGAAACCTGATGAGTTAAATATCATTTCCCTTCATTTCCACTGCTGCATTATATTTTTCACCAGAGGCAATGACATCACTGTTGATGGAGATCTCCAAACAATTCCTCACACTAATTTTGCAACCACTGAAAATGCTTTAATGGCTTTTTGGAAACAAGAATAAAAAAAAATTAGTTATACATCAGAAAATGGGCCAAAGCATTTTCTGTCCCACAGTGTTTGGTGGAATTAATACTTTCCCCTCAATCACTGTTGAGCCATTTTTTATCTTAGTGAAAGTTCTGTTGTTCTGATGGAAAATTACCCGCAGAACAGATAATTACTGGATAAGTACGGAGTCATTTCTCAGCTTATATTCAGTGGTACCAAAAAGAACAGTGACTCCCGCTCATTCAACTTAGAGGAGAGTTTATCAGCCAGTTGCTTAGAGGGACTGAACTGTAATATGGCTGGAAAGTGAGACATATTTCTGCAACTTTACATCTTTCAATCCACCAGGACAAACACAAGAATGCCTTTGATTTTATTGTCACATGCTTTAGTATACAGTGAAAAGTATTGCCGCTTGTGCGCTATACAGACAAAGCATACTATTCATAGAGAAGGAAAGGAGAGAGTGTAGTGTTACAGTCAGGGTGTAGAAGAAGGTCAGTGCCAAATTTGTAAGAGCTTGAATTAGAGCATTATTGTATGGTTTAAAAGAGTTGGAATGAAGTTTTAGAAGCATAGGGTGAGAGTAAAAGTTAGTATTAGAAGGTATGCTGGGCACAGCTTGCAAGAAGTCGCCTCGCCCCGGCGCCATCTTGGAAGAATTTTTTCACTTTTTTTCAAATTTCAAATTGTGCTGATTTGAAATTTGGTATTCTTGTGTTTATCCTGATGAGTGCAAGATGAAAAGCTTCAGCGAGACCTGTCACCTTTGCAGCAACATTAGGGTTTATCAGTTTCGAGCTAAATTCAGAATGTTCCTATCTGCAAACAATAGCTGCCTGGATAAACTCTATCTGAAGACAGAGGGGGGAATTTTCCCATCCTGTCCACCAAGGGGAATCGTAGTGGGTGGGACGGACCACACAAGGGTCCGTTGACTTGGGTGGGATTTTCCGGCTTTCGGTCTATCTCCTCATTAAGCATTTATGAAGACGAAACAAGGCCTTGGCTGGAACAAGAGTCTCAGCAGTGACACTTATAATGGATAATTTGTGAAAACAAAAGGCATTTGGAGTTATATGTCCCTACGTTGCCCAAGTTTGGGTGTTGCCTTGGAAACCATGCACCTTTTATACAAATGAGCAAATCCTCCAGTGAAACCTTTGTGTCTAATAACCTGACCTGACCTGTAGTGTCTGTGTTAAATGAAGCCTTTAGCTCCCAGGATCCTACTACAGTTTAATCTTGGCATCTTTCTTTGCTTACCGTTTTCAGTTCAAGATGGCTTACCAATGACCAGACGATTTTCTAAAACCGAGTACCAACAATTCTTTCTAGGAATGCACAAAAAGTCCCTGGAGGCATCTGAGGTGGTGAGGAAAGTGGAAGCCGAGCATGGCAGTCAGCCCGGCCAAGAGGACATCGAGCGAGAAGTCAAGGGCAAGGAGTCCAAGACGGCCATTTCTAAAGAGGAACTGCGGGAGAGCAGCATAGCCGCCCTGCGGGCGAAAGCGCAGGAGCACAGCGCCAAAGTGTTAGGAACGGTGTCCAGTGAGGGGCAAGGCAAGATGGCGGAAGAGGAGAGGCCCAAAGAGGTGAAGAGCGAGCAGTCAAAAGCAATGCAAGACGAGATGTCGACTGAAAAGTTCTAAACTTTGTACACAAACTTTTAGCTCTTTATATCTCTGCAGTCTTTTATGATGCAGTGCCCCCCCCCCCAACAAGACTGTTTAACGGAGGCAAAAGTTACACAACATTGGCCCTGGCTTCACCTCCAGGCGTCCCTCTGTTTGATTTTTACAGAGATTACTCTTGACAGATGTGGGTTTTTTTTAAACAATTTGTTGTTGTTATATTGACTTGTTATGTAAGTATAATCTATAATCGTTCATTTGGAGTTACACCAAAGTGAGACACTGGTGGATTATGGTAGGTTTTAATTATCTTTTTCTCCCCTTTTGATTTCTCCAATGTGTTCAAAGAATGTACTTGGATGTTCCAGAATTAGTCTTAGTTGGACATTCTTGACAAATCCTACATCCTCAGTAACTATTTATTCATTGTTTGTAGAACAGGCTTACAACTGGCACCTTTATGATAAGAATACAAGGCCATTCAGCCCATCCAGCTCATCGATGGCTCATGCGTAGGTCCAATTCAGGACCTTTCCTTTGCAATCCACATGCTGCGTTCAATTAGAAATATGTCCATTTCTTAAAAAAAAATGTTTCAGCTGAGTTCATGTTACGGCATTTAGTTCCATAAATGATCAATCTGAGGGTGAAGCAATGACCCTCCTGGGAGTTTGATCCAGTTAACAGCATCCATTCACCCTCCCTGGCTCAGCAGACACTTGCTTCACGGCAGCCATCTTGACAGCGCAGTAATTGGGCTGACGCAAAACACAACAATGTTTGGCATTGCAGGCTCTGGTTTTGAGACGTTTTTTATTTCAAGAAGACTGCTTCTGTAGAAAGAGAGGAACCTAAAAGGCTGAGTTTTTTAGAGTTGCGTTGAGTTTTCACAATGCTTTAGGCCTTTTGTTTGGCCCCAGTGTGTCCATATCTTCATTGTTTTCCTAAAGGATGATGCCTCTCCCAAGGAGGTCTTCCTGGTAGCCCACTGATATTGCAATCGTCCCTGTCTCAGCATGGATATTATGTACTTGGTGATGGTGCCTAATAATGCAGCCTTGGGCCTAGCCCACAACTCACCATTATTCTATGGATGACCCATCCAAACACTTCAATGAAGTCCTGAGTCTTTAACCCACTTCCAGGTATCCATTATATAAACCAACTGAACCCTCGATCGCATTCCAGTCTGTAACTCATTTCAAGGTATCTATTATTCTATACATAAACCTTTTGAGTCCCCTGATGAGATTTCAGTCTGTAACTCACTCCCAGCTATTCACTTCACTTCAAGATTTACTCCAATTCGGGATCGTGGGGAGTTAAAGCCTGGCCCAACAGACACCAGGAGTTAGGCAGTGTTCACCCAGGATGGGACACGGGTCCATCACAGCACACACACACACACACACACACACACACACACACAACACAGAGGGCCAATCTACCATGGCCAATCCACCTTACCTGCATGTCTTTGGGCTGTGGGAGGAAACCCACACAGGCACAGGGAGAACATGCAAACTCCGCACATACAGTGACCCAAGGCTGTATCGAGCCCGGATCCCTGGCGCTGTGAGGCAGCGGCGCTAACCACTCTTTCACCATGCTGCAGACTCCCAGGTATTCATTGATCTATCATAGATTTGTACATCATAGAGTCCTACAGTGCAGAAGGAGGCCATTCAGCCCATTGAGTCTTCACCGACCACAATCCCACCCAGACCCTATCCGCCTACCCCATACATTTACACTAGTTAGTCCCCCGACACTAAGGGCCAATTTAGAATGGCCAATCCACCTAATCTACACATCTTTGGACTGTGGTAGGAAACCAGAGCACTGGGAGGAAACCCACGCAGACACAGGGAGAATGTGCAAACTCCACACAGACAGTGTCCCAAGCCGGAATCAAGCCTGGGTCCCTGGCGCTATGAGGCCGCAATGCTAACCACTGTGCCACCGTGCTACCCACTCCCAGGTACTCATTGATCTATATATAAAGCATTTGAATTCAAGGAGATCTTGTGTATTGAAATACCCTGGTTTCTGTTCTACTCTCGTTATTCTGCACACTATTATCTATTACGGAATAACTAACTCAAAAGAAGGTGGAAGATGTTCAGTTTTGTGATGGTACAAAATACAATCAAGTAGGTTGTGTTGCAAAATCCTGTCTCCCAGTTATGTTACCCTCAGGAGGTTTGAGAAATCCTTAAGTTCCACTTGATGAGAGCCACATATTGGACGGGAATGAATGAGTTAAAACTCACCAGCCTGAAGATTTGTGGGGCATACCCAAGTTACCCATTCAGCCCTAGTCTACCAGCACCGGCACTGTCTCAAGTCCCCCTGGGGTGGGGTCATTCTTTTTGACTCGGGCCATTGTCATTGCAAGGATTCTCCAATAGAATTTGCTCTGAATAGTTGGCAGGAATGATGTGGAGATGCCGGTGTTGGACTGGGGTAAGAACAGTAAGAAGTCTCACAACACTCACCTGAAGAAGGAGCTTGAGGCTCCGAAAGCTTGTGCTGCCAAATAAACCTGTTGGACTTTAACCTGGTGTTGTGAGACTACTTACTGAGTTGGCAGGATGCCAGTGCACCAACCTGCTGCCCTGATGTTGCTGCGGTTCAGCGAATGATTTCCTTATTCCAAATGGTCCGCCTTATGAATGAGATTGCTGTGTCCATCCTAAAGATTTGGAGTCCTCAGAGGCTGTTTTTAGGGCTGACCGGGTGATTCTAGGATGTAATACGGGCAGAATTGCCCAAGGAAACTCCTTGGGATGTTCTTTCTAGACATGGGGAGAATGTAGCCTTGAGGATCTGTTGCCACCCTCCCACCACCCGCCCCACCCTCCCCCCACATTACCTACCCAGGCCCCCAAGTTGGTGTCTAAGTTCCCAATGTAAATGGGATGGAATCCCTATGGAACTGGGCACCAATCCAAAATCTTGGCCCTTATTTCAACCGAATCCTTCACTTCCAATCTTCTGACAATCCAATCATTTTGGGGTTACTGGAGGGTCAATTTAACTTCCATCGGTGAGGAGAGGAATTCATTTGATTGTATCCAGCCTGATGCTCATTTTAATGGGATATAAAATGGCTGATCTCGCTCTGTTAGTTATGATCCCTCAATGTATCGCCAAAGTATCTCCACATCATGCCTGACTTTCCACCAAAATAGTAATAATTCTTGTTTAGTACCACATCATTAACGCTCAGTGAGAATTATTCTCATGTACAATGGGTGTCCACGGTTTCTGAGTACTGGGGGAAAAGATTTTGAAGGCCCAGGCGCTAACTGAAGCCATTACATGGCCAATTAATAGCTTCTCCTTGTCACTGTTGGGATTTTTCCCAGGTGGGGGAAGGTTAACGCCATGTCTCCTGGTCACCAAGTGAAATCTGGCAGCATGGTTTCCAGGCCTTGGAAATACCTTCTGTTCAGTCATCTTATACCTGTTGGAGGACACCTCCCCCCCGCCACCACTGCCCTCTCCTCCCATGTGTATCTGCTCCTCACCTGCCCTGTTGAGCTTGGCCCTGCACTCCCCATTCTTTCTCAGGTCCTATCAGCCCAGTCTTGACCAGATCAAGTCTTGGCTCCATTGCTCCCTGGGTATTGGGGAATGCTGCAATCCCAGCAATGGCCACCATTACTGGTGGCACTGCTGGAAAAAGAGGGATGGTGGCCATCTTTGCTCTGGCACTCCTCCAAGGAGCTAACGTATTGGTAGGGATCGTGAGATTATGGCTGCTGCTATCCATTGGACCTCCCAAAACACTTTGCGACCGATGGAGTCCTTCTTTGATATGTACTCACTACCGTAATGCCAATTGGCACATGGCAAACTGTCATAAACGCCAATGTGATTCAGGCCAGATCAATTGTGCTGAGGGATAAATATTTGACCAGGACACTGGCGATACCTCCCCTGGTCTGTTTCAAGAAGATGGACGAGGGGAGGGGAGGGAGGAATGAGGGGAAAAGGAGAGTGATGAGGGAAGGGGGAAGGCTGAGTGAAGAGGGAGAGGAGTGAGGGAAGGGGGAGAGGGGTGAGAAAGGGGGGAAAGGTGAGGGAAGGGGGGGCCTCAGTTTAATATCTTTGGTAAAAGGCAGCATCTTAGAAAATGCTGCACTCTCCCATACTGCACTTGATTTTCCTGCTTTAGCTCGAGAGTGGGACTTGAACCCTGAACCTTGTGATCTAGAGGCAAGAGTTCTATCAACTGAGCCTGATTATGAGTTACCGTCATCCTGTATTTATCCATATTGTTTGTCTAAATCCAAATGAAAGGTTTACCAGGCTGATTCCAGGGATGGTGGGACTGATGTATGAGGAGAGATTGACTAGGTTAGTATTGTTTTCACTGGAGTTCAGATGAATGAGGGGGGGATCTCATAGAGACTTATAAAATTCTAACAAGACTAGACAGGGTGGATGCAGGGAGGATGTTCCTGATGGTGGGAGTGTCCAGAATCAGGGTCACAGTCTGAGGGTTTGAGGTGGACCATTTAGGTTGGAGGTGAGGAGATGTTTCTTCACCCAAAGAGTGGTGAGCCTGTGGAATTCATTACCACAGGAAGTAGTTGATGCCAAAACATTGAATGTTTTCAAGAGGCGGCTCTTGGGATGAATGGGATCAAAGGTTATGGAGAGAAAGCAGGATTAGGCTATTGAGTTGGATGATCAGCCATGATCATGATGAATGGTGGAACAGGCCTGCTCCTGCTTCTGCCTTCTATGTTTCCATGTTGCTGTGTTAAAGGGGCGACCTTGATGAGGTGAGACTCTACTTTGTTTATACTCATAGCGTTGACTATTATGTTTTAACCCTGAGATAACCCCAGCAGGTGAATTGCTTCCCAGTATTGGGTTTGTTATTCTAGGAATGATCAGTGATGAGGTTGTGGGCATAGAACAGGATACAAGCAAAAATGCTGGTAGTTTCTCAATCTGGCATTGGTGTGTACAAATGTGTGACCTGCTGGCAACACTCTGGTGAAGAATACTCGCTGATTGTCTCCATGAGTTACAGTTCATTTTCTTCTTTAATTTGATTTTTTATTGTCACATTACTGGGATGCAACAAAAAATATTGTTTCTTGCGCGCTATACAGGCAAAATGTATCATTCATAGAGTACATAGGGGAGAAGGGAAGGAGAGGGTGCAGGATGTAGTGTTACATTCATTGCTAGGGTGTAGAGAAAGATCAACTTAATATAAGGTAGATCCATTCAAAAGTCTGATGGCAGCAGGGAAGAAGCTGTTCCTGAGTTAGTCTGTACATGTTTTCAGACATTTGTACATCTTTCCCTGCAAAAGAAAGTGGAAGAGCGAATGTCCGGGGTGTGTGGGTTCTTTAATTATACTGGCTGCTTTTCTGAGGTAGTGGGAGGCGTAGACAGAGTCAATGAATGGGAGGCTGGTTTGCATGAGGGACTGAGCTATGTTTACAATCCTTTGTAGTTTCTTGCAGTCTTGGACAGAGCAGAAGCCATACCAAGCTGTATTACAACCAGACAGGATTCTTTCTATGGTACATTTGTAAAAGTTGGTGAGAATCGTAGCGGACATGTCAAATTTCCCTAGCCTCCTGAAAAAGTAGAGGCATTGGTGGGCTTTCTTAACTGTAGCATCGACATGGAGGGATCAGGACAAATTGTTGGTGATCTGGACACCTAGAAACTTGAAGTTCTCCACCATCCCCACAGCCCCTGAATAAATTTATAGCCATTTAGAAAATGCTATGATCAGCCTCCATTCTTCACCTTTACAGTGTAACACAAACTAAAGACTTCTCTCTCTTTTAACTCTCTCCAGAGCTTGTGTGCTGTGAGTCCAAATCACTAAAATACTTCAATAATTCTGTATCTTGGTCACAATGCAATCTAAACCCAAAAGACACATTGTCCAACCAATAATGGATCAGATTTTGTCATCAAAATAATGGCGAGGCTTATGGCTCCCATCATTATTTATGCACCAATGTTGCTACGGCAACTGGCTGGTGAGGGGCAAATGTGTAGTTAAAAGTGGCGTCCATCTGCAGCCGCAAGCATCACCAGAAAGGCATTTTGCTGCCTGTCTCACGATTGGATGCATTGACTTGTCTGAGACACCTGTGGTTGCAAAACAATAACAAACTAAACTCGCCACAGGAAGTCAAATCTTTCTCACTTCCCTCTAAGCCCCATTGCAATGATGTGTTCAATGCTAATTACTACCCAGCGCCCTCTCTGGCACAGAAATGAGCAATTGCGACGGTGGAAGCTCATTATTTCAAGTTTGAATTGTTGCTGGAGATTTTCAAAATTTTAAATTATATTTTTTTTCCCTGAAAATGGCATCGGATGAGCCTCTTTAGGAACGGAAGAGCGTGAGCGAGTATCAATTAGTGATTAATGTTAATGGACCATCACATGGACTCAGAAAGAGAAGGAAACCCAGAATGGTCTTTAATATGTGTTGACGTGGGCAACTGATGGGGGAATGGGCTGCACTGGAAGAAATGGGTAATTCCTCCAGGGCTGCAGTAAGAGCAATCTGTAAGGACTAAATATTAGCAAGAAGATTGCAATTTGAGGGCTCATTCCCTATTGAAAATTCCCAGTTCCACTGGTCAGCTACTCATTTCATGGGTTACAGTGGAAACTGGATAATCTTCCCCTCAGATCCAAATAACATTTCACATCTCAAAATCAGAATTGCTTTGATGAAGGGAATTGTATACACTGAGTATAAAGGTGGCACATTTTACCAGAATATTGTACTTTACAATGGCCCTGGGTACAGATTGGTGATACCAGTCTCTCTTTCTCTCTTGGAAGAGTGTAGATTGGTCAATGATGGGCGCCTTGCTTTGACCTCTTGGTTGAGTTTGGACTCAGAGCTTTGCCAGATTGAGGATATTTAATAAGAAGATCCTTTATATGGACCACAGTCCTTCCCCTATCAGACTCGATTTGAAACTTATGGTGGGCAGGGAAGGGAGTTCTCTTTACACTGGGGACAAGATTTTTGTCAGCTAGACCATGCTTGTGGTGTCCCAGGTCTAAATTGATTCTGGGCGGACCCACCTTGTGCCTGGATTCCAGTGGTGGGGGAATTGGGCAAAACTCCACAAACCCATAGCCAGGGTGATGCTTGTGCTAAACATGAACTATAGTCCGAACTGGACTATAGCTGATGACATCTGTTGGGATGGGAAAGCTGATGGACACCAGTACAATGGTTGGTGCTGCACTCAGACATCAGGAGTCCTCCCTCGATTCATTGCAGCTTCCAAACACTGTCACCCCTATCCCGCCTCATCCCATTGTTTTCGGAATGCATTCTGTGATGATGTGACATTAACTGAAAGGAGCTGAAAAGCATTGGAATGTAAAACCTTTGTAAATATTGTACATACCATCACCCAACTTCTGCTGGGGTATCCTGAATATTGAAATATATTGAACTGTAGTTACTAATATTATGTGTTTCTTGTTTGAGTTTCTGTATAAAAGAAATCCCCCAGAAGATCACATTTCACATGAGGAAAATAAATGGTGCAATGCAAATTCACTGAAATGGTTCAAACTTAGATGTCTTCTTCTCCAGATTTTTGCAAGTGGCTTACGTTCTGACAATTAACTAACACTTTCCAGGGCAGTGAAACCTTGTGAATTATCAGTACAGCACAACCAGCTATACATAACTGTCACTGTTAGACTGCTCTCGTAACATTATTAGAAGCATCAACACAAAAGAAGACTCCATTCTTCTGGTATCCTTGTAGAATCCCCTCACCACTTCTGGCCTTATGAAGTCTCACATTGTGTATGTGTGTGTGTGTGTGTGTTTGTGCGTGTGAGTGTGCTCATGTGTGTGCGTATGTGTGTTTATGTATTCCTGTGTATGTGTGTGTATATGCTTGTGCATGTGTGTGTGTATATATGTCTGCATGGGTGTTTGTGTGTGTGTGCGTGTGTGGATATGTCTGCATGCATGTTTGTGTGTGTGTATGTATGTCTGCATGTGTGTTTGTGAGTGTGTGGATATGTCTGCATGCATGTTTGTGCATGTGTGGATATGTCTACATGCATGTTTGTGTGTGTGTGGCTATGTCTGCATACATGTTTGTGTGTGTGCGTGTGTGGATATGTCTGCATGCATGTTTGTGTGTGTGTGGATATGTCTGCATACATGTTTGTGTGTGTGCGTGTGTGGATATGTCTGCATGCATGTTTGTGTGTGTGTGGATATGTCTGCATACATGTTTGTGTGTGTGCGTGTGTGGATATGTCTGCATGCATGTTTGTGTGTGTGTGTGTGTATTTTTAATGTATTAGTATGTTGGCACAAGAGAAACATAAAGCATCACATGATGGAAGACCATTTTCGAATGGCATAGTGGTTAGCATTGCTGCCTCACAGTGCCAGGGACCCAGATTCGATTCCCAGATTGGGTCACTGTGCTGAGTTTGCATGTTCTCCCTGTGTCTGCATGGGTTTCCTCCGGGTGCTCTGGTTTCTTCTCACATTCCAAAGATGTGCTGATTAGGTTGATTGGCCCATGCTAAATTGCCCCTTAGTGTTAGGGGGATTAATAGGGTAGATAAATGAGGTTAAGTGATAGGGCCTGGGTGGAATTGTGGCTGGGGCAGACTTAATGGGCCGAATGGCCTCCTCCTGTATTGTAGGACTCTGTGTTTCTATTATCTGGCCCATCAGGTCCATCCCTTCTATATACGCAGTGTTTGCTAACTTCCCTGTCACTGGAATAAAAATAGAGAATGCTGAAAATAGTAAGAAGTCTCACAACACCAGGCTAAAGTCCAACCAATTTATTTGATAGTAAACTCAGTGAATCTTTAGTAAGACTTCTCACTGTGCTTACCCCAGTCCAACGCCGGCACCTCCAGATCAATGCTGAAAATACTCAGCAGGCTATGGCAGCATCTGTGGAGAGAGAAACAGAATTTATTGTTGCAGGTCCATCAGTTACCAGAGCTGGGAAAAGTTCAGGGTGTATTAGATTTTGAGCAAGAGGGAGGCGGTACAAGGACAACAGGAAGGTCTGTGCGAGGGTGGAGGTCAGGAGAGATTGAATGACAGAAGACGTAATCTTGAGCAACAGCATCTCATCTTCCGATTGGCCAACTTACCGACCGAGGGTGAGCTGCACTGCCTGAGGTGCTGACTTCCGGGTCAGATGTTGTCACTATTTTGAAGAACAATAAGGGAGTTCTCCCCCAGGTGTGCTGACAAACACACATCCTTTAACCAAAATCGCAGAAATGGATTGTCTGTTGGATCTTGCTGTGCACCAATTAGTTCCAATGTCAGTTAATGTTGGAGCAAGGAAAGTAAGCTGGATATTAGGTAGTTTCTTTGAGGGAACAGTAGGTGAGTCTCATGGATAAGATCATATAGAATCCTACAGTGCAGAAGGAGGCCATTCAGCCCATCGAGTCTGCACCAACCGCAATCCCACCCAGGCCCTAACCCCATGCATTTATCCAAGCTCATCCCCCTGACACGAAGGGGCAATTTAGCACGGCCAATGCACCAAACCCGCACACCTTGGGACTGTGGGAGGAAACCGGAGCACCTGGAGGAAACCCACACAGACACCGGGAGAATGTGCAAACTCCACACAGGCAGTGACCCAAGCCTTCTCCTGAAGGATAATCTAACCAGCTGTTAGATTATAGAATGTGGGCACATAGCCAGCTGAGATGTGGAGTGGGGGGAACTCAGGAGAAGGAGATTATTGCATGAGGAACCCGGGTTCCTGGCACAGTGAGGCAGCAGTGCTAACCACAGTGCCACTGTGCCAGTACAAGATGTTGCAATGTTTCAAAAGCAATTCTTTGTCAGGTGCTTTGGGACATTGTGAATTCATAAAAGGTGCTACAGAAATGGAAATCGTTTGGACGAACTCTTATCTTGTTCCCTTGGTCACTTGTCTGTTGTCTTACATAGCATGTTAAAAGATAATTACGTGTAACCTGACTAAATCCTATTAACACAGTGCCCAGATGCTCGGAGCAGAAGAGATAACATTTAATTTACATTTAAACTCAGCTGATGTGGAATTTCACCACCAATACATCTGGGAAGCATTGCTTGAAATTTCCTCGATCCTTCAAGAAATCACAGATATTTAACCCTTCGCTTGCATCTGCCCAGCTCAGTAAACCAGGATCTCAGTTAATTTTTTTGATTTGATTTGATTTATTATTGTCACGTATTAGTACACAGTAAAAAGTACTGTTTTTTGCGTGCTATACAGATAAAGCATACCATTCATAGAAAATGCAGAATGTAGTGTTACAGTCATAGAGAAAGATCAGCTTATTGCAAGGTGGGTTCATTCAAAAGTCTGACAGCAGCAGAGAAGAAGTTGTTCTTGAATTGGTTGGTACATGTCCTCAGACATTTGTATCTTTTTCCCCAACGGAAGAAGGTGGAAGAGAGAATGTCCGGGGTGCGTGGGGTTCTTAATGATGCTGGCTGCTTTGCCGAGGCAGTGGGAAGTGTAGACAGAGTCAATGAATGGGAGGCTGGTTTGTGTGATGGATTGGGCTACATTCATGACATTTTGTAGCTCCTTGCAGTCTTGGGCAGAGCAGGAGCCCATACCAAGCTGTGATGCAACCAGAAAGAATGCTTTCTGTGGTGAGAATCGTAGCTGACATGCCAAATTTCCTTAGTCACCTGAGAAAGTGGAGGCATTGCTGGGCTTTCTTAACTATAGTGTTGGCATGGGGAGACCAGAACAGGTTGTTGGTGACCCGGATGCCTAAAAACTTGAAGCTTTCGACCACTTCTACTTCATCTCCATTGATATAGATAGAGCCATGTCCTCCACCAAGCTTCCTGAAGTCAATGATAATCTTCTATGTTTTGCTGGAATTTTCCAATTTGTGGATTGGGAAGGGTGTGTGATAGGTATTTTCTCCAGGGTCCTCTGTCACTCTTTCTCAGCACCACTTGCTGCTAGGTCAATGGTTCTTGCATTTTGGATCATTTCCCCTGTCTTCCAAATCTGCAGTTGTTACTCCTGTACCCCTCTGCCCATACAAGCTACTGTCTCTTATTCCCACATTCCTTTCCTCTTCAATGCCCTGGAATCTGCTGGTGTACCCTAAATCCACACACCACACACCATAAGGTGGTGCTGAAGCCTGTTCTTGGGCCTCCATGAGTTGACCACCTGTTGGATTATAGAATGTGGGCACAAAGCCTGCTGAGATGTGGAGTGGGGGGAACTCAGGAGAAGGAGAGGAACCATGAACATAGCTATGTCCTGTGAGGTGGCATACTCCAGCTGGGACACTCTGACATGTCCTTGTCATAGAATCATAGAGGTTTACAGCATTGGAAACAGGCCCTTCGGCCCAACTTGTCCATGCTGCCCTTCTTTTTTAACCACTAAGCTAGTCCCAATTACCTGCCTTTGGCCCATATCCCTCTATACTCATCTTACCCGTGTAACTGTCTGAATGCTTCTTAAAAGACAAAATTGTACCCGCCTCTACTACTGCCTCTGGCAGCTCATTCAATCATAAATTGTTAGCTGTTTGACCTTTTATGTTTTCTGCACAAGGTCACCCAATCTAATTAAATTAGAATCATAGAATCCCTAGAATGCAGAGGAAGGCCATTCGGCCCATCGAGTCTGCAACTGAGCATCTAACTCAGGTTCTATTCCCATGTACTCATCTGGTTAATCCCCCTAACCTACACATATTTGGACACTAAGGGGCAGTTTAGCATGGCCAATCCACCTAATATGCACATCTTTGGGCTGCGGGAGGAAACCGGAGCACCTGGAAGAAACCTATACAGACACGGATAGAAACTTTGCATAGACTCCCAAAGCTGGAATTGAACCCAGGATTCCTGGCACTGTGAGGCAGCCGTGCCTCCCAGGGAGGACAGCCAGGACTCTGGTTTAACGGTCCATTTGAAGGACAACACCTCTGACAGTGATGCACACACTCAGCATTGTGTTCCAGTCTCTGGAGAGGGGCTTAAGCCTTGCTACTCATGAGAGCGCTTCCCATGGAGCCATAAGTGAAATAAAGATCTGTCTTCCCGAAGAAATGGGTCTTAGATAGAACCATATTGACACTGACAATAAACAATAGCTTTCCTTGTGTATCCTAGAGCTGTGTGAATATATCCCAAAGCCACTTGGTTCCCAACAGCTCACTAGGTTTTGGATTCGGGACCCACTCTGGGCCTAGGATTGCTAATCCTCTAGGACTGGTGCGGAGTTTCCCAGACTCTGCTGCAGGAAACTCTGGAACAAAATCACTGGGACATTAAAACAAATGTTTCTCTCCGAATGTTCCTCTGTATCAGATATAAAAATGTTGACAATGGCAAAAAAAACACTGCCTGACTGACAGCCAAACAACATCCAGAAGAGCAAGTGCTGGAAAATCTCAGCAGGTCTGGCAGCATCTGTAAGGAGAGAAAAGAGCTGATGTTTCGAGTCCAGATGACCCTTTGTCAAAGCTCATACAAGCAAGATCCAACTGGGTAATGAGACTTTTTCCTTCGGGGTAGCAAGGCAGAGCGTCACAGGGATGGCTGGAGGGGTGGGGGAAAGTCGTGTGTTGAAACCTCCAGGAATATATTTAATCAGAGTTGGCAACTGTACCCAGGCCTTAGGCAGAAACATCCGCTCTGACCCTCCACTGCAGCACTGAGGGAGTGCTACATTTGCAGAGGTGCCGTTTTTCACGAGAGACGTTAAATCGAGGCCCCTTGCGCTTGCCTGGTTGAATGGGAGAGATCCCATGGCACTATTCCAGACAAGGACAGGGTTGGTGGAAGTTATCCTTGTTGTCCCAGCCGACATTCATCCCTCAATCAACATCTGGAAAAGGGGTGCTGTTTGTGGGAGCTTGCTGTGCATAATTTGGCTGCCACGTTTCCGATATTACCAACACTTCAAAAAAGTTCTTCATCGGCTGTGAAGGCCCTTTGAGATTTCTGGTGATCCAACAAAGCACAGTGTATGAATACAAGTCTTTAATTCAACACAGGTTCCAGGCATTGCAGATTCCTAAAGATTCCACCAGGGGGCAGCCACTGCCGGGGAAGCTCCAGTGGTGGAACAAGCCCCCACATGAAGGAATGATCTTGGAAGTGAGGCAATTCGGGAACACGTGAGGAGACTGAATCACACGCATGGTCTTGGTGATTAAAAATCACTCAGGAAGCAGGCGCTGCTCCCAAACAGCCCAGTAAGAAGTCTCACAACACCAGGTTAAAGTCCAACAGGTTTACTTGGTAGCACGAGCTTTCGGGGCTTTGTCCCTTCGTCAGGTGAGTGGGGAGTTGGACCCCAGTCCACAGAATTCAGTCTGGGTTCTCGGTGTTCAAACGTGAATATTTGGATGGGTCAGATGAGAATGAATCCATCCTGCTCCCCACCCCCCCATCGTGGTGGCTGGAGGATGAAAGCTCCCTGCTGCTGACCCCTCCCAAAGAAAGATTTCACTCAATCCTAATCCTTCTCTTTACAAAGATGGAATCCACTGCTCGTTCCCGGCCATCTCACTGGCTCTGTCGGGTCCACTCTCCGAGCCAATCAGTGGGGGGGGGGGAGGGTGAGAGAGGATTTGATTGGCTCCGCCTACAATTTTTACTCCCAACTCAGATCTGAAGGTCACGGGGTGAGGGGGTGGGGGTGAGAGGTCAGGAACAAGGTGAGGGTGGGGGGTTGAGGGGTGGGGGATGAGGGGTGGGGACGGGATTGGGGCGTGAGGGGGTCAGGGATGGGGTGAGGGATCATGGACGGTGGGGGTGGGGGTGGAGAGTGAGGTATGGAGGGTGGAGTGGGGGTTCGAGGTGAGGGGTGGTGGGTGAGGGGTGGAGATTGGGACAGGATTGGGGTGTGAGGGGATCTGGGGTGGGTGAGGAGTGGGGGAATGGGGTGAGGGGTCAAGGCCAGAGGCTGGGGACGTGAGGGGTGGTGGGTGAGGGGTGGGGGGAATGGGGTGAGGGATCAAGGTCAAAGGTTGGGGATGTGAGGGGTGGAGAGTAAGGGGTGTGGGATTGGGTGTGGGATTGGGTGAGGGGAAAGGGTGAGGGGTGGGGGTGAAGGGTTGAGGTCAGGGGATGAAGGGTCGAGGTCAGGGGTGGGGTGAGAGTGAGGGTGAGGTTTTCTCTGGCAGTCTCGGAAAGTCCAAAACGGTTTAGAAAACGGTGAATGGATTCTGGCAACTCGGATTGACCTGAAACACTTTGTTCTGCTCAAATGACAGTGAATATCAGAAAAGCTTCCAAACCTATGTTTTTATCTACGGTATAATAATTTATTCATTGTATTGTCACAATCAGAGGCTGATGAAGGAGCAGCGTCCAAAAACCCGTGGTTCCAAATAAACCTGTTGGACTTTAACCTGGTGTTGTGAGAATTCTTTCTGTGCCTAAACCGAGACTGTGAATTCACCTCATCCCAGATTGTGTGATGAACATTTTTCTCCCTCTATATGAGTGCCGTGAGTTTGCTGCACCCTCTGTTCTTCTTGCCTCAAAACAAACACTCTCGGTCTCTGTGTGCCCCGAGCTTTCTCTTTCTTTTTTCATTCACGGGACATGGGCGTCGCTGGCTAGACCTGCATTTCTCTGCCCATCCCTAATTACCCTTAAGAAGGTGATGGTGAGCTGCCTTCTTCAACCATTGCAGCCCACCCAGTGTGGATATACACCCACAGCGCTGTTAGGGAGGGAATTCCAGGATTTTGACCCAGGGACGGTGAAAGAACGGTGATATATTTCCAAGGATGATGAGTGGTTTGGTAAGGGGTGGTAGTGTTTCCATGTATCTGCTGTCCTTGTCCTTCTAGGTGTCTGAGGAGCCTCGGTGAGTTGCTTCAGGACATCATGTAGGTGGTACACACGGCTCTCACTGTGTGCCCATGGTGGAGGGAATGGATGTTTAAAGTGGTGAATGGGGTGACAGTCAAACTGCTGCTTTGGGGTTGAGTCCAAAGATGTGTGAGCTAAGTGGATTGGCCGTGATAAATTGTCCATTAGTGTCAGGGGGATTAACAGGGTAAACAGTGATAGGTGGGATCATAGTCAGTGCAGGCTCGATGGGCCAAATGGCCTCCTTCTGCACTGTAGGGATTCTATGACTCTTGAGTGTTGTTGGAGCTGCTGTGGTAAACTGTGGTTCTGCTGTTTTGTATAAAACATTAACAAACAAAAAATAGAAACAACTGGCATTTATATAGCACCTTTCTTATCCTCACAATGTTCCAAGGCAACTCACAGCCAATGAGGTCCTATTGAAGAATTATCCCTGCTGTAGTGTAGGGAACACAGCAAATAATTTGCAAGCAGCAAACTCCCGGAAAGAGAGAGGGACAAATGATCAGATAAATCTGTTTTATAATGAGTTAAACCGGAAGCTGACGGGTGTAGGGTGTGGTATTTCTGGGATAGAGACAGGATTCAAATAGAGAAGTGAAACTGGAGACTCGGGGCAGGGGGGAGGGGGGAGGGGGGGGGGGGGATTTGCAGCCACGTTTGTTGTCAGAGAGAACAGCAATGTGGGCGGAAAATCCGGAGGGACTGCCTTTCCTGGTTTTCCCCACCCCTCGCTGGTGATGTCATGATGTTCTTGCCCATAAATGTTTAATAAATGTCAAAGTGATTTCCCAGCCCTCTGACACACGTCCCCCTCTCTCGTTGGAGGGGAAAGGCCTGTGTATCTTGGTGGGTTTAGTGATCGAGAGTGGGGCCGGAATTTTACTGGCCCGCTGTAATAAGTCCTCGGAGGCAGAAGCCCCCTCACCAAAATCCCTTCCGTTTACAAGCCTGACAGCAGCAGACTGAGAGCTTTCCGTCAGCAGCCTACAACTAGGAGTCCCAGAGGACCTGGCACTCCTGGTTAAACACAAAGCAAGAGGGTCCCTGATTGCCCCATCAGTTTGGCCCTTAATCAGGGGGTTCATACTCTAACAGGCCCCCCTCACTTACACCCACCCGCCTTGGGAATCGGAATGGGTGAGGGACGGAGCATGGGGAGGTCCGTCGACCTTGGACGGGATTTTATAGTTTCAGATCGAGCAGGGCTGTAAAATCCCACCCTGGGAGTTGTGGATATAACATTATATACAAGGATAAGGTGTGTTTCTGCTCAGCATGTTATCTATAATTTACACCACAGAAACAGGCCCTGTGACCATTGGCCATTTTAGTTCCTCTGAAGCCTCTTCCCAACTCTTTACCTCTCACCCTATCAGCACAATGCTCTAATCCTTTCTCATTATCGAATCATATACAGTGCAGAAAGAGGCCATTCTGCCCATCGAATCTACATCTTTCCCTTCAATTCATCGAGGTTCATTAACTACCCTATGGGAGCTAGTTGGACCTTCTCACCGCTCCCTGGATAAAGACATTTCTTCTAATTTCCCACTTGGATTTATTAGTGACTCTCTTACAGTTCTGATCCCTATTTATGGCCTCCTGCACAAACAGGGGGAAACATCTTCTCCATGCCACCTCTGTCAAACCCTCTCCTAATCAGAACCAGCTCTATCAAATCACACTTCAACCTTCTCATTGAAGACTAAAGATACTTTGCTAATGAAGGTAACATTTACGTGGTGATGGTTATGCCCCTATCATAGTGTGAATCTGAGAACTGGAACATGAGTCAGCGATCCTAATAGCAGTGAAGAGTTGCTGGAGAGGGATATTGGGAGATTTAAGGCTTCAAGAAGGAAGAAAGTTCTGGCTTAGACAGAAGATTCCAGAAAGATGACAGGAATAGTTTGGGTATGCTTCAAGGAGTTGAATCAGCGAGAGTATCTCTCATGGCCATGTACCTGGAGAAATGTGGAGCATGAAGACCAGGAATGTGGAAGGAACACTCAATAGACACTGAATAGACACAGGATAGACACTGGATAGGCATCTGATAGACACTGGATAGGTGCTGGATAGACATCTGATAGACACTGGATAGACACGGAACAGACACTGGATAAACATAGGATCGACATTGCATAGACACAGGATAGACACTGGATAAACACGAGATAGACACTGGATAAACACGGGATAGACAGTGGATGGACACTGGATGAACATGGGATAGACACTGGATACACGGGATACTTACAGGATAAACATTGGATAGACACTGGATAAATACTGGACAGACACGTGCTCAGAACAAAGAACACAGAACAAAGAAAAGCACAAGAATAGGCCCTTCGGCCCTCCAAGCCTGCACCGACCATGTTGCCCAACTGAACTAAAACCTTCAGGAACCATATCCCTCCATTCCCACGCTATTCACATATTTGTCCAGACACACCATAAAAGTCTGGATAAACATGGGATAGGCACAGTAGGAATGGGTAGGGCACAGTACAGGCACTGGATAAACACCAGATACGACATGGAGACACTGGCTTTGGAAGCTTGCGGCATTTGCTACAAATAAACTAGTTGGACACTAAGCTGGTGTTATGGGATTTCTTTCTGTTAAACACCAGATAGACACTGGGTAAACACGGGATAGAAACTGGATAAACGCTGGGTAGAGACTGGATAAACACTGACAAAGGTAAGATGAAAAACAGAGAATGCTGGAATTTCTCCTGAGTTCAGGCAGTATCTGAGGAGGGAGAATCACAGTGCACGTTTCAGCTCTGCGATCTTGATGCTCGCTAACAATTTCCATTTGTTTACTCCAGCATTTTTATTTCAGCATCTGGCACCTGTAGGATTTTGCTTTTTTATAAGTTTATTGCTGATAACAGTCAGTAACTGGTTTGGGTCTTTTGGATGGAGTTGGCGGTGGTGGGGGGATTGTGGGACTGTCTGGCCACTGCTCCTAGATTGCTTTCAGAGGAGATCTCACTGAAATATCACGTCCTAGAGTCACAGCAGGAGGCCATTCGGCTCATTGTGCCTGTGTAAGAAGGTGTCCCACTCTCTCAGCGCCCTTCTCGAAGATTTCTCTTTAGAAAGCTTCCTTGGATTTGCTTCCCGTCGGACAACTCATTGCGGGTCAGAACTCACTTCCAGAATAAAAATATCATCTCTCTGCTCACCGATCCTCTGGCCAACGCAAACATCTCCTCTTTCAATTAACTCGATCAAACCTGCCCCCCTCCCCCCCGCCCCCCTTCACTGCTGCCTCACAGCGCCAGGGGTCTGAGTTCAATTCCCGGCTTGTGTCATTATCTGTGCAGAGTTTGCACATTCTCCCCGTGTCCGAGTGGGTTTCCTCCGGGTGCTGTGGTTTCCTCCCACAGTCCAAAAGCTGTGCGGGTTAGGGTTGATTGGCCGTGCTAAGAAATTGCCCCTTAAGTGTCCAGGGATGCGTAGGTTAGAGGGATGAGTGGGTATAATATGTAGGGATAGGGGGGTAGGGCCTGGCTGGGATTGTGTTCGGCGCAGACTCGATGGGCCGAAGGGCCCCTTTCCGCACTGTCGGGTTCTGTGGTTCATTGGTAATTACGAAACTTCTGGGTTGCTCCGGTTTCCTCCCAAAAGCTGTGCGGGTTAGATGCATTGTCCATGTTAAATCCTCCCTCGGTGTACCCGGATAGGCGCTGGAGTGTGGCGACTGGGGGGGGGGAGGGGGTTTCACATTGCGGTGTTAATGTGAGCCTACTTGTGAGACTATTAAAATTTAAACTCATAATTTACAAACTCCCTTTCATTTTTTTTTCCCCCCCCACTGGAGAGTGGAGACTGCCACTAATTAAAAAAAAGTACTCTCTGCGGGCTGACTTTGGATTTTATTGAGATTTGAAGAAATAGAAGCTGTGACAGTAGAGTTTGAAGTGTGTCACTCTCCCTAGGTGGCACTGGGGTAGAGGCTGCAGCTGTTTTGGACGATTAAACGCGATCACATTGCTCCAGACAGATGTGCATTTCGTCACAGGCTGAGTGCATGTTTCCAGCTCAGTGCCTGGGATCAGTCGGTGCTCTTGGGGAGGTTCTGAAGGTCTGCACCATGTCCCTGCTGCTGAGAGCGGCTCTCTCTGCCCCCCAGCCCCCCTGCCAGCGCCTCCTGGGCTTCGTTACAAAGTTGCGCTCGGCCACAACTTGCTCCGGTTTCAATGTGAACGCTTACATGCCGGAGGCAGCCGCTTTCCTGGGGGTGAGGGATTACCCGGCGCTGCGGGACCTCTCCCTGAAGCATCCCCAGCGCTTCTGGGCTGTGCTGGCCCGGGACAGACTGTCCTGGATCAGCCCCTTCACTACAGTGAGTGACTGCGACCTGAGCCAGGGCAGGATTCGCTGGTTCCAGGGAGGACAGCTCAATGTCTCCGGTAAGTGGCTGCAACCGGGGCTAGACTGGAGTGGAGTGGGCTGGGCTCGAGTGGACTGGGCTAGAGTGGAGTGGGCTGGAGTGGAGTGGGCTCGAGTGGAGTGGAGTGGACTGGGCTCAAGTGGAGTGGAGTGGACTGGGGTGGAGTGGAGTGGACTGGGCTAGAGTGGAGTGGAGTGGACTGGAGTGGTCTGGGCTAGAGTGGAGTGGAGTGGACTGGGCTCGAGTGGAGTGGAGTGGACTGGGGTGGAGTGGAGTGGACTGGGCTAGAGTGGAGTGGAGTGGACTGGAGTGGTCTGGGCTAGAGTGGAGTGGAGTGGGCTGGAGTGGGCTGGAGTGGAGTGGAGTGGAGTGGGCTCGAGTGGAGTGGAGTGGGCTCGAGTGGAGTGGAGTGGAGTGGGCTCGAGTGGAGTGGAGTGGAGTGGGCTCGAGTGGAGTGGAGTGGAGTGGGCTCGAGTGGAGTGGAGTGGGCTCGAGTGGAGTGGAGTGGAGTGGGCTCGAGTGGAGTGGAGTGGACTGGGCTCGAGTGGAGTGGAGTGGACTGGGCTCGAGTGGAGTGGAGTGGACTGGAGTGGAGTGGACTGGAGTGGTCTGGGCTAGAGGAGTGGAGTGGACTGGGCTGGAGTGGAGTGGACTGGGCTAGAGTGGAGTGGAGTGGACTGGGCTGGAGTGGAGTGGACTGGGCTAGAGTGGAGTGGAGTGGACTGGGCTAGAGTGGAGTGGAGTGGGCTAGAGTGGAGTGGCGTGGACTGGGCTGGGCTGGGCTAGAGTGGAGTGGAGTGGAGTGGACCGGGGTGGAGTGGAGTGGACTGGGCTAGAGTGGATTGGAGTGGACTGGGCTGGGCTAGAGTGGAGTGGAGTGGGCTAGAGTGGAGTGGCGTGGACTGGGCTGGGCTGGGCTAGAGTGGAGTGGAGTGGAGTGGACCGGGCTAGAGTGGAGTGGAGTGGACCGGGCTAGAGTGGAGTGGAGTGGACCGGGCTAGAGTGGAGTGGAGTGGACCGGGCTAGAGTGGAGTGGAGTGGACCGGGCTAGAGTGGAGTGGAGTGGACCGGGCTAGAGTGGAGTGGAGTGGACCGGGCTAGAGTGGAGTGGAGTGGACCGGGCTAGAGTGGAGTGGAGTGGACCGGGCTAGAGTGGAGTGGAGTGGACCGGGCTAGAGTGGAGTGGAGTGGACCGGGCTAGAGTGGAGTGGAGTGGACCGGGCTAGAGTGGAGTGGAGTGGACCGGGCTAGAGTGGAGTGGAGTGGACCGGGCTAGAGTGGAGTGGAGTGGACCGGGCTAGAGTGGAGTGGAGTGGACCGGGCTAGAGTGGAGTGGAGTGGACCGGGCTAGAGTGGAGTGGAGTGGACCGGGCTAGAGTGGAGTGGAGTGGACCGGGCTAGAGTGGAGTGGAGTGGACCGGGCTAGAGTGGAGTGGAGTGGACCGGGCTAGAGTGGAGTGGAGTGGACCGGGCTGGGCTGGAGTGGAGTGGACCGGGCTGGAGTGGACTGGACTGGGCCGGGCTGGAGTGGAGTGGGTTGGAGTGGAGTGGACTGGGCTGGAGTGGAGCAGAGTGGACTGGGCTAGACTGGAGTGGAGTGGGTTGGAGTGGAGTGGACTGGGCTGGAGTGATTGGACTGGGCTGGACTGGACTGGTGACTAGTGGAGTGCCCCAGGGGTCGGTGCTGGGGCCTCAGCTATTCACCATTTATATAGATGATCTGGAGGAGGGAACCGAGTGTATGGTGTCGAAATTTGCTGATGACACCAAGATTGGTGGAACGGCAAATTGTGCGGAGGGTGTGGAGAGTCTGCAGAAGGATCTAGATAGGCTGGGCGAATGGGCCAGGAACTGGCAAATGGAATTTAATGTTGGCAAATGTGAGGTTGTCCACTTTGGTAGGAATAATGGTAGGAAGGACTATTACTTACTTGGCGAAAAACTGCAGCAGGCGACGGTGCAGAGGGACCTCGGGGTCCTTGTGCATGAGTCGCAAAAACCCAGCCTGCAGGTGCAGCAGGTGGTCAGGAAGGCGAATGGGATGCTGGCCTTCATAGCGAGGGGGATTGAATATAAAAGTAGGGAGGTCTTGCTGCGGCTGTATAGGGCATTGGTGAGGCCGCAGCTGGAGTACTGTGTGCAGTTTTGGGCGCCGTACTTACGCAAGGATATTTTGGCCTTGGAGGGAGTGCAGAGGAGGTTTACTAGGCTGATACCGGAGTTGAGGGGGTTGAGCTATGAGGAGAAGCTGAATAAACTAGGCTTGTACTCGTTAGAGTTTAGAAGAATGAGGGGAGATCTCATTGAGACGTATAAGATGATGAATGGGATGGATAGGATAGAGGTGGAGAGACTCTTCCCGCTCAGAAAGGACAGTAGGACTAGGGGGCACAGCCTCAAGATAAAGGGGGGGGGTTTAAAACGGAGTTGAGGAGGAACTTCTTCACTCAAAGGGTGGTGAATCTCTGGAATTCTCTGCCCGTTGAAGTGGTGGAGGCTGCCTCGCTAAATATTCTTAAGACGCGGGTTGATGGGTTTTTGATAAGCGAGGGGATTAAGGGTTATGGGGAGAGGGCGGGAATGTGGAACTGAGCCACGACAGATCAGCCATGATCTTATTGAATGGCGGGGCAGGCTCGAAGGGCTAGATGGCCTACTCCTGCTCCTATTTCTTATGTTCTTATGAGTGGGCAGGAGTGGACTGGGCTGGACAGGCGTGGACTCGGCTGGAGTGGAGCGGAGTGGACTGGGCTGGACAGGAGTACACTGGGCTGGGTTGAGCCTAATCCAGCTTTCTGCCTAACATCTAATATCTGTCATCAGGAAATTAGTGTCCCAAGTTGTGTAGGTTGCGAGGGGGGGGCGGGGGAGGTGGTCAGCGGAATAAATATGAAGGGTTACGGGTATAGGATGTAGGTGAGATGCTCAGTTGGAGAGTTGGTGCAGACTCGATGGGCTGAATGGCCTCCTTTTGCACTGTAAGGATTCTGTGATTTCAGGGGACAGTTGAGAGCCAATCACATTGCTGTGGCTCTGGAGTCACATGCAGGCCAGACCGGGTAAGGACGGCAGATTTCCTTCCCTAACGGACATTAGTGAACCAGATGGGTTTTTCCGACAATCACCAATGGTTTCATAATCATTGTTACAGATGCTAGCTTTACAATTCTAAATTTATTCATTTTATATTCCACTGGCTGCTGTGGTGGGATTTGAACCCATGTCCCTGAAGCATAAAGCACATTCGTTAGGCGAGACACCAAGCTGGCTGTGATTAAAGGAGAGTGTGTAGTGAGCAGTGTAGAAGAGGGATTAATAGAAGAAGCAAATGTGCAAAACTGTAAGAAAATGTGAAGGCTGTCACTTTGGACCTGAAATGAATAAAACAGATCACTTTCTAAATGGCGAAAAG
Source organism: Carcharhinus amblyrhynchos (assembly GCF_965287045.1). NCBI lineage: Eukaryota > Metazoa > Chordata > Chondrichthyes > Carcharhiniformes > Carcharhinidae > Carcharhinus > Carcharhinus amblyrhynchos. The sequence continues at coordinate 10,947,839 of NC_137337.1, forward strand.
CTGGAAACAGTTAAGGTCTAAAGAGATTTGAGATCCATTTACACAGACAGGACTAGACAGAGTAGATGCAGGAAGGATGTTCCTGATGTTGGGGGTGTCCAGAACCAGAGGTCACAGTCTGAGGATTCCGGGTGGTCCATTTAGGACGGAGGTGAGGAGACATTTCTTCACCCAAAGAGTGGTGGGCCTGTGGAATTCATTACCACAGGAAGTAGTTGATGCCAAAACATTAAATGTACTCAAGAGGCAGCTGGATATAACAGTTGCGGCGAATGGGATAAAAAGTTATGGGGAGAAAGCAGGATGAGGCTATTGAGTTGGATGATCAGCCATGATCGTAAGGAATGGCGGGGCAGGCTCGAAGGGCCAAATGGCCTCCTGCTCTTATCAGAAAATAATCAGAAAGACAAAATGAATGCTGGCCTTTATATCCCTAGAAGACTAGAGTACAAGGGGGGTAGGAGCCATGCTGAGGTGTTCTTGAGGTACAATGGGTAGGATACCTGCCTTGGAACCAAAGCTCTGGCTCTACCCCAGGAATTGTTGGCCAAGGAAAGTGAGTTCATAACACAGCCAAACAGATTGAGTATGAATTTGAAAATCCTTTCATCACTTGCCCTTGGCAGGCAATGAGAGTCGGAGAGATTCCAGGCTGAACGTAATGGAGCAAATTTTGGCGCCTCTAACTTCATTTTCCATATTTCTGGACTGCAGTATGCATCTCTGAGTGAACACATCATCACCAACCATATACATAGCCCAGTTAGATTAGAGGGTGATATGGTGGCACAGTGGTCAGCACTGCTGCCTCACAGCGCCAGGGACCCGGGTTTCATTCTTGATTTGGGTGACTGCCTGTGTGGAGTCTGCACTTTCTCCCCATGTCTGCATGGGTTTCCTCCAGGTGCCCTGGTTTCCTCCCACAGTCCAAAAGACGTGCTGGTTAGGTGCTAAATTCTTCCTCAGTGTACCCGAACGGGCACCGGAGTGTGGCAACTGGGGGATTTTCACAGTAAATTTCACAGATCCTCCTCCTAATTCTGGGTATCGGAAGACAAGGGAGTTGTGGACTCTGGGACGAACATTCCCAAACAAAACAGCGATTGAGAATAAAATATTCCAACAGCTAGCTGTTGCGATGTTACTGTAAGCCTACACGTGACACTAATAAAAAACTTTAAAACCTAGAGTATTGTGAGCAATCCTGGATCTTAAGAAGGATATATCGACCTGGGAGGAACTGTGGTGTTGATTTACCAGAATGGTACCTAAATTCGAAGAGTTAAACAGCAAGGAGAGATTACACAAACATGGGTTGTATTTGCTGGAGTTTACAAGATTAAGAGGTGATGCGATCAAAATTTCCAAGATAATAGATTGAACTGATTAGTCTTTCTCTCTAATAACTCTGTTTCTGTTGGCTGGTGTATCTCGGGGCAAATCTTAAAATCAGAACTTTTCAGGAATAAAATTAGGAAGAACTTCAGCACATAAAACGTGCTAGAAATTTAGAACTCTCTTCCAAAAAGGCTACTGAAATTCTCCTTCCACTCACATTGTCGGCCACTTTAAGGCTTGAACAGCAGGTTAGGTGTAAAGATTCGCATTCTAATCAGTAATCTGTAAACTGTCTGTGCTTTATATGCTCTGTCTGAGGCCAGAACTCTCCATTCACCTGACGAAGAGGGAAACCTCGAAAGCTAGTGCGTTTACTATCAAATAAATCGGTTGGACTTAAACCTGGTGTTGTCAGACTTTTTACTACTGAAACTAAGCCAGTTGTTAAATTTAAATCTCAGATTGATAGATTTTTGTCAACTCAACATATTAAGAGATAAGTGGTAAGGCGGGGACACAGAGTTAGGGCAATGATCAGCCATGGTCTCGTTCAATGGTGAAACAGGGGACCCAGAGGCTAAAAGTCTACCCCTGTCTCCGTACTCCGATTACAGCCACAGATCAACTGTTCTCATTGTGTTGAGTGAAGGATGAATGTTGGCTGAGATGCCAGAGAGAACTCCCTTGCTGTGCTTCAGAATAGTATCTTTAGCATCTATCTGAGAGATCAGACAGGGCCTTGGTTCAATGTCACATCTGACAGGCAACAGCCTGGATATTTATACTCGAGTCTCTGGAGGGGGGAACGTGCCTTCTTTATTATTTCATGGGATGAATGAAGTGCCACTGGCCAGGGCAGCATTTATTGCCCGCCCCGGATTGCCCTTGACCTGGGTGACTTGCTGGACCGTTTGATGAGAGGTATAGATCGGGTGGATTCTCAGGCCCTTTTCCCCAGGGCTGAAATGGCTGCCACAAGAGGACACAGGTTTAAGGTGCTGGGGAGTGGGTACAGAGGAGGTATTGGGGGTAAGTTTTTCACTCAGAGGGTGGTGGGTGAGTGGAATCGGTTGCCGTCGGTGGAGGTAGAGGCGAACTCGCTGGGGTCTTTTAAGAGACTTCTGGATGAGTACATGGGACTTAATAGGATTGAGGGGTATAGGTAAGCCTAATAGGTAGAGATAAGATTGGCGCAACTTGTGGGCCGAAGGGCCTGTTTGTGCTGTAGTTTTTCCATCATTCTATGATTTCAGAGGGCAATTGAGAGTCCATCACATTGCTGTGGGCCTGGAGTCACATGTAGGCCAGATTCCCTTCCCTAGAGGGAACCAATAGGTTTTTTTAATGACAGTCAGTTATATCACTTATGAAAACCATCACGTAAACTCATTTTCAACTCCAAAATTATTAATTGGATTTAAATCCCACCAGCTGCCGTGGGGGGGATTTGAACCCATGTCCCCAGTGCATGACTCCAGTCTTCTCGGTTACTAGCTCAGTGAGATTACCATTGCAGCTCCATCTCCCCCTAATTCTGGGTGTCGGAAGGCAAGGGAGTCATGGGCTCTGGGAGCAACATTCCTACGTTCCGAAACAAAACAGTGATTGAGAATAAAATGTTCCAACCGCCCTAGTCACAGCAAACAATCAGCTCATTAAACATATGAAGGGGCTGCTTGTTGGAAGGGTTGAGCAGTGTTACTTCCAAGTACAATCGTCAGTTAGATCTTCCTTTCCTCCCCCTGTACAGCCTTGCACTTCCACGTTGACTACTTACTGCCGTAGTAAACAGAAGGCAACAATAACTACTTGCATTTATATAGCACCTTAATCATAGTAAAAGATCTTAAGATGTTCCACAGGAGCAACAGATACTGGCACGGTGGTTAGCACTGCTGCCTCACAGCGCCAGGGACTTGGGTTCGATTCCCAGCTTGGGTCACTGTCTGTGTGGGGTTAGCACGTTCTCCCCATGTCTACGTGGGATTCCTTCAGGTGCTCCAGTTTCCTCCCACAGTCCAAAGATGTGTGGGTTAGGTGGATTGGCCATGCTAAATTGTCCCTTAGTGTCAGGGGGACTAGTTAGGGTAAATGCATGGAGTTATGGGGATAGGTTGGTGCAGACTCAGTGGGCTGAATGGCCTCATTCTGTACTGTAGGTATTCTATTCCATGAATCACTGAAAGAGATAGCTGGGAAGGTGGCCAAAAGTTCGGTCAAAGGGGTAGATTTTAAGGAGAATTGTGAAGAAAGTTTGGGAAGCAGTCTTATTACTAGGCATCCTCCACGTGTCACCAGGGCAAGGGTTTGAAGAGTATAAGCAAGATATGTAAAGGGAGGGAGCGATCGTAAACTCTGCTGAACACTGTCCAAACCTTTTTTCTAGTCAGGCCAGTGAGAACCTTACATGGTTTGTACTGAGTTAAGCTGGGCACTTTGGAATGGAGAGGGAATTAATAAATCTTGGACCCAGCTAATGTACAATGTTGGTATTCCAGGAATGCCAGTGTTCAGGAGATCTTATCACACAGCGCAGATGAAGACTTTGAAAAGTTGTCTGGAGCCAATTTTAGGAAGAATGGTTAGAACCAGTTGGATTCTGTTTGCGAGGAGCACCTGTTCATTACATTGGTGACCACACCTGGGTTTCCTCCAAATGGGATTTGTACCCCTTGAATTTGATATTCCAAACCATCAAGAACTGGCCACTCAGTGCAGTTGCTCGGATGCTGATCAAAGAACTCAAATGTGGTGGTAATATTCAAAGCTCTGGTCTCCTCCCACAGTCTGAAAGATGTGCTGGTTAGGTGCATTGACCATGCTAAATTCTCCGCCAATCTACTCGAACAGGCGCTGGAGTGTGGCGACTAGGGGATTTTCACAGTAATTTCATTGCAGTGTTAATGTAAGCCTACTTGTGACACCAATAAAAAAAAGTCTGGAGACTTCCCAAGTCCTGGATTTTCCAAGTGTCTGGGGTAGCATCTGGCTGGTCCACAGAATCTGGCTGGGCTGCACCTTAATAAACTTTAAAAACTATTGCTGTGAAGTTTGTATTGGGTACACCAATATAATTATATAACCAAGCTAGTGCCAATGGACCATGGTGGTCTTCTTCAATGGAAAGGAAATTGGATGGTATCTATGATGAATATGTTTAGACATAGCCATCAGAGTTCCCCCTCTGCGGTGGGTCCAGGTAATAAAGATGAAAAGGAATCTGAGTAACCGGGTGGAATTTTCCCTCTGTTCCCACTGGCCGGGTTTTCTGGTCCCACTGCAGTGAACGGAGATTTGGCTGAGCGCCAAATTCTCATTCCTCGCCTGCAGCGGCAATGTGAACGGCTGCGAAGATTGCGCCCCTATTCCGATCAGAGCACTGTACAGCTTGGTCATGATTTCCTGATTTATACTTTACCGCTTTTGCTACGTTATTAAACATTCCATTTGCATTACCGTTTGTTGCCCCCTGCTCTGGTTAGCCATTAAGTCAACCACGACTTCTTGGCCTCTTCCAGCTGTGCAGTTTCACCATCTTTCACACCGTGTGCGTGTTCTCCCTTCCAAACTCCAATACTTGACTCCCCAAAGGCTGCCCACCATCTACAAGGCACAAGTCAGGAGTGTGATGGAATACTCTCCACTTGCCTGGATGGGTGCAGCTCCAACAACACTCAAGAAGCTCGATACCATCCGGCACAAAGCAGCCCCGTTTGATTGGCATCACATCTACAAAACATCTACAGCACCTTCCAAACCCAAGACTACTTCCATCTAGAGGGACAGGGGCAAATCAGAGTATCAAGTATAAAAGTTGGAGTGTTTTGGTAAGGTTATATAAGGCATTGGTGAGACCGAATTTAGAGTATTGTGTACAGTTTTGGTCACCTAGTTACAGGAAGGATGTAAATAAGGTTGAAAGAGTGCAGAGAAGGTTCACAAGGATGTTGCCGGGACTTGAGAAGCTGAGTTACAGAGAGAGATTGAACAGTTTAGGTCTTTATTCCCTGGAGTGTAGAAGAATGAGGGGAGATTTGATAGACGTGTATAAGATTTTGATGGGTATAGATAGAGTGAATGCAAGCAGGCTTTTTCCACTGAGGCTAGAGGAGAAAAAAACCAAAGGGCATGGGTTAAGGGTGAAAGGAGAAAAGTTTAAAGGGAATATTAGGGGGGGCTTCTTCACGCAGAGAGTGGTGGGAGTGTGGAATGAGCTGCCGGATAAAGTGGTAAATGTGGGGTCACCTTTGACATTGAAGAAAAACTTGGACGGGTTCAGGGATGAGAGGGGTGTGGAGGGATATGGTCCAAGTGCAGGTCAGTAGGACTATGGTTCAGCACAGACAAGAAGGGCCAAAAGGCCTGTTTCTGAGCTGTAATTTTCTATGGTTCTATGGTTCAGTGGCAGCAGATAAATGGGAACACCACCACCTGCAAGTTCCCCTCCAAGCCACTCACTGTCCTGACTTGGAAATATATTGCCGTTCCGTCGCAGTCGCTGGGTTGAAAGGAGGGAATTTCCTGTCTAACGGCATTCTGGCTCAGTACACAGAACATGGACAGCAGCGATTCAAGAAAGCAGCTCACCACCACCTTCTCAAGGGCAACTAGGAATGGGCAATAAATGCTGGCCAGCCAGCGACACCCATGTCCCATGATGAATAAAAAGAAATATTGCATCGGCCTCAGTGCTTCCCACTTGCAGACTTAATTTGACTGATTTTATATTTACTCAGCTGCACTGTTGGATCCGCTTTCCCTTCCCCTTTGGTGCCATTTGGAAAACGCCCGGATAGGTATGTGTTCCGACATTGATTAACCCTTCACCTTTCTGATTTGTGTTCCCCAATCAGTGAACTGCATTGACCGTCACGTCCATAAGTCTCCAGACAAGGTAGCATTGATCTGGGAGAAGGATGAGCCTGGTGCCCAGGTGAATGTAACCTACAGGTCAGTGTCGGGAGCAGAGTGTGGAGAACAAACCCCTGAAGGTTTCGTATTACTGTGGAGTTGTGCACAACCATGTATAGCTCGTGTAGTATAGTCATTGTTGTACTGTGTGAAACAAAGCTAACAATTTGCACACAGCAAGATCCCACAATTGGCAATGAGGTAATGGCCAGATCAATTATATTTTTTACTGATGTTAGTTGAAGGATATATACTGCCTGGAATAATACAATGGGAAGTATGGCCTAGTGGTATTATCGCTAGAGTATTAATCCAGAAACTCAACTAATGTTCTGGGGACCCAGTTTCAAATCCCACTGCAGCAGATGGTGGAATTTGAATTCAATTAAAAAAATCTGAAATTAAGAATCTACTGATGACCATGAAACCATTGTCAATTGTCAGAAAAACCCATCTGGTTCACTAATGTCCTTCAGGGAAGGAAATCTGCCGTCCTTACCCAGTCTGGCCTACATGTGACTCCAAAGCCACAGCAATGAGGTTCACTCTCAAATGCCCTCAGAACAAGAGCAATTGGGGGTGGGCAATAAATGCTGGCCAGCGACACCCAAGTCCCATGAATGAATTAAAAAGAACCTGAAAGAGCAGACAAGGCCTCAGTTTAATATCTCCTCTGGAAGTTGGCACCCGTGACAGTGTGGCACTCACTCAGTTTCATTGAATCGTAAGTGTAGCAGTTCAGTTCTTGACTCCTTTAAGAGTTGATCAGTCTTGTCCGACTGAAATCTCTGAGCAACCACAACTGTGGCAGCGATTTTGGAAATTTTTGTTTCGGTTTGGGGAACGAGAAAGGCTAACTTCCCTGTGAGGGCAGCACAGTGGTTAGCACGGCTGCTTCACAGCTCCGGGAACCCGGGTTCGATTCCCGGCTCGGGTCGCTGTCTGTGTGGAGTCTGCACATTCCACCCATGTCTGCGTGGGTTTCCTCCGGGTGCTCCGGTTTCCTCCCACAGTCTGAAAGAGGTGCTGGTTAGAGTGCGTGTACCCGAACAGGTGCCAGAACGTGGCGACTAGGGGAATTTCACAGTAACCTCATTGCAGTGTTAACGTAAGCCTTGCTTGTGACTAATAAATGAAGTTTATTTCAGAAGAAGTGTTGTACGTACGAATTTGGAGCAGGAGTAGGCCATTTGGCCCTGTGAGCCTGCTCTGTCATACTGCCCCATTTGTGGTCTCAACTCCACTTTTGACTCCCAAATTCAGCCTTAAAAAATGTTCAGTGATCCTGCTCCATCGCTAAGGAGGACCCACAGACATGCGACTCTTTCAAAGAAAAATAATTCTCCTCATCACTGCCTGAAATGGGAGACTATTATTTATAAACTGTGTCCCCTTGTCTCTAGTTCTGGTCTCTCACCAGGGGAAACATTCGTTCACATCCACTTTCTCAAGGCCGCTTAGAATCTGACAATAAGGCCACCGTGAATGACAGGGCGTGCATTTTAATGAGATTGCCACATTGTGGGGCAGAATGCAGGAGGGGCCTCATTTCTTAAAGGCACAGTGCACGCCCGTGTGCAGATGTAGAGTGGGTCACCGGTCACTGGGGTGCGTTGCATTCACTGCTCCGTTCTGTGCGTTCAGGCAGCTTCTGGAGATGACCTGTCGCTTGGCAAACACACTGAAAAGACAAGGCGTCCGCAAAGGAGATCGGGTGGTCATCTACATGCCAGTCTCCCCAATGGCAGTGGCGTCGATGCTGGCCTGTGCCCGTATTGGGGCGGTGCACACTGTCGTGTTCGCAGGGTTCAGTGCTGAGGCTTTGGCCAACAGGATCCAAGATGGTGAGAATTTATCTGATTTACTCATCTGCAGACTTTACTTCACAAGATTGATTTGGCTTGTTTGTTTTACCACAAACTTCCTCTTTTATTGACAGATACACAGGGACTATGACAGTGCTTTTTTTTATTACCAGTGGGGCGCAGATGTGGGGGGGCAGGGTTGGATGGAGGCAGAGAGGGAGTGGGGGCGGTGCAGAGCAGAATGTAGTGTTACGGTCATAGCTAGAGTGTAGAGAAAGATCAACTTAATATGAGGCAGGTCCATTCAAAAGTCTTGACAGCAGCAGGGAAGAAGCTGTTCTTGAGTTGGTACGTGACCTCAGACTTTTGTATCTTTTTCCCGAAGGAAGAAGGTGGAAGAGAGAATGTCTGGGGCGTGTGGGGGTCCTTGATTATGCTGGCTGCTTTGCCGAGGCAGTGGGAAGTGTAGACAGAGTCAGTGGATGGGAGGCTGGTTTGCGTGATTGACTGGGCTTCATTCACGACCCTTTGTAGTTCCTTGTGGTCTTGGACAGAGCAGGAGCCCATACCAAGCTGTGATACAACCAGAAAGAATGCTTTCTATGGTGCACCTGTAAATGTTGGTGACAGTCTTGGCAAATTTCTTTAGACTCCTGAAAAAGTGGAGGCATTGGTGGGCTTTCTTAACTAGAGCGTCAGCGTGGAGGGACTAGGGGAGCTCGTTGGTGATCCGGACACCTAGAAACTTGAAGCGCGCATGCAAAATGCTGGAAAATCTCAGCAGATCTGACAGCATCTGTGGAGAGAAATTAGAGCCAATGTTTCATCATCCAAGCTTGAAATGTTGGCTCTCTTCTCGCTCCACAGTTGCTGTCAGACTTGCTGAGATTTTCCAGCATTTTCTGTTTTTATTTCAGATTCCACATCCGCAGTATTTTGCTTTTATTGAACTTAGAAACTTGAAGTCATTTCACAGAATCATAGAAACCCTACCGCGCAGAAGGAGGCCATTTGGCCCATTGAGTCCGGACCACAATCTCACCCAGGCCCTATTCCCGTAATCTCTCATATCGACCCAGCTAATCCCTCCAACCTACACATCCTGGGACACAAAGGGGCAATTTAGCACGGCCAATGCACCTAACCCACACATCATTGGTGTGTGGGAGGAAACTGGAGCACCCGAAGGAAAGCCATGCAGACATGGGGAGAATGTGCAGGTTCTGTACGTACAATTACCCAAGCTGGGAATCGAACCCAGGTCCCTGGACTGTGAGGCAGCAGTGCTAACCACTGTGCCACCGTACTGCCCGTGAATTTCCACTTAGCCCCATCGATGTAGACATGCCTCCTGAAGTCACTGACTATCTCCTTTACTTCACTGACATTGAGGGAGAGATTATTGTCATCGCACCAATTCACCAGATTTGTCTTTGTTGTTGTTGACACCTCAACCCTACACGTTTGAGCTCTCCCCGTTTTCTCCCACCTTCAAAAGCTTCCTTCAAACTCATCTCTATAACAATTCCGAGGCCTATTCTCAGCCTCGACCTATACAGTTGTGAAATACCTTGGGGATTTTTGGTTTACGCTGTTTTCACTGTGCAATCTCCAAACCATCATGCTCTCTTTCCTAAAGCACAGTCTGAAATTGTGATTACCGCCAACCAAGCCCTGCGGGGTGGACGGGTCATCGAGTTGAAGAAAACTGTCGATCAGGCTGTAAAGTTGTGTCCTTCTGTCAAACGAGTGCTTGTTGCTATGAGAACAGAGAACAAGGTCCCGATGTCAAATATCGACATGCCCCTGGAGGAGGTATGTTCTTTTTATTCGTTCTTGGGATGTAGGCATTTGTTACCCATCCTTAATTGCCCCTGGAGTGAATGGCTGACCCGGCCATTGCAGAGGGCATTGAAGAGTCAACCACATTGCTGTGGCTCTGGAGTCACATGTAGGCCAGACCGGGTAAGGATGGCAGATTCCCTTCCCATTGGTGAGACCGATAGGTTTTTTTACACTCATCGCCAATGGTTTCAATATTATGGTGAGACTTTTGAATTCAAATTTCAGCAGCTGTTGTGGTGGGATTACAAACTCAGGTCCCCAGAGCATTACCCAGAGTCTCTGGATTACTAGCCCAGTGACGATCCCACTACACCACTGCTGGGGACGATAAACAAAATGACATTGTCTGTTCCTTTGCCACATACCTTTATGTACATAAATAGCACTTTCCCTGACCTCAGACGTCCCAAAGCATTTTTCAACCAACTAAGCCTTTTCAAAGTGTAGCATTCAGTTTCTGACAAGGCAATCTATATTTTTAACCACATTGCTTTTTGTTTCCCTGTTGTGACTTTGATACAACTTAGAGGGTGGCGTGGTGGCACAGTGGTTAGCGCTGCTGCCTCACAGCATCAGGGACCTGGGTTCGATTCCTGCTTGGGCCACTGTCGGTGTGGAGTTTGCACGTTCTCCCCATGTCTGCGTGGGTTTCCTCCAGGTGCTCCAGTTTCCTCCCACAGCCTAAAGATATGCAGGTTAGGTTGATAGGTCATGCTAAATTGTCCCTTAGCGTTAAGGGGACGAGCTAGGGTAAATATGTGAGGTTACGGGAATAGGGCCCGCGTGGGATTGCTGTCGGTGTAGGCTCGATGGGCCAAATGGCCTCCTTCTGCACTGTATGGATTCGATGAATGACTTGCAAAGCCATTTCAGAGCCAGCCACGTGGGTTTTTTTCCTTAGAATTTTACAATGCTGAAGGAGGCCATTCGGCCCCTCGAGCTGATCACAATCCTATTCAGGCCCTATCCCCATAACCCGATGCATTTACCCCAGCTAGTCCCCCTGGCACTAAGGAGCAATTTAGTACGGCCAATCCACCTAACCCACACATCTTTGGACTGTGGGAGGAAACCGGAGCACTCAGAGGAAACCCACGCGGACACGGGGAGAATGTGCAAACTCCTCACAGACGGTGACCCAAGTCGGGAATTGAACCCGGGTCCCTGACGCTGTGAGGCAGCAGTGCTAACCGCTGTGCTACTGTGCCAACCTATCACATGTAGGCCAGGCCGGGTAAGAACAGCAGATTTCCCCCTCTGACGGACATTACAATCGAGGGGGGTTTTTAAACAACAATTTGCTGTCACCATTACTATTGCCAGATTTATTAATTAATTGAATTGAAATTCTCCCAGTTACCTCGATGAGGTTTGAACTCATGTCTGCTTCAAAGCATTAGTCTGGATGACTTGTTTAGTAATATTACCACCATGTTACTGCGTACTGTACATATACCCGAGAGCACAGGCGAAGGCCAGGTTGTACCTGCAACTGTGCAGCACTCTCTCAGTACTGCACGGGGTTTATGCTCAAGGCCAAGAAGTGATTCATGTTCATCTGAGTGATTTTTAAATCGGCCTCTGTTAGTGGGAGTTTAGAAAAATGCAAACACCCCGAGATACCTCAGTGCAAATTATAACCGTATGAACATTTGTATGAAATGTTCGCAATTTTAACACAGGTACTTACTTAGTCAGAATAATTGGATCGACGCATCTGTCGAAATAGGAGCCGAGAGATGTTGATGTGAATGTGTGAAGGAGTTTTTATCCTAATATTCGCATTGTACAACACCGAGGCTGTGAGAAGGTAAAGGATTTGGGGTAGCACGGTGGCACAGTGGTTAGCACTGCTGCCTCACAGCGCCAAGGACCCGGGTTCGATTCCCGGCTTTGGTCACTGCCGGCGAAGTCGGAGTTTGCACATTCTCCCCGTGTCTGGGTGGGTTTCCTCCGGGTGCTCCCGTTTCCTCCCACCGTCCAAAGATGTGCTGGTTAGGTTGATTGGCCGTGCTAAATTGCCCCTCAGGGGGATTAGCAGGGTAAATATGTGGCGTTACGGGGATAGGTCCAGAGTAGGATTGTTGTTGGTGCAGGCTCGATGGGCCGAATGGATTCCCTCTGCAGTGTCGGGATTCTGTGATTAGCTATCCAATTGAGCCTCCCCTCATCCACATAATGGGCTCGATCTGTACCACCATTGATGCTGTACGTGAAAAGAAACTGTAAAAAAAAATTCTCGGTATCAACTTAATTACAACTGCATTCCATGTACTCTCTCATAGTCTCAATCGGAACAGGACCCCAGGGCATTTAATTAGCTACGTCATCGCTACGTCTTATAACCTCAAATCCTCTGGGGGAGTCAGATAGTTTAACTTTTCTTGTTGTCCTTTGATTTGTCGTTGGTTTTTTCCCTTCCGTGTATCTTTGGCCCCACACCCACTGCCAACCTGCCTTCCCCCCCCCCCCCCCCCCCCCCCCCCCGGCCAATGTGGGCCGCCATCTTTGTGAGACCCCCGAATGACGACGGTGCAAAAGGAAAAGGGATCAAATAGGCCTTTTCGCATCCTTAGTGTCCCCTGTGTTTGCGAATCCTGAACTCAGAAGCCAAAGCTTTCCAGCAGGGTTTGGGATGGTTTCCCAACAAGTTCTATCTATTGCGTAATTTTATGGTTAAACAGTGGCTCGTTTTTTTTCCAGGAAATGATGAAAGAAGAAGCAGCATGTGATCCCGTTGCCATGGAGAGCGAGGATATGTTGTTCCTTTTGTACACGTCAGGGAGCACTGGGAAGCCTAAGGGTGTGGTGCACACGCAGGCTGGCTATCTGTTGTACGCCTGTCTCACACACAAGGTAAGTGATGGTGGGGGTAAGGACAGGACAGCAACAAAATACACTGGGAATCTGAAATCAAGACTGCAAATGTTGGATACACGTGGCAGGTCAGGCAGCACGTGTAAAGGGAAAAGGCAGCTTCACGTTTAAGATCTGTCCTTGATAAATGACAAGCCATTAGTAGACCATGTGGCCAAATTAATGTTCCACTTCTTCCCTTAAAGCTGTCATATCAAATCGCAATCTCTAATAATTAAGTAGCAACCAGTTCGACGTGCTAGACTTTGCTCTCGGTGTGTACAAGACTGGAGAACTCTGGACTGCACAGAATCAATAAACACACAAACAAAAGCAAAACACTGCAGACACTGGAACTCTGAAATAAAATCTGAAACGGCTGGAAATGCTCAGCAGGTCTGGCAGCGCGTGTGGAGAGGGAAAGCTCCACAGTTAGAAAGAACGGACCTTCTCGCCTATCACACAGAACATAGAACACTACAGCACAAACAGGCCCTTCGACCCACAAGTTGCGCCGATCATATCCATACCTACCAGGCCATAGAACTATCCGTAACTCCCAATCCCATTAATTCCCATATACTCATCCAGAAGTCTTTTAAAAGACCCCAGCGAGTTCGCCTCTACCACCACTGACGGCAGCTGATTCCACTCACTCACCACCCTCTGAGTGAAAAACTTACCCCTAACATCTCCTCTGTACCTGCTCCCCAGCACCTTAAACCTGTGTCCTCTCGTAGCAACCGTTTCAGCCCTGGGAAATAGCCTCCGAGAATCCACCCTATCTATTCCTCTCAACATTTTATAAACCTCTATCAGGTCGCCTCTCAACCTTCGTCCCTCCAGGGAGAAAAGACCGAGCTCCCTCAACCTATCTTCATAAGACATGCCTCCCAATCCAGGCAACATCCTTATAAATCTCCTCTGCACCCTCTCAACAGCTTCCACATCCTTCCTGTAGTGAGGTGACCAGGACTGCGCACAGTACTCCAAGTGGGGTCTGACAAGGGTCATCATTGCACTGGCCACGAAGGAACAAGCTCCCCCCCTCCAGCGCCTGTCCCCTTGTATCATTTGGTCACTGGGCCAGAACTCTGGGAGGGAAGGGGAGGTCAGGTCGATTGGCGGCCAAAGAACAGTACAGCGCAGGAACAGGCCCTTCGGCCCTCCAAGCCTGCTCTGCTCATGCGCCCAGGTAGACCATTCATTTGTATCCCTCTATTCCCAGTCTGTTCATGTGGCTATCTAGATAAGTCTTAAACAATCCCAGTGTGTCCACCTCCACCACCTTGCTTGGCAGCACATTCCAGGCCCCCACCACCCTCTGCGTAAAATACGTCTCTCTAACATCTGTGTTGAACTTTGCCCCCTTAACCCTGACCTTGTGACCCCTTGTGTTCGTCCTGGGAAAAAGCTTCCCACTGTTCACCCTATCTATGCCCTTCACAATTCTATACACCTCTATTACGTCGCCCCTCATCCGCCACCTCTCCAGGGAGAACCACCCCAGTTTGCCCAATCTCTCCTCATAGCCAACTGCACCTTTCATGGTGACCTGAATCATTGAGCAGGATTTTCCTGAAGGATTCGGGGTCAAGTGGGGATTCCGAGCCTGAACGCCCTGGGACTGAGGCTGGATAGGGGGGAGGGAGGGTAGGGTGAGGGTGGGCAGGGTGCAGGGTGAGTGTGTGGCACGGGGTGAGTGTGTGGCATGGAGCGAGTGTGTGGCACCGGGTGAGTAGGGCATAGGGTGAGTAGGGCATAGGGTGAGAGTGCGTAATATGGGCAGGGGTAAAGATATTTTGTGATTATTTAAGAAGTGAGATTAGTTAACATTCTGTCAGTGAGCGTACGGTCTGAATTATATGAAATGTGAGAGTGACGCAGGAAACAGGACTGGCTTGGAGTTGCTTTTCTAAGTAGTTACCCAGCAATCGCAATATAAATTCTGGAAAAATTCCTACATTCTTTTCTGGATTAACAGGGATTTATTGCCAGCCACATGATCAGGCTTTGGAAGGCTGTGTGTTCCCAGGGGCAGAGCGCTTTCCTGGAGTTAGTGGGCTGACTGTCTTAGATCTCTGCCAGGCCTTGGATTGAGCGGGAAGGTGGGAAGGGTCGGGAAGGTGAGGAGTTGAATGCAGCAAGATGTGGGAGGCCCCTGTGCTCAGGCTTGTGAATGGCTGTTAACCCTTTCAGCACTGAACTAGATGGCTGCTTTACTTGTGCTGGCTAAGTTTAAACTAAGTTTATTTACCAGTGCCGCAAGTAGGCTTACATTAACACTGCAATGAAGTTACTGTGAAAATCCCCTAGTCGCCACGCTCCGGCGCCCGTTCAGGTACACGGAGGGAGAATTTAACATGGCCAATGCACCTAACCAACACGTTTTTTCAGACTGTGGGAGGAAACCGGAGCACACGGAGGAAACCCATGCAGACACAGGGAGAACGTGCAGACTCTGCACAAGACAGTGACCCAAACTGGGAATCGAACCCGGGTCCCTGGCACTGTGAGGCAGCAGTGCTAACCACTGTGCTGCCCCAATGTGTAAATGAGTGCTCCTGGTGCAGACTGGATTTCCAATTTAAGATATACAGAACCAGTCTGGACCAGTACCAGTTATTTCCCAAGTTTTACTGTCTTCCCTGCTGTCAGTGCTGGTGGTTACTGTGACCTGACTAGTTGCTGACTGCTGAACCATAGAATTCCTACAGTGCAGAAAGAGGCCATTCGGCCCATTGTGTCCGCATGGGCTCCCTGAAAGAACACCTCGAGCAGGCCCGCTCCATCATCCTACAGGTTTTAAGTCGGTCCACCTTGTGTCCAACGAGGGGCATACACACGATGGGTCGTACTGGGGCTGCTCTTGGTTGTTCGAGATTGGCCTAGTGCTCCATGTCGTTAGTGTGTGCCTAAACTGGACCAGATACTGGGCAAGACGACAGCTCAGTGACTATCGCTGATTGCTGTGCAGACACATGGATTTGGGCCGGTGTCTGTGGGAGTTTGCGCATTCTCCCCGTGCTTGCGTGGGTTTTCTCCGAGTGCTCCGGTTTCCTCCCACACCCCAAAGATGTGCTGTTAGGCTGATTGGCAGGAATAAATTGTCCCTAAATCAGTTTCCCTCAATCTGGATGGCCATAAAACATTAGATAGGGGTCATGGGTAGAGAGGTGGACTGGTGGTGTTGAGATGGCGGCGCGGGCTCGTTGGGCCGAAGGGCCTGTTTCCCGGGCTGGTTTTTGTTCTTTGTTCTTTACCCCACCTCAGGAAATCCCAGAGCGCTTTATAATTAACAAAGGACTTTTGAAATCTTGGGAAATAGTGAGATTCCACAAGCAGCAGCAAGATAAATATTCTCATTATCTGCTTCAGTGATGTGGATTGAGCGAGAGATGACGAGGAACTCTGCAAGTCTTGCCTAGCTCTGTAGGATTTTTCAGATCTGCGCAGGAGGGGGTTCTAGGTTTAGTGTCATAAACAAAAGGCTGCGCCTCTGGTAGTGCAGCACTCCCTCGCTACTGTACTGTGAGTGTCAGCTTAGACTTTGTGCTTTGTACAAGGGGGACTTGAACCTACGTCTTTCTGTCTCAAAGGTTAGAGAATGACCTGCTGAGACAAGGCTAATGCACTTTCATGCATTAATAAGTAACTGAGCGTAAGCAATATGAGTGAGGTTCTTAGAAGAGATCAGAGGGCTATTGAGAGAAAGGAGGGGTTTGATTGAACTATTCACAATGTGTTTCTGTTTATTGTACCAAAGCAAAATACTGCGGATGTTGCGAATCTGAAATAAAAAAAAACAGGTAGTGCTGGAGATACGCAGCACATCTGGCAGCATCTGTGAAGGCTGGATGTGCTGGCCTTGGAAACAGTCCAGAGAAGGTTCACAAGAATGATCCGTGGAATGAAAAGCTTGTCGTATGAGGAATGGTTGAGGACTCTGGGTCTGTACTCATTGGCGTTTAGAAGGACGAGGGGGGATCTTTATTGAAACTTACAGGATACTGCGAGGCCTGGATAGAGTGGATGTGGAGAGGATGTTTCCAACTGGAAAAACTAGAACCAGGGGGCATAACCTCAGGCTAAAGGGACGATCCTTTAAAACAGAGATGAGGAGGTATTTCTTCAGCCAGAGAGAGGCGAATCTGTGGAACTCTTTGCTGCAGCAGGCTGTGGAGGCCAGGTCATTGAGTGTCTTTAAGACAGAGATAGATAGGTTCTTGATTAAAAAGGGGATCAGGGATTATGTGGAAAGGCAGGAGAATGGGGATGAGAAAAGTATCAGCCATGATTGAATGATGGAGCAGACTTGGTTTAGTTCTGCTCCTGTGTCTTATTGTTAAGAGAGAAACAGAGTTAATCTTTCGAGGTCAGATGTGACCCTTGTTTGCTGCGATGATCATACTTCCAGCACCCCTAGTATTTTGCTCTTGTTTTGGTGTCCCTGTTGGTTTAATGATTCTGGGTTAATGCATGGTTGGAGGAATTGTACGATCACTTCACCTTTAGGAGCAGATTTATTTTGAAATGAGAGTGCATGAAATTAAAACCATCGCCTGTCAAACACAAGTGCAAGGGAGATATTGTTAACGTTACATTCCACTCTCCGATGTTTACATGTGAGTAGGAATTCTATTGAAAGGATTGAATTGGCAACACCACTACTTGAAAGACCATGACCACTTTGCCCTGTATTGAGTCCCAGAACACCCACTCCCTGAATGCTAAAATACAAAATACACTAAAAATATTTAACATTGAACATGACTAACATGCAACTAAAGTTCAAAATTTAGGAATGCTATTGTTGCCAGGATAAATGCAGAACGTGTGCGTGCTTGTACAATTGGCTTCTTAATCACTTCTGGTATGCTCTTATTGGCCAAACAGTTACCATGTAATGACATTTATTTTATAATTAATTAGATTGAATTAACCATCGCGTCCTCTCCACCATCTAAATCTGAGTACTATACAATACTCAATATGAAAGTGCTGCATTTGAGCTAGCATGATTTTAATAAGGCTTTTAAGAAAATAGTCGTTTATTAATTTTTTTTTCATTATTTCTTGGAATGTGGGCATCTATTGGCCAACCTAATCGCCTTTGAGAAGGTGAGCTGCCTTCTTAAACCATTGCAGTCCATGTGGTGCAGGTACATCGACCGTGCTGTTAGGGAGGGAGTTCTAGGTTTTTGACCCAAGCCGTGGTGTTGCCGTGTGTCTGCTGCCCTTGTTCTCTGGATAGTAGAGATTGTGCGATTGGAAGGTGCTGTGGAAGGTGTCTTGGCTTGTTGCTGCAGTGCATTCTGTGGATGGTACACACTGCTGTCACTGTGCATCGGTGGGAGTGAATGCTTAAGGTGCTGGATGGGGTCATTCAATATAGAACATGACCAAATTGCAAATAATGTTCAAAGTTTAGGGATGCTATCATAACCTAGATAAATGCAGAATAAATATTTATGATGAAAAATTGATAAAAGGTTCTGTTTGAAGATTAGAGAAACAAAATAACTTGTGGGATATGTTTAGATTTCACAAGGAGCCTGTTTGTCGTACATTAGTGTGAAATGTCTTTACACCGGGAATGGGCAATTGTTTGGCCACTTAATTATCAAGCGGGCTACTTTGTCCTGGATGGTGTTGAGCTTCTTGAATGTTGTTAGAGTTGCACCCATCCAGGCAAATGGGGAGTATTCCGTCACACTCCTGACTTGTGCCTTGTAGATGGTGGACAGGCTTTGGGGAGTCAGGAGGTGAGATACTTGCTACAGGATTCCCAGTCTCTGACCTGGTCTTGTAGCCACATATGGCTGGTCCAGTTCAGTTTCTGGTCAATCGTAACCCCCAAGATGTTGCTCATGGAAGGTTTGATGATGGGAATGGCATTGAGTGGTGAGGGGATGTGCTTAGATTCTCTCTTACTAGTGTTACTCTCTGTTACTTCAAAGAAATGGCCATCTTTGGCTGTGGGCAGCACCTGGAAAGTTGAGATTGCTCTCCATCATGGAAGGGGAGGCTTCTTTGTCTTGGTTAGACCCCATTTGGAATATTGTGTCCTTTTCTGGTCGGTCTGATGCTAGGAACCAGAAGTCAGCTCCAATTCATTGTTAATTGTCCTCAAGATGTAGATTCCCTCTAGCTTCAATCTACTGTGTTGTGGGATCAGAATGGGACAAAATCTTCTTGCCTTCCAATTGTTTGATGTGGGGAAAGCAGGGCAAAGATTAGCCAGAATTTAAAAAGGTGACATCAACAAAATGCAGTAAGCCAGGTGGCATCTGTGGAGAGTGAATCAGAGTTAACCTCTGACTTTTGGTTGAAAGGTCAAACGAGAGGTCAAAGGCCTTTTTTTTTCTCGCTCCACTGATGTGGCCAGATGTGCTGAGTTCTTCCAGCATTTTCAGGTTTCCTTTCAGATTTCCAGCATCTGCAGCATTTTGGCTCTTGCAGCAGCTGGGTCAAACAGCCCCTCTGCGGAAAGTCTGAAGGGCTTCCCTCAACAACATGTACCAGGCGTGCCTGCCCCGACCCAGTGTAAATTCAATATCGGAGTTATGTTTCAGTACAGCGTCGGTGTAGAGCAGCGAAGGGCAAACTCCTGCCCGCTAGTCACATCCAGCCCTAGGCCCTCTCTCAAGCATCCATGCTAATCCTGTCCAGGGGATCAAGGCAATATTCTGGGGAGTGAGAATTGGAGACTATGAGAGGGGAAGGAAATCAGATTACCCATTTTTATCTGTACAAAGAGATCTTTCACAAAGACAGCACTGGCCTGAAGTCCGTTATTATGGTTTGTCCGTTATCATGATTTTATCTGGCAGTTTGCTAGCTTCTTACTCTTGCTGAGGAGGGGCCTTGCTGGAGACAATGTTGAAAACATATTTATTTACACGCTAACTATTTAAGGAGGTTAAGTAAGGCCCGGAGCTTCTCTCAATGCCTCTCCATTAACAATCCTCAACGCGTGACACTGCTGTGATATGGCTCCTTCTGCACATGCTCAATAGCGATCATTAGAGTTAACCCTTTACTCTATACAAGGTACGTCAAAGAGTGGGTGACTCGGGTGTTCTGCCAGGTGGCAACAGAGAGCAGCAGCCATGTGACGAGGGCATGAATACAAGGCGCCAGAGCCATGTAGAGACTTCCGATCCCCAGGATACCCTCTAATTCTATCTTACTTTCATTATGACTGTAACACTACATTCTCCACCGTCTCCTTTTCTTCTGTATGTACAGTGTGCTTTGTATAGCTTGCAAGAAACAATACTTTTCACTGTATACTAATACGTGTAACAACAATAAATCAAATCAAAAACCACAAGTAGAGCTTTGCCAAGATCCAAAATGTAAGGAACCCTCTGACTGGGCCCTGCCACTGCTGAGTTTGTGTTAAACATTGGAACAAATTTAACTGAAGTGATTTAAAGTGTCAGTGGACACAGGCTGGTATTTTACAACCTCGCTCGGGCAGCTGGCGGAGAATTCTGTTCTGCGAGTCTCACCGGCTCCGATTCTGGAGTGGAGGAGGTGGTAAAATTCTGGCCATAGTATTCTAAAATTTAACCAACCACTGTCAAATATTTTCAGTTTTATTGGTAAGTATTTTTGCTGCTCTGATTTCAATGATTTACTGATCAGTGTTTGTTCTGAAGGTGTTGTTGATAGTGCTATCAAATGACACTTACTCCACACACGTCAGGACAACATTCAAAAAGCTCAACACCATCCACGACAAAGCAACCCCGCTTGCCTGGCACCCCTTCCACAGTAAGAAGCCTCACAACGCCAGGTTAAAGTCCAACAGGTTTATTTGGTAGCAAAAGCCACTAGCTTTCGGAGCTAGGTGACTCACCTGACGAAGGGGCAGCCAGTGCTCCAAAAGCTAGTGGCTTTTGCTACCAAATAAAGCTGTTGGACTTTAACCTGGTGTTGTGAGACTTCTTACTGTGTTTACCCCAGTCCAACTCTGGAATCTCCACACCCTTCCACAAACATTCACTCCCTCCACCATCGGTGCAGAGTGGCAGCAGCGTGTACCGTCTACAAGATGCACTGCAACGACTCACCAAGGCTCCAACCACAGGGTCTTCTTGACCTGTAACCTCCTCCATCTGCCACACTCATCCTGTTTAACAGAAAGAACAGAATCGCCGGTGAAAGTGATTTGGTGCTAAAATTTAATACGTTCCAGTGGAAGATGGTTTCTGAAGTAGATTTAGTCAGAAGATTGAAACATTAAGTGAGAAGTACTGTTAAAAGGTTGTACACATTTGAAAAATCAAAGGTGTCCTGCTGAGATAGACATAGAACACTACAGCACAAACAGGCCCTTCGGCCCACAAGTTGCGCTGATCATATCCCTACCTACCAGGCCTTTCTATAACCCTCAATCCCATTAAATCCCATTAAATGAGGAGAAGTCTCTTCTTTCAGAGTGAGATTATTAGTCCGTGAATTTGCTTCCCCAGAGAGCTGTGGCGGCATGGCCATTTAATATATTCAAGGCTGAATTAGCCAAACTTTTAATCGACAAGGGTCATGGAAAGCTGGGGGCAGACAGGAAGGCGGAGTTGAGGCCACGGTAAGATCAGCCATGATCTTATCGTGTGGCAGAGTAGACTTGAAGGGCTGGCCCTCAGTTCTTGTATATTGTGTAGTGGTTATTTAGTACTTTGGAACATAATGAGTTCTAATTTATGTTGCAGAGTTCAGGCAGAGTTGAGCAGCATTAACCCAACATCTGTGATTGAGTTAGTTGTCGTTAATTAGGTTGGGAAATACCGAGTGAACACCCTTTTCTGTCTGAAATGCAGAATCCAACTAAACACAATGTAAGCAATAACTTCACGATAATGGTTAATGATTTGCGCTTTCTAACATCTATCAGCTGGGGTGGTTGAGCTGGTGCGGGCTAGAAGCATGTACAATCAGGCAGCTCAAAAGAAGCCATTCAGCCCATCATGAGTATACCAGCCCTTTGAAGTGCTGTCTTATCAGTCCTAGCCCCTTGCACTCATTCACATGTTTTCTTTTCAAATTCAGAGTTGTGATGAGGCGATTTTTTTATTGCACTGGAATGAGGTATTTAATGCAGTTCCACAAGGTTTAAGACCCCTGCTCTTTTTGGTAAATGATAATTGCTTGGACCAAAGTTCTTCTAAAGCCTCCCCTAACCCTGGCCCTGAACTTGCATCTTTCTCTGCTTTCTCTCTTATTGCTGCTCGTGCCCTCCCTGAGCTCATCTTACCATTAGTATCTCCTCCACAATCCTGTTCCCATCAAACAGTTGAGCTTTCCCTTCTGCCTTCCCTATTAACTGGATACTGTTAACAGTTCTCCCTCTCTCTCTGCAGGTACTGTGGTTCTCCCCTTCAAAACTCCACAAAAAAAGACAAACTTTGCCCCCTCTGACAGCCCAAGATCCAGTTCCTTTCCTAACTCCGCGAATGTGATGTCCTCTCCCAAATCCTGCTCATCTTTCCTGAAATTCTATGTTTGACTTCCTCCAATCAGGTGTCTGCCCCATCGCAGTCACAAATGTCACATTAAGTGACTGTAACAAGATAAACTTCCCCTACTCACCCGTCTCTTCCTGTTGATCTTTGGCCTGGTTCACCACATCATCCTTCCACCTGGGTGGCACTGCTGCCTCACAGTGCCAGGGACCCGGGTTCAATTTCCAGCTTGGGTGATTGTCTGCGTTGCACATCCTCCCCATGTCTGCGTGGGTTTCCTCCTGGTGCTCCGGTTTCCTCTCAGTGTAAAGACGTGCTGATGAGGTGATTTGGCCATGCAAAATTCTCTCTCAGTGTACCCGAACAGGCACTGGAGTGTGGTGACTTCATTGCAGTGTGCATGTAAGCTTACTTGTACTAATAAATAAACTTTAAAAAGTTTAAAACTTTAAACTTTTTCTCCTCGCCCTGCTCTTCCTGTTGACCTTTGACCTGGTTCACCACATCACCCCTCCCCCATGTCACAGCAGTGTCATCCCAGGGTGGGACTGCTCTCAGCTGGTTCCATTCCATTTATCCAGTCATGGCCAGACTAATGCCTTTTTTTATTCATTCGTGGGATGTGGGTGTTGCTGGCTGGCCAGTGTTTATTGCCCATCCCTCGTTGCTTGAGGGCAGTTGAGAGTCAACCACATCGCTGTGGTTCTAGAATCTCATGTAGATCAGACGAGGTGAAGATGGCAGATTTCCTTCCCCGAAGGACATTAGTGAATGAGATTGGTTTGTCTGACAATCGGTAGTGGTTTCATGGTCATCAGCAGATTCTTAATTGCAGATTTATTTCATTTTATCTGCCGTGGTGGGATTCGAACCCAGGTTCCCAGAACAGGAGATGAGTTTCTGGATTAATAGTCTGGCGATAATACCACTAGACCATTGTCTCCTGCAATATCTTCTCTTCCATCTCTTCCACCCGCTACCCCTGGTGTCCCCTCCAAGGATCTATCCTTGGGCTCCTTCTCATTTCTCATCAGCTCCTTGGTAACCGTCTAAAATTAGTGTCAGTTTTCAAATATACACTGGTGACAGCGGCCCTACCTCACCACCACCTCCGCTTACTCCTTCATTGCCTCCACACGATCAGACTGCTTTTCCAACGTTCAATACTGGATGGGCAGCAACTTTCTCCCATTGGGAAGACTGAAGCCTTTGTATTTAATCCACTCTGACAAACTCAACTTCTCTAGCTGTTGGTTTCATCCCTAGCCACTGTCAGAGATTAAACTGGACTGCTCGCAATCTTGATATCATATTTGACCTCTTGATGAACTCCTGGCTATATTTGTGCCATCACGAAGCCTTGGTTCCTTCAATTTCCGTAACGTCACCTGACTGCCTCATACATCTGCTGTTGAAAACGGATACATCCTGCTTTTTGTGGACAAAGGCATCACTGGGTAATTTTCCCCATTGTTGGGTAGATGCCAGCTGTGGACCTGTTCTGGAACAGCTTGGCTTGTTCTGGAACAACTGTCTTTAGTACAGCTGCTGTGCTATCAGGGCCCTTAGCCTCTGTAGCGTCCAGTGCCTTCAGACATTTCTTCATATCACTTGGAGTGGATGGAGGTTGCCTAAAGATCTGTGACGTTGGGGACCTCAGGAGGAGGTGGGCCTTCCAATTGACAACTCTGTTTGAAAGTGATTGAATTTTTGCACTGAGATTCTGGGGTCCACCATCAGGAGGCAGTGTTTGTGGATTCGTGCTCCCATTAGCTATGTACTCTGCCCAACAATTAGGGAACTGGACTGTAGAGCTTAGATCTGACCAAACCACTATACAAACTGCAGTGTAGCCTCAGTTGTAATATTGCATCCAATTCTGGGCACTCCCATTTTAGGAAGGACATGGAAACCTCCAGGAGGGGCAGAACGGGCAGCATGGTGGCACAATGGTTAGCACTGCTGCCTCGCGATGCCAGGGACCCGGCTTGGGTCACTGTCTGTGTGGAGTTTGCACGTTCTCCCTGTGTCTGCGTGGGTTTCCTCCAGTTTCTTTCCACAGTCTGAAAGACGTGCTGGTTAGGTGCACTGGCCATGCTAAATTCTCCCTCGGTGTACCCGAACAGGCGCAGAAGTGTGGTGACTAGAGGATTTTCACAGTAACTTCATTTTGATGTTAATGTAAGCCTAGTGTGACACTAATAGATAAGAAATATGCGAGAATGGTTTTCATAATGAGGGTTTACCGTTATGCTGGTAGAGCTGTGTCATTATCCTTGGAGCAGAGAAGGTGAAGAGGAGATTTGAGATGTTTAAAATTATTTAAGGGTTTGCATAGCATCAACAATTTGTTTCCAATAGCTGAAAGGTTCATAACCAGAGGACAGGGGTACTGGGTGATCTAGTGGTGGTAATGAAGAATGGTTAAGATTGGGAATGCCTGGTGTGGTGGGCAAAGATACGATAATAGTTTCAAAAGGGAGTAGGATAAACACTTGAAGGAGAAAACATTGCAGGAATTTCAGGAAAGAATGGGAGAGTGGGAATAACTGGATTGCTCCTTGAATTATTGGCACAGACCCAATGGGCCAGATGGTGTCCTCCTGTAAAGTTCTAAAGTTTTAAATTTTATTTATTAGTGTCATAAGTGGGCTTACATTAACACTGCAATGAAGTTACGGTGAAAATCCCCTAGCTGCCACGCTCTGGCGCCTGTTCAGATACACTGAGAGAAAATTTAGCACGACTAATGCACCTATGCAACACGTCTTTCAGATTGTGGGAGGAAACCAGAGCACTGCAGGCGCAGACAGTGAGCCAAGCTGGAAATCAAACCCAGGTCTCTGGTGCTGTGAGGCAGCAGCGCTAACCACTGTGCTAACTGTACTATTCTATAGTGTAATGAAACATATTTATAGTCTATACATTGCGGCGTCTGTGGGATGAACACAAGCAACCAAAACACGTCAGTTTCTCGAAATCACTACAGTTTGGGGGAAATACATAGATTAGAAAAGAGCTGTTTACGTTGCAGTGGGGAAATCAATGCAAAAAAAAAACATGTTGGGATAATTCTAAAATCTGGTTAACAGAATCTGTGATGACCCATAATGATCTGTGATTGCAACGCAACCTTACTTTGTCTTTCTCTCCCTCCAGTATGTGTTTGATTACCATGACGGTGATGTGTTTGGCTGTGTTGCGGACATTGGTTGGATCACTGGGCACAGCTACGTTGTGTATGGACCCCTGTGCAATGGAGGAACCACAGTGCTGTTTGAGAGCACCCCTACCTACCCCAACCCAGGTAATGACATCAACAGCTCACTCATGTCTGTAGCGCCCCTCGTGTACAAACATCTCGCAGTGCTCAGCTCCCTCCATCTCTTGTTTCAAGGCTACTCTTATGTTCCTGAACTATTTACCCAGAATTCAAATCCCATCAAGTCCTTTTGAAGATTTTATCTTAATGTTTTAACCATATGGAAATAAAAAGTTGCTTATCAGTTAAAGCGATCCTGAAGATACTGGATTGACATAAAAATTCAACTCCTTCAGTAATAAAGTAGGGAGGTACAGAGTTAGCACTGCTGCCTGACGACACCAGGCACCTGGGTTGAATTCCCGGCTTGGAGTCTGCATATTCTCCCCGTGTCTGCGTGGGTTTCCTCCAGGTGCTTCAGTTTCCTCCCACAGTCTGAAAGGTGTGCTAGTTTAGGCGCATTTGCTGTGCTAAATTCTCCCTCAGTGTACCTGAACAGGAGCCGGAATGTGGCAACTAGAGGATTTTCACAGTAACTTCATCGCAATGTTACTGTAAGCCCACTTGTGACACTAATAAATAAACTTAATTTAATATTCTTTTGGAGAAGGAAACCTGCCAATCTTGCCCAGTCTGCGCCCTGATCTCTGTTCTCAAGACACTGTCCTGTCTGGGTCGGGGTGGGGATGGAGGTGGTGACTAGGCCTAGAGTGGAATATCCCGCCTGTGTCTGGGGCTGCCCTGCCAGGCGGAACGGTTCCACCAGACAGCAGCATCAGAGTCCGGGCAGGAAATCTGCCATCCTTATGTGTGGTTTCTCCCCGCCCCCCCTGCACCCCCGATCTGAAGATATTGCCTGCAACCCCCTCCCAGCTCACAGATTTGACTGCACCTCTCTCCCCTCCGCCGCTCATAAGGATTTGGTGAAGTATCAATTATTTCTCGCTATTGGAGTCGGTCACCCTTCAGTGGCCTTGGTCCTAAGCTCTGGAATAAGCTATTTACATCTTGCTCCCTCTCTACCTCACTTCCCTCTCATAAAACACACCTTAGAACTAACTCCTTGAACAAGCTTTTTATATCTGATATTATGTGGCTTGCTGCCATGTTTTGTTTCGTAATGCTCCAGCCATTTAAGATCTTTTATTACTTCAGGAGTGCGATTAAACGTATTAGCTGCTGCTGTTATCACTGTGAGACGCCCCTTTGAGAAGGTGTTTCTCACTGTGTGGGATTTACACCATTCACACCTTCTAAAAGGACTGTACAAACCTCCGTCCAGAACCTTTGGGTGGCCAGGATCAAGTTCATGCTCTCCCAGAGTCACGCTGATGTACCACAGAACAAGGAGCCTGCTGATGATGCAGGGAATGTTTGTCCCTCTGAGAGTAAACCAGGGCAGGCGTTAGAATGAGCACTGCAGCCTGCGATAAATGACTGCTATCTAACTTCAGCCCAGATACTGTGTGTGTTCCTCAGTAACTGATAAAGACAAGCATCAGATGTCAGTCCTGGATTTGAGTTTTCTTTTGGCTTAAGCCTGATAATGAATAATCTTTTGAAATAGGAACCTGTGTAAAACTAAGGGAGGTGCAACCCATAGAACTCCCTACAGGGCAGAAAGAGGCCATTCAAGCATGCATTGACAACTGTGTGCAGTTTTGGGCACCGCACCTGCGCAAAGATATTTTGGCCTTGGAGGGAGTGCAGAGGAGGTTTACTAGGCTGATACCGGAGTTGAGGGGGTTGAGCTATGAGGAGAGGCTGAATAAATTAGGCTTGTACTCGTTAAGAGTTTAGAAGAATGAGGGGAGATCTCATTGAGACGTATAAGATGATGAATGGGATGGATAGGATAGAGGTGGAGAGACTCTTCCCGCTCAAAAAAGACAGTAGGACTAGGGGGCACAGCCTCAAGATAAAAGGGGGGCGGTTTAGAATGGAGTTGAGGAGGAACTTCTTCACTCAAAGGGTGGTGAATCTCTGGAATTCTCTGCCCGTTGAAGTGGTGGAGGCTGCCTCGCTAAATATTTTTAAGACGCGGGTTGATGGGTTTTTGATAAGAGAGGGGATTAAGGGTTATGGGGAGAGGGCGGGAAAGTGGAACTGAGCCACGACAGATCAGCCATGATCTTATTGAATGGCGGGGCAGGCTTGAAGGGCTAGATGGCCTACTCCTGCTCCTATTTCTTATGTTCTTATGTTCTAACAATCCCACCCAGGCCCTATCCTCATAGCCGCACGCTTTCACCCTGCTAATCCCTTGATACTAATGGGCAATTTAGCACAGCCGATGCACCTAACCTGCAGATCTTTGGAGTGTGGGAGGAAACTGGAGCACCCGGAGGGAATGCACGCAGACATGGGGAGAATGTGTAGGCTCCGCACAAACACGCAAGCCAGGAATTGAACCTGGGTCCTTGGTGCTGTGAAGCAGCAGTGCTAACCACTGCACCACCGTGACTCCAACTACAATAGAAAGTATTGTGTATGTATTGGCTGAGGGAAAATCAGAATCTTGCTTCGCTGTTGGTTGGAAGAGTGGGACAAGAGGCTGTTGTTAAATATAGAATCCTTACAGTGCAGAAGAAGGCCATTCAGTCCATTGAGCCTACGCTGACAACAATTCCACCCAGATCCTATCCCCGTAACCACAGTTTTTACCCTGCTAACCCTCATAATAATTTAGCATGGCCAATCAACCCAACCTGCACATCTTTGGAGTGTGGGAGGAAAACGGTACACCAGGAGAAAACCCATGCAGACATGGGGAGAATGTGCATACTCCGCACAGACAATATTCCTCGACAGGATGAAGAAAAGGAAATTGGATGGAGGGGAATACGCAGAGTTACGGAATAAACAGTTTGTGCTTGGAAAGTGTGAGGTTTATGTAATAATATGCCAAGCGAGGAAATAGAGGCTACAAGGGGGGAACTTTAGAGCACTAGAGCAATGAGGTTCGATGGGCCAAATGGCCTTTCTCATCCCTATCTCTTCTCACCTTCTCAGCCCATGTTAGAAGGCCCTGTCCAGGCCTCAGGATATAGTCTTTGGATCTTGAGTCATTGCTCAAAATTGGAGCTTCAGATAACTGACCACAGATGTAGAAATGGTACATGACTGTTTTTTAACCCGTTGTGTGAGGTTCCCAATTAAAATATTTCCAATAGCAAAAGATCCAAAGGGTTTGTTTTTCCCTTAGAACAAGCTGCCAAAGTCTTTCAGGGCAGTGCCATAGGTGTGTGACCCAGCCAGATCCAACCCCAGACACTTGGAAAATCCAGGACTTGGGAAGTCTCCAGACTTTTTTATTAGTGTCACAAGTAGGCTTACATTAACACCGCAATGAAGTTACCGCGAAAATCCCTTAGTCGCCACACTCCAACACCTGTTTGGATACACAGAGTGAGAATTTAGCATGGCCAATACGTTTAACCAGCATGTCTTTCAGACTGTGGGAGGAAACTGGAGCACCCAGAGGAAACCCAGACAGACACAGGGAGAATGTGCAGACTTCACACAGATAGTGACTTATGCTAGGAATCAAACGCAGGTCCCTGGGGCGGTGAGGCAGCAGTGCTAACCACTGTGCCACAGTGCTACCTGAGGATTATCTTTGTACCTCAGGATGATTCTGGATTAGTGATCTATTTTAGCAGACAAGAGCTGGATTTCTATACTGCTTTGTGATCCAGCCACATCTGGCCATGAATGTCTAAGCCAGTTGCCCCAACATTTCCAAGCCTGCGTCCCTTGGACTTACGGGAGTGGAGGTGGAGATGAGGGACAGTCCGAGGGTAGAGGTTTGAGGTGAGGAAGGCAGGGGTTGGATTGGTGAGAGAGAGCAATGCATTGGTGGGTCTAAGTGGTTGAGGGTAAGGATGAATTTAACAAATCAGTGGTTGCAGAATTATTGTGGATTGGAGAACCAAAGGCAATATAATTCCCTACGGGTCACAAAGAAACTAATTCTGTTCCATTCAAAGACTGGGATTTTCCAGCCCCGTTGTGGCAGGACCTGTCATGTGATGGACTTTTGGTGGCACTGGATGATCTCGGTGATCATCCGGGACTGGAAAACAAGACCATAACATATAGAAACAGAATTAGGCCATTCGGGCTATCGAGTCTGCTCTGCCATTCAGTCATGGCTCATATGATTCTTAACCCCATTCTCCCTCCTTCTTCCCTTACTAATCAAGAACCTATCTCTGTCTTAAAGACACTCAATGACCTGGCCTCCACAGCCTTCTGTAGCAATGAGTTCCACAGATTCACCACTCTCTGGTTGAAGAAATTCCTCCTCATCTTGGTTCTAAAGGGTTGACCCTTTATTCTGAGACTGTGCCCTCGGATCCCAGTCTATGCCACTAATGGAAACATTCTTCCCCACGTTCACCCTATGAAGGCCTTTCAGTATTCCTGTCCAAAGACTCAGATAGATTTCAACTGGACCCCGTAAGCATTAATCATAGAAATCATTGAATCCCTACAGTGCAGAAGGAGGCCATTCGGCCCATCGAGTCTGCACCGGCAACAATCCCACCTGGGCCTGATTCCTGTAACCGCCACATATTTGCCCTATTAATCCCCCTGACACTAAGGGGCAATTTAGCACGGCCGATCCACCTAACCCACACATTTTGGACTGTGGGAGGAAACCAGAACACCTGGAGGAAACCCATGCAGACACGGGGAGAATGTGCAGACCCCAAACGGACAGTGCCCCGAACTGAACCCGGGTCCCTGATGCTGTGAGGCAGCAGTGCCAACCACTGTGCCTATAAGAGGGAGGTCTGTCAATTTACCTCATCACAAAGCAATTGGAATGGTCAAGAAACCGAACTGATTTCAGGTACACAAGAGTTGTGACCCAACATTCATTATCAATGGTGAGGCTTTACACAGCAGGCACACTGCCTCAGACAGTGGGCACACAGTATACCACCCATTGGGGGCTGATTTGTTTTACATGGACTTTAATCCCCGGAAAATAGGGACAGTTTGTGCAGCTCCCTTTCTGTGCTGTGGGAGCAGATGTTTTCTGTTCAGGTAAATGTTTCCCGCCGTAGCTTCTACTCTGAATGAAGGAACACCCCAGTTTCACCTGAAAAGTTTCAGGAAGTTAAATCCATGTTTATTGAGTGTGGGGGTTTGTGGAGGGACATCATCCAACCTGAGGAGGCGAAATGAACTTGGAGAGCGTTTCTGAAATTCCTGCGCGTTACCGTAAAGTCATTCCTTAATCGGGGAAAGAACTTGAGGCAGAACAGTTTGTGGTTCAATCAATATCTACCTTCAAGGGCAACAAGTACAGCCTCTCTGAGCTGAGTCAAGAACTGCAAGGTCATGTACGTTGTGGCAATCGATTAACAAAATAGTAAGCTTGTTTATTGACTTTTACACCCGTACCTTTCTTGTGTCTAGGAGTGACCCCCCAGTGATATTAGTCTGATGTCATTCTGTCCACTGGTTTTAACACCAGTTAATATCTCAGTTAACATTGAGGAACGTCAGGCGAATGTTCTTGGGGAAGGGGGTTGAGTGTTTTGACAGCTGCCAGCTAGGCACTGGCCTCAAGATTGGTAACATAATCATACAGTCCCAACAGTGCAGAAGGAGGCCATTTGGCCCATCAAGTCTGTACTAACTCTTACCCAGGTTTATCTCACGGGGAGAACGTGCAGTCACGGGCATTCAGCCTCTGATCTTTGGGTAAGTGTTCTCCAAGGCGGCCTTCACGACAGTGCAGAGTCGCTGAGCAGAGACTGGTAGCCAAGTTCCGCACACATGAGGATGGCCTCAACCGGGATCCTGGGTTCATGTCACACTATCTGTAACCCCCATAACTTGCCTGGACTTGCAAAATCTCACTAACTGTCCTGTCTGGAGACAATACACATCTCTTTAACCTGTGCTTAATGCTCTCCCCACTCACATTGTCTGTATCTTCAAGACTTGATTAGCTGTAAAGAATCGCATTCCAATCATTATTCTGTAAATTGAGTTTGTGTCTTTATATGCCCTGTTTGTGATTAGAACTCCCACTCACCTGCCGAAGGGACAGCCAGTGCTCTGAAAGCTAGTGGCTTTTGCTACCAAGTAAACCTGTTGGACTTTAACCAGGTGTTGTGAGACTTCTTACTCTGTTTATCTCACAAGCCCTAGGTATTTACCCCACTAATCCCCCAAACCTCTTCAAAAAATAGTCCCATAGAACAACTTACATAGAATCCCTACAGTGCAGAATGAGGCCATCCAGCCCATCACTGACTCTCCAAAAGAGCATCCCATCCAGGCCCTCTGCTTGTAATCCCACGCATTTTAGCATGGCTAATCCCTCTAACCTATACATCGTGGGATACTAAGGGGCAATTTTTAGCATGGCCAATTTACCTAACCTGCACATGTTTCACTCAATGGGAGGAGACTGGAGCACTTGGAGGAAACCAGCGCAGACATGGGGAGAATGTGCAAACTCCACACAGACGGGGACCTGAGACCGGAATTGAACCCAGGTCCCCTGTCATTCATTACGATCATGACTGATCTGCAAATTCAATATCCTGATCCTCCCCCCTCCATCATCCCCCATATCCCTCAATCCCATTAGCTGGGAGGCCATGTGACAAGGCTGGAACTGGATTTGGCTGTGATCCTCCAGTGGTTGAATACCTGAATGCACTCATTATTTAATGGACGGTTCTGCCCTGTGTTTAGGCCGTTACTGGGAGACAGTTGAAAGGTTAAAGATCAACCAGTTCTACGGGGCCCCCACAGCGATCCGACTCTTGCTGAAGTATGGAGATACATGGGTGAAGTCCCACGACCGGTCCTCACTGAAGATGCTGGGGACAGGTGAGTACGTCAGAACCGTGTGCGTCCTGGGCCATTGAAGGCTGTGCTGAGAAATGTTAACCTGTTCTGGGAAGGTGCTGAAGGTGGGGAAGGCACTAACACATGCTTCTCCCCATTACACTGATCTCACATTGATCATAAAGGATATCATTAAACTAGAAAGAGTTCAGAAAAGATTTACCAGGATGCTGCTGGAACTTGACGGAGTTATAAGGAGGGGCTGGATAGACTGGGACTTTTTTCTCTGGAGTGTAGGAGGCTGAGGGGTGATATTATAGAGGTCTATAAAATAATGAGGGGCACAGATCAGCTAGATAGTCAATTTCTTTTTCCAGAGGGCATACGTTTAAGGTGAGAGGGGAGAGATACAAAAGGGTCCAGAGGGACAATTTTTTCACACAGAGGGTGGTGAGTGTCTGGAACGAGCTGCCAGAGGTAGTGGTAGAGGCGGGTACAATTTTGTCTTTTGAAAAGCATTTGAACAGTTAGATGGGTAAGATGGGTATAGAGGGATACGGGCTAAACGCAGGCAATTGGGACTAGCTTCAGGGTTAAAAAACTGGGCAGCATGGACAAGTTGGGCCAAAGGGCTGGTTTCCATGCTGTAAACCTCTATGATTCTATCTCCCAGATAAGGTGTCTGGTAGTGGATTGTTTGCCAACACTTGTGACTCTGAATGTGGACAGAGGGACAGAAGTAGGCCAAAGGGGGAAGAGATAGCTGATATCTCCTTTCCTCTAACTGGAATTACTGGCAGCTCGCCAGTTGCTCCCTGACCCAGTGTTCCGGAACTGGGACATCATGACCGATATAATCCTTGTCTTCCTGTTACCCAGCTTCTAGAAAGCTCATCCCCAATCGGTCAATGAGCCTGAGAACCATACAGCACAGAAGGAGGCTATTTAATCCATCTAACCTGTGCCAGCTCTTTGAAAAAGATATCCAATTAGTTCCATGCTTTTTTTTTCCTCTTATTGCTACTGATTGCTTCTCCATTTCAAGGAGACGGCACGGTGGCACTGCTGCCTCACAGTGCCAGGGACCCAGGTTCAATTCCCAGCTTGGGTCACTGTCTGTGTGAAGTTTGCATGTTCTCCCCATGTCTGTGTGGGTTTGCCCTGGTTTCCTCCCACTGTCCAAAGGTGTGCAGGTTAGGCGCATTGGCCATGCTAAATTGCCCCTTAGTGTCCCAGGATGCGTAGTTTAGAGGGAATAGCAGGGTAAATATGTGGGGTTAGGGGGATAGGGCCTAGGTGGGATTGTTATCGGCGCAGACTTAATGGGCCAAATGGCCTCCTTCTGCAGTGTAAGGTTTTTCTATTTCTATGTAAGTGTTATCCAACTCTCTTTGGAAAGATGTCGTTGAATCCATCACCCATTCAAGCAGTGCATTCCACATTGTAACAGTTAACAATAAAACTCATCAGGAACTCACCAAGACTCCTTAGGCAGCACCTTCCAAACCCGCGACCACCACCATCTAAAAAGGCAAGAGCAGCAGATACCTGGGAACACCACCACCTGATGGTTCCCCTCCAAGCCACTCGCCATCCTGACTTGGAAATATATCCCCATTCCTTCACTGTTATTGGGTCAAAATCCTGGCACTCCCTTCCTAACAGCACTTTGGTGTACCCTAGTACCTCGGGCAACTAGGGATGGGTAATAAGTGCTGGCCTAGCCAGTGATGCTCATATCCCATAAAATGTATTTGAAAAAAGATTCTCATCACAACACTTGCTGTTTTGACAATTACGTTAAGTGTTTGTTACAAATAATAAAAACAGTTATTCCTTATTTATCCAATTAAAACCCGCTAAAACATTTGTTCCATCTCCCCTTAACCGTCACTACTTTAATAACAACAATCCCAGTTTCACCAGTCTTTCTGCATCATCGAGGTTCCTTATCTCTGGAACGCTCGGGTAAATCTCTGCAGCCAGTCCTTGACATTCCTTCTGAATTCCATCACTGGGCACAATATTCCAGCTCCTAACCAGTATTTTTGAAAGATTTAGTACATTTCCTGTTCCAGAATTCAGTGACTAGGGTCTCGTTTCATGCATTCATTTGGCAAAGAATGGAAATGAGCTTCCTTGCTCTGTTTGACAGTTGGAGAGCCCATCAACTCGGAGGCATGGCACTGGTATTACAACGTTGTTGGAGATGGTAGATGTCCAGTGGTGGATACTTGGTGGCAGACAGGTAAGAGGGTAAAGCCAATGTGGGCACATTATTGTAGATACCATGTAATTAACACCATGACCTAGTGAGCATGGTGTTTAACACTGGGGCGGGTCTGTTCAAATATTAAATTGTTCTGCATTTTAAGTTTAAGCTTTTTTTCAGGGTCACAGGTAGTCTTAAATTAACACTGCAATGAAGTTACTGTGAAAATCCCCTAGTCACCACAGTTGGGCCCCTGTTTGGGTACAGTGAGGGGGAATTTAGCATGGGTCAATGTGCCTAACCAGCATGTCTTTCAGACTGTGGGAGGAAACCAGAGCACCCGGGGGAAACCCACGCAGACATGGGGAGAGCGTGCAGACTCCACACAGACAGTAACCATGCTGGGAATCAAACCTGGACCCCCAACGCTGTGAGACATCAGTGCCAACCACTGTGTTACCTTGTATTTGATCATATGAGTCTGTTTACTATTGACGTTCACTGTGCTTGATTAATTAAACCTGGGTGTGGACTCAGAGAAAAGTAAGCAAAGCTGCCGGAAGAACTGGAAGCCACAGTTGTAAGCGCGGAGGAGACATTTTAAAGTTTTGGACAAAGCATTGTGAATAAAACTTGTCCCACACACAGAAATCTCTGAATAGGTCCAAGATATAAACTGTCCGACAAAATAACAAGGATGCTGGAGAGATGTTTCAGTGTATCCTGTACCTTTCTGGACCGCTGGAGGCAGGGAGGATTGGAATGTATGTTCACATGCACCAATCCAACCATCCTCGATCTGGGATCTCAGCCGTGTTGCTGATGAAAGAATTGAATGAAGAGCGAACACATCATTATAAGGCAGGAGCACCGATCAGAGGCAGATTCTCCCTGGTGCTACATCTTAGGCTGTGACCAGCACTGCCGCAAGCTACATTCTTAATGAAAGAAAAACCTGCATTGTTAGAACACCATGTAAAGACCTCAGGATGCCCCCAAGTCTTTACAGCCACTTTTCACTGTGATAGTAGCCATTTTCATCTGGCAGCCAATTTGTGCACAGCAAGCTCCCACAAGGCACAGTGTTAGAATGGCCAGAAAATTTGTTTTTGTCTTGTCGATGGAGTGGATAAATATTGAGGATGAACTTACCAGCTCGTTGTATAGATCATTGTTGCTACAGTTCTAAGTAGTGAGGTGTGGGCGGCACGGTGGCACAGTGGTTAGCACTGCTGCCTCACAGCCTCAAGGATCCGGGTTCGATTCCTAGCTTGGGTCACAGTCTGTGCAGAGTCAGCATGTTCGCCCCGTGCCTGCATGGATTTCCTCTGGGCGCTCTGATTTCCTGAGTCCAAAAGACATGCTGGTTAGGTGCATGGGCCATACTAAATTCTCCCTCAGTGTACCTGAACAGGCGCTGGTGACTGGGGATTTTCCCAGTAACTTCATTGCAGTGTTAAAGTAAGCCTACTTGTGACTAATAATTAAACTTTAAAACTGATTCACACATCTGAAGAGTGGTCAGTGTAAGGGTGAATAAAGAGAGAGAGAAACGTGATACTGCTCAAAAAAAGAGATATACTGTTGAAGTTTTTGAACTTGTATTCATCAGGTATTGCACTTTTTTTGAATTAAACAGAAGTATGGGGGCAGTAGTTCCCTGGTGAATTCCCAAACAACAACGCAACTGATCAAAGTTCACTTGCCAACCAATCAGCACCCTCTTTTCATGCAACATAAATTGTTTACCTTTTGAAATTTGACATTCTTGCGTCTATCCTGGTAAGCGCAAGATCTTTGACATCAGAACCATTTTTTTTCAATATTCATGTTCTTCACTACCAAGAGAGAGACTGTTCAATTATGTGTGACTGTTGGTCTTGTGATCTCCATATCGTGCGCTATTAATGATGTAACGGAAACTTCCTGAGCTTCCCAGACTGATCAGTAACCACGTGGAGCTATTGGTTTGGCATGGCGTCTGGGAAAGTCGAATGCAAAGCCTGACTGAGTTGAGATACACAACCCAGCTATAAAACGCTGCAGTCTGGGCCATCTGTGTACTGCGATCGAAAACCACTTCCGCAGCTGTGGGTGCAGCTGTTGCTGCCACTGAGGTTATTGACTTTAAAGAGAACATAAGAACATAAGAAATAGGAGCAGGAGTAGGCCATCTAGCCCTTTGAGCCTGCCCCGCCACTCAGTAAGATCATGGCTGATCTGTCGTGTCTCAGTTCCACTTTCCTGCCTTCTCTCCATAACCCTTAATCCCCTCGCTTATCAAAAACCATTCAACCCGTGTCTTAAAAATATTTAGTGAGGCAGCCTCCACCACTTCAACGGGCAGAGAATTCCAGAGATTCACCACCCTTTGAGTGAAGAAGTTCCTCCTCAACTCCGTTCTAAACTGCACCCCCCCCTTTATCTTGAGGCTGTGCCCCCTAGTCCTACTATCCTTTCTGAGCAGGAAGAGTCTCTCCACCTCTATCCTATCCATCCCATTCATCATCTTATACGTCTCAATGAGATCTCCCCTCATTCTTCTAAACTCTAACGAGTACAAGCCTAGTTTATTCAGCCTCTCCTCATAGCTCAACCCCCTCAACTCCGGTATCAGCCTAGTAAACCTCCTCCGCACTCCCTCCAAGGCCAAAATATCCTTGCGTAAGTGCGGCGACCAAAACTGTAAACAGTACTCCAGCTGCGGCCTCACCAGTGCCCTGTACAGTTGCAGCAAGACCTCCCTACTTTTATATTCAGTCCCCCTCGCTATGAAGGCCAGCATCCCATTCGCCATCATCCACACAGAAAAAAGGTGCCTGGCAAGTTCCTTGGAAAAAGAAGAGCCTGAAGATCTTGTCGTATGATATTCTTGCATCTGGTTTGTTGGTTGGTGTCATAGAATCCTATAGGGCAGAAGGAGGCCATTTGGCCCATTAAGTCTGCACTGACCACAATCCCACGCAGGCCTTATCTCCACTAGTCCTTCTGACACTAAGGAGCAATTTAGCATGGCCAATCCACCTAACCCACACATCTTTGGACTGTGGGAGGAAAATGGAGCACCCGGAGGAAACCCATGCCGACATGGGGAGAACGTGCAAATTCCACACAGACAGTAACCCAAGCTGGAAATTGAACTCGGGTCCCTGGCGCTGTGAGGCAGCAGTGCTAACCACTGTATTACCATGTGTTGTACACGGACTGCTACATGTGGAGTCAAACCTTATGGCTGTCTGTGCCAGCAGCAGCAATGAGGAAAAGAGTCAGTGAATCTGTTGTGTGAGGGAGGTGGTTGTTGTTTTGAGAGAGGAACGTTCACCAGGATTCCAGATATATCTCCTGTTCTCCAAAAGGAATAGTAAGATCACGGAGGATTACAGGTTTAAAAAAAAAGTGCAGTTTAAGCTTAAGTATAAAAGTAAAATGATGATGTGAGAGACTAAGAGTAAGGCAATGGAAGTGACTGTTTGAAAAGTTGCAATTGTTACAAAAACACCTCACTCCTTTCCTTTGGTGTCTTGTTGGGATGTGGCTCCAAGAATCCTGGCTGCCCTTTGGCTGCAGTCATATGTGGGAACTGTGTGTGGAGTTGCTTATGCTTCCGGTGTTGTGTTGGGGGGGGAAGGGATGAAGTGGAGGGGTTACCCGTTCAAAGGCACTCAGTGCCTGATTGAAGGACCCAGAATCAAGAGAGGAGAGAGGCCCACTGAGAACCACTACCCATCCAGGTCTTTCTGCCAATCCCTTTCTCCCTCTGTGACCCCTGGGTCTCTCACTGATCCAGGGGTGGGTGCATTGTCACCCCCCATTGATGCTGACAGTAGTGAGGAGCGGTTGGCCTCTGATTGGCTGGAAGCCCTTGGGGTGTGGGGATGAAGGCGGGACCTCCACCTCCAGGGTCCCTGATTCCAGGGAAGCCCCTTTGCTTATTGCTTAAGTGCCTGAACACTGGCATGACATCCTCAAAGGGGAGGATGTCTCAACCAAAACGCTGGCACCTCTGACGGCACAGTGCTCCCTCAGTACTGAACTAGGAATATTCATCGGGGTCATGAACCTATTGGCTAAAGTCAAGGAGACTCCTCCATCACTGAATCCGCATATCTACCTGACTCGTAGCCATACCCTCATGGCTACTCAGCCTGAGGGGTGCCACTGCACTTGGGAAGAAAGTTTCTTGGTAACTCTCCCTTGCCCTGGCAGTAACTGCAACTATCAGCATTAATGAAATAAAGACTCACATTTCTATAGCACCTTTCACAAACATGGTACCCCAAAATGCTTCACTGCCAAATAGTGGAGTAGTTTTGAAGTAGTCACTTGGTAGTACAGGATTTGAGTATCGCTGAAAAAAGAGACATACTGTCAAAACTTTTCATCTTGTACTCATCAGAACAGCTACACATGGTAAAACAACACTAAAGGGAACGACAATTCATACTGCATGAGAAGAGAGTACTGATTGGTTGGCAATGGAATCTGGTGGAGAATATTGCTGTATTATCTATGCCAACACCTCTGCCAATCAGAGTTCAACCAATCAGCACTCTCTTCTCATGCAGTAAGAATTGTTGTTCCTTTTACTGTTGGCTTATCTTGCACTGATGAGTGCAAGATGAAAAGCTTCGATAGTATGTCTCCTTTATCAACAATACTTTTGATGTGTTCATTGAAGTGTATTGTAAGAAATACATCATTTGCACACAGCAGGATCCCACAAACAGCAACATGACAATGATTGGATAGCCTGTTTTCTGTTGATGTTGACTGAGGTTAAATATTGGCCAAGATATTGGGGAATGTCTCCATTGTTCTACTTCCAAATAGTGGAGGTTCTTTTATGTCTTCCTGAGCTAGTAGGCAAGACGTTGGTTTAATGTCTCATCTGTTGGCAGTGCCATCCATCAGATGAGCATTCTGCCAGTATGGCAGTGCAGTGTCAGCCTAGATATTCAAGTTTCTGGTGTAGGACTTGAAAGCACACTCAGAGGTGAGAGCGCAGAGGGTGCTGAGCGAAAGTGATCGGCCTCTCAGAGTGTGGAACTGCCAATAAAATCCACAAACCCTGGAACAAGATGGGGTTTGTCAATGACGTCTAGAAAACTGTCACTGCAAACAGAGCTACATCTGTCAGAACCATGTTCTGAGGTGATGATGTGAGTTGAAGGTTCTTCAGAATATTGCAGAGACCTTGGTGTCTCACACAGCTGCTTGGAATGATTCACCGCCTGTTTCCTGATGAGGAAGGTTTGTGATCTTTTTCAGAGACCGGTGGTATCTGTATAGCCCCTCGTCCTGCCAGCAGAGATGCAAAGATTGTCCCTACCATGGCGATGAGGCCTTTCTTTGGGATAGAACCCGTACTCATGGACGAGCAGGTAAGTAGAATATCTCCTTTCTCCTTTCGCCTCACCTCACCTCACCCACCTTCTTGTCTGAGGAGGTCAGATGGTCCGAACTGGAGAAGTCCCTTTACATTTGGAGTTGGGAATATAGTGTGTTTGGATCTGGTCAGGATTCTGTGGGAATATGCAGGATATTCAGTGTGGAATTACAATCCTGGTTTCTCTTCTAGTAAGGGGAGTGTGGGGTGTGGGAAAGGGCATCGGGAGTGAGTTTTTCCCTCAGAATTAAGCGATTTCCATTTGTCTACCAGCAATGGGTCATCCCCAGTCGTGGTCAAGTGGTTAAGAGCCTAGTGGAGCCTGATGGTTCCAGAGAATTACCTCAAATATACAGCATAGACACAGCCCAACCAGTTTGATTTGATTTGATTTATTATTGTCACATGTAATAACATCCAGTGAAAAGTATTGTTTCTTGCGCACTGTACAGGCAAAGCATACTGTTCATAGAGAAGGAAAGGAGAGAGTGCAGAATGTAGTGTTACAGTCATAGCTAGGGTGTAGAGAAAGATCAACTTAATGCAAGGTAAGTCCATTCAAAAGTCTGACAGCAACAGGGAAGAAGCTGTTCTTGAGTCAGTTGGTACGTACCTCAGATTTTTGTGTCTTTTTTCCAAAGGAAGAAGATGGAAGAGAGAATGTCTGGGGTGCGTGGGGTCCTTAATTATGCTGGCTGCTTTGCCAAGGCAGCAGGAAGTGTAGACAGAGTCAATGGATGGGAGGCTGGTTTGTGTGATGGATTGGGCTACATTCATGACATTTTGTAGTTCCTTACGGTCTTGGGCAGAGCAGGAGCCCATACCAAGCTGTGATACAACCAGAAAGAATGCTTTCAGTGGTGCATCTGTAAAAGTTGGTGAGAATCGTAGCTGACATGCCAAATTTCCTTAGTCTTCTGAGAAAGTAGAGGTGTTGGGCTTTTTTAACTATAGTGTCAGCATGGGAGGGGCCAGGACAGGTTGTTGGTGAACTGGACACCACTTTGTCCCCATTGATGTAGACAGGGGCATATTCTCCTTTACGCTTTCTGGAGTCAATGACACTCTCTATTGTTTGTGCTGGTCTTTAAACTTCATGAGTTCTCATTCCATCTGCCTCATCTCAGTAGATCTTTTTATTCCTGGTTCTCTCAGATACTCATCTGATTTCCTCTGTTCACCCATTTCTTGACAAGGAAGAATTTTGAGACCTGCTAACTCTGTCTCGTCTTCTGCAGCCACTTTCTGTAATTTTAATTTCCACTCCAATTCTCTTCCTGCCCCCAGTGGTGCACTAAGGCAGACTTTTGTCTGTTCCCATAGCTCGTAATTCCCCGAACAGGTCACAGGTCTGTCACCAGATGGGCGCGGTGGAATAGTGGTTCCACTATTCCGCCTCACAGTGCCAGGGACTCGGGTTCGATTCCTGGCTCGGGTCGCTGTCTGTGTGGAGTTTGCACATTCTCCCCATGTCTGCGTGGGCTTCCTCTGGGTGCTCCGGTTTCCTCCCACAGTCCAAAAATGTGTGGACGAGGTGGATTGGCCATGCTAAATTGCCCTTTAGTGTCAGAGAGACTAGCTAAGATAAACGCATGGGGTTGTGGGGATACGGCATGGGTGGGATTGTGGTTGGTGCATACGTGATGGGCTGAATGGCCTCCTTCTGCATTGTAGGATATTATGATCTATGATCAGGGGCTTATAGGTTGAGGGGCGCCACTGTGCATCAAGCGTGGCTGACCAGGAGTCTTTACCGATAGCTATTAGCGCTTTTGGAAGGATTTGCAAGTTGACAAAAATCAAAGGACGGAACTTTACCGGCACACATGCCCTCGGATCGGCTCGCAGAACAGCTTTCTCTGTTGGCCAAAGGCCTTGCGAGCCTTGAGTGGGCAAGATGGTAAAATTCTGGTCAACCTGTTTGCCCGTGTTATGTACCTTGGCCATCCTTGGCCATCAGGTC
Source organism: Carcharhinus amblyrhynchos (assembly GCF_965287045.1). Classification (NCBI taxonomy): domain Eukaryota; kingdom Metazoa; phylum Chordata; class Chondrichthyes; order Carcharhiniformes; family Carcharhinidae; genus Carcharhinus; species Carcharhinus amblyrhynchos. Next base: position 10,989,706 of record NC_137337.1, read on the forward strand.
CTGATGTGGGACTCGAACCTGGAATATTTGCCTCACAGGTAGGGATGCTACACACTGAGTCACTAGAACTCCGTAAATTTAATTCAGGGGCCTTAGATTTGATTTCCGAATTGTATTGACTATTGTTCTGTCTGTGTTCCAGGGTAGAAGATTAGAAGGCAACGAAATCGCTGGGTCCCTCTGCATCGCACAACCTTGGCCTGGAATGGCTCGAACTATCTACAACGACCACGAGAGATTTGTGAACACGTATTTTAAAACTTACCCCAGTAAGTGGATGTGTTGTGTTGATACCAAGGCCGACTAGAAATGGGATTTTCACAGTAACTTCGTTGCGGTATTAATTAAGCCTACTTGTTACACTAATAAATAAACTTCAGAATTCATTCCAGGGATGTGGGACTTTAGTTATGCGATGAAATTGGAGAAAGTTGGGTTGTTCTGCTTAGTAAGAAGTCTCACAACACCAGGTTAAAGTCCAACCAGTTTATTTGATAGTAAACCCACTAGCTTTTGGGGTTTGCCCCTTCGTCAGGTGAGTGGAGAGCTCTGGTCTCAGACAGAGCATATAACAGCACAGACAGATGTCTGAGACCAGAGCTCTCCACTCACCTGACAAAGGGGAAAACCCCAATTGCTTGTGGGTTTACTATCTAATAAACTGGTTGGACTTTAACCTGGTGTTGTGAGACTTCTTACTGTGTTTACCCCAGTCCAACGCCGGCATCTCCACGTCATTGTTCTCCTTAGAACAGAGAAGGCTGAGGGGAGATTTAACAGAGGCCTTTAGAATTATGAAGGGTTTTGATAGAGTAAATGAAGAGGAATCTTGTTGTCAGAGAGAGGAGGTAGATGTAAGATAATTGACTAAAGAAACCTGGGGTTGGAGAGATGAGGAGGAATTTGTTAATTGTTGTTATGGCCTGGAATGTACTCGATGTAACAGTGTGGAGACAGATTCAATAGTAACTTTCAGAATGGAGTTGGATACATAACTGAAAAGGATCACTTACAGAGGAGTGTAGTCCTTGCACAGTCACTATGGGCCGAACGGCCACCTTCTGCTCTGTACAGTTCAGTGCTAAGCTCCAGTGTGAAGTTGGCTGCTCATGAACCATGCCTCATTTGCCTATCTTTAAATCAAAGAAGGAGAACATTGAAGGACTGAGGGCGGAGAACAAGGACCTGGTCGTATCTTCAAAATACAGAAAGGCGGCAGCAGTATATTTAACCGAGCACAGCATCTGTTAGCTCCTGGAGGTGGTTGCCGAGGGAAACACAGTTTAAAAAAAGCTAATTTATTAATGTCACAAGTCGGCTTATATTAACAGTGCAATGAAGTCATTGTGCAAATCCCCACGTCGCCACACTCCGGCGCCCGTTCAGGTACACAGAGGGAGAATTTAGCAAGGCCAATGCGCCTAACCAGCACATCTTTCAGACTGTGGGAGGAAACCGGAGCACCCGGAGGAAACCCCACACAGACACGGGGAGAATGTGCAAACTGCACACAGACAGTGACCCGAACCAGGAATCAAACCCAGATCCCTGGCATTGTGAGGCAGCTGTGCTAACCACTGTGCCACCAGAGGGGAGAGACAGAAGGAAGTAGCACAAGCTGTTCATCATCAATAAACACATGCGTCTCTCCTGCGGCAGTCAGGACTCCTGATATAGAAACTACTTTGATCCAGGATAATGAGTTCAGACCTGGTGACTCTGTTGACCTCTCTGTGTGTCAGCGAAGGGTCAGTTACAATTGGAGGTGAACTGAGCAGCATTGTAAGTGGGATTTGGACAGGGTACTTAGTCTCTGTAGAGGATGTTGGACGAGCTGAAAGGTGACAAGCCCACTCGACAAAGCAAAGCTGTCACTCGACGTTGTTAATATCTCCCTCTCAAGGCCAGCTGGCTGGCTCCGATCCTCCGGAGAATTGGCTTCAACCTGATTTATTGGAAAAGTAAAGGAATTGCATTCCGGTTGGAGCATTTATGATTGGGAGGATGCACGGAGCAGTTACTGGTGTGGGTTTCAAAAGTCCAGTCATTGAATAGGGCAGTGTAGATGGAGGTCAGTCAGCCCATCGAATTGGTGCTAGCTCTTTCAAAGAGCAATCCAGTTGGTACCACACCCTTGCAATTTTATTTTCCTTCAAGTCTTTATCTAAATGCCTTTTGAATGCTACTATTGAATCTGTTTCCAGCACGCTAACAGCCAGTGAATCCAAACCCCAAGCATTCATCAAAAGAATGTTGGAAATAGTTTTAAATCAGTTGTGCCTCTCCATATTTAGGAATCAAAGACCCTTTGAACAGGAGGCCATTCAGCCTATCGAGCCTGCATCGGCAACAATCCCAGCCAGGCTCTATCCCCATAACCTCATGTACTTACCCTGCTAATCCTCCTAAGAGACAATTTGGAATGGCCAATTGGCCTAAACCGCACATTTTTCAGCTGTGGGAGGAAACTGGAGCACCTGGAGAAAACCCATGCAGACACGGGGAGAATTTCACACAGTCACCCTAGGCTGGAATCGAACCCGAGTTCCTGGCGCTGTGAGGCAGCAATGCTAACCAAAGTGCATCATATGCATCAGTGCGCATGTGCAGCTACCATCTTTGTAAGAGGCAATGTGCAACAGTATGCAAGTGCGGATGCCATCTTTGTTGGGGGCAATGTGCAGCAGTGTGCATGCGTGGATGCCATCTTTGTAGGGGGCAATGTTTCGATGAGTAGGAGGAGCTTGTTTCCCATTGTTCAAAATAGAGGCAACTTGTCCATCGAAATGCATCAACCCACTGACCCTCAGTTACCCTGGTCTTATTGATGAGGCAGTGGCAGTGAGAAGAAAAAATTGGTTCTAATCTTAATCCTTCTGATGCAGGGGACAAAATGACTATCAGTGAGTGAAACCAGGTGGATCAGAACAGACTGTCCACCCTTCCTTCCGGATTACCTGAAGCATTGATTTGTGGGCATTGGGTTAATCTGTCCTGACATTGGAGTCATGACACACACTGCGCTAACTGGTTCCAACTGGGGTTACCAGTAAGGCCAGGAAATAGCTGTCAGCAGTGGGGGTGTGGCGGGGGGGAAGGAATCCAGCTTTTGGGCTCTCCACTCTGACCCCTGTCCATTGAATTCTGCTAGAAGGTACAGCCCTGAATCTCATGGATTCTCCCAGTCTCATGCTGTAAGGTCACTAGGAGGTCAGCAGGGTTCTCCCAATAAAGGAGAAGTCACTGGACTTTAACTAATCTTCTGCTGGACAGCCCTTGGCAGGAACTCCAGACACGGATCTGCAGATATCCGCATTAAGGGAATATACTCATCCATGGTATTCTCTTCTACAACCTTGTGCCAACTTAATGTCTTATCCAGTTAAGGTTAAGAGAAATGGGTGATGGATATTAATCACCTGTTCCTATTTCTTTGGTCTTATGGTATAGGGGGTGGCTGGGACACTGGGATGTGCCCAAGGAGAGGTGTGAGAGTGAAGTCCTTCAACTCTCTCAGCAAAGAAAAGCTCTATCTTGGTTTCTGCTTCACCAATTGGATTGAGTCCAAAGTGTTTCACTGAGCCATATAAGGAGATATTATGGGACCGATACCTTTGCCAAAGAGGCAGATTTCAAGGAGCCTCTTAAGAAGCAGAGTAGTCTCAGTAAAGAATTTCAGAGTTCAGGGCTTGGGCAGCTTAAGGCATTACTATCAGTGGTGGAACAGTGAATGGAATAGTGCAGAATTTTGGCGACTTGCAGATTTGAATGTTGTTTCAGTGAAAGGGAGGGAGAGATTTGAGAAAAGGCATGAGAATTTTATAATTGAGGCATTTCCTGTCTTCCATCGAACATCTAAGCATTATCAACCCTTCTGGTCATGCGATTGGGTGAGGGATTCGGAGGCAACCATTAGATTGCATGGCACAGTGGTTAGCACTGCTGCCTCACAGCGCCAGGGACCCAGGTTCAAGTCAGGCCTCAGGTGACTGTATGGAGTTTACGCGTTCTCCCCGTGTCTGTGCGGGTTTCCTCTAAGTGATCTGGTTTCCCCCCACAATCCAAAAATGTGCTGATTAAGTGAAGTGGCTAATGCCTAATTGCCTCTTAATGTCCAAAGATGTGGAGGTTAAGGGGATTGGCCATGGTAAGTTGCCCTTTAATATCCAAAAATGTGTAGGTTGGGAGGATTGGCCAAGCTTAATTGCCCCTTAATGTCCAAAGATGTGTAGGTTAGGGGGAATGGCCATGGCAAATGTGTAGGAATAGGTTGAAGGGAGCACCTGGGAGGCGTGGCTTTTTCAGAGAGTCAAATGCAGACTCGGTGGACTGAATGGCCTCTTTCGGCACTGTAGGCATTCTACGGAATGTAAACCCTAAGCAGGAATCGGTGCCTCAGAGGACAAGAGAAGGAATAAGTTTTAAACTATTAATTAAAAGCGCAAAAAAGGATTTCTGAGGCATTTGTCCCCCCTGTTCTGTGCAGACTGTTTCTTCACGGGAGATGGAGCTTACAGATCTGAGGAGGGATATTATCAGATCACAGGCCGACTGGACGATGTCATCAACATCAGTGGTCACAGGCTGGGGACAGCAGAGATTGAAGGTGCTGTGGTAAGCAGAACAGGCTGACCTTTATTATGACTATGTTTTTTAATTCTTGGGATGTGGACAAAACGCCAGCATTCGAGTGGCCCTGAGGTGGTGGTGAACCTACCTGATAATTACTTCCTCCGCCACTTCAGAGGAAAGTTGCAAGTTGGCCAGATTGGTTTCGACTGTCACACCTCAACCAGGGTCAAGTCAGCTGTTTTCCTGAAGGACATGGACAAGTTTTTTTTCACTCTCTGACAGCACTGTGGGTGTACCTACATCCCATGGACTGCAGCAGTTCACGAAGACAGCTCACCACCACCTTCTCGAGGGCAAATAGGGACAGGCAATAAATACTGAACTGGCCAGCGACACCCTCAACCCCTGAATGTTTTAAAGAAACAATCCTTGGCCACTTCTTTTTAAATTTCTACTTTTGATTTAGTTTGAAAACTAAATTCAGACTGGGCCTGGTAGGATTTGAACTCATATACTTTGGTTTTCGGTGTGAGGCAATGGCACACTCTCACCATTGTTTTGGGGGAGGTGGGGGGGTCATTGTCAATCTCAAATTCTCCAAGATGACATTTGCACAGACCATATCCAGAGCAAATATCCCTTCTCTTTAGGGGGGCCTAAATTTAACATGAACGGGGCTATTTTTATGGGCCTGGATTGGACATTGTGGTCGGCAGTTTGGCAGACCAGAGGTCTGTGCCCAGTTGACTCTCTGGCCACTGTCATATTGGTTGGGGCCTTCTTATAGTGGTCTCTGCGGCAGCCTGACATGAACAAAGCTTTAATTTTAAGATTGATTGATTGGAGGCTCTTGTGCCTGTTTCATAGAAGTCATAGAAACCCTACAGTGCAGAAGGAGGCCATTTGGCCCATCAAGTTTGCACCAACCACAATCCCAACTAGGCCCTATCCCCACATATTTACCCACCAATCCCTCTAACCGACACATCCTGGGACACTAAGGGACAATTTATCATGGCCAGTTAACCTAACCCGCACATCTTTGGACTGTGGGAGAAAACCGGAGCACCCGGAGGAAACCCACGCAGACACAGGAAGAATGTGCAAACTCCACACAGACAGTGACCCAAGCTGGGAATCGAACCCAGGTCCCTGAAGCTGTGAAGCAGCAGTGCTAACCACTGTGCTACCGTGCCACCCGGGATTCAGATCAGGATTACTACTTTTATTCACCCTGGATGGTGCTTTGAGTTGCGCAGCCTTGGACTGATGTGTCCAGGCCTCGAGCTGCCTAAACCGAGAATGTTTAATCTGACAGCCAAATAAAACCACTGACTCCGGGATTTCTCTGAACTTTCAGAATCAACACCTAGCTGTAGCAGAATCTGCGGCAATCGGATGTGCCCATGAAGTCAAGGGTGAAGGTAAGGGCAACCATAAGAGTTAGGAGCAGAATTAGGCCACTCAGCCCATCAAGTCTGCTCCGCCTTTCAATCATGGCTGATATTTTTCTCACCCCAATTCTCCTATCTTTTCCCCATAACTCTTGATCCCCTTATTAATCAAAAACCTATCTATAACTGTCTGAAAGACACTCAGTGACCCGGCCTCCACAGCCTTCTGCGGCAAAGATTCCCACAGATTCACCACTCTCAGGCTGAAGAAGTTCCTCCTCATCTCTGTTTTAAAGGATCGTCCCTTTAGCCTGAGGTTGTGCCCTCTGGATCTAGTTTTTCCTGTAAGTTTCAATAAGATCCCCCCTCATCCTTCTAAACTCCAATAAGTCCAGACCCAGAGTCCTCAATTGTTCCTCACACGACAAGCTCTTCATTCCAAGGATCATTCTTGTGAATCTCCTCTGGACCCTTTCCAAGGCCAGCACATCCATCCTCAGTTACGGCGCCCAAAAATGCTCACAATATTCCAAATAGGGTCTGACCAAAGCTTTATACAGCTTCAGAAATACATCCCTGCTCTTGTATTCTAGTCCTCTTGATATGAATGCCTTCCTAACTGCCAACTGAACCTGCACATTAACCTTAAGAGCATTTTCAATAATGATTCCAAGTCCCTTTGTGCTTCTGATTTCCGAAGCATTTTCCCCATTTAGAAAAGCCTGCATTGTGGCCTGACTCAGCTCTGAAGCTCCTGTTCTCAGAAGCGGGGAAGAGAGTAGTGTCAGAATGAGAAAACCTCTGAGCAACTTACCCCAGCCATCTTTCCCTTCTCACAAACCAAGGTTTTGACACTCCTGTCACAATCAGGAGTGAATCCAGTTTAGTTTTTGAATGTTTCAGCCAATTCGGCAAGTCCATGTCTTGGAGCGTAAGAGAATAACCCAATATTCTTGCTTCTTTTCTCAGGGTCCTATGTCTTCATTGTTTTAAAGGATGGGATCGTCACTGCAGAGGACGTCATCAATAAGGAACTCAAGGATATTGTCTCTCAGAAGATTGCCAAATATGCAGCTCCTGATCATATCCAGGTAGTGAGCTGGTCTGGTGTGAATCCAAATGTGCTTGTGTGCACTGGAGGGAAGGGACAGGAAATGTCTCCAGAGAGATATCTGTCCCAAATAGGGTCTGACCAAAGCTTTATACAGCTTCAGAAATACATCCCTGCTCTTGTATTCTAGTCCTCTTGATATGAATGCTAACGCTGCATTTGCCTTCCTAACCTGCCAGCTGAACCTGCATGTTAACCACGCTCTCCTTGATAATAAGCCTGGGGACTGTCCATGAAGAATACCCATGGGATGTCAATGGAACCTGGACAGTGCAGTCTAGACAGGTTGTGCATTAGTCCTGCAGTGCTTTGTATCTATCACAGCATCATAGCCTAGTTCCTGTTTCTGTTCCCCTGTAGTTAGAACTTTTAATCCCAGCCACATCACAAAAATGGAAGAAATGCTTTGCAGAATAGTTTGCCAGGGTGGATGAAAAAGCAGATGACCAATTGCCTTTGGTCAGTCACATACACTCTGTAATACACACATTACGGAGCCCATTAGAAAGTCCTCCTGTATTTCAGTGAGTAAATAGATAGTGTAGCTGAAGTCTATGCTCCAGGACATCACTGCAGGAGTTCCACAAGGCAGTGTCCTAGGAGAGAGCTCTGATGATGAGTCAACTAGACTTGAAACGTTGGCTCTATTCTTTCTCCACAGATGCTGTCAGACCTGCTGAGACTTTCCAGCACTATTCTGTTTTTATAGAGGTATAGAGGTTTATAGCATAGAAACAGGCCCTTCAGCCCAACTTGTCCATGTCGCTCTTATTTATTTTTTAAAACCCCTAAGCTAATCCCAATTGCCCACTTTTTTTTGTTTCAGATTCCAGCATCTGAAGTTTTTTGCATTTATCTTAGTGTTCTGGGCCCAACCATCTTCAGCTGCTTCATCAGTGACCTTCCTTCCATCGTAAGGTCAGAAGTTGGGATGCTCAGGGATGCTTACACAATATTCAGTGCCATTTGTGAATCCTCATATACTGAAGCCTTTGTCCCGTAAGTTACAGGCAATGACCATCTAAAAAAGAATCAACTAATTCCCCTTGACATTAATTCATTGATAACCATTGTTGAATCCCCCACTATCGACATCCTCGAGGTTACTATTGACCAGAAACTGAACTGGTCCAGCTATTATAAATACGGTGGCTAGAAGAGCAGGTCAGAGCTGGAAATCTGGCCCAAGCAACTCACTTCCTGATTCCCTGAATTATGTCCACCATCTATAAGGCACAAGTCTGTAGTATCATGGAATATTCTCACTAGCACGAATGAGTGTGGCTCTAATAACACTCAAGGAACCTCTCAATATCCAGTCAAAATGTGGCCACTTGATTGGCATCCCACTTACCAGTTTAAACACTCATTCCCTCCAAGACTGATGCATAGTAGCAGCAGTGTGTACCGTCTACAAGATGCACTGCAGCAACTCACCAAGGTTCCTTTGAAAACACTTTCCAAGCCCACAACCTAGAAATACAAGGGCAGTCAGTGCATGCAAGCACTACTGTCTGCAAGTTCCTTTAAAGCCACACACTATCCTGACTTTTTTATTCATTCTTGGGACATGGACATCACTGGCGGGCCAGCATTTATTACCCATCTCTAGTTGCCCTTGAGAAGGTGGTGGTGAGTTGCCTTCTTGAAATGCTAATACAGCTGAGTGGCTTGTTAGACTATTTCAGAGGGTAGAACATTCCAGCGCACTACAGGTCCTTCGGCCCTCGATGTTGCACCGACCAGTGGAACCAATCTAATGACCCTCCAACCTAAACTATTCCAATGTTATCCATATGCCTATCCACTGACCATTTGAACGCCCTTAAAGTTGGCGAGTCCAGAACTGCTGCAGGCAGGGCATTCCACACCCTTACTACCCTCTCAGTAAAGAACCTACCTCTGACATTCGTCCTATAATTACCACCCCTTAATTTAAAGTTATGTCTCCTTGTGTTAGCCATCACCATCCGAGGTAAAAGGCTCTCACTGTCCACCCTATCCAATCCTTTGATCATCTTGTATGCCTCAGTCAGATCACCTTGTAACCTTCTTCTCTCCAATGAAAATAACCTCAAGTCCCTCAGTCTTTCCTCATAAGGCCTTCCCACCATACCAGGCAACATCCTGGTAAACCTCCTCTGCACCCTTTCCAATGCCTCCACATCTTTCTTATAATGCGGTGACCAGAACTGTACACAATACTCCAAGTGCGGCCGCACCAGAGTTTTGTACAGTTGTAACATGACCTCACGGCTCCGAAATTCAATCCCTCTACCAATAAAAGCTAACACACTGTACGCCTTCTTAACAACCTTATCAACCTGGGTAGTTGAGAGTCAACCACATTGCTGTAGCTCTAGAGTCACATGTAGGCCAGACCAGGTAAGGAAGACAGGTTTCCTTCCTGAATGGACATGAGTGAACTAGATAGGTTTTTTTGACAATTGACAGTGACTTCATGGTCATCAGTAGATTCTTAATTCCAGATATTTTTTATTGAATTCAAATTCTACCATCTGCCATGGCGGGATCTGAACCCATATTCCCTGAGTTTCTGGATTAATAGTCTAGCAATAATCCCAGTAGGCCATCACCACCCCTACTTTGACCTATTTAACTGTTCCTTCATGTCACTGGATCAAAGTCCTGGAACTCTTTCCCGAACAGTACTGTGAGTGTACCTACACCTCGTGGACTGCAGCGGTTCAAGAAAGTGGTCCACAAACAACAAGGAAGTAAATGACTAGGTTTTGGTTGGGGATAAATGTTGGCCAGGTCACCAGGAAAGATTCCCCAGCTCTTCTTTGAATTGTGTCATTGGATCTATATCTACCTGAGACTGAAAGCAGCATCTCAGTTTAATATCTCATCTGAAAACTGTGTATCTGACAGTTCAGCACCCCCACAGCAGTGTGTATGTCAGCCTTGACAATGTATTCAAATCTCCAACGTATGTGGCTTGAAGCTAAAAAACCTTCAGACTTTGAGGTTAGATTGCAACCACTTAGCCAAGGCTGAAACCTACACGGCTTCTATTCAGAGGAAGCAATTACAAGTGTTGTGCCATTAATGTTGCAATTGTTGAGATACACCCAGTGTAGTTCTTTCATTCATTCATGGAACTTGGGTATCCCTGGTAAGCCCAGCAATACTGTCTGCAATAAACCCTCTGATTCAATTAATAAAAGCAAATTACTGCGGATGCTGGAATCAGAAACTAAAAGAGAAAATGCTGGAAAACCTCAGCAGGTCTGGCAGCATCTGTAAGGAGAGAAAAGAGATGAAGTTTCGAGCCCAGATGATCCTTTGTCAAAGCTAAAAGGCACAGAAAGTGAGAGATATTTACACTGGAGGGCGAGGGAATGAAAGATGAGTCATAGCCACAGAAACCAGGGGAAAGGCTGCTAATGGCAGCCCATAGAGAGAATAGGAGGTGTGAATGGCCTTTTCTCAATTTTTTCTCAATCTTACCTGTCTCCCACCCATCCTGCCCTTCCCATATCTTCATCTGTCACAGTTTACCCTCTGAATTCAGCTTCTCAGCCGTTCAGCCATTCACATCCTTTACTTTTTCAACAGACAGATATTAAAAGCCTTTCCCCTTGTTTTTGTGGGCTATGACTCATCTTTCGTTCCCGCTGCAGTATAAATATCTCCCGCTTCCTAAGCCTTTTAGCTTTGACAAAGGATCACCTGGACTCAACGTCAGCTCTTTTCTCTCCTTACAGATGTGGCCAAACCTGCTGAGGTTTCCCAGCTTTTTGTTTGGCTCTCTGAGTCATTTAACTCCCTATTGCACGGTTCTACAAGTTGAGTGAACCTTTTCCTTTTAGTTCTATGCTAATCTTTAAAAAAAATGCCTCTTTGCTCTTTCCTGAATAGGAGAAGCAAAATCAGTGAGACATACAGTAGTTAGCAAATTCAGAAGTCTCATTTTTACCTTATTTTAACAAAATCGTGGGATGTGAACATCCATCCTGAATTGCCCATGGGAGACCTGAGCTTGTGAAAGGAAGAATATGATCATTTTGAAATTGTTGAGAGGATCTAGTTTGCTCTCCAGTGACGTAGGCTGGGGAGTAACTGGGTGTGTGAATGCCAGGGGAAGACAGATTGTCCCCAACAGTTGATTACCTCCCTGGTCCTCACCATTTAGGTTTCTGGGTGCAGAAAGGCTACTCGGAGAGGTTGATTGGGATGCTGCAGCTCCCCAATGAACAGTAGCTTTAATCCCTCGAGAAAGAGCAGGCATGGGTGAAAATCGAGGCATGAGGGTAAACACGACCCATACATGACATAAATCCAGGAATGGGCTGCTCACAAAGGCTCAGGAATGATGTAACTGTCAGGGCAAGTTGGATATTGTGTATGGGAAGTTGAATATTCTGAGGTTTCAACACAGATACCCACGCAATGAGATTAGCTTGTTATTTGAAAGTAACCAAATTACCATAACCACAAAAGTTCATTCTTCCATTGAGAACAGAAGCGTCCTAACTGAAATAAATGCTAAAAGTGTAAAGCAGGTAAGGCAGAGCCCACAGGAGACAAATGTTTCAAAGGGTCTCCAATAACCTGAACTTATTTAACATCTTTAACATTGTAAAGTGCCCCACAGGGGCATTGTCAGACTAAGTTTGAAACAAAAACGCAAGTGTTAACATTTCTGTTCTTGATTTTGGGTTTCCCCTCATGTGCACAGTTTCTGCACCGTGGTTAGCACTGCGGCCTGGCAGCACCAGGGACCTGGGATCAATTCCAGCCTCGTGTCTATCTCTCTGGTGTTGGCACCTTCTCCCCATTGTCTGCATGTGTTTCCTCTGAGAGTTCCAGTTTCCTCCCACAGCCTGAAATATGAGGTGGTTAGGTGCATTGGCCAGGCTAAATTGCCCCTTAATGTCAGCGGGATCGATTAGCAGAGTAAAGATATGGGTTTATGGGGATAGGGCCTGGTTGTTGGTGCAGACTCGATGGGCCAAATGGCCTCCTTCTGCACTGTAGGGATTCTATGATTCTATACCAATCTCACCCTGTCCTGTCTCCATCTCAAATTGTCCTCAAGAGGATGGTGGTGAATTCCACCCTTGGAGAGTCAGAGGTAGCTTGCTCAACCATTTTGGATGGAAGTTGAATCAACCACATTGCAACGTGTCTGAAGTCACAGACTGAGTAAGGATGGCAGACTTCCTATGAGATTAGCAACCATTTAACAACCCAGAAGTTTCATGATTACCAATTTCAATACTATTTTTATTATCCCAGATTTTTAAATTTAATTAATTGGAATTCTCCAACTCATTGAGGTTTAAATTAATTTTGATGAATAAGTAGCCTAGGCCTCAGGAGTACCCGTTCAGTGATGTAACCGTGATATTACACCTGTGTGGGGGTGGCACGGTGGTACAATGGTTAGCACTGTTGCCGCACAGCACCAGGGACGTGGGTTCGATTCCCGGCTCGGGTCACTGTCTGTGTGGAGTTTGCACGTTCTCCCCGTGTCTGCGTAAATTTCCTCTGGATGCTCCAGTTTCCTCCCACAGTCTAAAGATGTAGGTGTGTTGGCCTTGCTAAATTGCCCCTTAGTGTCAGGGGAGCTAGCTAGGGTAAATGCATGGGGTTATGGGGATGGGGCGTGGGTGGGATTCTGGTAGGTGATGACGTGATGGACCGAATGGCCACCTTTTGCACTGTAGGATTCTATGTTACTGCAGTTGTAGATCTCACATTTTTTTCAGTGGGGTCCACGCACGCGCACACACACACACACACAGACACACACACACACACACACGCTAAACCTGAATCCTTCTGGCGTTTCAGATTGTGAAGAGACTTCCCAAAACCCGCTCGGGAAAGATAATGCGTCGAGTGCTGAGGAAGATTGTGGAGAATAAAATCGGTGAACTTGGTGACCTTACCACCCTGGATGACCACACGGCTGTGGAGGAAATTGTCACTGGGCATAAGAGGATCCTGGAAAAGGAAGCTAAAGATTAGCTGGGAGACCTGGTGCGAGGTTTTTAAACAGAGACTGCTTTTATTTTTGTAAGATTAACTTCCAGTGCAACATGTTGTGATCAAAATGACTTCTTGCTCTTAACCACCGTCAGTGTTGGGAGTTATCATCCTGCGTGGTGCTGTATTTCTCTACACCTCTGCAGTTTAACAGTCTGCCTCGTGGTTTGCGGACGTAGAACGGCCACTTCTGAGGGGTAACTTCGGACGCCCAGGAACCAGAGGAGAGACAGTGGAACAAACTGGGGAAAGAGTGTGGTGGCTGAGGCTGTTCCAAGTGTTCATAACTGAGGTATAGCATTTCACACAGACAATACACTGTGTCCAACAAGGGACAATACCAGGATCCAGCCTATTCTTATACCAAAGTCCCTTATGTAATTGTGTACAAGTTGTCCAAATCTTTGAAGATATTGAGAGGACCATGGTCTACGCTGCAGAAATGGCTTCTCTGGCCAATTTGAGAGCAAGTAAGCAACTTGTTTAGCACTTTAGCGTTCCTCTAGCGTCTCAACATGACCCTCTGAGCTATATTTTTCTATTTGACTTTTTTTTAAAAAACATGTTTGCTTAAGTGTGTGCCGTGATTAAAAATCAAGAAAACTTCACTGACAGAAGGTAGAGAAATAGCTTCAACCTCAACAGTCTAGGTTGTCATAGGACAGGCCCAACCCTTCTCATCTCTCCCAGTGGTTTAGACTTTCCCTGGCAATTGCAACATTGCAGGAAACACTGATTGAAACAAAGATATTTTTAGCGAGTCTTATTGACACCAATGGGAATGTGAAGAGCAAGGCAATGACTACCGCAATGATCTTCAGTCTTATTTTTAGCATTTAGTGGCAAAATTATTAATCCACTTCAAAAGTTTCTACTAGATGCAAATTTCAAACCTCTCCTTGAGTATCTGTGAACTGAGAAGAATGGTTTTTTTTACTGTAAATAAAACCAAATTGCTGAAACAGACTTTTTTTGCACATTTATTTTCATTTTCAGCTTAGTTGGTGGAAAGTTTTAGCGATGGGGCGGGGGTCACTTCATCCCAGGAATACAAGTTTTTCTATGCTTTCCTGTTCCCATCACGACAGCAGAGCTGCGAGCAAGAGTGGGATACGTGGGATTTGGTGCCGGCACAGGCTCATAACAGATTTCCTTTCAAACCTGAATTTCACAGAATACTACAGTGCAAAAGAGGCCCTTCAGCCCATCAGCTCTGCACCAATGCTCTGACCTGCCCACCTAATCCCACTTGCCACGACTTGGCCTTGAATATTATGGCGCGTCACGTACTCATTTAGGTGTTTTTAAAAGGATGTCAGGCGACCTGCCTCCACCCCACTCCCAGGCAGCACATTCCAGACCTCAGTTGAGTTGGTGCCCCTGACTCTCCCCCCCCCTTGTTCGTACTCCATGGAGAGAGCAAACCTGGGCTCCAGAGTGAGCCATTAGTTCCCAGACTTCCCAACATCTCAAACCAACTTATCCAGGATTCCGCTGCGTTTAATTAATTGTCATTTACGTGGACTTCTTTGTAAAAACATGAAAGAAAATTTTCAAAGAGACACAAAACGAGGCCGTTCCTTTATTTTAAAAATTATTTAATTCATTTTTTTAAATTCATTTGCGGGACATGGGCATGGCTGGCTGGCCAGCATTTATCGCCCGTTCCGAGTTGTCCTTGAGAAGAAGTGCCTTCTTTAAACACTGATACAACTGAGTGGCTTGCTGGGCCATTTCTGAGGGCAGTGAAGAGTCAATCACATTGTTGTGCCATTGGAGTCACATGTAGGCCAGACCAGGTAAGGTCAGCAGATTTCCTTCTCTAAAGAAGCTAAGTGAGCCCAGATGAGTTTTTCCGACAATCAACAATGGTTTCATGGTCGTCAGTAGATTCTTCATTCCAGGTATTTTTTATTGAATTCAAATTTCACTGTCTGCTGTGGCGGGATTCGAACCTGGGACCCCAACACGTTGGCCGAGTTTCTGGATTAATAGTCTAGTGATAATAGCACTACGCCTCTCTTAATATTAGAAGATTCAGTGAGAGGTACTTTTCCTTTAGACATCAGGGAATGCAGTGATATATAATCTAATCCTGGAGTCAAACTGGGAACGTCAACAACCTCTACGCACTCTATTCCTTCTTTCAGATACCTGAAGAGGGATATGGACTGCGTAGAAGCAACATGCCTTTAGAAGGGTGTCATCTGTCAGCACAGGCTTCGGTGGGCCGAAGGGCCTGTTCCTGTTTTGAACTGTCCCTTGTTCCTTATCTCTTGCCTTTTGAAGATAGGTAATTCAAATACAGTTTCTTGACAATCAACCATTCTTTGCCTGGACTGTGAATTTGGACAACCATTTCCAATTCAGTCCTAATCTGGGAACTGCACAAGTGCATCCTAAAGCACTGGCCATTGGACAAGGAGTCAGGAGAAAGTAGTGGTGATTGGACAGTGGTGATGGCCCAGTGGTATTATCGCTGGACTATTAATCCAGAAACTCAGCTAATGTTCTGGGGTCTTGGGTTTGTTTCCCTCCAAGGATCTGGAATTAAGAGTCTACTGATGACCGTGAAACCACTGTCGATTGTCGGAGAAACCATCTGCTTCACTAATGTCCTTTAGGGAAGGAAGTCTGCCAAGCTGACCTGGTCTGGCCTACATGTGACTCCAGAGCCACAGCAATGTGGTTGACTCTCAACTGCCTTCAGGCAATTGGGGATCGGTGATAAATGCTGGCCAGCCAGCGACGATCACGTCCCACAGATGAATTTTAAAATAGGAGAAAGTATTAACAATTGGAAAGGGGTCAGGAATAAAACCTCCGCAGCTGGACGCTGTTAGCAAATGTCACTCATCTCAAGATGAGGTCAAGTTATCTCTACACAGCGGGACATGGCTGGCTGGGTGAGTAATACATGAGATTTGGCACAGGCATAGGCATGGGCTTGTGACCAAGATTTCTTTACGAACCCGATCTTGCCTCAGTTGAGAGTCGGGGCACCTGACTCCCCCTCTTCCATCCCCAGTCGGAGAGTGTAAATGTGGCTCCAGAGTGAGCCATTAGTTCTCAGATTTTCCTATATTTTAAATTAACTTAACCAGGATTCTGTTGTGTTGGATTAAATGTCATTTACGTGGATTTCTTTGTAAAACATAAAAGGAAAAGAGAGACAGAGCAAGGCTGGCCAGCATTTATTGCCCGTTGCTAGCTGCCCTTGTTCAGAGGGCAGCTGAGAGTCAACCACATTGCTACGGCTCTGGAGTCACATGTAGGCCAGAGCAGGTAAGGACAGCAGATTTCCTTCTCTAAAGGGATTTCGGTGAACCAGATGGGTTTTTACGACAATCGACAATGGCTTCACGGGTCATCAGTAGATTCTTAATGCCAGACATTATTTTATTATCTGAATTCAAATTCCACCGTCTGCCGTGGCAGGATTCGAACCCGGCTCCCCAAAACGTTGGCTGAGTTTCTAGATTAGCGACAGTACCACTAGGCCATCACCAAAGCTTGGAAAGGCAACACTATTCCGTACGATGGTCGCCACCATCCACCGAGGCACTGGGCAAGTTCATGAGCAAATTACTGGTCCCACGATAGTGACACTACGCCACTGCCTCTCGGCTGTACAGGTCTCTCCATCCTGCTCGCTTGAGCCACTTGAGGTTGTTGCTGCAACGAGGAATGAAACGTCACCCTGCCGCACTCGAGAGAAAATCCATTTTTAAAGGAGTTTATTGGGAACGCAATTGGGTGTTTGTAACCTCCACCTAGCCGAGCAAATGATTAAAAATGAGCGTCTCCCCCACCCTCTCACACGGATAAAGAGGGTGAGTAATTGAACTGTGCAGACCAGAGGTCCCAGCTTCGATTACCTGATCTGGCTGACCCTGACTGAGACAGCACAGGGAGAAGGGATGGGGAATAGTTCAGAAAATGTCTTTAAACCATCAAATTGGTTCATCATTAAAAAAGAATGAAGTGGTTATTGTGTTTTTTTTTACAGAAAAAAAGCAAATTCTGATCACCGGCAGCTAACACAGAACCATTACTAGCAGACGCGCTGCCTTTGATTATTCAATTACAAATTTATGCTACAGATCAGAGCTTGGGCACGTTTAGTGTCTGGATCGCATGGCCACACTCATCCACCCCTGGAGCCACCGATACATTATTTGGTTCTCAGATATCAAAAGAAGCCAAAATATTAAAAAAAACCTCCCTCGAGCAAAAACAAGGTCGTGAGGAGAGGGGAACACGAGGTAGTACTTTGACAATCTGGTCGCCCTGCTGACCACGCTAAGGTTCCAGTCTGTGGAGCGCGGCAGGTGGATGGCAGTTATACCAAGGGTGAACGCAGCATCGGATCCCTTCACCCGCGTCAGCGGATTTGAGTCAACTCCCATTTCCCATCTCCGAAAAGGTACAGCATGGAATCATGATGCTGTCCGGGGAAGGAGAGAGAGAGAGAGGAAGAAAAAACAAACATTAATTCATACATTGAAATTTAAGGTGGTAATTTTTCTCTCTCTTGGAACACATGCTGCCGAGAAACAGCAAATTAAAAAGATGATCATTTTCCCCTCACGGCACTGGCCCCAACGTCAAGACTGCTGACTCTCGATGAGGGCCAAGATTCGCTGGCGTCAACCCACCGTCAGTGCACACCAGTGCCTGGACAACAAAGACCCTGGGGCAACTCATGTACTAGTTATTCATCTGTTTCTAATGGGTGTCACTGGTTCAAATCCCCAGCATACTCAACCCTCCCCTGCCAGCCCAGGGCAGCAGCGCGGGGAACTGTGGTGACCTGACCACTGGATGGGATTAACCAATTCAGGGCTTACCAGGGACTGAACCCACGACCTCCCTGATCTGTACGCACCCAAAAAGTTTCCCTCATTTCCTGCCTTGGGGGTCGGCGGGGGGGGGGATGTGGAATATATTAGTTTAAAAAGAGTTGTAACGTCATCACAGGGGGGTTGAGGTGGAGGAGAACCATGGAGCTGGGCTGCCAGCGAGAACTGAATGAAGTTGATCCACGAAACAGCCCAGTCTCTGCTCATCCATCCATCCAGCGTCCTCACAGACCCTCCCATAGAGGCAAACCAACTTCTCAACCCTAAGACTCACGAGTAGAGGTAGACCATTCTGCCCATCGAGTCTGCTCCACCATTCAATAATGACTGCTCTGATATGAAAATTTTCAACTCCACTTTCCCACCTTTTCCCTATAACCCTCGATTCCCATACTCATTAAAAAATGTCTATCTCAGCCTTGAACATATTTAATGACCCAGCTTCTACAGCCCTCTGTGGTAAAGAATTCTACATTTTCACTACCCTCGAAGACGTAGTTCATCTGTTTTAAATGGGTGGCATCTTGCTCTAGGATTATGCCGTCTGGTCCTAGACCCTCCCATAGAGGCAAATAAACTTCGCAACACCCTCTCAAGCCTCCTGAGAATCCTATATATCTCAATAAGGTCACCAATAAAGGCGGCATAGTGGTCAGCACTGCTGCCTGTCAGTGCTGGGGACCCAGGTTCCATTCCGGCCTCAGGTGGCTGTCTATGTGGAGTTTGTACATTCTCCCTGTGTCTGCGTGGATTTCCTCTGGTTTCCTTCCTCACTCCAAAGATGTGCAGGTGAGGCAGATTAGCCATGCTAAATTGATCCTTAGTGTCCCAATATGTGTAGGTTAGGGGGATAAGCGGGGTAAATACTTAAAGGTATGGTGAACAGGTCTGGGTGGGATTGTTCCTTAGTGTGAATGGGATTTTGTGGAGATACAAGGATAGGGCCTGGGTGGGACTGTTGTCGGTGCAGACTCAATGGGCTGAATGGCCTCCTTCTGCACTGTAGGGATTCTATGATTCAACTCTCATTCTTCTAAATTCCAATGAGTACAGGCCCAACCTACTCAACCTCTCCTCGTAAGAAAATCTTTAAGAACATAAGAAATAGGAGCAGGAGTAGGCCATCTAGCCCTTCGAGCCTGCCCCGCCATTCAATAAGATCATGGCTGATCTGTTGTGGCTCTGTTCCACATTGCCGCCCTCTCCCCATAACCCTTAATCCCCTCTCTTATCAAAAACCCATCAACCCGCGTCTTAAAAATATTTAGCGAGGCAGCCTCCACCACCTCAACGGGCAGAGAATTCCAGAGATTCACCACCCTTTGAGTGAAGAAGTTCTTCCTCAACTCCGTTCTAAACCGCTCCCCCTTTATCTTGAGGCTGTGCCCCCTAGTCCTACTGTCCTTTCTGAGCGGGAAGAGTCTCTCCACCTCTATCCTATCCATCCCATTCATCATCATATACGTCTCAATGAGATCTCCCCTCATTCTTCTAAACTCACTCCATAAACTTTCCATACTCAGGATCGACCTAGTGAACCTTCACTAGACTGCCTCCAATGTCAGAATATTTTTCTCCACGTAAACTGCTGGAATCGCTCCCTAAATGACACAGTAACTCACGGGTTCGATGAAAAGGTTAGAGTCTCTCTGTGAAGCAGAATAATGTTTCCCCCCCCTACCTTCTCCAGGCTGCTGCGGTGACCCACACTGATGACGGTCATCTCCAGCTGTTTACAGGTGTGGTACAGCTCTGCTTCCGCCTCCTCGGTCAGTGCGCTTGTAGCTTCATCCAACACTGGGAAGAGAAGACAGGAATTGGGAATCAGGAGGTTGCAAGTTTCATTCATAGCGGGATTTGTGGAAGGGAGCTGGGCTGGATGGAGACTGGGAGAAATGAGAAGTGATCGTATGGAAACGTACAAAATTCTTTGAGGCGCTTTGGCAGGGCTGATGTTGAGAAAGCTTTTTCTCCTGGGTGGAGAGTGTACATAGCCTCAGAATAAGAGGGACACCATTTTAGACTGAGATGAGGAGAAATTCACTCACTCAAGAAGGTTGTGAATCATTGGGGTTCTCCAGAGACTGTGAATTCTCAGCCAATGAGTATGTGCAAGGCTGAGAACAGAAGATTCTTGAACATTGATGGAATGGGGAAATGGGCTAGGGGTGGAAAGTAGAATTGAGACAGACGATCAGCTGAATGACAGAGCTTGTAAAGCTGAATGATCAACTCCTCTTGCTTATGTCACTCTGAAGCAGCTTCTGTGGGGAAGGCTGGCGAACACAAACCTGCATATTTTGGCTGGTGATAGAAGAGCCTAGTGAAGGAGAGTCTCTGCATTTCTCCTGGAGACAGGACATCATACCTGGAGAGCAATGCACACAGACAGGTCAATCAGATCCTAACAGTTTGTCCGCTAACCACTGCAGAAGGAAGTAGAGGAGATTTTTCAGACCAAATTGTTGCAGGGTGTTGGGTACAACTTACACAACTCGCACAACCAACCTAATCCTCACTCAGTCTCCTGAAGGAGGCGAGGAAGTGCAGCAACGGCCTCCAGATTGATGAATCATTGTGAAATCTCGACTAAGATTAAGGAAATTTGGCACGTCAGCTATGACTCACACCAACTTTTACAGATGCACCACAGAATACATTCTTTCTATTTGTACCACAGCTTGGTATGGCTCCTGCTCTGCCCAAGACCGCAAGGAACTACAAAAGATCGTGAATGGAGCCCAATCCATCACGCAAACCAACCTCCCATCCATTCACTCTGTCTACACTTCCCGCTGCCTAGGCAAAGCATCCAGCATAATTAAGGGCCCCACACATGCCGGACATTCTCTCTTCCACCTTCTTCCATCGGGAAAAAGATACAAAAGTCTGAGGTCACGGTCCAACCGACTCAAGAACAGCTTCTTCCCTGCTGCCATCAGACTTTTGGATGGGCCTACCTTATATTAAGTTGATCTTACTCTACGCCCCAGCTATGACTGTAACACTACATTCTGCACTCTCTCCTTTCCTTCTCTATGAGCAGTATGCTTTGTCTATATAGCGTGCTAGAAACAATACTTTTCACTGTAAATACATGTGACAATAAGTCAAATCAAAATTGTCCCATACTTTTGAGATGATTGAGCAAAAATTCCAAACAACTCCGGCAATTCAGTTCTAACCAGCAATATTACACAAGACTTTTTTCTCCATAATATCAGCGTCCCAACAAAGGTGTTGAAGGTCTATCCAGTAAATGACATGCCAGTGGGGTAGCAGCTCACTCTCCAGCCGGGTTAACTGAGAGCCAGGCTGCTACAATTAGCATCCAGAGCTTGGATCAAGGGGAAAATAAGCTACAATTTCTGCTCTTGGTCAGTAGCCAACAACATGTGCTTAGAGTCTGGGCATTGGGTGATTCATGGTAGCAAGCTTGCTGGCACTCACTGTAAGCCGAGGCTTAACTGGCACAGGCTTGGAGGGCCGAAGGGCCTGTTCCTGTGCTGTTCTTTTGTTCATTCGCGAGTAATAAATTGGTTGGTTTCATGCCTCAAGGAGCTGACTGGCGCTAACCCTAAGAGGAAGCTGTGACTCTCTCCAGAGGTTTATTCATGCCCACCTTGAACTGGGTAGAATATTTGATCTGTTCCTGTACTCATAGAGGATCACAGAATCCCTGCAGTCCAGAAGGAGGCCATTCAGCCCATCGAGTCTGCACCAACCACAATCCCTCCCAGGCCCTATCCCCATAACCCTACTTATTTACCCTACCAACCTCCTAATATTATGAGGTAATTTACCCTGGCCAATCAACCTAACCCGCACATCTTTGGACCGTGAGAAGAAACCGGAGTACCCGGAGGAAACCCTCGCAGACAGGGGAGAATGTGCAAACTCCACACAGACAGTGACCCAAGCCGGGAATCAAACCCAGGTCCTTGGCGTTGTGAAGCAGCAGTGCTAACCACTGTGCCGCCTTACTCCTTCCTAAACAATTCTTACCAGATATGCACCCCACCCCCACCCACCTTTAGAAAGGATCCAGGTGACAATGAATATTGCTACTTATTATCTGTAAGTGGGACTAACATTTTTCCAATTTACAGTCTTATATGAGGTGTGCATTCTGTTGGTATTCCTCTGATCAGGATTTATCATGGTTTCTAGTAGTGGGAGAGACTGGGATCCGAGGGCACAGCCTCAGTGTAAAGGGTTGACCCTTTAGAAGTGAGACGAATAGGTATTTCTTCAGCCAGAGGGTGGTAAATCCACGAAACTCATTGCCACAGAAGGAGGCCAAGTCATCGAGTATATTTAAGACAGAAATAGATATGTTATTGACTGGTAAGGAGATAAAAGATTATGGGGAAAAGGTGGGAGAATGGGGATGAGAAACATATGTTGTCAGACTTCTTACTGTGTTTACCCCAGTCCAACGCCGGCATCTCCACACCAATGATCAAAGCCATTTTCCTGATGAGTGTTCTAACAAAACCCATACAGACTCTCTTTCCATTACCCTTTATTTGTCAAAATTAAACGTATTTACCGCTTTAGAATTTAGGCAACTTCCCATTTATAAGTTGGTTATTTTGTGTGCTCAATCTATCAATTAAATGTCAGAAACTGTAATGCTTAAGCATAACCAATCACTTTAATTTAAAAGTTAACAGTGGGAAAATCTGAATGAGCCATACTCTTCAAGTCTCAATTATCACTAGGTTGTGATAAACAATCTTGGAGTCTTGAAGCTGCTAGACTTGTTATTCATAAGCCAACTATTTAAAACAAAACACAAAAAAAATTCGGCTTGGAGTCAAATCAATTATTTGGTCTCAAAATCTGTCAAATCAAAAAACAAAAACAAAAGTAAAATTTACAACCTCCAATGTATATAATTTTTTGATTGCCAAATTAGGAATCGACCGGACCTCGGTGAGCACATTTGGAATACTGTGTTCAGTTCTGGTCACGTCACTATAAGAAGGATGTGGAAGCACTGGAGAGAGTCAGAGCAGACTTACCAGGATTCTGCCTGGTTTGGAGGGTAGGTCTTATGAGGAAAGGTTAAGGGAGCTGGGGCTTTTCTCTTTAGAGCAGAGGAGGACGAGAGGCGACTTAGTAGAGGTTTATAAGATAATGAAGGGGGATCGATAGAATGGACATGCAAAGACTATTTCCTTGGGTGGATGTAACTGTTACTAGGAGGCATAATTATAAGGTTCATGGTGGGAGATATAGGAGGGATGTCTGAGGTAGATTCTTCACTCAGAGAGTGGTTGGGGTGTGGAATAGACTGCCTGCTGTGATAGTGGAGTCAGACACTTTAGGAACTTTCAAGCGGTTATTGGATAGGCACATGGAGCACACCAGAATGATAGGGAGTGGGATAGCTTGATCTTGGGTTTGGGCATAGCTCGGCACAACACTGAGGGCCAAAGGGCCTGTACTGTGCTGTATTGTTCTATATCAGCCATGATTGAATGGTGAAGTAGACTCGATGGGCTGAATGGCCTAATTCTGCTCCTATATCTCACAGTCTTATTTAAATAACCCACGGGTCCCATGCCCATAAGTATTTCAGCTTCTAGAACATTTCATGACTTATTTCTTTGTTTCAGGCAGAATGAAGTATGTGGACGTTGCCAAAAGAACAAGAATCTGCGCGTGGATTTGTTTTTAAACTTGGCAGTCAGAAACTCAAAAGCAGAATCTCCAAATAAGACTTAGTGTCTCACCAATTCCAATTCACTCTCTCATCCAGCCCTCCAGTCCTCTTCAGGAGTGACACCTTAAAGCAAGAAAAACAGGATCAGTTCCACTGTAACCGCCCAGGTGTCCTAGACGCTGGCCGGGTGAGTAAAAGTTCAGGGACTACAGCCGCTTTGCCAAGTCCTCTGGTTGGGCTGGGCCCAGAAGGCACATGGCTCCTGCCAGGAGAGCCAGCTATCTCCCAGCTCCAGCAGAGAGCCAGAAACATCGGAGCAGAAGATGCCGGAAATACTCAGCATCTGCGGAGAGAGAAGAGTTCTGATAAAAGGTCATCAATCTGAAAAATTGGCTGCCTCTGAGATACGTTCAGGTGGTTCCTTATTTTATGTAAACGTTTGTGATCAGCATTACAGATAAGGAACAGGGGAGTGAGACTAGTCGGATAGCCAGATACCAGCAGAGACACAATGAGCTAAATCTTCTTTTCATTTTCTTAGGTGGCCCTTGAAGTTGTGAATGATTAGTTTCCACATCAATAGTGAGTTCTCCAGGGCGGCACAGTGGGTTAGCGCTGCTGCCTCACAGCTCCAGGCACCCGGGTTTGATTCCCAGCTTGGGTCACTGTCTGTATGGAGTTTGCATGTTCTCCCTACATTGCATGGGTTTCCTCTAGGTGCTCTGTTCTCCTCCCAAAGTCCAAAGATGTGCGCGTTAGGTGCTAGGTCATGCTAAATTGCTCCTCAGTGTAGGTTAGGGGGATTTGCAGGATGAATGTGTGGGATTACGGGGATAGGGCTGGGTGGGATTGTTGTCAGTGCAGACTTGATGGGCTGAATGACCTCCTTCTGTACTGTAGGTTTTAGAATAGAATAGAATAGAGTCCTGCAGAGCAGAAGGAAGCCATTTGGCCCATCAAGTCTGCACTGACCACAATCCTACCCAGGCCCTATCCCCATAATTCTATGCATTTACCCTAGCTAGTCCCCCTGACACTAACAGATAATTTAGCTTGGCCAATCCACCTAACCTGCACATGTTTGGACTTTGGAAGGAAATACGGGGAGTTGTGCAAACTCCACACAGGGACCCAAGCTGGGAGTTGAACCTGATCCCTGGCACTGTGAGGCAACAGTGCTAACCAATATGCCATCACGCCACCCAAAATTTTATCTATTAGTCACAAGTAAGGCTTACATTAACACTGCAATGGAGTTACTGTGAAATTTCCCTTGTTGCCACAGTCCGACGCCTGTTCGGATCAATGCACCTAATCAATATGTCTTTCAGAATGCGGGAGGAAACTCACGCAGACATGGGGAGAATGTGCAGATTCCATACAGACAGTGACCCAAGCTGGGAATCGAACACGGGTCCCTGGTGCAGTGAGGCAGCAGTGCTAACCACCGTGCCAGGCTTTTCTATGATTCTAGCTGACTGCCAACGTCTGTCGTAGGCGCGGCAGATGGTGGTTGTAGGAGCTGGTGGATGGGAGGTGGGTGAGGCGCCACGCGCTCCTCTCGCTGTCGGCGCTTGGCTTCAGCCCACTCTCGGCCATTGAACTCGAGATGTTCAGCTCCTTCCCGGATGCATTTCTTCCGCTCGCGGCAGTCTTGGGCCAGGGGTTCCCACCTGTTGGTCAGAACGTTACACCTTTTTGAAGGAGGCTTTCGGGGTTTTCCTTTGCCCTCCTGGGCTTCGCTCACCATGTCGAGGCTCCGAGTAGGGCTCTTGCTTCGAGAGTCCCGTCTCAGGCACGTGGACGACGCGTCCCTGTCCAGTGGAGCTGATCGAGTGTGGTCAGCGCTTTGATGCTGGGGATGTGAGTCTGAGCAAGAACACTGATGCTGATACGTCCATCCTGCCCATGGATTTGCGGGATCTTGCGGAGACAGTGCTGGTGGTTCTTCTCCAAGGTTCTGAGGTCCCTGCTGGACACAGTCCACCAGCCGGGAAATTTTTCTGTAGCTAGCGCAGTCGGACTTGTCATTTTTCTTGAAGCTGGTCACAGTTCTGTATCTCAGACCCCTGGCACGATTTCCTCCTCCCAGATAAGGGAAAATAGGCCATGTATTTGTGCCAGGAGTGCTGCTGTGCCATAGAATTCCTACTGTGCAGTAGGAGGCCATTTGGTCCATCGAGTCTGACCAACTCTCCAAAAAAAAAAGCACTCTACTTAGTCCATAACTAAGTAGCGTTTACAACTAACTCTAACCTATCCCCATAACTCCACATATTTCCCATGGTTAAGGTCTTTGGATTGTGGGAGGAAACCGGAGCACCCGGAGGAAACCCAGGCAGACACAGGGCGAGTCTGCAAACTTCGCACAGACAGTGACCCAAGCCGGGAATCGAACTCTGATCCCTGGCGCTGTGAGGCAGCAGTGCTAACCTATGTGCCGCTGTACTTCGGTGGGAATTCCATCTGCTCCTGCTGACTTCTTTAGCTACTGGATTGTCTTTTCTACCTGGTCCTGGTTGGGGTTGTGCTGTGATGGCGGTACGTAGCATGCTGCAGGCTGGAGTCGAGGGCGCTCACATCGAAGGCAGAGTTTTTGTTAAGGTGGTTGTCAAAGTGCTCCTTCCAGTGACTGCCTCCCTTTTCTTGATAAGCACTGCTCCGTTTTGGCCAGCAGTGGAGTGGGGCCTTGTGTGCTCGGACCATGTGTGATCTTGACTGTGCTACAGAAACCTCGGGCATCACGGTTGCCAGTTAACTGCTGGATTGCCTGCACTTTCTCCACCACCATCTGTTCTGCAGGTCATGGGCTTTTTTTTTTTGCTGGACCTCAGCCCACAGCTGCTTGTGGAGCTGCTCTCTTGTTCTCCAGTCGGGTTGCTGTTTCAGGTTCGGAAGTGTCTTGCCCTTGTGGCTCACTAGTTCCTGGATCTCTCAGTCATTCTCGTCAAACCAGGTTTGGTGTTTCCTGATCCAGTCACCAAGTATCGCTTCACAGTTTCTGATTACGGAGTCGTCGAGGGCAGGCCAGACACTGTGAACACTTTGCGCCCTTGGGTCACAGGGAGTTGTCACGTCAGCAGTGAAGCACTGATTAAATAAGACTCTCTTATCAGCTCGCATCTTATGTATACTTTTCTGAAATAGAGAAAGAACGGGGGATTGGGACTAATTGGACAGCTCAGAGTCAGCACAAATATAATGGGCCAAATGGTCTCCTCCTGTAGTGCGAAGGCAGAAAACAGAGAGACTATATCCATTAAACAACAAGGAATAAACTTCACACGAGGATTAGACAAACATAAATGATTATATTAGCTACATAAACACAATCAGAAACAGTTAAAACTCCACCAAATATACACTTAAATGCATCATCCAAATCTCTCCATGAGATTGCAGTCTGTAACTCACTCCCGGCTATCTGTTATTCTATATATAAACTAACTGAACTCCTCACTTAGATTCCAGGCTGTAACTCACTCCCCAGTAGACATTATTCTTTATATAAACTATCTGAACTCCTTGATTAGATTCCAGTCTGTAACCGTCTCCCTGGTAAATATTCTTTATATAAACTATCTGAGGCCCTCGATTAGATTGCAGTCTGTAGCTCATGACTGGGTATCCATTATTCTATATATAAACCAACAGTGTGCCTTGATAAGATTGCAGCCTGTAGCTCACTCCCAGGTATTCATTATTCTACACATAAACCACATGAACTCCTCGATTAAACTGCAGTCTGTAACTCACTCTCGGGTATCCGTTAATCTATCTGCACATTATCTGAACCCCTCGATTCAACTGCAATCTGTAACTCATCCCCAGGTATCCATTATTCTATTTACAAACTATCTGAACCCCTCGATTAGTTTCCAGTCTATAACTTACTCCCAAGTATCCATTATTCTACATGCAAACTATCTGAGTCCCTCGATTAGTTTCCAGTCTATAACTTACTCCCAAGTATCTATTATTCTATATGCAAACTATCTGAACTCCTCGATTAGTTTCCAGTCTATAACTTACTCCCAAGTATCCATTATTCTACATGCAAACTATCTGAGTCCCTCGATTAGTTTCCAGTCTATAACTTACTCCCAAGTATCCATTATTCTATACGCAAATCATCAATATGCCTTGATAAGATTGTAGTCTGCAACTCACTCCCGGGTATCCATCATTCTAAACTATCTGAACCCCTTGATTAGATTCTACTCTGTAACTCACTCCTGGTAAATATTATTCTTTACATAAACCATCTGAATTCCCACTAAATCTACTCAGGGTGGAAGTTAGCCTAAATAGAAACACAGATCCAAACTACAGGAGAGATACGCAACAATCTTTACTCCTGCTATGGATGTGAGATATACTGACACTTTAAGGAGCAGAACCGCACATTGCCTGAGGAGGCCATTGAGGCTCCTCTGGGTTCATCTCGAAAACTTTAACAACAATATCACACGCTGCTCTCTCTCATACCGCCACTGTTTTGTCAAATATTGATCCAGGCCCCTCACGATTCTCTCCATTTCCAGCAATAATCTGCTCTGTAGAAAACACATCCTCTCCTCGTAGTTAAATCTAATGCAATTAAATCTTTGTAAGGTCAAATCCCTGCTCTCCTGACAAATAAGTCAAACATTTTGTTTGGGTTCAAGGAGCCCTTGCCATGTTCCAGCAAAAAAAAAGTCACCTTGAAAAGAGAGTAAGCGGTGATAATACCCAAATAACCCCGAGAGGGAGGGGCTATGAAGGGATCTGAGCTCGAGAAGCAGCGATGTACTGGGAGGTGATGATGGAATAGCAAGTACAGGGTGATGAGTGAGCACGCAACGTGGGCAATTTGCCTCAGTGACTGGGGAGAATCTTGCTTTGCTTGTTTTTAGTCCAGTTGTAAGTGTGCGTGAAGAGGTTTCCCTGTAAACAGCTGGTGAACGAGTGCTGATTACTCACCAATCCGGTCACCGTTAAGAAACGGACAATTCTCTCATCGTCAGCCACACCTGAGAGACACAATTCAGTGGAGAGTCACGACCATTTCACCAACTCCACCAATAAACTGATGGGGATTTTAGGATTTTAAATGATGCAGAAAATGATACCTGTGATGGGGTAGATTTCCTTCAAAGGATAAATCACCTGTTTAAGAAAAAAACACAAAGGAAAGGGAAAGTCATGAATATTTTTACAGACTGCTTCTTGGAAAGCTCCTCCCTCGCTCTCTCTGCCTTGGGAATATCGTAGCTCCCCTCCCACTTCTCTCCTCTCTGCCATCTCAATGATTGTCCCCGCTCTCCCTGGCCACTGTCCCCCGCTCTCCCTGCCCACTGTCCCCCGCTCTCCCTGCCCACTGTCCCCCGCTCTCCCTGCCCACTGTCCCCCGCTCTCCCTGGCCACTGCCACCTCCCCCCCCCCTCAACTCTTCCTGCCCACTGCACCCGCTCTACCTGTGCACTGCACCCGCTCTCCCTGGCCACCACACCCGCTCTCCCTGCCCACCGTCCCCCCGCTCTCCCTGCCCACCGTCCCCCCGCTCTCCCTGCCCACTGCACCCATTTTTCCTCCTTCCCCAACTCTCTCAGTCAATCCCTCTATCTCTGGAACTCTGTTTTGCTTTCTCTGGAGTTCCCTCTCTCCCTCCGTGTCTAAGCACCCCCCCTCCTCCCTGTATTTAGTGTGGTCAGGTGGGTGAAGGGACGGGGGGGCAGGTTGACGATCAGGATGAATGTGACCAAGTCCTTTGCAGACATGGTGAATTCTGACTAAGACCAGTGGGGCCAAATGGCCTGTTTCCTTACTGTAATTTCCTTGGGTTTTCACTCAGTGAAGGTGACTGAAGTCTGTACGAGTGGAGATAAAAACAAAAACCTCCTGTGACAACTGATGAAGGTGACAGGGAGTCTGTAATGACTTTTCCACCCAGACGTGGGGAGAATATTCATTGTTATAAATATTCAACCTGACTCTCAGCCTTGGATTCCTTCCCTTATCCCCGACACTCCCCTTATCCCCCCCAACTCGTTAAACGCCCAAGCCCACCTCCCCTCCTACCCCACTCCAAACCCCATGCCCTATAACCCCTGACCCCACACCAATTCCACTTTGTTTCCCCTTCAGCCCCCCGCACCACCACCACCACCCCACCCCCCCAACAACACAAACCCACCTCCGTGTCCTCGGGCCCCCACCCCGTAACGCAGTATTTCACCTGTTCTCGGAGGGTTCCGTCCGTGAAATACGGCTTCTGGGGAAGGAAAAGAATTCCCCGGGGTCCGAAGGAAGTCAGCGTGCGGACAGACCCTGGGCAAACAAAGACGACGGCATTTCAACAGCTCGCCTCGTCAACTCCACAGCGATGCACACGACCCCGGAACCGGTGGCTTCAAGCAAATTCTAACGACGCGGCTGCAAGGCCAGTGTGTGGGTCTCCACGCTGCTGAGCCGGTGGCGCCGGCTGTAACGCTGCGTCTGCCTTTTCCTCCAATCTACGCGTAGATGGTCGTTGGGGTGGGCGGGGGGGGAGTCAGAGGAGCCGTCATTGCTTACTGGGCAGGGCCTGGAGGAGCTTGGGCAGTGAGGAAGCAATATCCTGCCTTGACAGAGCTATTTTTTAAATTCATTCGTGGGACGTGGGCATCGCTGGCTGGCCAGCATTTATTGCCCATCCCTAGTTGCCCTTACAGGGCAGTTGAGAATCAACCACATTTCTGTGGCTCTGGAGTCACATGCAGGCCAGACCAGATAAGGGCGGCAGATTTCCTTCCCTAAAGGACATTAGTGAACGGGATGGGTTTTTCCAACGATGGTTTCATGGACTTTTAATTCAAGATTTTGTGGAGGTGGGACCATGTGTTTCTCCGCTTGGAATGGCTTTGCACCGCCGGTCAAATCTTACCATGGGTCGTCTCCCACAGTCCGTTCAGGACCCGTAACAGGGTGGTCTTTCCCGAGCCCGTGTTGCCTGTTACCAAGAGGCTGTGCCCCGCGGTGACCTTCAGGGTTAGATTCCTCACCAATAACTCTTCGGAGGACAGGGCCGTAAAGGACACCTGCTCGAGGATAAAAGCCGTGTCAACGGATTCCATCTCCTCTCCTGAATCCAAACTGTCCCTGCAGAAGATCACAATGTTAATGTTGCATTTCACTGCCCCCCCCCCGCCCCCCCAATCCTGCACCTCAGACCCAAGTGTGTGTATCGAGGCGGTAACTCTTCACTGGTAGAGGGAAAACCAGACCATTGCCGCTCCTCCTCCAACATTCACAAGCCAACTCTCCAGTGAAATGACTGAATGACACCTCAGATGAAGATTTCTTTAATCCGATGGATATTTTGTTTGTTAATGGAAGGTATCTGTGGACCTCCAGTCAAGGGTGGTACCCACAGGGATTGAAGTAGCTCTCGGGGAAGACAATTTCAATCGCAAAAGCCAAACACATTAAATCACGGATTAATTCAACGCAGAAGACAGGCATTCGGCCCTTCACATCCCTGCTAGCTCTCTCCGTGAGGTCCCTTTATTCCCTTTCTGTGCACTCATTCACAGTTTTCTGTTTCAAATATTTACTCACGTCCCTCCTAATGTGGCACAGTGGTTAGCAGTGCTGCCTCACAGTGCCAGGGACACAGGTTCGATTCCCGGCTTGGGTCACTGTCTGTGTGGAGTTTGCACATTCTCCCCGTGTCTGCATGGGTTTGCTCCGGTTTCCTCCCACAGTCCAAAGTTGTGCAGGTTCAGTGGACTGACCATGGGAAATGTGTGGCGTTATGGGGATAGGGCGGCGGAGAGGGCTTGCATAAGATACTCAGTCAGAGAGTCAATGCAGACTCAATGCGCTGAATCGTCTGACGATGGGTCATCCAGACTTGAAACTCTATTCTCTCTCCACTGATGCTGTCAGAACTGCTGAGATTTTCCAGCATTTTCCGTTTTTGCTTCAGATTCAGCACCCGCGCAGTATTTTGCCTTTATCACCACGGCTCCTTGGTAAAACTTACTCGTCAAAACTCGACAATTCTTGGTGCGGAGAGTGTTTGCTTTTCCGATGCGAGTTGGAGAGTTTAAGGATTAATTCTTGCAGCTCTCCAATTCTGTCAGTAACACAAGAAAGAAACGGTGAGTGTCTGCGGAATAGGACTGCGAAACCTGACAGCCACTGACCAACATGATGAACCCTCACTATTCAAACTTTACATCAAGCACACCATCAGATAGCCCTTTATTCCAGGGCTACGTACGGCTCAGGGCACATACACGCTGTCTGGGTCAGCTTTCCTCATGCAGTGGTGGGCCCTCACCGCCTAGACGGGTCCGTCTAATGTCATTCCGAACATTAAAAGCCTGACGTAAACATGAAGGTTTGCACAGTGCCTAATAAGCACCTTCCAATCTGCATCTTGTGGCATGTTATCTAACTAGTGTACGTTGGACATCGCCAGATGCCACTTAACGTGAGCTGTGTAGCTCACTTCAGGACACAACGTGACCCACATACAGGTGGGTTCCGTGGGCAAACCTACACCACTTCCTTGTTCGGGAACTCTGACCATTATTACATTTTCCATTACAACCAAGCTTTTCTCACAAGCACTTAATAAGGGGCAATACACTGCTAATAATACATAACAATAAAAATATACATCACTGTTACAAATCGAACAAAAACTTTGGGAAAAAATGCTCCAAAATGAAGCTATCTCTGCACTCCGATAAACTGAAGCTTATGTTTAACCCTCAGCATCTAGACAGGCCCTGTTGCCCTCACTGTCTGGACGATCTGGGTAAAACCTGGGTTGTCTTTTCACGTGTCCCTCCAGTACAGGAAGTGCTAGACATGGGGAGGAAATCACAGCGTGGAAAAGTTTTTATTTCACTCCTGGATTGAACGCTGGGAAAGGATTAGATTTCCTCATTGGGCTGTGTACGTTCCCACCCTCCCCTCCCCTTCTCATTTCCATCACTCCCACTTATAACCTCCTCCTCCTCCTCCTTCATCCTCACCCATCTATCCTCACTCTCCTCCCCACCCTCACTCCTCCCTATCCTGACCCCTTCCCACCCTCACTGCTCCCCGCCCTCACCCCTTCCCACCCTCACTCCTCTCGTTCCTCCTTCCCCATCATTCTCCCCCTCCTTCCATTCTCACACTCTCCCCCACCCCTCTCCTCCTGGCGCACAGACACTGACCTGTGTGTGTAGCCCGCAAGGTCAGACACGGTTGTCGAGAGGTCGATGAGGCGGCTGAAGCAGTTGATCAGGTAAATGGACACAAAGGCGTTCTGTTAGGGGATGGAGAGGGAAAAGGTCAGAATCCCGCAGCTCCCGTTGGTCCGAAGGTGAGTTTCACACGTCCCCATTGCTGCTCTCTCCCCATTCCAAACAGGGTCTAGGTGGGATAACGGTGTTGCCAACCCTCCAGGATTGCCGCTAATCCCCATGGACACCGTAGGGAGCAAACCGGGCCCTTCCTTTTCATTTTCTTGGAACACTTTCCTCCACTGATTATAAAAATGTTGGTGAACAGAGAGGGAGAAAAGCTGCTGGCCCAGGAGACAGCAGAGCTGGTAAAACCTCTAGCAATGTGTCTGGGCAGAGTTGGCAACCTACCTGCCACCCACTGGACGTTCATTTGCCCGGATACCAGCAAAGGGCAAGGCAAAATGATGAACGGACCAGCCCAGCCCTTAATCACGCAGTAAACAGGAACGAAACCTGGGATGAACTGATAAGAGATGCTTTGGGGACTCCAGATCTCAGTACTGGGCACAGCCGTGTCCTGCACTGCCACCCAGTGGCATACTCTGCAATCACCACCATCAACTACAACTTCTACAGATGCACCATGGAAAGCTTGTATCACAGCTTGGTATGGGCTCCTGCTCTGCCGCAAAGAACTACAAAAGGTTGTGAATGCAGCCCAATCCATCATGCACACCAGCCTCCCATCCATTGGCTCTGTCTCGCTGCCTCAGCAAAGCAGCCAGCATAATTAGGAGCCCCCATGTACCCCAAACATTCTCTCTTCCACCTTCTTCCATCGGGAAAAAGATATAAAAGTCTCAGGTCACGTACCAACCGATACAAGAACTTTTGGATGGCTTTTGGATGGACTTATCTTGCATTAAGTTAATCTTTCTCTACGTCCTAACGATAAATTGTAACACTACATTCTGCACTCTCTCCTGTCCTTCTCTATGAACGGTATGCTATATCTGTATAGAAACAATACTTTTCACTGTATGCTAATACATGTGACAATAATAAAGCAAATCAAATCAAACCTCAGGGTGCCGAGTACAGAGCAGGCTCATTCGGAACAGGGGGCACACCCTGTTGAGCCTGTTCTGTTAGATCATGTATCTTTAACTGGATAATTCTGTCTAAAATATGACTCCCAGCTCAGCTGGAATTGGAGTCACTGCTTTCTTTAAATATTACAATATTCTATCACAGGATATCAAAGGCTGGGCCAGCATTTGTTGGCCATCCCTAATTGCCCCAGAGAAGGCGGTGATGGGCTGCCTTCCTGAACCGCTGCAGACCCCGAGGTGTAGGTACACCCACAGTGCTGTTAGGAGAGGGAGTTCCAGGATTTTGACCCAGCAACAGTGATGGAACAGCAATGGAACAGCGATACATTTCCAAACCAGGGTGGCGAGTGACTTTTTTTTTAAAAAGCCGATTTACTAGTGTCACAAGTAGGCTTACCTTAACACTGCAATGAAGTTACTGTGAAAATCCCCCAGTTTCCCCACACTGTCACCTGTTGGGATATACTGAGGGAAAACTTAACATGGCCAATCCATCTAACCAGCACATCTGACTGCAGTTTTGTTCCTACACCCTCCACTTTATTTCGTCCTGTATAGATGGTATAATTACTGTTAGTGGGGGTGGCTTATAAATTACTGTAAAAATTCTGACAACACCAGGTTTTAGTCCAACCTATTTATTTGATAATATACTCACAAGCTTTTGGGGTTAGTCCCTTCGCCAGTCCAACGCCAGCATACCCACATTATAAATTACTCCCAGAAGTGATTTTTTTTACTCTTCGCTTACAAGATATAAAAATATTGGATTGGGGAGTGGGGGGAGGGAGGACTGTTTCAATGAAAGTACTGATTAATCCAATTGGATAATGACGAGATATTCTCCTTCCCGATTGGCTGTGTGAAGGGAGTATGAAGGAGGATGGACCAATGGCAGAAGAGTATGCTATGGGGGTGCGAGGTCATTGGAACATTGGAATTAAGAGCCAATGTAGACAAATCCAGCCCTTCCAGCCCGCTCCGCCATTCAATCAGGCCATGGCTGATCTCTTCCTGGTCTCAAATCCTCCTCCCCATCTGTCCCCCATATCCCTCTTTATCTTAGAAATATGTCTGTCTTCTTCTTGAAACCATTCACGCGATGGAACCTCCGGCGGTACCTAATTGGTAGCTGGAAACTACCCCACACTTACTCCCAACTCTCCCCGCTGTGTTCAGACAGACTGTTCAACAGAGGGAAAGTGAATGGGTTCAGAGCAGTCAGCTCTGGCCCCCTCTGTATGGGGCTTGGTGCTTCTGTAACCTAGGCAACCAGGACACTGCAGGAACAAACAAGGTACAGGATCAAACTCAGGTCAATCTCTAGGATATTTCCTGAGTGAAACCCTAAAGAAACAAATTAGTTTATTTATTTGTTGTAAGGCTTCTATTAACACTTTAATGAAGTTGCTGTGAAATTCCCCTAGTAGCCACGCTCAGGCACCTGTTCGGGTCAATGCACCTAACCAACACGTCTTTCAGACAGTGGGAGGAAACCCATGCAGACATGGTGAGAATGTGCAGACTCCGCACAGTGTCCCAAACCAGGAATTGAACCCAGGTCCCCGGCGCCATGAGGCAGCAGCACTAACCACTGCGCCACCGTGCTGCCCCTGCCACATTGGAAACACAGGCCGGGAGCCATGTGTGGGACATAGCAGGAACGTGGTGGAGGATCAACACCAAGGCAGGAGGGTAAAATCCTGGATGGGGGAGGGGCAGGGGTGGATCATATACATTACAGATGGTGAGAGGGTGTTATTTATGTAAATGAAGCAAACATGAAGAGACTTTTCAATGGAAGCTGTGACAGGAACCCTGAAGCTTACCTTACTGACCATCTCGATGAGGTCTGCAGGGGAAAGGTCATCATACACTCCAGTAAAGATAGGAATCGCTATGACGATGTAGCTGAGGATTCCACCAAGATAATCAAATAAATTCACTCCAACTGAGGAAGAGAAAAATATTAACCAGGAGTTAAAAAGGAGAAACTGACTGGGCGAGGGAGGCATAGTGGAGTTAGCTATTACTTACTCCCCGTGCACTCCCTGTACACACGCCGTCCCCGTGCACTCCCTGTACACATGCCGTCCCCGTGCACTCCCTGTACACACGCCGTCCCCGTGCACTCCCTGTACACACGCCGTCCCCGTGCACTCCCTGTACACACGCCGTCCCCGTGCACTCCCTGTACACACGCCGTCCCTGGGTACTCACTGTACACACTGTCCCCCTGTACTCACTGTACAGCCACAGCTCCTTGTTCATTAGATCCCTCTGTGTTTTTATCAGGTCTTGCAGTCTCCAGTTGGTCCTCATGTGCTCCACTCTCCCTGCTCTGAAACCAGGAACACCACAACAAGGTATCTGACTGTGTTCTCACATTGAAGGTATTTGTGAACAAAGTCACTTCCGATCATTCTCCCCATCGTTCCTCTCAGGCAGCATTCCTCATCAACTCGCCCACCACCATTGCCCACCCATGGCAGTGGTTAGCACTGCTGCCTCACAGCGCCAGGGACCCAGGTTCTATTCCAGCCTCGGGTCACCGTTTGTGCGGAGTTTGCATGTTCTCCCCATGTCTGCATGGGTTTCCTCTGGGTGCTCCGGTTTCCTCCCACAGCCCGAAAGATGCGCTAGTTAGGTGCACTGGCCATGCTAAATTGTCCCACAGTGTACCCAAACAGGTGCTGGAATGTGGTGACTAGGGGATCTTCACAGTAACTTCATTGCAGTGTGAATGTAAGCCTATTTGTAGCACTGATAAATAAACTTTAAACCTGTCACTGCCCATCCCTTCTGCCCCCACTTGCTCCATGAGTGAGTCTCGCATTCTCCCAATATCTCTTGCTAATCTTTAATTGGTGTCTCTTTGTCCTTGTACATTAATTAATGGGAATAGCTTTTCATTCTCTACCTTATCTAAACCCATCACAATGTTTTACACCTGAAACAAGTCTCCTCACTATCTCCTTTGCTCCAAGGAGAAAACCCCAGCTTCACGGGCCCAACCTTGTAACTAAAATTCCCATCCCTGGAGCCATGTGCCATCTCAAGGTCAGATTTCCTGAGTTGGTTCAATTCCCCCATTCAGGCTGATCTGAATTCCCTTTACCCTTCCTTTCCTCCCCTCACCTACACACCTTTCAAGTCACCCTCTGCTGAAAACATCAACATTGGTCCCAAAGCCCCGACGTTCAAGGCCTCGAGAGGTTGCTTACTGTAAAACAAATCTGCTTTACAATGCCTGCTGACCCCCCGAACGCCCTCAAACCGCCCATCCCACACCCCAAGTCAGAAGGTCGTGGGTTCCAGTTCCACTCCACATTTTATTTGAGTACCGAGGGAGTGACACACTGTTGAAAGTGTTATCTTTCATCAGATGTTAAGCTGAGGACTGGCCTGTGCTCTCATGTATGAGAAAGATCCCTTTGCATTATTTCAATGGAGAAAAGAGGGCGTCTCCCTAGTATCCTGACCAATATTAATCCCTCAATCAGCGTCGCTACAACCAAATTATGTGGTTGTTCTCATGTTGCAGTTCTAGAGTCATAGAGGTTTACAGCGTGGAAACAGGCCCTTCAGCCCAACTTGTCCATGCCACCCTTTTTTTTAACCACTAAGCTAGTCCCAATTGCCCGCGTTTGGCCCATCTCCCTCTATACCCATTTTACCCATGCCTAAATGCTTAAAAGACAAAATAGTACCCGCCTCTACTACTACCTCTGGCAGCTCGTTCCAGACACTCACTGAAAAAATTGCTCCTCCGGACCCTTTTGTATCTCTCCCTCGCACTTCAAACCTATGCCCTCTAGCTTTAGACTCCCCTACCTTTGGGGAAAGATGTTGACTATCTAGCTGATCTGTGCCCCTCATTATTTAATAGACCTCTATAAGATCACCCCTCAGCCTCCTACACTCCAGGGGGAAAAAAGTCCTAGTCTATCCAGCCTCTCCTTACAACTCAAACCATCAAGTCCCGGCAGCATCCTAGTAAATCTTTTCTGCATTCTTTCTAGTTTAATAATATCCTTTCAAAGTTCCAGTCACCGTATTATTGGGTCAGTCCATGGGAACTTGCTGCGCACAAATTGATTGCTAATTCCCACATTACAGCAGTAATTACATTTCAACAGTAACCCTGCTGGCTGGAAAGTGCTTTGCGATGGCCCGAGGTTGCTAAAGATGTTTTAAGTTTGTTTATTAGTGTCAGGTGTAGGCTTACATCAACACTTCAGTGAAGTTACTGTGAAAATCCCTTACATAAATGCAACTCTGTTGGACAACCTGTGACTACAGAATAGCTGCTTCAACCCTCAAACAGCCCCTTGGGCAAGAACGATGTCCCTTTTACAACACGTCCGTTCACAGAAACTCGCAGCCTTGCGCGCTTACCTGTAGAAAGCAGCCGACTCAGCATTAACGCGGATCTGCATGTGCTTGAACCTACGGCAGAGAGGCAGGAAGAGGACATCGCCATTAGTGTTCAGACGCAATATCCCCTCGCTGGGAGACACAAGCACCCATTGAAAATTCCCACACGCTTGCCATGTCCTCTCCCAAACCGGAATGGTGGGTGGATTACCTGTCTCGTTTATTGCCAGTCTGAATCCAGCATTAAAGGGTTAAGTACTTGTCAACTGAGGCAAAACCATTTACTATTAAAAAACCAAGTGAATCAAAATATTTGATTAGTGATGTGACGCTGCATTATCCGGGACCCTGCCGCCAGCCTGTAATTAACGAGTAACCGTGGGCAGGTCTGATCCATATACGACTAGAAACATGGCAGCAAGTACTTTTATTTTTTGACAAGAGTGGTGCCAGAATTGAGAGTACGAGCTCTCGGGACAAGTTAGGTCAGAGTTCTTTCCTTGAGGAGAGAGAAAACATTCCAAAGGGGACTTACTGTCCAGATGGTCTGGACCAAAGGGGCAGGTCTGGAGGGATTATTTTGGGGAAAATCCAAAACTAGAGTGGACAGGGATGGGGATGAACGGGGCAGGGTGGGGTAAGTGGTGGTGGATGGGGGGAGTGGGGATGGAGAACGGGGTGGATGGTGGTGGACGGAGGTAGGTAGGTGGATGGATGAGGTTGGTGGGGGAGGGGAATGGGCTGGTTGGGGGTAGGTGTGGTTGGGGAAGGTGGGTGGAGAGGGAGGGAGGGGATGGCAGTGGACAGGGGTGGCTGGGGGTGAATGGGGATAGGTGCCGTTGGGGATGGTTGGGGGTAGGTGTGAGTGGATGAGGGAGGAGGATGGGGTGGTGGATAGGGTGGGTGTAGGTGTGGTTGGGGGTGGACAGCGGTAGTCTGGGTGGATGGGCTGGGTGGGGGGAGGGTAGACATTTCCCCTCCCTGGTCACCATCGCACTGCGCTGAGAGTTGGTCACTCGGAGGGTAAGACGACATTGTGAAACCCCAGAGGAAGAAATAAACCCATCTCACCTGAAGTCTCCCTCCAGCTTCTCCTGTTGGACCAGGGTTGGGATAATCGGTCCCATCAGAATCTTGTTGACCACGGAGCCAATGATGAAGTAAATGAAGATGCTGACTGGGCCCAGCCAGCCTGTGCTGATAATAACCAAGCAGAAACCAAACC
Organism: Carcharhinus amblyrhynchos; assembly: GCF_965287045.1. NCBI lineage: Eukaryota > Metazoa > Chordata > Chondrichthyes > Carcharhiniformes > Carcharhinidae > Carcharhinus > Carcharhinus amblyrhynchos. Next base: position 11,029,254 of record NC_137337.1, read on the forward strand.
TCATCAGCAGCATAGTCCATCTGGGAACTGCCCAGAGTAAGAAGCAAGAACCCCCTTAAACACACGGACTCACCACCCCTCACCCCACCCCGTTACCTGTGAAAGCACTGGTAGGTGTAATAACCCAGGGTGAATGGTGAGATGATGAGGTTGCTGGCCATTGTGCTCAACCCTCTGCAGAACCTCTCCACATCCTGGCTGATACGCTGGTCCCTGTAAAACAGACAGATTCAGGCCAGATAACCCCCAGCTAACTCAGGCTGTGCCCGGTAACCCCCAGCTAACTCAGGCTGTGCCCGGTAACCCCCAGCTAACTCAGGCTGTGCCCGGTAACCCCCAGCTAACTCAGGCTGTGCCCGGTAACCCCCAGCTAACTCAGGCTGTGCCCGGTAACCCCCAGCTAACTCAGGCTGTGCCCGGTAACCCCCAGCTAACTCAGGCTGTGCCCGGTAACCCCCAGCTAACTCAGGCTGTGCCCGGTAACCCCCAGCTAACTCAGGCTGTGCCCGGTAACCCCCAGCTAACTCAGGCTGTGCCCGGTAACCCTCAGCTAACTCAGGCTGTGCCCGGTAACCCTCAGCTAACTCAGGCTGTGAACCAGCAATGGGCTCCACAGGAATGTTTAAACTCATTCATCTTTCTCGCAAGGATCACTGGGTCCTTCCTTCAATTACAGTCTGTATCTCACTCCTGAGTATGCATTTTTCTTTATAATAAACTATCTGAACCCTTGATTAGGTTGGTGTGTAACTCACTCCCGAGTATGCATTTTTCTTTCTGTAAACTGTCTGAACCCCTCCGTTAGATTCCAGGCTGTGACTTGCTCCCAGGTATCCATTACTCTATATACAAATTATCCAAACATCTCGATTAGACTCTAGCTTGTAACTCACTCCCAGGTACATATTACCATCTGAGCACCTAGATTTGATTCCATTCTGCAGCACACTCAGATATCCATTATCTTCGATATACAGGCCATTTGTAAATTAGCTTCCCACAGGAGTGAACACTTTAAAAGAAAAGGATTCAATTGGCTCTGAAGTATTTTAATGGTGTCTGGATGTCACGAAAAGTGTTATATCGATGAATATCAGTTCTTTTCTCTTCCCACCCTGAGTACGTTGCTGAGATCAGAGATACCCTCCTGTACCCAGCCACAATGTTTATCCTTCACTGAAGAGCAACTAGTTATCCAAGGAAGGGATTACAGCCAATGAGTGCACTGTCCTCAGCTTGCCAGCAAGGTCAGCCAAAAGCGGGGATCCATAGAAAATACCTCCCTTCCTAACTCAGTGGCAATAAAGTTTCCACCAGGTCCACTCCAGCTCGTTGAGATCGATTCTGGAACGTTCCTGGTTTTTGCTGCCCAGCATCTCATTGTTTAATCCAACTGAGGGACTGTGTCCTCTCTCCTCCCCCCCCTCCTCACTCGCCCAACCGCCCCCACCCCCTTCAGAATAAACATTTTCTATGGACTAGGGAAAAACCAGCCCCGCTCAGATTCCACCTACGGGTTATCCAGCTTGTCATGGAGTACGTTCAGAGCGTAGTAGACTTTCCTCTTAAAGTAGGACTTGTGGAGGTCCATGGTGAGGCTCTGCCTCCACCGCACGTACATCAAACTCGAGATGAACTGGTCAGAGCTCTTCAACTGAAAGAGAAAGGCCATCGCTGGGGTGAAGGGAAACCAAACTCATCTCCAACATTCACATTCTGTCACCATAAAACATTTTGTTAAGGAACCAATCTCCTTTCACCTATAAGAACATAAGAACATAAGAACATAAGAAATAGGAGCAGGAGTAGGCCATCTGGCCCTTCGAGCCTGCCCCGCCATTCAATAAGATCATGGCTGATCTGTCGTGGCTCAGTTCCACTTTCCCGCCCTCTCCCCATAACCCTTAATCCCCTCTCTTATCAAAAACCCATCAACCCGCTTCTTAAAAATATTTAGCGAGGCAGCCTCCACCACTTCAACGGGCAGAGAATTCCAGAGATTCACCACCCTTTGAGTGAAGAAGTTCCTCCTCAACTCCGTTCTGAACCGCCCCCCCTTTATCTTGAGGCTGTGCCCCCTAGTCCTACTGTCTTTTTTGAGCGGGAAGAGTCTTTCCACCTCTATCCTATCCATCCCATTCATCATCTTATACGTCTCAATGAGATCTCCCCTCATTCTTCTAAACTCTAACGAGTACAAGCCTAGTTTATTCAGCCTCTCCTCATAGCTCAACCCCCTCAACTCCGGTATCAGCCTAGTAAACCTCCTCTGCACTCCCTCCAAGGCCAAAATATCCTTGCGCAGGTGCGGCGCCCAAAACTGCACACAGTACTCCAGCTGCGGCCTCACCAATCCGCTTTGGTCAAAGGTTGCTGTCCACTCTTGGCTTCCCCCTCAAAATCAGAATCCGAGACAGGGCCGCACCAGTCAGTGACAGCATTTATGCTCCAAATGAACATCCTCCCACCTTCCCTCATCCAAATCTATCATCGTAAACCTCTATTCCCTTCATCCTCATACATTTTTCTGGCTTACCCTTTAATGCATTTATACTATCCACCTCAACCACTCTCTACAGTAGCAATTTCTACATTCGCACCATCTTTGGGTAAAGAAGTTTCTTCTAAATTCCTGACTGGGTTTCTTATATTGATGGTCCCTGCTTCTGTTCTTCTCCAGAAATCGTAGAAACCCTACAGTGCAGGAGGAGGCCATTTGGTCCACCAAGGCTGCACCAACAACAATCCCATCCAGGCCCTATCCCCGTCGTCCCACATATCTACCCGCTGATCCCTCTAATCTATTCATCCTGGGACACTAAGGGGCAATTCAACATGGCCAATGCAGCTAACCCTAATCTATGGACATTCTCTCCGTATGCACTCTTAGCAAAACATTCGAGACCTCTGTCAGATCACCCTTCAGCCTTTTCCTTTCCAGCCTGTCTGACCTTTCCTGATGGGTATTAATTTGTTATCACCCTTATAAATCTTCTTTTGCACCTCCTGCATTACCTCTACATCCCATTTGCTGAAATGAGAGCAGATTGTAAACCGTATAGGGCTGAACAAGGTTCCATTATATGTTTAACATCACCTCTTTGTTTAGGATATGTGAGCATTAGTAGCATGGCCGGCATTTATTGCCCATTTCTAATTGCCCTGAGGAGGCAGTGATGAGTCACCTTCCCAAGCTGCGGCAGTCCCAGTCCACGCAAGGATATTTTGGCCTTGGAGGGAGTGCAGAGGAGGTTTACTAGGCTGATACCGGAGTTGAAGGGGTTGAGCTGTGAGGAGAGGCTGAATAAACTAGGCTTGTACTCATTAGAGTTTAGAAGAATGAGGGGAGATCTCATTGAGACATACAAGATAATGAATGGGATGGATAGGATAGAGGTGGAGAGACTCTTCCCGCTCAGAAAGGACAGTAGGACTAGGGGGCACAGCCTCAAGATAAACGGGGGTGTGGTTTAGAACGGAGTTGAGGAGGAACTTCTTCACTCAAAGGGTGGTGAATCTCTGGAATTCTCTGCCTGTTGAGGTGGTGGAGGCTGCCTCGCTAAATATTTTTAAGACACGGGTTGATGGGTTTTTGATAAGCGAGGGGATTAAGGGTTATGGGGAGAGGGTGGGAATGTGGAACTGAGCCACGACAGATCAGCCATGATCTTATTGAATGGCGGGGCAGGCTCGAAGGCCTAGATGGCCTACTCCTGCTCCTATTTCTTATGTTCTTATGTGGTGTAGGTACACCCCCAGTGCTGTTAGGGGGTGAGTTCCAGGATTTTGACCAAGCACCAGTGAAAGAGCGGCGATACTGTTTCAAGTCAGGATGGTGAGTGACTTGAAGGAAAACTTTTCAATTCTATCCTTTTAGGAATTAGCTTTGGAACTTGCTTTGCCTCTCTTAAAGGCCCAAATAACCTGGGTCACAACTTATAATGACTTGTGTATTCATACTCACAGGTCCCTTTTGATCCCTTTACCCAGTTAAGATTCTTAATTTCCAGGTAAAATGTGACTATTTTTAAGTACAAAACGTAAGTGCAGCATTGGAGAGAAATTCTAGACTGTACTGTCCATCTCACAATAGATCCACATTTGGCCCTAAGTCAACTCCGCAGTGTTGTTGTTTAAAGTTTATTTATTATTGTCACAAGTAGGTTTGCATTAACACTGCAATGAAGTTACTGTGAAAATCCTCGAGTCGCCACACTCTGGCGCCTACTTGGGTACACTGAGACAGAATTAAGCATGGCCAATGCACCTAACCAGCACGTCTTTTGGACTGTGGCAGAAAACCGGATCACCCGGAGGAAATCCATGCACACATGGGGAGAATGTGCAGACTCCACACAGACAGTGACCCAAGCCGGGAATCAAACCCGGGTCCCTGGTGCTGTGAGGCAGCAGTGCTAACCACTGTGTTACCATGCAGCCCCAATTTGTATTTATTTGCAGAGTTCGCTTTCTTTTTTTCACTGGATAATAATTTGATTACTTACCACAGCATTGGCCACAATGAGGCAGATGGCTATGAATGTGATTCTTCTAAAACCAACCAAGTCTTTCTCACCCAGGACCTTGAAGTACTGACTAGGGACAATCCCTACCTGATAGATCACCAGCTGCTCTGTAAAAGAATAACAAACACAGTTAGGAAGGATAGGCTTGCATTGGACATAGTCCCAAGAAGACTCATTGGCTGATTCCTGGGATGAAGGGCTTGCCTTATGAGGGTTTGATTTGATTTCATTGGAAAGATGGAGGTTGAGGGGAGACATGATAGAGGTCTACAAAATTATGAGAGGCATAGACAGGGTGAAAAGTCAGAAGCTTTTTCCCCAAGGTGGAAGTGTCAATTACAAGGGGGCACGGGTTCAAGGTGAGAGGGGGAAAGTTTAAGGGAAATGTGAGGGGGAAGATTTCCCCGCAGAGAGTGGTGGATGCCTGGTTTGCACTGCCAGAGGTGGTGATGAAAGAAGGCATATTAGCAACATTTAAGAGGCATCTGGATGGGTACATGAATAGGAAGGGAATAGAGGGACAGGGACTGAGTATGGGCAGGAAGTTTTTTTTAGTTTAGTTAGGGTATCATGATAGGCACAGGCTTGAAGGGCCTGTTCTTGTGCTGGACTTTTTTGTTCTTGTTTTATTGTTGTCACATGTATTGGGATACAGTGAAAGGTATTGTTTCTTGCATGCTATACAGACAAAACATATTGTTGTTATAGAGTACACAGGGGAGAAGGAGTAGGTGCAGAATATAGTGTTCCAGTCATAGCTAGGATGTAGAAAAAGATCAGCTTAATATGTGACAAGACCATTCAAAAGTCTGTTGGACACCGGGGAAGAAGCTGTTCTTGTGTCAGCAGTTTGAACAGATCAGACTCACCAAGGAGGACAACAGAGAGCAGTGTGGCGAACATCAGGACGCTCTGCGATGACCAAGACGGGAAGAGGACTGCCTGGATACGGCAGAATCTTCTCACAAACAGGAGATCCAGCTTCGGTCTGGAAGGGTAGAACACTCTGCTCACAATTGGTACAGTTTTCTTCCTGCCGTTGCTGCCTGTGTTTTTGGCAAACAGACTTGGGAACCAGTCTCCAGGTTCCACCAACATTACACCAAATAGCCACGATAACAGGGGGTTAAACAGGGTGGCCTAGGATGCCTGGCCTTCACTTGGCTTTTGTTCTCACAGCAGCACAGCTTAGACAGGGAAGTGGGTGGGAGGTGAGCAACAATAGCCCTGTTTCCTATTAATCTGTGGTACACCATATCGGGACGACATATCACTGTGCTTTCTGTCAGGCGCGGCTAATTATCTGAAGACAGGGAATAAATGTGAACATTCTTTTTCCTTCTAAAAGTTCGAAGTGTAGCTTGCTTCAATTATCCATGGGGCAGCAGGGGATACCCGCTCCTCACATTCAGGTACTGAGATGCACAGATCAGTAGATACTACATGCTGACCGAGGACTTGGCCAAGACAGTGGCAGTGATGATTCAAGTGGTCTCAATGCCCTTGGCTAACAGGCAGGGCACTGCGAATTGCAGAGCATGGCAGGCAAATCAGCTGGGCCTGACTGAATCCAGCATCTCCAGCTGGTCTGCAATGTGCCAGCAGAGTGGGTGTGTGGGGGAGCGTGGAGTGCGTGGGGTTGGGGAGTGTGGTGGGAGTGCGTGGGGAGAAGCCGCATGGTCAGCCTGGACTGTGATGTCTTCGACAGCTGAATAGCACACTGACACTCTCTGGTTCACAGATGAAGAATTCTCTCCTTTTTTGGTCTGCTGGTGCCTAAGGAACTTCATCCTGGCACAAGTGGCAGTGGGGTCAATGGATGGGAAAGGAATTTTAAAGGGGTGGGGGGGAGAGGCTATTGCCAACCTCAGGAGCAGCAACTGTGAGTACAATGCAGTGCAGAAGGGGGCCATTCAGCCCATCAAGCCTGCAACAACCACAATCCCAGCCAGGCTCTATCCCCGTAACCCCACGCATTTATCCTAGCTTGTCCCCCTGACACGAAGGGGCAATTTAGTATGGCCAATCCGCCTAACACACCCATCTTTGAATTGTGGGAGGAAACCGGAGCACCCGGAGGAAACCCATGCAGACACGGGGAGAACGTGCGAACTCCACACAGACAGTGACCCGAGCCGGGAATCGAACCCGGGTCCCTGGCACTGTGAGGGTGCCGTGCTAACCACTGCGCCACCGTGCCAACTAAACCAAGGGTCCAGCTGGCAGAGCCTGAGTTTCCCTGTTTTACAGCAATTAGTGGTGGTGGTGAGGACTGGTATGTCCTACCTGCTGCATTTCAGCTCCTGCCCCCTGGGCAGCCGCCCGTACCCAGACATTGCCCTAAGCAACAGCTGGGATCCGCCCGTCAGTCACGTGCAGCTGAGCCAAAAGTCCACACTGCGTCTGACGTCACGCGTAGCGCCGCCGGGGGCTGTCGCCGTGATGACGTTACACGCAGTGTGCCGTATCTGAGGACGTCAAGCGTAGCGCCGCCAGTGTGGGTACCGCGATGATGTCATACACGGCACCGCCAATTCTGTGACGTGTTGACGTCACGCGCAGAACGTCGGCAACTGCAACGTCATATCGTCACGTCGAGCACCGCCCATTTGTCGGCGCGGTGACGTCACACGCACAGCGCATCAAATGCCCCCAGGGTCAAGGCGGGGGTCTTCGGGCTTCTGGTCTTTATATTTAGAGTTACTGTTGAATGTGTCCCTTATTTCCATTTGGATCTACAGTCTTTATTGTTCCCGCCCAGGCAATAACCGTTCCCCATTTTTTGCTTTGAGCACTGCTGCTCAGTCAGTGTTGTGGCCCTGCCATTGTCTCACACCCTGGATAGTGAAGCCTCTCAAGGTCAAATAGCCCCATTCCCTGCCTTCTGCCTTGGATCTTTCGGCCAGGATTCAGATTTTCGGTCCCCTTCCCTCACATTTACTCAATCATAGAGCCAAGCAACACAGAAGGAGGCCATTCAGCCCATCTGTCCATGACAGCTCTTTGTTATTCCCCATAGCACCACAATTATCCTCTGTTCAGGTAATTATTCAATTCCCTTTTGAAACCCGTGATTTAATCTGGATCTTCCACACTCGGATAATGCATTCCTAATCTTAATTGTGTAAGAAACATTTTTTTCTCATTTCACCACTGGCTCTTTTGCCAATCACCTTAAATCGGTGTGTCCTAGTTCTCAACATTTCCTCCAAGGGGAATAGTTTCTCCTGATTTACTGTCTTCTAGATTCATTGTGAATTTTAAACACAATATTTCACTGTTTACCAACAGTAATGTCCCCAGGCTTTGCACACTGTGTACCAAACAGCTTAGGGAGCCTGCGATAGAACCAAGCGATCCTGCAACTAATGGATCAAAGCTCTGTAACCCTATTGCATCCAGTCGTGAATGGTAGTGAACATGAAACGCCTCACTGGAGGAGGGGAATCCACAAGTATCCCCATCCTCAATGATGGAGGAGCCCATCACATCTGTGCAAAAGATATGATTGAACCATTTGCAACAATTTTCAGCCAGAATTTCAGAGTGGATGATCCACCTTGGCCTCTGGAGCTCCCCAACATCATGAATACCAGTCTTCTGAGAATTCAATTCACTCCACGTGATGTCAAGAAATGGCTGAAGGCACTGGATGCCGCAAAGGCAATGGGCCCTGACAATATTCCAGAACTTGTCACGTCCCCGAGCCAAGCTGTTCCAATGCAACCCTGGCATCTATCTAACAATGTGGAAAATTGCCCAGGTTTGCCCTGAACACAAAAAGCAGGACCAACTGGGCTAATCACTGCCCCATCAGTCTACTCTCGATCATCAATGAAGTGATGGAAGGCTTCATCAACAGTGCCATCAAATGGCACTTACTCAGCAATGACCTACTCGCTGACACAGTTTGGGTTCCGCCAGGGTCACTCAACTTCCTACCTCATTACAGCCTTGGTTCAAAAATGGACAAAAGCACTCAAGTCAAATGGTGAGGTGAGAGTGACTGCCCTTGACAGCAAGGCAGCATTTGACTGCGTATGGCATCAAGGAGCCATAGCAAAACTGGAGTCAATGGAAATCAGGTGGAAAACCCTCCGCTGGTTGGAGTCATACCTGGTACATAGGAAGATGGTTGTGGAGATCAATCACCTCAGCTCCACGACGTCTCTGGAGCAGTTGCTCAGGGTAGTGTCCCAGGCCCAGCCATCTTCAGCTGCTTCATCAATGACCTTCCCTCCATCATAAGGTCAGAAGTGGGAATATTTGCTGATGATTGCGCAATGTTCAGCACCATTCACGAGTCCTCAGATACTGAGGCAGTCCATGCCCAAATGCAGCAAGACCTGGACAATATCCAGGCTTGAGCTGATAAGTAATATTCATGCCACACAAGTGCCAGGCAATGACCACCTCCAACAAGAGAGGACCTAACCATCGCCCCTTGACATTTAATGCATTACAATCGCTGAATCTGCCGCTGCTAATATTCTGGGGGTTACCATTGATCAAAAACTGAATTGGAGCCGTTTCCTGTGGCAAAGGACAAGATCCCTACAGTGCAGAAGGAGGCCATTCAGCCAATCGAGCCTGCACCAACAACAATCCTACCAAGGTCTTATCCCCTCAACACCATGTATTTACCCTGCTAACCCCCTGAGGGGCAATTTATCATATCAGTCAACCTAACCTGCACATTTTTGGACTGTGGGAGGAAACTGGAACCCCATGCTGTCACAGGGAGAACATGCAAATTCCACACGGACAGTGGCTGATGGCCAGAATTGAACCTGGGGTCTCTGGCATTATGAGGCAGCTAACCACTGTGCCACCATGCTGCCCCGAACAGGTCAGAGGCTGGGGATCCTGCAGCGAGTAAGTAACCTTCTGACTCCCCAAAGCCTGTACGCCATCTACAAGGACAAGTCAGTGTAATGGAATACTGTCCACTTGTCAGAATAAATGCAGCTCCAAAAACACTCAAGAAGCTCAACGTCGCCCAGGACAAAGTAGCTGCTTGATTTGCATCCCATTCATAAACATTCAAACTCTCCATCACTGACGCATAGTAGCAGCAGTGCGTACCATCTATAAGATGCACTGCAGGAACTCACCAAGGCTCCTTAGGCAGCACCTTCCAAACCCACGATCACTGTCATCTAGGAAGACAAGATCAGCAGACACCACCATCTAGGAGTTCCGCTCCAAGTTACTGATCATCCTGACTTGGAAATATATCACCGTTCCTTCACTGTCACTGGGTCAAAATCCTGGAACTTCCTCCCTAACAGCACTGTGGATGTACGTACACAAGTTTACCAGGCTGATTCCTAGGATGGCGGGTATGTCATATGAGGAGAGACTAAGTCGGTTAGGATTATATTCACTGGAGTTTAGAAGAGTGAAAGGGGATGTCATAGAAACTTATAAAATTCTGACAGAGTTTAATAGGATAGATTCAGAAAGAATCTTCTCAATGGTGGGGGAATCCAGAACTAGGGGTCATAATTTTGAGGATAAGGTGTAAACCTGTCAGAACTGAGGTGAGGAGAAATTTGTTCATGCAGAGGGTGGTGACATTCACTACCATAGAACGTAGTTGAGGCCAAAACATTGTCTGATCTCAAGAAGAAATTAGATATAGCTCTTGGGGCTAACGGGATCAAGGGTATGGGGGGAAGGTGGGGATCAGGATGTTGAATTTGATGATCAGCTATGATCAAAATGAATGCAGATCACGTTTGAAGGGCCAAATGGCTTCTAGTTTCTATGTATTTCTGCAGCGGTCCATGAAGGTAGCTCGCCACCAGCTTCTGAAAGACAATTAGGGATGGGTAATAAATGCTGGCTGAGCCAGCGACTCCCACATCCCATGAATTTATAAAATAGCATGAAAGTAAATCTGTCAGATGCACCAAGACCCAGCCAAACATGTGGGCCATCGCATAGCACCGGAGGCCAAGGTTAGTTGGCATCGTCGCTGGTGATAGGCCATGAGAGTCAGAAACCTTTAACTGCACACATGACAACAACAAATTATATGGAACCTCACAGAAGTGTGAGCAATCCAAATTCAACTTGGAACCAAAGAAGTTGATAAAGAAGGGTAGGAGAAACTATGAAGCTGGGCTAGCGCTTAATATAAAAAAGGATAGCAAGAGTTTTTATAAATATATAAAAAGGAAGAGGCTGGCTAGGGTGAACATTGGTCCTTTAGAGGATGAGAAAGGGGACCTAGTGGTAGGAGATGGGGATATGGCTAAGGTATTGAATAACTTTTTTGTTTCTGTCTTCACGGAGGAGGACGTGAATAATTTGCCGGGTGTTAGTGATGGAAAGGTGGTAGGACTGGAGGGTCTTAATGACATTACTGTTACTAGAGAGGCGGTGCTCGACAGACTGGAGGGGCTGATTGTGGACAAGTCCCCAGGACCGGATGGAATGCATCCGAGGGCTCTGAAAGAAATGGCGGAGGTGATAGCGGATGCCTTGGTGGTTATTTTCCAGACGTCGCTGGATTCCGGGGAAGTGCCGGAAAATTGGAAAACGGCTAATGTTACACCGTTGTTTAAGAAGGGTGCCAGGCAAAAGGCGGGGAATTATAGGCCGGTTAGTTTAACGTCTGTGGTAGGTAAAATGTTAGAATCCGTCATTAAGGAGGAAATTGCGAGGCATCTTGAAGGCAATTGCTTGATAGAGCGGACGCAGCATGGTTTCATTAAAGGGAAGTCGTGTCTGACAAATTTACTGGAGTTCTATGAGGATGTGTCTAGGGCGGTGGATAGAGGAGAGCCGGTGGATGTGGTCTTTCTGGATTTTCAGAAGGCGTTTGACAAAGTACCTCACAAGAGGTTATTGCAGAAGGTCGAGGGACATGGAGTTGGGGGTAGGGTGTTAGCGTGGATAGAGGATTGGTTGTCAAATAGGAGGCAGAGAGTGGGGGTCAACGGGTGCTATTCGGATTGGCGGATGGTGACTAGTGGAGTGCCCCAGGGGTCGGTGCTGGGGCCTCAGCTTTTTACCATTTATATAGATGATCTGGAGGAGGGAACCGAGTGTAGGGTGTCGAAATTTGCTGATGACACCAAGATTGGGGGAACGGCAAATTGTGCGGAGGGTGTGGAGAGTCTGCAGAAGGATCTAGATAGGCTGGGCGAATGGGCCAGGAAATGGCAAATGGAATTTAATGTTGGCAAGTGTGAGGTGGTCCACTTTGGTAGGAATAATGGTAGGAAGGACTATTACTTACGTGGCGAAAAACTGCAGCAGGCGACGGTGCAGAGGGACCTCGGGGTCCTTGTGCATGAGTCGCAAAAACCCAGCTTGCAGGTGCAGCAGGTGGTCAGGAAGGCGAATGGGATGCTGGCCTTCATAGCGAGGGGGATTGAATATAAAAGTAGGGAGGTCTTGCTGCAGCTGTATAGGGCATTGGTGAGGCCGCAGCTGGAGTACTGTGTGCAGTTTTGGGCGCCGCACCTACGCAAAGATATTTTGGCCTTGGAGGGAGTGCAGAGGAGGTTTACTAGGCTGATACCGGAGTTGAGGGGGTTGAGCTATGAGGAGAGGCTGAATAAACGAGGCTTGTACTTGTTAGAGTTTAGAAGAATGAGGGGAGATCTCATTGAGACGTATAAGATGATGAATGGGATGGATAGGATAGAGGTGGAGAGACTCTTCCCGCTCAAAAAAGACAGTAGGACTAGGGGGCACAGCCTCAAGGTAAAGGGGGGGCGGTTTAGAACGGAGTTGAGGAGGAACTTCTTCACTCAAAGGGTGGTGAATCTCTGGAATTCTCTGCCCGTTGAAGTGGTGGAGGCTGCCTCGCTAAATATTTTTAAGACGCGGGTTGATGGGTTTTTGATAAGAGAGGGGATTAAGGGTTATGGGGAGAGGGCAGGAAGGTGGAACTGAGCTGCGACAGATCAGCCATGATCTTATTGAATGGCGGGGCAGGCTCGAAGGGCTAGATGGCCTACTCCTGCTCCTATTTCTTATGTTCTTATGTAACCACATTAGAGCTATTAGGACAAAATAACCAAAAGCTGGTGTTAATGGAGGAAAGAGAGATATTTAGGGATGGAATTGCAGAGACCACAGGTAGAGTGATTAAAATGAGCAATGCGCAGGAGGTCTGAATTGGAGGAGTGCAGGGATCTGGGAGGGTTTTGGGGCTGGTGAAGGTTACAGAAGTAGGCTGGGGGTCCGGGAGGGGAGGGCCTGTGTCCACTGGAGGGATATGATAACAAGGATGGAAATATTATCATAGACCCATAGAATCCTACAATGCAGAAGGAGGCCATTTGGTCCATCGAGTCTGTACTGACCACAATCCCATCCAGGCCCTACCCCCATAACCCTATGCATTAACCCAGCCAGTCCCCCTGACACCACGGAGCAATTTAGCTTGGCCAATCCATCTAATCCGCACGTCTTTGGACTGTGGGAGGAAAATGGAGCACCCGGAGCAAACCAAGGCAGACACAGGGAGAATGTGCAAACTCCACACAGCTAGTAAGCTAAGCCGGGCATCGGACCCGGGTCCCTGGTGCTGTGAGGCAGCAGTGCTAACCACTGTGCCACCCTACTGCCCAATTATAATTGAGACACTGCCACACTGGGACCTAATGTAGGCCAGTGAACACAAAGGACTTGATGTGAGTTAAGATAGTGACAGTATGGTGTGAAATGCGCTGCCTGGGAGGATGGTAGAAGCGGGTTGTCTCACATCCTTTGAAAAGTACCAGGATGAGCACTTGGCATGTCATAACATTCAAGGCTGTGGGCCAAGTGCTGGCAGATGGGATTAGGTGGGAGGTCAGGTGTTTCTTGCATGTTGGTGCACACTTGATGGGCCAAAGGGCTGCTTATGTGCTGTATGATGCTATAAATATCGAATTTAAGCGCCGCAAATGATGACAGGGCAACTCAGGCTCAACTTTGCTCTTGTGCAATATTTATAATTTAATCTTCTTTATCTCTTCCCCCGCTCCACCCGACCCACCCCACTTCGTCACTAGTTCTCCCCCCTCCCACCCTTCCCCATCTCCTGACTCGGACCCCACCCCACCCCACAGCAGTTGGGGGCCTATGAATGATACATGTTGCCGAGTTTATTTCTGGGGGTGTGCAGCAGCCATTGTAACGAGAGACAAAAGGAACATTTCTGTGGAAGTAGAAAGCAAACGCCTGCTGTGAAAATCCATCAAGTGTATAATAGCTGCCTGTTTGTACAGGCCTCACACTGCCAAGATCATGAACAAAGCTGCATATCAACACACTGGGGCCTGGCTCCTTTCTCAATTCTAAACCCTTTGCCTCTTACCCTTTGAAGCACTCCAGGAGCCAGACTCCCGGAGCCGGCCTAACCTGCCAGCAATCTGCATCTTTTACAACCCATTCCTCCTCGCACATTAGAAATGATCTCCTGGTATCCAGATCTTGTGTACTTTAGATGCAGAGGCTGGTTGAGGGGAGGGGGAGGAGGGCTGAGGAAGGGGGTGGTGTATTTGATGCCTAGGTGACAATGAGTGGGCAGGAAATCTTTGATCTTGACTGCATTGAGAAGACGCTAGCCTAAGGTGTAAACCTTGATAAAGGCTGAATTGCCCAAATTCCTGACCAGATCCAAACAGGCTTTTTTAGTCAGGGATTACTGGGGGGATGTGCAATTGTGTGTAAATATGAACAATACCAACAAAAGGTTATCAGTGAAAAGCAGCAAAGATTTTCTCTTTTAGAACTAGTTCTCTACATAATTCTGACAGCAGTCAGGGCAGCACAGTGGCCCAGTGATTAGCACTGTTGCTTCACAGCGCCAGGGACCTGGGCTGGCTATCTGTGCAGAGCCTGTGCGTTCTCCCCATGTCTGCGTGGGCTTCCCCCGGGTGCTCTCGTTTCCTCCTACAGTCTGAAAGACGTGCTGGTTAGGTGCATTGACCATGCTAAATTCTCCCTCAGTAAATCCGAACAGGCGCCGGAGTGTGGTGACTAGGGGATTTTCACAGTAACTTCATTGGAGTGTTAATGTAAACCTACTACTTGTGACATGAATAAATAAACTTTAACTTTCATCATTTTAAAGGTGAATCCACCCCACAATCTGCCTCCTTCACTGGGACTTCTTGGAGCAAACAAACCTAACTTTGAGGAACTAACAGCTTTGTGAGTGCACTGTTATTATACTTACTGAGTTTAAACCACCAGCTGTGTGAAACTGGGCAGGAGCTGTGAAGTGACCTTGTTTCATGAATCCTGGACAAGGCCCATAAAAAAAACACTGCTTTTTAAAGGCCTGTCTTTGAAATTTCTGGAGTGGTTGTTACAGACAAGCCTTGGTTACCTACCTACATTATCCTCTTGATATTAATTCTTGATGACAGGGACAGCACGGTGGCAGAGTGATTAGCACTGCTATCTCACATTGCCAAGGACCCAGGTTCTGATTTGATTCCAGCCTCAGATCACGGAATCTGCATGTTCTCCCCATATCTGCGTGGGTTTCCTCCAGGTGCTCCAGTTTCCTGAAACACTCCAAGGATGTGCAGGTTAGGCTTACTGGTCGTGATAAATTGCCCCTTAGGGTCAGGAGGATTAGGACAGTAAATATGTGGGGTTACAGTGATAGAACCTGGGTGGGATTGTTGTCAGTACAGGCTCGATGGGCCAAATGGCCTCCTTTTGCACTATTGATTCTCTCCTCAACAATATTTAACATTTAGAATTTGTCAAATCAACTAAAACAAAAGTTGCAAATAAGTTTCTAGGTGTCAAGATCACCAACAATCTGTCCTGGACCCTCCATGCCGATACTAGTTAAGAAAGCCCACAAATGCCCTTACTTTCTCAGGAGGCTAAGGAAATTCAGCACATCCACTGTGACTTTCACCAACTTTTATAGATGCAATATAGAAAGCATCCTTTCCGAATGCACCACAACTTTGTATGGTTCCTGCTCTGACCAAGACTGCAAGGAACTACAAAGATTTATAAACATAGCCCAAACCATCACGCAAATCGGCCTCCCACCCATTGACTCTGTCTACACTTCCCATTGCCTTGGAAAAGCAGCCAGCATAATCAAGGACCCCACGCACTGCAGATATGCTCTTTTCCATTGGGAAGGAGGTACAAAAGTCTGAGGTCATGTACCAACCAACTCAAGAACAGCTTCTTCCCTGCTGCCATCAGACTTTTGAATGATCCAATCATATATTAAGCTGATCTTTCTCTTAACTCTTTTGTTAAGTGTAACACTTTATTCTGCACCATCTCCTTCTCCCCTGTGTACTCTATGAACAGTATGCTTTGTCGTATAGCACGCAAGAAGCAATACAACTCACTGTATCCCAATACATGTGACTAATAAATCAAATCAAATCAAAAATCTTAATTAAATTATGGTGGAATTTGATCCAAGTATGTCAGAGAAACCTATTTCAGAGGTGAATGAACCAGTGAGGAGAGGCATAAATGTAAGATCATCAGGCGTGAAGAAATATATTCATGTCAAGGGTTCTCAGAATCTTTCTGGATGCTATCGAGACATTGCTGTTCACCTATACAGCATCATCATCGTTTGTTACTGGGACAAGTTGTGCCTTGCTGGAAACAGGGCTTGAAACAGAGTCGATCATCACTTTGGAAAGGTGAAGATATATATTCGACAAATGAATTTTCTCCAAAGTTATGGGAATAGGAAGCAGAGGTTTGTGGTTGAAGACCAGGGAAGTTGCTGGGGTGAGGAGATGGGGAGAGATAGTTACTGATCTGAGTGTGGCTAGTATGGGGAGGCGATGGCCTGGTGGTATTATTGCTAGATTATTAACCCAGAAACTCAGCGATGTTCTGAGGACCCAAGTTCGAATTCTGCCATGGCAGATGGTGGAATTTGAATTCAATAACACAAATCTGGAATTAAGAATCTACTGATGACCATGAACCCGTTGTCAATTGTCAGAAAAACCCATCTGGTTCAGTAATGTACTTTAGGGAAGGAAATCTGCTGTCCTTACTTGGTCTGGCCTACATGTGATGCCAAAGCTACAGCCATGTGGTGGACTTTCAACTGCCCTCTAAGGGCAACTAGGAATGAGCAATAAGTGCTGGCCAGCCAGCGATATCCCATGGATGGTGGCTGGGCTCAGGAAATCAGGTTGTTAGGATTCCAGGTCATGACTTGCGAAGGATTTAGGGACCTGGGTGGGAGCGTGGAGTGAAGGGCTAGCTACAGGAGATAGCAGGAGTGAGGAGTTTGGATCAGCAGTCAGGGTGGGAGGTGTTGGTTGGGTCAATGGAGAGAGTGGGGGGTGTTAGTTGGGACAGGACACTGGTGGGAGGGGAGGCACATTAACTTTTAACACAGAAGCAAACCTCAAGTCCATGGCACTGCCACTGTGAGGGTAAATGTGTTGATCTTTCTGGCTCTGAAATGAAGCGCTGGGCAGCTGGATCTCCAGTGAGTCTTTTAGGGTGGCACGGTGGCACAGTGGTTAGCACTGCTGCCTCACAGCACCAGGGACCTGGGTTTGATTCCTGGCTTGGGTCACTGTATGGAGCTTGCACATTCTCCCCATGAGTTTCCTCCAGGTGCTCCAGTTTCCTCCCACAGTCCAAAGATGTGCAGGTTAGGTGAATTGATCATGATAAATTTTCCCTCAGTGTACCCAAACAGGCACCAGAGTATGACAACTAGGGGATTTTCACAGTAACTTCATTGCAGTATGAATGTAAGTCTACTTGTGACTAATAAATAAACTTTAAACTTCATAACTGGAGCTCCACTTTAAAAGGAAGCACAAGAGGGGGGATGTTTCATTAGAGCAGGAATCTACAAGGCAAATTAAATCCCAAGGACGTGGTCCATTCATCATAAAGCTTTGCAACATTTATCTTTAGAAGGTACAGCATCACCATTAATAGTTCATTCATAATTAATAACGTTCAAATCAATGACCTTTCATCAGTTTGGAAGGATCATTGAACACATACGCTAACTCTGTTTCTCTCTCTCCACAACTGCTGCCAGCAGCATTTCCAGCATTTTCTATTTTTATTTCAGATTTCCAGCAACAGCAGTATTCTGCTTTAGCACTGGAAATTTAGTTGAGTTGTATAAAGTGGTGAGGGGTCTAAATCGAGTGGTTGGAAAGCACTGTAGAGAAGCCAATAACTGGGAAATGTCAATTTCAATAAATGATGGAAGGATTAGTGGGGAGTTGATAAATAATATTTTCAACTGGAGGGAAATGGGACTCTGGAATTCTGAAAGGATGGGAAGGATAGAAACTCTCATCACATTTAGAGGGTCATTAGATTGGTTCCACTGGTCGGCGCGACATCGAGGGCCTAAGGGCCTGTACGCGCTGTAATGTTCTATGTTCTATTTAAAAATTTGTCTACACCCTATCTGTAACTGCAATACTATACCCCACACCCTCTCTTTTCCCTCTCCCCTATGTACTTTATGAATGGTATGTTTTAACTATATAGCATATAAGACGTGCTGGTTAGGTGCATTGACCTGAACAGGCAGTGGACTGTGGCGACTAGGGAAATTTTGCAGTAACTTCATTGCAGTGTTAATGTTAACCTTACTTGTGACTAATAAATAAACTTTAGAAACAGTACTTTTCACTATATCGCAACACATAGAATTATAGAATCCTACAATGCAGAAGGAGGTCATTCAGCCCATCAAATCTTCACCGACCACAATCCCACCCCGGTCCTATCTCCGTAGCCCTAGCTAGTCCCCTGACACTAAGGAGCAATTTAGCATAGCCAATCCATCTAACCTGCACATCTTTGGAATATGGGAGGAAACTGGAGCACCCAGAGGAAACCCACGCAGACATGGGCCAACATACAGACTCTGCACACAGTGACCCAAGCTGGGAATTGAACCCCTGGCGCTGTGAGGCAGCAGTGCTAACAACTGCGCCACCGTGCTGCCCCAATGTGACAGTATGTGACAGGTGACAATAATAAATCAAATCTAAATATTTTAATCATGCATTTGAAGTGTTGTAACCCACAGGCTCTGACCCAAGCACTGGAAAGTAGGATTAAGATGAATAAGCCTCTTCTGGCTAGTATGGACATGATGGGCTGAATGACCTTCAGCTGTGTCCCAAATTTTTCCATGTTTCTGTCCAGATTGTTAGTGCTTTGAACAAAAGGGAATTTACCACCGATACCTGGCTGTCGACTGTGGCTCAGTGTGCAGCACCTTCCCCTCTGAGTAACACAATTCTGGGTTGAAGTGCCATCCCTCTCCAAGTCTCCAGTGGGATCTTGCTGTGCTCAAATTGGTTAACAGCTGACGTGCTCCCTGAAATGGCTGGGCACACCACTCAGTCTGGTGGCTGCTCAGCTCTTGGCGAAGGTGGTTAGGAATGGGTTAAAGACGCTGGTCTGGCCACTGATTCCCGTGTCCTAGGGCTGAACATAAAAGAAATGCCCCCTCTGCAAGGCCTGGACACTCCTTCTGACATGTGGACTGTTGCACAACATCGACAGATCCTGCCTTTGTTATGTACAACATTCACCTTCTTCCTGATGCTGCCACTAATCTGCTAAAGAATGTCGCAACTGATTCCAAAAGCTGCATTCTTCCAGGGGTCACTTTACATTGTTTTACAATAGGTTGGTTTGTATTCAATTTATGACCATCAGAGGCTGCACTAGCTCTCTACAAACTCACACCAAGCGATCCCCATCAGTCCAGGATTTCAGTTCAACTCGGGCAACAGTTTGGACAGGATTTTAATGAAAGTGAAGCAACAGTGATTAAAATCAGTTGGTGCAGACTTGATGGGCTGAATGGCCTCCCACACCGTTGGGAGTCTAACTTCAGTACAGGGTGTTGGAAGGCATGGACCGGAATATTCTGGCTGTTTGTGCTGGTGGGATCTTCTGGTCTTACCGATGGTGCAGCTCCGCTCAACAGGAGACTCCGCTGACAACCAGAAGGTCCCATCACCAGCTGATGGTGAACCATATCTACCGCTGTGAGACATGTGGCAAATTGCGTTGCACAGAAAATCCCATCCATGATGTTTTATATTTACTGGAGAGATTTTAGCCAGACACAAGAATACAATAAATTGGAGCGGGAGTAGACCATTCAACCCATTGAGCTTACTCAACCGTTCAATATGATTCACTTGGGCATCAACTTCATTTTCCTACCCACTATCCGTATTGTTTAATTCCCCGGGAGAACATAAGTCTGTCCTGCCCAGCCTACAATGTACCTAGTGATAGAGCTTCCATTACCTTTTGAAATTTCTCCTCATCTCAGTCCTAACTGATCAACCCCTTATCCTGAGGCTGTGCCCCGTGTTTTAGGTTCCCCATCCAATGGAAACGATCTCTCAGTGCCTACCTGGTCAAATCCCTTTGAGAATCTTGTATGTTTCAAGGGGTTTGCCTTGCGTTCTTCTAAACTCCAGAGAATATAAACCTAATCCAGCCTCTCATCACTGTCTACGCGGAGTTTGCATGTCCTTTATTGTAAGGAGATTGGAGCACAAAAATAAAGAAGTCTAGCCAGAGTTGTACAAGGTCTTGCTGAGCACATCTAGAGTAGTGTGTGCAGTTTTGGTTTCCATGTTCAAGAAAGGACATACTCGCCAGAGAGGTGGTACAGTGAAGGTTCACTAAATTGGCCGCTGTGTGATCAGGTGGCACAGTGGCACAGTGGTTAGCACTGCTGAGAATGTGCAGACTCGGCGTGACATTCAAGCTGGGATCGAACACGGGTCCCTGGCACTGTGAGACAGCAGTGCTAACCAAGGTGCCACCCTATCGCAGTAAGAAGTCTGACAACACCAGGTTTGTCTGTGCTGATATATGCTCTGTCTGAGGCCAGAACTCTCCATTCGTCTGACAGAGGCAAACCCCGAAAGCTTGCGAGTTTACTATCAAATAAATCGGTTGGACTTAAACCTGGTGTTGTCAGACTTCTTACTGTGTTTACCCCAGTCCAACGCCCGCATCGCCACATCATGACCACCCTATCACCCCAGGAATCAATTTAGTGAACCTTCACTGTACCACCTCTTTTGCAAGTATATCCTTTCTTAGACATGGAAACCAAAACTACATACACTGCTCCAGATGTGGTCTCACCAAAACCTTGTACAACTCTGGCTGGACTTCTTTATTCTTGTGCTCCAATCTCCTTGCAATAAAGGCCAATGCGCCATTTGCCTTCCTAATTGCTTGCTGCACCTGCATGCTAACTTTCTGTGTTCCTTGTACAAGCACACTCAATTCTTTTTGAACATCAAAACTTACAAGTTTCACACCTTTTTAAAAATTCTGTTTTTTTATTTTGTGACCAAAGTGAAGAACTTCAAACTTCCTGACGTTATACTCCATCAACATCTTGTTGCCAATTCACCCAACTTGATAATATCTCTTTGCAATCCCTCTATGTCCTTCCCACAGCTTAACTTCCCAACCAGCTTGGTAAATATTCCATTATTCCCTATCTGCCTACTGGAACTGTTGATCATGACTGATTGCCGTCAGAAGGTGCCCATATGTGTGGATGGCAGGTTTGATTGTGATGCCTCCGGTAGTCAAACAGGCTACCGACACATGATGTCAAGGTTCACAAAATGTAGGATGGTTGTGTGGGATGGACACATCGCATCATGACTGAGCTCAGAGTTAATGGGCGGGATTCTATGCCCACCCACCTTCAGGATTGTTAGGTCCCGCTGGAGGCCAAAGCTGAGCTGGCGAATCTCCCATGGCTGAAAGAGCCCAGCCAATGCTCTGAAGACATCCTGTTAAGAAAGTGTCTGGAAAAGTTTTGTGAGATTTGGTGGGGGGGGGGGGGGGGGTGGGTGGAGGGAGTGACGGGGGGGCGGTGGAGAGAGAGAGAGAGTGAGAGAGAGGCCTTGTCACAGCAGGGTAGACCTCCACAGAACTCGCCTGGACTTGTGGCCTGGGGCCATGCAGTCATTTGCTTTCATCTCCACCTCTGGCATCCAGTTCAACAACTCTAGAATTCATTGTCAGAGAGACAGAGGATAGAATAGTGCAGGTAAGTTTCAGCAGCTGAGGTATGCTGGGGGAGTTACCCCTGTTTTTCATTGTTTTTCCATTATAATTCCTCACTAGCCCTCCACTGGGATAGAGACATTTCAGCATTTTTGAGCATGCAGTCTGATGTTAGTTGCATAGGTTCCACTAAAACAGAGTGAGAAATAACCTGCTTTTGTATAGCACCTTTAATGGCATCAGGTGGTCCCATTAGCACCTTGCAGCCAATGAGGTGTAGTCACTGTTATGATTAAATTTATTTAGTCACAAGTTGGCTTACATTAACATTGCAATGAAGTTACTGTGAAAATCCTCTAGTCGCCACACTCTGATGTCTGTTCGGGTACACTGAGGGAGAATTTAGCATGGCCAATGCGCCTAACCGGCACGTCTTTCGGACTGTGAGAGGGAACTGGAGCACCCGAAGGAAATCCATGTAGAAACAGGGAGAACGTTCAGATTCTACACAAGCAGTGGCCCAAGCTGGGAATTGAACCCAGGTCCCTGGCCCTGTGAGGCGGCAGTGCTAACCACTGTGCCAGCATGCCACACCCAGTTTATACACTTTAAGATCCCACAACCAGATAACCTTTTTGTTAAATATTGGAGGAGGGATAAATATTGTCCAGGTCACTGGGAAGTTTCCACCTGCTCTTTACAGCATAGGAGTTTCATAGAATCCCTACAGTGCAAAAGGAAACCATTTGGCAATTGAATCTGCACCAACTACAATCCCACCCATGCCCTATTCCTGTAACCCCGTGTATTTACCCTGCTAATCCCCCTGGATCAATTTAGCATGACCAATCAAGCTAACCTGCACATCTTTCAGACTGTGGGAGGAAACCCACACAAAAACGTGCAAACTCCACATAGCCAGTTTCCCAAGCCGGGAATTGAACCCGAGGCTCTGGCGCTGAGGCAGCAGTGCTAACCACTGTGCCACTGTGCTGCCCCAATGCGATGTGATGGAATTTTTTATATCTGACTCTAGGGCCCAGACTGACAGGGCTTTGGGTTAATATTGTATTTGTAATGGCTTAATGGAGTGTGAACGCTGACAGGCTTATTACATTTACTTAAATGAACTGACTTCTTTAATTTGATGGGCACCTTTAGTCTTCTGAATTGTTCTATAATCCACACGGTTGTTGAACATTGGAGCATGTATCTTTTAGAGTTCAGCTGTACCCTATGTAGACTATGAAGCCAATAGCATTGATATATTTAAAGGGAGGGTTGATGCAACCAGAAAGGAGAGGGGGAACAGGGTCAGTCCAGAGTGGCAGCAGACTCAGGTGCAGTATAAATATAGCCATGAATTAAATGGTTTGTTTCTTGCTGTAATCCGATAAAAGGAAAGCTAGACACCTGTCACAAAGTGTTTCGGCCCTTTGGTTAGGCACTGGGTTGAGAAATGGGAGAAACAGGCAACCACAGACCAGGGCTTCAGACATGTAGGATATAGGGTTCCCAGGAGGTTTTACAGGTTAGATGCTGAGAGGTTGTGTCCCTTAGTCCAAGATCAAATTCATAATCCCAGAGTAAAGTGGTGGGGACTGGGGAGGGAGGAGGGGGGTCACCCATTTAAGACAGAGATGTGGAGGAACTTCTTCTCTCAGAGGGTAGTGAATCTGTGGAATTCTTTACCACAGAGAGCTGTAGAGGTCAGGTCATTAAGTATGTTCAAAGCTGAAACAGACATTTTTAATCAGTAAGGGAATTGAAGGTTATGGGGATAAGGTGGGAAAGAGAGGTTGTGGATTATAACAGGTCAGTTATGATCTCACTGAAAGGTTGGGCAGACTTGATGGGCCGCATGGCCTATTTCTATTCTGTATAAAAACTGATTGTAAACGTATATATAGGTATATAAAGAGAAAAAATTGACAAAAACGAATGTAGGCTCCTCACAGTCAGAAACGGGAGAATTCATAACGGGGAATAAAAAAAGGCCGAGGAATTAAATTCATACTTTGCTTGAGTCTTGACAAAGGAAGACATGAATAATATACCAGAAGTTCTGAGAGAAACAAGTTTTAGTGAGGAACTGAAGGAAATCAGCATTAGCGGAGAAACAGTTTTGGGGAAATTGATGGGATTGAAGGTGAATAAATCTCCAGGTCCTGATAATCTCCATCCCGGAGTACTTAAGGAAGTGGCACTGGAAATAGTAGATCCATTGGTGGTTATTTTCCAGAATTCCTTGGACTCTGGAATAGTTCCTACCTCTTGGAAAGTAGCTAATTTGTAAGCCTGCTACTCAAAAAGGTAGGTAGTGAGAAAACGGGGAACTATAGACCAGTGAGCCTAATGTTGGTACTGGGGAAGTTGTTAGAGTCCATTATCAAGGATTTCATAACTCAGCATTTGGAAGGCAATGGTTTAGTCAGACAACGTCAGCGTGGACTTATAAACTTATAAATAGATTCATGCTTGATGAATCTATTGGAATCCTTTGAGGATGTAACTAGTAGAATTGACCGAGGAAAACCAGTGGATGTTTATTTAGACTTTCAGAAGAATTTTGACAAGGTCTCACATAACAGACTACTATGTAAACTTAAAGCACGTGGGATTGCAAGTAATGTCTTGAGATGGATAGAAAGCTGGTGACCAGTTAGGAAGCAAGGAATTGGCATCGATTGATCTTTTACTGATTGGCAGCCAATGACTCTGCAGGGATCTGTGCTAGAACCCGAACTTTAATATTAATGATTTGGAAGAGGGAACTGAATGTATTATCTCCACATTTGCAGATGATACAAAGCTGGGTGGGAAGGTGAGTTGTGAGGAGTACGCAGAGATGTTTCATTGTGATTTGAACAGGCTGAGTGTGTGGGCATATGCATGGCTGTGCAATATAATATGGATAAATGTGAGGTTATCCACTTTGCTGGCAATAATAGGAAGATAGATTATTACTTGAGTGGGAGTAAATTGGGAGAGATGGATACTGAGTGAGACTTTGGTGTCCTTGTGCGTCAGTTGTTGAAAATAAGTGCATAGGTACTGTAGGCAGTAAAGAAGGCAAATGGTATGTTGGCCTTCACAATGAGTATAGGGATAGGGATGTTTTGCTGCAATTGTATAGCGTATTGGTGAGGTCACACCTGGATTATTGTGTGCAGCTTTGGTGTCCTTATCTGAGCAAGGATGTCTTTGCTATAGAGGGAGTATAGCGAAGGTTGATCAGTTTGATTCCAAGGATGGTCCTTGGGACCTGCCATATGAGGAGAGACTAAGTCAATTAGGATTATATTCATTGGAGTTTAGAAGAGTCAGAGGGGATCTCGTAGAACCTTATAAAATTCTAACAGATTTAGACAGGGTCGATTCAGAAAGAATGTTCCCAGTGGTGGGGGGAGTCCAGAACTGGGGGTCATAGTTTGAAGGGGCTAAACCTTTTAGGACTGAGGTGAGGAGAAATTTCTTCACCCAGACGGTGGTGAATGTGTGGAATTCACCACCACAGAAAGTAGTTGAGGCCAAAACATTGTCTGACATCAAGGAGAAATTAGATATCGCTCTTGGGGCTAAAAGAATCAAGGGATAAGGGGGAAAAGAGGATCAAGATATTGAATTTGATGATCAGAGCCATGATCAAAATGAATGGTGGAACAGGTTCAAAGGGCTGAATGGCCTACCCCTGCTTCTAGTTTTTATGTTTCTATGCCTTATAGTCTTAAACCAAATTCCTGGGTGACCGCGAAAGAAGAAAAGGAAGGCTTGCATTTATATAGCACCTTTCATAATCTCAGAACATCGCGACGTACTTTACAGCCAATGAATTTCTTCTGATGTGCAGTCACTATTGTATGAAATGTGGCAGTCAATTTGCACACAGCAAGCTCCCACAAGAGGTAATGAGCAGATGGTTTGTTTTTAATTGTTGGTTGAGGAATGAATATTGGCCAGAGTACTTTCCCTAAAGTACAGGACCTGCTCTAGAATCTGGAAATTCTATTTTTTCTAAATGAAACACTTGCAGTAAGAGTGGGACTATGTGCCTTGATCAAACTGCTTGTGCTGTTGGCTCCTGATTCCCAGGCCACACTCAGCCTGCTGCCTGTCGCCTGGAACTTATCCTTAGCCCTCCATCTATTCAAGGATGGCAGTATTCAGGATCGCATCTTACCTGGAGGTGGAGAGGGTTGTGCCCAATCCATCACGCAAACCACAGTCTCCCATCCATTGACTCAGTCTATACTTCTTGCTGCCTTAGGAAAAGCAGCCGGCATAAACAAGGTCCGCATGCACCCTGGACAGTCTCTCTTCCATCTTCTTCCTTCGGGAAAAAGGTACAAAAGCCTGAGGTCATGTACCAACCAACTCAAGAACAGCTTCTCCCTGCTGCTGTCAGACTTTTGAATGGACCTACCTTATATTAAGTTGATCTTTCTCTACACCCTAGCTATGTGATTTAATTTGATTTATTATTGTCACATGTATTAACATACAGTGAAAAGTATTGTTTCTTGCGCGCTTTACAGACAAAACATACCATTCATGGAGAAGAAACCAAGAGATTGCAGAATGTAGTGTTACAGTCATAGCTAGGGTGTAGAGAAAGATCAACTTAATGCAAGATAAGTCCATTCAAAAGTCTGACAGCAGCAGAGAAGCAGATGTTCTTGAGTTGGTTGGTACATGCCCTCAGACTTTTGTCTCCTTTTCCTGATGGAAGAAGGTGGAAGAGAGAATATTCAGGGTGTGTGGGATCCGTAATTATGCTGGCTATGATTGGAACACTACATTCTGCACTCTTCTTTCCTTCTCTATGAATGGTATGCTTTGTATAGCATGCAAAAAAAAATACATTTCACTGAATACTAATACATGTGACAATAATAAATCAAATCAAATCAAATCAAATGGACAGTGACAGCTCCCCTGCAGGTGTATATGGACAGTAACAGCTTATCTGCAGGTGTACATGAACACTAATATCTCACCTGGAGCTATATATGGACAGTAGCAGCTCCCATGCAGATGTATATGCATATTAATAACTTACCTGTAGGTGTATATGGACAGTAACAGCATATCTGGTGGTGTATATGGACAATAACATCTCAGCTGTATGTGTAAATGGATAGTAACAGCCCCCCTGTTGGTGTATATGAACACTGACATCTCACCTGGAAGTATATATGGACAATAATAGCACACCTGGAGGAGTATATGGACAGTAATAGCACACCTGGAGGTATATATGGACAATAATAGCACACCTGGAGGAGTGTATGGACAGTAATAGCACACCTGAAGGTGTATGTAGAGTTTTGGCACCTGCAGCTTTAAAACAAAATAAATAGCAATTTTTTTTACAGAATAGATATAAAAATATATTTGTTGGAAAAAATTGACCAGTTTTATATTAAGGTTTAGTATGTGATATATTAAGATTTCCAGTGAGCAAAACAATGAGAAACTGGAATCCATTATCTTGTAATGGGCTTGTTGAAGCTAAACTGACCAAGAGAAATTTGGATAAATATTTGAAGAAATCTGAAAGAAGAGAGCAGAGAAATGGAATGAGTGTGGGTGGTGGTGAGAGGTAATCAGAAAGGAGTTCATGTACCAAAGCCTGAATGTGCTGAAATCTTCAGCAAAATTAAATTTTGTACAACTTTCAATTCTAAAATCCCTTAAAGGTAACCTGTTCCTCTTAAAGGGCAATTTCAAATGGCCTTAGAAAGAAGCTGTTTCTGAGTTCTGCGATTGGAGATAATGACAAGGGAAGGTCAGTGTAGAGGGAACTCCGGTTCACAGACATGGCACAAATACTCATTGGGGAGATGATTGTCACTGGATTCGTAATCTGGGGACCCAGGCTCTGTAGACCTGAGTTCGAATCCCACCATGGCAGATGGTGAAATTTAAATTCAATTAAAAATCTGGAGTCAAAGGTCCAGTGATAACAATGAAACCGTTGTTGATCATTCACTAATTCCCTTCTGCGGAGGAAAGGGAATCTGAAATCCTTACCTGGTCTGGCCTACAAGTGACTCCAGACTCACAGCGATGTGGTTGACTCTGTAATGGCTTAGCAAACCACTCAGCTCAAGGGCAATTAGAGATGGGCAACAAATGGCGGTCCAGCTGCCTACATCCATGAATGAATGGGAGGAGGGAGGACATGTTTTTGTGGGGGGCCATCATCAGTTTCAAAAAGAATGGGTGGGCAAGGAGATCAATGAAGGAGTTTGGTATAAAGGACCTAACAGCAGTGTTGAAGAAAGTTCAATGACCTCACACGCATGGTCAAGGTCAGATGAGGATTTCAATGGGGGTGCTGTGCAGGAGAACACTGGTGAACATACATGCTTTTGGCGTGGGCATGCCGGCAGATAGCCTATGTAAGAATTGGGGGGGGGGGGGGGCAGGTGTGTTCCTCATGTAGCAGTGCCCATGTGAATAACACAGGCCCCGGAAAGGCTGACTAACCTCGCCATCTGACCAGTCCTTCAGTAGATATCCCGCGCTAATCTCTTGAGTTTAGTCAGCCTTTCCACCCAGGTGTGGCTGGCAGTACCCGAGGCTCTCTTTTAATGGTTCAGGGGAGGCAAACGGGGAGGGGGGGGGGGGAATGTGGGTTTCTATAGTGTTGGCACCAGTAACTTAAGTACCTCTAGCCCCCTCCCCAGGCGAATGAAAGAGCTGGGACAGAACAAGGGAGAGAGAAAAAAAACACATTGATGGCTAATGCATGGAGCACAATCCTCATTATCACCTACCATTGGGACTGATCAGACTGACGACTCCTTTTATCCCAAAGTGGAGTGGAGTGGGGGGGGGGGGGGAGGTGGAATTGACTATTTCCTCGTGGGGGTGGGGTTTGACACAGCTCTGATCCCTTTCACATTCCCACATCAGGCTCCAGAATTGGGAATCTTCATTTCAGTCTCAATTTGGAACGGGTTGCAGAGAACCGAGGGAGAAAGAGACAAGGCACAAGTGATTGGGCACCCTATCCGCCTTGAATTTATGCGGGTGCTCATTGATCTGAGGTGAGTGCTAGCTATTTACTGATCTCTCTCCTAAACAAAAATATTTGAGGTTAAGGGTGAGCAACTATCATAACATTTAAACACTGTGCCTGAACAAAGGGGTGAAATGCGGAGTGTTTGCTTGACGAACCGTTTGCAATTGGGCTTTTTTTTTGGTTAAAAAAAAATACATTATCTACGGTTCCCTTGTTCCGCGGGATCTCAAAAGTGGACGAGTTTTTGGCTCAGGAATGCTTTAAGTTGGAGAAAAGTTGTTGATGTGTAAGAGGAATATGAACACGGTGCATGTGTCCCGGAAGAGTGGAAGCCACAAGAGTGTTATAGCAAGAAATATAATCCACCCATCCAATTGTATTTAGTCGCTCAGAACTCGTCCCGCACTCCAGCCTCCCCACCCCCTCTCCCCAGCCTGATTGTTTTAAAATAATTGCATTAATTTCCTTGCTTGTTTTTTGAAAAATAACAAAATGCATGTAATTGTCCAGTTCCTCTTTGAACTCCAAAACCATGATCTGTTCTTGAACTGGGAGATTTCAACGGCCGGGGAGATTTGCAGTCAAACTTTGTGCGTTTTCTTTTGATTCTCGTTTTAAGTTTCCGGAACTCCTGCGGAATGGGAGAGGGGATGAGACAGCCCTGTCCTGGGAACTGCAGTTTACTCCACCTGGCATTAACACTCTGACTTCCAGCATCCACAGTATCTTTGCTTCTCTGATGTGGGCGAGTTTTTGCATATTTTTAAATGTCTTCCTCTTAAATTAAGAAAAAAACATCCCTACCAGCTGCTGGTTGGAAACACGATTTTATATTCGTCTCTCTTGAGGCTTTTTAAACCAGAAACGATCATAGAATCGAATCATAGAATCCCTACAGTGCAGCAAAAGGCCATTTGGCCCATTGAGCCTGCACCTATCACAATCCTTCCCAATCCCTATCCCCATAATCCCACTTATTTACCTTGCTAACCCCCTGACACTGAGGCACAATTTAGCATGGCCAATCAACCTAACCCACACATCTTTGGACTGTGGGAGGAAACCGCAACACCCAGAGGAAACCCAGGCAGACATGGGGAGAATGTGCAAACTCCACACAAGACAGTCACGCAAGCCAGGAATCGAACCCAGGGCCCCCGGCGCTGTGAGGCAGCAATGCTAATCACTGTGCCGCCCTGGTTTAAAGCTTATTTATTAACGTCACAAGTAGGCTTACATTAATACTGCAATGAAGTTACTGTGAAAATCCCCTAATCGCCACACTCCGATACCTGTTCGGATATACAGAGAGAATTTAGTACGGCCAATGCACTTGATCAGCATGTTTTTCAGACTGTGGGAGGAAACCAGAGCACCCAGAGGAAACCCATGCAGACACAGGTAGAACGTGCAGTCTCCGCGCAGACAGTGACCCGAGCTGGGAATGGAACCTGGGTCCCTGGTGCTATGAGGCAGCAGTGCTAACCACTGTGCCGCCACATTCAATAATTGGGGAGGTTTTGGAAAAATGGGGAGAGATATTAAGTAAGGTTCAGAGATGGAATTAACCTTTATGAGAGACATATCAGAGGATTGATTGTGTGGGTTGGAATATGGGGCAGGATGGAGCACAAGATGTTAACATCCAACATACATTGTTTAAAAATTCTCGCCCCGAGTGTTTGAATCTCTTCATGGCCATCCCCTACCTGTATTGTCTCACTGTCATACAGTCATAGAGTGGTACAGCACTGAAAAGGCCCTTCGGCCCTTCAACAATTAACCTCCTTTGAAATTCCCTCCCTCCACCTTTCGGTCTCTTCACCTTAAGATGCTCCTTGAAAGTGACGTCTTGGTCAGTTGTGTTAACTAATTTTCTGTCCGATTATTCTCCTATGAAGCACTTTGGGTATTTTGCTGTGTTTGGGATACAGGCAGTCATCGGCATTGGGCATGGGCAAAGCATGATGGTCACTGGGTCTTACAGCTCAGTTTATGGGTGGCAGAGATATGGATGTGTTGGCATGTCGAGTGTGCAATTTTGCCTGAGCGTTGGTATGGCTATTTGACTGTAGGGGCATCACAGCTGTACATCAGCCGGGTCTGCCATGTTGTGCTGCCAGTGATACAGTATAGGTGGGCACAGGATCTACTGACCAACTATTTCAGGGCAAAATAGACATAAGTGAACAGGACTGCAACTTTATAATTCCCCTCTTCTAGATGACTGCAATGTACAATAAATGGTCAATTTTGACTAAAGCAGGAGTCTGCACTGCCTGTAGTCTGATTGGAATGAGGTTGGAGCTTAATTTCTGGGTGTGCGTATCAGAGAAACTGGACACAAAATGGGGAAGCAATCACCTGCCCTAGGGCTATTGCTCCAAATTGCAGCAATAAATATACAATGTGTTGACCAACATCAGAAACCAGTCCAAGCAATTTTATATTTTTAGACAGCGTCAACTCCTGAATGCAACATGGTGCTACAGTGGTTAACACTGTTGCCTCACAGTTCCAGGGTCACAGGTTCGTTTCCAGCCTTGGGTGACAATGTGAAATTTGCACGTTCTCCCTGTGTCTGCGTGGGTTTCCTCCGGGTGCTCTGGTTTCCTCCCACAGCCCAGAGATGTGCAGGTTAGGTGGACTGGCTATGGCAAATTGCCCCTTATAGTTCCAAGATGTGCAAGTTAGGTGGATTGGCCATGCTAAATTGCCCCTTAAATCCCAAGATGTTAGGTGGAGATGTGTGGGGTTATGGAGATTGGGGGGGGGGAAGGTGGGATGTTCTTTCGGAGAGTCAGTGCAGGCTCAATGGACTGAATGGCCTCCTTCTGCACTGTAGGGTTTTACGATATGTGTGAGGGAGGATTATTTCCTCCTCCCGTTTCACTTGAAGGTGGTGATTCACTTTGAATTTGTGTTCTCACTGTCGACATCTACCCAAATATCTGATCCTCATAACATCGGACAGAGAGAAGTTGCTTTTTTTTCTTTCCAGCCTCATCCTGTCCAAATGAATCTGTCAGATTTACTTCTAAACTGCCACTGCCTGCACAGCATCTGTATATTGGCTGTGCTGCTGAACATTAATACAAGGAACTTGAATTAGCAGACTAATACAAAGGGACCTTAAATTAGCAGACTGCAGAGCAATAGCTTTGTAAGTGTCTGTTCTTATCTGTAAATGTCTACAGGCTGGGATTTTTAGTTGGGGTGTAAAAGCCTGGAATAGATAGTGATTCACGGTGGCACATTAGTTAACATTGCTGCCTCACAGCACTAGGGACCTGGGTTTGACTCCTGTCTTGGGTCATTGCATGTTTGGAATCTGCATGTTCTCCCTGTGTCAGCGTGGGTTTCCTCTGGGTGTTCCGGTTTCTTCCCAGAGTCCAAAAGATATGCTGGTTAGGTGCATTGGCCATGCTAAATTCTCCCTCAGTGTACCCGAACAAGTGCCGGAGTGTGGAGATTTTCACAGTAACTTCATTGCAGTGTTAATGTAAGCCTACTTATGACACTAATAAATAAACTTAAATTCAGGATGGGAATAATGTGGAGATGCCGGCTTTGGACTGCAACACAACATGAGGTTAAAGTCCAACAGATTTATTTGATATCATGAGCTTTCGGAGCACTGCTCCTTCACCTCCCACTCACCTGATGAAGGTTGGGAAGTTTGCTGATGCGGAATCACCTAAGGAGACTGGATGGGGTCTCAGTTAAACACAGGAGCCAACAACCCTAATAACATAAAGACATGTTTAGTCAAAACCGCTTAAAGGGTGGCAATAACCCAACTGTAATGAAGATGAAGACAAATGCTTTTTGGCACAGGTGATGGAATGCCTCTGGAGGTTTTGTTTCTTCTTGTTGAGTTTCTCACTGAGACACGGGGCATCCAGCTGGCTTTGGGAGGATTGGAAATAAAGCCAGTCCATTCGCTTTGTAACTCTCAGTTCTCATCTTCGATTTTTCTCCTCTTCACAGCCATTCCAATCCCTCTAATAACGCCGATTCCTTTCCAATTAGACACCCGGGCTAATCAGTTTTAAGAACTGGGCAGAACAGTGGTTAGCACCGCTGCCTCACAGCACCAGAGACCTGGGTTCAAATCCTGGCTTGGGTCAATCTCTGTGTGGAGTCTGCGCGTCCTGCCCATGTCTGCATGGGTTCCCTCCCACAGTCCAAAGATTGCAACCCCAGTGGATTGGCCATGATAAATTGCCCCTTACTGTCAGGGGGACTAGCTAGGATAAATATGAGGGGGATTGAATATAAAAGTAGGGAGGTCTTGCTGCAGCTGTATAGGGCATTGGTGAGGCCGCAGCTGGAGTACTGTGTGCAGTTTTGGGCGCCGCACCTGCGCAAAGATATTTTGGCCTTGGAGGGAGTGCAGAGGAGGTTTACTAGGCTGATACCGGAGTTGAGGGGGTTGAGCTATGAGGAGAGGCTGAATAAACTGGGCTTGTACTCATTAGAGTTTAGAAGAATGAGGGGAGATCTCATTGAGACGTATAAGATGATGAATGGGATGGATAGGATAGAGGTGGAGAGACTCTTCCTGCTCAAAAAAGACGGTAGGACTAGGGGGCACAGCCTCAAGATAAAAGGGGGGCGGTTTAGAACGGAGTTGAGGAGGAACTTCTTCACTCAAAGGGTGGTGAATCTCTGGAATTCTCTGCCCGTTGAAGTGGTGGAGGCTGCCTCGCTAAATATTTTTAAGACGCGGGTTGATGGGTTTTTGATAAGAGAGGGGATTAAGGGTTATGGGGAGAAAGCAGGAAAGTGGAACTGAGCCACGACAGATCAGCCACGATCTTATTGAATGGCGGGGCAGGCTCGAAGGGCTAGATGGCCTACTCCTGCTCCTATTTCTTATGTTCTTATGTACAGGGTTATGGGGATAGGGCCTGGGTCAGATTGTGGTCAGTGCAGACTCAATGGGCCAAGTGACCTCCTTCTGCACTGTAGCATTCTATGATTCTTTGAAAATTTTTAACTTTACCTCAGCACACAGATGATGCAAACTTGCAATAAGTTCAAATCATTTCTCTAACAAATCAACTTCAAGGTGAGGACCACAGTTAATTCCTTTTATTCATTCATGGTTGGCTGGACCACTCCAGTGAGGCAATGAGGGGGGTGCTGCACTGTGGGAGGTACCACCTTTCAGGTGAGACAAGAGCCAAGACCCTGCCTGCCATCCCTCCCTCTGTCAGGATGGATTTAAAAGATCCTATCGCAGAAGGAGAGCAGTGGGAGTCATACTTAGTGCCCCTGGTAATGTTTAACTTTGGGGTAAGATCATTGAAGATAGATGATCGGGGCATTGTGGCAGTTCTGTAAGCGAGCACCGTGGTTACGTTATTGCATTAATGATCCACAGGTAATGTGGAAATATTCAGGAACTTGGCAACATCTGAGGAGTGAGAGAAACAGTTATTTGGTGGGATTTTGTGGTGTATTTTCCACAAACCCCATGGTGTATTTTCTGGTGATGGAGGTGGCCACCACCACTAGCCAGCAGGCTGATTTCTGCGGGGTTTTGTGTGCCCTGCCCTGCATACCCCCGTTGGCAGGGATCACATCTTAGGAAATGCCACCGGTGGGACTGGAAGATTCTGCTGGCGGGAAGGGCTGGAAAATTCCGGCCAATATTTCAGGTCAAAGATTTTGCCAGAATTTTTGCTATCTGGTATGTTCTTGGATGACTAATCCAGAGGTAATGGCCAGAGTTCTCCAACTTCGCCCGTGGCTGGGATTTTCCAGTTCCGCTGCATTGAATGGAGTTTCGGTTGCACATTGAATTCTCCATTCTCGTTGGCAGCAGGGGGGGTGCAGGGTGAACGAGACCGGAGAATCACAGCCAGTGATATTTCTCGCCTGGAAATAAACAGTGTACAAATTGAAATACTGTAACAAACATGTACGTATCCAGCTGAAGTGACTTGCAAAACAAAATGATTGGGGGGGTGGCACAGTGGTTAGCACTGCACCCTCACAGTGCCTGGGATCCGGGTTCGATTCCCAGCTTGGGCCACTGTCTGTGTGGAGCCTGCACATTCTCCACGTGTCTGCGTGGGTTTCCTCCGGGTGCTCCAGATTCCTCCCACAGTCCACAAAGGTATGTGGATTAGGTTGATTGGCCGTGCTAACTTGACCTTAGTGTCAGGGAGATTAGCAAGGTAAATATGTGAGGTTACGGGAATAGGGCCTGGGTGAGATTGTGGTTGGTACAGACTTGATGGGCCAAATGGCCTCCTTTTGTATTGTGGGGATTCTATGATTCTATTCTATGAAATCACTAAATATGAAAGAAATACCGTGATTTAGGATCTTTCTCAACAGAAAAAAAATCATGTGTAAGTTTATGTATACCTTCCTAAATGCCTACATTCAGAAATCAAATATCTGCTAAAATAAAAGTTACAACATACAGTAAACTTAAAGATAAAAGTTTCCACACACCAGCTGCCTGCTTTTGGGTTGACTGCGCTCCCACCTAGTGGCAGGAAGTGGCTGAATGGGTTTGGGGCTTCAGAGAATCACAGAATCCCTACAGTGCAGAAGGAGGCCATTTGACCCATCCTGTCTGTATTGACCCTCTGACAGTGACTTAGCCAGGCCCTCTCCCCTGTACTGTCCCCTGTAACCCCGCACATGGCTAATGCATCTAGCCTACACATCTTGGGACACTAAGGGGCAATTTAGCGTGGCTAATCCACCTAACCTAACATTAGCACTGCTGCTTCACAGCACCAGGGACCTGAGTTCGATTCCCGGCTTGGGTGACTGTGTGTGCAGAGGCTGCACGTTCTCCCCGTGACTGTGTGGGTTTCCTCCGGGTGCTCCGGTTTCCTCCCACAGTCCGAAAGATGTGCTGGTTAAGTGCATTGGCCGTGCTAAATTCACCCTCAATGTACCCAAACGGGCACTGGAGTGTAGAGGCTAGGGGATTTACACAGTAACTTCATGGCAGAATTAAAGTAAGCCCACTTGTGGCACTAATAAATAAACTGAACTAAACTACCCTCTTTGCCAGACCTGCCAGCCTGACTCCACCAACACCTTAAACTGAAGAAGTGGCACGGTGGCACAGTGGTTAGCACTGCTGCTTTACAGCTCCAAGGAGCTGGGTTCGATTCCCAGCTTGGGTCACTGTGTGTGCAGAGACTGCACATTCTCCCCGTGTCTACACGGGTTTCCTCCGGGTGCTCCGGTTTCCTCCCACAGTCCGAAAGACGTGCTGGTTAAGTGCTAAATTCTCCCTCAGTGTACCCGAACAGGCGCTGGAGTGTGGCGATTAGGGGATTTTCACAGTAATTTAATTGCAGTGTTAATGTGAGCCTACTTGTGACACGAATAAATAAACTTTAATATGTCAAGTCCACCTTGGGATAAGCCACAGAAAGAACATTACAGTCGCAACATTGAGCGAGTGTGGAATCTGGATTTTATGAATGAGACATGAGTTTTGTTTTTATTTCCCACCCACTCCCACTCCTGTCACAGGAATGCCTCAAAGAGCTGAACTGATAGAAGCGTTACGCTGTAAACTGCAGGAAGCCACTGAGTGCGTTGAGTTCGATTTCCTCCGAGCCGTGACGGTCAATGTGGACAAGCTGCTGTCCAGCGTGCCCGTGCCCCTGGTCTCCCGGAGAACCTTCTCCGCGGAAACGGAAGTGGACGCCAAGGCTCGAGGCCTGTACCCCGAGGATGCCCCGGGGGACATGGTGCCGGTGGCCTGCCAGGGGGAGGGGAACCACCTGTTTGAGGCGGCCAGCATGCTGCTGGTGGGGGACGGCAGCCTCAGCACCGAGCTGCAGCTGAGGACCATGGTGGAGATGTTCCTCCATAAGCAGTATTACCTGAAGGGGATGATCGACTCCAAGGTGATGCTGCAGGCCGCTCGGTACTCCCTGTGCACCGAGGAGTCGGCCCAGAAGATGAACCTGCCCATGGACATCCTGGAGGCCATCTTCGACGCGGACGTCAAGGCGACCTGCTTCCCGGGCACCTTCGCCAACATGTGGCACGTCTACGCCCTGGCGTCGGTGTTGCAGAGTAACATCTACTCCATCTATCCCATGAGCAATCTGAAGATCCGTCCGTATTTCAACCGGATGATTCGACCCCGAACCCGCTCACCAGCCGTGGAGCTGCAGACCCTGCACATCATGTGGTCGGGCGAGCAGATATCGCAGGCCGTCTTTAAGCCCCAGTACTTTGCGCCCGTTGTCCCCGTCCACGACCTCCGGTGCCAGGGGTTAGAGGGCGCAGAGTCCCTCCTGCCCCTGAGGACCCTGGAGCTCCTGAACACGGACCCGGACATCTCCTACTCGGTGCTGCGGGAGAAATACAGCATCACCAAGAGCACCTTTTACCGCTGGAAAAAGCAGAGCCACGAGCACCGGCGGAAGGCGGCCACCCGGTACGAGGCCAAACACTACCTGCAGGAGTCCTTCGCCGACGGCAACGTCCTCCCCCTGCAGCAGTTCCGAAGCCGCTTCCCCGAGATCTCCCGCTCCACCTACTACGCCTGGAAACACGAGATGCTGATGGCGGGCGGCGGGGCGGAGGGGCGCCGACCCGCCGGGGAGCAGGAGTTCGACCTGAGCGGGCGGCTGAGGGCTGACAGCTCCTCCCCGCCGTCCGGGGTCCCCAAGAACAGGAGCGCCGACCTTTCCAAAGCCGCCGGCGGCAGTGGCGGGTTCAAATCTTTCAACGGCCAGCGATCGCCCTCAAAGCAACACGCCAAAGACTTCCTCCGGGAGTGCGTCCTCCTCAACATGTGCCCCCCTTACAAGAGCTTCAGGAAGAGTTACCCCTGGATTTCCCGATCCAGCTATTACAACTGGAGGAGAGAGGCGATGAACCGTGCCGGGGCTCGAGCCCACGCGGCCCATTCTGGATTCGGCAGCCTGAGGGTGGCTAGCTCGGAGGCCGGTGCGGCCAACCCCCTCCCTGGTGCGGACCGTCAGCTGGCACCTCCTGGCAGGACAAGAAATAGCCGGTGGGGCCCCAGTGCTTTCCTCCGCGGTAGGGCCACCTCCTCCTACCCGCAGGGGGTGAAACTGGAGGAAGCCAAGAGGCAAGCCCAGAGGTGGCAGATTCCCCTGTCCACCTTCCGTGTGAGGTACCCGTCCATCCCCACCACAACCTTCCTGAGGTGGAAATGCTTAGCTGCCTCCAGCAGGGCGAGGGTGAAGGTGGGGAGGCTGCGTCAAGCGGAGATCCCGGTCAAACGCAGAGAGCGAGTCAGATGGGAAGAGGCACGGTCAGGCGAGGCATCCTTAAGCCCCAGTGGCGCGGTGGTGTTGGACTGTACAACCTCCAGGGAGCAGTCTGGGCCTTCACTGGCCACAGGCACTTTACCCGGAGCCGCCTCCAAAACCAAGGCCAAGCTTTTCCTTCAACACCGATACATGTCGAAGAACTTTCCGACCTTTCGAGAGTTCAGTGGTTATTTCCCCCTGACCCCCCGTTCCACCTATTACATGTGGAAGCGAGCTCTGTGCAATGGGATGATGCTCATGGATTGTGGAGCAGGAGACTGAGAGCCAAAGGGCAAACCCAAACTGCCAGCTGGGACGGACAATCAACTGCACAACCGACCAGCGATGTTGGCGGGAGATCTGTTTTGTACAGTTCTCTTTTTAGAAGAACATAAGAACTCGGAGCAGGGGTCGGCCATCTGGCTCCTCCAGCCTGTTCCGCCATTCAATAAGACCATGGCTGATCTTTTCGTGGACTCAGCTTCACTTACCCGCCCACTCCCATAACCCTTAATCCCTTTGCTGTTCAAAAATTTATCTATCCTTGCCTTAAAAACACTCAATGAGGTAGCCTCAACTGCTTCACTGGGCAGGGAATTCCACAGATTCACAACCCTTTAGATGAAGGAGTTCCTCCTCAACTCAGTCCTAAATCTGTTCCCTCTTATTCTGAGGTCATGCCCCCTAGTTCTAGTTTCAGTTGCCAATGGAAACAACTTCCCTGCTTCTATCTTATCTGTTCCCTTCATAGTCTTGAATGTTTCTATAAGATCTCCCCTCATTCTTCTGAATTCCAATGAGTATAGCCCCAGTCTACTCAGTCTCTCCTCATAAGCCAACCCTCTGAACTCTGAAATCAACCTAGTAAATCTCCTCTGTACCCACTCCAGTGCCAGTATATCCTTTCTTTAAGACTTGGTGTGCTTAAACTGCTGAATTCTCATAATTAAGATTTTCACTGCATTCCCAACTTATTTCCTTGCGGGATTTCCTCTTAATTAGAAAATAATGTTGGAATTACATGCAGTTAAAGTGTTGAGGATTTAGGCTGGCATGTTTAACTGGCATTGGGCTGGTGATTGTATCGGAGCTTCACAGTTAGAACAGAAGAACATTATAGCAGCAGTAGTAGTCCATTCGGCCCATAGAACCCCTTCTGCCATTCGATGACATCATGGCTGATCTGTCACGCCTCTACTATCTCTGTATCCATTGGTGCTTTTAAGATGTAGAAATCTTACCGATCTCAGTCCAGAACACACTCAATGACTGAGTTTGCCCAGCTCCCTGCGGCAGAGAATTCCAAAAATTCAGCACCATCTTAGTGGACACACTCCTCCTCATCTCAGTCCCAAACGGACCCTTCCTTATTCTGAGACTGTGTCCCCAAGTTTGAGACTCACCAGCTAGGGGGAACATCCTTCTGCAATTATTCCTGCCCAGCCCTGCAAGAATTTTGTATATTTGAATGAGATCACCTCTCATTCTTCTAAACTCCAGAGAATGAACAAACAAACAAAGAACAACACAGCACGGGAAACAGGCCCTTCGGCCCAACGAGCCCGTGCCGCCATCTTAACAATGTATTTTTCCTACACCACCGCTGACCCGTGTCTATGATTATGGTACCCTGATTGGTGTAACAAGTTGTCCCTAAATTATTCTCCTCTTAATCTGGTTTCCAATCAGCCTAATAGCACATCTTTGGGGTGCGGGAGGAAACCCACGCAACCACAGGGAGAATGCGCAAACTCCCACAGACACTGGCCCAAATCCATGTATCTGCACAGCTAGCAGTGATAGTCACTGAGCTGTTGTGGTGCCCATCTGCTGGTCCAGTTTGAAGCATACACAAACGACGTGAAGTACTAGGCCACTCTCGAAACATCCAAGAGCAGCCCACACACGACCCACTGTATGCATGCCCCTCGTTAGACAACAAGGTGGACCGACACACCTGCGGAGTAAAAGAGACAAAACATCAACACATGTAACATTAGATTTCCAGGAACGTCCCGAGAGGTCCATTGTATCTTAATCTTTCCTTGTACGACATTCCCTCCAACCCAGGAATGTGTGTGATGATCTTTCATTGCGTTCTCTCTGTGGCAAAAATATCTTTCCTTGGGTAAGGAGAACAAAACTGCACACAATACCCCAAATGTTTTCTCTCCAAGCCTCTATACAATCGCAATAAGATATCTTTACTCAAAGATTAGCACCCATTTACCTTCTGAATTTCTTGCTGTACCTGCCTTTCATTAACCTATGAACCAGAACATCCAGGTCCTTTTGAAGTTCAACATTTTCCAATCTCTCACTATTTAAGAAGTACTGTGGATCTCTGTTTCTCTTACCAATTTGGATAATATCACCTTTTTTCCACATTCTATTCACCTGCCAAATTTCTGCCCACTCATTTAGCCTCTACAAATCCCCCTGAAGCGCCTTTGCATCCTCCTCACAACTCACACTTCCACCTAGTTTTGCGCCATCTGGAAATATTGAATGGGATTTTCCAGCTGTGCTCACCCCAAAACCAGAAAATCCTGCCCGAGGTCAGTGGACCTTTCCCTGGCCTGCCCCTCGCCTGCTCCGATTCCCGGGAAGATTCGCCCCTTTGCTTTTGATCCCCATATTCAAATTATTGATATGGATTATGAATGGGTGGGGCTCAAGCACTGATTCCCATAATACCCAACTAGACACAACCTGAAAATGACCCATCTATTCTGACTCTCCGCTTTCTGTCTGTTAACCAATTCTCAATCCATGCTAGTCTCATTTTATTTACTAACTTCTTGTGTCGACCATAGAATCCCTACAGTGCAGAAAGTGGCCATTTGGCCCATCGAGTCGACACCGACCACAATCTCATCCAGGCCCTATCCCCATAACCCCATATATTCAGCCTGCTAATCCCCTTGACACTAATGGTCAATTTAGCATGGCCAATCATCCTAACTCACACACCTTTGGACAGTGGGA
Source organism: Carcharhinus amblyrhynchos (assembly GCF_965287045.1). Classification (NCBI taxonomy): domain Eukaryota; kingdom Metazoa; phylum Chordata; class Chondrichthyes; order Carcharhiniformes; family Carcharhinidae; genus Carcharhinus; species Carcharhinus amblyrhynchos. The sequence continues at coordinate 11,070,089 of NC_137337.1, forward strand.
GGAAACCGGAGTACCCAGAGGAAACCTACGCAGACACAGGGAGAACATGCAAACTCCACACAGACAGTGACTTGGGCTCCAGGTGCTGTGAGACAGCAGTGCGAACTATTGTGCCACTGTGCCGCCCTCAAAGGCTTTCTGAAAATCTAAATATACCACATCTACCTATTCCCCTTAACTATTCCTCATAAAACTCTCAAAGGTTTGGTAAATATGATTTCCCTTCAGAAATCCATGCTTCCTCTGTCTACCACCATTATTTTCTAAATGTTCTGTTATCACATTCTTGATTACAGATTCTAACACTTTCCCAATGACTGATATTAGGCTAACAAATCTGTTGTTCTCTACTTCCTCCCTCATTTCTTAACCAGTGGGGTTGCATTTGCCACCTTCCAATCTGCAGGAACCATTCTAGAGTCTATAGAACTTTGAAAGATGAACGTCAATGCATCTGCTATCTCTACAGCCACCTCTGGCAGCAATCCATGATGTAAATCATCAAGTCCAGGGGATTTAGTCCCATTAACCTATCCAGTACTATTTTTTTACCCAATATTAATATCTTGCAGTTCCTTGTTTACTCGAGTCTGTTGGTTCTCCTTTCTTTCTGGGAGTTTTTTGCTATCTTCGCCCATGATGACAGACACAAAGGCCGTGACCTAATGACCCTGTTGATCGTGGGTGCAAATCCCGTAATGTCCGCAAAATCTCCCAAGAGACCGGAAACAGAATTTGCACCAGTGAGATTGCGGGATGGGATCTTCCCCTTCCCCCCTGCCAGTGATGCAATCAGGTTCTGGGTGGGAGTCTGTCTCGCATTAATTAACATGACATTAGCGGGCTTGACACTGCTATTTCTGTCCTTGTCTGAACTACCCACCCAGATGGCATGACATCCATTGTAGCTGGGTTCCACTTATCCATGAAATGGTGGTGTTGAGGCGGGGGTGGGGGGGGGCGGGGGTGGTGGTTGTTACTCTTGCGAGTGGGATCTGAATGTCATTGTGGGGGAGTTATCTGTGTCCGTGGGGGGATCTTTGTGATCATGAGGATGGGGGGGGTGGGGTGCGATTAGGATTAGGGGCGTGTTTCTCTGTATCCGTGGGGGGGTTCTTGATGTTCGCGAGAGGGTTTCCCTGTGTTCATGGGGGTTCTTGGTGACTGTGGGAAGGTTCCCCTGTGTCCATGGGCAGGTCTTTATGAGGGGCTTTCTCTGTGTCCCTGGAGGGGGTTTCCCTGTGACCGTGGAGGGTATTTATGATCACGGGTGGGGTGGGTTCCCCATGTCCCTCGTGGGGGTTTCCGTGTCAGAGAGACTTTTTAAGTCAAAGATTGGGACGCCCTTTGAAAAAGATTCCATGATCTGGGAATTCTGGGTGCCAGTGAGTTTCCGGGGCCCCACCCCTCCAGCTGCCCGTGTGATTCTCACTGTCTCTGTGAAATGACACCGGGCACTGTTCCGTATGGAGGGAGAAACAGCCGTGTATATTCCTGCTCAATAAATTCAGAAACTCCCCAACTAAAAAACACACAGAAGAATAGAAAGTGACAAGGCCCAGGCTGGCAGTCACCCTCCGCTGGTCATTCCGATCTTGTCCAAAAGCCCTCATCCCAAAAAAAACTCTTGCCGGATCATCCCTAACAAGGATGGGAGGTGGGAGAGTGATGGGATAGTGGGTAGCACTGATACCTCAGCCAGTACAGCTGGCCTATCCATGTAAGGACAAACCCATCCCACACCTCAACCAGGACTTTGGCAGCATCTTCCTTTGTAAAGACCGATGCAAAGGGGTACCCCGTCCATGCTCCCAGTCTCCATCCGTAATGAGATTCTCCAACCTCCCAGCCGTATGTTTCCCGCCAGCGGGAGGTGGCACATTGTTTGCTAGTGACGGGATTCTCTGGTCCCTCTACTGCCGATGGAAATTCCCATTGATGTCACCCCCCCAAATCTGTGGGAAACCTATAGGCAGAGGTGCGCTGTTGGCAGGACTGGAGAATCCCACCGGCATGAGCGGCTGGAGAATTGGTGCCCCCGATTTTGGTCCCTAATTGGCCCGAATCCTACTGTTGCCAATTTTTAATATCCAAGTGTACATTGGATAATTAAAGCCACCTTACTGTAGAATTGTTGTATCTCCCTGTAATCTGCTTGCTGATTTGTTCCTTTATAGCATTCCCATTAGCTGGTGGTTATAGGATGCACCCAGAAATGGAATGGTATCTCTTGTTGTTTCTTGACTCTTTACAAAACAGATTAATCGCTCCCAGCCCTTCTCTATCTCCAGCACCATGATATTCTCCATAGTTAATACTGCCACCCCCCCTCCCCCTTCCTCTCCTCTCTTACCTTTCCTGAACTCCTCTTATCCAGAAATATATCTTGTCCGGTCCTATCTTTCCTTGAATCAGATCTCCCATTGCTGCTGCAACATTGTATCTTGAGTGTCGCTGAAAAAGAAAAAAATACAAACTGTCAAAACTTTTCAACTTTCACTCACCAGGACAGCTAAACAACAATTCATACTGCGCGAGAAGAGAGTGCTGATTGGTTGGCAAGTGGACTCTGATTGGGTGAGGTGCTGCCATCTCAGATGTAGCAGAGAACAAGTAACTGCCCCAATAAGACAAAATATCGTGGATGCTGGAATCTGAAACAAAAACAGAAAATGCTGGAAAACCTCAGCAGGTCTGACAGCATCGGGGTGGGGAGAGAATAGAGCCAACTTTTCGAGTCTGGATGACCCTTCATCAGAGTTCTTTGAACAAATCTCAGCATTTGTTCAAAGTCAAGCTGAGTGGGTTGACTGATTGGTCAACATTGTACTTCCACGTTGCTATCTGTATAGCTCATCACTCTTATAGACAGGTATATTCACACACATGCACAATGACCATACTATACATTCTCTCATTCTGAGCCCACCTTATTAATATTACTTCATACTCCAATGCTTCCTGCCCCTTCCAATTCTATTGGGAATTGCTCTAATATTACTTACCTCCTGCTTTCTACACTCTGGCCAAGTCAGTTTACGTTCTTCCCAATGGCACTAGCATAGAACATAGAACATAGAACATTACAGCGCAGAACAGGCCCTTCGGCCCACGATGTTGCGCCGACCAGTTAGAAAAAAACAACAATGACCCACTAACCTAAACCAATCCCTTTTCGTCCATAAACCTGTCCACAGACCTCTTAAACGCCCCCAAACTAGGCGCATTTACAACTGCAGCAGGCAGGGCATTCCAATCCCTCACCACCCTCTGGGTAAAGAACCTACCCCTGACATCTGTCCTATAACTACCCCCCCTTAGTTTAAAGCCATGCCCCCTCGTGCTAGATTTTTCCATCAGAGCATAGCAACCCACAAAGGGCATTGGTTCTGATACAATCCATTTTGCCTTTGATCCATTTGGCCTGTACAAGTTCCAACTGTCCCACAACTGGCCTCAATGTCCCAAGAATCTAAAGTCCTTCCTTGTGCACCATCTCTCCAGACACACATTCTCCTCCTGTTTCTATAGTCATGAGAATGTGACAGCAAGACTTAAATCTTTTGCAGTCTTACATGCTAGTTATTTTCCTTGTGTCATTAACTATGCCTGCAGAACCACAGCCCTGTTTCTACCTATGATGTTGATAATGATGTAGACCCCAATCGCTGGCTGTTACCCCCTCTCCGGGATTTCCTGCAAAAGCTGTGTCATCCTTAATCCTGGCTGCAGGGGGGTAACATACAATCCTGAATCCATATCTGCAGCTGTGGAAATGCTCGCCTGTTCCTCTAACTAGTAGGCTACCCCCCTGTTTCCCCCGCTGCCCCCATGTACAATTCAGTCAATATTCGTGCCGTGGACTTTGACTCCCCAGATGAACCATCACTCTTGGCAGTCCTCAGAACTGAATACGGTTTGGGAGAATGAGATGCACTCAGGGGATACCTGCACTGTCTGTCTGATCCTTCAGACCTGCCTGGCATTGCCTCTCTGCCTCCCTGCTTAATCTTAAACTGCAGGGTGGTGACGCGACATCTACAAAACCCCCAGCATCATGAATGCTGCTCAAACTCTGCTGCGGTTGACAACACTTCCTGCACATCTGGATGTTCAGGATACAAGAAATATTCTGGAGTTCCCACATGGAACAGGATGCACACTCTGGGACCAAGGTGTCCCGACACACCTGGATTAGACTATTAACTTATGACTTAAATAAATAAAGACTCAATAGCTGTTATCCAATCAGCTGAATCTCTTATGCTAACATCACTTTATAGGGAGATGAATGGAAATGTTTTTATTGAACCCTTATTTTCTAAATACCTTAGATTTTTTAATGTACTAAAGAATTCATTTAGGATTGCTGCCCCTTTTTTTTTAATATTTTACTCCCTTGATCTGATTATTACTTGAACACTGTAACTGTTGCACACCGATTGTAATATTTGCTGTGAATTATTCTGCTTCTGTAACATTAACATCTATTTATACGTTTTTTGTCATGTAATAAAATTGCAAGGTGCTGCACAAAGGTAGCAAGAAACAAAAGATGAAACTGAGTGATTATAGTAATCCAGAGATCCAGGTTAATGGTCCTGGGGACCTCTATTTGAATCCCTACAGTGCAGAAGGAGGCATTCGGCCCATCGAGTCTACCAATAATTCCACCCAGGCCCTATCCCCATAACCTCACCCTGCTAATCCCTCTAACCTAAGGACCTGGGACACTAAGGGGCAACCTGGACATCTTTGGACATTGGGAGGAAACCAGAGCACTCGGAGGAAACCCACGCCGATGGTGAAATTTGAATTCAGCAAAAAACAATCTGGATTTAAAAGTCTATAATGAAGACCATAAAACCATCGTCGCTTGTGGTAAAAACCCATCTGGCTCACTAACTTAGGGAAGGAAATCTGCCGTCCTGACCTAGTCTGGTCTACATGTGACTCCAGACCCACAGCAATGTGGTTGATTCTTAAATACCCCTTCATGGGCAATTAGGGACAGGCTGCAAATGTTGGCCCAGCCCACATCCCATAACCGAATAATAAGATATTCGGGAAGGTGACCAGGAACTTGGTCTTGCGAAGGGACTGGAAATGGGAAAGTGAGTTGGAGAGGTTCAGGTCTGCGTTATTTGGACGTTCGTGTGCGGAGACGAGGGGGGAGCCAGGATGAGAGAGTGTCCAATTGTTTTTATGATGGGATGTTGAAGGTGGAGGTGAGTTTGAACAAATTGGTGGCAGTTTCACTCTCCACAAATGCCGCTAGACCCCAGCATTTTCTTGCTTATTTTTGGTTATTCTGAATGTGACTTGTTTATTTATTAGTGTGGCAAGTAGGCGTACACGAACACTGCGATGAAGTTAGTGTGAAAATTCCCTAGTTGCCACACTCCGGCGCCTGTTCGGGTACAGTGAGGGAGAATTTAGCATGGCCAATGCACCTAACCAGCACATCTTTTGGACTGTGGGAGGAAACTGAAGTACCCAGAGGAAACCTACACAGACATGGGGAGAACATGCAAAATATGCACAGCCAGTGACCCAAGGCCGGAATTGAACCTGTGTCCCTGGTGCTGTCAGGCAGCTGTTCTGTGCCACCATGACTTCTTTCCAAGGTGGAGTGCCGCTGTCTCCCTGCTGGTGGCAGCGCTGAGCTTTGTTGGTCAGAGCAGCTGAACAGCGACACCTGCAGGAAGATAGCTGTTCTGCAGTGATTTGTGAACCTGGTGTCAGACTTTTTACTCTGCAGTGATTTGCACAGGGCCGGTGATAGGAAATCTTCCTATAGGGACATTCTTTCCTGTGCTATTTTACCCATGTAACAATTACAAAACTGCAGACCTGATCGCAGGGATAAAGATCTAAACCTTTTGGGAAAGAGAGGCAGGCAGGAAGAGTTTGTTCTTCGTGCTGCAAGTGGGAATGACTTGGAACTCACTGCCTTTGAGGGTGGTGGGAGTGGAGAGAATGAATAATTTCAAAATGGAAATTGGGAGACACGTGAGTGTTTAAACACCCAGGACAATGCGGCAGAGTGGAAGAAATGGGATTGATTGGATTGTTCTATATAGACCCAGTGGAGACTTGATTGAGTTTAAGTTTATTTATCAATGTCACAAATAAGCTTACATTAACACTGCAATGAAGTTACTGTGAGAATCCCCCAGTCACCACACTCTGACGCCTGTTCGGGTACACTGAGGGAGGATTTAGCATTGGCAATGCACCTAACCAGCATATTTTTCAAACTGGGAGGAAACTGGAACACCTGGAGAAAACCCACACAGACAAGGGGAGAATGTGCAAACTCCGCACAGGCAGTGACCCGAGGCCGGAATTGAACCTGGGTCCCTGGTATTGTGAGGTAGCAGTGCTAACCACTGTGCCACCCTGCTGCCTCCTAATGGTTTCCTCCCTTGCTGTGATAAATGACCAAAAATCTCCATGTCCAATGTACTAACAGATAATTTCCAATGTACTAACAGATAATTGATGGCCACCGGCACTTTCAATCGAAAACCTTATCTTTTTAAAAATTGTCAATGTTCTGTTAGGACACACTGTGCACCGACCTCAGTGAACCAGGGCTGTTCACTCTATAGCTGCAAGCTAAAGCATCATGAAGTGATGGCATTTGGGAGAGCGAGGCTGGAATATCCCGCCCATTGTTTCTGTTGGCTGTGGAATCTGGAACATGGGTGGGGGCACAGTCTCAGGATAATGCCCAATTACTGAGATGAGGAGAAATTTCTTCACTCAAAAACATAGAAACCTAGGGGATAGGAGCACGGGGAGGCCATTCAGCCCTTCGAGCCTGCTCCGCCATTCATGATCATGGCTGATCATCCAACTCAATAGCCTAATCCTGCTTTCTCCCCATAAGCTTTGATCCCATTCACCCCAAGTGCTATCTCCAGCTGCCTCTTGGATATATTCAATGTTTTGGCATCAACTACTTCCTGTGGTAATGAATTCCACAGACTCACCACTCTTTGGGTGAAGAAATGTCTCCTCACCTCTGTCCTAAATGGTCTATCCCGAATCCTCAGACTGTGACCCCTGGTTCTGGACACCCCCAACATCAGGAACAACCTCCCTGCATCTACCCTGTCTAATCCTGTTAGAATTTTATAAGTCTCTGTAAGATCTCCCCTATTTCGACTGAACTCCAGTGAAAACAATCCTAACCTCGTCAATCTCTCCTCATACATCAGAGAGATACTCTGATTTCTCTGGATCCTATCAATATTTTAGTGTCACAAGTAGGCTTGCAATGAAGTTACTGTGGAGAGAAATACCAGAGTTCTCTACCCAGGAGATAGTGGACTCTTCATCATTGAAAGAATTCTTACAACACCAGGTTGAAGTCCAGCAGGTTGATTTGGAATCACGAGTTTTCAGAGCCCTGCCCCTTCATCAGGTGAGTGGAGAGATAAGTTTCACAAACAGGGCATTTAAGGACAGAGACTCAAATGCGATAATTGGAATGTGAGTCTTAACAGATAATCAAGTCTTTACCGATACAGACAATGTGAGTGGAGAGAGGGATAATCACAAGTTAAAGAGGTGTGAATTGTCTCAAGCCAAGACAGTGGGATTTTGCAAGTCCTGGCCAAATGGTGGGGGTTACTTGTAGTGTGACGTGAACCCGAGAAGGGACAGCGCTCCAAACGCTTGTGGTTCCAAATAAACCTGTTGGACTTTAACCTGGTGTCGTGAGACTTCTTACCGTGCCCACCCCAGCCCAACACCGGCATCTCCACATCATTCCCATCGATGAAAACTTTCCAGCCCGGGATGGACAGAATTTTGTCTGGGATGGACAGATTTTTGTCTGGGATAGACAGATAGACAGAGGGGTATTGGCGAATCGAGGGAAGTGGGGAGCAGGAGGAGAAGTGGAGTTAAGCTCGAGAGCAGCAACTATTGTGTTGGTTGGTGGGGCAGGCTTGGTGGACTGTACGGTCGACACTTCCTCCTATTTCTTGTGTGCTTTTGGGGGTGTGAGTCAGGACTGCAGGTCTGGAGCAGGACTCGATCCTTATGCTTCAAACAACAAAGAAAATTACAGCACGGGAACAGGCCCTTTGGCCCTCCAAGCCTGTACCGACTATGCACCTGCCTGAACTAAAACCCCCTACCCTTCCATAGATCATATCCCTCTATTCCCATCCTATTCACGTTTTGTCCAGACGCCCCTTAAAACTCACTATTGTATCTGCTTCCACTCCCTCCCCCAGCAGCAAGTTCCAGGCACCCACCACCCTCTGTAAAAAACATGCTCGTCCATCTCCTTTAAACCTTGCCCCTCGCACCTTAAACCTACGCCCCTTAGTAATTGACTCTTCCACCCTGGGAAAAAGCTTCTGCCTATCCATTCTGTCCATGCCCCCTCATAATCTTGTAGACTTCTATCAGGTCGCCCCTCAACCTCTGTCGCTCTGGTGGGAACAAACCAAGTTTCTCCAACCTCTCCTCATAACTAAAGCCCACCATATCAGGCAACATCCCAGAGAGGAGAGCTGGAGCTGTAGTTTGTAGCCAGGGACTGGAGGGAAGGGGGAAGTTCCACAGGGTTCCTGCCTTTGGCAGCGCGTTGTATGAGTCTGTCACTCCTTGAATGGTGACTCCTGTTTTCTTACTATAATCGCTTCCGTGCCAGTGGAAACTCACCGCTTTGAATGGTTCTAATAGCTGTTACAAGCTGTAATTATAAGGTATTTCAACTACGTCAAGGTGGAGTAACAGATTCCAGTTATTCATTGAATTCTAATTTTAAAACCATTTAACAATGTGTGAAATTGCTCTGCATGGCTAGAGGATGAAAGGTTTTGGTCAACGTGGTGTTGCAGCCAAAAAGAAATTGAAATGCTTCTTGAGGGGTTCGACCGGTGGAAGCTGAGAAACATGCCCAGTGCCTGCCTGACTGTAGTGAGGCTTTGTGAATGATACCGTGCAGGGACATTGGGACAGGCCATTCAGTGCTCCTAGCAGCTCCTGTTGGCTTGATCTGTATCTTAACTCCTGTCTTTGTTGTGCATTGAGGGGGTGACACAGTGGTTATCACTGCTGCCTCACAGCGTCAGGGACCTGTGTTCAATTCCTGGCTTGGGTCACTGTGGAGTCTGCATGTTCTCCCCATGTCTGCGTGGGTTTCCTCTGGGTGCTCCAGTTTCCTCCCACATGTGTCGGTTAGGTGAATTGGCCAAGCTAAATTGCCCCTTAGTGTCAGGGGGACTAGTGGGTAAAGTAGTTGGGGCTACGTGCATAGGGTCTGGGTGGGATTATTGGTTGCAGGCTTGAATGGCCTCCTCCTGCAATGTGAGGACTCCATTCCCTTAGAGCCACAGAGTTTTACAGCGCAGAAAGAGGCCCTTTGGCCCATTGTGTTTGTGCTGACCATCAAGCACCTTTCCATTCTAATCCCGTTTTCCTGCATTTGATACGTAGCCTGGTGTGTTCGGCATTTCAAACGCTCATCCAACTGTTTCTTAAATGTTGTGAGGGTTCCTGCTTCCACCACCCCTTCAGGCAGCGAGTTCCAGACTCTCACCAAACTCTGGGAGAAAAGGCTTTCCCCCAAATCCCCACAAAATCTCCTGCCCCTCAACATAAATCTATATCCCCTGGCTCAGTTATCAGTGGGGTATCAGTAATGGATCAGTTATCAGTGAGGGTATCAGTAATGGATCAGTTATCAGTGGGGGTATCAGTAATGGATCAGTTATCAGTGGGGGTATCAGTAATGCATCAGTTATCAGTGGGGTATCAGTATGGGCTCAGTTATCAGTGGGGTATCAGTAATGGATCAGTTATCAGTGGGGGTATCAGTAATGGCTCAGTTATCAGTGGGATATCAGCAATGGATCAGTTATCAGTGGGGGTATCAGTAATGGATCAGTTATCAGTGGGGGTATCAGTAATGGATCAGTTATCAGTGGGGGTGTCAGTAATGGATCAGTTATCGGGGGGTATCAGTAATGGATCAGTTATCGGGGGGTATCAGTAATGGATCAGTTATCAGTGGGGTATCAGTAATGGATCAGTTATCAGTGAGGGTATCAGTAATGGATCAGTTATCAGTGGGGGTAACAGTAATGGATCAGTTATCAGTGGGGGTATCAGTAATGGATCAGTTATCAGTGGGGTATCAGTAATGGATCAGTTATCAGTGGGGTATCAGTAATGGATCAGTTATCAGTGGGGGTATCAGTAATGGATCAGTTATCAGTGGGGGTAACAGTAATGGATCAGTTATCAGTGGGGTATCAGTAATGGATCAGTTATCAGTGGGGGTAACAGTAATGGATCAGTTATCAGTGGGGGTAACAGTAATGGATCAGTTATCAGTGGGGGTAACAGTAATGGATCAGTTATCAGTGGGGTATCAGTAATGGATCAGTTATCATTGGGGTATCAGTAATGGATCAGTTATCAGTGCGGGTATCAGTAATGGATCAGTTATCAGTGGGGGTATCAGTAATGGATCAGTTATCAGTGGGGGTATCAGTAATGGATCAGTTATCAGTGGGGTATCAGTAATGGATCAGTTATCGGGGGGTATCAGTAATGGATCAGTTATCAGTGGGGGTCTCTGTAATGGATCAGTTATCGGGGGGTATCAGTAATGGATCAGTTATCAGTGGGGGTAACAGTAATGGATCAGTTATCAGTGGGGGTATCAGTAATGGATCAGTTATCAGTGGGGGTCTCTGTAATGGATCAGTTATCGGGGGGTATCAGTAATGGATCAGTTATCAGTGGGGGTATCAGTAATGGATCAGTTATCAGTGGGGGTATCAGTAATGGATCAGTTATCAGTGGGGGTATCAGTAATGGATCAGTTATCAGTGGGGTATCAGTAATGGATCAGTTATCAGTGGGGGTATCAGTAATGGATCAGTTATCAGTGGGGGTATCAGTAATGGATCAGTTATCAGTGGGGGTATCAGTAATGGATCAGTTATCAGTGGGGTATCAGTAATGGATCAGTTATCAGTGGGGGTATCAGTAATGGATCAGTTATCAGTGGGGTATCAGTAATGGATCAGTTATCAGTGGGGTATCAGTAATGGATCAGTTATCAGTGGGGGTATCAGTAATGGATCAGTTATCAGTGGGGGTATCAGTAATGGATCAGTTATCAGTGGGGTATCAGTAATGGATCAGTTATCAGTGGGGGTATCAGTAATGGATCAGTTATCAGTGGGGGTATCAGTAATGGATCAGTTATCAGTGGGGGTATCAGTAATGGATCAGTTATCAGTGGGGGTATCAGTAATGGATCAGTTATCAGTGAGGGTATCAGTAATGGATCAGTTATCAGTGGGGTATCAGTAATGGATCAGTTATCAGTGGGGGTATCAGTAATGGATCAGTTATCAGTGGGGTATCAGTAATGGATCAGTTATCAGTGGGGTATCAGTAATGGATCAGTTGCGCTGCTCCTTCATCAGGTGAATGGAGGATGATTGAGCAGTGCTCGAAAAGCTCGTGATACTATATAAACCTGTTAGACTTTAACCTGCTGTTGTGAAAGTTCTGATAGATTCCAGGAGAACACCACTTGTCACATCTCTCCAAGCAGAGAATTGACCCTCTGTACCTTCTCACTGCACCTACTTGCCAACCAATTGATGTTATGGCCTCGCTTGTCCTGAAACTGTAACATCTCACCCGAAGTCACTAACCTTTCCCATTGTCCGCCCCTCGCCCGCACCGATTCCGGGTGGGGCGGATCTGTGCACTCAGATCTTTGCCAGTGCCCGAGCACTGATGCTGTTATATTGAATACTTTCTGGAGGTTTATACACACAAACCTCTCCTGGCACTCTCCAGTCCATCACAGCTGGAAACAGTGGGCTTAATCTCAGCCTCAGCTCCTTTCACTGGTCTCCAGACAAACATTCAGGCGGTTAATCCAACAGTCGACCTGTGTTCTTCCAATTCTCAGCTTCTTATACCGAAAGCTTGGTGTCACGAACCACACATTCTTCACTTTTCTGTTTGCTATCTGTGTGTGTGTGTGTCTGTGTGTGTGTGTGTGGTGCCGTGCATTCTATGGGCCGAGGTTTGTCAGAGCAAACAAGAATGAGATAGTTCTGTGTCCTACTGAACTGAGGGCTGTCTGTGAGTCACCCGGATGTGGAGATGCCGGCGTTGGACTGGGGTAAACACAGTAAAAAGTCTGACAACACCAGGTTTAAGTCCAACCGATTTATTTGATAGTAAACTCACAAGCTTTCAACGTTTCCCTCTTCGTCAGGTGAATGGAGCATTCTGACCTCAGAGCTTCCACTCACATTGTCAGCCACTTTAGGACTTGAACAGCAGGTTAGGTGTAAAGATTCGCATTCTAATCAGTAATCTGTAAACTGTCTGTGCTTTATATGCTGTGTCTGAGGCCAGAACTCTCCATTCACCTGATGAAGAGGGAAACCTCGACAGCTAGTGAGTTTACTATCAAATAAATCGGTTGGACTTAAACCTGGTGTTGTCAGACTTTTTACTGTGAGTCACCTGGGACAGCTCCTTGTTGTGAGACATTGAGCTGTCTCTCCTATAGAATCCACTAGATGGCAGCATTTCCACATCTTACAGATAACAGTAGCAGAATGCCTCATTGAAGAAATCACATTGAGATCAAACTGAGTGCAGAGTTCCTCACAGTGTCCTAGCCTCAGCACTGACCCTCCAAATCCCTCACAGTCCCTCAGCCTCAACACTGATCCTCCAAGTCCCTCAGCCTCAGCACTCACTCTCCAAATCCCTCAGTCCCTCAGCCTCAGCACTCACCCTCCAAATCCCCCAGTCTCTCAGTTCCAGCATTGACCCTCCAAATCCCTCAGTCTCTCAGTTCCAGCATTGACCCTCCAAGTCCCTCACAGTCCCTCAGTCTCAGCACTCATTCTCCCTCAGTCCCTCAGTCATAGAATCATAGAAATCTTACAGTGCAGAAAGAGGCCATTTGACCCATCGAGTCTGCACCAACCACAATCCCACCCAGGCCCTACCCCGCTATCCCTACATATTTACCCATTAATCCCTCTAATCTATGCACCTCAGGACACTGGGGGCAATTTTAGCATGGCCAATCAACCTAACCCACACATCTTTAGACTGTGGGAGAAAACCAGAGCACCCAGAGGAAACCCACGCAGACACGAGGAGAATGTGCAAACTCCACACAGCCCCTCAGCCTCAGCACTGAGCCTCCAAGACTCTCAGCCTCCCAACTCCAGACTGACCCTCCAAATCCCTCATTTTGGATCACTCATGGGTGAGATTGTGGTAGAGTCTAGAATCCCTACAGAGCAGAAGGAGGCCATTCGGCCCATTGGGTGTGCACCGGCTCTCCGAGTAGCATCTTACCCAGGCCCCCTGCTATGAGGAAGTCTGGAGTAGGCTGTGCCTTGGTTCTCTGGAGTTTAGAAGAATGAGAGGTGATCTCATTCAAACATTCACACTTCTTACAGGGCTGGGCAGGGTAGATGAAGAAGGAATGTTTCCCCTGGCTGGGGGAGTCTTGACTCAGGGGTCTCGGGCTCAGGATAAGGGGAAGGCCATGTAGGACTGAGGTGAGGGGAAATTTCTTTACTCGGAGGGTTATGAATTTTTTTTCAATTTTCTGCCCCAGAAAGAGTGGGAACTCAGTCACTGAGTACGTTTCAATCCCAATGACATAATTTGATTTGATTTGATTTGATTTATTATTATCGCATGTATTAACGTACAGTGAAAAGTATTGTTCCTTGCGTGCTATACAGACAAAGCATACCATTCATAGAGAAGGAAAGGAGAGAGCGCAGAATGTAGTGTTACAGTCATAGCTAGGGTGTAGAGAAACATAAGAACGTAAGAAATAGGAGCAGGAGTGGGCCATCTAGCCCTTCAAGCCTGCCCCGCCATTCAATAAGATCATGGCTGATCTGAAGTGGATCAGTTCCAGTTTCCCGCTTTCTCCCCGTAACCCTTAATTCCCCTGTCTATCGAAAACCTATCCACCCGTGACTTAAATATATTTAGAGAGGTAGCCTCCACCACATCAACGGGCAGAGAATTCCAGAGATTCACCACCCTTTGAGTGAAGAAGTTCCTCCTCAACTCCGTTCTAAACTGCACCCCCCCTTATCTTGAGGCTGTGCCCTCTAGTCCTGCTATCCTTTCTGAGCGGGAAGAATCTCTCTACCTCTACCCTATCCATCCCTTTCATTATCTTATACGTCTCTATAAGATCCCCCCTCATCCTTCTAAACTCCAACGAGTACAGACCCAGTCTATTCAGTCTCTCTTCATAGTCCAACCCCCTCATCTCCGGTATCAGCCTAGTGAACCTCCTCTGCACTCCCGCCAAGGCCAAAATATCCTTGCGCAGGTGCGGTGACCAAAACTGCACACAGTACTCCAGCTGCGGCCTCACCAGTGCCCTGTACAGTTGCAGCAAGACCTCCCTGCTTTTATATTCTATCCCCCTCGCTACGAAGGCCAGCATCCCATTCGCCTTCTTCAACTTAGTGTAAGGTAGGTCCATTCAAAAGTCTGATGGCAGCAGGGAAGAAGATGATCTTGAGTCGGTTGGTACATGACCTCAGAATTTTAGATCCTCTTCTCGACGGAAGAAGGTGGAAGAGAGAATGTCCGGGATGTGTGGGGATCCTTAATTATGCTGGCTGCTTTTCCAAGGCAGCGGGAAGTGTAGACAGAGCCAATGAATGGGAGGCTGGTTTGCATGATGGATTGGGCTACGTTCATGACCTTTTATAGTTTCTTGCTGTGGAAAGGGGAGTTCTGAGTTAATGAGCAGAGCCACTGGCAGATTCTTGGTTTTAGTAGCAGCTGAGAAGGAATGAGTTAAGATGACCTTCACCTAACAGGGTAATGTTAACGGTTTTCTCAGATGTGAATGCTAAAGACTATTAAAAATGAATGAGAAATGATTTTAATGTTAAGTATCTATATTTATATTAAATAATAATATATATTAATATATTAAGTTTAATGGAAATATCAGCCAAAAGCGAGCACTGCAGAGACTATAAAAGTTCAAAAGTTCAATAGCCAAAAGCCATTTAGTCAGCGGAAATGCAATGAGATTTCAAACTCGGAACAAATTCTAAAATATTTAATATCAAAAGCAGAAGGTCCTATTGTCCAGGCGTAGAGAGTATCAGTCCTCGTGCCCAGGGCTGATCCTGTTGGTTGTCTTGGCACAGTGCCAGTGGGAAAGGTATTTGAGTGGTCGTGTCCTCAGAGAGACAAAGCAATGAGGAGGTAAACCAGGCAGGGGGAGGTAATCTGCTTTCTGGGTCGGCAAATGAAAGATCACTAAGCCAAGCCATCGATCGCAATTGGCTCAGATAATCTGTCATGTGTTGGACTGACATGTTAATGTGAAATGAAATCAAGTCTCAGCTAATCTGAGGGAGTATCTCAGATATCGGAAAGATAGAATTGTAATGAATTTTGGCTTAGATTCTATCTTTGGAGGGGTCTTTAGCACTAACTTGAACTATTCGATCATCCAAAGACCTCCCGCAGCCGAGGCTAATGTTTTGTATGTCTTTGATAGAATCATAGAAACCCTACAGTGCAGAAAGAGACCATTCAGCCCATCAAATCTGTACTGACAACAATCCCACTCCAGGCCTTATCCCCACAACCCCGTACATTTACCCCGCTAATCCCTCTAACCTGCACATCCCAGGACACCAAGGGACAATTTAGCAAGGCCAACCCACCTAACCCGCGCATCTTTGGACTGAGGGAGGAAACTGGAGCACTCGGAGGAAACCCACGCAGACATGGGGAGAACATGCAGACTCCACACGGACAGTGACCTGAGCCGGGAATCGAACCCGGGTCCCTGGCGCTGTGGGGCAGCAGTGCTGACCACTGCGCCACCCACATTTGCTTTGAATAAATTTTTAATTACCTCTTAGACTGAGAATAATTTGCGAGTTTAATTCTTGTATTTTCTTAAGTTTTTAAGAGAATCAGCTCACTGACAGCCCCCTACACTTGCGCTCTTGATCAGTGCAAGAGACACACCAAGCTGTGACGCATCCGGAAGGGATATTTTAAGGAATCTGGGACAGTTTGGGGAACAAGGCGCTGTAGGGGTGATCGGCCATGATCTCACTGAATGGTGAAGTAGGCTGGATGGGCGGAATGGCCTCCTGAGTAGGGGTTGTCCAGGATTGCAGTGCGCCGTACACGTTCCCACGTGCCGCAGCCCTGCCATTTCCGTCCAACGCTCTTCCCTTCTTTAAGTAATAGAAAGTTGCACTTACCCAGCTTGGAGAGAAGGAAGGAAACTCGCCAACAACTGGAGGCCCCCGCCCCAAATCCCCCCCTCAGCCACCTTCTCACTCGATTCCCCCGTCTCGCCCGGGTGTGGCACCGCACACCCCTTTTCCGAGTTTACCCCCCCACCCCCCCCCACCCCGTAGCTCGAATCGCTCAACCCCGGCTCCCTCCTTTCTCAGACCCGGTGCCCGGGGCTGGAGCCAGTCCAGCCGGGGCTGAACCCCGGGTTCTGCAGCGGGTTAGTGGAACCGGCTGACGTTTGTGCCCTTGTGGGCGGAATTCTCGCTCGTCCCGAAACCGGAAAATCCAGCCGGAGATCAGCGGACGTTTCTACGGTCCGCCCTCCCCCCCCTTGGCTCGCTCTGATTCCCGGGGCATGCGGGATGGTAAAATTCCACCCTCTGCCTCTGGTGGGAATATATTTTTTATGAACTGCGTGCTTAGGCCCTGAATCCTCCAGAGACTTTGAGCAAACAGCCACTGCCACTCTGCCCCTTTATTTGAAGCCTATTCCCGGCTGTTCAACGTTTCCAAGTGCTGTCCTCGCTGTGCCCCCTCCTCACACCCTCCCTGACTGCCCCCCATCTCCGCCACACCCCCTCCTCTGCAAACCGTTTTATCAAAGGCTTGTAACAGCCTCACGATTGAATGCTGGGGGACTCATACCCCCCCCACCCCCCGACCCCGCTCCCCCATCCAGACAAACAGCCCCTTAGCTCAGCTCTCTGTGCCCTAACCTCTAGTCAGCCTTGTGTGTGTGTGCTGTGTCTGACCTCGTGAGCCTCGGGCCTTTGACTCTGCAGGCAAGCGGAATCCGTGGCACTTTACCAAGTGGCGTTGCGTGTGATGTGCTTTGAGATGTTCCTGAGGAGATGTGAGAAGATGCCCCGTGAATAACAGGCCCTGTAGACTGTCACCCTCCCAATCTCCCTCCAAAGTGTTGGGGATTTGTTTCTATTTGGATTTATCTAGCGATGGAGGTGAGCTGTCGCGGGAAGCTTGGGGTGGGGGATGGGAGGAAGGGGGAGAGGGGGGGAGTGGGCGGGGTGAGGATGGAACGGGTGGGGAGGGGAGGAGGGGGCGTTGGGGAGGGGGGATGGTGTGGAGGGAGGGGGGAAGGGGGTAGGAGGCGGGGAGGGCAGTAGGGGGTGGGGAGGGGGGAGGGAACGGGGAGGGGTGGGGAGGGGCAGGGGTTAGGGGGTGGGGAGGGCAGTAGGGAGTGGGGAAGGGGGGAGGAGGCAGGGAGGGCAGTAGGGGGTGGGGAGGGGGGAGGGGAAGGGAGTGGGGAAGGGGGGAGGAGGCAGGGAGGGCAATAGGGGGTGGGGAGGGGGGAGGGAATGGGGAGGGGTTGGGGGGGCAGGGGTTAGGGGGTGGGGAGGGCAGTAGGGGGTGGGGAGGATGGGGGGGAAGGGAGTGGGGAAGGGGGGAGGAGGCAGGGAGGGCAGTAGTGGGTGGGGAGGGGGGAGGGAACAGGGAGGGGGTGGGGAGGGGCAGGGGTTAGGGGGTGGGGAGGGCAGTAGTGGGTGGGGACGGAGGAGGGAAGGGAGTGGGGAAAGGGGGAGGAGGCAGGGAGGGCAGTAGTGGGTGGGGAAGGGGGAGGGAACGGGGAGGGGGTGGGGAGGGGCAGGGGTTAGGGGGCGGGGAGTCGCTTGGTGCTGGATGATGCACGTGTTCAGTCTGCGAGTCTCTGGAGATTGCAGTCCAGTTGGCCAGCGCTTGTGCATCGCTTTTCGGGGTAGGATTGGGGTGGAGGAGGCACAGTAAAGCTGGTCTGGGTGGAAGCCAGAGCCATCACTCAGGTAAATAACTCACCTCTTGTCTCCTCAAGGCCCATCCACCATCTACAAGACACAGATCAGGAGTGTGACGGGAGCCGTACTGGACTGGAAACTTTACCTTTGTTTGCCGCTCCACAGAATCTGCCAGACCGACTGAGATTTTCCAGAATTTTCTGCTTTTATTTCAAATCAGATGAAATTCTGTTCTGTTAAAAAAAAACTCACTGCCATATTTCCTCAGGGACTTTTACCACCGGTTACTCATAACCAAATTTACCATGGTGATGTAATGGAGGACGCCTCACAGACATTCTTAAAGTCGTGATCTCACAACTGACTTTTTAAAAATTAATTTGTGGGACAGGGGTGTCGCTGGCTAGGCCAGCATTCATTGCCCATCCCTAGTTGCCCTTGAGAAGGTGGTGGTGAGCTGCCTTCTTGAATCGCTGCGGTCCACACACTGTGGGTTGACCCACAGGGAGGAAATTCCAGGATTTGGACCCAGCGACTGTGAAGGAACGGTGATATATTTCCAAGTCAGGATGGTGAGTGACTTGGAAGGGAATTTGCAGGTGGTGGTGTCCCTATTTATCCTTCTCGATGGAAGTGGCTGTGGATTTGAAAGGAAAAGATCGTTCATGTATCGTTACAGTGCATCTTGTAGAGAGTACACTCTGTTGCTACTGAGCCCCGGTGGTGGAGGGAGTGGATGTTTGTGGGCGTGATGCCAATCATGCAAGCTACTTTGTCCTGGATGGTGTCGAGCTTCTTGAGTGTTGTTGGAGCTGCACCCACCCAGGCAAGTGGGGAGTATTCCATCACACTCCTGACTTGTGCCTTGTAGACAGCGGACTTTGGGGAGTCAGGAGGTGAGTTACTCGCTGCAGTATTCCCAGCCAATAACCAAAAAAACGGATGATGAAAGAAAGGAAAATGGGGTGGCGATGGGATAAGTAATGTTATAGATGGTAGAACAATTTTATAATCACAAGAATAGGAGGGTACAGTCTGCGGAGTTGACCCTGAAACAAGGTATAAACTGGGGAGAAGTTGTGTGTGATATGTCTCTGTGCGAATCCTGCTATCATGATAGTCCAACACAAACAGGCTGGAGAGCTGCGATAAGCAGTTCTAATGACATAAATATTGCAAGTTAAATTAGCAGAATGATTCCATTTCAGATTACCGGGGGGCTCTATTTTTCTTAAGATTACTTTTCTCAGAAGAGACACTGTGAGACCAACGGTACAGACAGAACCAACGGAGCAAGAGATTTCCTGATTGTATTTTATCAGGCGGATAGAGTGTGCATCTCTACATCAGATATCAGCTTGGCTATCGCAGCAATTCACCCCACACTGCCTCGTAACTTCAAGGAGGTTAAATCGGATAACTGCCGAAATCGGGTATGGGGAATCACAATACGCACTTAACCCATGACTGGACTTCTTTCGGTTCAACAAGTAAACTAAATCAACCAACCGAGGGTTCAATTAAAAACGCAGTTCTTTAAAGGGAGGCAGCATCAATGGAAACAATCTCAAAGGAAACCTAACGATCATGAAGGAGATAGTCATCAGCTTCAGGAAGTGTAGTGGAGAACGTGCCCCTGTCTACATCAACGGGGATGCAGTAGAAAGGGTCGGGAGCTTCAAGATTTTAGGTGTCCAGATCACCAACTATCTGTCCTGGTCCCCCCAGGGACACTATAGGTAAGAAAGCCCAGCAACGCCTCTACTTTCTCAGAAGACTAAGGAAATTTGGCATATCAGCTACAACTTTCACCAACTTTTACAGATGCAACACAGAAAGCATTCTTTCTGGATATACCACAGCTTGGTATGGCTCCTGCTCTGCCCAAGACTGCAAGGAACTACAAAGGGTTGTGAACATAGCCCAATCCATCACTCAAACCAGCCTCCCGTCCACTGACTCTGTCTACACTTCCCGCTGCCTCGGCAAAGCAGCCAGCATAATTAAGGACCCCACATACCCTGGACATTCTCTCTTCTATCTTCTTCCGTCGGGAAAATGATACGAGATCATGTACCAACCAACTCAAAAACAGTTTCTTCCTGTTGCCATCAGACTTCTGATTTGGTTTGATTTATCATTGTCACATGTATTGGTATACAGTGAAAAGTATTGTTTCTTGCGTGCTATACAGACAAAGCATACCGTTCATAGAGAAGAAAAGGAGAGAGCGCAGAATGTAGGGATACTGTCATAGCTAGGGAGTAGAGAAAGATCAATTTAATGAATGGACCTACCTCATATTAAGCTGATCTTTCTCTACACCCTAGCTATGACTGTAACACTACATTCTGCACTCTTTTCTTCTGTGTACTCTATGAATGGTATGCTTTGCATTGCACGCAAGGAACAATCCTTTTCACTGTGTCCTAATACATGTGACAATAATACATCAAATTAAATCAAAATTAAAATATCAAAACAAATGGTGATTGAAGGGATTGATAAAACAGAGCAGCCCCGTGGTGCCCACTGAGCACGGGAGGTCTTGCTGGTACCAGCAGCCACTGCGCTGCTTTTCCAGGGGCACCCAGCAGCAAAAGTAGTCACAGAGGAGGGGCAGACAGTCAGGACAGATGACCCCCTCCACCGCTGGTGCCTGTCCCTATGAATGTCCAGCTTGGCTAGGGCTAGGAGCAGAGCCACGAGGATCTCCTCCCTTCCCCACATCACCTCCGCACCGGGAGTGTGGGGTTGAAATGTAACCAACAATAAGGTGGCACATTTTTCAGGAAACTGGGAAGAGTGGGTGCGCGCCGCCTAGGAAAATGGCCGTGTGCGTGGTACACAAGGCCACATTAACCCACCACTGTGTTTTGTGTTGCAGACAAGCTATTAAACACGCTGTTTAGCACTGCTTCAAGGCAGCTTGCATCTCTTAACAGAGAGGGGGTACTGTGGCTGCAGGAAGTGCGAGGGGACATTCCATACCTGAACATTGTGCTGTGAGACCGTGAGGAAGTGTAGGTGGGGGTGGGGGGGGGGGGGAGGCGGAGGGGTGGGGGGGTGCGGGAAGCACTCAGATTTCCTCACAGGTCTGAGATCCGGAGAGGAGAGGAATCCTGTATTCCCGAGAGGGTGGAGACAGGGACAAGGAGTCCCTGTGGGCACAGTGGGAAGAAGTGAAGGTCACTGCCAGGGTGATAGAGCCAAGGACCTGGATACAGCGCAGAAAGAAATTTAACCGCCCGATGTGTGTTGTCAAGGTGTGAGTTTAATTTTCGGTTTTGTCGATAGACTCACCTGCTGCTCAGTTCACCACCTCATTCACCACCTGTTATATTCGTTTCAACACAGAGTCTCAAGGTAGTTCACGATGTCCTTAAGGGGTGGTTGGTGGGCAGTTCTTTATTCTGTTTAAAGCTGTGTTAGGTTGGGTGAGGTTAGGACAGAACGGAGCCCGGAATGTGGAGTTTGAAAACGAAAATGGTAACTACAGATGAGTGATGTACGCTTCCTGCTCCCTCACCTTGCTGCTTCGTGCTACTAACTGTGAGTCCCACTTGCGCACAAGCCCCTTTCCAAGATTGCATCCTGCGTGGTTCACTTTGGGAGTGTGCTTCTGCATCTCTGATTATTTATTTCATTCACTAGTGTCACAGAAGGTTGTGAATGTAGCCCAGTCCGTCACTCAAACCAGCCTCCCATCCATTGACTCTGTCTACACTTCCCACCAGCATAATTACGGACCCCACACACCCCGGACATTCTCTCTTCCACCTTCTTCCGTCAAGAAAAAGATACAAAAGTCTGAGGTCATGTACCAACCGACTCAAAAACAGCTTCTTCCCTGCTGCCATCAGACTTTTGAATGGACCTACCTCGCATTAAGTTGACCTTTCTCTGCACCCTAGCTATGACTGTAAACATTACAGTCATTGGCACTCTCTCCTTTCTTTCTCTATGAACAGTATGCTTTATCTCTATAGCGCACAAGAAACAATACTTTTCACTGTGTACTCATACATGTGACAATAATAAATCAAATCAAATCAAAAAGTAGGTTTACATTGACACTGCAGTGAAGTTACTGTGAAAATCCCCTAGTCACCACACTTCGGCACCTGTTCGGGTACACTGAGGGAGAATTTAGCATGGCCAATGCACCTAACCAGCACGTCTTTCGGACTGTGGGAGGAAACTGGAGCAGCTGGAGGAAACCCACGCAGACATGGGGAGAATGTGCAGCCTCCACACAGACAGCAGCCCAATCCAGGAGTCAAACCTGAGTCTCTGGTGCTGTGAAGCAGCAGTGCTAACCACTGTGGTACTGTGCCACCCTATATGTTTTTACCCATGCACCACAGTGCCCAAATGTAGTCTGTAGGGTCTCGTTGGTCAAAAGTTGGGGTGAGGAGTCAGGGATTGCGCAGAAGTCCCAAAACAAGAGGGATGGATTGTTTGGGAGATTTGATGCGCGTAAAAGTTGCAGAGAATCAAAATATTGTCAACACCTTCTTATCGTCAGTGAAGAGGTTCCTAGAGATTCACAGAGCCGCAGTGTTGGCTGATTGGGAATACTAAGTCTCGAGTCAAAATATTGTGGGCTCTCGTAATCACTCACACCCTTATTTTAGGCTGCTACATTGGTACAGTCCGCTTCCAGCCATTTACTGAAATGTAAGAGTGTGTGTGCTTCCAACTGAGAATCACCATCAGCTGAATGACAAATCACAAAGTGAAGCAAGTTTCCCACATCCTTCTCCAACAACTCTGTTTGCGAAGTATAATCTCTCTGCTGGTGCACAGGTCAGACTTCCATCAAACTATTCCTGAAACAGGTCGCTAGTCTGTTGTCAGAGCTTTATAGCTTGAGGGGAAATACACCGCATCAAGCCTAGCCACACACATACACTCTCACACACACTCACACACATTCAGTCACACATACACACACACACACACACACTGTCTCACACACACACGCACTCACACACATTCAGTCACACACTCACACACACTGTCTCACACACACACACACACTCTCACACTCACACACACATACACACACTCACACACACTGTCTCACACACCCACTCACACACTCTCACACACACACACACAAACACTCAGTCACAGACTCTCATACGCACACACACATACCCTCACGCACACTCACACACACACTCTCTCACACTCACACACACACACTCAGTCACACACTCTCACACGCACACACACACACACACTCTCTCACACACACACACACACTCAGACACACACTCTCACACACACACACACACACTCAGACACACACTCTCACACGCACACACACACACACACACTCTCACACACACACACACACACTCAGACACACACTCTCACACACACACACTCAGACACACACTCTCACACGCACACACACACACACACTCTCTCACACTCACACACACACACTCAGACACACACTCTCACACGCACACACACACACACACTCTCTCACACTCACACACACACACACACGGCCAATCCACTGAACCCACACATCTTTGGAGTGTGGGAGGAAATCAGAGCACCTGGAGGAAACCCACGTAGAGAAAGGGAAACCATACAAACTCCACACTGAGGGTGGACTTCCCATAACCTGTCCGCCACAGGAATCATAATGGACAGAACACAGACCACAGAAAGGTCCACTGACTTCGGGCATGACTTTCCAGCTTCGGGGCGAGCACGGCTGGAAAATCCCGCCCGGACAGTGACCCAGGGCTGGAATTGAACCCAGGTCCCTGGTGCTGTGAGGCAGTGGTGCTAACAACTGTACCACCGTGACGTATCACAGTTAATCACAATCCCTTCCGACCTGTTTCCATCTGCTGACCTGTTCTAACACCTCGAAAGTATCCTCGATGCCTTCCCCTTGTGTTACATCTTTAAAATGTTGCAGTATGTGTTGGATATAAAAACGTACTTTGCTGAGTGTATTCAGGCAAGCGTGTCTGACAACAGTAAACTCCTTGGATACCCGTTGTTAGCTGTGGAAGAGAATTGACAGTCATACTCACTGCTTCCCTTCACACATTGCTTCAAATCAGAGGCCTGTGTGCACCCAGAGAAGCCCCATTCATCATTCACGCAGCCACTTCTCATGTCTGCAGGAGCTGTTGTTTATTTGTGACCTATCTGAGGGTTTTTCTCAACGAAAATTGTTCCCCCTGCACCCCCCTCACCCCCCTCACCCCACGTTTGCCCTGTTTACTGACGGCGGTGACTCCCCACTTCTCGGGGGGGGGAGAAGGGTCAATGACTACCTACAGCTTCTCCCCTCTGACGTACCCTGTTTCTCATGCGTCTAATGAAGGAACCCTTCCAAACGCAGAAACAGAAATCAAAGGTAACTTTTCTAACCACATCTTCGCAAAAGTGTGACTTCCCAACTGCGTACCAATCTACCGCTTAAATTATTCACTGTCAAAAGAATTTCTTTTCTCTCTCGCAACTGGAATGGCCCCAGGCAATGGAGTAAAACAGGTAGAAGATAGAGCACAGTCTAGGCTCGCAGACTCTGTACAACAATGCTGCTGATTATGAGTTGAGTACGAATCCAACCCAATCATGTTATGCGCAGCATTCCATCTTTCAAATGAAGCAATAAAATAGGAAAGTGAATTAACTCTTTAATCGCCAGTGCTCATTCCAGAGATCGACTCGGCTGCACCGCGGTATCACCGCAAATTGATGTTGGGACGTAGGGTGTGGTGGGGAGGAACATTGCGGCGAGAATGGTGCAAGGTTACAGCAAGTTACCAAGGTGGGCAAATGGGTGGCAGGTGAAGTTTAAGTTTTTAAAGTTTACTTATTCGTGTCACAAGTAAGGCTTGCATTAACACTGCAGTGAAGTTACTGTTAAAATCCCCGAGTCGCCACGCTCTGGCGCCCTGTTTGGGTGCACCGAGGGAGAATTTAGCACCTAACCAGCACGTCTTTTGGACTGTGGGAGGAAACTGGAGCCCCCTCCGGGGGAAATCCACGCAGACACAGAGGCCGGAATTCGAACCCGAGGCAGAGTGCTATAAAACTGCACCATAATGTCGAGAAACGTGAAGTAAAATGTTAGAAGTGATAAAAGAGGAAGAGAATTCCCTTTAGATGGTGATGCATCGAATGAAGTGGAGGTGCAGCAGATCCTGATGTTGCATATTTTCTATTTTGGAGCTACTCAGAGATGACACCAGTTACTATGTGTGGAATAGACTTTATTTACAGCGCAATAAAATCAGGGATCCCCGCTAATGATATTTAAATGTATTTAAATGGGTGGCACCATGGTTAGCACTGCTGCCTCACAGCGCCAGGGACACAGGTTCAATTCTGGCCTTGGGTCACTGTCCGTGTGGAGTTTGCACGTTCTCCCCGTGTCTGCGTGGGTTTCCTCCGGGTGCTCCAGTTTCCTCCCACAGTCTGAAAGATGTATGTGTTGGGTTGATTGGCCAGGATACGTTGCCTCTTAGTGTCAGAGGGATTAGCAGGGTAAATACATGGGGTAATAGGGATGGGGCCTGGATGGGATTGTTGTCAGTGCAGGCTCGATGGACCGAATGGCCTCCTTCTGCGCTGTAGGGATTCTATGATTCTACGAAGACAACAACCTCAAAGCTGCATCTAGTTCCCTGCCTGTCTCCTGCCTAACAGGGCTCCAGCCCCTGGCGTGATTACCCTCAGCGAGTCCCAACTGGTCCCCTAAGATAGGTGACCCATACTCTGTCGTGTTGGTCTAAAAGGGACAATCACCAAAAATCACCAAACACAGAAGGAAAGTGGACAGATTAGAGGGAAGCTGAGGAGTAACCTTTTCATCTGGAAGGTGGAGGGGAGG
Source organism: Carcharhinus amblyrhynchos (assembly GCF_965287045.1). NCBI lineage: Eukaryota > Metazoa > Chordata > Chondrichthyes > Carcharhiniformes > Carcharhinidae > Carcharhinus > Carcharhinus amblyrhynchos. The sequence continues at coordinate 11,096,033 of NC_137337.1, forward strand.
GGAGGGTATGGGTGGGGGCATTGTGATCTTGGCAGAAACGCTCACAGAAAGAGCAGCAACCTCAGGACTTTGGACCAAGAGCTGAAAAATGGAATTAGGCTGGATAACTTTTTTTTGGCTTGTGTAGCATACACATGATGGGCTGAATGGCCTTATTCTGCATCATATATTTCAATGAATCTAGCGACCTCATTGCGCAAGGTGAAATCACAGAGTTGAATTATTTAAATTATATTAGTTGAACAATGTGGGGTGGCATGGCGGCACTGTGGTCAGCGCTGCTGCCTCACGATGCCAGAGATCTGGGTTCAATTCCCGGCTTGGCTCACCGTCTGTGTGGAGTTGCACATTCTCCCAGTCTCTGTGTGGGTTTCCTCTGGGTGCTCTGGTTTCCTCCCACAGTCCAAAGATGTGCGGGTTAAGTGGATTGGCCATGCTAAATTGCCTCTTTGTGTCAAGGGGATTAGCAGGGTAAATGTTTAGGATTACAAGGATGGGTTCACGAGGAGATTCTCCTCCTCCCTCACTCGCTTCCGCACTAGGTGCCCGTAAATCAGGAGCATAGGAGACCCTTAATCAGGGAGTTCACATTCCAATAGGCCAACCCCAATGGCCTGATTGTAGTCTTTACAGGTTCTGCCTATGTCTTTGGCAATTTTATATGCTGTTACTGTTGAAATTATCTTCGTTTTCCTCGCCCCCCTGCAAGTATAGTCAACTGAAACTTGTTCATCAATTCCAAAAAACGTTGCTTTAACCACCCTTTGTAAATGACTCCGAGTGACCCCTTTCCACACCCAGCAAAGACTGGAAGAGTCATTTTCACAAGGCGCTCCCTATTTAAAATAACCATTTGCAACACCTGAAAGAAATCATCAGTTCCTCGATTCCCACTGTCCCTGAGTTCAATAATCGCAAGCCAAACGAGGAATTATACTTCTAAATCCCACAAGAATTCCTGGTATTTATTAGGGTCCTGGAGCAGAATCCCAAATGTTATTAGGAAGCCAGACCAGACCCCAACAATTTTTCTATTTTGGCGTGAATGTGAGGATTTACTCCAGGAATTATTCCATTGACAAATTAGGGATTTTTTTAATAGTAAAACAAACTTTATTCAAGAATTTGATTTGATTTGTATTGCTTTATTATTGTATTAACATACAGCGAAAAGTATTATTGTCACATGTATTAGTATACAGTGAAAAGTATTGTTTCTTGTGCTCTATAAAGACAAAGCATACCGTTCACAGAGAAGGAAAGGAGAGAGTGCAGAATGTAGTGTTACAGCCATCGCTAGGATGTAGAGAAAGATCAACTTAATGCAAGGTAGGTCCATTCAAAAGTCTGACAGCAGCCATGAAGAAGCTGTTTTTGAATTGGTTGGTACATGACCTCTCTTGTATCTTTTTCCCAATGGAAGAAGGTGGAAAAGAGAATATCTGGGCTGTGTGGGGTCCTTAATTATGCTGGCTGCTTTGCTGAGGCAGTGGGAAGTGTAACCAGAATCAATGGATGGGAGGTTGGTTTGCTTGATGGATTGGGCTACATTCACCCAATTGTAGTTTTTTGTTCCTTGGGCAGAGCAGGACCCATATCAAGAACACAGCTTAACCATAATTTTGACAACGTGAAGCAGCTTCACTATTAACAGGTGAACAGTATTTAAAAATGAAAGGAAACAACTTTAATTTCCAATTTATCGCTGTTAAAGTTCCAAATAAGCAAAATTCTTCTTACAGACTTAAAATTCCATTTTAAATACAGTTAGCAGCCAGAAGTATATTTGCTATAAGGGTGTAGCAGTCTTGAGCCATTGGGAAGGTTTTGATTTTCAGAGCATCTTCAAACCTCTGTCTTCAAACAAACCTCAGACACAACTGAAAGCTGTTTTTCTCTGCTAGAGACTTAGCTCCTCCCATTACCCACATTATCACATCATCCTGTCAATCAACCTAATCAAAAGCCCCTGAGGAAATCTTCATCTATAAACAGGAATCAATTAGCTCTCTCCAAAGTAAACACTACATGGCTAAAATGAGTAAATATCCTGCTCTCCCTTCATCTGAGCTGTGTGTTTTCCAGACACACCAACTGCCTGCAGAAAATAACTGAATCTTTAAACATTCCCCTTAAACTTAAAAAAATGATATATATTTATATCTATAGCAAGAACTATCTTCACACTACCCCAGAGAGTTGTTCCATTGTTGAAAATGTTGCAAGCTGAGATTGAGATTTCTGGTCAATCAGAGAATGAAGGGATATAAAGTTTTAAAGTTTTTATTTTTATTAGTGTCACAAGTAGGCTCACAATACCATGGAAATGAAGTTACTGTGAAAATCCCCTACTCGCCACACTGCGGTGCTAGCTTGGGTACCCTGAGGGAGAATTTAGCATGGCCAATACACCTAACCAGTGCGTCATTGGACTGTGGGAGGAAACTTGAACACCCGGAAGAAACCCATGCAGTCACAGGGAGAACATGAAAACTTCACAGACAGTAGCCCAAGCCGGGAATTGAACCCGGGTCCCGGTGCTGTGAGGCAGCAGTGCTAACCACTGTGCCACCGTGCCGCCCAAGGAGAGTGGACGGGAAAATGGAGTTGAGGCAGAAGATCAGCTATGGTGGAGCGGACCTGAGTGTCTGCATGTTCTGCTCATCCTCATGTTCTGCTATTGTTGGCTTTATTCCCGATCATCATCAGTAAGTTTGGAAATTTGCTTATTCCTTGGATGTTCCCATCCCAAGCTATCCATACGTACAAAGCTGCATCAGCTGTTCTCGGTCCCAGCACTCTTCCCTTTGAATGAACAAGTTCAATGGCTATTCCAGAGACCTGAACACAACATCAAGGCTGACTCTCCAATGCAATGCTGAGGGAGTGCAGCATTGCCACAGGTTCATAGAATCATAGAGTCCCTACAGTACAGAGAGAGGCCATTCGGCCAATCGAGTCTGCACCGACCACAGTCCCACCCAGGCCCTATCTGCATATCCCTACATATTTACCCACTAATCCCTCTAACCCACGCATTTCGGGACACCAAGGGCAATTTTAACATGGCCAATCAACCTAACCTGCACATTTTTGGACTGCTGCCTTTTGTGTGAGATGTTACATTGAGACTCACTCTGCTTTCTCAGATGGATGTAAAAGATCCTGTCACACTCATTTGAAGTGAAGCTTTGGGAGTTCCCTCAATCAATAAGGGTGGCATGGTGGCACGGTAGTTAGCACTGCTGCCTCAGAGCGCCAGGGATCCGGGTTCAATTCTGGCCTTGGATCACCATCTGTGTGGAGTTTGCACATTCTCCCCATGTCTGCGTGGGTTTCTTCCAGGTGCTCCGGTTTCCTCCCACAGTCCAACAGTGTGCAGGTTAAGTTGATTGACCGTGCTAAGTTAACCGTAGTGTCAGGGGGATTAGCAGGATAAATATGAGGGGTTACAGGGATAGGGCCTGGTTGGGATTGTGGTCGGTGCAGACTAGATGGGCTGAATGGCCTCCTTCTGCACTGTAGGGACCCTATGATCCTATGAACATCGCTGAAAGAGATAATCTGGTTGGATCATGTTACTGTTTGTGGGATCTTGCTGTGCACAAATTAGCCACTGCATTTCTTACAATACAACAGTGACCACACTTTAGGGAAGTGATGGCCTAGTGGTATTATTGCTACACCATTCATCCAAAAACTCAACTAATGTTCTGGGGACCCGGGTTCGAATCCCACCACGGCAGACAGTGGAATTTTAATTCAATTAAAAATTTGGAATTAAGAATCTACTGAAGGCCATGAAACGATTGTTGGAAAAACCCATCTGGTTTACTAATGTCCTTTAGGGAAGGAAATCTGCCATCCTTACCTGGTCTGGCCTACATGTGACTCCAGAGCCACAGCAATGTGGTTGACTCTCAACTGCCCTCCAAGGGCAACTGGAGATGGGCAATAAATGCTGCCCAGCCAGCGACGCCCATGTCCCACAAATGAATAAAAAAAATGCAAGAAGTACTTCATTGGCGAAAGCCTGGAAGTTGTGGGAGGCGCTACGTAAATGTAAGCTAATTCTTTATTAAAAATAGGTGGAAGTTATTCTCCTCAATTTACTCGCAATTCCTCACCTCCTCGCCTGTGCCATTAACCGTCAGTGAATCCTGGCAAAATCCTCCTGTTAGTCCAAATGCAAAATATCAGCTGCTTTTTCTCTGCTGAATCTCCTCGAAACACTTTGTGATATTTATTTCATTACACTTGAAGAAAATGAGGAAAAAAACTCCATCAGTTCTCAAATCTCCTGAAGGCATTCGCCAAAATATTTATAGAACTGCTATAGTGCGTTTGAGAAGAATTTAAAAAAAATTACAAGGATAAATTTCTCGCACTCGCGCTTGATTTCTTTTTTCCCTTTCATCTTCTCCCTCTGATGTTCCCATTATTATTTTTCCCCCCCTCTGTCGGAGCACTTTCTTTGATGGCTTTAACCTTAGTGCCTGGAGGAGAAATGTAAAGTTAATTTTAAACGAATTGAGTGTGATTGGAGATTGGCAAAGGAAGATCTCTCCACGGATTTTCAGAGGTAGAACGAGTAAACCCACACCTCAGATCCCAGGGCTGTCTGTGCACAAAAACACAGGGTTAGGTTAAACAACAAAGCTTGTATGAAACAGTGAAACTCCATAAATTTTGATTGGATTTAAATTAAGCCATAATAGACAGCTGGAAAAGTAGCTGACTGCAACTGAAGACAGGCAGGAGATTGAAGAGTGACATTCGGGGTCATGTCATTTAATCACATAGTCTCATGTTCAATCACAACCTCCCGCACTCCACACTCTCCATTCTCATTACTGCTGTTGGGTCAGGCCTTAATATTTAAACAAGTGTCCTTTAGGGCAGTCACGCACACACACGCATGCACACATACACTCACACACACACACACACACACACACACACGTGCACGCGCACACACACACTCATACACACATATACTCATACTCAAACACACACACACGTGCGTGCACACACACACACATACACTCACACACACACGTGCACACACACACATACTCACACACACGTGCGCGCACACACACACATACACTCACACACACACGTGCACACACACACATACTCACACACACGTGCATGCACACACACACACATACATGCACACCCCCACACACATACACACTCACACACACACATGCACAGACACCCACACACAGAGATAAACACACCCACACACATACACGCACACACATGCGTGCACACGCACACACATGCACAGACACCCACAGACAGAGATACACACACATACACACACCACACTCACACATACACACACATGCGCGCACACACACACCCTAACACACACCTATATACACACACACACATATACACACATATATATGCACATGCATACACACACATACATAAACAACTTTTCTCCATGTTTGGTGAAATAGAATGGAATATAATGGAGTCAAATATTGTTTGCTACAACTGGAAACAGAGGGAGAGAGAGAGAGTTGCCAGGGTCAGAGACAGGTTGCTGAGGTCAGAGACCAGGTTGTTGGGTCAGTGACTGTCAGCTAGGTCAGAATCGTGGGTAAAGCATTCAGGATTGAGATGAGGAAGAATTCCTTCACTCAGAGAATTGTGAGCCTGTGGAATTCTCCACCAAGAAAGCTGTTGGGGCTGGTTCATTGGATATGTTCAGGAGGGAGCTGGACACGGCCCTTGCAGGTAAAGGGATCAAGGGGTATGGAGAGAAAACGGGAGTGGGATACTGGAAGTGTATGATTAGCCATGATCATATTGGATGGTGGTGCAGGCTCAAAGGGCCAAATGGCCTACTCATAGAACATAGAACATAGAACACTACAGCACAAACAGGCCCTTCGGCCCACGAGTTGCGCCGATCACATCAACCCCTACCAATCTATAGACCTATCTATAACCCCCAATCCCATAAAACCCCATATACTCATCCAGAAGTCTTTTAAAAGACCCCAGCGAGTTCGCCTCCACCACCACTGACGGCAGCCGATTCCACTCACTCACCACCCTCTGAGTGAAAAACTTACCCCTAACTCCTGCATCTATTTCCTATGAGATAGATGATTGAGGTCAGAGAGGGGTCAGCTGGTTGGGGACGGGTTGGTAAGGCCATGGAGTGATTATCAGACACAATCTGGGAGGACCAGAGAGGGAGGTTAGCCAAGTTAGAAACAGGATGGGGAGGTGAACGAGAGGTCATTGTGGTTTGGTTCACTTGATAAGGTTAGGGAGAGGCTGGGAATGTCAGAGAGAGCACAGCCAAACTGTAGAAGATTTGTAAGGAACTCATACACCCTGACTTGGTGATAAAGTGGGTATGAGATTGTTTTTATAGTGGGATGGGAATTAATTAGTTTGATTTATAAATGATCAGGCAATCACACTGAATTTTCACTTCCAAGATCATGTTGAGTGTTAAGGATACAATGAAAAAGATACCAGGACAACATTTTGCATCTTAAAGAGAGTGGGATAACTATCTGAGTTTCTGATGCATGTGGAAGGAACTGAGCTGAACTGAGCGTACAATCAGGGAACTGTACTTCCTCCAAATCCGATCATTACTTTTACATCCGCTGTCTCAAGCATTCTGACAGATACTATTGGCATAATCCCGGCAAACCCAAAACCTCCCAACCTGAAGAACCATGGGGCACTTGATTTCACCAAGCACGCTGTCTAAATACAGATTGTTATTTCATTTTCGCCATATTCCGCTTATGAAATCCCAGAAATCAATCAGATAGGTGTGTTCACCACCAGTCAGACACAATTCCCTTTGTAATGAATTTTTCCGGGAAGGGGGATATCACACAGTTGTTGGCAAATTGTTTTTTTTATCCCCATGGGTTTTGAATGATTAGAATAAGCTAAAAGATGGAGATGGGATGGGGGGAGGGGGGTGACAAGGAAGGGATGGGGAGGGGGATCAGAGTGTGGACACAAAGTTGGAGGCAGTCAACATCTCTGGGATGTGTCTGTACCAACTGAGTCACTGGGCATTTAAGCATCAGCAGGAAATGCCATTTGGGAAGCATTTGGATAAGGTCATGGATGGGAAAGGATTGGAGGGATATGGGCCAAACGTGGGCAATTGGGACTCGTTGGGAGGGCACTGTGGTCGGCATGGACCGGTTGGGCCGAAGGGCCTGTTTCCGTGCTGTATTACTCCATGACTCTATGGGGGGAATTTCACTGTCTTGCCCACCATGGGAATCGGAGCGGGTGAGGGGGTCTGTTGACCTGGAGCTGGATTTTCCAGCTTCGGGATGAGCGAGGCTGGTAAATCCTGCCCTGTGACTCTAACCAAGCTGCAGCAGCTTAATGATTGTGAACATCAGACAGGACAACTGATCCAGTCCTGTATTTACCATTTAACACTGTGAGCTGTGTCCCCTTACCCTACTCTCATTATCACATTTACTGTAATCATTTGCACTTTAGCTTTATCATTCTTTTAACTATCTCACAAGGTCAGGGACACCTCTGATCCCTCTGTGTGAAGAATCCAAGTCCCAGTTTCTCTTCATTGCTCCAACTCCTGGTAATCGGAATTGGGCTTATGGCTCTTCCCTGCTTCCAGCGCCTGGAGCTCTCCTTTTTGGGTTGGCACGGTGGCACAGTGGTTAGCACTGCTGCCCCACAGTGTCACGGATCCAGGTTCGATTCCTGGCTTGGATGATTGTCTATGTGGTGTTCGCACATTCTCCACGTGTCTGTGTGGGTTTCCTCCGGGTGCTCCGGTTTCCTCCCACAATCCAAAAGATGTGCTAATTAGGTGCATTGGCCATGCTAAATTCTCCCTGAGTGTACCAGAACAGGCTGGAGTGTGGCCACTTGGGGATTTTCACAGTAATTTCATTGCAGTGTTAATGTAAGAATACTTGTGACTAATAAATAAAGCTTTAACTTTAATTTTGTGTCTCAGGTGGATACAAGGTTTGGTCTGACCAGAGCACTATAGCGTAAGCTCACAGCCGCACCTCATTTGCATCCTACTGTTTTGGTCTTGGCATTAACTATTCAACCGTGTTTGACGATTGCCTCTCAGAATTGTTTGCACATGCTCAGTATTGATTTTAGTCAGAGTTTGAAAGGCTCTCATGCTATCACCTTTAGTTGTTGTCACAGTGTGGAGTACACGTGTCTTCTAATTTTTCTTCCAATATGTAACATCTTCCACTTGAGCACAGTGGTTAACCTGGGTGCGATTAGGGCTTTGGGTCACTGTCTGTGTGGAGTCTGCACATTATCCCCGTGTCTGCGTGGGTTTCCTCTGGGTGTTTGAGTTTCCCCCCCCCACTGCCCAAAGGTGTGCTAGTTAGGCCAGCATTGGCCGTGCTAAATTCTCCCTCAGTGTACCCGAACAGGTGATGTGATGTGGCGACTCAGGGACTTTCACAGTAACTTCATTGCAGTGTAAATGTAAGCCTACTTGCAACTAATAAATAAACTTTATTTTACTTTGCCTGCAATCCCCTCTTCCATAATCTCCACCACATGCCCGTTTTGCTCATTGTTCCTGAGGAGCAGTGTCGAGAGGCAGCGATTTTGGACGTGAGAGGAGGCAGTAAAAAGGTACATTTTTCTGTTTATTTTGTTTAACTTTTTTTTTATAGTTTTAAAGTCGCGAGTTTCGGCGGTTTTATTTTAAATTAGTTAGAAACCGGAAGTCGTCACTAGGACGCTTACCGGTAGTTGTAGTTTTTTTTTCTCGGGCCCCTAACCCTATAAATTAGTGCAGAGAGGATACCCGATTCTCTACACTGGTAGAGAATCCCACCCTTCCACCTCCTCTAACCTAATTATAAGTGTGGGGGAAGTTTTTTTAAATTATTTATTTATTTTTCTGCTGGTAATTGTTGCAGGGATGGCAGTTCAGGCAGTATGCTGCATCTCCTGTGGGATGTATGTGGTGAGGGACTCTAGTAGTGTTTCAGGTGATTTTACTTGTAGGAAGTGTGTTAGATTGCAGCTTCTGGAGGAGCGTGTAAAGGAGCTGGAGGTGGAATTAGAGGAACTCCGCATAATTCGGGAGGCGGAGGAGGCCATCGATAGGAGTTATAAGGAGATAGTCACTCCTAGAAATGAGTCTTGGGTCACTGCCAGGAAGAGGGGAAGGAAGCAATCGGGGGGACAATCTCCTGGGGCTGTTCCCCTCCAAAATAGGTTTTCGGCCCTAGAGGCTACAGTTGAGGAGGAATCGACTGGGGATAGCCAAAGGGAGCAGGTCTCTGGGGGTGAGCCTAGTGTGAAAGCTCAGGTGGTTAGGGGATGCAAAAGATTGGGCCTCGTGATTGGGGACTCAACAGTTAAGGGGACGGATAGGAGAGTTGGAAGTAATGGTAGGGACTCAGGGCTGGTGTGTTGCCTACCAGGGGCTGGGGTCCGGGATGTATCGGAAAGGGTATTCAGGACTCTTAGGGGAGAGGGAGATCAACCCCAAGTTATAGTTCATGTGGGGACGCATGACATAGGGAGGTTAAGGGAAGGGGATATTAAGCAGAGATTTATGGAGTTGGGGTGGAAACTAAAGGCCAAGACTGATAGAGTGGTTATCTCTGGACTCTTGCCTGTGCCACGGGATAGTTTAGAGAGGAATAGAGAGAGGGAAAGTTTGAACTCGTGGCTGAGGGGTTGGTGCAGGAGGGAGGGGTTCAGGTACTTGAGCAATTGGGGCTCGTTCTGGGGAAGGTGGGACCTCTATAAGAGGGATGGACTACACCTAAATCAGAGGGGAACCAATATCCTGGGGGGTAAATTTGCTAAGGCTATGCAGGGAGGTTTAAACTGATTCGGAGGGGGGGTGGGATCCTGAGTAGAGGGGGTGAAAGTGAGGGAGGCATAGATGGGGACTGCAATGCACGGCATCGCAGGGGTGGGGTGGAGCAGGGTTTGAAATGCGTATACTTTAATGCGAGGAGTATTCGCAATAAAGTTGATGAACTTGCAGCGTGGATCAGTACCTGGGACTTTGATGTTGTGGCCATTTCAGAGACATGGATAGAGCAGGGTCAGGAATGGTTGTTGCAGGTCCCGGGGTTCAAATGTTTTAGTCGGAGCAGAGAAGGAGGTAGAAGGGGGGGAGGGGTAGCATTATTGGTCAGGGACTGTATTACAGTGTCAGAGAGGAAGTTTGATGAGGACTTGTCTGTTGAGGTAGTATGGGCGGAGATTAGAAATAGGAGAGGAGAGGTCACCCTGTTGGGAGTCTTTTATAGACCTCCTAAAAGTTCTAGAGAGGTTGAGGAAAGGATTGTGGAGACGATCCTGGTTAGGAGTGAAAGTAATAGGGTAATTGTTATGGGGACTTTAACTTTACTAATATTGATTGGAATTGTTATAGCTCTAGCTCGTTGGAAGGGTCAGTTTTTGTGCAAAGCGTGCAGGAAGGTTTTTTGACTCAGTATGTAGATAGGCCAACTAGAGGTGAGGCTATATTGGATTTGGTGCTGGGAAATGAGCCAGACCAGGTGCTAGACTTGGACGTTGGTGTGAATTTTGGTGATAGTGACCACAATTCGGTTATGTTCACCTTAGTGATGGAAAGGGACGGGCATGAGCCTCGGGCCAGTGGTTTTAGCTGGGGGAAGGGTAATTATGAGGCTGTTAGGAGGGAATTAGGAAGCATAGGTTGGACTAGGAGATTACAGGGACTGGGAACGTCCGAAATGTGGAGTTTTTTCAAGGAGCAGCTACTGCGAGTCTGTGATAGGTATGTCCCTGTCAGGCAAGGAGGAATTGGTAGGGCTAGGGAACCGTGGTGCACCAATAAAGTTGATTCGTTGGTTAAAAAGAAAAGGGAGGCTTATGTTCGGATGAGACTTGAGGGCTCGGGTAGTGCATTAGAAAGCTTTAGATTGGCTAGGAGGGAGTTGAAGAGTGAGCTAAGAAGGGCTAAAAGAGGACATGAGAAGACTTTGGCTGATAGGATTAAGGAGAATCCTAAGGCGTTCTATAGGTATGTCAAGAACAGAAGGTTGGTCAGGGCAAGATTAGGGCCAGTTATAGACAGCAGAGGGAAGTTATGTGTGGAACCGGAAGAGATTGGAGAGGCATTGAACCAATATTTCTCTTTGGTGTTCACGCAGGGGGACATGGATATAGCTGAGGAGGACACTGGGTTGCAGGGGAGTAGAATAGACAGTATTACAGTTGATAAGGAGGATGTGCTGGATATTCTGGAGGGTTTGAAAATAGATAAGTCCCCTGGTCCGGATGGGATTTACCCTAGGATCCTCTGGGAGGCAAGAGAAGTGATTGCAGAGCCTCTGGCTCTAATCTTCAGGTCGTCGTTGGCCTCTGGTATAGTACCGGAAGATTGGAGGTTAGCAAATGTTGTCCCATTGTTTAAGAAGGGGAACAGAGACTTCCCCGGGAATTATAGACCGGTGAGTCTCACTTCTGTTGTGGGCAAGGTTTTAGAAAAAATTATTAGGGATAGGATTTATAGTTATTTGGAGAGTAATAAATTGATTGGAGATAGTCAGCATGGTTTTGTGGCGGGTAGGTCGTGCCTTACTAACCTTATTGAGTTTTTTGAGAAGGTGACCAAAGAGGTGGATGGGGGTAAGGCAGTTGACGTGGTGTATATGGATTTTAGTAAGGCGTTCGATAAGGTTCACCATGGTAGGCTTCTGCAGAAAATGCAGATGTATGGGATTGAGGGTAATCTAGGAAATTGGATCAGAAATTGGCTAGCAGATAGGAGACAGAGGGTGGTCGTTGATGGTAAATATTCGTCTTAGAGTTCGGTTACGAGTGGTGTGCCTCAGGGATCTGTTTTGGGGCCACTGCTGTTTGTAATTTTTATTAATGATCTGGATGAGGGTATAGTTGGGTGGATTAGTAAGTTTGCTGATGACACCAAAGTCGGAGGTGTGGTAGATTGTGAGGAAGGGTGTCATAGTCTACAGGAAGACTTAGACAGGTTGCAGAGCTGGGCCGAGAGGTGGAAGATGGAGTTTAATGCGGATAAGTGTGAGGTAATTCACTTTGGTAGGAATAACAGATGTGTCGAGTATAGGGCTAACGGGAGGACTTTGAATAGTGTGGATGAGCAGAGGGATCTAGGTGTATGTGTACATAGATCCCTGAAAGTTGGGAATCAAGTAGATAAGGTTGTTAAGAAGGCATACGGTGTCTTGGCGTTTATTGGTAGGGGGATTGAATTTAGGAGTCGCAGTGTTATGTTGCAACTGTACACAACTCTGGTGCGGCCGCACTTGGAGTACTGTGTGCAGTTCTGGTCCCCACATTACAGGAAGGATGTGGAGGCTTTGGAGAGGGTGCAGAGGAGGTTTACCAGGATGTTGCCTGGTATGGGGGGGAGGTCCTATGAGGAGAGACTAAGGGAATTGGGGTTGTTTTCGCTGGAAAGAAGACGGATAAGAGGGGATCTTATTGAAACATATAAGATGATTAGAGGTTTAGATAGGGTGGACAGTGATGGCCTTTTTCCTCTGATGGAGAAAGCTAACACAAGGGGGCATGGTTTTAAATTAAGGGGGGGTAGTTATAGGACGGATGTCAGGGGTAGGTTCTTTACCCAGAGGGTGGTGAGGGACTGGAATGCCCTGCCTGCTGAAGTTGTAAATGTGCCTAGTTTGGGGGCGTTTAAGAGATCCGTGGATAGGTTTATGGACGAAAAGGGATTGGTTTAGGTTAGTGGGTCATTGTTTTTTTTTAACTGGTCGGCGCAACATTGTGGGCCGAAGGGCCTGGTCTGCGCTGTAATGTTCTATGTTCTATGTTTTGTTCAGTTTATTCCATCATTTCTAAGCCTTTGATGTGGAATGTCCAAGCAGGGCTTTCCACATTCCCCACAGCTAACAGGATTAGACAGGGGAGATGCAGGAAGGATGTTCCCGATGGTGGGTGGGGACCAGAACCAGGGGTCACCGTCTGAGGGTCGGGGTGGTCCATTTCGGATGGAGGTGAGGAGACATTTCTTCACCCAAAGAGTGATAAGCGTGTGGAATTCATTACCACAGGAAGTAGTTGATGCCAAAACATTGAATGTATTCAAGAGGTGGCTGGATACAGCACTTGGGGCGAATGGGATAAAGGTTATGGGGAGGAAGCAGGATTAGGCTATTGAGTTGGATGATCAGCCATGATCGTGATGAAAGGTGGAGGAGGCTCGAAGGGCTGAATGGCCTCCTCCTGCCCCTATCTTTCCTCTATACTGGGCTGATCTCTCACTGTGTATATTATAACACCCATTGCTGTACTGGGATGGTGCTTCTCCAGAATATTGTATTTTTAATCCCTTTATGGGATCAGACAGGGCCAGATTTGTTGCCCATCCTTACTTGCTAGCTAGGCCATTTAAATGTCAACATGGAGAGCCAGACCGGGTAAGGATGGCAGATTTCCCTTAACTAAAGGGCATTAATCAACCAGATGGTTTTTCCGACAATGGTTTCAAGGTCATTGGTAGATTCTTAACTCCAGATTTTTATTGGATTCAAATTTCACCATCGGCCGTGGTGGGATTTGAACCAGACCATTACCCCGATTCTCTGGACTATTGATCCAGTGCCAATACCACTGCGCCACCACCTCCCTGTTTTGCTGTGATGATCTCACACCTGGGTGTATTGTAATACTCCCCGCTTTACTAGGATTGTCTCTCCTGTGTAACTATATATATAATACATTTGGCTTTCACCAGGACTCTTCAGTATACATCGCAATGCCTGTTTTTATTGATGTGCTTTTCTGTTTCTTTATGTATTGCTTTGCTTTATTTAAGCTCAGACATAAATCAATGGATCTGTGCAGCGGCAGCCATTGGAGTTGCGGACTAGTTCTCTCATCTATTTGTTAACCTGCACAGTGTAATTTCTTCCATCAGGCTGGCTGTGTGATGAGAGAGGCTGGAGCGTCTTCACCGCGATAGATCAATGCCACTACTGTCCCTGAGTGATTTACAGTGAATGTGATTACAAGTGGCAGTGGATGAAAAATATTCCATATGTAATCAAAATTGCCTCACTGGTCCTTTCCCTTTGTTAGAATCAGCGATGCTTTGAATTGCATTCGATGTTAGTCAAAGAAGCGTTTAATGTGGTTTGTTGTGAAGTCTTATGACAGCGGGACAGCGGTCCAGAACAGATCGATGGCGCCTGTTTTCGGGTGCGAGTCAGCTGCCTGATCACCCACTAGGGTGTACACTCCTTACAGGCCAGTGAGGAAGGAGCAGCACTCCGAAAGCTCAAGATTCCAAATAAACCTGTTGGACTTTGACCTGTTGTAGTGAGACTTCTTATCGTGCCCACCCCAGTCCATCTCCACATTAAACTGACTGAACGTTTCCAGCACTTTCTCCTTTTATTGCAGATTTCCAACCTTGGCACTCTTTGATCTTATTTTGCTTTGTTGACTGATGGGGATTTCTGACCCTTTAGAGGTTTAGCTTGAAGGCTTCCAGGAAGGCAGCACGGTAGCACAGTGGTTAGCACTGCTGCTTCACAGCTCCAGGGACCTGGGTTCGATTCCCGGCTTGGGTCCCTGTCTGTGTGGAGTTTCTCCGTGTCTGCATGGGTTTCCTCCGGGTGCTCTGATTTCCTCCCACAGTCCAAAGATGTGCGGGTTTGGTGCCTGCTAACTTGACCCTTAGTGTCAATGTGAAGGTTAGAGGGATTAGTGGGGTAAATGTGTAGGATTATGGGGATAAGGCATAGGTAGTAATGTTGTTGGTGCAGACTTGATGGGCTGAATGGTCTCCTTCTGCACTGTACGATTTCCATGGTTCAGATTCCAATTCACAATCAGAACTATTGTTTTAAAACAATGAATGAAATATTCAAATTTGACTTCTTATCGGATTGAAAGACTCCGTTCTGAGGGAGCGGTGATGGCCTAGTGGGACTATTGCTAGATTATTAATCCAGCAACTCAGCTATCGTACTGGAGTCTCAGGTTCGCAATCCCACTGGGTTGACGGTGAAGCAGTAAAACTGGTAGCATTACAATATACTCAGGTATGAAGGTTAAAGTTTATTATTGGTCACAAGTAGGCTTACACTAACACTGCAGTGAAAACCCCCTAGTAAACCAGCACGTCTTTTGGGAAGAAACCTGAGCACCCGCAGGAAACCCATGTAGACACGAGGGGAACATGCAGGCTTCACACAGACACTGACCCAAGCATGGGAACCAAAGCCAGGTCGCTGGAGCTGTGAGGAAGCAGTGATAACCACTGTGCCACCATGCCACCCCCAGTAAAGCAGGGATGCTGTCATGCAGTGGTACTGTTGTTGGCCAAGTAATCCAGAGACCAGGTTAATGCTCTGGGGATCGGTGTTCGAATCCCACCACGGCAGATGATGGGATTTGAATTCAATAAAAAAAGATCTGGAATTAAGAATCTACTGATGACCGTGAAACCATTGTCAGAAAAACCCAACTAGGGATGGGCAATAAATGTTGGCCAGTCAGTGATGCCCGTGTCCCACAAATGGATGAAGAAAAGGCCATTGGGCCTTCCCAGTGCCTGAAACACCATGTGATAAACTCACTCAGAAACTCACTGCGATTCAGTTCCCAGATAGGCCACAGCACAGAAGCAACATTGAGGATGAAACCAATCATTTTGTTGTTGAAATGGAGGAGGTTCGAAGGCCTGTTGCTGCCTCTACTTCTTATGCTCTTACGGAGTTGCCTATCATTTAGAATCATAGAATCGTACAGTACAGAAGGAGGCCATTTGGCCCATTGAATCTGCAGCAGCCACAATCCCACCCAGGCCCAATCCCCGTAATCCCAGGCATTTACCCTACCTAGCCCCCCCTCACACCATGGGGCAATTTCGCACGGCCAATCCGCCTAACCCGCACATCTTTTGACTGTGGGAGGAAACTGGAGCACCCGGAGGAAACCCACGCAGGCACAGGGAGGACGTGCAAACTCCACACAGACAGTGACCCAAGCTGGGAATCGAACCCCTGTCCCTGGCGCTGTGAGGCAGCAGTGCTAACCACTGTGCCACCCTGCTGTGACAGGACTGAGGCTGATGATTAACGTCTGGGCATTTTTTTGACCTGTTTTCCAAACTCCCAAAACTCAAATTGGAATACTGGGATGAAGATAATAGAAAACATTCTTCCTGTTTGTGTCGCAGCTTGGTATGGATCCTGCTCTGTCCAAGACCACAAGGAACTACAAAAGGTCACCAATATAGCCTAATCCATCATGCAAACCAGCCTCCCATCCATTGACTCTGTCTACACTTCCCACTGCCTCGGCAAAGCAGCCAGCATAATTAAGAATCTCACACATCCCGGACATTCTTTCTTCCGCCTTCTTCCGTCGGGAAAAAGATACAAAAGTCTGAGGTCATGTACCAACAGACTCAAGAACAGCTTCTTCCCTGCTACCATCTGACTTTTGAATGGGCCTACATTGCATTAAATTGATCTTTCTCTGCACCCTAGCTATGACTGTAACACTTCATTCTGCACTCTCTCCTTTCCTTCTCTATAAACGGTATGCTTTGTCTGTATAGCGCGCAAGAAACAATACTTTTCACTGTATACTAATACATGCGGCAATAATAAATCAGAACAATTCAAATCAAAAAAGGGTTTGATGGCGCTACACTATTTTGCTCGATTTCAGGAGTGTTCTCTGCAGCTCTGAGCGATAGGGTAGGGCTGGTAGCGGGCTGGGTAGGGGAGGAGCAGGAGGAGGTGAGCAGGTAGGAGGCTGCTGAACCCCTGTTGAGGACCCCTCAAGGTAGTTCTTGTACTCAGATGGCTACATCATGACATGGGCTGGGGCAGTCACGCCCAGCTGGTGACTGGCACCAAAAAAGGCAGCGCCAGGCTAGGGAGTGGGGGAGAAGGGGTTCAGACACTCGAGTGAGGACTGTGCCTCATCATTCCTACCACCCTGCACGAGAACAGATCGCAGGAGGGGGGTGATATTTGGGAAACCCTTGTCAGCACTGACCCTCCAAGCCAAAGAAACAGTCAGCAAAGCTGCTTTGGGAACAGTGATATCTGCCATTCGCACTGTTTTTATTCATTCATGGGACATAGGCATCGCTGACCATCTCTAGTTGTCCTTGAACTGACTGGTTTGCAAGGCTATTTCAGAGGGCAGTTGAGAGTCAACCACATTGTTGTGGAGCCACATGTAGGCCAGACCGGGTAAGGACGGCAGATTTCCTTCCCTACAGGACATTTGTGAACCAGATGAGTTTTTCCGACAATCTTTGATTTGATTTGATTTATTATCGTCACATGTATCAGTATACAGTGAAAGGTATTGCATGCTATACAAAGCATACCATTCATAGAGAAGGAAGAACGCTGTTCATAGAAAAGGATCAACAATGGTTTCATAGTAGATTGATAATTCCAGATCTTTTTTTTAAATGAATTCAAATTCCACCACCTGCTGTGGCGGGATTCGAACACGGGTCCCCAGAATATTAGCTGAGTTTCTGGATTAATAGGCCAGTGATAATACCACTAAACCACCACCTTCCCCCATGTTGGGTGCTAGTCAACCACTAACACTCCAAAAATGTGCTGCTTAGGTTGATTGGCCATGCTAACTTGACCCTAGTGTCAGGGGGTTTAGCAGGGTAAGTATATGGGGTTACAGGAATAGGGCCCGGGTGGGATTGTAGTCAGTGCTGACTGGATGGGCCGAATGGCCCCCTCCTGCACTGGCAGGGACTCTCTGGATTCTATGTCTGTGGAGCTAACTGGTGGGCCCAGGCATGACAATGTGGTCTCTGAGTGGAACATCACTCACTGCCAAAGAGTCTCTCCTCCTCCTGCTACTCCGAATCACTTTGACAGTTTAATCATAGAATCTTTACAGTGCAGGAAGAGGCCATTTGGCCCATCGAGTCTGCACCGACCACAATCCCACCCAGCCTCTATCCTTGTAGTCCCATGATTATTAACCTTAGCTAGACCCCCTGACACTAAGGAGCAACTTAGCACGGCCAATCAACCTAACCCACATATCTTTGGACTGTAGGAGGAAACTGGAGCACCTGGAGAAAACCCACGCAGACATGAGGAGAATGTGCAAACTCCACACACACAGTGACCCGAGCCAGGAATTGAACCCAAGTCTCTGGTGCTGTGGGGCAGCGGTGCTAACCACTGCGCCACTGTGCCGCCTATTCTTTAGTGAACCTTGCTGGTGGGGGTAGGGGCGTGGTGGGGGGGGAGCTGTGGGGGAGTAGGGGAACAGGCTTCCCCCTGTAAACAAAAGCTTGACGGCTCAAATCTAAATGACTCTTGGTCTGTCTTTCCGTTAGTTAATGCATCCCCAGCTCCCTGCAGACCCATCAGCTCCAAATGCCTGTGTGTGTGTGTGTGTGTGTGTGTGTATGTGTGTGTATGTGGGTGCGTGTATGTGGGTGTGTGTGTGTGGGTGTGTATGTATGTATGTATGTATGTGTGTGTGTGTATGTGTGTGTATGTGGGTGCGTGTATGTGGGTGTGTGTGTGTGGGTGTGTGTGTGTATGTATGTGTGTGTGTGTGTATGTATGTGTGTGTGTGTATGTGTATGTGGGTGTGTGTGTATGTGTGTGTATGTATGTGTGTGTGTATGTGGGTGTGTGTGTATGTGGGTGCGTGTATGTGGGTGTGTGTGTGTGGGTGTGTGTGTGTATGTATGTGTGTGTGTGTGTGTGTATGTGTGTGTATGTATGTGTGTATGTGTATGAATGTGTGTGTGTATGTTGGTGTGTGTATGTATGTTTGTGTGTGTATGTTTGTGTGTGTGTATGTATGTGTTTGTATGTGTGTGTGTATGTTGATGTGGATAGGTTTATGGACGAAAAGGGATTGGTTTAGGTTAGTGGGTCATTGTTTTGTAACTGGTCGGCGCAACATCGTGGGCCGAAGGGCCTGTTCTGTGCTGTAATGTTCTATGTTCTATGTTCTATGTGCGTGTATGTGTATGTGTGTGTATGTGTGTGTGTATGTTGGTGTGCGTGTGAGTGTGTGTGAGTGTGTGTATGTGAATGTATGTGTGTGTGTGTATGTTGGTGTGCGTGTGAGTGTGTGTGTGTATGTTGGTGTGTGTGTGAGTGTGTGTGTGTATGTTGGTGTGTGTGTGAGTGTGTGTGTGTATGTTGGTGTGTGTGTGAGTGTGTGTGTGTATGTTGGTGTGTGTGTGAGTGTGTGTATGTGAATGTATGTGTGTGTGTATGTTGGTGTGTGTGTATGTGTGTGCGTGTATGTTGGTGTGTGTGTGAGTGTGTGTGTGTATGTTGGTGTGTGTGTGAGTGTGTGTGAGTGTGTGTATGTGAATGTATGTGTGTGTGTATGTTGGTGTGCGTGTGAGTGTGTGTGTGTATGTTGGTGTGTGTGTGAGTGTGTGTGTGTATGTTGGTGTGTGTGTGAGTGTGTGTGAGTGTGTGTGAGTGTGTGTATGTGAATGTATGTGTGTGTGTATGTTGGTGTGCGTGTGAGTGTGTGTGTGTATGTTGGTGTGTGTGTATGTATGTATGTGTGTGTGTATGAATGTGTGTGTGTGTGTGTGTGTGGATGTGTGTGTATTTAAATCCAAACCACACCACTTCCACTTTCTGAAGCTTTCCACACGCGCCAGCCAATTAATTAAAGTGTTGAAAACCTCCGCGGGGCCCTGGGGGAGTGAATGGAGAAAGCAGCAGAGCGCGGAATATTACATACCACCTTCTGCCAGTGCCGGGGATACCTTGCTTTTCAATGTCATTTACTTTCTGCAGATGGTAAAAAGACACACAGCTGAGGAGCTTCACCCTGCTGTTGGTAGATAAGGCAGGGCCCAGATTCATTCAGTCTCTATCTCTTGTTAATAATGGATGTGCGAGCCTTGTTTTGATTGATATAAGCAGCCCAGTTTCTGCAGGCGATGCAGATAAACACTTCGATGGGTTTCTATTCTGCTGTTTTCTTTCATGGTTTTTATCTTTTGAACTCAGCGCTATGAAATGCTTGGAGACCAATGCTTCTTATGTTAATGATTCCCATCTTATATTCTAAAGGCCACTTTACATGGAGCCTTTTAACTTTGCTGAGCCCTGGGATCTTAAGGATGGTAGATAGGCCTCTTTCATGGAATGATAAATGACAAAATGTATAGACAGTTTGGCTGCTTTTATTTAGTGTAACTTTAAAAAAAAAATCGCTTCTTTTTTAGTCTACCCTGTGATTGTGACTGTTCAGTCTGGGACCCTTGTGATTCATAATATTATGTAATATGAGGACCTGGTACACATCGGGTTAATGTGAGACACAGCCCACACAGTGATGGAAGAGAGCACATGATCTTCACCCAGGGTCACTCGAATGTTGGACGGAGACGTGTGCACCAGCCAGCACGGAGACAACCCCTGGCTTGTAAGTGGAACTGAATGGAGTTTGGATGAATGAGGAGGGTGACCTTATTCAAACATAAAAGATCCTGAGGGGGTTTGGGCGGGATTAGGTGGTGAGATGTTTTCACTCGTGGAAGGGTCTCGAATATTGCCACAAGATAAAGGGCCAGTCACTTAAAACTGAGGAACGTAGAAATTTCTTCTCATAGAAATTCTCTGCCCCAAAAAATAGTGGAGGCTGGATCATTAATAGTATTTAAAGTGGAGGTGGATAAATATTGGGGAGATCGAGGAATAGAGGGCTATGGAGAAATGGCACAGAAAAGGAGTTGAGGTCGCCATAGGTCAGCCATGAGTGTATTGAAGGGCGGGGCGGAGCTTGAAGGGCCTGGCACCAGGGGGTGGTGCCAGGGATAGAGCCAGGGTGCAGCATGTGTCTGTATCCCCAGGGGCTATACTTAAATGTGGCAACCCCCCCCTCCCCCGCCTCTGAAGTGGCTTCCCTTCGCCTGATTCCCATTTCTGCCAATCAATCGTGAACCTCGGCAACATCATGTCACGTCAGTAAGGGGGTTATTCCGAAGGCTGGCGAAGGATATGGTGGCAAAGCCCTCCAACTACAGTGACAATTATTGAAATGAGGTTCCTGAAATTCCTGGGTGGGACTCTTGTTATGTCGCTGGTGGGAGGGGGTGAGTGAGGGGAAAGTGGGAAAAGATCTCACCGGCGAGATCCTCATTTTCTGACCCATGAGATTTTGACCCCTCGGTTTGCGATCTATATTACAAGCTGATTTTACACGGTGCGTGACATCTGCTGACGCCTTTGTTTCCCGGAGCACTGATCTCACACTAGCCACATGCCAACACTGCCAGGATCTGTAAAAGTGGGTGGCCCAGTAGGCATGTTAATTGACACATTGCTGAAAGCGTTCAGGTTAATGATGCGTTCCTCTTCCCTGGAACAGTAAATTCTACCATCTACAGTCATCTCCCAGCGTAATTAACTGCAACATTGCAGATAAAAATATCAAAGTGTGGTGTGCGGGAAAATACTAATCAATGGTTTGATTCTTAATGTTGGTGGGAACGAACGCTTCATTAATTCCTCTTGCTCTCTGACAGAGGTTGCTCAGGGCAGTGAGTTGGGAGGGCAGGAGAAGTTAGAATCATTATGGGGGAGAGGAGGGCGAGGCTAAGGCATCAATCAACCCGCTGACAATTAGTTGGACAAATTTTCACATCTCCAGAAGGAGAAGCCAATCTAAAAGTACACTTTCATTCACCCTCCACCGACGCGGTGAGCGTACTTTCGATACACGGGGAGCGGATTGCGCTGCCAGGTTTCGGATCGCTGTTGCAGCCTGACTGACACGGCTAATTGGCTCGGTGGAGACTTCCTCAAGAGAAGGTCCATGACCCCATCTGGATCCTGGGAGACCCCAGTGACACAGGACGAGGAGCCTTCAGTTCTAATCAGCATTCACATTAATAGCAGCAAATTAAAACTCATGTGCACTCGCAATTATTCAGCTCATTTGTCTAAGAAGCTGCGAAATTGCTTCAGCTTCAGCATGGTTGGTGATCCGGGCGTCCCGTTCAATTAAGAGCTCCTCCACATCTAAATAAAAAGGGCAACGTAAGCAGCGTTAATATTATTCGCATTACAGTTTTGTCTCATAAACATGCCATTTGATATCATAACCTTTTTATTCCTGAAAGGCAGCAAATTTTGTGAGAGCTGCAGTTGCCCCCATCCAGGCACATGCTCTCTTTTCCACCAGATTCCCGACTCCTAGCTTTCGTTTCGAATAAAGTGAGCCATTGACTGCACAGCGTGCAACCTCTGTCCTGTGGGCTGAAGATACCAATTATTCCAGTTAAGCTCTGATTAGGTGTAAGCCCCAAGATGGCGCTGAGCCGTGAGGGCTTTCAAATGTGTTTGGCTGATGTGCCTTCCCCAGTCGAATAGCTAGCAGAATGTGGATGCTCTGAGATGTGAACATGCAGCTCGGTGGCAATGGAGTTGCTAAGGGTGAGGTGGTGGGGTGGGTAGGGTGGGGTGGGGTGGGGCGGGGGTGGTGTTGGAGGTTTGGGGGACTAAATTGGACCAACTCTGAATGTTGGGAGGCGATGGCCCAATGGTATTATCACCAAACTATTAATCCTATAACTCAACTACTGTTCTGAGGACCTGGGTTCAAATCCTATCACGGCAGCTGCTGGAATTTGAATTCAATAAAAAAAATCCAGAATTAAAAATCTACTGATGACCATGAAACCATTGTCAATCCTTTTCTATGAATGGTATGCTTTTGTCTGTATAGCATGCAATACTTTTCAGTGTATGCTTGCGACAATAATAAATCAAATCAATTCAAATCAAAGATTGTTGGAAAACCCGAGGGGGATTGAATATAAAAGTAGGGAGGTCTTGCTGCAGCTGTATAGGGCATTGGTGAGGCCGCAGCTGGAGTACTGTGTGCAGTTTTGGGCGCCGCACCTGCGCAAGGATATTTTGGCCCTGGAGGGAGTGCAGAGGAGGTTTACTAGGCTGATACCGGAGTTGAGGGGATTGAGCTATGAGGAGAGGCTGAATAAACTAGGCTTGTACTCGTTAGAGTTTAGAAGAATGAGGGGAGATCTCATTGAGACGTATAAGATGATGAATGGGATGGATAGGATAGAGGTGGAGAGACTCTTCCCGCTCAAAAAAGACAGTAGGACTAGGGGGCACAGCCTCAAGATAAAGGGGAGGCGGTTTAGAACGGAGTTGAGGAGGAACTTCTTCACTCAAAGGGTGGTGAATCTCTGGAATTCTCTGCCCGTTGAAGTGGTGGAGGCTGCCTCGCTAAATATTTTTAAGAAGCGGGTTGATGGGTTCTTGATAAGAGAGGGGATTAAGGGTTATGGGGAGAGGGCGGGAAAGTGGAACTGAGCCACAACAGATCAGCCATGATCTTATTGAATGGCGGGGCAGGCTCGAAGGGCTAGATGGCCTACTCCTGCTCCTATTTCTTATGTTCTTATGTTCTTATGAAATCTGCCGTCCTTACCTGGTCTGGCCTACATGTGGCTCTAGAGCCTCAGTAATATGATTGCCTCTCAACTGCCCTTCGAACAAGGGGAACGAGGGACAGGCAATAAATGTTGGCCCAGCCAGCAACAGCCATGTCCCATCAATGAATAAAAAAATGTTTGGGTGCTATTGTCATGGTGTGCGATCGAGGTGATGCAAGCTTAGTACATCTACTCAATTGTGTGATTATGTTGAACTGGATGCTGAGCGGCTGCACATTTCCTTTCTCCATTCACACGTGATTAGTGCCAATTAAAGCTCATTTGCTCTACTTGTCTGGATGTGTGCAGCTCCGGCAACACAAGAAGCTTTACATCTCCCAGGACAAAGTTTGTTTGGCTTCCTGTCCGTCACCTTAAGTACTCCCTTCCTCCACCACTGACGCAGCAGTAAGTACCATCTACAAGATGCACTGCAGCAACTCATCAGAACTCTTTCGACAGCAACTTTGAAACCCACAACCTCTATCATCCTGAAGGAAAAGAGAAGCAGATGCCTGGGAACACCAGCACCTGCAAGGTTCCCTCCGAGCCACACACAAAGATCAAAGAAAATTACAGCACAGAAACAGGCCCTTCGGCCCTCCAAACCTGTACCAACCATGCTGCCCGACTGAACTAAAAATCCCTAAGCTTCCAGGGACCGTATCCCTTTATTCCCATCCTATTCACGTACTTGTCAAGACGCCCCGTAAGAGTCACTACCGTATCCGCTTCCACCACCCCCCCTAGCAATGAGTTCCAGGCACCCACCACTCTCTGTGAAAAAGTCTGCCTTGTACATCCCCTTTAAACCTTGCCCCTGAACGTTAAACCTATGCCCCCTAGTAATTGACTCTTCCACCCTAGGAAAAAGCTTCTGACTATCCACTCTGTCCATGCCTGTCATAATCTTGTAGACTTCTATCAGGTCTCCCCTCAACCTCCATCATTCCAGTGACAACAAACCAAGTTTCTCCAACCTCTCCTCATAGCTAATGTCCTCCATACCAGGCAACATCCTGGTAAATCGTTTCTGTACCCTCTTCAAAGCTTCCATATCCTTCTCGGTGGTGTGGCAACCAGAATTGAACACTATATTCCAGGTACAGCCTAACTAAGGTGCTATAAAGTTGCAACATGACTTGCCAATTCTTAAACTCAATACCCTGGCCGATGAAGGCAAGCATGCCGTATGCCTTCTTGACTACCTTCTCTACCTGCATTGCCATTTTCAGTGACCTGTGTACCTGCACCCAGATCCCTTTGCCTATCAATACTCTTAAGGGTTCTGCCATTTACAGTATATTTTCTATTTGTATTAGACCTTCCAAAATGAATTACCTCACATTTGTCCAAATTAAACTCCATCTGCCATCTCTCCGCCCAAGTCTTCGACTGATCTATATCCTGCTGTAGCCTGTGATGGTCCTCATCGCTATCCGCAAATCCACCAACCTTTGTGTCATCCGCAAACTTACAATCAATACATTTACATTTTCCTCCAAATCATTTATATATTACAAATAGCAAAGGTCCCAGCACTGATCCCTGAGAAACACCACTTGTCACAGCCTTCCATTCAGAAACACAGCCTTCCACTGTGACCCTCTATCTTCTTTGACCAAGCCAGTTTTGTATTCATCTTGCCAGCTCACTTCTGATCCCATGTGACTCCACCTTCTGCACTGGTGTGCCATGAGGGATCTTGTTAAAGGCCTTACTGAAGTCCATGTAGACAACATCCACCGCCCTACCCTCATCAATCATCTTTGTCACTTCCTCAAAAAACTCGATCAAATTCGTGAGGCACGACCTCCCCTTTACAAAACCATGTTGCGTCTCACTAATACGTCCACTTATTTCCAAGTGGGAATAAATCCTGTCTCGAAGAATCCTCTCCAATAATTTCCCTACCACTGATGTAAGGCTCACCGGCCTGTAATTACCTGGATTATTCCTGCTACTCTTCTTAAACAAAGGAACAACATTGGTTATTCTCTAATCCTCTTCTATTCCCATCTTATTCATATATTTGTCCACACACCCCTTAAAAGTCACTATTGTATCTGCTTCTACTATGATTCCAAATCGGAAATCTATCGCTGTTCCTTCACTGTGGCTGGGTCAAAATCCTGGAACCCCCTCCTTTGCAGCACTCAGGGTGCACCTACACCACGTGGACTGCAGCGGTTCAAGAAGGCAGCTCACCACCACTTTCTCAAGGGTGATTAAGGATGGGCAATAAATGCTGGTTAGCCAGCGACGCCCACATCCTGTGAATGGATAAAAACAAAACAACCTTCAGGCTAGAACTGCAGTTCATAAAGGGCTGGTATGTTTTGGTTGCCATACTGTCTAGGCAGGAAGAGCCTGAAGATGCTGGAACAGGCAGCAGAGTGTGCTTTCAAGATTGCTGATATAATCCCTGAAGCACAAGATGACTGGGGAGGCAAAGTTCCCTTCCCTTATGGTGTGGGGATACCTGCGTTAGATTGGGATGGGCCACTCACCTGATGAAGGAGCAGCGCTCCGAAAGCTCGTGATTCGAAATAAACCTGTTGGACTTTAACTTGGGGTTGTGAGACTTATGGGGTCAGAAGGCCATCCAAACAGAAAGGAGAATCCCAATCATCTGGTGCTACAAGAAGATGAATGACCTCGTATGAATCATCAAGGCCAGTGGATACATCCTTGTTTGCCAAAACCTACCACCTGCATCACTAGCCTCTGCTCCAACCACACTCCCCCTCTGCTTGCCTCCCTACAGCCCCTATTAACCACAACTCAAACCTCAATCAGTTGCCTCCCCTCCCCTCAGCTGCCCATATATCGCAGGAGCTTCCACCTTCAGCTAGCTATTCAACTGTGACAGGCACACAATCATCCAAACACATTTCAGTGTCCTCGGGCAGATTTTACAGAATAAAGTCACCTGTACGCAGCAGCATTAGCTGCCAGCTAGCAGTGGGGGAATCAGGCGCGCCGTCTGCACTGACCCTCCTGCAGCAGACATTTTTGGCAATGGGAGCGGCCATCACTGATCAACACAAACAGGAAGAGTCTGCTGTGTTTAGGAGCTGGGTGGCAGGCTGGTGCGGTTGTGAATGCTGCTGCCTCACAGCACCAGGGACCTGGGTTCGATTCCCAGCTTGGGTCACTGTCTGTGTGCACTTTCTCCCCGTGTTTGCATGGGTTTCTTCCGGGTGCCCCGGTTTCCTCCTACAGTCTGAAAGATGTGCTGGTTAGGAGCACTGGCCGTGCTAAATTCTCCCTCAGTGTAACCCAAACAGGCGCCGGAGTGTGGGGACTTTCACAGTAACTTCATTGTAGTGTTAATGTAAGCCTACTCGTGACACTAATAAATAAATTCAAACTGGTGGTGCTGGGGAAGGAGGGGAGGGGAGGGTGGGATGGGGGGTGGCATATTTCCTTCTGCTCTCAGGGTAAAAGCAACTGTGCCCCTAACAGTGCTGCTGTTGTCTGTCAGACTGGAACCTGAAGGAGTGCAGCTCAAAATTGGGCCCTCAGTGTTCGACCAGGCCATCTATGGTCTCCGTCCCTCCATATTGAAAGATGGCAGCCTTCCAGCAGCAATGTTACAGTGCAGGAGCACGGATTCTGTTAGGTAATTAGCCAGAATCCACAAGGGCCCTTATCTGCCTCTAAAAGGTGTCTCTGTCAAGGCATCACGCTTACAGGGCAGCACTCCACGAGGCAAGGCACAGGGAGAAGCCTCTGCAAGCTAACACAGCCTGTACAAGCATTGAACCCACACAATTGATGCCATGATGCATCACACTACCTCTCTAGTCATCGAGCCAACTGGGATAACTAACCTACACATTGTTTTGGTGGCACTTTGCATCACGTGTGTCACTCTCGTTCTGGCCACTGAGGACATTTTTCAGGACTCGTCCTTTCTTTCTCATTCCCCCATTGATTGTAAGGGCGGATTTTTCCCTCCGATTGTTTGCAAGGACAAAGACATCAATTCAATGTCTGAACTTAACCATTTATCTGCCGGTTGCCAAGAACCCAGTCTGACAGGCCTGAAGTTGAAACACAAAGAGGTTTTAATTGAGCAAAAATCCACCCAGGGGAAAGATATTTTAGAGAAAGCAAACTCATTGTCTGAGCTTCGGAGCACACACAAAGCTGCAACATTACCAGCTATACAGGGTGGCCAAAAATGATTCAATGACAAAAGGTTAGAAAAGGAGAGTTCACTGTTTATGAGTCCTTCATTGATATTCGTGGTTGAGCCTGTTTTTCACCCCTACAGCATTCTTGAATTTCCATGGGGGCGAGGATAAACAGTAAAATTTTGGAGATGATTTATTTATTTTTAAATGAAATTAGTCTTTTCCAAAAGCTGATGAAATTTCTTTCAAGGCTCCAACCTCTTATGGTAGTTTCCAACAGGTAGGGCTCCAAACTCAGATTGGGACACTGTAATAAGTCTTTGGAGGTAGAAGTCCCTTCACCAAAATCCCTTTATTTACGAAGTCTAACGGCAGTACGCAGAATGCCAGAGGAACTGCCACTCCCAGTTAAGTACAAGGCAAAGACTCCCTGATTGGCCCATCAGTTGGATCCTTAATCAGGGAGTTCATACTCCATTGGCCAATCTCAATGACCTGATTGAAGTCATTATCGAGATGTTGTTACTGTTCAATGTAGAATTCTTCTTGTTAACTGCCTTTTAGCAGCTTGGGTGTTGTAATAAAAAGACATTTCAAAATGATTATTCACGTTACATGACCTTTCTGCTCAATGATGAATTTTCCACAAAAGGTATTTGAATAGCTCATGTCTGGACAGAGTGTAGGGATTAGATTATGGTCTAAGTGATATCCTAGACATCACATCTGAATGGATCATTCTTCCTTTTGTTGAACTTGGAAGAACATATCGAGACCTTCTATATAGCCATTATCCTAACAAAAATTGTCTCTGCCCAAAAGTTATCGTTATAGAAATGTAAATTATAAGAGCCAGGTACAAGTTTTAATTCATTTTTGATGCAATTCTTGATGTCAGTAAGTGTGAAATTTCATGGGTGGTTTGTCTTGGCATGTCTTCATCATAATCTACTTTAAAACCTTCCAGAAACTGACCAACCTGTAATACAGACATGTCAAGTGACTGGTGGCAGCCATCTTATGTCAGTATCTTTGCTTGCTTTTTAAAAGCTGTTTTAAAGAAGTTCAATGTCTATTTGAGCAGCTGAGAAATAAAAGATTATTACACACATACATCATAACATGGCACTGTTATGTTGTCTGTCACTGTGCTATGCAAATGCCTGAATATTTGCGACTTTTTCCAGTTCAAACACAATGCTCAGTTTTTGTCTTCTTGCCTTGTTGTGGATATAGACGGTCAGGGGAAAGTCATTAGCTTGATGTTTCATTTAAAAGACCTTAGAATTATTCTCCCAAGTTGCATACAGCAAAGTCTAGCCTAATCTTTACTTAATTATTTGTTAGTGTCACAAGTTGGCATATATAGACAAAGACGCGATTGCAAGATAATGCATTCCAATCATAAATATATATATATATATGGCATGTTTGTGAATCCTAGCTCTCCACTTATCTGATGAAGGGGCAGTGCTCCGAAAGCTTGTGATTCCAAATAAACCTCACACCAAGTGCTGTGAGATAGTTTAGTATTAGAGTGTGTTTACTCCTGCATTAAGCCAATCTTTCTTTACACCCTAGCTATGACTGCAACACTACCTTCTGCACTCTCTCCTTTCCCTCTCTATGAGCGGTATGCTTTGTCTGTATGGCACGCAGGAAACAATACTTTTCATGTATACTAACACGTGACAATAATAAATTAAATCAAATCACAAAAACAACTCATTTGGCCCAACCTCTCTATTCTTGCACCCACATGAGCCTTCTGTCATCCTGCTTCATTGAATGCTTTTAGTCATTTCACCCTTCATTTATTTATCCAGTTGCTCTTAAATGCACCAAGGCTATTCCCCTCAACCACTCCCCATGACAGTCAAACTCCACACTCTAACTGCTCCCTGCTTCTCCTGAATTTCCTTCTTGAATTTATTTGGGTTAGCTCACATTGAGTTTATACTCTGGCAAGTGGCAAGGTCCACCCATGTCATCCCAAGTAAGTTATTGCTGGGGTACAGTCCAACGTCCAGCAAGTGGTTAACTCTTTGCTGCTAATTCCATTTTGTGTAAAGTACATTAAAACAGCGATATGGCAGAGTTACAATAAAGTACAATTAACCATGTGAAATAGTTTCTAGTCGACCGCTCTCTCAGTTGGAGAAACTGCTTGAATTGCTTTTTACAGTGTAAATTAGCTGTGAGTAATAGTTTAACGGACAGTAATTATTTCAGGGATTTCTGCCTGCATAGGAATCTCTTTCATTTCAAAATCTGCCCTTCACGCGGATGCTCCCCCTCCCCCCCCATTCAGAAGTAGCTTGAAATTACACCGTGCAAAGATTAGCTTGTACAGGCAATTCTTTTATCTATTTCAATGAGGACACTACCTGTTAATTTCAAATCATTAAATTATTAAAGCATTCAGTTTGATGGGACATGGTCTACACTGGGGAGAACAAATGAAGATTTGGAAATCGCTCTGCTGAACAGCAACATTTAGTCTGCAAAAGCGTGACCCTCTATTTCTGGATGCTTGATGCTATAATGTTCTGCTGTGCTCCCTCTCTGACCTCTTTCTCTCTCCTCAGCCTCCTGTTCCAATGAAACTCAACAGAAACCTTGGAAACAAGGCTGCATCTTTGCGATGAGACACTTTGGTCATCAAGCCTCAACCTTGCGCTGGATTTAGTGGTCAACAGTGAAGCAAGGCCTCTGCCTTTGAAGAAAGCTGCCAACAGCATTCTGGCATACATTGTTGCACGGATTTCTACCTCTCCCGACAGCAAGTTAAATCTGGCGCCATGTTAAGGGGATGTTTTGGCAGCAATGAGTGAACAGGTGAGCAGCCAATCACACTGAAGTATCTTCACAGACAGCAAACCAGGAAGAGCCCCAGACAAGCCGGGCATTCTCTCTTTCACATCCTTCCGTCAGGAAAAAGATACAAAAGTCTGAGATCACGTACCATTCGACTCAAGAACAGCTTCTTCCCTGCTGCCATCATTTGAATGGACCTACTTTACATTAAGTTGATCTTTCTCTACACCCTAGCTATGACTGTAAGACTATATTCTGCACCTTTCCTTCTCTATGTACAGCATGCTTTATCTGTATCGCGCGCAAGAAACAATACTGTATACTAATACATGCGACAATAACAAATCAAATCAAATCAAAAGAGAAGTTTAAAAGTAATTAACATCATTCACGATTAATTTAAATTAGATAGCAAAATAAATGTTTATGATTGGATTAAGATAGAAGCTAAAATAAAGCTAAACACAGTGCCAGCCAACTACACTGCACTGGTCTACACTTGTATTTACACGTGATTTGAATGTTCTCTTACTTCATTTCACTCTATCACTATAACCTTCTATTTATTTCTCCCTCATGTACTTACTTAGTTTTTGTAAATGCATCAGTACTATTCACATCAATTACTTGCTGTCTTTGGCATTCCAACTGCCCTCGGGGAAAAGCAGAATGTTTTCTGCATTTGCTATTGGATTTATTAATGAACATCTTATATTTCCACGTCAAGCTCTGCTTCAAGTTAAAATATCAAACTAAATTTTGCAAAAGATGAACAAGAGCAGCAGTCATGTAATCTTGTTTATATATTAATGGCAGAAAACATTCCACCCAATCCATCCCTGGGGAAAACAGGCACCACAGCAAGGATAGAAAACTGACTAAAGGATATTTAGGGTGGCACAGTGGTTGGCACTGCCGTCTCACCGTGCCAGGGACCCGGGTTCAATTCCGGCCTCAGGTCACTGTTTGTGTGGAGTTTGCACGTTCTCTCCATGTCTGTGTGGGTTTCCTCCGGGTGCTCCGGTTTCCTCCCACAGTCCAAAGATGTGCGGGTTATGTTGATTGGTCGTGCTAAATTGCCCCTTAGTGTCAGGGGGATTGGCAGAGTGAATATGTGGGGTTATGGGAATAGGGCCTGGGTGGGATTGTGGTCGGTGCAGGCTTGAAGGGCTGAATGGCCACCTTCCACACTGTAGGGATTCTATAATGTAGAAAAAATTGTTCCAAAGGACAATGTGTCCAACAGGCGGGAGGTGTGCAGTTTAGTACTGTGTTCACTGCTGGCTTTGATGACCTGCATGGTGGCACAATGGTTAGCACTGCTGCCTCACCGTGCCAGGAACCTGGGTTCGATTCCCAGCTTGGATCACTGTGCAGAGTTTGCACATTTTCCCTGTGTCTGTATGGGTTTCCTCCAGGTGCTCTGGTTTCCTTCCACAGTTTGAAAGATGTGCTGGTTAGGTGCTTTGGCCATGCTAAATTTTCCCTCAATGTACCCGAACAAGTGCCAGAGTGTGGCGACTAGGGGAGTTTCACAGTAACTTCATTGCAGTGTTAGTGTAAGCCTACTTGTGATGCTAATAAATTAACTTTAATGAATTGGACTAGCGGGTACAGGGGACAATTTTGATCTGTGAATGATGTGAAGTTTGGAGGTTTGTTAAACAGTGATGAGCTTAGTAACTGACTGCAAGGGGAGAGAGTGACAGGCTTGTAGAATAAATGGTTCCGTAGCAAGAGGAGATTCAGAGCAGGAAAGAGAGGCCATAGGAAAATGAGGAGAGATGATACAGTTATAAAAGAGCTGGAAAAATGGAGTGTTGGGGCTGATTGTCAGATTAATGAAACAGTTAGCAAAGGATTCTGAGCTTTACTGATAGAGGGATTGGGTACAAAATCGAGGAAGTTAAACTAAACCAATACAGAACACGAGTTTAGGACCTCTAAATAACATATGAAGGGTTAGAGTGCCGAGGGTTTGAGCATGGCTCCAGGGCTTAGGAATTGCTGTTGCATTTATTTCTACATTTTACGGGAAGTGAACATCTCTGGCTGGGTCAGCATTTATTGCCCATCCTTAATTGCCCTCCATTTCAGAGGGCATTTGAGTGTCAACCACATTGCTTTGGGTCTGGAGTCACACGTAGGCCAGGCCAGGTAAGGATAGCAGATTCCAAAAGAGAAAATGCTGGAAAATTTCAGCAGGTCTGGCAGCATCTGGAAGGAGAGAAAAGAGTTGATGTTTCAAGTCCAGGTGACCCTTTGTCAAAGCTTTGGTCGGCGCAGTAGCACAGTGGTTAGCAC
This sequence comes from Carcharhinus amblyrhynchos, assembly GCF_965287045.1. Classification (NCBI taxonomy): domain Eukaryota; kingdom Metazoa; phylum Chordata; class Chondrichthyes; order Carcharhiniformes; family Carcharhinidae; genus Carcharhinus; species Carcharhinus amblyrhynchos. The sequence continues at coordinate 11,128,763 of NC_137337.1, forward strand.
TGCTGCTTCACAGCTCCAGGGACCTGGGTTCGATTTCTGGCTTGGGTCACTGTCTGTGTGGAGTTTGCACATTCTCCTCATTTCTGCATGGGTTTCCTCCGGGTGCTCTGGTTTCCTCCCACAGTCCAAAGATGTGCGGGTTAGGTTGATTGGCCATGCTATGAAATTGCCCCTTAGTGCCCTGGAATGTATAGGTTAGAGGGATTAGCGGGTAAAATATGTAGGGATATGGGGGTAGGGCCTGGTTGGGATTGTGTTTGGTGCAGACTCAAAGGGCCTCTTTCTGCACTGTAGGGTTCTATGATTCTAAAAGGCATAGAAAGTGGGAGATGTTTATACTGCAGGTGAGGGAATGAAAGATGAGTCATAGCCACAAAAACAAGGGGAAAGGCTGCTAATGGCAGCCAAAGAGAGAATAGAAAATGTGAATGGCCAAACGGCAGAGAAGCTGAAATCAGAGGGTAAACGGTCATAGATAAAGATGTGGGGGGAGAGGGGAAATTGAGAAGAAGGGGGATAGGGGAAGCAAAGGTAAAGAAAGGGGGGATAAAATAGGGAGAAAAAAATAGAAAAATAGATAGCTGTGGGAGTCAGTGGGCTTGTAATGGATATTGGTAGATAGTCTATTGCCGGAAATGGAGACAGAAAGGTTAAGGGTGGGGAAGTGCCTGAGATGGACCAGGTGAAGATGATAAAGGGGTGGAAACTGGAAGCAAAGTTGATGAATTTTTCCCTGTCCGGATGAGAGCATGAAGTGGCATCAAAATCGTCATCAAAGTACTGGTAAAGGAGTTGTGGGAGTGATCTAGGTAGGCCTACAACAAGGAATGTTCCACATAGCCCATAAGAAGACAAGCATAGTTATGACCCACATGGGTACCCATTGCTACTGCTTTGATTTGGAGAAATGGGATAAGTTGAAGGAGAAGTTGTTGGGAGGTAGATAAGTTATTTTCTCTTTTGGTTTCAGATTCTAGTATCTGAAGTAATATGCTTATCAATTATAAGGACAGCAGATTTCCTTCCTTAAAGGGCATTAATGAACCAGATGGGTTTTTGTGATAATCGACAATGGCTTTATGGTCATCAGTAGATTTGGGATTAACTCCTAATGCAAAGTTCACCATCTACTGTGGTGGGATTCGAACTCACACCCTCAGAAAGTTACTCTAGATTACTCATCCAGTGACAATGCTGCTATGCCATTGTCTCCTTCCTCTGCTTGGGTAAAATAGAGAAGTTAGTGTTGTTCTGAGAGCAGAGAGAATAGGAAGAGACTTGGTTGCAGTATTTAGAATCACAAAGGGTTTAGAAAGAGTAAATAATGGAAAATAATTCCCAATGGCTGAAGTTTGGATAACTAGAAAGCACAAATGGGTAAAAAACATAAGTTAACATTAAGGAAAATCGTTTCCAGTGTTAGAATGTGCTGATTGTGGTGAGTACAATTTCATGAGCAGACTTCAGAAAGGGAATTGGGTAAATATTTGAAGAGAGGTGGGTAAAGAGCAGGGGAGGGAGATGGTTCAGTTAAAGAACCAGCACAGAGTAAAATGGGCTGAATGGCCTCTGATCTGCACCAGCTCAAGATTCTGGGCTGGATTCTCCAATCTCATCCCTGCCCCGTTGCAAGTGAGAATGGAGAATTTGGCATTCCAGCCACAAACCCCAATCCACTTTCCACGGCAACGGAGAATCCCAGCCACAAACGAGAATGGAGAGTTTTGGCGTCTAACTCTAAGGAATCAGCAAAGATAAATTACAGATGCGGCAACTGCACAATTCTGAAGTTCCAAAGTTTAAGTTCAAGTTTATTTATTATTGTCACAACCAGGCTTACATTAACACTGCAATGAAGTTACTAACTTATCTCCTCAGAGATTTTCAGAGAAGCAGCCCTTTATAACCCAAAAGACCTCCCGGGCTCCGACTACAATGCCAAATTTCAATGTATCTCACCTCCAACCTTTAATCGGATTGAAATGATGGGTGAATGTGCAGCTGTGTTGTTTTAAACTGCTTACACACTGATTTAATTTGAAGAGACAACCACTAAACTAGATCAAGACAGAAACTGTTCACATATCACGAGTACCCCGGTGAGTATTTACAAAGAGTAAAAATCTTTTTAAAGAAAGATCAAAAGCGTGTGGCTGGTGTGTGGGTGGAAGAGGTTTCCAAACGAAAAAGACTGCTACATATCTTTGTGTCATCTGTGTTAAAGACCTCTGATGGGTCAGCTGGCAAAGCTGGCATGGGAAACTATGCAATCTGGCACCCAGTGCGGTACATACGGAGGGTAGAGGCAATAGATAGGAAATCAAGATTTTCTGTCACTGCTGTTGAACTGATGAGAAAACTTAACTGGAACATTAGAGGGAGGCAGTGGCAGAGTGGCATTGTCATTAGGCTAGTAATAAGATCCAGGGTAATAGTCTGGGGTACCTGAGTTCAAATCCCACTGGGGCAACTGGTGAAATTAGGAATTCAATTAAAATCCTGAATTAAGAATCTAATGATGACCATAAAACCAATGTCATAGAAGGCCATCTGGTTCACTAACTTCCTTTGGGGAAGGAAATCTGCCATCCTTACCTGATCTGGCCTATGTGTGACTCCACACCCACAGTAATGTGGTTAACTTTTCAATGCCCTCAGGGGTGGGCAATAAATGTGGGCGCAGCCAGCGATGCCCACACCCCATTAATTAATAAGAAAAATCCATGATGAATGAATGGAGAGTAGGGAGACTTATTGGCCAATTGAGTTCTTTTCTATGCAGAGGGAAGTTGGCTTGGGGAGTCATGGTTGCAAAATCAGGTCATTGCTAATTATGTCCAAAGCTGCTGAGAGCAAGAAACATTCTTTACCATCGTCATTTCATTAATCAAAATCAAACTGCCTGTCGACTTCACATTGCTGATCGAGTGATTGAGAAAGGGATAGGAGATGAAGCAATAAGGAGAGGCTTGTGTTAAGTCTCCACCAGATGGGCAGAATGGCCTGTTTCAGTGTTGTAATCTTCTTTAATTGGTTGTGTTTTCAAAGTCCAAGAACTCCCAGTGCAGCATGTTTTAATTAAGACATTAAATTGCCACTGCCCCCCCTCCCCCTGGCCATTTCCCCCCTCAACCACTACCCCCCCCCCCCCCCAACCCCAATGGATGTAAACAATCCCATGGCTCTATTTGAAGATCAGGTGGTGTTCCCACGGTTCTGGGCCAACTTTTAGCCCCCAGTCAACATCATAAATACATTATTTGTAGGAACTTGCTCTCTCTGCACAGATTAGCCACAAGACCATAAGACAAGGGAACAGAATTATCAGCCTATCGAGTCTTCTCCGCCATTCAATCCTGGCTGATATTTTTCTCATCCCCATTCTCCAGCCTTTTTCCCATAATCCCTGATCCCCTTATTAATCAGGAACCTATCTATCTCTGTCTTAAAGACACTCAATGACCTGGCCTCCACAGCCATCTGCGGCAAAGATTCCACAGATTCCCCACTCTCAGGCTGAAGAAATTTCTCTTCATCTCTGTTTTAAAGAATTGTCCCTTTAGCCTGAGGTTGTTCCCTCTGGTTCTAGTTTTTCCTACTAGTGGAAACATCCTCTCTACGTCCACTCTATCCAGGCTTTGCAGTATCCTGTAAGTTTCATTAAGATCCCTCGTCATCCTTCTAAACTCCAACAAGTAGAGACCCAGAGTCCTCAACCGTTCCTTATAAGACAAGCTCTTCATTCCAGGGATCATTCTTGTGAACCTCCTCTGGACCCTTTCCAAGGTCAGCACACCGTTCCTTAGATACGGGGCCCAAAACTTCTCACAATACTCCAAATGGGATCTGACCAAAGCCTTATACAGCCTCAGAAGTACATCCCTGTTCTTGTATTCTAGCCCTCTTGACATGAATGCTAACATTGCAATTGCCTTCCTAACTACCAACTGAACCTACCCATTAACATTAACAGAGTCTTGAACGAGGATTCTCAAGTCCCTTTGTGCTTTGAATTTCCTAAGCATTTCCCATTTAGAAAATAATCTATGCCTCCATTCCTCCTTCCAAAGTGTATAACCTCAAAGAACAAAGAACAAAGAACAACACAGCACAGGAAACAGGCCCTTCGGCCCAACGAGCCCACGCTGCCACCTTAACAATGCATTTTTCCTACACCTCCCTTGACCTCATATTTTTCCACATTGTATTCCATCTGCCACTTCTTTTCCCATCCTCCTAACCTGTCCAAGTCCTTCTGTAGCTCCCTGCTTCCTCAATACTGCCTGAGCCTCTATGTATCTTTGTATCATCCGCAAACTTAACAGCAGTGCCTTCAGTTTCTTCTTCCAAATTATTAATGTATATTGTGAAAAAATGTGGTCCCAGCACTGACCCCTGAGGCACACCACAAGTCACCGGCTGCCATCCTAAGGAAGACCCCTTTATCCCCATTCTCTGCCTTCTGCCAGTCAGCCAATCCTTTATCCATGCCAGGATCTCACTCTTAACACCATGGGCACTGAACTTGTTTAACAGTCTCCTCTGCGGCACCTTGTCAAAGGCCTTTTGGAAATCTAAATAAAGCACATCCACTGGTTCTCCTTTATCTAACTTCCTTGTTACCTCTTTGAAGAACTCTAACTCTAGGCATGACCTTCCCTTGACGAAGCTGTGCTGACTCAGTTCTATTTTATCATGCACTTCCAAGTACTCCGCAATCTCATCTTTAACGATGGATTCTAAAATTTTGCCAATGACTGTAGTCAGGCCTATAATTTCCCAGCTGCTGCCTCCCTCCCCTCTTAAACAGCGGTGTTACATTAGCTACTTTCCAGTCCGCTGGGACCCTCCCTGCCTCCAATAATCCCTAAAAGCCGGAGCTTTTCTCACATGACCACAATTTTCCTACATAATACCATGACTACACCTATAAGCATGTCAAGGCCTTCTGTGGCCAGTGGACACCACAGGGGCTGAGGTACATTATCACCTCAGGAAAGATATTTTAATTTGATAAGTTTCCTTTCGCATTTCAATTTTTTCTCGTACCTCACCAGAGGGTAGCATCCCCTGTTGTTTTTGTTTAATCATGTGTTCGGTTTAGAGCATAAAAAGTATGTCATTGGTTTTAAAGCACCTTGGGACATCCCAAAGTAGTGAAAGGATCTCTCTCTAATGTATATATTTTTCTAGATGTTTAATGTTCAAAACAGAAGTTCATTGCCTCAATTATGTTTGATTTACATAATTAAAACATCATTTCCGTATTCCAAACCACCCCCCACTCCCGATAATTAAATACAAGTCTCATTTTCATTGGCCTACTTATTTTCATTCATGGGATACATGAGTAACAGGCAGGCCAGCATTTATTGCCCATCAGTAGTTGCCCTTGCTCAGAGGGCAGTTAAGAGTCAGCCACATTGCTGTGGCTCTGGTGCCACATGTAGCTCAGACCTGGTCCACTAATTTCCTCCCATTGAGGACATCAGTGAACCAGGAGGGGTTTTTTTCAATTGACTACAGTTTCACGGTCATCAATAGATTCTTAATTCCAGATATTTTTGATTAAATTCAAATTCCACCATCTGCCGAGGTGGGTTAGTGTTAGGGTTAGGGTCAAACCCCAGTCCTCGGAACATTAGTGGAGTTCCTGGATTAATATTCTGGCGATAATACCACTAGGCCACTGCCCACCCTGGAGACTTCTTCCAGTCTCCAGATTGTGCTCCAGGACCCCTTGGAAGTTCCAATGGATCAACTCCATGGGAACTACTTGGGAAGTTTGAACTCCTCCCTCATCCCTATCCCCATGCCCTAATGGTCTAGCCTGCCTAACAGCAGTTCCTTATCAGGTACACTTCGCATACGTGGAGCAGCTGGGATCAGAGATCCCAGCCATAAGTCCTGGCCACTCCGGAGTGGCACAGTGGAGAGGGAAATCGATGGTGATTGCTGTGGTTATGATCAACAGGCCATACTGTGTAAGCCTAAGCCCAAAGGGAAACTTGGTAGGCTTTCCTGACATTTACTGACAAAAGGAAAGAAAACTTAACTCACAAGATTACATTTATAAAATTAATCTTACAGAACATTCCCACAAAAATCTCCACCTAGCTATATACACAAATGAACACCTCATTAGTTCTGAAAGACATTTAATCCACAAAAATTCCAGTAATATTACCACAAAGCACACCCCACAGTTGCTGAAGGGAAAAGAAGTTCCAAAGCCTCTCTCTCACAACTCGCAACTTCTCTTTAAATATGTGATTCTTTTTCATCCTATCCCTTTGCCCGTATCCTTCTTTGCAATTCACTCTTTCCAGAGCACAAATATCTTTTATGTTTTCCTTATGGCCGACACTTTTGGGTAAAATAAAACCAAATATTTATTTCTGTTCTTTTCCCAGCTGTAAACTTCTTTGTTGTTCCTTTTGAAGTTGAACAACTGAATACAATAGACCGTCTTTATCTCCTAATGCAAATTTCTAACCCTGTCTTATTTATCTGCAGGACATTCAGCTTGTGCCTATTTGCTTCAAATGCCTGTCTTTCACATCTAGACCTTTGATGTTCTAGCTCAACTAGTCACAGACACATACACATGCAGAAACACACACACAGAAACACATGCAGAAACACACACATAGAAACACACATAGAAACACACACACACAGAAACACACACAGAAACACATACAGAAACAGACACATAAACACACAGAAACACACACATACAAACATACACACACAGAAATACACACACACACAGAAACACACACATATACACAGGAACACAAACACACACACACATACACACACACACACACACACACGCAGAAACACACACAGAAACACACACACAGAAACACACACAGAAACACAAACAGAAACACACAAAAACACGTGCACACACACACGAACACACACGCACGCACACACAGATGCACACAAACACACACAAACAGGGACACAGAGAAACACACGGACACCAGCCTGCTTCATAGAAAAACACAATAAAACCCCAACTTATTAAAATAATAACATTTTCTCCACATCGCTCCTTGGAAGATTTGGGTTGTTATGTTAATCGGTGGCCTCTTACTCACTGCACTTTCTGAATGAGAAGAGATCCCACCCCACTTCTGTTGCAATTGACTAGAGCTATTATTTATTATGTACAGTGTGAACAGCTGAGGAAGCTTATTATTTAAAATAGCATATGTTAAAGCACATCACAAATGTTGTCCTTTTCCCAGGTTTTTTGCAGATAGCTGCAGGAAATATTCCTTAAGGATTCCCAATGTATTCACTGACTGCATTCTCCAGAAGCTGTGCCTGGATTGTTTAAACAGTATTACACTGGAATGTGCAGTGATTGGCCAGGGAGAAAAGTGGTAATGAATAATTAGACTAATTTCTTGAAGTAAAATGTATTGTTGTTACTCAATCGGCTAAACTGATGAATAATTAATATTTCTGCAAAGTCTTTGGTGAGCTTTTAAATTAGACAAATAGGGAACGTACGGGGTGATTAGAATTCAGAGTGACAAGAGGTCTCTCGACAGTATCGAGGAGCAGCTGCCAGTGTTTGGTAGGTTCAGTCTGATACGCCGAGCCAGATTTCCTCTTGTGAGGGGATTATTTTCCTTTCCCTCTCCCTGAGCCAGCCACCACCTCTCTCAGATAACAGGCCAAAAGGTAACTAGACTCCAGACCAGCCCTGGACCAGAGGTTAAGGAGCGAACCCCTAATCATCAGGATTCCCCCAACTACTTTCACACTTCTTGGTTCAATTGCTCTGAGAATTCTGGGATCGATGATCAGGAACTTCTAATCTCCTGAGGACCATCTTGGATGATGTACTGGGGCAACCCCCCCACCCTCCAGAAGCCCCCTTGTGAGGATTGCACGGGAACTGCCTGGGAATTTCAACTTCCAATGGGTAACTTCCCTACACCCGGATCCATCCCAACGCTTTTTGTTTCAACTGAAGAAGCTGGATGCCTCGGATACATTTCACGGAATAGTTACCCAGGAAGGGATTGTATAACTATGGCACTGACTCCCCCAGTCCTCACTGGAAGGCTGGCCCCACCTCCCACCCCTGCAAATCATCCCCCTCCTCCCCCCATCCTGGTCACCATGCTCAGATCACTCCCAACTAGCCCCACTACATCCCCAGCCTCACCGGATTACTCTCCCGACCTCCCCGAATACATGCCCATTTCCATGAATCCCCATCAACAATGCTCCCCAAACTCTCGACATTCCCTCCCACACCCCCCCCCCCAGTGAATACCCCAACCTACACCCTTCATAGTCCCCACCCCACAACCATGCCCATTCCTCTTTGTCCTTGAGGAGCTGGTAGCGAACTGCCTCCTTGAGCTGCTGTAGTCCATACAGTGTAGGTACACCCACCGTGCTGTTAGGGCAGGAGCTCCAGGATTTTGACCCAGTGACAAGTGAAGCAATGGCAATGTATTTCTGCATCAGGATGGTGAGTGACTTTGAGGAGAATTTGCAGGCATTCCCACATGTGTCTGCTGAGTTTATTCTACTAGGCGGTGGGGGGGTCTTTGAGTTTGGAAATTGCTGTTTCAGGACTGTTGGATGAGTTGCTGCAGTGCATCTTGTAGATAGGGCACACTGCTGCCATTGTGGGGCATGGAGGCAGTGATTGCCACTGTGTGTGGGTGATGGAGACAGTGATTGCCACTGTGTGTGGGTGATGGAGACAGTGATTGCCACTGTGTGTGGGTGATGGAGGCAGTGATTGCCACTGTGTGTGGGTGATGGAGGCAGTGATTGCCACTGTGTGTGGGTGATGGAGGCAGTGATTGCCACTGTGTGTGGGTGATGGAGACAGTGATTGCCACTGTGTGTGGGTGATGGAGGTAGTGATTGCCACTGTGTGTGGGTGATGGAGGCAGTGATTGCCACTGTGTGTGGGTGATGGAGGTAGTGCTTGCCACTGTGTGTGGGTGATGGAGACAGTGATTGCCACTGTGTGTGGGTGATGGAGGTAGTGATTGCCACTGTGTGTGGGTGATGGAGACAGTGATTGCCACTGTGTGTGGGTGATGGAGGCAGTGATTGCCACTGTGTGTGGGGCAGGGAGGCAGTGATTGCCACTGTGTGTGGGGAATGGAGACAGTGATTGCCACTGTGTGTGGGTGATGGAGACAGTGATTGCCACTGTGTGTGGGGCAGGGAGGTAGTGATTGCCACTGTGTGTGGGTGATGGAGGCAGTGATTGCCACTGTGTGTGGGTGATGGAGACAGTGATTGCCACTGTGTGTGGGTGATGGAGACAGTGATTGCCACTGTGTGTGGGTGATGGAGACAGTGATTGCCACTGTGTGTGGGTGATGGAGGCAGTGATTGCCACTGTGTGTGGGGCAGGGAGGTAGTGATTGCCACTGTGTGTGGGTGATGGAGGCAGTGATTGCCACTGTGTGTGGGTGATGGAGACAGTGATTGCCACTGTGTGTGGGTGATGGAGGCAGTGATTGCCACTGTGTGTGGGTGATGGAGACAGTGATTGCCACTGTGTGTGGGTGATGGAGGCAGTGATTGCCACTGTGTGTGGGTGATGGAGGCAGTGATTGCCACTGTGTGTGGGTGATGGAGACAGTGATTGCCACTGTGTGTGGGTGATGGAGGCAGTGATTGCCACTGTGTGTGGGTGATGGAGACAGTGATTGCCACTGTGTGTGGGTGATGGAGGTAGTGATTGCCACTGTGTGTGGGTGATGGAGACAGTGATTGCCACTGTGTGTGGGTGATGGAGGCAGTGATTGCCACTGTGTGTGGGTGATGGAGACAGTGATTGCCACTGTGTGTGGGTGATGGAGACAGTGATTGCCACTGTGTGTGGGTGATGGAGACAGTGATTGCCACTGTGTGTGGGGGATGGAGACAGTGATTGCCACTGTGTGTGGGTGATGGAGGCAGTGATTGCCACTGTGTGTGGGTGATGGAGACAGTGATTGCCACTGTGTGTGGGGGATGGAGACAGTGATTGCCACTGTGTGTGGGTGATGGAGGCAGTGATTGCCACTGTGTGTGGGTGATGGAGACAGTGATTGCCACTGTGTGTGGGCGATGGAGGTAGTGATTGCCACTGTGTGTGGGTGATGGAGGCAGTGATTACCACTGTGTGTGGGTGATGGAGACAGTGATTGCCACTGTGTGTGGGGAATGGAGGTAGTGATTGCCACTGTGTGTGGGTGATGGAGGCAGTGATTACCACTGTGTGTGGGTGATGGAGACAGTGATTGCCACTGTGTGTGGGTGATGGAGGCAGTGATTGCCACTGTGTGTGGGTGATGGAGGCTGTGATTGCCACTGTGTGTGGGTGATGGAGGCAGTGATTGCCACTGTGTGTGGGTGATGGAGGCTGTGATTGCCACTGTGTGTGGGTGATGGAGGCAGTGATTGCCACTGTGTGTGGGTGATGGAGACAGTGATTGCCACTGTGTGTGGGTGATGGAGGCAGTGATTGCCACTGTGTGTGGGTGATGGAGGCAGTGATTACCACTGTGTGTGGGGGATGGAGGCAGTGATTGCCACTGTGTGTGGGGCAGGGAGGCAGTGATTGCCACTGTGTGTGGGTGATGGAGGCAGTGATTGCCACTGTGTGTGGGTGATGGAGGCAGTGATTGCCACTGTGTGTGGGTGATGGAGGCAGTGATTACCACTGTGTGTGGGTGATGGAGACAGTGATTGCCACTGTGTGTGGGTGATGGAGGCAGTGATTGCCACTGTGTGTGGGTGATGGAGGCAGTGATTGCCACTGTGTGTGGGTGATGGAGGCAGTGATTGCCACTGTGTGTGGGTGATGGAGGCAGTGATTGCCACTGTGTGTGGGGAATGGAGGTAGTGATTGCCACTGTGTGTGGGTGATGGAGGCAGTGATTGCCACTGTGTATGGGTGATGGAGGCAGTGATTGCCACTGTGTGTGGGGAATGGAGGTAGTGATTGCCACTGTGTGTGGGTGATGGAGACAGTGATTGCCACTGTGTGTGGGTGATGGAGACAGTGATTGCCACTGTGTGTGGGTGATGGAGACAGTGATTGCCACTGTGTGTGGGTGATGGAGGCAGTGATTGCCACTGTGTGTGGGGCAGGGAGGTAGTGATTGCCACTGTGTGTGGGTGATGGAGGCAGTGATTGCCACTGTGTGTGGGTGATGGAGACAGTGATTGCCACTGTGTGTGGGTGATGGAGGCAGTGATTGCCACTGTGTGTGGGTGATGGAGGCAGTGATTGCCACTGTGTGTGGGTGATGGAGACAGTGATTGCCACTGTGTGTGGGTGATGGAGGCAGTGATTGCCACTGTGTGTGGGTGATGGAGGCAGTGATTGCCACTGTGTGTGGGTGATGGAGACAGTGATTGCCACTGTGTGTGGGTGATGGAGACAGTGATTGCCACTGTGTGTGGGTGATGGAGACAGTGATTGCCACTGTGTGTGGGTGATGGAGGTAGTGATTGCCACTGTGTGTGGGTGATGGAGACAGTGATTGCCACTGTGTGTGGGTGATGGAGGCAGTGATTGCCACTGTGTGTGGGTGATGGAGACAGTGATTGCCACTGTGTGTGGGTGATGGAGACAGTGATTGCCACTGTGTGTGGGTGATGGAGACAGTGATTGCCACTGTGTGTGGGGGATGGAGACAGTGATTGCCACTGTGTGTGGGTGATGGAGGCAGTGATTGCCACTGTGTGTGGGTGATGGAGACAGTGATTGCCACTGTGTGTGGGGGATGGAGACAGTGATTGCCACTGTGTGTGGGTGATGGAGGCAGTGATTGCCACTGTGTGTGGGTGATGGAGACAGTGATTGCCACTGTGTGTGGGCGATGGAGGTAGTGATTGCCACTGTGTGTGGGTGATGGAGGCAGTGATTACCACTGTGTGTGGGTGATGGAGACAGTGATTGCCACTGTGTGTGGGGAATGGAGGTAGTGATTGCCACTGTGTGTGGGTGATGGAGGCAGTGATTACCACTGTGTGTGGGTGATGGAGACAGTGATTGCCACTGTGTGTGGGTGATGGAGGCAGTGATTGCCACTGTGTGTGGGTGATGGAGGCTGTGATTGCCACTGTGTGTGGGTGATGGAGGCAGTGATTGCCACTGTGTGTGGGTGATGGAGGCTGTGATTGCCACTGTGTGTGGGTGATGGAGGCAGTGATTGCCACTGTGTGTGGGTGATGGAGACAGTGATTGCCACTGTGTGTGGGTGATGGAGGCAGTGATTGCCACTGTGTGTGGGTGATGGAGGCAGTGATTACCACTGTGTGTGGGGGATGGAGGCAGTGATTGCCACTGTGTGTGGGGCAGGGAGGCAGTGATTGCCACTGTGTGTGGGTGATGGAGGCAGTGATTGCCACTGTGTGTGGGTGATGGAGGCAGTGATTACCACTGTGTGTGGGTGATGGAGACAGTGATTGCCACTGTGTGTGGGTGATGGAGGCAGTGATTGCCACTGTGTGTGGGTGATGGAGGCAGTGATTGCCACTGTGTGTGGGTGATGGAGGCAGTGATTGCCACTGTGTGTGGGTGATGGAGGCAGTGATTGCCACTGTGTGTGGGGAATGGAGGTAGTGATTGCCACTGTGTGTGGGTGATGGAGGCAGTGATTGCCACTGTGTATGGGTGATGGAGGCAGTGATTGCCACTGTGTGTGGGGAATGGAGGTAGTGATTGCCACTGTGTGTGGGTGATGGAGGCAGTGATTGCCACTGTGTATGGGTGATGGAGGCAGTGATTGCCACTGTGTGTGGGTGATGGAGGCAGTGATTGCCACTGTGTATGGGTGATGGAGGCAGTGATTGCCACTGTGTGTGGGGAATGGAGGTAGTGATTGCCACTGTGTGTGGGTGATGGAGGCAGTGATTGCCACTGTGTGTGGGTGATGGAGACAGTGATTACCACTGTGTGTGGGTGATGGAGACAGTGATTGCCACTGTGTGTGGGTGATGGTGACAGTGATTACCACTGTGTGTGGGGGATGGAGACAGTGATTGCCACTGTGTGTGGGTGATGGAGGCTGTGATTGCCACTGTGTGTGGGTGATGGAGACAGTGATTACCACTGTGTGTGGGTGATGGAGGCAGTGATTGCCACTGTGTGTGGGTGATGGAGGCTGTGATTGCCACTGTGTATGGGTGATGGAGGCAGTGATTGCCACTGTGTGTGGGGGATGGAGGCAGTGATTGCCACTGTGTGTGGGGGATGGAGGCAGTGATTGCCACTGTGTGTGGGTGATGGAGGCAGTGATTGCCACTGTGTATGGGTGATGGAGGCAGTGATTGCCACTGTGTGTGGGGAATGGAGACAGTGATTGCCACTGTGTGTGGGGAATGGAGACAGTGATTGCCACTGTGTGTGGGTGATGGAGGCAGTGATTGCCACTGTGTTTGGGGAATGGAGGTAGTGATTGCCACTGTGTATGGGTGATGGAGGCAGTGATTGCCACTGTGTGTGGGGAATGGAGGTAGTGATTGCCACTGTGTGTGGGTGATGGAGGCAGTGATTGCCACTGTGTGTGGGTGATGGAGGCAGTGATTGCCACTGTGTGTGGGTGATGGAGGCAGTGATTGCCACTGTGTGTGGGTGATGGAGGCAGTGATTGCCACTGTGTGTGGGGGATGGAGACAGTGATTGCCACTGTGTGTGGGGAATGGAGACAGTGATTGCCACTGTGTATGGGTGATGGAGGCAGTGATTGCCACTGTGTGTGGGGAATGGAGGTAGTGATTGCCACTGTGTATGGGTGATGGAGGCAGTGATTGCCACTGTGTGTGGGTGATGGTGACAGTGATTGCCACTGTGTGTGGGTGATGGAGGCAGTGATTGCCACTGTGTGTGGGTGATGGAGGCAGTGATTGCCACTGTGTGTGGGTGATGGAGGCAGTGATTGCCACTGTGTGTGGGTGATGGAGGCAGTGATTGCCACTGTGTGTGGGTGATGGAGACAGTGATTGCCACTGTGTGTGGGTGATGGAGACAGTGATTGCCACTGTGTGTGGGTGATGGAGGCAGTGATTGCCACTGTGTGTGGGTGATGGAGGCAGTGATTGCCACTGTGTGTGGGGGATGGAGGCCCCAAAGTCTCAATGCCCCAGCTGATGAAGGCAAACATGTCATGTGCTTTCTTCACCAGCTTTTCCACCTGTGCTGCCACTTTTAAGGATGTGTGTCACAGTGTGTCTCTGCTCCTGATGGTCCTGCCGTTTATATTTTAGCTTCCACCTGAATTGGCTGTATCAAAATGTGTCACCTCGCATTTGTCCAGATTAATTTCCATCTGCCATTTCTCCGCCCAGTTTCCCAGTTTATCAGTAACCTGCTGTATTCTCTGCCAACCTTCATCACCCCCCACAACTCTGCCAATCTTAGTATCATCTGCAAACTTGTCTATCAGACCAGATTCCAAGTCATTTATACACATTACACACAGGAAGATGCCTGTCGTTGGAGACTCTGTCCCAGTATGTCACTGCTGGACCTCCTCAGGATAGTGTCCTGGGCTCAACCATTTTCAGTTGCCTCATCAATAACCTCCCCTTCCTTGTGAGATCAGAGGTGGGGGTGTTCGCTGATAATTGCACAATCTACAGCACCAATTTTCGATTTTGTATTCAATGTAATTTTGGAGTCATATGTGACAATCGGATTGGGAATGGTTGGCAATGGTTTCACACCAGTGGAGTGGAAGAGAGGAGAAGAGATAAAAGAACATTTTCCTTTCCTTGCACTCCCCTACTGCAGCCTAGTCTGCTGACAGCGCGTACTGGGTAAGTAGACATGATGTGGAGTTGCCCGTGTTGGACGGGGGTGAGCACAGTAAGAAATCTCACAGGTTAAAGCCCAACAGGTTTATTTGGTAGCACGAGCTTTCGGAGCGCTGCCCCTTCATCAGGTGAGTGGAGGATTTGTTTCTCAAACGGGACATATATAGACACAAACTCAATTACAAGATAATGGTTGGAATGCGATTCTCAACAGGTAATCAAGTCTTTATAGGTGCAGACCTATTTTCCAGACGTCGCTGGATTCCGGGGAAGTGCCGGATGATTGGAAAACGGCTAATGTTACGCCGTTGTTTAAGAAGGGTGCCAGGCAAAAGGCGGGGAATTATAGGCCGGTTAGTTTAACGTCTGTGGTAGGTAAAATGTTAGAATCTGTCATCAAGGAGGAAATTGCGAGGCATCTTGAAGGGAATTGCTTGATAG
Organism: Carcharhinus amblyrhynchos; assembly: GCF_965287045.1. Classification (NCBI taxonomy): domain Eukaryota; kingdom Metazoa; phylum Chordata; class Chondrichthyes; order Carcharhiniformes; family Carcharhinidae; genus Carcharhinus; species Carcharhinus amblyrhynchos. Next base: position 11,144,015 of record NC_137337.1, read on the forward strand.
AGCAGACGCAGCACGGTTTCGTTAAGGGGAAGTCGCGTCTGACAAATTTACTGGAGTTCTATGAGGATGTGTCTAGGGCGGTGGATAGAGGAGAGCCGGTGGATGTGGTCTTTCTAGATTTTCAGAAGGCGTTTGACAAAGTACCTCACAAGAGGTTATTGCAGAAGGTCGAGGGACATGGAGTTGGGGGTAGGGTGTTAGCGTGGATAGAGGGTTGGTTGTCAAATAGGAGGCAGAGAGTGGGGGTCAACGGGTGCTATTTGGATTGGCAGATGGTGACTAGTGGAGTGCCCCAGGGGTCGGTGCTGGGGCCTCAGCTTTTTACCATTTATATAAATGATCTGGAGGAGGGAACCGAGTGTAGGGTGTCGAAATTTGCTGATGACACCAAGATTGGGGGAACGGCAAATTGTGTGGAGGGTGTGGAGAGTCTGCAGAAGGATCTAGATAGGCTGGGCGAATGGGCCAGGAAATGGCAAATGGAATTTAATGTTGGCAAGTGTGAGGTGGTCCACTTTGGTAGGAAGAATGGTAGGAAGGACTATTACTTACGGGGCGAAAAACTGCAGCAGGCGACGGTGCAGAGGGACCTTGGGGTCCTTGTGCATGAGTCGCAAAAACCCAGCTTGCAGGTGCAGCAGGTGGTCAGGAAGGCGAATGGGATGCTGGCCTTCATAGCGAGGGGGATTGAATATAAAAGTAGGGAGGTCTTGCTGCAGCTGTATAGGGCATTGGTGAGGCCGCAGCTGGAGTACTGTGTGCAGTTTTGGGCATCGCACCTGCGCAAAGATATTTTGGCCTTGGAGGGAGTGCTGAGGAGGTTTACTAGGCTGATACCGGAGTTGAGGGGGTTGAGCTATGAGGAGAGGCTGAATAAACTAGGCTTGTACTCGTTAGAGTTTAGAAGAATGAGGGGAGATCTCATTGAGATGTATAAGATGATGAATGGGATGGATAGGATAGAGGTGGAGAGACTCTTCCCGCTCAAAAAAGACAGTAGGACTAGGGGGCACAGCCTCAAGATAAAGGGGGGGCGGTTTAGAACGGAGTTGAGGAGGAACTTCTTCACTCAAAGGGTGGTGAATCTCTGGAATTCTCTGCCCGTTGAAGTGGTGGAGGCTGCCTCGCTAAATATTTTTAAGACGCGGGTTGATGGGTTTTTGATAAGAGAGGGGATTAAGGGTTATGGGGAGAGGGCGGGAAAGTGGAACTGAGCCACGACAGATCAGCCATGATCTTATTGAATGGCGGGGCAGGCTCGAAGGGCTAGATGGCCTACTCCTGCTCCTATTTCTTATGTTCTTATGACAATGTGAGTGGAGAGAGGGTTAAGCTCAGGTTAAAGAGACATGTAGTCTCACAATACAAGGTCAAAGTCCTCTTTAACCTGAGCTTAACCCTCTCTCCACTCACATTGTCTGCACCTGTAAAGACTTTACCTGTTGAGAATCACATTCCATCCATTATCTTGTAATTGAGTCTGTGTCTATATATCCCCTGTTTGTGAAATGAATCCTGCACCCACCTGATGAAGGAGCAGCGCTCCGAAAGCTCGTGCTACCAAATAAACCTAATGGACTTTAACCTGGTGTTGTGAGACTTCTTATTGGGTAAGTATGGGCACTTTCCAATTACTCTGTGTGCGTTTTCAACGGGCAAGGGTCCCAGTTGGGAGGATTATCCCGGAAGTATAGGAAGAGGCGTGTTTTCCACGGCTTATGTGGCCTTCCTCTTTAAGAGTCATTTGTATATTTTGTGTCACTGGCTTGATCCAGATGGCTGTCAGATCTTAATCACCACAGAATGATGCCGATTGCTTGAAACACTCCAAAATCTCCTCCTTGCTAAATTGACGCAATCACGAGGGTTGATTGACAAGTGGACCGTGTTAATAAGCACTTGCTGTGACGAAGGGGACTGCAGCTCCTCAGCTGTGACTAGTTCTTCTCTTTCACTCATGCAAGAAGGGGCGCCTTGACAAATTACAGAGCTGTCAGATTTCACTGTGAGAAATGAAAACAGAATAACACAATCTGGGCTTAGCACAAAACCCGTAATTGGGACTAAAAGGTTCTGATTCTGGACACTTCTGGTGCTGCGTCTTTACGTGAAGGTGTCAACAATTTCCTTTCAAAACACAGCCTGACTTGGAATCACAGAATGACAGTGAACCCAAGGAGGCCACTCGGCCCATCAGAGCTGTGCCAGTGTTTTGACAGAGCTATCCAATTAGTCCCACTCCCCCTCTCCTTCCCCATCTCTGTGCAAACGCATTTCCTTTGAATATTTATCCAATTTGCTTTTCAAAATAGCTCTTGAATTTGTTTTCGCTATTCTATCAGCCACTGCATCCCAGATTGTTCCAACTCACTGTGTAAAATAAATCCTTCCTCACGTCGCCTCTGATTCTCCTTGTGTCTTGTTTTATTTCTTATTCATTTATGGGCCATTGGCTAGGCCAGCTTTTATTTCCCATCCCTAATTGTCCTTTAGCAGGCAGGGGTGAGCCGCTTTCCTGGACTGCTACAGTCCATGTGGTGTGGGAACACGCACAAAGCAGGGGTACGAGGATCCAGTGACAGCGAGCTCACAGCGATAATGTTCCGAGTCAGAATGGTGTGGGACTTGCAGGCGGCCAAGTTCCCAAGCACCTGCTACCACTGTCCTTCTAGAGGCTGGCTGGAAGTCGTGAGTTTGGAAGGTGCTGTAGATGGAAACTTGGTGATCGGAGAATGCACCAGGGAACAGTTAATTGCCAAGGTTTTATTTAAATTCAAACCAGGCTGGTCAACCCTGATTGGTCAAGGCATTGCTATGAGGAATGAACCAGGGAATGACTGTCCTCCAAGCTTTTGTTTAATGGAAAAAGGTCAATGTGAGGGCATCCTCCTTCTGTCTGGAAAGGACAGGCTCCAGTATCTGAATGTATATGGCTTCTAGCATGCATAAGTGAGCCACACTGTGAGCCTGACTGATTATCTTAAGTTGGTTATCAGTGTAATTCTTGGCGACTCAATCCATCTGGCCAATTTGGCCATTTGAGTGAGTTGTTACAACCAATTCCAAGCAATTAGCGTCTGGAGCATTGCTGGAGAGAAGATCTTTTGTTGAAGCTTTTCACCAGCCTCCCATTCATTGACTCTGTCTGCACTTCCCCCTGCCTCAACAAAGCAGCCAGCAAAATTAAGGATCCCACACACCCTGGACATTCTCTCTTCCACCTTCTTCCATTGGGAGAAAGAGAAGTCTGAGGTCACATACCAACCAACTCAAGAACAGCTGCTCTGTCAGACTTTTGAGTGGACCTACCTTGTATTAAGCTGATTTTTCTCTACACCCCAGTTATGACTGTAACACTACATTCTGCACTCTCTCCTTTCCTTCTCTATGAATGGTATGTTTTGTCTCTCTAGCACGCCAGAAACAATACTTTTCACAGTATGTTAATACGTGTGGCAATAATAAATCAAATCAAATCAAATTTTGCACTCATCAGCACAATCGCAAGAAATCAATGTCCGGGGAAACATTAACCTTATGCTGTGTGCAAAGAGAATGGTTGATTGGTTGGCAAGTGAACTCCGATTGGTAGAGGTGTTGCCATGGAGAATGTACCGGTTGTGGTGATTGACAGTTAGCTGCCAAGCACCAAGTAGCTTGACTCTGATTGGTCAAGATGTTGTCCGGAGGGATGAACCAGCGAATGGTTAGTACTTATTTTGTTTAGCTGAAGCAGGCACAATGTGTGTACAAGTTTCTTTTGTCTGTAAAATACAGGGCCCTGTGTACTTATATATGTAGCTTCCACTACAAGCAAATTGTACATCGGTTGTCAGTATTATTTTTAACACGCTGAGGATTATTTAGCAAATGTTGTCGAACTACAGAAACACAACTAATGTTGGATACTATGTTTTGAGTTAGAATCATAGAAGAATCATAGGATTCATACAGTGCAGAAGGAGGCCATTCAGCCCATCGTGTCTGCACCAACCACAATCCCACCCAGGCCCTATTCCCATAACCTCTCATATTTACCCTGCTAATCCCCCTGACACTAGGGTTAACTTAGCATGGCCAATCAACCTAAACCAATCTTTAGACTGTGGGAGGAAACCGGAGAACCCAGAGGAAACCCAAGTGGACACAGGGAGAACGTGCAAATTCCAAATGGACAGTGATCCAAGGCTGGAATTGAACCCAAGGTCCCTGGCATTGTGAGGCAGCAGTACAGCCACTGTTCCATCTGTATTTCAGACATAGACTGGTTGCGTATAGTCCGTATCTTGTCCATTGTGAGCAGTGGAAGGGACATACTGTTTAATACGATCTATCAGTCTTTGGCATGTATGTATCACATTGTTACTAAAATTCATATACCACAGTACCTGTTTGTGTGATGGGCAGAACACCTTTATGGCTTGACGACAGCATCTTGTGGCGAATACCACTCGTGTTGCTATTGTAGAGTGAAACAGCTAGCTTCACCTGTTGCTGAAATTAGCTTCTAGCAAGTGTAACTGAGCCACTTGAAGAACTTTACTGATATTAATCAAGCTCCTAACATGGTATATTCATACTTGCTAGAAACAACAGACATTCAGATACAGGTATCCACTCAATGCAAACAAAAGAAATATATTCAAGCTTTGTGCCTTACTTGAATTACCCGTGAGTTTGTGGAGCCTATTCTTTGCTTGTTCCATGGCAATGTCGACCAATCAGCAGCCTTCTCTCCTATGGTATAAATTGTTGTGAGAGTTTGAAATTTGGCATTTTTGCATTTGTCCTGATGAGTGCAAGATGAAAAACTTTGGCAAAATTGAGTATAAAACTTGGCAAATTATGTTACAGTTGTATCAAACGTTGGTTAGGCCACATTTGGAATTCCGATTCTGGTCACCACACTACCAGCGTGGAGGCTTTGGAGAGAATACAGAAAAGGTTTACCAGGATGTTGCCTGGTATGGAGGGTATTAGCTATGAGGAGAGACTGAATGAGCTGGGATTGTTCTGCCCGGAAAGATGGGGGCTGAGGGGCGACCTGATAGAAGTTTATGAAACAATGAGGGGTATAGAGAGGGTGAACAGTTGGAAACTTTTTCCCAGGGCAGAAATGACAATTACAAGGGGACACAAGTTCAAGACGAGGGGGTAAAGATTCAGTGGAGATGTGGGGGGGAAGTTTTTTTCATAGAGGGTGGTGGGGGGGCTGGAATGCACTGCCAAATAAGGCGGTTGAGGCAGTTACATTAGTCACATTTGAGACATCTTAATAGGCATATGAACAATGGGGAATAGAGGGATATAAGTGGTTGGGTGAGATGGGTAAATGTGGTCGGCGCAGGCTTGGAGGGCTGAAGGGCCTGTTCCTGTGCGGTACTGTACTTTGAAAAATGTCTCTCTTTGCAGCAAGAATCTAAGATTAGTCCATGAGTTAATGCTTCCATCCAGTTTAAGATGTCTCTTTGGCATTAGTAAAACTTTGGTATCTCGTGTTCTGTCATCTCTGTGGTGAATCATTGAGGTCCCAACACAGATTTGCATGGGAGCTGATGAGCCATGCAATGCCAATGTGACTACCCGATTCAAATAGCTATCCATTACCCCGACTCTCTGTTTCCTGTCACTCCGCCATATTCACCTGTTCGCTATTCGAAAGGTGGAGCAGCGTCAATAAAAACAAAACAACAATTATTTAAAAATAAATTTTAACTGGCTTGTAAAAAGTCATTTAAATTTACATAAATGTTGCTGCATCAAAAACTCACGTTGACGCCATCAGTGCATGTACCAGCCTGAAACATCACCGGCCGACAAATGAGTTAATTGCCTTCATTATAAGAATTCAGGATGTTTAACTGCTGAAAAGAAACTTTGTACTTCCAAACAATTACATTTTAAAGCACTTTAAATCTTGCGTGAAAATTTAATTGTTTCCGATAGGATCTGCCTAAGCTGTGTGTAGATGTAAAAATCGTTCAGGCATGGTAGACTCTAAGCTCTCTCTGAGACACCCACTTCAGCCGAGTGCTCTGTACCGTGAAAAGTACAACAACCTCCGTTCCAAACACTGACTCTATATCTCCCTCCTCATTGTACTGTTCTGGTGGTTGAGCGATTCCAGGGATCTGTTCCTTTTAACCCAGCTCCCTCCTGGTCACTTTGTGAGTGGTGATTCTGGGCTTTTTGTCTTGTCCTGTCTCCTCCCATCACTGCTTTGGATGTCCCTGAGATGATCATCACTCAGTGGTATTACTGCACCGACTCTCCTGCCCTTGATTTTCCCATCTCCAATTCCAGCTGGAGAGCAAAGAGAATTATGTGGTTGCTATCTTTACTCTGACTGTCGATTCCATCGGGGTCCATTTTTGATGGTGATCTTCTAATGTGTTGGTTCCAGAGTGTTCTGCCCCAGGGTATACTGTGACAGCAGAAAGTCATGTTGTGACATTGATGGAGCCACCAGTACCAAAATCTAACAGATCCTTTGTACTGTTCCTCAGGTGTATAGTTAGGGACCAGGCTTTGACTCCTGGCTTGGGTCAGTGTGGAGCCTGCACATTATCCCCATGTCTGTGTGCGTTTCCTTTGGGTGGTCTGGTTTCCTCCCACAGCCTGAAAGACATGCTGATTAGGTGCATTGGCCGTGCTAAATTGTCCCTCAGCGTACTTGAACAGGTGCCGGAGTGTGGCGACTAGGGGATTTTCACAGTAACTTAATTGCAGCGTTAATGTAAGCCTACTTGTGACACGAATAAATAAACGTAAACTTAATTGAATCTCTGCTGGATCTCAATGCAGCAAACCGTCAGTCCCATTTCCCCTGCTTCACCCTAATCGTCCCGTATGTTTAACACCCTGAAATGCCCATCAATTTCCATTTTGAAATTATTCATCCATTGACAAGACAACCCTTAGTGTTTTTAAGCACCTCCTTTCTCTGCAAAGAAAGACAAACAACCTTAATGGCTGAAGGGACAACATCTTGAATGGGTTCATTCCCTCCCTGGCTCCATTCAGCTTGCAAGTTTTGAACCCTGTCTGCTGGATGCTATGAATAGAAATTTTAGAAAGAACTTGACCCAGTACTGCAGTCTCTAGAAGAATAAATAAATTGTCCATCATCATCTTCCAACTGCCTCAACACCAGAAGCAGCAGGACCACAGAGTTCAGTCTGAAGCTCTTTAATTTTACGGATATTTAAATTGCTTAATTTATCTTCTCCAACCTGTAATCTATTTGTTTGTGTGTGAAAGAGAGAGAACTTTTAATAAAATACTTCATTCAAATAGGGTTAAGCACAATGAGAATTATTCTTTGCTCTTTAGGAAACTTATCTAATTGTGTACTTCATGGTCACAGCATGTAAACAATTAAACACTCAGGGAATCAGATGGGTTAGGTGGATTGGCCATGTTAAATTGCCCCTTAGTGTCAGGGGTCTAGCTAGGGTAAATGCATGGGGTTATGGGGTAGGGGCTGGGTGGGATTGTAGTTGGTGCAGACTCGATGGGCTGAGTGGCCTCCTGCACTGTAGGGATTCTACAATTCTATGATTATGAAATTTGCAATACATCCTTTTCTAAAAAAAACTGATTGATGTCAAATGAGAAGAAGGAAAGCAGGAATCATTTGAAAGAATATATATGACACATACATACACATATACATGCATGTAGGAATGCAAATATGTGTCTGTGTATACTTAATGTATCATCAGCAGACCTACTTATCTATATATCTATCCATCTATCTTGGATTAAACACTCCACAAATAGTGCCTTTTAATCCCTCTCCCTTGTTAACTCCAGCCCCTGGTGTTTTGCTGATTTAGATATTTAATCCTGTGACATCATTAGGGTGCTGACAACATCTTTGGATGATTAAAGTAAACTTTATTTATTAGTCACAAGTAAAGCTTACATTAACACTGCAATGAACTTACTGTGAAATTCCCCTAGTCGCCACAGTCCGGTGCCTGCTCAGGTCAATGCGCCTAACCAGCACATCTTTCAAAATGTGGGAGGAAACTGGACGAAACCCACGCAGGCACGGGGAGAACGTGCAAGCTCCACACAGAGAGTGACCCAAGCCGGGAATCGAACCTGTGTCCCTGGCGCTATGAATCAGCAGTGTTAGGCATTGTGCTACCAAGTGTACACTGCTCTGGCTTTCTCCAGCACCGCCTAGTGATTGGGGTTGAATTAGGTGCTGCTTGCCTTCAGTTCTGTAAGGCCAGGAGAGGATACAAAGCTCTAAATATGAAAAAATAGCCTGCTTTACTGTCCCAGGTTGTTGGATATCAATCTGTAGTCAACTGGCCTGAACCTAATAAGGCTCACAATGAACATATCCTCCTCACAGGCCTAGCTGGTGGACACATCCACACTCACCCGCCCAGCTAACTAATTTGCCACAGAACTGTATCAAATGCCTTTCTCGAGGTAGTGCAGTGACGGTTTACCAGGTCGATTTCAGGGACTGATATGCGAGGAGAGATTGACCAGGTTAGGATTGTTTTTGCTGGAGTTCAGAAGAATGAGGGGGGGATCTCACAGAGACACATAAAATTCTAACAGGACTAGACAGGGTAGATGCTGGGAGGATATTCCTGATGGTGGGGGTGTCCAGAACCAGGGATCATGGTCTGAAGATTTGGGGTAGACCATTTAGGACGGAGATGAGGGGATATTTCCTCACCCAAAGAGTAGTGAGTCTGTGGAATTCATTACCACAGGAAGTAGTTGATGCCAAAACATTAAATATATTCAAGAGGCGGCTGGATATAGCACTTGGGGCGACTGGGATCAAAGATTATGGGGAGAAAGCAGGATTAGGCTATTGAGTTGGATGATCAGGCATGATCGTGATGAATGGCAGGGCAGGCTCGAAGGGCCAAATGGCCTCCCCGTGCTCCTATCTCCTATGTTTCTATGTAAATATCTGGGTAGGTCACATATATCTAATTATGTGCCTCCAAGGATCTGTGAGGCCTGACCTGTTGCTTATACAGCTAGCCCTAAGTGAGCTGTCATCATTTTCTTGTATTTTTCCAATGAGTTTGTCGCCCTTCATATTAATGCTTTTCTGTGTCTGCTTGAAGTATTTTATGTCATTCCGCTGAAAGATTTTTTAATCGAAAAAAGTTAACAAGGTGATTTTACTTCAGTTAATCTCCCTGCACAGCGGAGAGCTTTTATTAGTTATGCTGCTTGCTGATTCGAAGTATTTTGTTCTGATTGGCCATTCTTGACTGCAAATCATCCAGTTCAATTAGCAGCAGAGAAATTGCTTCTGTCAGGCTGGGAAATCTCAGCCTTTGTTTCCTTCTCAAAACTGAGCTTAGAGGAGGGTGGTCACCCAGAGTCAAACACAGGGGCGGCATGATGGTACAGTACTGCTGTCTCACAGTACCAGGGACCCGGGTTCGATTCCTGGTTTGGGTCACTGTCTGCACATTCTCCCTGGTCTGCTTGGGTTTCCTCCGGGTGCTCCAGTTTCCTCCCACAATCCAAAAAGTGCGCTGGTTAGGGTGCATTGGCCGTGCTAAGTTCTCCCTCAGTGTACTGAACAGGTGCTGGAGTGTGGCGACTAGGAGATTTTTGCAGTAACTTCATTGCAGAGTTAATGTAAGCCTAATTATGACAAATAAATAAACTTTAACTGTCAGTCAATCTGATGCTGCCTGGGCTACTGCCTTGAGGTTCTGTCTCTGAAGGATGGATGTCAAATGTGTCAACATATCCGTCCCCCAGTGTATTAACCCAGCGTATTCTCAATGTCGGGCAGCCAGAGTAGGTGAAGTGCTGACCAATTTGGAAGGAGGAGGGGTGTGAGGAGGAGGGTTTGTATGGGCAAGGAAGGGGGTAGGTTTAATGGTTCAGATTAGAAACTCCAAAGTGTTCTACAGACCCCGCCTGGATTGTAAGTTTTGCATCCTGACTTTGGCTAGGACAAGCATGATAGGTTTCACTTCAGGTATGATTCAACTGACCCGCTAGGGAGCTTTTATCAAACAAAGTTTATTTAAGAATATAGTTAACATGTATAGTAAGAAAATTAGCAGGAACTTTTATCAATTACAAACAAGAACCAAAACAACTACTACGATGTATAATTCATATAAGCCCTCTGTGGCCACACCTTCCTAATCTTCAAACTCTGGGCCTCCTTCCTCCTCTCCATTTTGCCATCTTACCATCATGTCCCAACTCCTTCCCTCCCCCAATTCCATTCCCCTGGCCACCTTCAAAGCTTCCTTGAAACTTACTTCTTTGTGCAGGCTTTGGTGCATCTAATTTCCAATCTGTTGCTCCTGGCGACTGTGTAACTCCTTAACAACAGTGAGGAAAAGCTCAGTTGGAGACACCTCCAGACATGTTTGACTTGGGACTGAGATAGGAAGCTGTTGTCTTACTTGAGTCATTGAACATAGAACATAGAAGAGTACAGCACAGGAAGAGGCCCTTTGGCCCATCATGTTGTGCCGAACGTGATGCCAAATTAAATTTGATTTGATTTATTATTGTCACATGTATTAACATACAGTGAAAGGTATTGTTTCTTGCACGCTATACAGACAAAACATACATTCATAGAGGAGGAAACGAGAGAGTGCAGAATGTAGTGTTACAGTCATTAACCCCTTCTGCTTGCCCTTAGTCCATACACCTCTATTCCTTGCATATTCATCATAGAACCCTACCGTGCAGAAAGAGGTCCTTCGGCCCATCGAGTCTGCACCGACCACAATCCCACCCAGGCCCTACCCCCATCTCCCTACATATTATTACCCGCTAATCCCTCTAACCTAAGCATTTTAGGACACTATGGGGTAATTTCTTAGTATGGCCAATCAACCTAACCCGCACATCTTTGGACTTATCTAAAAGCCCCTTGAATGCCCCTATCATATCTGCCTCTACCACCACCCCTGGCAGACACCTCTGTGTAAAAAACTTGCCCCTCGCCTCTCCTTTGAACTTCCCCCGTCACCTTAAATGCACGCCCTCCCTGCCCCCTGCTCCCCGCCCCCAGTATTAGATATTCCCGTTCTGGGGAAAAGATTCTGACTGTCAACCCTTTCTACGCCCCCTCATTTGATGGAATTCTATGAGGTCTCCCCTCAGTCTCCGCCACTGACGAAAGCTCTGGTTCCAAGGGCGAATCGCTGTGTCCCAATAACACCTCATATCCCACGGGCGGTGTGCCTCGCTCGCTGCCTTTGCTCCTCCAAGCCGTTGAAATGGAACAGCAGCTTGTTGATTAAAATTAAATTACCATAAATCTATTCCAACGCCGTGTCACTCAGGCACATTAACGAGATCGCAACCTCTCTCCTGGCTGCTGATCCTGGGCTTCAAACGCTGGCAAATTTACACACAAAAAAAAATGCGAATTAAAAATCAATTCTCATTATCCACTGTACACATCTGTCACTTTTTAACCGGATGTTTTGAAAGCACTGCAAGGGTACGGCTGGGCTCTTAGTGAGGGAGGTGTAATGAATTGAAGAATGCCTGTCTGTCTTTGAGCGCTGAGTTGTTGATTGACAGTACAGGCAATTGAAATGTATTTTTTTTATACGATTATCCCAGTGAGACTGGGAGAGATTCTGATTATTCCTCAGGGCCAAGGCTGCGAGACAACAAGTTGGCTAATTTTCACTCCACTGCGTTTAGGCTTTGTCTCACGCACCTCGTTAATTCTCTCTGGCTAACCCCGGTATCAGGGGATAACACCTTGCTCACGGCTGAATGTCAGTCGCTGCTACATCAGAAAACCTGTAGGAATCTCAGAGTAACCTTTCCTTTTAAAAGAAATTCATTCTTGTGATGTGGCCATTCTTAATTGCCGTTAACTCTGTGGCTACCCAGTGTTAGAATGTAACCGGTGACAACTTTGTGTTAGAGTCACAGAGATGGAAAAAGGCCCTTCAGCCCAACTTGTCCATTCTGCCTTTTTTTTAAACTGCTAAGCTAGTCCCAGTTGCTCGCATTTGGCCCACATCCCTCTATATCCATCTAACCCATGTAGCTGTCTAAATGCTTTTTAAAAGACAAAAGTGTACCCGCCTCTACTACTGCCTCTGGCAGCTTATTCTAGACACTCAGTACCCTCTGTGTAAAAAAATTGCCCCTTTGGACACTTTTGTATCTCTCCCTTCTCACCTTAAACCTATGTGTCTAATTTTAGATTCCCTTACCTTTGGGAAAAGATATTGACTATCTAGTTGATCTGTGCCCCTCATTATTTTATAGACCTCTATAAGATCACCCCTCAGCCTCCTCCACACCAGAGAAAAAAGTCCCAGTCTATCCAGCCTCTCCTTACAACTCAAACCATCAAGTCCCGGTAGCGTCCTAGTAAATCTTTTCTGCACTTTTCTAGTTTAGGTATTGGATGTAATGTGACCAATGGTAACAAGCTGTAAGGGTCAGCTGACCCAGTAAACCATGGAACCAATTACAGAATGATGTGATGGTCAGCTGATCAGCTGACTCACTATAAATAAGAACCTGTTGGGAATCATGGGTAGCTTGGTCTGGCCCAGAGTGAATTTGGGATAATGAAGTTTTTTTATTAAACCCTTTTTTTGATTTATAAGTTGGAGTAAGTTTTGTTTTATTGTTATTGTCTGCATCTGAAGAGTCCCAGATGACGAAACACCCGTATCTGAGGTTGGATAAAATTTGACCACAGTCCTGAGTTCTAGGTTCTGGTATAGGTCAGGCTGGGTAAGCATGGCAGATTTCCCTCCCTGAAGATAAATAATGAACCAGACAACAATCTGGTGACTACACACTCACTATTGATAGTAGCTCTTTAGGGACATGAGGAACAGGAACAGGAGAAGGCCATTCAGCCCTTCAAGCCTGCCCTGACATTCAATGTGTCTCCCCCGGTGGACGCGGTTGGTCATTGAAATCTTGGTTCAGCTTAGCAGGTCCGTAATGTCTGGCCAGCCAGGAGGGGTGGTAACACCATGGTTGTTGACTAATCCTCCACCTCAACACCATGGTCCCCATGCACCATCCCCGCACCCTTTGATGTTTTTAACCTGTAGAAACTATGGGCAGAATTTTACGGCGGTGTTCGAGCGAGACTGGAAATTCCTGCCTGAGGTCAACGGCCATATCTGTTGTCCACCCCTTGCCTGCTTCGATTCCATGGTGGCCGAGATGGTCGAATTCTGTCTCCATTAAATGGGATTAGTGTAGATTGGTATTTGATAGTTGGCATAGACATGGTGGGCTGAAGGGTCTGTTTTGTGCTGTATGACTCCATGGGGGGGATTCTGCAGCCCCACGACTGGAAAATCCCACCCTAGGCCAACTTCATGTGGTTTGTGTCCCACTCGCTACGGTTCCCATGGTGGGTGGGACAGGGAAATCCTGCCCTATGACTCTCCATGACCCTATTGGTACAAATGGTATGTATTATTTGTTAATACAATATATGCAAATTTTATGTTGGCCTTCATAGCGAGAGGATTTGAGTACAAGAGCCGGGATGCCTTGCTGCAATAATACAGGACATTGGTGAGACCACGCCTGGAATATTGTGTGCAGTTTTTGTCTCCTTATCTGGGGAAGAATGTTCTTGATACGGGGAAAGTGCAGAGAAGGTTTACCAGACTGATTCCTGGGATGCTGGGGCTCACGTATGAGGAGAGATTGAGACGGTTAGGATTTCATTCAGAAGAATGAGGGCGGGGGGGATCTCACCAAAATCTAGAAAATTCCCACAGGATTCGACAGGGTAAATAGAAGAAGGATGTTCCCAATGGTCAGGGTGTCCAGAACCAGGGATAACAGCCTGAGGGTACATGGAAGATGGTTTAGGACAGAGATAAGGAGAAATTTCTTCACCCAGAGAGTGGTGGTCCCTACCACAGAAAATAATTGAGGTCGAAACATTGAATGTTTTCGAGGAATAGTTCGATATAGCACCTGGGGGCAAAGGGGATGGAAGATCATGGGGAGAAGGTGAGATCAGGCTATTGAGTTGGATGATGAACCACGAATGTAATAAAAGGTGGAGCAGGCTCGAAGGGCTGAATGGTCTCCTCTTGCTCCTATCTTTGATGTTTCTATTGATCTCCGTCACAGACAGACTGTGACTGAACCCCCACAGCCCTCTGTGGCACAGAACCCCATCTGAAGAAATCACCCGCCACCATTATTAGTCCCAAATGGTCTGACCATCACTCTGAAACCACGGCACCCCCACCCCCTTGCTTCCAGCTTCCCTTCAGCGAGGGCAAACATTCCCCACCCTCCCCCCACCACCCCACCACCTTGCTTCCAGCTTCGCCCCTCACCAACCAGGGCAATATCCCCCCCACCACGTCCATCATTGCTGTCCCTGATTTATTTGTTAACTGGGTTTCCAAGCTGCTGTTCTGGGATTTTAATCCATATCATTAGCCCAGGACCACTGGATTACAGGTAACAAGGCCCTGACCATCACGATGCCATTCCCCAGAATGATAGCTTACACACTGTGATGGAGTTGTGTTCGAAGGGAACCTGCACTTGTAGGAATTATAATCATTTCATGGTGCAGCCTCAAGGGTGAAATGCTATGCAATTGTTGGCTCAGGTTCTTGTATGGGGCAGGCGGCACAATAGCACTGCTGCCTCTCAGTGCCAGAGACCCGGGTTTGATCCCCAGTTTGGGTCACTGTCTGTGTGGAGTCTGCACATTCTATGTGTGGGTCTCCTCTGGGTGCTCTGGTTTCCTCCCACAGTCCGAAAGACGTGCTGGTCATACGCATTGGCCGTGCTAAATTCTCCCTCAGTGTACCCAAACAGGTGCTGGAGTGTGGCAACTAGGGACTTTTCACAGTAACTTTATTGCAGTGTTAATGCAAGCCTTATTTATGACATTAGTAGATAAACTTTTCTGTCTTGTCAGAAATGATTCATACAGCCGGAGACAAACAAATAACTGGAAGAGTAATTCCCATTTCCTGAAGCTTGATGACGTCTTTCCAATTCTTTGAAAAATGCATGAATCTCTGGGAGACAGCGAAACAGTGGATGAAATATTAAGAGCAAAGCAGAGTTAGTCTCAGCCTCACATAGAATAATGAACAATGGAAATGAATCTTTAGCTCTTCGAAGGGTCATATGATTTTTTTTAGTCACTCATGGGACATGGGCGTCACTGTCTGGCTAAAATTTATTGCCCATCCCAAGTTGCCTGAGGGCAGTTGAGAATTTTTATTTGAGTTGGTTTCATGGTCGCCAGTAGATTCTTAATTCCAGTTTTTTTTTAATTGATTTCAAATTCCACCATCTGATATGACTGGATTCAAACCCGGGTCCCCAGAACATTAGCTGAGCTTCTGGATTAATATTCTCGCAATAATACCACTCGGCCATTGCCTCCCCTTGTTCAAGAAGCTGAAGAAGTCTTTATTTTTTCATCACCTTAAGGCGTTAGTAATTGCAAAAAGAAAAGATTGGAACTAGTGGGAGAAACTAGAACTCGAGGGGATAACCTCAGAGTGAAGGGACGCTCCTTTAAAACAGAGATGAGGAGGAATTTCTTCAGCCAGAGAGTGGTGAATCTGTGGAACTCTTTGTCGCAGAAGGCTGTGGAAGCCAGGTCATTGAGTGTCTTTAAGACGGAGATAGATAGGTTCTTGATCAGTAAGGGGATCAGGGGTTATGGGAAGAAAGCAGGAGAATGGGGATGGGAATAATATCAGCCATGATGGAATGGCGGGGCAGACTCGATGGGCCGAGTGGCCTAATTCTGCTATATCTTGCGGCCCTATGGTCTTATTTCATCTTCCATCCTTCTTTGTAGCACCTTGCCTGGTCCAGTTGGAATAAATAGCCAGTCAGAAAGTTTCTCACTGGGTGAAATGCTGAGTGGGAGGAGGGAACAAGTTGTTCCTTTCTGGAGTTTTCTTTATCCTTTCATGAGATGTGGGCATCATTGGCATTTGTTGTCCATCCCTAGTTGCCCTTGAACTGAGTGTCTCACTGGGCCATTTACAAGGGCAGTTGAGAATCAACCACATTGCTGTGGCTCTGGAGTCACATGTAGGCCAGACTGGGTAAGATTTCCTTCCCTAGAGGGACAAATGGTTTTTTATGACAATCAATGATTAACTATTACTGAAACTAGCTTCATATTCCAGATTGTATCCATTGAATTTAAATTCCACCAGTTGCCGTGGTGAGATTCGAACTCTTGTCCCCAGCGGATTGGGCTGGTCTTCGGGATTAATAATTCACTGACACGACCACCGTTCCCCTTGATGGTGGAGAAACTGGTGGAGAGATGGGTGTGCTCATCTGAAGAATCTTGGGATCCTGGGATTTAGGGGCTCAATAAGAGCAGTGATTACGGAGCGTTAATCTTGTGCGCAGGAAGTAAGTGGGAAATATTTCCATAAATATGGTTAAGGTGTTGGAATTCCTAACTGGAGAACACAGCAGAGAAGCTGACAGTCCTGGAGCTTTCTGTGCTTATTAGAAACTAGGAGGAAGGAGAATGGATATTAATGTCTTCTGGAGAGCCAAATCCCAGTATAGCTGCCTGAGAGTCAGTCTGAACAGAAAACTTTCACAAGCGCTGTTGAGGAACTCTACCCCGAACCATCGTGACGTATAAGGATGTCTCTAAAAAGGGAAATCAGTTAGAATCAGGAATTCATCAGGCTTATAGGATGGGATCTTCTGGCCACACTCACCCCAAGACCAGAAAATTCCACCCAATGTCAACGGACCATTGCATGGACTGTATCCCCCCCTCGCTATGACTCCCGTGACAAGCGGGATGGGAAAATTCTAGCCATAGTTTAACTTCAGTTATGGTCGATTGGAAGGGATTATCAAGGATGGATTGTATGAAGGCTTTGAGAGAGTATAGATTACCGGTGAAGCTCAGAAAGCACTGGTTTCATCAACTTGATTGTGTTTCTTTTCTGATGTCAGAATTGTCAAGAGGAAGGCCCGGTTGAAACCGGTTTGCGGTATTTTATCTGTGGCACGGCGTTCCTGTTGATGGAACCAGAAGTGGGCCACATTCCCGCTCTCACGATGGGAAGCAGATTCCATTCTGATTAGAGCTGAGTGTGCGGTTGGCACACACGGAGATGTGCGATCATAAGGCGGGAAATTGGTGAATTCCCATTGGTGAAAGCCGTAGTCAGCTGACAGTGCAGCAGTTATGAGTGGGAATGAAGTGAGGCTCCAGGACGGATTGGCAGCTCTGCATCACGGCCTCAAGCTTCCTGCCAAACTCCATTGCGTCGGTTACCTCATTCCTTTTTTGGTCCAGCCATGACTCTTGTTATAATGTCACCAATGGTAACATGCTGTGAGGGTCAGCTGACCAGCTCACCTGGTAAACAATGTAACCAATGGCGAAGTGGTGTGGTGGTCAGCTGACCAGCCGACCCAGCAGACAATGGGAGGTATTTTATGACCTTGTTCAGGTGAGTTTGGTAAAATCCCACTGGGGGCCAATGGAGAATTCCATTCTGTGAGCCACATCCTCCGCAATTCTGGGGCGGGCATGGTGGTAAAATTCTGGCTAATGTAACCAATGGCAAAGTGTCATAGACTCATAGAGGTTTACAGCATTGAAACAGGCCCTTTGGCCCAACTTGTCCATGCTGCCCTTTTTTAAAACCCCTAAGCTAGTCCCAATTGCCCACAATTGGCCCTTATCCCTCTATACCCATCGTACCCCATGTAACTGTCTAAATAGTTTTTAAAAGACGAAATTGTACCTACCTCTACTTCTGCCTTTGGCAGCTCGTTCCAGACACTCACCACCCTCAGTGTGAAAAAACTGCCTCTCTGGAACCCCTTTCACCTCATACTTATGCCCTCTAATTTTAGACTCTCCTACCTTTGAGAAAAGATGTTGACTATCTAGCCCCTCATTATTTTATAGACCTCTATAAGATCACTCCTCAGCCTCCAGCGTAAAAAGTTCCAGTCTATTCCACCTCTCCTTATAACTCAAACCATCAAATCCCGATAGCATCCTAGTCTCTTCTGCACTCTGGTGTGGTGGTCAGCTGACCAGCTGGTCCGGTATGAATAGAAAACAGATTGTGGGGAGCATTTGTGGCCCAGGACGTAGCCCAAGTGGTGATGTGGTGAAGTTGTGTGTTATTAAATCTTCTCTTTGATTTACTTTGTGAAGTTAGTTCTTTCATGATATGGTATTAGAGTATCCTTATTGCCAGACCAACAACCCTTTACCCCACCTCCAAACCTCTCCCCCATCAATCTCTATTCACTCTCATTTGTAACAATTTCTAATGTTATGTCTGGACAAGTCAGATCCGAGAGACTTGACAGATTCTAACTTTGAATTTTAGTAGGAAACCGTGTTGGTTAATTATTGAACACATTCCCAAGGATTCTGTCACTCTACATACCCCACCAAGAAATAAAGCATTTATTAAACAGGAGAACATGAACTATATTACCCTAGATAATAAGTTGGAAAGGTTTCAACACAGATACCAGAAAGTGATTCGTCCTCACTGTGGTTCCTTTTATCTCAGTCCCACAGTCCCAGTGAAGACCTACTGCTATCTCAAAACAAAGACTTGAGCTGGATTCATTCCAAACATCTCTCTTCCAGCAGTTTTCTGAACCTTTACTAGAAACTCTTCCTCAATTGGTATCTCTCCCAAGATACCTGGAAAAAAAGGGTACACTCACCAGTACTTTAATTTCAAAGCAGACACATGCATTCCCTAAACCTAATTCCTCAGAAGTTTGTAGGTTTGTTTCCCAGGGAGTTACAGACTTTATGCCTGTGCTCCCTGGTACCTAAATGATTAAACAGTCCTTCTCTCTTTTCCTGGGTCTCTATGTCTCTGGATCCCAGTTGCCAGTGAACAGGACAAGTTTTTCTATGCTTTTGTTTTAACTTCACTGCCCCTTGGTAACTCATTGCTTCACTTCAAAGGTTATAGAGGTTAATCAAAAATGCATATATACAAACAGGCTTGCAGACCTACCATCACCCAACTCTCAGAAAGGAACTCTGAATGAAACCGAACCCAGGTTTCACATTTCTTAGCACACAGCTACAAAATATAAATTCAATTGAAAGATGTGCATTGTTTCTGACATGTTCATCTCCCCTCTCCACTGCACCCAGGACACCAAGCCCGTCCCACTCCACTCCTCCAAGTCTCACATCACACTCTCTGTGCCTCTTAGATCATTCTCCCACGCACCCCCTCGCACTCACTACCGTGCAGCTCTTGGTCCAAGCCTGCACACATTATCCTCTTCCCATTCAACAAAAGAAACCACTGACCTTGGGCAGAATGGCACAAAGCTGACTAGTGCATGCCACCTTTAGAATGAATGTGAAGTAGGAGACATGAGATCTCCATAAACTGCTAAATTACCCTCGAAAGCAGCAATTAATCACAGAATACCATACTACAGAAGTGGCCCTTCAGAGCTTTGGGTCTGAACTGACACATGGAAGGCCCTGACCTCCCACCTAATCCCATCTACCAACACTTGGTCCATAGCCCTGAATGTTATAATATGCCAAGTGCTAACCACTGTGCCACCCATTTTACAACATAATGGCAGGGAATTGTGGACTCAAACTGCAAAGTAGCTGGAGCAGGAGGCCAGAATCTCAAAGGATGAAGAAGGATGGTGACTGTAGTCTGACGTGTGAGAAGTGCACCTAAATTGAAGACACAGTGAGGGATCAGTTAGAAAAAAATCTCCATTGAAGATGGAGACTGAAGGACTCCACCAGGGAACATGGACAGTCCATTGACAGGCCCGATTGAACACAGAGTCAAAGGACCGAGCCAGATCAGAAAAAGCTGAGCACAATTCAGACAGGGAGAAAAGACTGAAAGGCAGTCGATGAATCCATTGCACAGATGGAAAGACAGACCTCACGGAACACAGAGGCAGAGTCAAGAGACCTGGCCACATCACATGTAGGGTGAGCAAAAAACATTCAATAAAAAGCTGCAATTACCTTCATAAAGTAGGCAGCAATCGGGATCAACGCATCCAGAGTGCAGCTGCAGGAAATCTGAAACAACGGGTCCATGCATGGTGGCCATGCTTGACAGAATAAAGAAAGAATAAAACAGCTGGCAGAGCTTAAAGCTTGCCTTCCATTTGGTTCTAGGCTTTAAGAAGCATGGAGATGCTCAGACCTCTGTTTGAACAGTTTCCTGCACAGTGAATCAGTTTTAAAATAATGACCCCCATCATTTAAAACCCTACAAGTGCAGCAATATAGGCAAAGGCAAGAAAGATCCTTATCATAGAATCCCTACAGTACAGAAGGAGGCCATTTGACCCATTGAGTCTATACCAACTAAAGCAAAACTAAGTTCCTATTCCCATAACCCCACATATTTACCCTGCTAATCCCCCTGACCCTAAGAAGCAATTTAGCCTGGCCAATCAACTTAACCCACACATCTTTGGAGTATGGCAGGAAACTGGAGCACCCAGAGGAAATCCACGCAGACACAGGGAGACAGTGACCTGAGGCTGGAATTCAACCCGGGTTCATGACGCTGTAGGGCAGCAGTGCTAACTAACCACTGTGCCACCATGCCAGTCCCAAAATTGGGCAACTTGGGGACTAAAATATTTAGATTACAGATATATATCAGGATTAATTCAGAGATCAGAAAATGTACAAGTTATGTTTTTACACTTGTCTGGTGCATTTGAGGATGATATAATCTCATCATAAGGTATAGATGAGTCCCCAACCACATTTGAAGAGATAGTAAAAGCCTTTGACAAATGTTTTAAGCTCCATGTTGTGGAGAGCCCCACAGATCTTAAAAAAAGAGAACATCCTCAAAAAAGCACCAAAACATTAAGCAGATTTCAGGCTGAGGGAGACAGGAGACTGCAGGCCAAGGGAAACAATATTTAAGCAAGCCATAAGCTGACCGCAGATAATGTCAACCCAATTGAACACAGAGTTGGAAGAGTGGAAGAGTTTACTGGAGAAGAAAGAAGAGTCTCTAAAGTAGCCAAAAGGAGACAAATACAACTTTTTGAAATGCCAGTACGTTATGTAAACTGCAACAGCAGGTGTGGCAGTGTGTAGCGCAATGACGACTGTGAATGAAGGGAAGCCACCTGAAGTAACCCAAAAGAAAGAAAATCTGCAAAGAGAAAATTAGGCTGTTCCACAGGAAAATCTTTGTTTCAAAGCTGAATTGAAAGGATTCAACCAGAAGTACTGGCAGGTACAACAGCAGGTGGAAAAGGCACGCAAAGAAGTTGCTGTCATGGAATACTCTTTGAAGAATCAATATATACCCCAGGACAATATGAGGAGCTAACAAATACTACTTCAGAAAATGTTGCATCAAACCTATCAGTAGTGACAAAACAATGTACTGAAGTGCCGAGTGAGAAGGCAAGACTGAACAAGGAAATAAACATCAGAAAGGACAGCTGATTGCTCTTCCAGGTCATGTGTAAAATGAGTATATAAACCTTTAGCAGCAGGGAGAAATGAAGATTGTTTAGAACAGCAGAATGAAGAAACATATGTGGAGAGTCATAGATGTTAACAGCATGAAAACAGGCTCTTTGGCCCAACTTGTCCATGCCATCCCTTTTTTTGTAACCTTTAAGCTAATTCCAATTGCCCAGGTTTGGCCCATATCCCTCCATACCCATCATATCCATGTAACTACCTAAATGCTTTTTAAAAGACAAAATTGTACCCCCCTCTACTACCACCTCTGGTAGCTTGTTCCAGACACTCAACATCCTCCGAGTGAAAATATTACCCATCCTAACTCTTTTGTATCTCTCCCCCTCACCTTAAACTTATGCCCTCTAGTTTTAGAATCCCCTACCTTTGAGAAAAGATGTTGACTATCTAGCTGATCGATGCCCCTTATTATTTTATAGGCCTCTATGTAAGGTCACCCCTAAGCCTCCTAAGCTCCAGGTAAAAAAATTCCAGTCTATCCAGCCTCTCCTTATAACTCAAACCATCAAGTCCGGTAGCATCCTGGTAAATCTTTCCTGCGCTCTTTTTGACAACAAGGATGAGAATTTTAAACTCAAAGGTGTTGCTAAACCAGTCGCCACTGTAGCGTGTGACCGTGGGTTGATTGGTGAATGGGACTTGGTGTGCGTTGCCCCGCATCCATCTCAGGAAAACTGTGGTCATTCTCACTGCATGAATTATAAGGTGTGGATACTTCCCAGCGTCGGATAAGAGCCTCAGATTGAGGAAAAGTGTACAATGCTCTGATTTAAATGTCTCAGATGAGCTCAGCACGGGAATAGTAAAGTCAGAGAGAGGATTTGAGCTGAGGTGGGGTTGTGACAACAAATGCTGCCCCGTTTAGTTCCTCCTAAACTACAAAAAAGCATACAATTTCACAAAGAAACAATCCAGATCTGAGTCCTCAGCAAAACCCATCTAGCGATGATTAGTTCCTTTTGAAATCTGACGAACCAGCCTGTCACCGCTGAATCTCAGCCTCTGATGCAGATTCTCTTTTCCAATTCCTCATGTGAAACTATAAAAGACACATGAAAACGAGCACTTTCTACACTCTGCCCTGATTATTTTCAAATACTGCTCTGATGCCCTATCTCTCACCATTGAACACAGGGCACAGTTAAAGACAAGTCTTCACCTTTCCTCCTGTCGAAAATTCCATCTCCAGGAAATCTCCCAGCTACAATGTCTCTTTGTCACAAATAAATCTCCTCAATGTCAAAGTAAAACATCTGTGTGCTTATTCATGTGACATGTGTCTCATGAGTAGGAATGTGTTGACGCTTGCCTATGTTTGTTGCTTTCTGTGTCAGTGTGTCTCCGTGTTTCTGCCTTGGAACGAGGGTAACACAACTTCACTAGAATATTACCAGGGCTCCAAGAGCTCACTTGAGTAGAGTTTACACAATCAAAACTTTTAGTACCTGGTGTGAAGGAAAATGTTATTATTTTAATACTTTTGGGGCTTATAAAGTTCTTCTGTGAAACAAACTTGTGGCTGTGTGCATGTATGTGTGTATGTATGTATGTGCATGTGTGTGTGCATGTACATGTGTCTGTGTGTGCCTGTGTATGCATGTGTGCTTGTGTATGAGACTGTGCATGCATGTGTGTATGTGTCTGTATGTATGTCTATGTAATGTGTATAAGTATATATGTGAGTGTGTGTGTGTGCATGTATATTTGTGTCTGTGTATGTATGCATGCGTGCGCATGTGTATACGTAGGCATGTGTGTGCATGTATTTGTGTGTGTTTTAATAGAGCTGGGGACTGATTTTTACAGGTCTGAGGATATCAGAGCCTGAGTGTGACAGGCAGGTACTTGAATTAAAATACGGCCAAGTTGCAGTTTCTTTAACCAAATAAGACATGGGTGGAAATTTGCATTCGAAGATTAAGAAGATTTGTTGTGGTCAGTTGTTACATTTCAAAGGGAAGTATAAAGGATTTCTGTCTTCGAAAATGCCATAAATAAATATGGCAAGGTTATTTCATTTAACTTTATCAGAAAGTGATGGCAATAGGGAAAACATAAAATATGTTTCTATTCTGGGAAAGATAAATTTCAAAGAAAGGTAAGGACATTGGAATCAGGATAAAAGAAAGGGAAAGTATTTAAGGGGGATGTTGAGAGTTTAGGGGACGTGGCCATATTAGAAATCATGGAATGTTTTCTGTGCTGGGAGAAACCTGTCAGGAAGAAAGTGAGGCAGCTCCAGTCACCCCTATAAAGTGTTTGCTTTTTCAGAAAACAGGGTTTAAAAAAATCTTGTATTTCCCCAGTAGGGTGGGAGTGAGAGAGGGTGAAACCCCATGACAGACCTCCCCTACAGCAACAGTGGAGTTGCCTTGTGGTAATATTACTGGAGCTGTTTATTGATTAAATAGCTACAGGACATTATTGCTAAAAGGAGTGTTTATTTGATAGTTTCACCAAGTAGGAAATCCTTTTGTGCGAATTTGATTTATTTTGTCACATGTATTAACATACAGTGAAAAGTATTATTTCTTGTGCGCTACACAGACAAAATATATCGTTCATAGAGAAGGAAATGAGAGAGTGCAGAATGTAGTGTTACAATCATAACTAGGGTATAGAGAAAGATCAACTTAATGTGAGGTAGGTCCATTCTAAAGTCTGATGGCAGCAGGGAAGAAGCTGTTTTTGAGTCAGTTCGTATGTGACCTCAGACTTTTGTATCTTTTTCCTGAAGGAAGAAGGTGGAAGAGAGAATGTCCGGGGTGCGTGGGGTCCTTAATGATGCTGGCTGCTTTTCCGAGGCAGTGGAACTGTGGACAGAGTCAATGAATGGGAGGCTGGTTTTGAAATCCTCGTTTTAACTGCAGATGTAATCTTGCGTGTTTTAAATGTTCTTTTAATAAATGTGTCAAATTAATATTTTAATATTTTTGCTAAATTTCCCTTTAGGATTTGGTTTGCATGGCATTTACCACCTGCTGGATTATAATAGCTGGGTGTTTAATAGTTGTGTGGTGATTTGATTGGTGTTTTTGGGGATTTTAAATGCGTATTTGGCTGAGCGTCGAATTCTGCATTCTCGTTGACAGCAGCACTGGGGTGTGGGAGACCAGAGAATTCCAGCCTGTATATAAGATCTTCTTACCTGTCCAACTTGCAGTCACATCATCCAGTTAAATGAGCAAAAGTAGAAAATGAAACCAACTGCAAGCTGTGACTTGCATGTCAGGTTTTCCGATGATTTAAATGAATGGCTGGGGGGCTGTACACAATCCTCCTGATTTCCCCATACATATTCCCAGTGGGTGAGGTTTCCTGCCCTTAGCTCAGTGTTGGAAAAGACACCTGATTCCAGACAGATATTGGTGCTCTCTGAACATTAAAGTTTGTTCGTTAGTGTCACAAGTAAGCTTACATTAACACTGCAATCAAGTTACTGTGAAAATCCTCACAGTCGCCACAGTCTGGCATCTATTCTGGGAAACTGAGGGAGAATTTAGCATGACCAACGCACCCACCAGCACGTCTTTCAGACAGCGGGAGGAAACCGGAGCCCCCGGAGGAAACCCACACAGACACGGGGAGAACATTCAGGTCTGCACAGGCAATGACCCAAGCCGGGAATCGAACCGGAATCCCTGGCACTGTGAGGCAGCAGTGCTAACCACTGTGCCACCCTGTACAATATACAATATACAAATGTACAATGGCAAGGATTAAGCGGAGATTAATGAAACTAGGCCTAGCCTTGTCTAAAGGAAGAAAAATACAGATGAGGCAAGAATGACCTATTGTCTGCTTCTGGTTAGTTTTCCATAACTTTACAAAATCACTCCTATTAATTCGTGTCTAACAATCTTGTCTATTTTATTATTACAAAGAGCATAATATCATTCAAAGAATATGCAGTCCAAATCCTTTAAAGCAGGTTAAATGCCAATGATCTGTGACCAGTTAAATTTATCGAGAATAATAATAATCCCTGCAGTTCAAAAAAAAATTCACCGCATAAAAGATGACAAAAGACATTTGAACAATGGTCTAAGATACTACATAAAATGGAAAGTAATTAAAAAACGGAGTAACACTGAAGAAAGCGGCAAATGGGACTAGTAGGTGTGATAAGAGAGAATGTAGGGGAAGAGGTTAAAAAAGATAAATGAACACAAGGAGTATGAGAGATAGTCAGTAAATGTTAAAAAAAGCACTGAGATACTCAATCAAAGAGAAAATTGTTTGACGTGAAGTGGGAGCCCAGGGAGCGCAGCGAGTTAATACTTAATTAATTAATACTGGGGAAGATAATAACAAAATACTTAACAAAAGAGAAAAATATTTTAAAAGTGGGAAGGAAATTAGTGCAATAAAAGAAAGAAAGATAGTAAGAGGTTAGCAACAGAGGGCAAGCATCAGGAGCCAATAGAAATTGTCACTGTGTATAATAAAGCCATTAAAAATTTGGGAAGGAATGATGGAGGACTTATTTCGACGTTTGTTTTCAGATGGAATTTTACACCACCCCTCTCTTCCTGTTGATTTCCCACACCCCCAGCCCCAGGTATCTGGGAATTGGCAGACAGGTGTGGAGTGGTGGTATAACATAGGGTGGCGTTGTCAGGCACTGAGCCCATTGCAAACCTCCTCCTACTGGGATTTTACCAGAAGTGCGGAAGGTGCCACCTAGCCAGCCATCCGTGGCTCAGTTGAGGTCTTTATGTGCACAATTAATGGCTGCAATAGGTTTTCTCCTGCTGGCATTTTAAACACTGGCCTGGCTGTGGGATGTATCCCTTCTGTTCGGGTGCACTGCACCCAGCATAGGCTCCCCCTCCAATCGCCATTGCTACTTCTGCTTGTTCCCCTGACACAGCCTCCTGATCGCTGAACCCCCAACTCCCCCTGCCCCCACTTCCCCCACCATCCTTCACCAGGGTCTTCCTGGCAAAACTGCCATGGCTAAAATTACCTTGCAGTCTGGCCTACAGTGGGGCCTGACTGCAGTACCAGCAGTGGCCATTGCTCCCAGTGGTGCTGCTCCGATTGGAGAGCTATCAGCCATCTGATTAGTCTTGGGCTCTTGGAGGCCGGGTTTATGCCCAGATGGTGGAGTGGGAGGTGGGGAGGGGGGAGGTTCACGGTCAGTGCAAAAGCCAGCATCTGAACTAAACAGTTTGACAATCATAAAATCAAATCATGGGGTGGGATTTTATGGCCTTGCCCATCCCGAAACCATAAAATCCCGCCCTAGGTCAGCGGACCTTCCCGTTGTCAGCTTCTTGCCCGTTCCGGGCGGGGTGGTAGAATTCCGGCAATGGTTTTCCAAACAAAGCAACAAAGGAAAAATCAAATCAGATATCCCAAGCGAAAGGGTAGCTCAGAGAGCCGGGAGATGAGGACTGTGCAGCGGAGGAATTCAGGACAGAGGAACAGAGCGGTGTGTCAATGAGCAAGGCGAAAAGAAAAGTCCTCTCCAACTATCATCAGCACAATAAATCTAACAGGAAGCAATTTAGAACAATTTGGGGTGGCACGGTGGTTAGCACTGCTGTCTCACAGTGCCAGGGACCCTGGTTCGATTCCTGGCTTGGGTCACTGTCTGTGTGGCGTTTGCACGTTCTCCCCGTGTCTGCGTGGGTTTCCTCCAGGTGCTCCGGTTTCCTCCTACAGTCCAAAGATGTGCGAGTTAGGTGGATTGGCCGTGCTAAATTGCTCCTTAGTGTCAGGGGGACTGGGAGCGTAAATATGTGGGGTTACAGGGATGGGATCTGGGATTGTTGTTGGTGCAGACGCGATGGGCCGAATGGCCTCCTTCTGCACTGTTGATGATATCTAATTAAAAAAAAATCAGCACAGAGCAGATTTCATTAAAACTGACCATTTAAACAATGAACTAATCTGATTCTAAAAGAGTGAATAAGAGATTTTTCGATCTCGGCTTGTGAATAGTGGCTGTGACTTTTTGCGTGCAATTCCTGCACCATGTCCTGTACAGTCAAGCATCATCCATTTGGATAATGAGTCTTTTTGCTTTGGTGCAGGAAGACAGTGTGTCACAAGGATGGATGTGTTGGCCGACTAATGACTGGAGTCTGGTGGCAAGTTATGTGGTGAAATCTCAAAAACATTTAATCACAGTTAGCGGCCCTAAATCTCTTCCATCCCTATGCTCCTCTCAGATATCTGCACTGCTCTAACTCTGGCTGCTTGAGAATTCCCTGATTTCAACCACTCCAACATTGGTGGCTACACTTTCAGCTGCCTGGGCCCTAAGCTCTGGAAGTGTATCGGTAAACCTCTCCCCCTCACTATCTCTCTTACTTTCTTCCTTTAAGTGACTTCTTTGGTCTTGTGTTTCCGAAAAGCTCCTAATGGGGCTCGGTGTCAAATAATGTTCGATAACTCAATGGGCCGAATGGCTTTCTTCTATTCTTCTATGAGTCTATGAATTGCTCCCATGAGGCGCCAGGAGATTCTTGTGGATACAGGTTGTTGTTGTGGCTGCAGTCGATAATAAAATGGAGTTTCTCCCTCTAACCCCGTGGACAAACCAATCCCTTATTCGCCCAAGTGGGTAAGTGGGCGGCAGCTATTAAATGTTTATGTCAATTTTCTTCCAAAAAGTGGAAAGCAAAATGAAACAGTGACTACGCGCTGGCCAATGCAAACTGACCTCAAAAATGCACGCTAGCTGCACCCTGGGAACTGAGCCACGCCTGGCACAGTGGTCAGCACTGTTGCCTCACTGCGCCAGGGACCTGGGTTCGATGCCCGGCTTGGGTTGCTGTCGGTGCGGAGTTTGCACCTTCTCCCCATGTCTGTGTGGGTTTCCTCCGGGTACTCTGGTTTCCTCCCACAGTCCGAAAGACGTGCTGGTTAGGTCGATCGGCTGTGCTAAATTGCTCCTTAGTGTCAGGGTGACTAATGGCGTTACGGGAATCATAGAATCCTACAGTGCAGAAAGAGGCCATTTGGCCCATCCAGTCTGCACCAACTACAATCCCACCCAGGCCCTATCCCCATATCCCTACATATTTACCCACTAATCCCTCTAATCTACGCATTCCAGGACACTAAGGGGCAATTTAGCATGGCCAATCAACCTAACCCGCACATCTTTGGACTGTGGGAGGAAACTGGAGCATACGTTCCTTGTCTGGAATTCTGTGCTTGGGTTTCCAATGTGTGATGACAGTTAGTATATCGGCAGCAACACAGGACCTTGGGAAATAAGGCCCCGGTCTACATTCTTATTACTTTTCTCCTTCTCCAAAATGGTCTGATTTACGATCTTTCCATCAAAGACGTGACACTGAAAAGCAGCCAAACATCCAGGCCCAGGGCTTTTACACAGCACGAACTGTGATTAAAAAGCAATGAATAAGAAACCAGAGCAAACAGTTAGCATCTCACTGGTTGGGGGTTCACGTAGCTCGGCCTAGTGCCTGCTTTTTGGACTCTTAGGACGGGATTTTCCTGCTGCGCTTGCCCTGAAACCGGAAAACCCCGCCCAAGGCCAACGGGCCTTTCCGTGGTCTGACTGTGAACCAGGAACACTCTTACGAGTGGAACGGAGTTTGGAAGTAAAGGGAATCTGGTGAAGGGACGCCGGCCTCTGAGGAGTTACTTGGCTGTGGTGGCTGAACTTGTGTTACTTGGTTGCTGCTGCATATAGAACACGATAAACATTGCGCCGGGAGCTGCAGGCTGACTGCTTACTGTGAGAGATTACAAACCCCCGATGCTTTACGAATGCGAGGAGGAGAGGCCAAAGGTGACACAGTGCGCCCACGGTGGCAGCGCAGGCTGGTTCGGAGGGAATAGCAATCTCAGCAGGCAGTCATTTGTGCCGCGCTGAAGAATTAGCAGTTTCCATGGTACAGTCACATCTTCTGCAGTGAGTCAAAGCTGTGATATTTGCAATGTACCGCAGTACACAGACTGGCAGCCCCCTTCTCTACTTAAAGAGAACTGGGAACCGTACAGGTCAAATGGCAAGATCCAACTTCTCATGCAGAGATAGCGAAATGAATCCTTGTGTTAGGTGAACACAGCCATGTTTTGGTTGATCACTAGCTCCATCAGTTCACGCTCTCTAACTCACACCGTTTGCTAATTAACGTTAGTCATTATGAATAAACTAGGCTTGTACTTGTTGGAGTTTAGAAGAATGAGGGGAGATCTCATTGAGACGTATAAGATGATGAATGGGATGGATAGGATAGAGGTGGAGAGACTCTTCCCGCTCAGAAAGGACAGTAGGACTAGGGAGCACAGCCTCAAGATAAAGGGGGGGCGGTTTAGAACGGAGTTGAGGAAGAACTTCTTCACTCAAAGGGTGGTGAATCTCTGGAATTCTCTGCCCGTTGAGGTGGTGGAGGCTACCTCACTAAATATTTTTAAGACGCGGGTTGATGGGTTTTTGATAAGAGAGGGGATTAAGGGTTATGGGGAGAGGGCGGGAAAGTGGAACTGAGCCATGACAGATCAGCCATGATCTTATTGAATGGCGGGGCAGGCTCGAGGGGCTAGATGGCCTACTCCTGCTCCTATTTCTTATGTTCTTAAAAAGTTTTGAAAGCTTTTCTTTCAGTTTCTCAGAGGGCGGTCGAAGGGACCACTGAAGCACACAGACTAGCTGAAGTTTCTTTGGACCCCAGTTGAAATCGATATCGCTGGAGTATCAGGCCGATAAGACTGTTGTTTCTCCATCTGCGGGTTTGATCTCACCCAGAACATCCTGCTGCCTTGGCGATCCAGGCAATTTAGTGGGATAGACGATGAGTAATTGAGGTTAATTTGAAATTAAATTTCACCAGTAAAATGACAAGTAATCCTGTTAGAGCGTGGAGTCAAAGAGACTTAGCAGATCAAAGGAGAATTATTAACAGGATTTACTGAGGCGGGCTAAGTTGCCCAATTAGCATGGAGGAAAAAAATACAGATATTGATGTGAAGGTTTTGTAAGGGAACAGACAGAGTTCATCTAGAAAAATACTCTGAAAGAAAGAACCAGGATAAGGGATTAGCTTCAAGAGTCAGACCTGTGTTGGCCTGTTTGTACAGCATCAATGGATACCAGGGGTGAGCCCCAAGCTGGGATCTAATGGAAGTATTTAGATCGTTTATATACATTAATGAATGGATACTGAGGGGTAAGTCACAGACTGAAATTGAAGCAAGTTCAGATAGTTTATATATAGAATAATGGATACCTGGGAGTGAGTTACAGACTGGAATCTAATCGAGGGGTTCAGGTGGTTTTTATATAGAATAATGGATACCTGGAAGGTAGTTACAGACTGGAATTTCCTGGAGAGACGCGCCATCAATAGGTCCAGACAGTAGGCGATTGACTGGGCCATCCATCCCGACTGTCTGCCCCTCTACCACGGCTACGTTCATGGCCAGGCGTCCCTGGAGAGGGAGCATACGGTGCCCATGGGCGCAGTTGATGCCTTCTGCGCCCGCTGGGCACCGCAGGGGCTGGGGTGTGTTATAGACCCTTACAATCACATTTTGATTTTATGTTTTAAGGTTCCTTTGGACTTTGGTTTCTGTTCGGGCCATCCTCCCCTTCCTTTTGGGGGGGCTGCCCCTTTTAATTTGCCCCTAAGTTAATTTGAGTTTGTTTACTTGTTTTGTATGCAAAAGAGGTATCTGGGATTGAGTTAAAGACTGGAATCGAATCAAAGGGTTCTGATAACTTATATATAGAATAACATATATCTGGGATGAGCTTTTAATATTCATTTAAAGCATGTGGGTGTTGCTGGCAAAACCAGCATTTATTGCCTATCAGTATTTACTGATGAAAGGTATAATTAGGGATGGACAATAAATGTTGTTGACCTTGCCAATGATGTGTGAATGTATAAAAAGAATGCATAGCCTATTAATTCAATACTAATTGTATTTAATTGTGTGCAGGTGCTGGACATTAACTAAACATTCACTTGAACCTCACAGCTCAAGAATCAAACTGTGGTTATTGTGTTAGGAGGTGTATGCTTGTCATTTGTAACTCTGTAAATAAATATAAAACCGTCTAAAGACTGGCTCCAGTTCTCTCCTTCACCAAGTGACTTTTTGAGGTTACAGATTGAATACAGTTGTACTGCTGATGGCTGACAGCACCTCATGGACACCCGGATTGGAGCTTCCAGACCTGTTCTGAACCTATCCCATTTTGCACGGTGGTGGTACCACACAACATGGTATAGTTTGATGATGGGACTTTGCCTCCATGAGGATTCTGCAATAAAATGACCAAAAGCTTGGTATTATAAAGAGTTAGGTATGAGGTCTGTTCTTACAGCAAACAGGTACAGATTGGTATAAAAACCTGTCGTCAAAACACTGGCAGGATGAATCTCATGAAGGGAATCTTCTTCTGATTCCATGGTCTTCATTACTGCCAGGGGAATGAAGAGCCTTGAAACAGTGTGCAATCT
The DNA here is from genome assembly GCF_965287045.1 of Carcharhinus amblyrhynchos. Lineage (NCBI taxonomy): Eukaryota > Metazoa > Chordata > Chondrichthyes > Carcharhiniformes > Carcharhinidae > Carcharhinus > Carcharhinus amblyrhynchos. Next base: position 11,175,977 of record NC_137337.1, read on the forward strand.
AATCGAGGGGTTCAGATGGTTCATATGTAAAGTAATGGATACTCGGGAGTGAGTTACAGACTGAACTTTGATGTTTATCAACCAGATGGAATGGTCAGTGATGTTTGGAGTTTCGCAACAGTGAAAAAAGGAATTTTAAAACAATTCGTAGGAACTCTGTCCATGAGAGGTGACATCAGCCTTGACTAGAATCCTACAGTGCAGAAGGAGGCCATTCAGCCCATTGAATCGGTACCAACCGCAATCCCACCCAGGCCCTCTCCCCATAAACCCATGCATTTCCCCTAGCTAGTCCCCCTGACGCTAAGGGGCAATTTAGTATGGCCAACCCACCTAACCTGTACATCTTTGGGCTGTGGGAATAAATCGGATCACCCAGAGGAGACACGGAGCGAATGTGCAAACTCCGCACAGACAATGACCCACACCGGGAATAGAACCTGGGTCCCTGGTGCTGTGAGGCAGCAGTGCTAACCACTGTACCACTGTGCCACTCTAGAGTTACTAAGTGGAGGTGAGGAAGCATTTTATACAGAGAAGGGTCAATGTTATCTTTACTGCTAGGCTTTCAATGCCAACCACTTTGCCACTGTGCCACCTTACAGAACTGCGCAGACAATGAGTAGCCAACCCCCGATCAGCACATGTATAGCGGGGTATAAGGAAGGTATGCCTTCCTTTGCTATGCAGCTGGGCATTGGTCAATACATAAAGAACGAAGAACAAAGAAAATTACAGCACAAGAACAGGCCCCTCGACCCTGCAAACCTGCACCGACCATGCTGCCCGACTGAACTAAAACCCTCTACCCTTCTGGGAACCATATCAGAAGTTACATCAGAAGTTACATCTCCCTCCCGTCCTCCCCCGCCTTCCCTGAGCATCTGACCAGCCCTCCAGGTGTGAACAGAGACCAGTTGGCCCGGGTAAGTGAAAAGCTTGTATCATTCACTTTGAATTAAAGAGACAGTTAAAACATAACCACCTTTTAAAACCTCAGGTTGCTAACACAGCAATGAGAGGAGCGAGCAGGGAATGGTAATGTTACCTGAAGCAGGAGCTCTCTAATTTCCTTTGACACATGCCAGGAGCACTCGAATAATCTGAAGGAAGAGCATAAGCTGGGGTGGGGTGGAGGGGGTCTCGGTTTCTCACCACAAGTCCAGTAATTGAAAAGGAGACTGGAGGTACTTCTGATCCTTTTGTTAACCTTTGCATCATTGGTAAGCGCCAGAGAACGAGATAATGACTTGTTGATTTGATTTTTGCCCGGAAAGTGCTGAGTTGAAGGTGGTTATCGTGGCACAAAGAATTTGAAAAGGACATTCTGGGATGCTACTGAGATGAAGATACAAACTGGCACATTTGCATGGCAGATGGATGTGTTTCAAACACCGTTATCATGTTTTCATTATATTTGCAATGCATGTCGAACAAACCTGAATGAGTAAGTACCTATCTGACAAAGTGGAAGGCTAGATGCTCTTTGAATACATTTAGACCCACTCACAGGGCTTTTCAAGATCTTGGCACATGAGTAATTGCGCTATTCCGTAAGCCATTATCTGTCTTTCCCGCTCACTGTTAGGGAGACACATCCACCGCTACAATTTTCTGCTTTTGACAAGACGCTGCTAACAGGGTAGAGGTTAACCAAAGGTAGATCTGTCAGCGATCGTCCTGCCTTTAACGAAACAGTTTTCCATTACTGGAATTGGAGGCAGGAATTAAAGAGGCAATGTGACGGCGTGGAGTCAAATCGAGTCACTTGCAAAGTTAGATTGGGTGAAACACAACTGCTTGTCTTTACAAGGGGCTTTTAACGTGGTAAAATAACCTTACCGCCCCCGCTTCAATGGAATATTATCAGACAAGGCTCAGCAAAGCTGCATATATACATAAATAAATGTGTTTATGTGTGAGCGCGTGTATAAATGTGGATGCAGAGTTATGTAGAAACATTAGTGTTTCCCTCCCTTCCTCCTCCTCTAACCAAAAGAAAAGGCCACTGTGAGAAGGTAAAAGTGAAGATAAGAGCTTTATAAATTTTCTTAAATAATTTATTTGGTGCTAGAAGTGTAGGTCAGTGGGGTTAAGTGCTGCACTTGCGAGATGTGGGAGATCTGCGGCGCTTCCAGCGTCCCGGACAACTACATCTGCGGAGAGTGCACCCAATTGCAGCTCCTTGCAGGCCGCATGGATAGGTCAGAGTAGCAACTCGATTCAATTAGGAACATGAAGGTGGTGGAAAGTGTCATAGATAGGAGCTTTAGAGACATGGTCACACCCACGATGCAGGCAGGTAGATGGGCGATCGATAGAAGGGGCAGGCAGTCAGTGTACGAATCCCCTGTGGTCGTCCCCCTCTTTAACAAGCATACTGTTTTGGATACTGTTGGTGGGGGAGCTTGGTCTATCAGAGGATAAGAGCAGCAGCAGCCAGAGCAGTGGCACCACGGCTGGCTCTGTTGTTAAGCAGGGAGGGACAAAGAGCTCTAAGGCAATAGTTATGGGGGACTCTATAGTTGGGGGTGTAGATAGGCGCTTTTGTGGATGTGAAAGAGACTACAGGATGGTATGTTGCCTCCTTAGTTCCAGGATCCAGGATGTCTCTGAATGGGCAGAAAGCATTCTCAAGGGAGAGGGTGAACAGCCAGGGGTCGTGGTACATATTGATACTAATGACGTAGGTAGGAAGAGTGATGAGGTCCTGCAGCAGCAGTTTAGGGAGTTAGGTGGAAAGTTTCAAAGCAAAACCTCTAGGGTTGTAATCTCAGGATTACTCCCTGTGCCACGTGCTAGTGAGGCTAGGAATAGGAAGATAGTACAGCTCAAAACATAGCTAAATAATTGGTGTAGAAGGAAGGGTTTCAGATATCTGGACCACTGGGGTCTCTTCCGGGACTGGTAGAACTTGTTCACGAAGGAATGGTTGCATCTAAACTGGAAGGGCATAAATATTCTGGCCGGGAGATTTGCTAGTGTCACACGGGAGGATTTAAACTAGTTTGGCAGGGGGGTGGGAACCAAAGCAAAGGAGAATTAGCTGAAGGGGAACCAGAGAGTAGGGCCTGTAAGACTCAGAGAAAGAAGAGGCAGGGTGGAGTTGCTAATCAAAGAGGATCTGGTGGACTGAAGTGCATTTGTTTCAATACAAGAAGTGCAACAGGTAAGGAAGATGAACTTAGAGCTTGGATTAGTACTAGGAACTATGATAATTACACAGACTTGGTTCAGGGAAGTACAGGATTGGCAGCTTAACAATCCAGGATACAGATGTTTCAGGCGGGATAGAGGGAGGGATAAATGGGATGGGGGCATCGCATTACTGGTTAAGGAGAATATACTGCAGAAGGACACCTCGGAGGCTCATACAGTGTGGCAATATGGATAGAGCTCAGGAATAGGAAGGGTGTGGTCACAATGTTGGGGGTTTACTATAGGCTGCCCAACTACCAGCAGGAGATAGAGGAACAGATATATCGGCAGATTTTGGCAAGGTGTAAAAGCAGCAGGGTTGTTGTGGTGGAAGATTTTAACTTCCCCTATATTGACTAGGACCCGCTTAGTGCTAGGGGTATGGATGGGGAGAGTTTGTAAGCAGCATCCAGGAGGGCTTCTTGAAACAGTATGTAGATAAACAACTACAGAAGGGGCCATACTGGACTTATACTGGGGAATGAGCCTGGCCAGGTCGTTGATGTTTCGGTAGGGGAGCAGTTTGGGAACAGTGATCACAATTCAGTAAGCTTTAAGGTACTAATGGATAAAGATAAGTGTAATCCTCAAGTTAAGGAGCCAAATTGGAGAAAGGCTAATAACGACAATATTAGGCAGGAACTGAAGAATGTAGATTGGGGACAGATGTTTGAGGGCAAATCAACACCTGGCATGTCGGAGGCTTTCAAGTATAAGTTGATAGGGATTCAGGACTGGCACATTCCTGGAAGGATGAAGGATAAGTATGGCAAGTTTTGGGAACCATGGATAACGGGAGATATTGTGAACCTAGTGAAAGAGAAAAAGGAAGCATTTTTCAAGGTTAGGAGGCTGGGAACACACAAAGCAAGTGTGGAATACAGGGAAAGTAGAAAGAAACTTAAGCCAGGAGTAAGGAAGGCTAAAAAGGGTCAATAAAAAGCATTGGCCAGCAGGATTAGGGAAAATCTCAAGGCTTTTTAATACGTATATAAAGAACAAGAGGGTAGGTAGGGAGAGAGTTGGCTCACTCAAGGACAGCGGAGAGAATCTGTGCCTGGAGCCAGGGGAAATGGGCGAAGTATTAAATGAGTATTTTGCGTCAGTATTCACCAAAGAAAAGAACTTAGTGGATGATGAGTCTGGGAAAGGATGTGTAGTTTGAGTACTGTTGAGATCAAAGGGGAGGAGGTATTGGAGTTCTTGAGAATCACTAAGGTAGACAAGTCCCCTGGGCCTGATGGGGTATTTGCCAAAATACTGAGAGGGGTCAGGGAAGAAATTGCTGGGGTCTTGAGAGAAACCTTTGTATCCTCGCTGGCAACAGGGGAGATCCCAGAGGATTGCAGAGTAGCCAATACTGTTCCTTTGTTTAAGAAGGAAAGCAAGAATAATCCAGATAATTACAGGCCGGTGAGCTTTATTTTGTTGGAGAGGACTCTTCAAGACAAATAAGTGGACATATTAGTGAGAGGCAACATGGCTTTGTGAAGGGGAGGTCGTGTCTCACTAACTTCATCGAATTTTTCGAGCAAGTGACGAAGATGATTGATGAGGGTGGGGCGGTGGATGTTGTCTACATGGATGTTGGTAAGGCCTTTGACAAGGTTCCTGATGGCAGACTGGTGCAGAAGGTGAAGTTGCATGGGATCAGTGGTGAGCTGGAAAGGTGGATACAGAACTGCCTCGATCGTAGAAGACAGAGGGTAGCAATGGAAGGGTGCGTTTCTGAAAGGAAGACTGTGACAAGAGGCATTCCTCAGGGATCAGTGCTGGGACCTTTGCTGTTTGTAATATATATAAATGATTTGGAGGAAAATATAACTGGATTGATTGTAAATTTATGGATGACACAAAGGTTGGTGGATTTGCTGATAGCGATGAGGACCATCAGAGGATACAGTAGGGTATAGATCGGTTGGCAACTTGGGTGAAGAGATGGCAGATGGAGTTTAATCCAGACAAGTATGAGGTAATGCATTTTGGAAGGTCTAATACAGATAGGAAATGTACAGTAAATGGCAGAACCCTTAAGAGTACTAATAGACAGAAGGATCTGGGTGTACAGGTACACTGAAAGTGGCAATGCAGGTGGAGAAGGTAGTCAAGAAAGCATGTGGCATGCTTGCCTTCATAGGTCAGGGCACTGAGTTTAAAAATTGGCAAGTCATGTTGCCTGACTGAACTATCCTTCCTTCATTCAGGGGCATTCAGATGGTCATTGGATAGACATATGGATAACATTGGAATAGTTTAGGTTGGAGGGCCATTAGATTCGTTCCACTGGTCGGCGCAACACTGGTCAGCTTTATAGAATGTTAGTTAGGCTGCATTTGGAATGTAGTGTTCCATTCTACCAGAAGGATGTGGAAGCTTTGGAGAGGATACAAAAACGATTTACTAGGATGTTGTCTGGAATGGAGTGCATTAGCTATGAGGAGGGGTTGGAGAGACTTGGTTTGTTCTCACCGGAACGACTAAGGTTGAAGGGTGACCTGATAGAAGTCTACAAGATTATGAGGGTCATGGACAGAGTGGATAGTCCGGAGCTTTTTCCCAGGGTGGAATGGTCAATTACAAGGGGGCGTAGGATTAAGGTGTGAGGGGCAAGGTTTAAAGGAGGCAGGTTTTCTACAGGGAGTTGTGGGGTACCTGGAACTGTTGGGAGAGGTAGTGGAAGCAGATACAATAGTGACTTTTAAGGAATGTCTTGACAAATACATGAATAGGATGGGGATGGAGGGATAAGGTCCCCGGAACATAGAACATAGAACATTACAGCGCAGTACAGGCCCTTCAGCCCTCAATGTTGCGCCGACCAGTGGAACAAATGTAATGACCCGCTAACCTAAACTATTCCAATGTTATCCATATGTCTATCCAATGACCATCTGAATGCCCCTGAATGAAGGAAGGATAGTTCAGTCAGGCAGCATGGGTCAGTGCAGGCTTGGAGAGTTATAGGGCCTGTTCCTGGTGCTGTAATTTTCTTTGTTCTTTGAGCTGTGGATAATGTCTGCTCCACTTTTTCCCTTTAATTTGTCTGCTGAGCCGGAGGATGATGCTGGACATATATTGTGTACCATGGGCATGCCCCATGCCAGTCTGAGAGCCGCAGTCAAGCAAATTTCAGAGTCTGCCAACTAGGGCGGTGGATAGAGGAGAGCCGGTGAATGTGGTCTTTCTAGATTTTCAGAAGGCGTTTGACAAAGTGCCTCACAAGAGGTTATTACAGAAGGTCGAGGGACATGGAGTTGGGGGTAGGGTGTTAGCGTGGATAGAGGATTGGTTGTCAAATAGGAGGCAGAGAGTGGCGGTCAACGGGTGCTATTTGGATTGGCGGATGGTGACTAGTGGAGTGCCCCAGGGGTCGGTGCTGGGGCCTCAGCTTTTTACCATTTATATAAATGATCTGGAGGAGGGAACCGAGTGTAGAGTGTCGAAATTTGCTGATGACACCAAGATTGGGGGAACGGCAAATTGTGCGGAGGGTGTGGAGAGTCTACAGAAGGATCTAGATAGGCTGGGCGAATGGGCCAGGAAATGGCAAATGGAATTTAATGTTGGCAAGCGTGAGGTGGTCCACTTTGGTAGGAATAATGGTAGGAAGGACTATTACTTACGGGGCGAAAAACTGCAGCAGGCGACGGTGCAGAGGGACCTCGGGGTCCTTGTGCATGAGTCGCAAAAACCCAGCTTGCAGGTGCAGCAGGTGGTCAGGAAGGCGAATGTGATGCTGGCCTTCATAGCGAGGGGGATTGAATATAAAAGTAGGGAGGTCTTGTTGCAGCTGTATAGGGCATTGGTGAGGCCGCAGCTGGAGTACTGTGTGCATTTTTGGGCGCTGCACCTGCGCAAAGATATTTTGGCCTTGGAGGGAGTGCAGAGGAGGTTTACTAGGCTGATACTGGAGTTGAGGGGGTTGAGCTATGAGGAGAGGCTGAATAAACTAGGCTTGTACTCGTTAGAGTTTAGAAGAATGAGGGGAGATCTCATTGAGACGTATAAGATGATGAATGGGATGGATAGGATAGAGGCGGAGAGACTCTTCCCGCTCAAAAAAGACAGTAGGACTAGGGGGCACAGCCTCAAGATAAAAGGGGGGGCGGTTTAGAACGGAGTTGAGGAGGAACTTCTTCACTCAAAGGGTGGTGAATCTCTGGAATTCTCTGCCCGTTGAAGTGGTGGAGGCTGCCTCGCTCAATATTTTTAAGACGCGGGTTGATGGGTTTTTGATAGGAGAGGGGATTAAGGGTTATGGGGAGAGGGCGGGAAAGTGGAACTGGGACACGACAGATCAGCCACGATCTTATTGAATGGCGGGGCAGGCTCGAAGGGCTGGATGGCCTACTCCTGCTCCTATTTCTTATGTTCTTATGTTCTTAACTGTTGTGTAGTGTTGGTTCGGTAGGTCTGAAAAGACCTTCCTCTATGCTATCCTTCAAGTTCATGTTCTATAATTACATTTTCACTAATTGTTTCTGAAGCTCCTCACGTTCTTGTGTGAGAAGATTGCCTTTCCAGTCCCTGTACTGTAGAAAGAGGCCATCGAGTCCACAGCGATTCAGTCCAGGCCCAGGCCCAGCTCCCCTCACCCCACCCCACCCCACCCCCATACCCCTGTGCATTTACCATGGCTACTCCACCTAACCTTAGATGTCTTGGGCCACTTAAGGGGCAAATTAGCATGGTCAATCCGCCTAACCTGCACATCTTATGAGAAGAAATCGGGGCATCCGGGGTGGGGGAGGGGAAAGCACACAGGCACGGAGAGAATATGCAAATTCCACTCAGAGTCATCCAAGGCTGGAATCGAACCTGGGCCCTGGATGCTGTGAGGGCCCGGGATATAATTACCTGCCCTTGCAGAAGCAAGGAGGCCAGTTTAACATCAAACTGCCCAGAGGCTATCTTAATATCTAAGAAGTCTTAGAGCCAAGGTGGTGAAGAAACCTTCGCAAAGGCAGTTTAATTATCTTCACTGGGCCAGCAAAAGATATTTCCAAGTCTTGATCATCCACTTTGTATTGTGTGGTAACAGCTGGATTTATTTAATTTGGATGTTGTTTGGAAACAGGAAAATCTTAAGGAATTCAGGGATATGTTTTGCAACACGGAGTAATTTCAATATAAACGGTGTGTTTAGTAATTCATATATCTCATTGTCTTAGAACATTGTAGTCCTAGTCATGTATATATGCTTTAATAAATAGCCTTTAGTAGTTGTTATGTGAGACTGGGTTGCTTAGTCCCACCGGGGGGTTTTGTGTGACTCATCACACCATTCCAAAAACAAAATTATACAACACCACAAACCACTGTTCCAAGCTGGGACAGAGTCTTTAACATCAGCAGCCATTGTTCCAGACAACACGATGCGCGTTGCCACAGTAACTAGGACTCCCTGAACTAAAATGCACTGCCTTGTAGTTGATTCTTACACTAACAGAAGTGACTTGATTGTATCTAGCCTGGAGTAGCTTCAATATTGCAAACACCTTGAATAGATCAGCCTTGATCTCGAGGAATTTTAAAGCCCTCATCTCCAAGATGTTTCTTAATCATTTGACAAAATGCATTAACTTTGTGTGAGGCAGCTGGCACTTCACAAGGACAGGATTGCACCCGAGGGATTCGTTATGTGTAGAACGCAGGGACAGAGTCCTGTCACTGGGGGTGAAGCTTATTCAAGTTTATTTACTTATTTTTAGTGTTATAATTAGGCTTACATTTACACTGCAGTGAAATTACTGTGGAAATCCCCTAGTCGCCACACTCTGGTGCCTGTTCGGGTACACTAAGGGAGAATTTAGCATGGGCAATGTTCCTAACTAACACATCTTTCGGATAGTGGGAGGAAACCGGAGCACCCGGAGGAAACCCACGCAAGGGAGAACGTGCAGATTCAGCACAGACAGTGACCCCAGCCGGGAATCGAACCTGGGTGCCTGATGCAGTGAGTCAGCAGTGCAAGCAACTGTGCCACCGTTTCACCCACAAAATGACGATGCCCAATGTGGGGCTCGAACCCACAACCTTGAGGTTAAGAGTCTTAGGCTCCACCAACTGAGCTGTGGTGCGATGAAATGCTTTACGCTGCCCTAGCTTAGCAATGGAGTAGACAGGGAAGGAACCCACTCACTGAGTATCTGCCCACGTTGTGACGCACTCAAAGAAAAATGCTGCTTTGGCTTTTTCTCCTGTGCTGCCCTTGCTGCCTCCTTTGCAGCCCGACTCACTGTGTCAAACCAAATCAGGTCAACCTCCGCCAGCTTATCTCTTGCCATCTTGTGCCCTGCAGCTTGTGCCTGTTGTCAGCCAGGGCTGTTTTGTCAGGGGTGATAGCAGAAGTTAAAAGCAGAGGATTGAAAGTGACAGTTTGAAAGATATTCAGAATAACTGAACAGCAAAGCAGGGAGCTGAAAGGCATGTTTAATCCTCTGTGTCCTCTCTATTCTCCACACTAACAGCTCAGCACTTATTAATTTCCCAATCAAGTGGACAATCTTGGCAGGCGCATTGTGTTCATAGAGAATATGACTTTAGACTCTCGGAGACTTGTAGGAGGGTGATTGTTGTTTAATAATCCATAAAAAACAAACAGATATAAAAATTGTTAGGCACAGGTCTCACAGCACCGATATCATACACACAAAACTCACGCTCCTTAAATCATTATTTGTCATGGTTTAATCCCCCGCCTCTCTGCACAGCTCCCAGATACTGTCCCCTACTCAATACCATACACATGCGTGCACACACACATACACACACACACATGCATACACACATACACGCTCATACAAATGTGCTCACAGATACAAACATATGCGTGCACACATACATACATACACATACACACACATGTGCACACATGTTCACACACTATGCACACACAGGCACAGACACCCACACATATATAGACATAAACAGACGCACGCACGCATGCACACACAAACACACAGGCAGACACATATGCACACACACACACATTCAGACACCAATAGACACACACTTACATGCAAACACAATCATATACGTACACATATGCATACATATACACACAAGCACATATCCACATACACACCCACACAAAATCACGTGGAAGCACACACACACATATACATGTGCACATACGTATGCACACACACAAACACACAAAACCACATGTAGGCACACACACATGCACACACACAAAAATGCATACATACACACATAGACACACACATCTACACACATGCACATGCACACATACATGTGCATGCATATGCATTATCTCACACACAGAGAGTGGCAAATGCTGTGCTTCTGTTGAAAAAGGGCTGCAGGGAAAAGCCTGGGAACTACAGGCCAGTGAGCCTCACATCTGGGGTAGGTAGATTGTTGGAAGGTATTTTGAGAGATAGGACCTACAGGCATTTAGAGATGCAAGAACTGATTAGGGACAGTCAGCATGATTTTGTGAGTGGAAAATCATGTCTCACAAATTTAATTGAGTTTTTTGAAGGGGTAACGAAGTAGTTAAATGAGGGCAGTGCAGTTGATGTTGTCTACATGGACTTTAGCAAGGCCTTTGACAAGGTACCACACAATAGGTTGTTGCATAAAGTTAAATCTCATGGGATTCAGGGTGAGGTGTGTAAATGGATACAAAATTGGCTTCTTGACAAAAGCCAGAAAGGGTGTTGTGGAGAATTGTTTTTCAAACTGGAGGCCTGTGACCAGCGGTGTGCCTCAGGTATCAGTGCTGGGCCCACTGTTATTTGTCATTTATATTAATGACTTGGATGAGAATATAGGGGGTATGGTTAGTAAGTTTGTAGATGACACCAAGATTGGTGGCATAGTGGACAGTGAGGAAAGTTGCAACAGGATCTTGATCAATTGGGCCACTGGGCTGACGAATGGCAGATGGAGTTTAATTTAGACAAATGTGAGGTGATGAATTTTGGTAGATTGACCAGAGCAGGACTTACTCAGTTAATGCCAAAGGGTCTGTTTCCATGCTGAAAACCTCTATGAATCTATGACTCCATGGCATGCAACCACAGACACACACACATAAACATACACATACATACAAACACACATACAACACATGCACATAAAGCACATATACAAACACATATACACATGCATACACACATATGCACACAAACACACGTACAGACACACACCCACATACACAGAAATGTTATCACACACACATGCAACCATTCATGCACACACAAACACAGACATGCACATGCATGCATATACACATGTTTGTACACACATGCACACACTCATACATATATATGCAGGCACACAGAGGTGTATGCGTGTACACACAGATATAAACACACATTTCTGCTTGGGTAACTGCTCCTAATCATTTCTCCTTGATAACTGCTTCTCTGCATTTCTCCTTAGTAACTGCACCTATACATTTCTCCTTGGTAACTTTTCCTATACACTTCTCAGCTTCTGTTTGTTGCCATCCTCCCATGATTATACCTATGTTAATACACACATGCACACACTCATACATATATATGTCTCACCTCTGATGTTAGAAACCATCTCAGAGGATCGGCTGGATTTGTCTCGGGGTTGGAGGGAAATGGGGGCAGACAGATAGGTTATCCAGAGGGCCGGGCATTCATTTCCAACCCATGGCTGCTAGGGAACTCAACTTCAGTTCATCAATAACTCTGAAACAAAACACGAGTGTCTGTTAGGGAAGGAAATCTGCCGTCCTTGCCTGGTCTGGCACGGCGGTTGATTATCAACGACCCTCTGAAATGACCCAAGCGCGTCGCTCAGTTCAAGGGCAATGAGGGGTGGGAACAAATGTTGGTCTCGCCTCCATAGTGCCCACCTCCATAAAAGGTTGAAGATAATGAAGTGGGCTGTTGGAATGTGGCTCAGACACCCGACTTCCTCATGCTGTCACTCCTTGTTGTTATTTCTTTTAATTAGTTTGTTAAGATGCCACGCTCCGCAATGCCCCCGTTGCGTCATCAAGGTGTACAGTTTGCTGTAACCGGTAAGTAGATTCAAAGTCACCAACAAAAGGCCAAGGATCTAATTTCCTGTTGTTAAAGCTGATTAATTTCCCTGATTATGTCTGATGTTTGATAGGCTGGGTTAATGTACTGTCAGCAGGAGACCGAGAGAGAAAGGCAGTAAATTTAGTATGTGTGCTTATTTATTTGTGTCACAAGTAGCTTACAAAAACACAGCAATGAAGTTACTGTGAAAATCCCCCAGTCGCCACACCCCGGCACCTGTTCGGGTACACTGAGGGAGAATTTAGCATGGCCAATGCACCCTAACCAGCACGTCTTTCGGACTGTAGGGAGAAACCGGAGCACCCGGTGGAAACCCACGCAGATACGGGAAGAATGTGCAGACTCCACACAGACAGTGTCCAAGTGGGGAATGAAAGCTGGGTCCCTGGAGCAGTGTTAATCACTGTGCCACCGTGCCATCACACAGGAGCAAAAGGGTCAGAAAGGAACTGGCAACATTCTGGCGCTAAGCCAAGAAAGCTGGGAGGTTTTTACCTTTCTGTCATTCTCGGGATATGAATGTCATTAGCATTTTAATTATTCACCCTGACTTGCCTTGAGAAGGGGAATGGCAAAGCCTTTTTCATTATTGCAGCTTCACAAACATATGATCGGAAGCACGGTGGCTCACAGTGGTTAGCACTGCTTCCTCACAGCTCCAGGGACCCGGGTTCGATTCGCCACATGGTGTCTGCACATTCTCCCCATGTCTGCGTGGGTTTCCTCCGGGTACTCCGCTTTTCTCCCACAGTCCAGGGATGTGCGGGTTAGGTGGATTCGCCATACTAAATTGCCCTTTAGTATAGGTTATTGGGAAATGTGGAGGGTTACAGGGATAAGGTGGGGGTGTGGGCCAGGGTAAGATGCTCGTTCAGGGAGTTGGTGCAGGCTTAATGTGCCAAATGGCCTCTTTCCGAGTCTATGGTTCTCTGAACACCGGAATTAGGAGCAAGGGCTGGCCATTCAGCCCGTCGAACCAGCTCCACTATCCAAAACGATCCTGGCTAATCTGTAATTTCAATCCACAGTCCTGCCCTCCCCTGATAACCTGTCAAACCCAGCCCTTGCTAACCAAGGGTCTATCTAGCTCAGCCTCAATAATATCCAAAGGCTCTGCTTCCACTCTCTTTTAAAGAAGAAAGTTCCAGGGACTCTCAACCCTCTGAGAGGTTACGTTTCTCCCCATTCTCTGTCTTAAATGAGTGACCCCTCATGGACTCCTAGCTTGCACAAGTAAATGGCTCACTCGGCCTTTGGGAAATGCAGAATTCTGAAGAAGAGTCATATGGACTCGAAAGATTGACCCTCCAAAGATGCTGCCACAGCTGCTGAGAGTTTCCGGCAGCTTCCGTTTTAATTTCAGATTTCCAGCATCTGCAGCATTTTGCTTTTATTATGAGAAAGGTGTAATTTTTTTATTGAAGTCCAAAGATGTGCGGGTTAGGTGGATCGGCCAAATTTCCTCTTAGTGTCTGGAGGATTAGCTAGGGTAAATGCTTTGGATTGTGGGGGAGGGCCTGGATAGGATTGTGGTCGTTGCAGACTCAATGGGCTGAATGGCCTCCTTCTGCACTGTGGGGATTCTATGAATGGTGAGAGACTGGGACAACCTTTTATCTGTCCTTTTCTTCGATCAGGGGGCTGAGAATTCTGATTGACACAAACCCACACTAAATCTGACAGCTTTACTGAGGGGTTGGAATGAAACATTTTTAATGAAATCGTACAGTTAGCCCTCAATGGTCAATCTGAGACGACAGTTGATTCCTCAGGAGTGGTCCTTGAAATTTTTCTGTCTGCTTCACTGAACACTTTGTTTCAACGTGTTTCTGTAAAATCAATCTTAAGCCAGTTGTCGAGTATGAAAGTGGTTGCTGATACTTATCTTGATAATGCATTTATTTACAGAATGTAGCATGACATAAACCTGCTTCCAGTGTCCCAGCAGTCCCACTTTACAAATGCTCTAAGCATGGAATTAAACAATGTCTTTTCCCTGCGTATCCTAACAATATAATTCGCAAATTGTTAACTGCATCTTCTCTCTGCAGCTCCCCCCGCTGTGAGGGAATTTTTCAGGGGTTTATATAAAGAGTACAGCTTTTGATAAAGTACTAATGTATGAATTAGGAGCAAGAGTAGGTCACTCCTACCCTCGGGCCCGCTCCAGCATTAATAAAACTGTGGCTGTTCTGATTGTAACCTTAACTCCACATTTCCTCTTAGTTCTGATAACCTTTCACCCCCCCCTTTGCTTATTAAGAATATTCAAAGATTCTACTTCTGCTGCCTTTTGAGGGAGAGAGTTTTCAATGACTCACCACCCTCTGAGAGAGAACATTTCTTCTCATCTCTGTTTTAAATGGGCGATCTTTATTTTTAAACTGAGTTCTAGATTCTCCCACAAGAAGAAACACCCAAAACATTCACTTCATGACCATGTTGGACAGCACGGTGGCACAGTGGTTAGCACTGCTGCCTCACAGTGCTAGGGACCCGGGTTCAATTCTCGGCTTGGGTCACTGTCTGTGTGGAGTTTGCACATTCTCCCTGTGTCTATGTGAGTTTCCTCTGGGTGCTCTAGTTTCCTCCCACAATCTGAAAGGCCTGCGGGTTAGGTGCATGGCTAAATTCTCCCTCAGTGTACCCGAACAGGCACCAGAGTGTGGCGACTAGTGGATCTTCACAGTAATTTCATTGTGGTGTTAATGGAAGCCTTACGTGTGACACTATTTAAGAAACTTAAACTTGCTCCAATTTCCATGGCAGGCGAGGTGTGCCATTTCGGTGAATATCTTTTGGTGGCTTCTTTATTTGCGACTTATTTTCCAATCAATCTTTATGTTTTCAGCAAATTTGGCAACTATCCCTTCACCCAGGTTATTTATATGACAGCCGAAGTCCCAGCACTGATCCCTGTGACATACCACTCATCAACACCCCTACTTTCTCAGAAGACTAAGGAAATTTGGCATGTCTGCTATGACTCTCACCAACTTTTACAGATGCACCATAGAAAGCATTCTTTCTGCTTGTATCACAGCCCCTGCTCTGCTCAAGACCGCAAGAAATTACAAAGGGTCATGAATGTAGCCCAATCCATCACCCAAACCAGCCTCCCATTCATTGACTCTACACTTCCTGCTGCCTGGGCAAAGCAGCCAGCATAATTAAGGACCCCACACTACCCAGACATTCTTTCTTCCACCTTCTTCCGTTGGGAAAAAGATACAAAAATCTGAGGTTATGTACCAACCAACTCGAGAACAGCTTCTTCCCTGCCGCTGTCAGACTTTGGAATGACCTACCTCACATTAAGTCGGTCTTTCTCTACATCCTAGCTATGAATGTAATGCTACATTCTGTACTTTCCTTTCCTTCTCTGTGAAAGGTATGCTGTGTTGGTATAGCGTGCAAGGAACAATACTTTTCACTGTATACTAATACATGTGGTGGCACGGTGGCACAGTCATTAGCACTGCTACCTCACAGAACCAGGGATCTGGGTTTGATTCCTGGCTTGGATAATTGTCTGTGCGGAGCTTGCACATTCTCCCTGTGTCTGCATGGGTTTCCTCCCACGGTCCAAAAGACATGCTGGTTAGGTGCATCAGCCATGCTAAATTCTCCCTCAGTGTATCTGAACAGGCGCTGGAGTGTGGCAACTAGGGGATTTTCACAGTAACTTCATTGCAGTGTGAATGTAAGCCTACTTATGACTAATAAATAAAATTTATGTAACAATAGTAAAGCAAATCAAATCACATTGTGCCAGCCAGAAAAGACCCATTTATGCCAACTCTCTGTAGCCTGTCAGCGAGCCAACCTTCTATCCATGTGCCCTACAACATGAGATTTTACTTTCCGCAATAACCTTTGACGTGGCACTTTATCAAGTTCCTTCTGGAAATCTAAATACACTACTTCCACTGGTTCCCCTTTATTCACACCTCATGTTATTCCCTGAAAGAACTGCAGTAAGTCCCTTTCACAAAAGTATGTTGACTCTGCCCGATGGCCTTGAATATTTTCCAAGTGTCCGATTATAACATATTAAATCATAGTTTCTAATATTTTCCTGAGACAGATGTCGGGCTAACTGGCCGTGAGTTTCCTGCTTTCTGTCTCCCTCCCTTTTTCAATAAGGGAGTTACGTTTGCCGTGTCACAGGGATCAGTGTCGATTCTTCACTCCTGAGAGAACTTGTCAGACTGGACGCTGAAAGGAATTTTTTCCATTGTGGGAGAGACTAGCACCAGGGTGACACAGTTTAAAACTGTGTTTAAAACACAGTTTTTGCTGGGGTTCAGATGAATGAGAGGGGGAATCTCATAGTTATTTGTAAAATTCTAACGTGACTTGACAGGGTAGATGCAGGGAGGATATTCCTGATGGTGGAAGAGTCCAAAGCCAGGGGTGACAATCTGAGGATTCGGGATAGACCATTTAGGATGGAGATGAGGGGACATTTCTTCATCCAAAGAGTGGTGAGTCTGTGGAATTCATTACCACAGGAAGTAGTTGATGCCAAAACATTGAATATATTCAAGAGGCGGCTGGATATAGCACTTGGGGCGAATGTGATCAAAGGTGATGGGGAGAAAGCAGGATTAGGCTATTGAGTTGGACAATCAGCCATAATCGTGATGAGTGGTGAGGCAGACTCAAAGGGCCAAATGGCCTCCTCCTGCTCCTATCTTCTATGTTTCTATGTAAAAATAAGAGGCGGAATGTTCCAACTGGTCATGCCAGCGATATATTCCCATCCTGCTTCAGTGAACGGGAGATTTAGATGTTGCCAAAATCTCTGTCTCCGCTGCAACAGGAATGTGGTGTGACAGGCAGTAAGATCGCGCCCAAGGGGTCTTCCATTTGAGATGGCGATGAAGGAAATTTTTTCTCTGAAGGGTTGTGAATTTTTGGAACTCTCTCCCCCAGGTTGTGGTGGAGACTGGGTCAGTACGCAAGAAACAATACTTTTTATTGTATACCAATACATGTGACAATAATAAATCAAATCAAATCAAGTTAGTAATGTTTTAAAGCTGAGGGAGATAGCTATTTGCCTAAAAATTTGCCTCAAAGAGCAAAAAACAAAGAAAATTACAGCACAGGAACAGGCCCTTCGGCCCTCCAAGCCTGCACCGACCATGCTGCCTTCCGAACTAAAACCCCCTACCCTTCCAGAGACTATATCTCTCTATTCCCATCCTATTCATGTATTTGTTAAGCTGCCCCGTAAAAGTCACTATCGCATCTGCTTCCACTACCTCCCCAGGCAGCGAGTTCCCGGCACCCACCACCCTCTGTGTAAAAGACTTGCCTCATACATCTCCTTCAAACCTTGCCCCTTATACCTTAAACTTATGCCCCCGGTACTTGAATCTTCCACCCTGGGAGAAAACTTCTGACTATCCACTCTGTCCATGCCCCTCATAATCTTGTAGACTTCTATCAGGTCGCCCCTCAACCTCTGTCATTCTAGTGACAACAAACCAAGTTTCTCCAACATAATGATTCAATGGCTGGCCATGCTATTGAGCTCCGAAAGAAAATAATTTGGCAAAGTTCCTGATCGAGACTGTAATCCAGAGGTTGAACTCCTCAGTACATTTATGCGTGGATATTGTGTGAGAGCAGGACTCACCCAGCTTGACTAAGTGTATTTTTATTCGTGTCAGATTGCGACATGTTTTTTGTACCACTGCTGACTGTGTTCTCACGGTTACTTAAGGCTCCTTTGGGTGGTTTGCATGGGGTATAACAGCACGCATTTTGCTCTCGCAGGTTAAGGTCAAACTTAGCTGCATTTTGTTATGTTTCAAAGAAAGGTTGGCTGAATATAATAACGTTGCTTGAATATTGAGTTGGTGGCAGCAACCTGCTGACTACTAGACTGCCAGTTTCCAGATGCAATTTTACAACTCATCCGCTTTATCCTGGACCACAATGTCTTCACCTTCAACAACCAGTTTTTCATTCAGACACACGGAACAGCCATGGGGACCAAATTTGCACCTCAATATGCCAACATCTTCATGCACAGGTTCGAACAAGACTTCTTCACTGCACAGAATCTTCAACCGATGCTATACACTAGATACATCGATGACATTTTCTTCCTTTGGCCTCATGGTGAACAATCACTGAAACAACTATATGATGATATCAACAAATTCCACCCCACCATCAGACTCACCATGGACTATTCCCCAGAATCAGTTGCATTCTTGGACACACGCATCTCCATTAAGGACGGTCACCTCAGCACCTCACTGTACCGCAAGCCCACAGACAATCTCACAATGCTCCACTTCTCCAGTTTCCACCCTAAACATGTTAAAGAAGCCATTCCCTATGGACAAGCCCTCCGTATACACAGGATTTGCTCAGATGAGGAGGATCGTGACAGACACCTCCAGACCCTGAAAGATGCCCTCATAAGAACAGGATATGGTGCTCAACTCATAGATCGGCAGTTCCGATGCACCACAGCGAAAAACCGCACCGATCTCCTCAGAAGGCAAACACAGGACACAGTGGACAGAGTACCCTTCGTCGTCCAGTACTTCCCCGGAGCGGAGAAGCTACGACATCTTCTCTGGAGTCTTCAACATATCATTGATGAAGACGAACATCTCGCCAGGGCCATCCCCACACCCCCACTTCTTGCTTTCAGACAACCACACAACCTCAAACAGACCATTGTTCGCAGCAAACTACCCAGCCTTCAGGAGAACAGTGACCACAATACCACACAACCTTGCCACAGCAACCTCTGCAAGACATGCCGGATCATCGACATGGATACCATCATCACACGTGAGAATACCATCCACCAGGTACATGGTAAATACTCTTGCAACTCGGCCAACATTGTCTACCTGATACGTTGCAAGAAAGGATGTCCCGAAGCATGGTACATTGGGGAGACCACGCAGACGCTACGACAACGGATGAATGAACATCGCTCGACAGTCACCAGGCAAGACTGTTCCCTTCCTGTTGGCGAACACTTCAGTGGTCACGGGCATTCAGCCTCTGACCTTCGGGTAAGCATTCTCCAAGGCGGCCTTCACGACACACGACAGCGCAGAGTCGCTGAGCAGAGACTGATAGCCAAGTTCCGCACACATGAGGACGGTCTCAACAGGGATCTTGGGTTCATGTCGCACTATCTGTAACCCCCATGACTTGCCTGGGTTTGCAAAACCTCACTTACTGTACTGTCTGGAGACAATACACATCTCTTTAAACTGTGATCAGTGCTCCTTCCACTCACATTATCAGCCACTTCAGGTCTTGAACAGCAGGTTAGGTGTAAGGATTCGCATTTTAATCAGTAATCTCTAAACTGTCTGTGCGTTATATGCTCTGTCTGAGGCCAGAACTCTCCATTCACCTGACGAAGGGGGTAACCCCGAAAGCTAGTGAGTATATTATCAAATAAATAGGTTGGACTAAAACCTGGTGTTGTCAGACTTTTTACTGTGACTACTAGATTAACAGAAGCAATTCAATTAATGTACCCATATCTTGCATAAATGCTCAAAGCTTTGTTTGAATGTTTCTGAGTGATAGACTGTGTTACAAGTCCTTTTCTCTGCTATGTCTTCAAAGGTAATAGTGAGTCTGCATAGAGGGAGGGAGGGAGGGAGACCATGTATAATGGGACATTATATTTCAAAGGTGACAATGTTCCTTCTTCAGAGTTCAGACAGATACCACCCAAAGTACAAAGAGACAAGTACAAATGCAAAGATTTCAATATCACTTTCTTTTTCTCTTCTGAATGCACGCAGACATGACGATTACTTGCTAGAGCTGTGCTTTCCATTTCCGAAATTGCACAGGGCATGTTCTTTCACATTATAGTTTCAGAATAAAGGGGTGCCGATTTAAGACTGAGATGTGGAAGGGTTTCTTACAATCATTCAATCCCTACAGTGCAGAAGAGGCCATCCGACCCATTGAGTCTGCACCGACAGAGGGTGGAATTTTACAGGCACATCCGCCCAAGGTTCATACAATCCCGCCCGAGGCCAATGCTAGTAAAATTCCAGCCAAAGTGTCTTACCCAGGCCCTCTCTCCTCCCCTATCCTCATAACTGCATACATGGCCAATCTATCTCACCCACACATCTTAGGACACTATTAGCAATTTAGCATGACCAATCAACCGAACCTGCACGTCTTTGGATTGTGGGAGAAAACCGGAGCACCCGGAGGAAACCGACACAGATACGGGGAGAATGTGCAAGCTCCACACAGACAGTCACCCGGGGCTGGAGTTGAACCTGGGTCCCAGGCGCTGTAAGGCAGCAGTGCTAACCACTGTGCCACCGTGCCGCCCTCCTCTCTTGGAGGGTTTTGAATCTTTGGAACTCCTTTCCTCAGAGAGCTGTTGACAGAGTTCTTGGGTGGAATTTTACCATCCTGCCCCCTGTAGGAATCGGAGTGGGCAAGGGGAGGGCAATGCAAAGATCTGTTGACGTTGGGCGGGACTTTACAGTTTCAAGGCAAGCAAAGCCGTAAAATCTGGTCCCTTGTGAATATTTAAGGCTGAGATAGATTTTGGTCAATAAGGGGGTCGAGGGTTACAGAGGAAAGGCGGGAAGATGGATGTGGGGAATGTCGGATCAGCCACGATCCTATTGAATGGCAGCGCAGGCTTGAGGGGCTGAATGGCCTACTCCTGTTCCTATTTCTAATGGCCTTATGGTTTTATGCTAAGGGATATTAATTCTGGAGAAAGGAACATTGATACAGTGCCAGCATCAGACACTCACACAGGAGAGACAGCCTAAATTGAGTTGCAGAAATCTCAGCACAGTAGGATGCCGATTGTGGTCAATGGTGTCAGTTCGAGGACTCGATGTGTGTTCTAAGGGTTGAAAATTCTGGCTGTTTTGTCCTCAGCAAAGCAATGGTCTGGTTTAAATCAGATTCCAGTCACGATCTCTATTGCATTGGTCCCCCAGTGAGAGAGCTTGCGATTGATTAAAATGGGCACCCTAACATTGGTTGGAGGGATTCCCAAAAGTTTCATCACATGATCACCCATCTATATCCAGTCAAAAAAGCCTTTATTCCTCACACCCCACCAAGTCTCTAAAATATTTGTTGATAGCCAGCTCAAATAGTGAAGATTCAAGATGCCACTGGACTGTGGTGACTTCTTGTGAGCTGTCCCCAGCATACCCTCTTGTTTTATCTTTTACTCTCGTTTTATGCTTCTGCACTCTCTTTTTCCCTTCTCCTCTATGTACTCTATGAATGGTATGTTTTGTCTGTATTGCGCAAGAAACAATACTTTTCTTTGTATCCCACGTGGCAATGATAAATCAAATCAAAATGTTCCAAGAAAATAAAAAGAACATGCGGTTTTGTTTTGAATGTTCCTCTGGTTTCTCTTCCAGAGTTGCTCATAACAAGGTTTGCAGGTTAATCTTTCATTCCTGCTGGCCTTTCCCAGAGGAATGGGAACGTTCAGGGAGGCCATTATAAATTCACTGGATTGGCAGAAGTTGCCCAGCATTAACATCCCGCACCCTTTATCATATAACTCTCCGTTATATCCCTTCCCTTCCTCCATAATAGAATCATAGAATCCCTATGAGCGCAGAAGTAGGCCATTTGACCCATTGAGACTGTACTGACCGCAATCCTACCCAGGCCCTATCCCTGTAACCCCACCTATTCACCCGACTAATTCCCCTGACACTAAGGGGCAATTTAGCACGGCCAATCCACCTAACTAATTTTTGGACTGTGGGAGGAAACTTGGAGTTTGCACGTTCTCCCCGTGTCTGTGTGGGTTTCCTCTGGGAGCTCCGATTTCCTCCCACACTCCAAAGATGTGCAGGTTAGGTTGATTGTCACTGTGTCACTGTGCCACCCCTCAGCCCCCAGAATTCTGACTTCATTGCATCACTAGGTTCCCACAGGCCCTTCTCTGAAATTTTGGGAACAGAAACTATTATATATTTGGCCAGCAAAATTTATAACCATTGTATGGGCTGTTAAACATGGATCCTTTATTAATGCTTCCCAAGCAGACTCCCTCTGCTGGTATATGTGCAAGTGGTAGCCTTGAGAAGAAAAAATGCACGATGCAATTTTCAGTATACGCCACACCTACTCCTTCATACCAGGATCATATCAAGAAATACAAATGATAAACAAAATGATAAATTATGTTGCTATCACTAAATTTTTATGGAAGAAGCAGCAGAATTGTCACTGCATTTTTGGAAACAAAGCATTTAGCAGATTTTGGTCTATTCAGCTTCAGTTTCTCTCTCCTTACTTGAGAAAGGATACACTGGCACTGGACGGGGTGCAGAGGAGATTCACTGGGTTGATTCCAGAGTTGAGAGGGTTGGCTTATGAGGAGAGACTGAGCAGACTGGGACTAATACTCACTGGAATTCAGAAGAATGAGGGGAGATCTTATAGAAACATATATGATATTGAAGGGAATAAATAAGATAGAAGCAGGGAGGTTGTTTCCACTGGCAGATGAAACCAGAACTAGGGGCATAGCCTCAAAATAAGGGGGAGCAGATTTAGGACTGAGCTGAGAAGGAACTTCTTCACACAATTTGTGGAATTTGTGAATTTGTGAATTCCCTGCCTAGTGAAGTAGTTGAGGCTACCTCATTGAATGTTTTTAAGGCAAGGATAGATAAATTTGTGAACTGTAAAGCAATTAAGGATTATGGATGGGTAAGTGAAGCTGAGTCCACGAAAAGATCAGCCATGGTCTTATTGAATGGCGGAGCAGGCTCGAGGGGCCAGATGGACTACTCCTGCTCCTAGTTCTTGTGTTCTTACGTAAAATGGTACAATGCAGGTGAAAGAGGTGCACAAACATCCAAATTCAATATCCTTAACGTCCTGTGTGGGGTGAATTTAGCCCATGTTATGCCCAGTTTATCTGGGCTACGTCAATATTTGGGGGATGAATTGCAGATGGAAATATCTGATGGCCAATCCCCAACCACCCAGTCTGGAATTGCGCTGGCTGCCAAATTGAAAGCTGGAGGGCTTCCAATTTTCCGGGAATGCTGCGTGAATCCCTGTTCCTATTCTCAATCCGAGCACGTGGTCTGTGTTTCTGAATTAACTGGGCCTGAAACCGCAATCTGTAAAAGGGATTCTCGACACTGCCAATGGAAGGGTGAGTATTTTTTTTCTACCTTATTGTGGACGAGGAAGATTGCTTTCCTGGCTCCATACAGCCATTTCAATTAAAGTGGCAGGGATATTATATCAATAAAAAGCTACAAAAATAGCTTTCTCATTTTCCGAAAGCTTGCTGAATGATGTTAGCCTTTTAAACCCAGTGACTGAAGCTTTATCCGGGTCTGTGATACATTTCCTTTGTGATATGGCGTTACTCTTTATTCAATCGGGGATGTGAGCATTGCTGGCGAGACCAGCATTTACTGCCCATCTCCAACTGCCCCTTGAGAAGGTGGCACTGAGCTGCCTTCTTAACCGCTGCAGTCCATGAGGTTTTGGTGCACCCGCAGTGCTGTTAGGGACGGAGCTCCGGGATTTTGATCCAGTGACAGTGAATTAACGGTGATACATTTCCAAGTCAGGATGGTGAGTGGCTTGGAGAGGCACTTCCAGGTGATGGCATTCTCATTTAAAGGCAGGCATTACCCCCACACCATCCCCCAGATAATAACTGAATAAACTCAGCTTCCTTCTTTCGTGTTAATAACTGCTCCCCTCGCACTCAGGACAAAATTCACCTGGCCACTTTGTCTCATCTTGAACAAAAAGTCTTATTGTCAGACCAGCACCATCTACCTTTTGCGATATCATCATAGCTGACCCTCACACTTAGTTTCCCTCTGCTTCCTCCCCCCACCCCCGCCTCCAATATAGGTCATAGAAACTCCAAAATAATTTTTGGAGTCCGCTGGAACCATAAGTTTGGTATCTTCAATTTGGCTAGGTTGAGCATATTTAAGAATATAGTTAACATGTATAGAAAGAAAATCAGCAATACCTTTTATCAATTGCGAACAAAAAAACAGAAAGAAAACTACCATAATAACGTATTAACCTTTGATTGGATATCAAAGTTGTTCCAACAAACCAAAACCTTTCACAGACAAAATCCTTTTCACAGGTTTTACACTGCCTAGATTAAAATCTCACTTGAATGGATTTGAGTCATTTCAAAGCCTGCACTTTCCTCATGGAGGGTAAAACATTGCCTTGGGATAACCAGCAGAATTTCCAAATAGAACAGGGAGACAGGCATAGAGAGAGAGAGAGAGAGAGAGACTTCAGCTTCTTCCTTGTTTGATGCCCCTTCTAAAACTAAAAACTAAACTGCAACCTCAGAACTCTCAAAACTGAAGTCACTGGAAAGAAAACAAACTGTCCAAAAGCACATGACCTTTTTTCCTAACAATGCAGGATCACAAAACAAATATCAGAATAAACACAAACAATGCCATTTAAACTACTTACAAGGACCCATTGTAGTCTAGCCACCAACAATGACATCACTGAATCTGTGAGCTAAGAAACTACAGAAACTGTGAGAGCTGCAGTAATCGTGCTTAAAAGAAACTTTCTTAAAGGGAGAATAATGCCACAAGAATCACAATATCACTTGAAACACAGTGCTTCTCTGTAAGATGTGTTGTATTTACATGTACCTATGCGTGTACATGTGTATGTGCTGATGAGTGCCTGCATGTTTTGTATATGTGCGTTTGTGTGGAGCATGAGTGTGCATGTGAATTTTAAAACAATTCAATAGAAACTTATAAAATTCTAACAGGGTTAGACAAGGGAGATTCAGGAAGAATGTTCCCAAAGGTGGGGGAGTCCAGAACTAGGGGTCATAGTTTGAGGATAAGAGGTAAACCACTTAGGACTGAGGTGAGGGGAAATGTTTTACCCAGAGGATGGGATTTTCTGGCTGCGCTCACCCCCAAAGCCGGAAAATCCCGCCCGAGGTTAATGGACCTTCCCATGGTCCGTGTCCCTCCTGCTACAATTCCCAAGGCAAGCGGGACTGGAAAATTCCATTCGGAGAGTGGTGAATGTGTGGAATTCACTACCACAAAAAGCAATTGATACCAAAATGTTGTCCGAAGGAGAAATTATATATAGCTCTTGGGGCTAAAGGGCTCAGGGATATGGGGGCAAGGGGGGTTCCGGATATTGAATCTGATGACCAGCTATGATCAAAATGCATGGCTAAGCAGACTCGAAGGGCTGAATGGCCTCCTCCTGCTTCTAGCTTCTATGTTTCTATGTGTATTTGCAGTTCTGAATAAATGTTAATGCAAGTCTGAGTTTTGTGTGTGTGGGTGTGTGTGTGTGTGGGTGCGTGTGTGCATGTGCGTATGTGTGTGCGTGTGTGTGTATGTGTGTGTGTGCGTGTACATGTTTGTGTATGTTTATATATGTGTACACATGCTGATTGGGATTTGCCTGTCCATACATGAATGTGCATGCTTACATGTGCTTCTTTGAGCTTGCATGGACCATTCCCTTCTCGCCGTACCTTTCTACTGGGGTGTTACTGCCTCTGCAGCAACTCAGCATGATGATAAATGAAGCACAGAGTAAGGTGCTGCAGAAATTCAAGTCCTGCAGCTGAAAACCCTGGCTGCAGTAATAGATTTCACTGCTTCCTGACATCGAGGAACATTTGACACGCTGCTGGCCCTACCCCACGGCCTGACACAATAGGAGAATAAAAACACTGGGCTGAAGAACACTGCACATCTGGGTTACTGTTTCCAGCACTCATACAATATTCAGCACTTGACACAAAACCACCAACATAACTTTAAACAAAAGTTTAGTAAGTAAGTTTGGAGATAGAAAAACAAAACCCTTCACACACACACACACACACACGCAGTCACAGACATACACACTCACACTCTCACAGACACACACACTCACACTCACGCACACACAGCAGCACACCCACACACACACTCACGCGCACACACACACTTACACACACACAGTCACACACACATACACACACACATACACTCACACACACATGGACATACATGCACACACACACACACACACTTACACACACACGCACAGTCACACAGACATACACACACATACACTCACACACACATAGGCATACATACGCATGCACACACACACATACATACACACAGACACACACATGCACAGACACACACGTAGACACATACACACATACATGCACGCATACACACACACAGATAGATGCACACATACACACATTCCTGCCACTTCACATCTCAGCACTACCCACTCCCTGATAGTGGTTTACCCACTGTACATCCGCCACATTTCAATTCAGACAAAGAGGCAGATAGGCCACTGGGGTCACAGTGTTGGCAGAGGGAACATCCCACACATTCTGACTGGTATCTGTCTGGAAAATTCCTGGAGGCAAACTTAGCTCTTGCCTCCTAACTGAAAACTAGATTCTCATCTGGGCCAAATACAAACTAGTCTGAGGAAATCAAACTGGCGAGATTCCTCTCTCAGCAGTCTCAGTGATCAGAACTGATTCTTATCCAATTGTGACAAGTTTGAACAGAGAAGGAGAGCACCCAGACGATGCTGCGATTGGTCGGGAGACCTTCCCGAATCCCAATTTCCCAGCTTCTTCCCAATATCCTGTGATATTTCACAGCTTCAAAGTGCTGATCTAATTTAAATATTGATTCAGCTTCAGTCTGCACAGGTAGTCGTGCACAAAGGACATTTACAGGGAGGCATTTCCTCCAGTTTCTCCCATTCTATTTATTGTACAGAACCTAAGCTTATTTCCTCTATTGCAGAAGATCGAGGGACATGGAGTTGGGGGTAGGGTGTTAGCGTGGATAGAGGATTGGTTGTCAAATAGGAGGCAGAGAGTGGGGGTTAACGGGTGCTATTCGGATTGGCGGATGGTGACTAGTGGAGTGCCCCAGGGGTCGGTGCTGGGGCCTCAGCTTTTTACCATTTATATAGATGATCTGGAGGAGGGAACCGAGTGTAGGGTGTCAAAATTTGCTGATGACACCAAGATTGGGGGAACGGCAAATTGTGCGGAGGGTGTGGAGAGTCTGCAGAAGGATCTAGATAGGCTGGGCGAATGGGCCAGGAAATGGCAAATGGAATTTAATGTTGGCAAGTGTGAGGTGGTCCACTTTGGTAGGAATAATGGTAGGAAGGACTATTACTTACGTGGCGAAAAACTGCAGCAGGCGACGGTGCAGAGGGACCTCGGGGTCCTTGTGCATGAGTCACAAAAACCCAGCTTGCAGGTGCAGCAGGTGGTCAAGAAGGCGAATGGGATGCTGGCCTTCATAGCGAGGGGGATTGAATATAAAAGTAGGGAGGTCTTGCTGCAGCTGTATAGGGCATTGGTGAGGCCGCAGCTGGAGTACTGTGTGCAGTTTTGGGCGCCGCACCTGCGCAAAGATATTTTGGCCTTGGAGGGAGTGCAGAGGAGGTTTACTAGGCTGATACCGGAGTTGAGGGGGTTGAGCTATGAGGAGAGGCTGAATAAACTAGGCTTGTACTCGTTGGAGTTTAGAAGAATGAGGGGAGATCTCATTGAGACGTATAAGATGATGAATGGGATGGATAGGATAGAGGTGGAGAGACTCTTCCCGCTCAAAAAAGACAGTAGGACTAGGGGGCACAGCCTCAAGATAAAGGGGGGGCGGTTTAGAACGGAGTTGAGGAGGAACTTCTTCACTCAAAGGGTGGTGAATCTCTGGAATTCTCTGCCCGTTGAAGTGGTGGAGGCTGCCTCGCTAAATATTTTTAAGACGCGGGTTGATGGGTTTTTGATAAGCGAGGGGATTAAGGGTTATGGGGAAAGGGCGAGAAGGTGGAACTGATCCACTTCAGATCAGCCATGATCTTATTGAATGGCGGGGCAGGCTCAAAGGGCTAGATGGCCTACTCCTGCTCCTATTTCTTATGTTCTTATGTTCTTATTATGTTCATTCTCCTTCAACATTTCTGTTAAATCCCCCCTTCACCCTTCCTACTCCAGTGAGCACATATCTAGATCTTCAAGTTTCTTTGTGATAACTATGGCTGGGATTCTCCAATGTTGCGCACTCTGCCAGCGCTGCCAACGAGAGCAGGGAATTTTTCACTCAGCCAAAACTCCTGTCCAAAGATGAGTGGGTTACGTGGATTGGCCGTGCTAAGTTGCCCTTTAGAGTCAGGGGGACTAGATAGGGTGAATGCATGGGGTTATGGGGATAGGATCTGGGTGAGATTGTGGTCAGTACAGACTCGATGGGCTGAATGGCCTCCTTCTGCACTGTAGGGATTCTATGATTCTATGAACTCCATCCACAGCAGTGGCAGTGGAGAATCCCGGGACAGAACTGGTAAAATCACACCCGAGGTCAACAGACCTTTGGGTGGTTCTGTCCCGCCCGCTACGATTCCCATGGCAGGCGGGGAGGGAAAATTCCATCCTCTGTCTATATTGTCTGATTGCTCAGCTGATCTGAGTAAAACTAGACAGTCTTTCTTTTCCCTGTCTCTCTGGGGGATCCAAAACCGCACACACAGTTGTAAGAATTCATCTCCTGTCTGCTTCCTGTGTTTCATGCAGGAGCCTTTCCTGGATTTGTTCTGAAAGCATTCCTGTTTTTAAGGACATCGACCTTCACTCTGCAAAGTTTTGAGTTTGATTTTCCACTCCGTTCTTTTCCTGACCCTATGGACATTTTCCCTGGAATGGGTGCAGGAAAAAGCCAGTGAACTGGGTGTGAGTGCCAGAAGACTGGCCACTGGGGAAAGTTTCCGAAGTCTTGCGGATTCTTCCATGCTAAAAGGAGATAAATGTTATTCTCAAACTATGAACAGAATGGCAAAGGTTATAGAATCATAGAATCCTACAGTGCAGAAAGAAGCCATTCAGCCCATCAAGTCTATACCAACCACAATCCTACCCAGGCCCTATCCCCATAACCCCACACATTTACCCTAGCCAGTCCCCCTGATACCAAGGGGCAACTTAGTAAACCCAATCCACCCAATCGATGGATTGTGGGAGGAAACAGGAGCACCCGGGGGAAACCCATGCAGACATGGGGAGAACATGCAGACTCCACACAGACAATGACCCAAGATGGGAATTGAATCCGGGTCCCTAGCGCTGTGAGGCAGCAGTGGTAAACACTATGCCATTGTGCCACCCTAATCTAGAAGACTAAGTCCATCTCACCTACGGCATCAGGATAAAGGGCTTCAGGAGTTACTAAGTGGACTCATTGAAACATAGAACAGTACAGCACAGTACAGGCCCTTCAGCTCTCGGTGTTGTGCTGAGCTATGTCCGAACCCAAGATCAAGCTATCCCACTCCCTATCATTCTGGTGTGCTCCATGTGCCTATCCAATAACCACTTGAAAGTTCCTAAAGTGTCCGACTCCACTATCACAGCAGGCAGTGCACTCTACACCCCAACCACTCTCTGCCCCCTAGTAAGAACATAACAACATAAGCTACGTGGGCGGATGTAGCTAGTAACAGCTACATCCACCCGAGGAAATGGTTTCTGACTCAGGTCGGGAAAAATCTTATACAGAGTGGAGTCAATTTTACCCTTTCTGCTGGGATTTCCAAACCTTCAGGGCAGAGGAGAGAATGGAGAACCTAGTGGAAAAATCACACCCCTCTGGTAAACTGTGCATTATCTTCACCATATGATGTATTTTTGTGAACCCTGCCAAGCAATGCTCAAAGCCAAGAGAGTAAAGATGAATGACTGCGGCGCGGTGACATAGCGGTTAGCACTGCTGCCTCACAGCGTCAGGGACCTGGGTTCGATTCCTGGCTTGGGTCACTGTCTGAGCGGAGTTGGCACATTCTCCCCGTATCTGTGTGGGTTTCCTCCGGGTGCTCCGGTTTCCTCCTGCAGTCCAAAGATGTGTAGGTTAGGTGCATTGGCCAAGCTAAATAGCTCCTATGCCAGGGGGGTTAGCAGGGTAAATGAGGATTACGGGAATAGGGCCTGGGTGGGACAGTGGTCAGTACAGATTCAATGGGCTGAATGACCTTCTTCTGCAGGGATTCAATGACTACTCTAGATGGGTGACTGGAATTTTCAGAAAAGGATGTAAAAGAGATGGACATGTTTCACTGTTGTGAACATGGGGGCCCTGGTAGTTTCCATGAACGGGAAAAGTGAGGTGGACCAAATATTCTCCATCATGTTTGTGATATCTACCCAATTCCTGAATGTGTGTGTGTGTCCTTTGACAGCCCCCGCATTCTTTCTCACGGCCTACCTTGCCTTTCTAATGCTGAGCTCTGAGTACATATTGATATTTGTCCCTCGGTGCTCATATCCAGATCAATGTTGTATCTGAAAAAGAATTAAAGAGTCTCTCGCAGTGGGGCAGGGAGCCAAGGGGCGGGCCAGCCTGCTTTACAGGAAAATAAATTCTGCGGCGAACTTGCACTCCAAGTTGTGGGCGTCACGATTTGGATCCAATCCAGCCCAGAAATGTATGTTCGTGAGGGAGCGTTGCCCACGGTTACATATCCAGTCTCTGGCTGTGGCCCTTCAATACTTCCTAATTGCAATCACCACAGTGCACAGATCATCATGGAAACACAGCGAGCATGCAAAACAGTATGAGGATTTATCTGTCAATAACAAACAAGATGCAAGGTAGACTAATGCATATCGCTTAACATTCATTGTACAATGCATGAAATGAAATAAGCAAGTACAGATTTGATTGTATGATCTAATAACTGGCTAAAGGAATGACGATATCAAACAATTATGTATCACTTCAGGGAAATTAAGGTACATCTTCCATTAATAACTCGAGAGCACGATCATCGCAGAATAAATTCAAGTAAAATATAGTTATTGATGTTTTTCTCTTTTAATCCACAGGTGATTCGGTCCACCTTGTTGTCCAACAAGGGGCATACACGTGGTGGGTCGTGTGAGGGCTGCTCTTGGATGTTTCGAGAATAGCCTAGTGCTTCACGTCGTTAGTGTACGCTTAAACTGGACCAGATGCTGGGCAACATGACAGCTCAGTGACTATCACTGTTTGCTGTGCAGACACATGGATTTGGGCCGGTGTCTGTGGGAGTTTGTGCATTCTCCCCGTGCTTGCGTGGGTTTTCTCCGGGTGCTCCGGTTTCCTCCCACACCCCAAAGAAGTGCTCTTAGGCTGATTGGTGTAACAAATTGTCCCTAAGTTAGTCTCCCCTTAATCTGGTTTCCAATGTGGAGTGCCATAACCGTAGACAACGGTCATGGGTGGAGAGGGGACTCACAATGTTGAAATGGTGGCGTGGGCTCGTTGGGCCGAAGGGCCTGTTTCCCGTGCTGTATTGTTCTTTGTTCTTTGTTCTATAGTATGAAGTAAGCTGATGGGCTATGTCAAAATGCTTCACTGTTAGATTCTCCATCATTCAGTGCAGGGTTGTCTCAGTGACACAACAAAACATATTGCAGGGTACAAATATACTTAGAGAACTGTATATAGACAGATCACATCATTTTACTGGACACAACTTGTTGCAAAAGTCACAGGCAAATGGGAGCGCTGTCCATGGTTCCCTGTTTATCAATGCTGTTTCACCAATCAATCAGTTTAAAATGAATGCCTGATTTCTATCTCTTGTTCTCCAGATGGTGTATGGCTGACCTTAGGCAGGTGAACATTGGGGTGAGAGTGAAGAAGGAACGCGGGGATTTCTGAACTGCTGTATTTGGGGAGTTTCCTGTGTGACTTGTGCAATATTTTTATTCAAGGGCGGCGCTGGCTGGCCAACATTTATTGCCCATCCCTAGTTGCTCTTGTTTGAAGGGCAATTGAGTTTATTTATTTTTTATTAGTGCTTACAAGTAAGCTTACATTAACACTGCAATGAAGTTATTGTGAAAATCCCTGAGTTGCCACATTCTGGCGCCTGTTCGAGTGCACCGAGGGAGAATTTAGCCAATGCACCGATCCAGCACGTCTTTCGGACTGTGGGAGGAAACCGGAGCACCCGGAGGAAACCCACACAGACATGGGGAGAATGTGCAGACTTTGCACAGACAGTGACCCGAGCCGGGAATTGAACCCGGCTCCCTGGCACCGTGAGACAGCAATGTTAGCCATTGTGCCACCACATTGTTGTGGCTCTGGAGTCACATGTAGGCCAGGCAAGGTAAGGATGGCAGATTTCCTTCCCTAAAGAGCATTAGTAAATCAGATGGGATTTTTTCCGACAATCAGCAATGGTTTCATGGACATCAGTAGATTCTTAATTCCAGATACTTTTTATTGAATTGAAATTCTACCATCTGCTGTGGAAGGATTTGAACCCGTGTCCCCAAAATATTAACAGAATTCCTGGATTAATAGTCTCACAATAATATCACTAGGCCATTGCCTCCCCTAACATAGGCACAGTGGCTGGCGGTGTGAAACAGAAAGCAGCAGCAACAACCCACAGAAGAATAACATCAGCAGCGACACAGTTGTAGCAACAGCAGCAACAGTGACAGCAAATAGAAAAGAGACAGGAATTTTATCCCACTTTGGATTTGGGAGCAGAGTGTAAAGCAGCGAGGGAAGACAGTGTGAGTGAGACTCCTTCACCTCAGTGGGCGGCAAGATTAGAATTGGGCTTGTTCACTAACCCTGAGCCCATGAATAGTAAATACATTTAATAGAACATAGAACACTACAGCACAAACAGGCCCTCCAGTCCACAAGTTGTGCCGATCACATCTATACCTACCAATCCATAGACCTATCTATAACCCCCAATCCCATTAGATCCCATGTACTCATCCGGAAGTCTTTTAAAAGACCCCAGTGAGTTCGCCTCCACCACCACCGATGGCAGCCGATTCCATTCACTCACCATCCTCTGAGTGAAAAACTTACCCCTAACATCTCCTCTGTACCTGCTCCCCAGCACCTTAAACCTGTGTCCTCTCGTAGCGACCATTCCAGCCCTGGGAAATAGCCTCAGAGAATCCACCCTATCTATTCCTCTCAACATTTTATAAACCGCTATCAGGTCGCCCCTCAACCTTCGTCTCTCCAGGGAGAAGAGTCCTAGCTCCCTCAACCTATCTTCATAAGGCATGCCTCCCAATCCAGGCAACATCCTTGTAAATCTCCTCTGCACCCTCTCAATAGCTTCTACATCCTTCCTGTAGTGAGGTGACCAGGACTGCGCACAGTACTCCAAGTTAATACGCACCAAATATTTTGTAATGGAAATGCTTCATCATTCAGATATTAATAGAACTGTCATCAACTTCAAATAGTGAAAACAAAATGAATTACGCAGAGACAGCGCACGGCTCCCACAGTCAGGGTTGTGTGCAATCACCTCACCTCTCACTTCACATCCCCTTGCTTTGCGTTCCTGCCACTTTAGTTAGGCCCGTCAGGGAAAAAAATACTGCGTGGGTGAAAACCAGAGGAAGCTGCCAAACCTGCCCGTGGTCAACCCTCAACTAAATGCCCTGTGGGTCTCACTCAGCATCCTAATGGGCCACATGTGACCCCCGTGTTGCTGGTTGTCCCCCCACTGCTGCAATGAGGCAGGCATTAGTTGAATGGAGGTAGGAGGAAACTTGCAATGCTTGGGTAGGTCGTGTCCATAAGGGATTTGGAAAAGATGAATGAAATGAATATGTTAAGAAATGGGATTTAAATAGAAGTTATAATACAATTAAATAGGGTCACAGCAATTGGCAGCCATGTTGAACAGTTAATGCCTGGACGCAGTGAATATTGATTTTTCCCATCTTCTCTTCTCTTTTGCTGGTTACTTTTACTCAAAATCCTGCAAACTTTTACAGCTGTAATTCATAGAACCCTTACAGTGCAGAAGAAGGCCATTCAGCCCAATAGGTCTGCACCGAAAACAATCCCACCCAGGCCCAATCTCGATAACCCCACATATTGATCCTGCTAATCCCCCGACACTAAGGGGCAATTTCGCACGGCCAATGCACCTAATCTGTACATCTTCAGACTGTGGGAGGAATCCAGAGCACCTGGAGGAAACCCACTCAGACATGGGGAGAACATGCAAACCCCACATGGACTGAGGGTGGAATTGAACCCCGGTCCCTGGCTCGGTGAGGCAGCAGTGCTAACCACTGTGCCACCCAACGTGTCATGCTGGATACAGCCCTTTTATTTAAAGGTTGTCCTCTCCCTGGTGCCCATGGGAAAGGAACAAGTCCATCGACCAGTTTGAGGTCTTCTGTGATCAGCGGGCACTGTAAACACTGGAGAGCATTGTGGAGAATCACAATGACATTATTTTGATTTGATTTGATTTATTATTGTCACATGTATTAACATACAGTGAAAAGTATTGTTTCTTGGGCGCTATATGTCCTTAATTATGCTGGCTGCTTTGCCGAGGCAGTGGGGAATGTAGACAGAGTCAATGGATGGGAGGCTGGTTTGTGTGATGGATTGGGTTACCTTCATGATCTTTTGTATTTCTTTGCGGTCTTGGGCAGAGCAGGAGCTGTACCAAGCTGTGGTACAACCAAAAAGAATGCTTTCTATGGTGCATCAGTTGGCTAGTGTTGCAGCTGACATGCCAAATTTCCTTAGTCTTCTGAGTATGTAGAGGCACTGGTGGGCTTTCTTAACTTTAGTGTCGGCATGGGGGGGGACCAGGACAGGTTGTTGGTGATCTGGACATCTAAAAACTTGAAGCTCTCGACCCTTTCTACTTCATCCCCACTGATTAAGACAGGGGCATGTTCTCCTTTTCGCTTTCCTGAAGTCGATGACAACCTCCTATTGAGGGAGAGATTATTGTTGCTGCACCAGATTCTCTATCTCATATCTGTACTCTGTCTCATCATTGTTTGGGATCCGACCCACTAAGGTGTCATCAGCAAACTTGAAAATTGAATTGGAGAGGAATTTGGCCGCAGAGTCATAGATGTCTCAGAAGGGGGCTGAAAATACAGCCTTGTTGTTGAGGAGGATCGCGGAGGAGGTGTTGTTGCCTATCCTTACTGATTGTGGCCTGGGAGTTAGGAAGTTCAGGATCCAGTCGCAGAGGGAGAAGCTGAAGCCCAGGCCATGGAGTTTGGAGATGAGTTTTGTGGAAATAATAGTGTTGAAGGTGAACCGTAGTCAATAAATAGGAGTCTGACATCGGTGTCCTTGTTATCTAGGTATTCCCGGGTTGTTTAATTCCACAAGTCTCCTTTACTTTTGTGGATGAATCTTTTACTCATTGTGTCCCATGAACAGGAGGCTGGTGAGACTGGGCCACCCCGATGTTCACTCACAAGGCCCTTTAAGAAAGAGAGTCCCAGCTCTCCATCTGCTGATAGGCTGGTCAGTTGAGTACATTTTCCAGCAGTGTTTGAATCCTGTCGGATATTGCAAAGCCAGCCAAAGAGAAATGCTACTTTTGTGTCTGTGGGAATAGAAATCTAGCTCCTTCGCCAGCCAGCACTGTAATGTAGTTCACACAGCGCTGGCTGTATAGAAGCCACAGCGAAAAACCGCACCAATCTCCTCAGAAGGCAAACACAGGACACAGTGGACAGAGTACCCTTCGTCGTCCAGTACTTCCCCGGAGCGGAGAAGCTACGACATCTTCTCTGGAGTCTTCAGCATATCATTGATGAAGACGAACATCTCGCCAGGGCCATCCCCACACCCCCACTTCTTGCTTTCAGACAACCACACAACCTCAAACAGACCATTGTTCGCAGCAAACTACCCAGCCTTCAGGAGAACAGTGACCACAATACCACACAACCCTGTCACAGCAACCTCTGCAAGACATGCCGGATCATCGACATGGATACCATCATCACACGTGAGAATACCATCCACCAGGTACATGGTAAATACTCTTGCAACTCGGCCAACATTGTCTACCTGATACGTTGCAAGAAAGGATGTCCCGAAGCATGGTACATTGGGGAGACCATGCAGACGCTACGACAACGGATGAATGAACATCGCTCAACAGTCACCAGGCAAGACTGTTCCCTTCCTGTTGGCGAACACTTCAGTGGTCACGGGCATTCAGCCTCTGACCTTCGGGTAAGCATTCTCCAAGGCGGCCTTCACGACACACGACAGCGCAGAGTCGCTGAGCAGAGACTGATAGCCAAGTTCCGCACACATGAGGACGGTCTCAACAAGGATCTTGGGTTCATGTCGCACTATCTGTAACCCCCATGACTTGCCTGGGTTTGCAAAACCTCACTTACTGTACTGTCTGGAGACAATACACATCTCTGTAACCTGTGATCAGTGCTCCTTCCACTCACATTATCAGCCACTTCAGGTCTTGAACAGCAGGTTAGGTGTAAGGATTCGCATTTTAATCAGTAATCTCTAAACTGTCTGTGCGTTATATGCTCTGTCTGAGGCCAGAACTCTCCATTCACCTGACGAAGGGGGTAACCCCGAAAGCTAGTGAGTATATTATCAAATAAATAGGTTGGACTAAAACCTGGTGTTGTCAGACTTTTTACTGTGTATAGAAGCACATTGAAAGGTTGGCCATTGAAAGAAGCAGCTGCAGAGCCAGGTTGTTTAGAATTTCAGACAGTTGATTCATTCCGAAAGCAGGTAAGATTCCTGTTGGGACCCACAGTCTGCTCTATGACCATGTGTCCCTCGTGAATGCCAATTTTACTGTCAGATGATGCCTGCTGCTTTTGAGTTAGAGTGGCAGCTTCTGAACAGGACACTGGATGGCAGTGGGTTGGCGCGGTGGAAAGAGGTCTCACAACACCAGGTTAAAGTCCAACAGGTTTATTTGCTAGCAAAAGCCACTAGCTTTCGGAGCGCTGCCCCTTCATCAGTTGACTCACTTGACATTAACACTGCAATGAAGTTACTGTGAAAACCCCTTAGTCGCCACACTCTGGCGCTTGTTCAGGTACACGGAGGGAAAATTTAGCATGGCCAATGCACTTAACTAGCACATCTTTCGGACTGTGGGAGGAAACTTGAGCACCCGGAGGAAACCCATGCAGACATGGGGAGAATGTGCAGACTCCACACAGACAGTGACCCAAGCCAGGAATGTAACTTGGGTCCCTGGCGCTGAGAGGCAGCAGTGCTCAAGTTCTGGTGAGATTGTGAGCAGATTCTAGAACACCATTGAACTGTCGCCCCTTCGCACAACGCCTCTTCCTACCCTGGGGTCTTTAAACAATGCTGAGGGGCCCTGTCTTCAAAAACAAGTCGTACAATCTTGATATGACAACACAAGGGTCCTTTCCACATAGGCCACCTCAGCTGATGAGTGTTTCCTGGCTACTTCCCATTTTAATCCCTGATTTCCGATTTAGAATCCATTTGGATCACTGCTGCCGACTAGCTCCCCGTTTTGCCTGCCCTCCCTCTACCACTTTATTCATCTCTTAAAATGCATCCTTCCTGCTTTAAATAAGGAGTTTGTTTTTCCTTAACTCGTCTTCCAGGGCACTGTGATGAAGGGGCAGTGCTCCGAAAGCTCGTGCTACCAAATAAACCTGTTGGACTTTAACCTGGTGTTGTGTCTATCCCTGTCCAACGCCGGCAACTCCGCATCATGTGTACTGATTAAAATTGCAATTAAAGCTGCTTTTCTAACACTAAGGAGCAGGCACCATTTGCAAACCCTGCCTTACAGCATCTTATTATGCTAAGAATGTTACGCGAATATAAATTGTTGCTGTGTCAACCGTGAGAAAGATGTGAATGAACTGATTAGGTAGCTTAACTATCTTAGGATTTTCACAATAGAATGAATCTGCCTTCGATTGTGGTCAGGTAGCATTCACCCGTACAATCGTCAGACTGGGAACGTCAGCCCAGCACAGTTAAGCCAGATTGTTGTTTTGCGCTGCATTTAATAAACACTGAATGGAAGGTACGTGTTAATGACACCAACAGTTTGCATCTAACATTTAGCTCTCTGCTACCTCATCTATAATTTAGATAGAATTGTTTAATTTCTGCAGCCTACAACATCCAGGAGCTGAGCTCCCGATTGTAAGTGCGAAGGAGTAAAGTCTAATCATGTTATGAATAATCAAGTGCGTTAGCATTAATTTAGATAAATTCCTTCAGCCTCCCACATGCATTCCTGGATCCTTGCAACTTGTGCAGAGTGTACAGCGATGCCAGGGATTGTAGACTGTATGTGACCAAGCAGCAGTCACCATGTAGAGGATTGGAGTATAGGGATAGGGATGTTTTACTGCAATTATATAGGGTGCTGGTGAGGCCACGCCTGGAGTATTGTGTACCGTTTTGGTGTCCTTCTCTGAGGTAGGATGTCCTTGCTATAGAGGGAGTGCAGTGAAGATTTATTCCTGGCATGACAGGCCTGTTATATGAGGAAAGGCTAAATTGGTTCGGATTATATTCACTGGAGTTTAGAAGAGTGAGGGGGTATTGCATTGAAACTTATAAAATTCTAACAGGATTAGACAGGGTAGAGACAGAAAGAATGTTCCCAATGGTGGGGAATCTAGAACCATGCATCATAGTTTGAGGATAAGGGGTAAACCTGTTAGGGCTGAGGTGAGGAGAGGGATAGGGATGTTTTACTGCAATTATATAGGGTGCTGGTGAGGCCACGCCTGGAGTATTGTGTACCGTTTTGGTGTCCTTCTCTGAGGTAGGATGTCCTTGCTATAGAGGGAGTGCAGTGAAGATTTATTCCTGGCATGACAGGCCTGTTATATGAGGAAAGGCTAAATTGGTTCGGATTATATTCACTGGAGTTTAGAAGAGTGAGGGGGTATTGCATTGAAACTTATAAAATTCTAACAGGATTAGACAGGGTAGAGACAGAAAGAATGTTCCCAATGGTGGGGAATCTAGAACCATGCGTCACAGTTTGAGGATAAAGGGTAAACCTGTTAGGGCTGAGGTGAGGAGAAATTTCTTCACCCAGAGGGTGGGGAATGTGTGGAATTCACTCCCACAGAAAATAGTTGAGGCCAAAATGTTGTCTGATTTCAAGAAGAAATTAGATATAGCTCTTGGGTCTGAAGGGATCAAGGGGTATGGGGGAAAGGGGGAAATCAGGATATTGAATTTAATAATCAGCCGTGACCAAGATGAATGGTGAGAGTTGGAGCTCAGCCTCTGTGAGGTAGAGGTCAGGACACCAGACAACAACAGCACCACTCGTGCTGGCGAGTTTGATGACAAATATTCTGAGGACTTGGGTTGAAATCTCACCACGTTGATGGTGAATCTGAATCTAATAAAAAAAATTTGAAATGAAAAGTCCATTGATGACCACCAATCCATTGTTGATTGGTGTAAAAAAAGCATCTGGTTAATTAATGTCCTTTAGGGAAGGAAATTTACTGTCCTTACCTGGTCTGGCCTACTTGTTGGTTAGCACTGCTGCCTCCATGCCAGGGACCTGGGTTCGATTCCCAGTTTTAGGTCACTGTCTGTGCGGAGTCTGCACATTCTCCCCGTGTCTGCATGAGTTTCCTCTAGGTGCTCCGGTTTCCTCCCACTGTCCGAAAGATGTGCTGGTTAGGTGCGTTGACCACGCTCAATTCTTCCTCAGTGTACCCGAACAGGCGCTGGAGTGTGGTGACTAGGGGATAAGCCCAGTCCGTCACACAAATCAGCCTCCCATCCATTAACTCTGTCTACACATCCCGCTGCCTCTGAAAAGCAAAAAGCATGATCAAGAACCCCATGCACCCTGGACATTCTCTCTTCCACCTTCTTCCATTGGGAAAATGATACAAAAGTCTGAGGTCACATAGCAACTGACTCAAGAACAGCTTCTTCCCTGCTGCCATCAGACTTTTGAATAGACCTATCTCGCATTAAGTTGCTCTTTCTCTACACCCTAGCTATGACTGTAATTCTACATTCTGCACCCTCTCCTTTCCTTCTCTATGAATGGTATGCTTTGTCTGTGCGCAAGAAACAATACCTTTCACTATCACGTGACAATAATAAATCAAATTTTCACAGTGACTTCATTTCAGTGTTAACGTAAGCCTTCTTGCGACACTAATAAAATTAACAAACTTAATGTAACTCCGGCTACACAGCAATCTGGTTGATTTTTAATTGCCCTCACTCATCTCCAGGGATGGGCAGTGAATGCTGAATTTGTCAGTGATGCCCACGTCCCATGAATGAATAAGAAAGGGTGAAAGTTCAGCGTGCTAACCCTTTGAACCAGCTGCCATTTTTACCATGGAGCCTGTCCTTTGTAACAATCCATTTTTTTCCAGCTCTCTGCAACTCATTGATGAACTGCGCTTTCAACAAACAATTTTCGTTCGCTCCGACATTCTGTCTGATGTATTGTCCGCTTTCTCCCTCTTTACAAACAGGGCTTGGCTCTTCATTGTTAGACTGCCAGCAACCGTCCGCTGTGTTGCTTTCATCAAAGCCTGACGGAGGCATTCCTGATCTGTCGCTGTATTGTTGCAAAATGTCGCACGGTAGTCTCGTAAAGGTTAATAGCAAGGCTTGTGGTCCCGGGGTCAGACACTGTGTTTTGGGAGATGCACATTGGAAAGAATAGATCACTGTAGCCTGCTGAGTGTCAGGACCAGGGATTCTAACACAATATGCAAGCTCCATTTAAATGAACGGGGAGTTGGCCCCGCATTCATTCACCTTCCTGTAGGTACGAGAACTTACTGGCTGTGGAACCGAGCGACAAATTTTCCCCCAAATCGGGACTTCTAAATCATGGAAACTTCTGAAATTATTTCATTTCTCTCTCGCTGCAATTTTAATCTGTAAAAAGGTTCTCCCTTTACTGTTCTGCAGTCAATACAGTCAGGGTACTGACTGGTGAAAATTAGATTGAAATGTCCAAAGTGGCGAATAGAAATCAGGATGAAAGTCATGCTGTACAACTAAGCAGCAGGATCCCAGAATCACGCAGAGACCCTTCAGCCCACTGAGTCTACCCTGACACATGAGAACCACCGAATGTTTTTTATTTATTCATTCGTAGGACATGGGTGTCACTGGCTGGCCAGCATTTATTGCCCATCCCTAATTACCCAAAGGTA
Organism: Carcharhinus amblyrhynchos; assembly: GCF_965287045.1. Lineage (NCBI taxonomy): Eukaryota > Metazoa > Chordata > Chondrichthyes > Carcharhiniformes > Carcharhinidae > Carcharhinus > Carcharhinus amblyrhynchos. Next base: position 11,217,284 of record NC_137337.1, read on the forward strand.
GTTGAGAGTCAACCACATTGCAGTGGCTTTGGAGTCACGTGTAGGCCAGACCAGGTAAGGACGGCAGATTTCCTTCCCTAAAGGACATTAATGAATGAGAAGGATTTTTTCGACAATCGACCATGGTTTCATCAGTAGATTCTTAATTCCAGATTTCTTTCTTATTGAATTCAAATTCTACCATCTGCTGTGGTGGGATTCAAAGCAGGATCCCCAGAACATCAGCTGAGTTTTTGGATTAACAGTCTAGTGATAATTTCACTAGGTCATCATCTTCCCTACTGACCTAATCGCATTTACCAGTACTTGGCCCATAGATATAAATATAACATAAATACGCATATAAATATATCTCGGTAAGAGTCTTGTACATGCATCAAAGACAAAGGGTACAAAGTTAAAGGTTGTTCGCGCTACGTTCCCGCTGCTGCGAAGTCAGAAAATTTGGCGGCCAGCCAAATCTCCGTTCCATAGACCATAAGAGATAGGAGCAGAATTAGGCCACTCGGCCCATCAAGTCTGCTCTGCCTTTCAATCATGGCTGATATTTTTCTCATCCCCATTCTCCAGCCTTTTCCCCATAACTCTTGATCCCCTTATTAATCAAGAACTATCTATCTCTGTCTTAAAGACACTCAATGACCCGGCCTCCACAGCCTCCTGCGGCAAAGATTCCCACAGATTCACCACTCTCAGGCTGAAGAAATTCCTCCTCATCTCTGTTTTAAAGGCTCGTCCCTTTAGCCTGAGCTTGTGCCCTCTGGATCTAGTTTTTCCTACTAGTGGAAACATCCTCTCTATGTCCACTCTATCCAGGCCTCGCAGTATCCTGTAAGTTTCAATAAGATCCCTCATCATCCTTCTAAATTCCAACAAGTACAGATCCAGAGTCCTCAACCGTTCCTCGTATGATAAGCTCTTTATTCCAGAATCATTCTTGTGAACCTTCTCTGGACCCTTTCCAAGGTCAGCACACCCTTCCTTAGATATGGGGCCCAAAACTGCTCACAATACTCCAAATGGGGTCTGACCAAAGCCTTATACAGCCTCAGGAGCACAGCCCTGTTTATTGCACCAGCACGAATGGTGGTCAGATTCCGGCTAAGGAATGAGATACAGTGGGGATAATTTTAATCTCAGTCAATGTTACAGAATGGCCATTTTAATAAATTTATTCTTCACTGATGGCAAGACCAGGGTGAGGATTTTACAGTCCTATTGAGGATGTTTCCTCTCTCCCTGCCACCCCCTCTCTGCAAACCCCGGCAGGCCATTTCAATCGCCGTATTCATTGGTGGGATTGTAAAATCCCACTGGGCAGGAGGGGCTGGAAAACTCCTGACCAAGCATTTATCGCTCATCCCGAATTTCCCTTGAAGGGGAATGGGAGCGGGTGGAGGGCAGGGGGGGCAGGGGGGGCGGAAATGGAGAGCTGAGTCATCTTCATAAACCTCAACAGAATTCTGTTTGCTGTTTGTCGGGAGCGTATTGGAAAGACACCTCCCCTTCCCCAGAGCTACATATCAGCACAGTGGTTAGCACTGCTCCCTCACAGCGCCAGGGACCCGGGTTCGATTCCCGGCTTGGGTCACTGTCTGTGCAGAGTCTGCACATTCCACCTGTGTCTGCGTGGGTTTCCTCCGGGCGCTCCGGTTTCCTCCCACAGTCTGAAAGACGTGCTGGTTGGGTGCATTGACCATGCTAAATGCTCCCTCAGTGTACCCAAACAGGCACTGGAGTGTGGTGACTGGGGGATTTTCACAGTAACTTCATTGCAGTGTTAATGTACACCTACTTCTGACCTTAATAAATTGGGCGACACAGTGGAGCAGTGGTTAGCATTGCTGCCTCACAGCCCCAGGGACGTGGGTTTGATTTCCGACGTGGGTCACAGTCTGTGTGGAATTTACGCATTCTCCCTGTATCCGCATAGGTTTCCTCCGGGTGCTCCGGTTTCCTTCCACACTCCAAAGATGTACGGGTTAGGTGGATTGGCCTTGCTAAAGTACCCTTAACTGTCAGGGGGACTAGCTAGGGGTAAATGCAGGGGGTTAAGGGTATAGTGGGATTGTTGTCAGTGCAGACTCGATGGGCTGAATGGCCAAACATATGGATGATATTGGAATATGGATAAACATATGGATGATATTGGAACAGTGCAGATTAGATGGGCTTTAGATTGGTTTCACAGGTTGGCGCAACATCGAGGGCTGAAGGGCCTGTACTGCGCTGTAATGTTCTATGTTCCTTCTGTGCTGTAGGATTCTATGTTCTATAAACTTTTAACAGTGCTGACTGCGATTACAAACATCAGGAACCATAATGCTGTACACTCTAACTTGTTAACACAACTTGGCAAACGTCAGCTAGAAGAAGCATTAATCCCAGCATTGGATTTGATGGGATTTGATCTCAGGATCTAGAAGGGGAGACAGTGCTCGTGCCCACTTCAATTCCCCAGCAACCCCCAGTATTTAACGTCTGTCCATATAGCATTGGACAGATATAGCTCACTGGGACAACTAACTGGCATCCCACTGATGCAGGCTGGGGAGTAACAGACACAGGCTACGCAGGGCCCCATCGGGGACTCAGATCCCTCTCTGTACGGCATTTTAAAATATACACTTCAGCAACTTTATTGAAATGTCATACAAAAATGTGTCACAAGCACGTTAACGAGTGTACTAAAAATAATACACGGGAAAAGTTCAATGCAGTGATGAATTGAGAGTGTAGGAGGAGGGTGGTGTCTCGAGTGGGAGCTGTTCTCTGCAGAATAGGCGGGTAATCTCAGAGACTGATCATCTTAAACCCACATTCACACACATTCCAGCGACTGGACTAAGGGCAGCAGAGGTCTGGGAGATGTGGCGCACTCCAAGTTGAGAAAATATTTTGTACTTTCCTTGAGGTATCGGTACTTTGCAATTGTTCCAAACATCATTCCCTCAGCACTTGCTTCGAGGAATCTGTTATGAGTGGGTGAGGTGCGAGGGAGGCCAATACACTGGGGGGAGGCGGGGGGGGGGGCCAAAGCCCAAGTACGTCCATTCCTTCTGGGAATTCTGTAATCCTAGCCCTCGTGTTAATGGAGCAGTCCAAACTAAGGAAGGCGGCAGCACAACTGTGCCAAATTTAATCAGGCAAATGAGGTTGGCCTGTTCGAATATGAGCTCCCTGATTGAAGCTGTTACATTCTTACACTCTCCCTCCCCCCAGGTCTGAGGAATCCCCATGGCCTAATGCCTCATGGGTCTTTTCCTCTGTTTCTGAGCCAATTTGGCTTAGTTGGCCTAAGGCTGAGGAAAGTTCTCCCCAGTGGGCCAGACCTGTCTCTCTAGCACCCTGGCAGGAGTCTCGGAGTCTGGAATGGACACGACGGATGAAGCAGCGGCTGTTTCCCTACCACCAGAGAAAGAACCAGCTCTCCGGCGTTCACTGTGGAAGAGACGGGCTCCAAGCCGATACACGCCTCCAACATCAGAGCTGAATTGGAGGATCTGGACCTGCCGTGGAAACGGAGGAAAAGACCCATGATGCGATTGGGCCAAGGGGATTCCTCAGACTTTGGAAGGGAGGAATGTAATGACTTTGATCAGGCAATTGAGATCAGGCAATATGAGCTCCCTGATTAAGAGCCAAATTGATGGGGCAATCAGGGAGCCTCTCGCTTTGTATTTACCCAGTGTCAGTTCCTCTGGCACTCCTAGTGTAGACCGCTAACTGAAAGTGCTCTGTATGCTGTTGTCAGAATTGTAAATAAAAGGGTTTTGGTGAAGGGACTTCTGCTTCTGAGAACGTATTACAATGAGAGGATGTTAGAAAGGGATTTTTTTAGTACCTTTCAATACTTCAATTCTAATTAAAAAAGCCAATTCAAATTAAGTCCAATCAAGATCCCCATGAGAGACAAACAAGATCCAAGCTGACAAGATAAGGACATACACCCCATCTTGGACTCAATCAAACAAGATCCAAGCTGACAAGATAAGGACATACACCCCATCTTGGACTCGATCAAACAAGATCCAAGCTGACAAGATAAGGACATACACCCCATCTTGGACTCGATCAAACAAGGTCCAAGCTGACAGGATGAGGCATTGTATCCCCCCTCCTGGGTCTGATCTAACACTCCATCTTAGCCAAAAGACCGAGATGGATTTGAAACATTACATCAGGTGGAGCCTGGGTTTAACCTCATTGGCTATCCTGATCCTTTACTGCAGCCTAGCCTGGGCAAACCACCGTCGCAGGCGTCAGTATACCCCCGGTGCAATGGGCTAGCCTTGTCCCCTGCTGATCATACTTTCACCCCTGGCAGGTAGGGCACCACTTCAGCTCAGAGTGAAATAAAGGCCCTCCTTTCCAACCAGCTTTAGGCTCCCTTCATGTTGCTGATGTGACTTTGGAACCAACCCTCCATTCAGAGAGTGGTTGGGGTGTGGAATAGACTGCCTGCTGTGATAGTGGAGTCGGACACTTTAGGAACTTTCAAGCGGTTATTGGATAGGCACATGGAGCACACCAGAATGATAGGGAGTGGGATAGCTTGATCTTGGGTTTGGACAGAGCTTGGCACAGCATCGAGGGCCGCAGGGCCTGTACTGTGCTGTACGGTTCTAACTCCGCTGGTGATCGGCTCCCACAGCTCAGCCCATTTGCAAACTTCGCTTCCTCGCACCATTTTGCCTAAGTGTTGCGATGAGCGAGCTGGTCTGGTAATTAATCCCGCTCCCCTCGAGTGGATTGATTCTTAAAACTGCACCCGTCTCACTGAAAGCTCTGAGAAAGCAGCATTTCATCACGCTGGACACCTGGCCTGACTTTCCATTCCATCTGGGAATATTTATTCCAGCGTTTATTATAAGGAGGAAAATAAAGCTGAGTGTGAGCGAGTGGCAGAGATGAAATACGCCTGGGCTAAAATGGCGTTGAAAATTACTATTCTTATATAATTTCTCAATGGGTAATTAGTGTAAAAAGCTGCAGGTGTGTGGTTAAATAGCTCTTTATTATGTTGCAGTCACCATTAACAACTTATACAAAAGTCCCAAAACCCATTAACAGATTACAGTGCCCACTCGCAATTTACAGATGTCCACATCCTTTCACTGGAGCTGTCTATTAGCACCAGTCACTTTCGCTTCTCAGCTCAGCTTCCTTAGTAACTTCACAATGCTTCATTCTGCCTCCCATTTATTCAGTTCTAACCTACTCTGAGCACGGCCTTTCAATCAGCCCAATTCTTCCCTCATCTAATTTCCTTTCGGCTCGCAGCTCTTTCTGTGCCGTTACACTGGGGGATAATCGCAAATTATTGCTGTCCCCGTGTGGTGGCTAGCCACTCTCCCCACCCCCGCTCCAGCTGCGTTCGAGTCCCGGCTCGGATCACTGTCTGTGTGGAGTTTGCACATTCTCCTCGTGTCTGCGTGGGTTTCCTCCGGGTGCTCCGGTTTCCTCCCACAGTCCAAAGATGTGCAGGTTAGGTTGATTTTCCATGCTAAAATTGCCCCTTAGTGTCCTAAGATGCTTAGGTTAGAGGGATTAGTGGGTAATAATATGTAGGGATATGGGGGTAGGTCCTGGGTGGGATTGTGTTCGGTGCAGACTTGATGGGCTGAAGGGCCTCTTTCTGCACTGTAGGGCTCTTGAATCTCTTGAATCTTGAAAAAGCAAGCTTTGCGGTGAGGTGGGGGAGGGGGTTTAGAATCATTGGGCGGAATTTTACCGCACGTCACCCGAGGTTCGCACGGTTCCACCCGAGGCCAATGGAGAATGTCGTTCTCTGAGCCCCTGAGGAATCGGGGCGGACGTGCCAGTAAAATTCTGGCCATAGGATCCCTACAGTGCAGAAGGAGGCCATCTGGCTAGATTTGAAGACAGGTCACAGAGGTATAGCCGCATGTTTCCTATCACTGAGATTCGGCGAAATCTTAGATGAGTTAATCAACACACGGGACAGGAGTTAATGGCCTCTCTGATCAGTGGGGTCAAAGAATCCCTACAGTGCAGAAGGAGGCTATTTGGCCCATCGAGCCTGCACTGACAACAATCCCACCCAGGCCGTGTCCAATACCCCCAAGTATTTACCCCGCCAATCCCTCTGACACTACGGGGCAACTTAGCATGGCCAATCAGCCTAACCTGCACATCATTGAATTGTGGGAAGAAACCGGAGCACCCGGAGGAAACCCACGCAGACACGGGGAGAATGTGCACACTCCACTCAGACAGTAGTCCAAGGCCGGAATTGAACCCAGCTCCCTGGTGCTGTGAGGCAGTGAAGGGTTGTATCCATTTGGCACCTGTAAACCATTTGCTGCATATAAATGAAGCCTGGGCCTCACTTGAGCTTTCTGACAGTAGGGATAGGCGGTATATCCAGGCATATTCCACTGGCCAATCCTTTCCTTGTTCACCTCAAGTTAAAATCACTCCTAAATGTGGCTTACTAGGCTAGGGGCCTAGTTAGCTTCTGATGAATCTTTTATCTACACCTCATCAATGTTGAGATTCCAAATTTTCTTGTAGAGTTTTGTCTGTTAGAATGTAACCAGTGACAACTTTGATTGAATGTAATGTGACCAATGGGAACAAGATGTAAGGGTCAGCTGACCCAGTAAACCATGGAGCCAATCACAGAGTGACATAATAGTCAGCTGACCAACTGATTCACTATAAATAAGGAACGATGTAGAACTATGGAGAGGTTGGAGTGGCTCAGGGTGAGGTCTCAAGTTTGGACTGATGATGTTTCTTTATTAAATCCTTTCTTTGATTTATAAGTTGGAGTAAGTTTTGTTGTATTTTCATTAGCTGCATTGTGAAGAGTTCTTTCTGAAGGAACACTGTCCATTTCCTGTCCTGGATTTGATCAGTGCAGCAACCTCTGCCAACGAGCGATGGTTGTGAGCCTGTGAGGCAAAAGAAAATGATCTGTTTTGGTGCATTTGGAAAGTTTTGAATTGATCATCCTTCAGAGAACACTGTCCCTTTCCAAATGCAGATAGACAAATTTGCCCCTTTGTAAAACATGTTTCTGTCCAGTCCAGTCCAGTTAATAAAGCTAGTGGCGAAATGTAAGGGAGGCTTCACGATGCTGTTTAGTGCTTTGTGCCATTACTTCCTTTGGCCTTTGCAATTTAAGGTGAACATACTTCATCTGCTGAAAAGTGTCAAAAGAACTTCAGAATCCACGCCCAACTGATTCGCTAATAACTCACAGCAACATTTACCTTTTTTTTAACATTCGGTCATGGCTGGCTAGCATTATTTGTCTATCTCTAATTGCCTTTGAGAAGTTAGTTAAGAGTCAACCACATTGCTGTGGATCTGCAGTCACATATAGGCCAGACCAGGGAAGGACGGCAGATTTCCTCCAGCGCACCAGATGGGTTTTTACAACAATCAACAATTGCCACATGGTCATCATTAGACTTTTATCATGGGAGACTTATCATAGAATCCCTACAGTGCAGAAGGAGGCCATTCAGCCCATCGAGTCTGCACCAACCACAATCCCACCCAGCCCCTATCCCCGTAACTCCACATATATACCCTGCCAATCCCCTGACACTAAAGGGCAATTTAGCACAGCCAATCAACCTAACCCACACATCTTTGGACCGTGGGAGGAAACCGGAGCACCCGGAGGAAACCCATGCAAATTTGTTCCAGATTTCTATTGAATTCAAATTCCATCTGCGGTGGCAGGATTCAATCCCACGTCCCGAAGTATTATCAATACCACTTTGCCACCATCACCCCTTTGGACCTCAAATCACCGTCTGCACCTTAAATCATCAAAACCCACCTTCTCCCAATTTCCGGTGTTGCAGTTCTTTTCCTATATTTCCTGTGTCCTGCATTCACTAACGCCTCCACTTTCCCAGAAGACTAAGGAAATTTGGCATGTCCGCTACGACCGTCACCAACTTTTACAGGTGCACCATAGAAAGCATTCTTTCTGGTTGTATCACAGCTTGGTATGGCTCCTGTTCTGCCTAAGGCCACAAGGAACTACAAAAGGTCATGAATGTAGCCCAATCTATCATGCAAACCATCCACTGATTCTCTCTACACTTCCCACTGCCTCGGCAAAGCATCCAGCATAATTAAGGACCCCACACGCTCCGGACATTCTCTCTTACACCTTCTTCCACTGGGGAAAAGATACAAAAGTCTCAGGTCATGTACCAACCGAGTCAAGAACAGCTTCTTCCCTACTGCCGTCAGACTTCTGAATGGACCTGCCTTGCATTAAGTTGTTCTTTCTCTACACCCTAGCTATGACTGTAACACTGCATTCTGCACCCTCTCATTTCCTTCTCTATGAATGGTATGTTTTGTCTGTATAGCGTGCAAGAAACAATACATTTCACTGTATGTTAATACATGTGACAGTAATAAATCAAATCAAATCAAATCAAATCTTGACCTCCAAATCTTATTTCTATATCTTTAGGCATCCTTTATGGAACAGGATTCCTTTTATTCATTCACGGGGATGCGGGCGTCGCTGGCTAGGCCAGTATTTATTGCTGGTGAGCTATCATCTTAAACTGCTGCAGTCTCTGTGGTGTCAGTAAACACAGTAAGAAGTCTCACGTCACCAGGTTAAGGTCCAACAGGTTTATGTGTTTACCCCAGTTCGACGCCGGAATCTCCACATCATGACTACCATTGGTAAACCCACAGTGCCTTTGGGACAGGAAATTTCAAGAATTAGACCCAGTAACGGTGAAGCAATGCTGTATAGGGCGGAGACTTCCATTAATAAGACTAAGTGCGGTATTGGGTGGTTGCGGTGGTACCACCCCCCCCTTGGCTAGAACGCAGGAACTTGCCCCAATCCAATGTTTGGAATCTCATTAGTTACGTGCATCTGGATATCGTGCAGAAGTACTTGACATGTTGCGAGCTGATTCATCTGCCCACTATCAGCTGGTTTATGCGCCATATTTAAATGCCAGACCAACTCGTATGTCTCTCTCGGTCTCTCTCCGGCCCACCTGTCTTCAAGACCCGGTCACAGATGTCCTCCAGGTGAATAAGGCCTACAGCCTCAAAGAAAAGACAGTGCCCCGCTTCACCCTGCGGCCTTCAGGCCTGAGATTTACGGGGGCCTATGTGCCTGCAGCTCTTTCAATGAATATTCTTGAGATGTAAATGAATGCAAATGACATTCACACCACTGGGCAGCGGGATAACTGACCCACCATCGGGTGGGAGAATTGCAAACCGTTTTTATACCAGTGGATTCCTGGCTTTTAGCCTGCCGCTGAATTCTCCGTCCCCACCCACCGCAGGAAGCATGGGGAAATCCTGCCTGTCGTTCCAAGTCAGGTTGGCGTGTGGTTTGGAGGGGAGATTGCAGGTGGTGGTGGTGGTTCCAAGCATGTGCTGCCCTTGATCTTCTTCATGATAGAGGTCGCGGGTTTGGAAGATGCTTTCACAGCAGCCTTGGTGAGTTACTGCAGTACAGCTTGTAAATGGTACACATAGATGTCACTGTGTGTCAGTGCTGGAGGGACTGAATGTTTAAGGTGGTGAATGTGGTGCCAATCATGCGGGCTGCTTTGTCCTGGGTGCTGTCAAGAATCTTAAGTGTTGTTGGAGCTGCATTCATCCAGGCAAATGGGCAGTATTCCATCGCACTCCTGACTTTGTGCCCTGTAGATAGTGGCCAGGCTTTTGGGGAGTCAGGAGGTGAGTTACTTACTGCAGAACTCCCAGTCACTGACCCGCTCTTGTAGCCACAGTAATTATGTAACTAGTCCAAGTTCAGTGTCTGGTCAGGAGGCTGAGAGCGATGGTAATGCAATTGAATGTCGAGGGGTTAGAATCTCTATTGTTGCAGATGGTCCAAAGATGTGTGGGTTAGACCATGCCCCTTGGTGCCAGGGGGATTAGCAGGGTGAATACGTGGGGTTACGGGGATAGGGCCCAGGTGAGATTGTTGTCAGTGCAGGCTCGATGGGCCAAATGGCCTCCTCCTGCACTGTAGGGATTCTATAATTCTGTGTTCATTGTCTGGCACTTGTCACTTGCTACTTATCAGCCCAAACCTGAATGTTGTCCAGGTCTTGCTGTATATAAATATGAACCAATTCAGTAGCTAAGGAGTCGCAAATGGTGCTAAACATTGTGTCTTCATTCACGAATATTCCCACGTCTGATCCTACGATGGAAGGAAAGTCATTGCTGGAATGGTTGGATTTGGGACATTACCCTGAGGAACTCCTGCAGTGACAGCCTGGGACTGAGAGTTTTGGCCACCAACCATCAGGACCCTCTTTCTTTGTTCTAGAAATGATTCCAGCCAGCAGAGAGTTCTCCCCCTGATTCCCATTGACTCCAGTTTCGCTGGGGTTCCTTGGTACCACACTCGGTCAAATGCCTGACGTCAGGGCCAGTCACTCTCGCCTTACAAGAACGATCCCAGGGATGAGGAACTTCAGATTGAAGATAAGTTAGGATTATTTTCCTTTGAGAAAAGTAGGCTCAGAGGAGATTTTAGAGAGATATTCAAAGCTCTGTTTATTCTGGACAGAAGAGATTGGAAGCAAAAACCAAAAGGGAAAATGCTGGAAAATCTCAGCAGGTCTGGCAGCATCTGTAAGGAGAGAAAAGAGCTGACGTTTCGAGTCCATTGTCAAAAGCTAAGGATTTTCCATCATTTTGACTTTTGGTTTCGGATTCCAGCATCTGCAGTAATTTGCTTTTATCCAGTGATAGGTAGCAACTGTTCTCAATGGTGAAAATATCGAGGATAAGAGGGCACAGATTAAAAGTAATTGGCAGAGTTAGTGATATGGAAGAAATATTTATACGCAGTGAGTGGTTAAAGTCTGAAATGTGTGCTGGAATTTTACCAGCACGCCTGCCCCAGAACGGGGACGGGCGAGGCTAGCAGAACGGGATTCTCCATTGGCCTCAGGTGGGATTTTACCAACCTGGCTTGAACAGGGTTGGAAAATCCCGGCTGCGTTTTCTGAGATCCTGGTGGAGGCTGGTTCAATTGAGGCATCGAAAGGGAATTAGACTGTTACCTGGGGAAGGTGGGAGAACGGCATGGTGGGAATTACTCATTTGGAGGGCTTGCATAGACACGATGGGTCAAATGGCCTCCTTCTGTCACTCTGACAATTCTCTCAACAGTTCTGTGATTCTTCCATAACTCATGATTTTCCCTCTTTCTGTGACCTCTGTGCATGTCATTGACAAGGATTTTCACGTTATCTCCTCAGAACTACTTAGTTTACTTCTGATCGCTAAACTTTCTGCCCGGAACCTTCACCAATCTGCAAATATTAGGGGACATGTCTGTTCACTTTGTAGTTCACCGTTTCGATAATTGGTTTGCAATTAATGTTTATTTGTGTTTGTCATTTTACTGCGTGTAAGTCATTTACTGCTATCCCTTGCTGCTAATTTCGCTGTGACAAAGCCAATTCTGTATTTGCTTTCAATTAAATTAGCCACGTTTCTCTGGGACTGATGACTGCTGGGAATGAGACCGTCGGCTTTCTGTCAATTTAGAGCAAATTGCAGGAAATTTGGTGCAGTGGCTAAGCTGTGGTTTGAGGCTGCCACCAATTCAATCCTTAATCTCCAGTAGAAGAGACTTTCAACTTGCGTGAAGCTAGATTTAAAGACAGGTCCTAGAGGTATCGCCACATATTTCCTGTCATTGAGGCACAATCTTAGATGAGATAATCACCACACAGGCCTGTCCAGGCAGCACGATCATACAATCAGAGAATTGTGACAGTGTAGAATGAGGCATCCCATCAAGAACATAGCGGCAACAATCCCTCCCCAGGTCCTATCCCCATAAAAACACATATTTACCTTGCTAATCCTCCAGACACTGAGGAGCAATTTAGCATGGCCAATCAACCAAAGCATTGGATTGTGGGAGGAAGCTGGAAGAAACCCACGCAGACACGGGGAGAATGTGCAAACTCTGCACAGACAATCACCTGAGGCTGGAATTGAAGTCATGATGTGGCGTTGGACTGGGGTAAACACAGTAAGAAGTCTCACAACACCAGGTTAAAGTCCAACAGGTTTATCTGATAGTAAACCCACAAGCTTTTGGGGTTTGCCCCTTCATCAGGTGACGAAGGAACAGCATTTCCGAAAGCTTGTGGGTTTACTATCAAATGAACAGGTTGGACTTTAACCTGGTGTTGTGAGACTTCTTACTGCTGGAGTTGAACCCGGGCCTCTGTCACTATGAGGCAGCAGTACTAACCACTATGCCACTGCGCTGCTCTGCTGAAGTAAGTGGCAATTTAAATGGCAGCCATATCTGCCTGTGGGACACACAGTGTGACAGGACCCTGAAACCCTGGTCGCTATTTTGACATTCAGAGCTTGATTTTAATTAGGAGCAAATCTCAGATGGGCATTGGACGGGGTCATTATAAACCATTTCAGGCCTCCCTTTCAGGCTTGGGGTAAGCTAACTCCGAGACCATTTCAGGTTGCACTCTGGATGGGGGGTCGGTGCAGCGGGGCTGCTGGGGGTGGGACAGGGGGCAGGGGGTTAGAAATCAAACCTGTCATGGAGCTCAGTAGTGGGAAAAGGTTTCTCATGAGAGATGAAGGGAGGATTCCAAGACATGAGAGGCAGCACCACATATTTCCTGTCATTGAGGCACAATCTCAGATGAGATCATCACCACACAGGCCTGTCCAGGCAGCACGATCGTACAATCAGAGAATTATCTCAGGACATGCCCTGAGGAAGACAATGGAACATTCCAACATCCTATCCTGGTTCCCCCCCCCATGTTGACACCATAGTTACAAAAGTCCACCAATGCTTCTACTTTCTCAGAAGACGAAGGAAATTTGGCATGTCAGCTGTGACTCTCACAAATTTTTACAGATGCACCTTAGAAAGCATTCTTTCTGGTTGTATCACAGCTTGGTATGGCTCCTGTTCTGCCCAAGACTACAAGGAACTATGAAACTATGAATGTAGCCCAATCCATCGTGCAAACCAGCCTCCTATCCATTAACTCTCAGCAAAGCAGTCAGCATCATTAAGGGGCCCACCTATCCCAGACATGCTGTCTTCCACTTTCTTCCGTCAAGAGAAAGATCCAAAAATCTGAGCTCATGTACCAATACCAACAAACTCAACAACAGCTTCTTCCCTGCTGCCGTTAGACTTCTGAATGGACCTACCCTGCATTAAGTTGATTTTTCTCTACGCCCTAGCTATGACTGTAACACTTTATTCCACACTCTCTCCTTTCCTTCTCTATGAACGGTATGTTTTGTCTGTATAGCACGCAAGAAACAATACTTTTCACTGTGACAATACATGTGACAATAATAAATTAAACCAAATCCTGCTCCGTCTGGCTCCGCTATGGTGTGGTCAGCTGACCCATGACCTCCAGGATTGTTACAGAAATATTGATACATTTTGCATGAGCACGGATAAAAACTCAAGATGTGGAAGCCAAGTTTAAACCTAGCGAGAGTCTGTCATTTGCAAACAGCTGAGGTGGAACAGATAGTATTCATGCAGCCAAGTGTTGGACAATCAAATTCCCATCGAAACCAGTCAGGACTGGAACTGCCGGGCCAGGTGCTAATGGCCATATTATTTCAGAATGATGGAGAGATGCCGGTGTTGGACTGGAGTAAGCACAGTAAGAAGTCTCACAACACCAGGTTAAAGTCCAACAGGTTTATTTGGTAACACAAGCTTATGGCTTGTGCCAGCAAATATACCCGTTGGATTTTAGCCTGGTGTTGGGATACTTCTTACTATTTCAGAATGACCCATTGTTTACACCTCCAGTGAGCTTATTCTGTTAGAGGAATGCGATAAGAAGTCTCACAACACCAGGTTAAAGTCCAACCAGTTTATTTGATAGTAAACCCACAAGCTTTCGGAAACGCTGTTCCTTTGTCAGGTGTGTGGAAGGTTCTCACACGCACTTTCTGTGTTTACCCCAGTCCAATGCCGACAACTCCATATTATGACTACCAGAGGTATTCGATGCAGACTTGGTGGCACCCAGCTCAGTAGGAGGTCAGAGGTAAAGCATGACAGGAACAGTACCTGACAGTTAAAGGTTCAAAACTATGTCCTGTGACGTATGGAAAGTAGTCACCTCATTGGATTTTCCTTCCCCCACCTGATGCTAGTATTGGATACAAGCTGCAGAATCTTGAAGAAGGACGAGAAGAGGAGGATAAAAAGGGGCAACACCAGAATCCAGCTCTCTCAGCTTTTGCAGCTGAGCAGTGCACCATCTCCAGCTCCTTGTATCTCACAGCGAGCATTATCAGACTGACCAGATCCAGAAGACCACCCTGGGTGAGACGACCCAAAGACCAGGACCTAGACAAGAGGGGAAGCCCATATCAATGCGCAGAGACCCTGAAACATCAGCCAACCCTCAAAGACCAAGGAACAACCTTCCCCGCCCTTTCTAAACTGGTATTACAAGTCTTCTCAGACCAACAGTTCAAATACATCGACTGGGGCTGTTTTGAAGGCAAAGGTAGGTAGATCTTTGAAGAGTAAAAGAATGAAGGGTTACGGTGAGCGGGCGTGTCAGTGGAGCTGAGTCCATGATCTTATTAAATGGTGGAGCAGCTCGAGGGGCCAAATGGCCTCCTCCTGCTCCATCTGTTATGTCCTTATAATTGGGTGAAGAGAATCCTCGGAAGTATGTGTCAGAAGTAGATAGCCAGTGTAGATTTGTGATTGTTTACTGAGAGATTTAATACTGTTTACTGAAGAGTCCTGTGCAGAGATAGATAGAGTTTAATTAAAGTACAATTGTCGAGTCTGATAAATGTTATCTTTTCTTGATAAAGTCTTTAATAAAGTCGTGCTGGACCTACACCTGACTCTTGTCCCCTTTGTCTACCTCTCTGTGTGACCCATCTGAGTTAAAAAGGATTACTGCAGACTTGGTAATGGTTAGTAAGGGTACATTTACCCACCTTTCACTTTACAATAATGGAAAGCTTTGGATTTTCCAGGAATTCCTGTGCTTCCTTCCGGCCTGCTGTAGGAATGTTTCTACCTGAAGTGAATGCCCTGGCATTTTCTTTGCTGAGGTTAACATTACGATGGGTTCCTTTTTTCTCATTCTCTTATGAGATGTGGACATTGCTGACAAGCATTTGTTTCCATCCCTAATTACCCTGGAACCCAGTGACGTGTGAGACCATTTCGGAATTAATCACATTGCTGTGGGTGTGGAGTCTCACACACTCAGGCCAGACCAGGATATGGTGGCAAATTTCCTTCCATTATTGAAGCAGATGGGTTTTTTATCACAATCGGCAATAACTTCATGGTTACCAAGATTGAGACTAACTTGGACTCCTTTAGTAACCATAGTGGAAATGGCTGAAAGCTTCAAGTTTCTAGGTGTCCAGATCACCAACAACTTGTCCTGGTCCCTCCACACCAACGCTATGTTTAAGAAAGCCCACCAATGCCTCTACTTTCTGGAGATGTTAAGGAAATTCAGCATGTCCGCTACGACTCTCAATAATTTTTGCAGATGCACCATAGAAAACATTCTTTCTGGTTGTATCACAGCTTGGTATGGCTCCTATTCTGATGAAGACTGCAAGAAACTACAAAGGGTCGTGAATGTAGCCCAATCCATCACGCAAACCAACCTCCCATCCATTGACTCCGTCTACACTTGCCGCTGCCTCAGAAAAGCAGCCAGCATAATCAAGGACCCTACGCACCCTGAACATTCTTTCTTCCACCTTCTTCCATTGAGAAAAGGATACAAAAGTCTGAGGTCACGTATCAACCGACTCAAGAACAACTTCTTCCCTGCTACCATCAGACTTTTGAATGGATCTACCTCATATTAAGCTGATCTTTCTCTACAGACTAGCTATGACTGTAACACTGCATCCTGCACCCTCGTCTTTCCTTCTCTCCTATGTACTCTATGAATGGTATGTTTTGTCTGTTTGGTGCGCAAGAACATAAGAAATAGGAGCAGGAGTAGGCCATCTAGCCCCTCGACCCTGCCCCGCCATTCAATAAGATCATGGCTGATCTGATAGTGGTTCAGTTCCACTTACCCACCTGCTCCCCATATCCCTTAATTCCCTTATTGGTCAAAAATCTATCTATCTGTGACTTAATGAAACAATATGAGCTCTGACAAGGGTCATCTAGATTCAAAACATTGGTTCTATTCTCTCTCCACAGATGCTGTCAGACCTGCTGAGATTTTCCAACATTTTCTGTTTTAGATTCAGGTTTCAGCATCTTATTCACCGATCCTGAATTTGATTCAAGGACTGGAAGTTTAATGTCCCACTCGAATCGGAGAGGGTGAGAGATGGACCATAGAAAGGTCCTTTGTCCTCAGGCAGGATTCTACGGTTCTCAGTTCTTAGGTGTTCAGATCATCAACTTGTCCTGGTTCCCCCCATGCTGATATTATAGTTAAGAAAGCTCACCAACACCTCTACTTTCTCAGAAAACTAAGCAAATTTGGCATGTCAGCCAAGACTCTGACCAACTTTTACAGATGCACCATAGAAAGCATTCTTTCTGGTTGTATCACAGCTTGGTATGGCTCCTGCTCTGCCCAAGACAGCAAGGAACTACAAAATCTCATGAATGTAGCCTAATCCATCACACAAACCAGCCTCCTATCCATCTACACTTTCCACTGTCTCTGCAAAACAGCCAGCATAATTAAGGATCCCACGCACCCTGGACATTTTTCCACCATCTTCCGTCGGGAAAAAGATCCAGAAGTCTGAGGGCAAGTACCAGCTGATTCAAGAACAGCTTCTTTCCTACTGCTGTTAGACTTTTGAATGGACTTACCTTGCGTTAAGTTGATCTTTCTCTACACCCTAGCTATGACTGTAACACTACATTCTGCACTCTCTCCTTTCCTTCTCTATGAACGTTATGTTTCGTCTATGTAGCGCGCAAGAAACAATACATTTCACTATATATTAATACATGTGACAATAATAAATCAAATCAAATCGAATCCTATTTCGGAAGGATTACAATTTGGACAATTTTGGCATCATTCCTTTAAAGAATACTTTTAGTGAACAGCAAGTGACTAAAAATACCAAAACTTTTCTGTAGCGTGTTAAGCAAGGGTAAGATTAATTCAATCAATCAGAGCAGGGGAGAAACCCTTAATCAATAACATCCAAAACTAGTTGGAGTCACAGTAAAAATGAATGATTTATCACTCAGGAGCAATGAATTACTCTGAAATTCAGTCACTGTTCTTGTGTAGGCAAAAAGCATCCAATGATAAAATGTTAAATCTCGTGAGCAGCAATGAGGTGTGTGAATAGTGGAACTGTCTGACTGAAGGAACATTAGTCCAAACATGGTGAGAACTCCTGTTCTCCTGTTGAATATTGCTGTGTAAGAAGTCCCACAACACCAGGTTAAAGTCCAACAGGTTTATTTGGTAGCACAAGACACAAGCTTTTGGAGAACTGCCCGTTCATCAGGTGAGTGGGAGATCTGTTCACAAGCAGGGCATATAAAGATACAAACTCAATGTAAATGAGTGAGGGCCTTTCTGAAAATGCAGCAGTCATTTATTATTGCAATTAACTGGGGGCTTTGAGATTATAAACTCAGCACTTCCAGTTAGGCTGCAGCCTTCAGAACCTTAGCTTGAGCAGACAGGGTGTTATTAACTGAACTAAGAAAAAATGACTTCTTCCTATTAGGCAACACCTTCCAAACCCATGATTGCTACCATCTAGCAGGTAGGGTGGCATGGTGGCACAGTGGTTAGCACTCACAGCACATTGTCACTGCCAGTGTGGAGTTAGCACATTCTCCCTGTGTGGGTTTCCTCTGGGTGCTCCGGTTTCCAAAAATGTGCAGGTTAGGTGGATTTGGCCATGCTAAATTTCCCCTTAGTGTCAGGGGACTATTTAGGGTAAATGTATGGGGTGATGGGGTTAGAGCCTGGGTAGGATTGTGGTAGGTGCAGACTCGATGGGCCAAATGGCCTCCTTCTGCACTGCAGAATTCTATAAAGTTGCTTAGGTAGCACCTTCCAAACCCACGATTGCTACCATCTAGCAGATAGGGCGGTACGCTGGCATGGTGGTTAGCACTGCTGCCTCACAGCACCAGGGACCTGGGTTCAGTTCCTGGCTTGGGTCACTGTCTGCACATTCTCCCCGTGTCTGTGCGAGATTCCTCTGGGTGTTCCAGTTTCCTCCCACAGCCTGAAAGGTATGCTGGTTAGGTCATTAGCCGTGCTAAATTCTCCCTCAGTGTACCCGAACAGGCGCTGGAATGTGGTGACTAGGGGATTTTCACAGTAACTTCATTATGGTTTTAATGTATGCCTACTGGTGACATTAATAAATAAACTTTTAGAGCTTTATACATAGGAACACCCCCACATGGAGATTACCCTTCAAGTCACTCACCATCCTGAATTGGAAATATATTACCCTTTCTGCAATGTGGCTCGGTCAAAATCCTGGAACTCACTCCCTCCCTCACAGCTGATCAAATATCCTGATTCCTCCCCTTCCCTAATATCCTTTGATCCCTTTAGCTCCAAGAGCTATATCTAATTTCTTCTTGAAATCAGACAACCTTTTGGCCTCAACTACTTTCTGTGATAGTGAATTCCACACATTCCCCAACCTCTGGGTGAAGAAATTTCTCCTCACCTCAGTTCTAAAAGGTTTACCCCTTATCCTCAAACCCATGGTTCTGGACTCCCCCACCATTGGGAACATTCTTTTTGAATCTACCCTGTCCAACCTTGTTTGAAGTTTCTGTGAGATCCATTCTCACTCTTCGAAACTCCAGTGAATATAATTCTAACCGACTTAATTTTTCCTCATTTGACAGACCTGCCATCCCAGGAATCAGCCTGGTAAACATTTGCTGCACTCCCTCTAATCGCAAGGACATCCTTCCTCAGATAAGGACACCAAAACTGCACTCAATACTCCAGGTGTGACCTCACCAACGCCCGATACAATTGCAGCAAAGCATGGTGGTAGTGAAGAAGATGGGATTTTCCTGAGTATCAGGAAACATGTTTCAGCCAGTTCCATCGCGCTTGATTCCAAGACTAATTGGCGCGGCGATTTTGGGTCTTGCTTCTCAGGATGAGACCGACATGATGGCACAGTGGTTAGCACTGCTTACTCACAGCACCAACGACCCGGGTTCGATTCCAGCCTCGGGTCACCATCTGTGTGGATCTTGCACATTTTCCCCATGCCTATGTGGGTTTCCTCCGGGTGCTCCGGTTTCCTCTCTCAGTCCAGGTTCGGTGGATTGACCATGCCAAATTGCCCCGTAGTGTCCAAAGACGTGCTGGCTAGGTAGATTGGTCATGGTAAATTATCCCTAAGCGTCCCAGGATGTGTGGGTGAGGTGGATTAGCGGGATAAATATATGGATTACAGGGTTAGGGCCTGGGTGGGATTCTGGTTGTTGCAGACCCAATGGGCCAAATGGCCTCCCTGTGCACTGTAGAGATTTAATGAGATGGGCAGGCTTTGTGGAGTGACTGATATTGCATCGATCATAAGCTCCCGCCTGCGAGGGGACGTGTGCAGTGCTGTCTAACAGCAGAATGAGGTGAATGAATGCGCGTGATGTCAAGTACAGAATGCTGATAGGAAGAAGCAGGTGTTCTTTGGTAGCCACATTGAGTTTTTGAGTGACAAGAGCTGATTAGGCCCAGTTGAGTTTCTGTAGCTGAGAACAGCTGTTTGTGACAGAAATCTGCATACACAAGACATTAGCGGAGTGGAGTTTTTCAAAACTAATTTCACGCAATGAGACTCAAGCTAAAACAATAAAAATCAGTTATACTGTAGCTCTGAAAATGAGGAGTAATTAGGCCTTAACACAAGCCTGGCAGTTAGCAGCCTTTTGTGAGATCAAACAAATAGCGTTTCTTTTCCCTCCCCCCACATCATTTGTTCCTGTCGATCTTTTGAGTTTTTTTTCTTTTGGAATGGTTGGTGTTGATGATCTCATTGGAGAAATTAGCCAAGAGGTGTAGCCGCGTTCAAACGCATGACAGCTCTGAGCTACCGGTGGCTGCTTACGTAGCTGTCAACTGTGGGTAACACTGGCCTCTCACTCTCGTCAGAAGGTTCAGATCTCAGTTCGGGAATGTGAATGTATAAACCAAACGTTTCAATGGGAGTGTGGAAGGAGCGCTGCTTGTTATCATCTTTGGATGAGCCATTAAACAAAGTCTCTCTGTAACTTCTCAGGTAAAAATCAACTATTCCATAGAACTATAGAATCCTGACAGTGCAGAAAGAGGCCATTCGGCCCATCAACTCTGCACCGGCTCTTTGAAGGAGCATCTCAGCTAGGCTCTCCCCTCTACCTTATCCCCATAACCTTGAGCATTTACCATGGCTAATACCCTAACCTGCACATTTTCTGGACACTAAGGGACAACTTAGCATGGCCAATCCACCTAACCTGCACATTTTTTGGACACTAAGGGACAATTTAGCATGGCCAATCCATTTAACCTGCACATCTTTTGGACACTAAGGGACAATTTAGCATGTCCAATCCACCTAACCTGCACATTTTCTGGACACTAAGGGACAATTTAGCATGGCCAATCCACCTAACCTGCACATTTTCTGGACACTAAGGGACAATTTAGCATGGCCAATCCACCTAACCTGCACATCTCTGGACTGTGAGAGAAACACAGTAAAAAGTCTGACAACACCAGGTTTTAGTCCAACTGATTTATTTGATAGTAAACTCACAAGCTTTCGAGGGGACTGCCTCTTCGTCAAGCTTGTGAGTTTACTATCAAATAAATCGGTTGGACTAAAACCTGGTGTTGTCAGACTTTTTACTGTGTTTACCCCAGTCCAACGCCGGCACATCCACACTGTGAGAGAAATCCAGGGGAAAACCATGCAGACATGAGGAGAAGGTGCAAACTACACACAGTCAGTGACTGAAGGCTAGAGTTGAACCCGAGTCCCTGGCACTGTGAGGCAGCAGTGCTAACCACTGTGCCACCATGCCACTCTTCCATGGCTCTATCCTGCAGGACAGATTTTTTTTCTTCAATCCAGAAGTGGAAAGAAAGATATACAAACATAAAAACATGGAAGATAGGAGCAGGAGGAGGCCATTTGGCTTTTTGGGCCTGCTCCACCATTCATTACGATCATGGCTGATTGTCCAATTCAACAGCCTAATCCTGCTTTCTCCCCATCACCTTTGATCCCATTCGCCCCAAGTGCTATATCCAGTTGCCTCTTGAATACATTCAATGTTTTGGCATCAACTACTTCCTGTGGTAATGAATTCCACAGGCTCACCACTCTCTAGGTGAAGAAATGTCTCCTCACCTCCAAACTAAATGGTTTGCCCTGAATCCTCAGCCTGTGATTCCCTGGTCCTGGACACCCCCACCATCCGGAATATCCCTCTGCTTCTACCCTGCCTAGCTCGTTAGAATTTTATAGGTCTCAGTGAGAGGCCCCCCTCATTCATCTGAATTCCAGCGGAAACAATTCTAACATAGTAAATCTCTCCACGTGTATTAGTCCCGCCATCCCCGAAATCAGCCTGGTAAACCTTTGCTGCGTTCCCTCAAGAACAGGAACATCCTTCCTCAGAAAAGGGGAACAAAACAGCGCACAATACTCTAGGTGTGGCCTCACCAAGGCACTGTATAATTGCAACAACACATCCCTTGTCCTGTACTCAAAACCTCTTGCAATGAAGGCCAACATGCCATCTGCCTTCTTTACCACCTGCTGCACCCGAATGCTTACCTTCAGTGACTGATGCACAAGGACACCCAGATCCTGCTGGACACTCCCCTCTCCTGATTTACAGCTATCACATGGTAATCTGCCTTCTTGTTTTTGTTTCCAAAGTGAATAACCTCACATTTATCAAAATTATACTGCATTTGCCATTGATTTGCCCACCTACCAAACCTGTCCAGATCATTCTGCATCCTTGTTACAGTTCACCCTCCTACCCAACTTGGTATCATCTGCAAACTTTGAGATGTTACATTTTGTTCCCTCATTCAAGTCACTAATATATATTGTGAATAGCTGGGGTCCCAGCACTGATCCCTGTGGCACCCCATGAGTTACTGCCTGCCAGTTAGAAAAACACCCATTAATCCCTACACTTTGCTTCCTCTCTGCCAACCAGTTTTCTATCCATCTCAATACACTTCCCCCAATCCCAGGTGCTTCAATCTTACATGATAATCTCTTGTGCGGGCCTTTGTCAAACACTTTCTGAAAGTCAAAATGTACCATATCTACTGGTTGTCCCTTGTCAACTCTATTAGTTACATCTTCAAAGAATTCTAACAGATTTATTGAGCATGATTTCCCCTTCATAAATCCATGTTGACTCTGTCTGATCCTGCCACTGCTTTCTAAATGCTTTGCTGTAAAGTCCCTATAATAGATTCGAGAATCTTCTCCACAACCGATGTTAAGCTTACTGGTCTATAATTCCCTGTTTTCTCTCTACCTCCTTTTTTGAATATTGGAGTGACATTACCTACCCTCCAATCTGCAGAGATTGTTCCAAAGTCTATAGAATCCTGGAAGATGACCACCTATCACCCGCTATTTTGAGAGTCACTTCCTTAAGTTCTCTGGGATGTAGATTATCAGGCCCTGGGAATTTATCCGCCTTCAATCCCATCAATTTTCCCAGCACCATTTCTCTAATAATATTGATCACCCTCAATTCTTCCCCTCACTAAATCTTTCATTCTCCAACATTTCTGGCATTTGATTTGTGCCCTCTTTTGTGAAGACAGAACCAAAGTATGTATTCAGTTGCTCGGCCATTTCTTTGTCCCCTATTATACATTCCCCGGTTTCTATCTGTAGGGGATCTACATCTCTATATTTCTCATAAAAATTACAATCTTGTTGCTCTTTGTGGGATCTTACTGTGTGCTGTGTTTCCTAATTATAATAGATGATGCACCTCACATAACCCACAGGTCTGTGGTACACATGTTGGAAAGTGGGAATAGGCTAGGAGGCTCAGTTTTTGATGGACCAAGTGGCCTCTATCTGTGCTGTAAACTTTTTATGATCTCTATATGATAACATTGACCATTCATCTCATTGACACATACAGGATTCTGAAGGGGCTTCATAGAAGAGACACTGACAGATTACTCCCACTGGCTAGGGAATCTAAAACATGGGACACAGTCTCAGGATAAAGGGTCGATCATTTGGAACTGGGGTGGCACGGTTAGCACTGTGGCTTCACAGCGCCAGGGACCCAAGTTCAAGTCCCAACTTGGGTCATTGTCTATGTGGAGTTTGCAAGTTCTCCCCGTGTCTGCGTGGGTTTCCTCCAGGTGCTCCGGTTTCCTCCCACAATCCAAAGATGGGCAGGTTAGGTGGATTGGCCATTATTAATTGTCTCTTTTTGTCCCAGGATGTTAGGGGGATTAGCACGGTGGAGTGAGAGGGTCTGGGTAAGATATCCTGTCAGGGAGTCAGTGCAGACTCAATGGGCCAAATGGTCTGCTTCTTCACTGGAGGGAGTCAATGAACTGAGATGAGGAGTAATCTTTTCGTTCAAAAGACTGTAAATCTTTGGAACTCTGCCGCGGATTATTGTAGATGTTTCATTGTTGAATATATTTAAGGCAAATCCTTTAGCATCTCAGGGAACTGAGGGAGTGGGTAGGAAGGTGGAACGAAAGGTTAACGATGAGCGTATTAAACACCGGTGGAGCAGGCTTGATGGGCCATATGGACTACTCCTCCTCTTTTCAATTAGGATTTCCAATTGAGAGTGGCACGGTGGCACAGCGGTTAGTACTGCTGCCTCACAGCGCCAGGGACCCAGGTTTGATTTCCAGCTTGGGTCACTGTATGGAATCTGCACATTCTCCCAGTGCCTGCATGGGTTCCCTCCGGGTTCTCCAGTTTCCTCCCACATGCTGGTTAGGTGCATTGGCCATACTAAATTCTCTGTCAGTGTACCTGAGCAGGCGCCGGAGTGTGGCGACTGGGGGATTTTCACAGTAACTTCATTGCCGTGTTAATATAAGCCTTTTTGTGACACAAATAAATAAACTAAAAAATAACTTTATTTCTTGTGCTCTTCCCTCAGGTTGTGTAAGTTATGTGAAGTCAAATCTTTCTTCTTTCAGGTGCAACTTTATTCAGTATCTTTCTCACGCTGCTAGTCCAGACTATACCTCTGTTTCCATTTGCTTCAATCCTTCAGGCAGTGAGACTCTGGGTGGGACTTTCCATCCCACCAGGACTGTCCGGTCCCATCCCCAGGTCAATGGATGATTGGACGGCCAGCCAAATCCCCCATGGCAAGTTCCAGAATGATAGGGTTGGGAAACCTTGGCCTGTATCTCCTCCAAGCCTGTTCTCCAAGATGGGGTCAGCAGTCACTGTTCAAACGCACCTCGTTTCGTTTTAAATTCCAGATCTATTTCAAGAGATGAATAAATAGCTAATCCTTCTTATTAACAACTGTGTTTTGATAAAGAGGGAAGTTGGGACACCAACTGGAAGCTTTAGTCTTAATTCATCATTCGACTGACGTGTGATATGGTGGCACAGTGGTTAGCACTGCTGTCTAATATGGAGAAAATGTTCCCACTAGTGGGAAAAGCTAGAACCAGAGGGCACAGCCTCAGTCTAAAGGGACGATCCTTTAAAACAGAGATGAGGAGGAATTTCTTCACCCAGAGAGTGGTAAATCTGTGGAATTCTTTGCCACAGAAGGCTGTGGAGGCCAGATCATTGAGTGTCTTTAAGACAGAGATAGATAGGTTCCTGATTAATAAGGGGATCAGGGGTTATGGGGAAAAGGCAGGAGGATGGACCAATTCTGCTCCTATGTATTATGGTCTTATGGTCTCATAGTGCCAGGGTCCCAAGCTCAATTCCAGCCTTGGGTCACTATCTGCCTGGAGTTTGCACATTATCTCCATATCTGCGTGAGTTTCCTCTGGGTTCTCCAGTTTCTTCCTACAATCCAAAGACGTGTGGGTTAAATTGACTGGCCACACTAAATTGACCCGAGTGCCTGGGGGATTAGCAGAGTAAATGCATGGGGTTGTGGGAATAGGGCCTGTGGTTGGTACAGACTCGATGGGCTGAATGGCCTCCTTCTGTACTGTAGGGATTCTGTCATTGTATACGTGCAGGAAATAAAGATAGAGAGCTGTTAGAAATATGCATTGTGGAACATCAGGGACGTGCAGCGAGATATAAGATACAGAGTTAGTGAATTACATGTCACAAAGTCCAGCCTTTGTCAGCGGCCCAGACAGCTGGATCCCTGCAGGGAATAGGGAGTGAGAGATCCAATTATTACACAGGATATTACAGCCATAGAAGGAACACGGTGAAGAATGACACCATGAAGCCGAGGTTGTAGTTATGGCAAAGAACTCCAAAATACACAGGGCCTTAGAGGATTGCTGAGGTTCAGAGAGGGTAAATAGTGAAAGATTGTTTTCACTGGGTCTCGGGAAATTTCCCCAGGGCCCCCTTTGAACGGCTCCGTAGAAAGGCATTCTCCTTTTTCCCCTTAAGAATCTGAAGGAATCTCAGTGGCTGGGGAGTTAGTAACGGGAGCAGCGGGGGGAGGTGGGATTTCCAGCTACACTCGCCCCAAGGTAGGAAATTCTCACCTGAGGTCAACGGACATTTGCACGGGCCGTCACTGCCCGCTACGATTCCCGCGGCAGGAGAAAATTCCTTTCCATCCAGCCCGCCAGGGAATCGTAGCGCAGGGCACACAATGCAAAGACCTGTCGACTTTGGGTGGGATTTTCTCATTTTGGGGTTAGCGCGGCTGGAGAACCCCATCCAGGGAGTCAGGCCTGAATTTCATTGGTTTCCCTTTGCTATCGAAGATAGCCACCGCCTGTGGACGTAGAGTGACCGGTTTTGCGTTCTAACCTGGGCTTCAGAGTTACGTTTGTAAACCCACGTGACATCCCACAGCTTGGGCAGGGATAAATTGCCTGGTCTTGTTGGAACTGTTCAATCTTTCTGCCTTGTCCTCTGTCCTTACCTGCCTGTATTTGAAGGAAGCAATGCGATTGCTCCCCAGACAGACCTCCTTTTGTCCTTCTCTCCCAATCTCTAGTGGTCGTGACACGCGGCACGGTGGCACGCTGGTTAGCACTGCTGCTTCACAGCTCCAGGGAGTCGGGTTCAATTCCAGCATCAGGTGACTATCTGTGTGCATGTTCTCCCTGTGTCTGCATGGGTTTCCTCCGGGTGCTCTGCTTTCCTCCCACTCTCCAAAGATGTGCATGTTAGGTGAATTAGCCACGCTAAATTGCCCCTCAATGCCCAAAGAAATGTAGGTTAGGCTAAAAATTTGTCTCTTATTGTCAGGGGAATTACAAAAGAAAAAACAATACAGCACAGGGTCAGGCCCTTCAGCCCTCCAATCCTGTACCGATCATGACACCTGCCTAAACTAAAACCACATGCACTGACGGAGTCCATATCCTTCCACTCCCATCCTATTCATGTATTTGTCTATTTACTTCTTAAATGCCGCTATCGTACCTGCTCCCACTGCCTCCCCGGGCAATGCATTCCAGACATCCACCACCCTCAGTATAAAAAACCTGTCTTGTACATCTCCTCTAAACTTTTCCCCAGTTAGCAGGGTGAATATGCAGGATAGGATCTGGGTGGGATTGTTGTTGGTGCAGGCTTGATGGGCCGAATGGCCTCCTTCTGTACTGTAAGGACTCTATGATCTTCCTTTCGAGGAGTCTTTGAACCTTAATTGCAGCCTACCTGGCGAGCAGTGTCTAAGCGGAAGCTGTGAAAGTGTAATGGCTTTAGGAATGTTGTCGGTTGTATATCCTACACGTTTATTCTATCTGACCTCAGCTATGATGATAAATGCTTTAATTCAGTTACCTGAGCCTGAGGCACTTTGTCTTCCCATTTGATGCCCCTGATGTACTGAACACATCCCCTGTGGAACCTGCACAGCTAAATATAGAGAATCATAGAACCCTACAGTGCAGGAAGAGGCCATTTGACCCATTGGATCTGCACCGACTACACTCCCACCCAGGCCCAATCCCCATAACCCTATATATTTACCCTAGTTAGTCTGCCTGAAACTAAGGGGCAATTTAGTATTGCCAACCCACCTAGCCTGCACATCTTTAGACTGTGGGAGCACCCGGAGGAAATCCACACAGATACAGAGAGAATATGCAGAGTCCACACAGTGTCCCAAGCCAGGAATCGAACCTGGGTCTCTGGAGCTGTGAGGCTGCAATGCTAACCACTGTGCCGCTGTGCCGTATGTCTAGAGTAGGTTGTCCATGTCTCATTGGCATGTAGGAGGGTAGGTGTTATGCTAGCATAGTCCACAGCAAGTCCTGTTGTAATTTTGCTCCACATAAACTCGCAAACTTGCGCTGCCAAGTCTACTTGTCATCTTGCTGGCAATACAGAGATTTCTGGAAATTGTGTTCCTCAACATAGGTATCTTTAGGATTGAGTCACTGATAGCTACAGTAGGTGAGGTATGGACACAGTTTGGTGGTGGTTGGTGGAGTATCTCTTGTCCTCCTTAAGCTAATAGTTGTCAGCCACTTTTGAAAAGCAATCCATGACCTGTGGAAGGGCATTCTCTGACCGTGATGCTAGGGCACAATGGTTGGCAAACAGCAATCCCTCTTTCATCTTGTTGAGTTGATTTCCTGGGGTCCAGCATTTGGCGAGTTGTATTTCCTTGAGCCCCGAATGAGAGGGGACAGGGAGGAATACTCTTGATGATGAATCTTGGCTCATTCCATGTAGGCCAGAGTATAACTATGGAGAAATGTTGTTGCAATTGTGTAGGGTGTTGGTGAGACCACATCTGGAGTGTTGTGTCCAGTTTTGGTTTCCTTATTTGAGGAAGGATGTGGTGGCATTGGAGGCAGTTTAGAGGGGGTTCACCAGGTCGATTCCGGGGATGAAGGGGTTGACATACGAGGGGAGATTAAACAGTTTGGGCTTATACTCGCTAGAAGGATGAGAGGGGATGTGATTGAGGTATCTAACATTTTAAAAGGGATTGATAAAGTAAATGTAGACAAAATATTTCCTCTTATGGGGCAATCTTGAGCAAGAGGTCACAGGTATAGGTTGCAAGGTGGTAGATTTAACACAGAGATGAGGATAAACTACTTCTTGCAGAGGGTGGTGAATTTGTGGAACTTACTGCCCCCTAGTGTGGTGGAGTCTGAATCATAGAATGGTTTCAAAAGGGAGATAGATCTATTTCTCATCAGAAAGGGAAAGAGGGGTATGGGGAACAGGTGGATTTGAGACCAGCGAGAGATCAGTTATGATCTGATTGAATGGTGGAGCAGGCTGGAAAGCTGAATTTGCCAACTTCTGCTCTATTTTCCTATCCAGCTGTCCACCTCACTTCCCTGTATTTTGACAGCAACTGTATCTCTTCTGTGGCATCTATTTCTGATCAACAGTCAGCTGGACCTGACCACGGCTGCTCATTCTGCTGTAGTGACCTTTAGAACAGCAGGCAACATGCCTGCCCCAATTCCAGGTTCGAGGTTCTGCAGACAAAAAGCAGGGTAGTGATTAGGCCATGAAAACCTCACAGCAAACCAAACCTGGAGCAAAACTTGGGCAGTGTCTGATCAGGGTTGGGGAAATTGGCCCCTGTGGAGTCAGGATGATCACTCAAAGTGGTCAGAAAGCTGAAAAAGAAATTCTTTCAATCAGATGGTACCCTGTGAAATGTATACTTAAATACAAGTGGCTATTGAAAGAGAGAATAACTTAAACAGGAGTTGGGGAAGTATCAAAGGGAAGGGAAATGGGTTTAGAGTCGGCAACTTCAGCTGAAGAGCTAACTTACACTGAATAACCTCCTACTGCTGCGTAATTTCTATGATTTTGAGGTTACCACAGTTCTAGACCAGTAAAGAAAGGCAATCGGAAGCAGGCCACTTGACAACACCACACGCTGGGCAATGCTTTCTGTTCTGGGGAATGAATACAGTCAAAGGCAGAAAGTATAAAAGGAAAATGACTGTGGATGCTGGAATCTGAAACCAAAAGAGAAAATGCTGGAAAATCTCAGCAGGTCTGGCAGCACCTGGAAGGAGAGGGAAGAGCTGACGTTTCGAGTCCAGATCACCCTTCTTCGAAGGGCAGAAAGCATTACTCCCAGCTTTATGTTTCAGAGTTAGAGCAGGAAGTTATCCAGAGCAATAAAGAAATATGCAAACAAGAGGAGCCAATTTAGCCCTTCAGGGCTACAATTCAATGAGATCATGGCTGCTCCGCAACCTTAACTCCATTTGCCTCATATCCCTTTGGTCATCTAGAACAGAACTCGAGTATTGCTGAGAGAAAGAGACAGAAGCATCCATCAGGCCCAGCCGGCAATAAATTATTCTTGTGAGGACATTATCATTATGAAGTGCTTCGAAAGGTTAGCCATGGCACGGATCAATTCCCGGACTACCTGGATCCACTACAGTTTGCCCACTGCCGCAACAAGTCCACAGCAAACACCATCTCCCTGGCCCTGCACTCAACCCTGGAACACCTAGACAACAAGGACACCTATGTCAGATTCCTATTTATTGATCACTGCTCAGCCTTCAACACTATTATTTCCATGAAACTCATCTCCAAACTCCATGGACTGGGCCTCGGCACCTCCCTCTGCGACTGGATCCTGAACTCCCTAACTCTCAGACCACATTCAGTATGGATAGGCAACAACACCTCCTCCACGATCATCCTCAACACCGGTGCCCCACAAGGCTGTGTTCTCAGCCCCCTACTATACTCCTTATACACTTATTCATCATCTGACAACACCACCGTAGTGGGTTGGAATTCAAACAATGATAGAGGATAGGAATGAGAGATAGAGAATCTGGTGAACTGGTGCAGCAACAATAATCTCTGTCTCAATGTCAACAAAAAGGATTTGTCATCGACTATAGGAAGCATAAAGGAGAACATGCCCCTGTCTACATCAATGGGGACAAAGTAGAAAGGGTTGAGATCTTCAAGTTTTTAGGTGGCTAGATCATCTGTCCTGGTCCCCCCATGCTGATACTATAGTTAAGAAAGCCTACCAATGCCTCTACTTTCTCAGAAGACTAATCAAATTTGGCATGTCAGCTACGACTGTCACCAACTTTTACAGATGCACCATAGAAAGCATCCTTTCTGATTGTATCACAGCTTGGTATGGGCTCCTGCTCTGCCCAAGACCGCAAAGGAACGACAAAATGTCATGAATGTAGCCCAATCCATCACGCAAACCACCCTCCTGTCCATTGACTGTCTACATGGCCCGCTGCCTCAGCAAAGCAGCCAGCATAATTAAGGACGGCACGCACCCCGGACACTCTCTCTTCCACCTTCTTCCTTTGGGAAAAAGATACAAAAGTCTGAGGTCACATACCAACTGACTCAAGGACAGCTTCTTCCCTGCTGCTGTCAGACTTTTGAATGGACTTACTTCGCATGAAGTTGATCTTTCTCTACACCCTAGCTATGACTATAACATTACATTCTGCACTCGCTTGTTTCCTTCTCTGTGAACGGTATGTTTTGTCTGTATAGTGCGCAAGAAACAATACTTTTCATTGTGTGTTAATACATATGACAATAAAATAAATCAAATCAAATTACGGACGACAATTTATACTGCATGAGAAGAGAGTGCGAATTGGCTGGCAAGTGCATTCTGATTGGTGGAGGCATTCGCAAGGAGA
Source organism: Carcharhinus amblyrhynchos (assembly GCF_965287045.1). Classification (NCBI taxonomy): domain Eukaryota; kingdom Metazoa; phylum Chordata; class Chondrichthyes; order Carcharhiniformes; family Carcharhinidae; genus Carcharhinus; species Carcharhinus amblyrhynchos. Next base: position 11,248,099 of record NC_137337.1, read on the forward strand.
ATGCAGCACGGAACAGTTAACTGCCCAGCTGCGTTCAAATGCAAACTGGGCAGGTCAAGTCCGATTGGTCAAGGCATTGCTATGAGGAATACACCAGGGAATAGCTGTTCCCCAAGATTTTGTTTCGTTGATAAAGGTGCAATGTGTGGGCATGCTCCTTCTGTCTGCAGAGGACAGGGCCCTGTGTGTGAACGTATGTGGCTTCTGGCGTGTGCAAATTAACCAAATTGCAAGCTCAACTTTACTCTTGAATTGGTAGCCATTTGTCCAATATAGTTCCAAATTTCTACCATTGTCCTGCGAAGGAGTGTTCCCTAATCTCACTCCTGAGAGATCTGGCTTTAATCTACGCCTCCTTGTTCCGAATTCTCCTACCAATGGAAATACTTTCTCTCAACATTATCTTTCTAAATTCCAGGAGAATTATCAGACAAGATGTGATGCCAAACCAGTCCATAGATGTTAAGACAGGTGAACAAAAGTCTAGTCACAGATATTGCGGGAGGAAGAAATGTCAGAACTCTTAGGGTCCAACCAGCTGATCGCAGCAGACTAACCTAGTGAATGGATTGCACTATTCCAGGGTAAACATCTTTAACATGTCTTTGGCTGAAATCTTCCTGGCTGCTCGGAGGCAACTTTATAAGTGGGCTAGACAGAAAATGACAGATAATCCTCTCTGCATATCTTTGTGTGCCTCTGGGTAACTTTCCCAGGGACATTATAACAGGTAATGCGGCTCAGGTGCTGTAACCTTGCAAAGCTACAGACCAAACGCTGGAAAGTTGGATAAGGCTGGGATGATGGTTTTCTGATAAGCCAAGTGGGAATTGATAACGTGTGGGGAGCATGCAGCCAGTCAGGGCAATGAAAACCTCACTTAAGGGCCAAAATCCATCACCAGTGGAACTTTCTTAGTATCAGTTGGACCACCCCTCCATTTCCACCTCCCCCTGAGGCCTAGAGCCTGGCAATGATCAGGGGCCAATCAGAGGCCGCCCAGCCCGAGTTATAGAACTTCAGGGACATGGCCATTTTGAAATGGCCTCTTCCTTCCCCAGTGGCCAGCCTGCTGGCCAATCCTCCAGGCCCTCTCACTGACTGTGACCTTTGTTCTGTCTGCAATCCTCGATTGAATGGAAAATGTGGAGATCGTCAGTTAGGAGTGTGACATCAGTCTATCTTTAAAAGTTTTAAAAATAAATCACATTCTCTGTCGCTCACAGTCTGAGTTGATGTCATTGTTGCTGGTCTGTCTACCAGATGTCCTTTTATTGCTCCTTAAGTGGCTTCAATGAGGGGGGAGGGGGGGGGGGGGGAGGTGGGTGTGGGGCGGGTGGGCCTCAGGCACTTTCTGAGGTTAGCTTTTCTGACTCTGCATTGTTAGGGGGGAAACTGGTTGGCAGGCCAAGTGACGGCAGCTCTTTCATTTTCAGTTCTGAGTTGCAGGTTAGTTTTTAGAAGGGACATCAAATTGAAAAGAAGTGTCTCTCTTTTACTCTGTTTTATTTGCAAATTCTGCTGATTGTCTGAAAACAAGACCTTGCCTCCCTGAAGTCGAAGACTTGCTGTTGGTGGTTTGACTAGAATCTCTTCCTGTGGTACTGGAAAGGTGTTCTGACTTCAAACTGTTCTAAGTCTATCAAAAGAACTGCAGAATCCACCCGAAGGATTCAATTCCAGGGTCACGTGAACATTAGTCTTTGCTGTTTTAAACCTGTGGAAAGGATTTGTTTATGGGATTAGCTTGATGGGGACAAGCTCCTATATTCATTAAGGCTCATACTATATCACAATTGTGTGTTTCTTGTTTATAATTGACAAATGTTATTGCTAATTTTCTCTCCTTTATAAATTTTTAAATAAATATTTTTAAATAAAATTTGTTTGATTTTAGTAGGGAGGTTTTGCTGCAATTGTACAGGGCACTGGTGAGGCCGCAGCTGGAGTACTGTGTGCAGTTTTGGTCGCCGCACTTATGCAAGGATATTTTGGCCTTGGAGGGAGTGCAGAGGAGGTTTACTAGGCTGATACTGGAGATGAGCGGGTTGGACTATGAAGAGAGGCTGAAGAGACTGGGTCTGTTCTTGTTGGAGTTTAGAAGGATGAGGGGGGATCTTATAGAGATGTGTAAGATAATGAAGGGGACGGATAGGGTAGAGGTAGAGAGATTCTTCCCGCTCAGAAAGGACAGCAGGACTAGAGGGCACGGCCTCAAGATAAGGGGGGGTGCAGTTTAGAACGGAGTTGAGGAGGAACTTCTTCATTCAAAGGGTGGTGAATCTTTAGAATTCTCTGCCCGTTGAAGTGGTGGAGGCTACCTCGCTAAATATATTTAAGACACGGGTAGATAGGTTTTTGGTAGGCAAGGGAATTAAGGGTTATGGGGAGAGGGCGGGAATGTGGAACTGAGCCACTTCAGATCAGCCATGATCTTACTGAATGGCGGGGCAGGCTCGAAGGGCTAGATGGCCTACTCCTGCTCCTATTTCTTATATTCTTATGATTAAAAGCTCCCTAGTGGATCATTTGAATCATACCTGTCCTCTGTCACTCACAGCCTCACATGCTTACCTTAGCCAAATTCAAGGTGCAAAACCTATGATCCAGCTGGGCTTCTTAAAACACCTTGGAGTTTCTAACCTGACCCATAACAGGAGGTAACCTCGTGTGATTTTGCAGTGGCCAATGCTCTGCTGAGATTTCTCAGCTCAGGGACCATGAGCAGATCTGATAGGGGTTCACAGTTGCCCAGGGAAAATTCATTCTCTTGTCCCCAGAGCCCCAGATAAAAATCTCAGCTTTACTAAGCTTTTCATATATAAGACACTACCCTTGATATCAGTAGCACTTGTTAATTCCTGTTTTCTGTTAACCCATTTTCCCGTCTTCTTGAAACAGAGAGAAAAGAAAAGTAGTTTTTCCCACTTGAATGGTGTGTCCTGATTTAGTAGACTCTTGAGGGATACACACTTCTCTATAAAGCCTGCAACCCAATTAGCTTACTGTGCTCGTTAAGTCTCAGTCTGCTTTGCAGTACGGTGCCAGGGTTTGGCAGGGATGCAATAACAATATTAACAAAGCGGAACTTGTGGCAGCCAGAATCCGTCCAAAGCACGGCCTTGTAAAGTCTGTCCAAATAAAGGTGCCTCATTTCCATAGCGAGGCTTCTTGTGAGAGGTCTCACCAGGTCTCGAAATGAAAGTGTACACTGTAATTCCATCCCCTGAAATGTTTCAGCCTCACAGATCACAACTTTTTCATCACTAATTATTGATATCTTTTGGCATTGAGTTCACAGGTTACTGTAGCTGTGACGATCTTAGATATCGTTTACCACAGTGAGTCGCCTCCGCTCCATGGTTCCGCCTGGAACCACACCGCGTTCTGGTAAAACGCAGAGTTAACAAAAGCGACCCATTGTCGATATCCACCTGAGGCAGTCAACCGCTGTAGACTCCACTGGGTCTGCAGGAAGGGTGGTGTCGTCTGGGTGGAGGAAGCTGGCCGTATGTTCAGCTGCCCTCATCCATCCTACTGGTCAAGAGGAGAGGAATGCAGACTAACATCTCTCCAGAGCCCAGCGCGTGTGAGAGAGGCAGTATCCAGGAATTAAACAGGGATGGCTTCTGTTCTGACGTTGTCTCAGTAATAGTGAGAAAACAGGCTTGGTTTACAGGAATCAGGAGGTTTTTCATTGAGATGATAAATGTACACTGATCACCAAGATCAGTGGGTAAAGACACACAACAAGTGTGCTGTATCCCCAGTTGCTGGGTATGATATAATGTGTTAACAATGTAGCATGATTGCATGCTCATTCTCATTGCTTTTTATATCATTGTATGATTGATGCAATAAACAATGCAGCAGATGATGTGATTATGGGTAAATATCTCGGGACAAATTGAAAAACCTGAGCCAGGTGCGATTTTCCATGCTTGGTTAATGTTATGTTACAGTCATATTGATGAGATTATCCTCGGTGGAATCATAGAATTCCTACAGTGTAGAAATAGGCCATTCAGCTCATCAAGCCTGCATCAACACCAATCCCACCCAGACCCTATCCATGTAATCCCACATATTTAACCTGTTAATCCCCCAGATTAGCACCACACTGTGGGAAGGATGTGAATGCATAGGAGAGAGTCCAGAAGAGGTTGGAGAATGAGAGGGATGAGAAACTTCAGCTATGAGGATAGATTGGAGGGGTCATAGAAAAATCATAGGAACCCTACAGTGCAGAAAGAGGCCATTCGGCCCATCGTATCTGCACTGGCCACAACTCCACCCAGGCCCTACCCCCATATCCCTGCATATTTACCCACTAATCCCTCTAACCTATGCACCTCAGCATACTAAGGACAATTTTTAGCAAGGCCAATTAACCTAATCCGCACATCTCTGTACTGTGGGAGGAAACCAGAGCACCCGGAGGAAACCCAGGCAGACACGAGGAGAATGTGCAAACTCCACACAGACAGTGATCCAAGCCGGGAATTGAACCCAGGTCCCTGGAGCTGTGAAGCAGCAGCGCTAACAACTATGCTACCGTGCTGCCCTTGGGGAAGCACAGTGATTAGCACTGCTGTCTCACAGCTCTAGATATCCAGCCTCGGATCAATATCTGTGTGGAGTTTGCACATTCTCCCTGTGCCTGCATGGGTTTCCTCCAGATGCTCCGGTTTCTACCTACACTCCAAAGAATTGCAGGCTAGGTGCATTGGCCATACTGAATTGCCTCTTAGTGTCCTGGGATGCATAGGTTGGAGATATTAGCGAGGTAAATATGAGACCTAGGTGGGGTTGTTGTCAGTGCAGATTTGATGGGTCGAATGGCCTCCTTTGCACTGTAGGGATTCTACAATTCTAAGTTGGGACTGTTATCTTCGGAGAGAAGACAGTTAAGAGGAGATTTGATAGAGATGCTCAAAACCATGAGGGGGCTGGACAAAGTAGATAAGGAGAAACTTCTCATTTGTCCTCTAATGTCCTTCGGGGAAGGAAATCTGCCATCCTTACCCAGTCTGGCCTATATGTGTCTCCAGAGCCACAGCAATGTGGTTGACTCTCAATTTCCCTCGGGTAACGAGGGATGGGCAATAAATGCTGGCCAGCCAGCGACGCCCATGTCCCACGAATGAATAAAATCATTTGTAAAAAGATCAAAAACGTGAGGGCACAGATTTTAAAGAAAATCAAAGGTGATGTCGGAAAAATTCTTTTCCACACAGTGAGTGGCTGGGGTCTGGAATGTTCTGCCTGGTGGAGGCTGGTTCAATGGGGGCATTCAAGAGGGCATTAGCTGATTACTTGAATAGAAACAATGTGCAGAGATACGGGGAAAAGACAGGGGAATGAGTCATTTGGAGAGCTGGTGCAGACACGATGGAACTAATAGTTTCTGTCTGCATTGTAACAATTCTGAGATTCTAAAAAGCTGCAAAGCGCCCCTTTGATTAATTTGATTAATTAATTAATTTGACCGGAATTGCTGATAATTTTGATTATTAATTTCTCCTTATCTACTCTGTCCAGCCCCCCCTCATGATTTTGAGCATCTTTATCAAATCTCCTCTTAACTGCCTTCTCTCCAAAGATAACAGTCCCAACTTACAATCATAGAATCCCTTGAACTGACAGGAATTGCTCATTTTTATGAAAGAACGAGGAAAACTGGAAGGAAGAGAACGCAGCCAGGGTCTGGCAGGTCGTGCGTGGCTTTGAAACACGTTCCCCGAGTTTGGACTGGGCAGGATCGATCTCTGAATGAATGAAAACTGACTGGAGCCACGATGGAAGTGATTAAACAGACATCAAGCTTGCACTGGGATAGTCTGCCCTGCAGCCAGCAACATCATCTAACTTGGAGGAGAGCATTACAACTTGTAAGGTAATTTCTGGAGAGAGAATCTGAAGGAGGCAGCAACACTGCGATGACTAATCATCTTTTGTGATATCAATAATTTAATAATTAGATCCACCATTATGAAGACTTGGCTGTGCTTCCTACTGTCAATGTATGGAGCTCATTCTAGTCTGTCCTAATGGAGTGTCAGACCCCTGTTGATCCCCTGGACCAGAATGTGCTGTAATGATTATTTTACATTCTAATCCATAAAGAGTGGTGTTAACTCCAAGCTCCAGAGAACTGCACAAACTCCACACAAAAGAACGCCGTGTTCCAGAAGGTTTCCTAATTGAAAGGATTTCTCAGCATTATACTTCATAAAAAAGAATAAATCTCCTGGAGCATTGTTCGAGAGTGCAATGTGTACCTCACATTGTCAAGAGTGCTAGAAAGACAAGAGAAAAATGTTTCAAAAAGTCCAAATGGTAAATGAACTAAAAAGAACGAAACATAAAACTCAGCGAGGAAGAATGTGTATTGTGTTTCTGAATGTTTCAGCAGCTGGGTAATTCTATTAAAGGGTACCTGGAAACAGAGCAGGGAGCTGGAGACCAGAATATGATATTAGAGAGAGAAAAAAAGTGCACAAAGTGTGGGGAGAGACTAGCGTAAGATACAATAAGGTATTAGTTAGTCAGAATAAAAGGGGATGCAAATATAAAGGCAAAATACCGTGGATGCTGGAATCCGAAACAGAAACAGAAAATGCAGGAAGAACTCATGGTAGCAGAGTGGTTAGCACTGCTGCTTCACAGCTCCAGGGACCTGGGTTCAATTCCCGGCTTAGGTCACTGTCTGTGTGGACTCTGCACATTCTCCTCGTGTCTGCGTGGGTTTCCTCCCACAGTCCAAAGATGTGCGGGTTTAGTTGACTGGCCGTGCTAAAATTGCCCCTGAGTGTCCTGAGATGTATAGGTTAGAGGGATTAGCGGATAAAATATATAGGGAGATGGGGGTAGGGCCTGGGTGGGATTGTGGTCGGTGCAGACTCGATGGGCCAAATGGCCTCTTTCTGTACTGTAGGGTTCTATGATTCTATGAACTTGGCAGGTCTGACAGTGGAGAGAGAATAGAGCCAATGTTTTTGTAATGACTTCAATTAGGCCACTGAGGTTGGCCTATTAGAATATGAACTCCCTGATTAAGGAGTCAATTGATGGGTTAATTAGGGGGTCTTTTCCTTGAATTTAACTGGGAGTGTCAGTTCCTCTGGCATTCCTGAAGGGAGACTGCTGACTGATAGGACTCTGTGTACTGCTGTTGGAATTATAAATAAAGGGATTGCGGTGAAGATGTGCTAGAGTTTTGAGTCTGGAAGACCCTTTGTCAGAGCTGAAACTCTTGGTTCATGTGTGGATGATTTAGTTACTGAAGAATATTGGCTTGCAAAGATAAAGGATAACCTTTAAAAAATGACTACTCTGACGGTGCCAAACTGGTCCCACATCTTCATGGACATACTGCATTCAATCAGGCTATCCTTCAATGATGATTTTTCCGCAGTTTCTGTAGTGCAAAACCTTCCACCATTTCCTCTTGAACCTGTTGACATTAGAATTGCACAAAATGTCTCAGATCAACTTGGCGAACATCTTCCTGTTCGATGTCAGTGACTTGTAGGTCTAAGGGTATATCTGTTACTTTCGCTGGGTTAACAACCTAAGTGTATCCAAGGGCATCATCAAATGACTTGGTTTGTGTTTAATCTGACAGTCATCATCGCAAATCTATACAAGAGTTAGGTTGATTGGCCATGCTAAATTGACTATGGTGTCAGGGGGATTAACAGGACATTTATGTGGGTTTGGGTCTGTGTGGGATTGTGGTCAGTGCAGACTGGATGGGCTGAATGGCCTCCCTGTGCACTGTAGGAACTCTATGAAGAGATGTTGCAATCTTAGCAGTGTTTTTTTCCCCAAATCATCTGCAGTGACTTTGCGCAATCTCCTTCACAAACCTTTTGCCAAATAGAAAGGTATGAAAATATCTGATTCCAAAGAATACAGCGAACATTCCCCACTCCCTGTTGGATTGCATTCCAGACAGAGATCTTGAAATAGATGTGACGGGGGTGGCACGGTGGCACAGTGGTTAGCACTGCTGCCTCACAGTGCCAGGGACCCGGGTTCAATTCTGGCCTTGGGTTGCTGTCTGTGTGGAGTTTGCACATTCTCCTCGTGTCTGCATGGGTTTCCTCCAGGTGCTTTGGGTTCCTCCCACAGTCCAAAGATGAGCGGGTTAGGTTGATTGGCCGTGCTAAATTGCTCCTTAGTGTCAGGGGGGATTAACAGGGCAAATATGTGGGGTTATGGGAATCGGGCCTGGGTGGGATTGTGGTCGGTGCAGACTCGATGGGCTGAATGGCTTCTTTCTGCACTGTCAGGGTTCTATGGTTCAATCAGTTTGCCTTTTTGCAGTATACGCACTCCCCGGGCTCTCTGTGAAGCACTTATCTCCACAACAGCTGTCTCCCTCAGATCACTAAATGGTAATGTTGATGGTCCTGATAGTGCCTGTTTCTGTACCTTGGAGAGGGATTGGTGGTTTTAGTGAATGGCTCCATGAATGAGGAATGTCTGTTGCGTGAACAGATTGGAGAAGCCGGGGTTCATTTCAGGTTGGAGAAGGTCAGGAAGAGATTTGAGAGAGGTCTTCAAAACCATGCGAGGTCTGAACAGAGTTGAGAAGGACAATCCATTCTCATTGATGGTACAAAAGAACAAAGAACAAAAACAGCCCGGGAAACAGGCCCTTTGGCCCAACGAGCCCGCGCCGCCATTTTAACGTTACCAGTCCCCCCTCCACCCATGACCCTTATCTATGCTTATGGCCTTCCACATTGAGGGAAACTAATTTAGGGACAATTTATCACCTCCAATCAGCCTAATAGCACATCTTTGGGGCAGAGATTTATGCAATATTCAAAGAACCAAGAGTGATGAGAAGAAAGACTTTCTTCACTGCAATGAGTGGTTGGAATGTGGAATGTGATATTAAAGTTAATTTATTAGTGTCACAAGTAGGCTTACATTAACACTGCAATGAAGTTACTGTGAAAATCCCCGAGTTTCCACACTCCGGTGCCTGCTCAGGTACACTGAGGAAGAATTTAGCATGGCCAATGCACCTAACCATTCTTTCAGACTGTGGGAGGGAACCGGAGGAAACCCATGCAGACACGAGGAGAACGTGCAGACTCCGCACAGGCAGTGACCCAATCCGGGAATCAAACCCAGGTCCCTGGCGCTTTGAGGCAGCAGTGCTAACAACTGTGCCATGTCCAAAAGTGTGTTGAGGTGGGGAGGAGGAGGGGTGCAGATTCATTTGTAGCTTTTAAAAGGGAATTGGGTAATTATTTAAATGTAAAAATGTTGCAGGGCAAAGGGGAAATATGTCTGCAGAGTACATTTTCCATCTTTCTCAATCTGGACCATTCAAGGTTAGAATGACTCAATATTTCAATGCAACAAAGCCCATAACGGTGTTCAAACAAAGTACTGGGGTTCAATTTTAAAGGAATAGACTCATAAAACAGATAAGCCATGTTAAACTCACATAGAATATTGGCTAGACCCCAAAGAATATTGTGTGCAATTTTGATCTCCATATCATTAGAAAGGATTTGGAGGCACTGGAGAAGAGAAGAAAAATACTTGCAATGATAATACCAGTAGTGAGAGATTGTAACGATCAGGAATGACTGAGCAGGCTGGAGATCTCAACTTCAGAAAAAAACACTTGTGAGATGATCTAATAGAGAGCAGAAAATTCAGGCCAGAGAAAATGCTTCCGTTTGTAGGGGCACCTCCGCAAGTCATGTATGATTAAATATTTCAAATATTATTACTGGACATTCAACACTGGCAGTCATAAATCAGGAAGTACATTAATAAAGAACAAAGAACAGTACAGCACAGGATCAGGCCCTTTGGCCCACCAAGCTTGCGCTGATCACATTGTCCTTTCTAGACCAACCACTTATATCCCTCTATTCCCCGTTTGTTCAGATATCTATCAAGATAAGTCTCAAATGTGACTAACATGTCTGCCTCAACCACCTCACTTGGCAGTGCATTCCAGGCCTCCCACCACTCTCTGTGTAAAAAACTTCCCCTGCACATCTTTCCCCCCACTTACCTTGAACTTGTGTCCTCCTTGTAATTGTCATTTCTGCCCTGGGAATAAGGTTCCAACTGTTCACCCTCTCCATAGCCCTCATAATTTTATAAACTTCCATCAAGTCACCCCTCAGCCTGCGTCTTTCCAGGGAGAACAATCCCAGTTTATTCAATCTCTCTTCGTAGCTAATACCCTCCATACCAAAGTTAGTTATGTAGTTAGTTTATTTATTAGTCATAAGTAAGGCTTATATTAACACTGCAATGAAGTTACTGTGAAATCCCCCTAGTCGCCACAGTCCGGTGCCTGTTTGGGTCAATGCACCTAACCAGCACATCTTTTAGAACGTGGGAGGAAAGCGGAGCACCCGAGGAAACCCGTGCAGACACGGGGAGGATGTGCAGACTTCACACAGGCAGTGACCCAGGCAGGAATCAAACCTGGGTCCCTGGCACTGTGAAACAGCCACGCTGACCACTGTGCTGTGTGCCGCCTCTAGGCAACATCCTGTTAAGCATTTTCTGTACTCCCTCCAAAGCCTCCACGTCCTTCTGATAGTGTGGGGACCAGAATTGGACACAGTATTCCAAATGTGACCTAACCAATGTTTTATACAACTGTAACATAATTTGCCAACTTTTAGACTCGATGTCTATAGGGAGCTGACGTGTTGTTCATTGTAAAATACACAAATTCTTTATCCATGAATCCAGTAAGGAAATCAGGAGAAACCTCTTCAGCCAGAGAGAAGCTATAACATTGTTAATTCACTTATGGGATGTGGGAATCAGTGGCTAAGCCACCATTTATTGTATGTGGAATATAGAGCTTGTAATCACATGGTACAACTGAGATGTAGAAAACAGATGCTCCTAAGGAGAAATTAGATAAATACCATGAGGGACGAATGATGGAAGGTTTTGCTGATTGGATTAGATGGAGTAAGATGAAAGGGGACTCATGTGGAGTTTAAATACTGATACGGACTGGTTGGGTCAAATTGGTCTGTTACATTGCTGTGCAATCTACATACTGATAATTACCTCCTGAGACACAGGGGGAGCTGAAAATACTCTGTTCTACAATCCAGTATTGGTGATCTCCAAGTAGAAAGTCTTCTTTTAAAACATTTATTTGCGTCACAAATAGGCTTAACACTGCAATGAAGTTACTGCGAAAATCCCCTCGTGGCTACACTTTGGCACCTGTTCGAGTGCACTGAGGGAGAATTTAACATGGCCAATACACCTAACCAGAACATCTTTTGGACAGTGGGAGGAAACTGGAGTACCTGGAGGAAACCCGCACAACACAAGGAGAATGTGCAGACTCCACAGAAACCAAACCTGGGAATCGAACCAGAGTCCTTGGTGGTATGAGGCAGCAGTGCTAACCACTGTGCCACAGTGCCGTCCCGATTGATGAATGAACAGTTTATTAAGGTAAGTATCTATGTCCAGAGAGTGATATAAAATATTCCATGACTCCAGACCCCTAACTGGCCAGGAAAACCCACATTCATCTCCAAGATTCATGCGGTCAGGCCTGATTGGCTGAATGGGTCACATGGGGTGGCACAGTGGTCAGCACTGTTGCCTCACAGTGCCAGGGACCTGGGTTCAATTCCAGCCTCAGGTCACTGCTTGTGTGGAGTTTGAACATTCTCCCCGTGTCTGCGTGGGTTTCCTCCGGGTGCTCCAGTTTCCTCCTGCAGTTCAAAGAGATATAGGTTAGGTTGATTGGCCGTGCTAAATTGCAGCTTAGTGTCAGGGGAATTAGCAGGGTAAATATATGGGGTTATGGGAATTGGTCCTAGGTGGGATTGTGGTCGGTGTAGACTCGATGGGCCGGATGGGCTACTGCTGCACTGTAGGGATTCTATGGATTCTATGACCCTCCGAGTTCTTGCCCCCTACAGGGGCACGCTACCTCACGATCATTGCATAATCTCCCCACACACTGGAGTCCATTCTGGGGCTGCCGAATGAAAAAAACAATTGCAGAAAAATCAAGATATCTTTCATTTATCGTGTAATCCTGGGGGAAACATTGTAGTTAATTTAACAAATGGGAACAATATGAATTTAAGAATAGAATGCTTAATTAGGATTTTTTGCTCATTTAAAAAAAAGGACCAGTGCTTTTAAGCTTGGGTGTCATTACTTCAGCGTGTGAATTAAAAGTATGCAGTTAGCTCGCTGTTTCATTTTAATTTTAAATGAGGGACTGTTGGATCCTAATTAGATTTCTCTGGCCGGGACTGAAATTTAGAATGAATTCCAATGGGAAATCTTGTTACACAGTGGAGATGATTGGCAGCTTAAATAAACCAGGACCTGTTCAGGCACTGCCACCTGGGATAACGGTTTTGAACATGTCCCAACTGATTGCACAATCCCAGTTTAGAAGAGTGAAAGCGCTGTGTAATATGGAGATGTTAGGGTTGGCGAAAAGGAAAGGGAGGGCAAAGGAATTGTGTCCCTCACCGGATGCTCTGCACCGCCGGGCAACTCAGAATGGGCAACAAATGCCAGCCTTGTCATTGCCAAGGATGCAAATAATGAAGAGTTTTCCCTCCCTTCCATTGATGCCCCCGCTGTTCTCCAGTCACAGATACATTCCCATTGCACCATTCGATCTTTGCGCATTCTCCCCGTGCTTGCGTGGGTTTTCTCCGGGTGCTGCTCCCACACCCCAAAGGTGTGCTCTTAGGCTGATTGGTGTAACAAATTGTCCCTAAGTTAGCCTCCCCTCAATCTGGTTTCCAATGTGGAGTGCCATAAGCGTAGACAAGGGTCATGGGTAGAAGAGGGAATTCACAATGTTAAAATGGCAGCGCGGGCTTGTTGGGCCAAAGGGCCTGTTTCCCGTGCTGTGTTGTTCTTTGTTCTTTTACCCTATACCACTAGACTCAATATCCACCCGATAACCGTGAACTTGCTGTGTCTGATCTACAGAGCACACAGCACCCACAACCTCTTGTTACATCTACAATACTTTCTTTCCCTGTGATCTCCATCACTCAGAAGGACAAGCTTCTCAAGGGGCGGGGTTGGGTTAATGTCACCCGGATCCCAAGAGCTGTACCATATGGGCAGCACGGTGGCACAGTGGTCAGCACAACGGCCTCACAGTGCCAGGGATCTGGGTTCAATTCCGGCCTTGTGCGACTGTCTATGTGGAGCTTACATGTTCTCCCCGTGTCTGTGTGGGCTTCGTCCGGGAGCTCCGGTTTCCTTTCACACTCCAAAGATGTGCGTGTTAGGTGCATTAGCCATGCTAAATTGCCTCTTAGTGTCCCAGGCTGTCTAGGTTAGATGGGATTAGCCATGTTAAATGTGTGTGGTTATGGCGATAGGGCGGGGGAGAGGGCCTGGGCCTAGTCTGTCAGAGAGAGTCCATGTAGACTTGATGGACTGAATGATCTCTTCTGCACTGTAGGGATTTTATGGGCAGGACTTTCCAGCTGTGCTCGCCCTGATTCTGGAAAATTCTGCCTGATGTCAACATTCCTTTCCGTGGTCTGCCCCTCACCTGCTACGATTCCTGTGGTGGGGTAATGGGAAAATTCGTCCCTGTGATTCTATACCTGGTATTTTCTCTCACTTACCCTTCCAATGTCTGTCGGTCAAAGTGTGAGAACTGTGAGGAAAAGTAGCCAGAAATTTTCCACACGAAAGTTGTGAAACAGTAACCGAAGCAGGATTCCTGCAAGGAAAGCCATCTTTTGCAGGAATATCTCCAAACTCTGTATCTGACGGTGAAATTCAATCAGGCAGCGGAAGGATCGCAACTGGAAAAGGCCTGAAATGCCTCTATCAAACTGCAAAATATCTGAATCAAGGAATTGATTATTTGCCTGCAGAAGTTAAGAAAATTGAAATCCATTTGCAATGACCGCAACGCTTCATCATCCACCCATATCTCAAGGACTGCTCTCTATAATGTTTTATTTATGTTTGCTTGCTATTGGACTCAATTCTTACCTCTAATCCATATGAATCTAGATGTGACTGTTTCACCACTTCTCCCTATCTTTGTAGTAGTCAATAACTTTACCTCAGGAAAGCCTGATTAAATTGACACCTTTTAAACGTAACTATTGGATCTGGAAAAGGTGTCTGGGAAAGGCGTGCTTGTTAGATTAAACCTCCAATAGAGAAAACGCTGGAAAATCTCAGCAGGTCTGGCAGCATCTGTAAGGAGAGAAAAGAGCTGACGTTTCGAGTCCAGTTGACCCTTTGTCAAAGCTAAAAGGCATAGAAAGTGGGAGATATTTATACTGCAGGGAATGAAAGATGAGTCATAGCCACAAAAACAAGGAGAAAGGCTGCTAATGGCAGTCCATAGAGAGAATAGAAGGTGTGAATAGCCAAACAGCAGAGAAGCTGAAATCAGAGGGTAAACTGTGACAGATGAAGATGTTGGGGGAGAGGGGGAGAGAGGCGAGAGAGAGGTAAAATTGAGAAAAAGAGAAGCAAAAGGAGAGAAAAGGTAAGAAAGGGGAAACAAAATAGGGGGAAAAAGTGGGGGGGGGGGAGGAAAAAATAAAGAAAAACAAAGGTAGAGAATAGTTAAAAAATTAAATAAAATTAAAATAAAGGGGTAAAGGTGGGGTAGAGCTAACCTCCTGAAGTTGTTGAATATCCAATAGATTAAACCTCTGTTGCACACAGCAGAGGATGGGTTAAATTAAGACTCAGAGGCAGTTACCCCTCTTGGCCAGGATTTGTAACAATTTGGGGGTATCCCAGTTGGAAGGTGACAAATCAAGGAGTATTGCCCCAGTCACCAACATTTGGGGAACCTGGCCTGGGGCTAGGTGGAACATCACACCATCCTCCTCCAAACGTTCTCCACTGTGGATGGTACTGCACTTATCTGATTTCATTCTTATTCATCAGGTTGTAGCCAGATAATCAGCTGCATTGGTTTTTCATTCTTGTTCTGCCATGATGACACCTCCAACCTCCCACCACGCAAGGGTCTATCATTGGTCACCCTCCTATTTCTCATCCTCAGTTAATTGCCTCTTAGTTTCCCAAGATGTGTAGGATAAGGGGATTAGCAGGGTAAATATGTGGGGTTACGGGAAAGAGCCTGAGTGTAGTCCTTTGTTGGAGAGTCAGTATAGACTTGATGGGCTCCTCCTGCACTGTAGAGAGTCTCTGATTCTTTTGGAACTGCTTGGCATTCTGAAGGCAATGGAGCCAACTTCAGCCCATTGTGTTGTGTACGTCATTCAAATCTGTAACTGCATATTAATGCATGTCTATGTTTGGTATTGCAATGGCCACCACACCATTAAATAACACACCCACATCCTCTGCACTTGCACATATTGGTAACACACCATCACTGGGTGATTTTAAAGAATTGTTTTACTCTATTCTTAAAGTTATAAAAAGACTGTGCAGAGGTCCCACTCACCTGATGAAGGGACAAACCTGAAAGCTAGTGGCGTTTGCTACCAAATAAACCTGTTGGACTTTAACCTGGTGTTGCGAGACTTCTTACTGTGTTTCCCACAAGAAAGATATACAAGATCAAGGGGGGAGTTTTCCTGTCCCGCCCACCACGGGGATCGTAGCAAGCGAGGGGGCGGACCATGCAAAGATCCATTGACCGCTGGCGGGATTTTCCAGTTTTGGGGTAAGTACGGCTGGAAAACCCCACTCCCGAGCTGACAAGAAAAGTCCATCCGGGGCTTGATCTGACACTTGGTCTTAGCCAAAGAGCCGAGAAGTGATGGACAAACATCAGTCCATCTGGAAAATAAACAATCCCAGCCAATAGCGTGACTAGACCTGTTTGGATTTCTCCAGCATTCTCAGTGTTGCCTCTTATTGGTCAGGTGGGAATTTGTCAACTCTGGAAGAAGCCCTTTTGTTTAATTTAATAACTAACGATGTCCGAGATGAGATCACTGGTGGTGCTGACTGTGCAATGAAATGTGAATGCTCTGCAGTCAGCCTGAATTGAATTGTCTAATTGAGTATTATGTAGTAATCTGTGCTTGCCCCAGGGGTTTCCAACTCTGCCAGCTTTTCTTGGCTTTAACTTGATCTTTTCTGATTACTCTTTTCTTCAGGGGAACTGCCAGAGTTTACACATAATACCTTCTATCATGTCCAATTAGCATTCTGCCTTTACACTCAGGCAAGCAAACATGCTTTGGGTCCTTTGGACATAGTGTGCAGTCTTAAAGGGACAGGCTCGTTACGAGAGTCTGCAATGTGCCAATCACACTGCCTCTAGCAGTGCAGTACAGGCACAAAGTTACAGAAAGAGGAACTGCTCCACACCCAGTGCATTGCCACATTTCTTCTTCCCCATGCCAATGAATTACCCTGTAGACAATAGTCTAGTGTCATTATCACTAGACTATTAATCCAGAAACTCAGCCAATGTGCTGGGGATCCGGGTTCGAATCCCGCCACGGCAGATGGTGGAATTTGAATTCGATAAAAGTATCTGGAATTAAGAATCTACTGATGACCATGAAACCATTGTCGATTGTTGGAAAAACCCATCTGGTTCATCAATGCTGATTATCTGGCTACAACCTGATGAATAAGAATGAAGTTCACTAATGTCCTTTCGGGAAGGAAATCTGCCGTCCTTACCTGGTCTGGCCTACATGTGACTCCAGAGCCACAGCAACGTGGTTGATTCTCAACTGCCCTTGGGCAACTAGGGATGGGCAATAAATGCTGGCCAGCCAGCGACACCCATATCCTGTGAATGAATTTAAAAAAGTTCCAATATTTTCTCTCCATACTTAGTAAAGGAGAGGCCAGAGAAGCTGGGACCACTTTCCTTTGAGCAGTGAAGGCCAAGGGGGGGATTTAGTAGGATTGTCCAAAATTAGGAAGAGTTTTTGTCATAGCAAACATGGGCAAACCGTTTCCACCATGAGGTGAATTGGTAACCAGGGGACGCAGGTTGACGGAGAAATGAAGAAACATTTTCTTTGACACAATGTGTTATCGTAGAATCATAAAATTCCTATAGTGCGAGGGAGGCCATTTGGCCCATCGAATCTGCACTGACAATCCAACAGAGCACCTTTCCTGGCCCAGTCCAAAGATGTGTGGGTTAGGTTGACTAGCCATGCTAAATTGGCCCTAGTTTCGGGGAGATTAACAACGTAAATATGTGGGGTTATGGGGATAGGGTGTATTTGTTGTTGGTGCAGACTCGATGGGCCGAATGGCCTCCTTCTGTACTGTAGGGATTCTATGATATAAGATTATGAAGGGAATAGATAAGATAGAAGCAGGGAGGTTGTTTCCACTGGAACTAGAACTAGGGGGAATGGCCTCAAAATAAGGGGGAACAGATTTAGGACTGAGTTGAGGAGGAACTTCTTCATCTAAAGGGTTGTGAATCTGTGGAATTCCCTGCCCGGTGAAGCAGTTGAGACTACATCATTGAATGTTTTTAAGGCAAGGATAGATAAATTTTTGAGTGGTAAAGGGTTATGATGAGTGGGCCGGTGAGTGGAGCTGAGTCCATGATAAGATCAGCCATGACCTTATTGAATGGCGGAACAGGCTCGAGGGGGCAGATGGCCTACTCCTCCCAACAATGACATCACCTCAGGCTGTGAGCATGAATTAAAAAAAACTCCTAAAAGTACATTAACGGCATAGAAGGCAAATGGAATATTGGTGATGGGAGGTCTTGTGACACAGTGGGTAACGTCCCTATGGCTGGATCAGAAGCTCTGGGTCCGCGTCTAACATCAGGACTAGTTGGCCACCGAAGGAGCATTCAACGTTGTTTAATGAGCCTCTAATCCCCCCGTTTCCCCCCACCACTATTCCCCAAAGGCTATAACAAAAATGGTATGCGTGTAAAGCTATGCTAACACGATTGCAAGGAGTACACGAATAACAAAATCTTTCTGCAACTGTACAGGGCTTTGGAGAGACCACGCCTAGAATAAGGGGATCAGGGGGTTATGAGGAAAAGGCAGGAGAATGGGGATGAGAAAAGAAATCAGCCATGATTGAATGGCAGAGCAGACTTGATGGGCCAAGTGGCCTAATTCTGCCCCTATGTCTTATGGTCTTATGATCTTATGGAATAAGGTGCACAGTTTTTGGCTCTGTATTTAAGGAAAGATGTACTTGGACTGGAGACAGGGCTGTGAGAGTTGACAAGATTGGCTCCTGGGCTCAGAGGGTTAATCCATGATGAGAAGCTGAATAAATTGAACCCTTACACTCTGGGCTTTGGAAGAATGAGAGATGATTTCATTGAAATGTAAAGGATTTTGAAGGGACTTTACAGGGAGAGACGCTGAGAGGCTGCAGTCCTGGCTGGGCTATCTAGAACAAGCAAAGCTTGGCAAGAAGTTGATGGAAGGGGTCACACACCAAAAGAGGAAATGCTGGAAAATCTCAGCAGGCCTGGCAGCATCTGTAAGGGGAGAAAAGAGCTGACATTTCAAATCCAGATGACCCTTTATCAAAGCTCACAAAGAAGAGATCACGCAGATGAGCAGGTCTCAACACGTGTTTTCCAACTCCTCCATGCACAAGCTCACCCTCAGACCACTCTTTGTACACTTCTGACCTCAAATCGCCAGTGTTCAACAATGCTGGATGACTAATAAAGAGCGATTTCCCAAATTTCCACTGCCAATGGGAAGTGTGCACATTTCGGATATCTCTCCCGGATCACTGGTCACACTCTGAAACCCCACCGTACAACTCAACAATCACTGGTGAATATTAACAGAACATTCTCCATGTGGCAAAGAGCAAAGAAACCCTAAAGACTGGATCACATTTTTCTTCCTGTAATAGGAGATTGAAATGAAGATTGACATAAATGAAACATAATTCTATATCTATGTTACCCAAACATAGCAGCGAAAAGTTCTATTAAACTTTCAGTGATGATAGATTCTCCTTGAATTGGCAGTATGAATCTGAGTTCCCCAAGGCTTTTTCAATTCTTTTTAATGAAGTCTTATCTTTTCAACATTCAGAATCTAAACCTGACTATAAATTGTGCTCTTCAATGCGTAACCATTAGGGATCTACTCCTACATTTAAACCTGGATCTATGAGATCGGCTTTACAAATCTGTGATCTCAACACAAAACCTCATGAATTGGGGTAGAATAAAGAACAGTACAGCACAGTTACAGGCCCTTCGGCCCTCCAAGCCTGTGCTGATCACGTCTACCTATCTAGACCAACCATTATATCCCACTATTCACCGTGTGTTCATGTGTCAATCAAGATAAGTCTTAAATGTGGCTGACGTAACTGCCTCAACCGCTTCACTTGGCAGTGCATTCCGGCCCCCCACCACCCTCTGTGTATATAACTTCCCCCCGCACATCTCCACTGAACCTTTCCCCCCCTTATCTTGAACTTGTGCCCCCTTGTAATTGCCATTTCTGCCCTGGGAAAAAGCTTCAAACTGTTCACCTTATTCATACAACTCCTAATTTTATAAACTTCTATCAGGTCACCCCTCAGCCTCCGTCTTTCCAGGGAGAACAATCCCAGTTTATTCAATCTCTCCTCTTAGCTACTACCCTCTATACAAGGCAACATCCTGATTAGCCTTTTCTGTACTCTCTCCAAAGCCTCTATGTTCTCCTGGTGATGTGGTGACCAGAATTGGACACAGAATTCCAAATGTGGCCTAACTAACGTTTTATACAACCGTAACATAATCTGCCAACTTTTGTACTCAATGTCTATAAATTCTTTATCCATGCGTTTGATTTCCTCCCCTCTCAGTAGAGAGGTTAAACAGCAACGAGGTCTGAAAGGCGAACCGGCTCCTTGAGGAATAGTTGCCAAGATTTTCCAGCCCTTCCTGCTGGCGGGATCTTCTAGTCCTGCCGATGGCAGCACGTGGTACAGTGGTTAGCACTGCTGTCTCACAGTGCCAGGGACCTGGGTTCGATTCCTGGCTTTGGGTCACTGTCTGTGCGGAGTTTGCATGTTCTCCCCGTGTCTGCGTGGGTTTCCCCCGAGTGCTCCGGTTTCCTTCCACCGTGCGAATGGCGTGCTGGTTATAGAATCCATAGAATCCTTATAGTGCAGTAGGAGGCCATTTGGCCCATCAAGTCTGCATCGACCACTGTCCCACACCGGTTGTATTCCTGTAACCACACATATTTATCCTGCTAACCCCCTGGCACTAGGATCAATTTAGTCCAATCAAGCGAACCCGCATGTCTTCTGGACTGTGAAAGGAAACTGGAGCACCCGGAGGAAACCCACACAGGCATGGGGAGAACATGCAAACTCCACACAGACGGTGAGCCGATACCGGAATTGAGCCGAGGTCCCTGGTGCTGTGAGGCAGCAGTGCAATCTCTGTGCATTGGCCGCGCTAAATTCTCCAAACAGGTGCCGGAGTGTGGTGACTTGGGGATTTTCACAGTAACTTCATTGCAGTGTTAATGTAAGCCTACTTGTAACTAATAAATGAACTTAAAAACTTAAACTTAAATTAAACTCGGTGACCCTCTGTGGCCCGTTCCCTGTAGGAGGCTGTGCGACACGTAAAGCCTCTTAAACATCAGTGGCAACGGAAGATCACAGCAACCGTCTAATGGTTTGCCATTACCAGAAAGACGCTGCGGGGAGTGGGGGAGGGGAGCGCCCAGTATGCTTGGTGCATTAATTTCTTTGGACATGCGTGAACCATGGATCTCCACTTGACATCACATCCAGATTCTCCCCTTCCTCAACAGAGGAATAAAGAGTTTGCCAAAATCTTGTATTCCGGCCAATGCAGTGTCCCTTTAAGAGGCGAGTTGCTGACCTGGGAGGAAAGTACGAGACAGTCATTCACATCGAGGTGCCACAGTTGCTCACTAACGTCCTGTGGAGCCTGAGATTACATTGCTACCTTTCTGCCCTTTCAGATATTAGGTCGATATACTATTTGTTTTCGTTTTTGCCAAGCGTAAAACGAAAATGCTGCGTTTAGTTCCTGCCTCCGGGAGAATCAACCCCTGTGCGTGTGAAACCAGGTGTAGAGAACGGCCAAAAGCAAAGTACGATTGATTGCTTTCGACAGATGTTCTGCTCTCTTGAGCAGAAAATGCAAGGATTCCTGAGTGGGTCACGATGTTCAGTCTGACTGATGAGGCCAGGTAGACTATTGCCCCGGGCATGCTGCAAGGTGTCAGTGCTAATAGCTACGTGGAGGCTCCAGCCTTATCCAGGAGTGAACGGTGGGCAGTTAGCGACTGGAGGGTGGGGGGGGGGGGGGGGGGGGGGGCGCCATTGCTCTCCCTGTCCCCCGGCGATGGCTGAACCCCGCACACCCCGGCAAGCTTCTCCGTTCAGGACGCCAAGTGGATGATCCCACTCAGCTTCCTGCTGGTCTCCACGGGCGCCAGTCTTCAGACAACAGACTTTCACTCCACCTGATATCAGGAGTAATTCACTGGGTACAGCAGAGAGTGCGGGCTGTGAATGTAACCGGTGCCAACTTTGTATTGGACGTAATGTGACCAGCGGG
Organism: Carcharhinus amblyrhynchos; assembly: GCF_965287045.1. NCBI lineage: Eukaryota > Metazoa > Chordata > Chondrichthyes > Carcharhiniformes > Carcharhinidae > Carcharhinus > Carcharhinus amblyrhynchos. The sequence goes on from NC_137337.1 coordinate 11,269,640, forward strand.
ATCAAGATGTAAGGGTCAGCTGACCCAGTAAAACGTGGAACCAATCACACAATGTAATAGTCAGCTGACCAGCTGATTCACTACAAATTAGGAACTGTGCAGAATTGTGGTGAGCTTTAAGTGGCCCAGGGTGAGGCCTCAAGTTTGGAGTAATGATGTTTCTTTATCAAATGCTTTCTTTGATTTATAAGTTGGAGTAAGCTTCGTTGTATTTTCACTAGCTGCGCTTTGAAGAGTTCTTTCTGAAGAAACAATGCCAAAGTTCCTGTTGAATCATAGGATCCCTATAGTGTAGAAGGAGACCATTCGGCCCATTGAGCTGGCACTGACTACAATCCCACCTAGGCCCTATCCCCATATTCCCATGTATTTGCCCTGCTAATCCCCCTGACACTGAGGGTCAATTTAGCATGGCCAATGCACTCAACCCGCACGTCTTTCAGACTGTGGGAGGAAACCAGAGCACCTGAAGGCAACACAGGCAAACACAGGGAGAACATGCAGATTCCACACACACACAGTGACTCATGGCTGGATTTGAACCCGGGTCCCTGGCGCTGGGAGGCAGCAGTGCTAACCACAGGGCCACTGTGCAGTCTAGTAATGCTGTGGTCTCCAGAGTGAGGCAGACCTCTAGCTGTTCAAACACTGGCATCTACCCAATAAAATGGACCATTTCCTGCCTCAGTCCTCACCACAAAAATCAGGATTGTCTAATCCATACAACCACCATCCTTTAGTCAATTCTCAGTCTCCAGAAAAGTAATGGAAGGAGTCATTTCTGGTGCTATCACTTACTCGGCAGGAACCTGCTTCAGTTTGCGTTCCGCCGGGACCGCTTGGTTCCAGACCTCTCTATCTTTGCTCCAAACATGGGGGGAAGGTCGAATTCCAGAGACGAGTTCGGAGCGACTGCCCTCAGCATCAGGGCAGCATCTGTGAATCAGCAACCAACTGTCGAAAGTCCAAGGAAAGATAGCCGCTCCTGAGTGAATGTACCTGACTGAACTCTGTGTCTTCAATCTTCCAACACTGCCAGATTTCATTTTGCCCAATAATTATCGGATGGCCTTCCCCAGATATTGTGAATTTAAGATCAGCCTCAGCAGTAGACTTCAATCCATATTTAACCAGGTCAATCTCATTTCACATCGAACCAGTTCAGCTATTTGAGAAGGCTGACTCTCATTTCATTAGCCTGGCCTGGTTTGGAGTCTATTAATAAGAGGGGTAAGATCACTAAATGTGTCACTCACATCTCCTCTTTATAACCCTGTCTTTTGCTAATGGTTGTCGTTCGTGCTGTAAGATTTTGTCTCTATTCATAAGAACATCTATTATTCCTGAGTATCTGTTCAGAAATTATGGAGGGCAAAAGGTGAAGGCAAGGTTTTAACTCACGCTAAACCCACACAGTGACAATGATGGGTATAATTTGAATTCATATAAAAGTTAACATATGTGACCAAATATGAATAATTTAGCAACACAACCTAATCGATTTATAATTGATTTTTTATAATGCGCTAATTATTTCAATAACAACAACAATTTATGTAAAAAAAGCAATCCCACCAAATGATGAAGCGATTCCATATTTTTCAAATATTAAAACTTCTAAGGCCCTCAGCAGTTTTAATTATTAAGCAAATTGCATGCACTTTACTTACAAAGAAACTTCCATTTAATTCTCTCCTGCTGTTGGGAAATGAAATTAAATCACCACAGCTACCTCCTCTCAGGCAGGAAGAAAATAAGCTATTAAAGCTCATAGAACCATAGAATCCCTACAGTGCAGAAGGAGGCCATTTGGCCCATCAATTCTGCACTGACCACAATCCTACCCCAGCCCTATCCCCATAATCCCATGCATTTACCCAAGCTAGTATCCCCTGAGACTAAGGGTCAATTTAGCATGGCCAGTCTACCTAACCTGCACATCTTTGGACTGTGGGAGGAAACCGGAGTACCCAGAGGAAACCCATTCAGACACGGGGAGAACGTGCAAACTCCACACAGACAGTGACCCAAGCCTGGAATCGAACCCGGGTCCCTGGGGCTGTGAGGTAGCCTCCCTAACCACTGTGCCACCATGCCGCCCCCTCATGTGAGGGAGAGTTACACAACTCTGCTGGAATAACCTTGGGTCATTTTTGAATGAATACCATGGAAGAACAACTGAGGGTCGATAATATTGTCCATTCCTATTCTCTCGGCACTGTAGCACTGAGGGGCATAGAAACAAGGTTGAGAGTGTTTTCCTAAAGCAGCAGACAATCTGCAGTTACACATTGATTTGATTTATTATTGTCACATGTGTTGGGATTCAGTGAAAAGTATTGTTTCTTGTGCATTACACAGACAAAACATACCGTTCATAGGGTACATAGGGGAAAAGGAAAGGAGTGGGTGCAGAATGTAATGTTACAGTCATAGCTAGGGTGTAGAGAAGGATCAACTACATATAAGGTAGGTCCATTCAAAAGGCGGATGGCAGCAGGGAAGAAGCTGTTCTTGAGTCGGTTGGTGAGTGATCTCAGACTTTGGTATCTTCTTCCCAATGAAAGAAAATGGAAGACAGAATGTCCAGGGTGCATGGGCATCCTTGATTATGCTGGCTGCTTTTCTGAGGCAGTGATAAGTGTAGACAGGGTCAATGGATGGGAGGCTGGTTTGTGTGATGGATTGGGCTATGTTCACAACCCCTTGTAGTTTCTTGCGGTCTTGGTCAGAGCAGGAGTTATACCAAGCTGTGATACATCCAGAATGATAGGAACATATTTTTGAATTTATCAAACTTCAGGAAAGCATAAGGGATATCTGCATTTCTTAGGTAACCTCTTGGGATTGAGGAAGACTTGCTTCCACTCCTGTTCAGGGGGTTCTGAGATGACTGATAGGTCTAATGCACAATCTGTAGACTCTGTCACATGGAGGGCTGTTGGTACTTGGAGGGTTGGGTTGTTTAGAGGTCTGTGCGATCTCTCTGACATCTCAACTTTCCCTCTCAAAATCTCTCCATGTGTTGGGTGTCTTGCCAATGAGCCTTCTCCATTTTGGTTGTCGCACAAGCCAGGGGCCCTCATGAGTTGCCAGGGATGGATGACTTCTTAAGGGACGCTTTGAGGATATCCCTAAACTGTCCTTCTGGGAATGTTCCACCAAGGTCATGTTCAGAATATCACAATTGCCTTGGGAATCCGGTGCTGGGCATTCGGGTTACATATCCCGAGGACTGGTTTTGAGTGATTAATGCCTCAATTCTGGACAAGCTGGTATTAGAGGTGCTTTGAGCTTCTAACTTGGCAATAACCACTGATTGTCAAGATCATTTAAGTATCTCATATATCGGTTTCACAGGCTAATCTGTACTTTGGAGCAAGATTTTCCAGCCTTGTTAGTGGCTAATGGGATGGAAAATGTGATGAAGCAGCCAAAGTTCCATCGGGAACTTTCATTCCCATGCTGGGCAGAGTGGAAAATCCTGACTATAATATCTGCAACCGAGGGGGTTAATGCTCATCTGTATGACAGTGTTTGTAAGTTGGAGGTTCAGGGTGTCTGTAATATAGGTGTGCATTGCCTGCCTTTTCTACAGTAAGGCTGGATAAACGTGGTTTGTTCTCATTGGAACAACAAAGGTTAAGGGGTGACCTGATAGAGGTTTACAAGATTACAAGTGACATGGACAGAGTGGATAATCAGATGCTCTTTCCTAGGGTAGAAAAGTCAAGTTCTGGGGGACATAATTTTAAGATACGTGGGGAAAAGTTTAGAGGAGATGTGTGAAGCATGTTTTTGTACACAGAAGGTGGTGAATATCTGCAACAGAAGTGGTGGAAGAAGGTATGATAGTGGCATTTAAGGGGTATCTAGATAAATAGGATAGGAATGGAAGGATCTGTAAGTACAATGGTTTTAATTTAGGCAAGCATCATGATCGGTGCAGGCTTGGAGGGCTGAAGGGCCTGTTCTGTGCTCTTCTGTTCTTTGTTCTTTGTTTAATGAGCAATAATAAATATGCTTAGAAGTTTATTGTTCACACCATCTGCAGTTGCATGGGTTGAGATGGGGTTCATTTTTGTGGCTTGCTGTTTCAGACACTGGGTCATTCACTAACTCATTCTCTTCCCGGAGCACCGAGCTGTCAGGTGGTGCTTTGAAACGCTGGTCGTATACATCTGGCTCAGAATATCCTCCTGACACAAGGGATGAATGTCTCGTCTTTCTGGCGAGTGGTATTAACCCAGGGCCCCACAGAGGCAACCGCAGTGCGTGGAATCTGACCATAATTGTGTGCTAATTAGCACAAGGGAGGCATTTTGCCAAGAGACCATGAGGCCACGTGCGATGGGAGCAGAGATGCCACAATGGTGCAGTGAGGTCATTGGAGATTGAAGCATATTGTCAGGGTAGCGCAGGGGGATCACCGTGCAAACGATAAGCTGGAGTGATTGATGACAGCATCTGTCATGCACTGACGGGCCTTGGCAAAGCACCGTGTCTCGCTGCATCGAACTCTTACCCCAATGAGCAGGAGGCTAATCCACTCCCCTCCGCCAGCTTACCCCTGCAGAGAAAGCAGGTTGAATAAGAAAAGCAATGTATTCAGAGATGTCTGGGGAGGTTATCTCTGACAGCTTTTGCAATGTAGAACACTCATTGACGTGCACTCCCATCTGGGAAAGTAGTCAGGCTCTTTCAGTCAAATGGCAGTGCAGATGTGAACTCTGATCGCAATCTCTCTTGATGCTGCTCGCTTAGCTGCTCTAAGATGTTTATTCAAGTTGGTTTGATTTTCATTCAGGAATACAATAGCTCGTGATGAGAGACTGGATTTTCACCCTAGGAGCAGGCGAGAAGGAGGGGAGATTTCCTGGCACGCCCTGCCCACTTTGGAAAGAAGTATCCCCAATGATGGGGTTTTCATTGTGAGGGGGAGTGGATGGGGATGGGGGGGTGGGGAGTTGGGTGGGACGGGCGCCAATCTACGGGAAGTTCAATTGTTCACCCGTTCGATTATGTGAGTCTGCTGACTACTGACTGCTTACTGTGTTTGTTCTATTCATTCGTTGGGACACGGGCATTGTTGGCTGGCCAGCATTTATTGCCCATCCATAGCTACCATAAGTCAACAGGAATCTTCACTCAAAGCAAAAGCAACAGCCAGAGGTGATGGTGATTTAACACAATGATTACGAGGGGCATGGGCAGAGTGGATAGGCAGAAGCTTTATCCCAGGGTGGAAGAGTCAATTACTGGAGGGCACAGGTTTAAGGTGCGAGGGGCAAGGTTTAAAGGAAACGTACGAGACAAGGTTTTTTTACCCAGAGGGTGGAGGGTGCCTAGAACTCGCTGTTAGGAGAAGTAGTGGAAACAGATGTGATAGTGACTTCTAAGGGGCGTCTGGACAAATCCACGAATAGGATGGGAATAGAGGGATATAGTGTCTGGAAGGGTAGGGGGCTTTAGTTCAGATGGGTAGCGTGGTCAGTGCAGGCTTGGAGGGCCGAAGGGCCTGTTCCCGTGCTGTAATTTTCTTTGTCCTTTGTTAAAATGGCAAAAGGGCAGGAAAGGAGTAAGGATTGATTCCAATACCACGAACATCTTCAAAATTCATTCCAATGGACTCAGAAAACCTTTGATTCAAAAATCAAGGAGAAATGAGTTAATCTAAGGCATGCTGATAACAATGTGCTGATTCCAGACACAAGAGAGAGATTACAGCAGATGGTGGAGCTGCTAAATCAGACAACTTTCAGATACACATTGTTATTAAGCTACCATTCAGACCACGATATGGCCTTGGTACAAAGTTGCTTCATTTCTCACTGTTGCTCTAGTTATGTATTGTTGCAGCCCAATTCCAGAGTCAGGTTTAGACCTGAGGAGAAGCAAGATTTCCAGAAGGATTCAGGTTGAGCGTTAATCCCAGATTTACACTGGGTAACATTGTGGTCGGTAATGTTGTACATCTTCTGCCTCAGGTCTACGCATAGTGAGACACCACTGTGCCTTTAAGAAATGTATTTTTTATCATTTTCTCTGCAGTTTGTAAGAAACCCGGTTTTGCTTTTGCATGGGGCCCTGAACTGTTTAGAACAATGTCTTTTATTATTGCTAAATGGTTCTTTGTTCATTCTTAGTTTTTTAATTTTTAATTTTTAATTTCTAATGCAGCGTTCTGGAGTTTATGACTCTTTTGGGAATTGTTGATTTACAACTGATTGACAGGCGCTTCCTTCATAGGGAAAATCCAAGAGTCACTTTCAGTTTCGTTCTTTTGGAATCCAGACCAAGAACAGTTAGTGTCTTTCTCCCTGGTGTCAGAAATTTAGCTCTTGGTGGCTGGTAAGCTAGTAACTAACGGAAGAAGAGTCTCTGTCTCTCGAAGTAGGCTGGAAGTTCCAGGGTCAGAAAGCCTCAGCGTTTTCAACTCAACACTCAAAGGAGTAAACTACAGCAGGGGTTGGAAAGCTGCAAGGTCCAATATCACGTGAGCTGACTTACTTCCTGTACTAAGCCTAGAATTGGGGTGTATGTTTGTCGAGGTTCTTGTGTTGGAACAGTATTTTGTTCAGCTTTTAAGGTTTGTACAAGACAATGATGATTTTTTTCTTGATTGTAATTGGTAAAGATTATTGCTAATTGTCTTGTGATACATTATCTGTATTCTTATATAAACTTTATTTGATAAAAGCTCCCTAGTGGGTCATTTGAATCATACCTGGTGCGAAACATCTTATGCTTACCGAGGCCAAATTTCAAAGTGCATAACTTATGATCCATAAAACACCTTGGAGCATGGTGGCACAGTGGTTAGTGCTGCTGTCTCACAGTGCCAGGAATCCAGGTTCGATTCCCAGCTTGGGTCACTATGTATGTGGAGTCTGCACGTTCTCCCAGTGTCTGCGTGGGTTTCCTCTGAGGGCTCAAGTTTCCTCTCACAGCCCAAAAGCCACTAACTAGTAAGTAAACTTTAGTTTCTGATCTGGATAACAGTAGATGATACTTGTTTCTAAGGGTGCAATTGACTTTTGTACCACGCTTCTGCTCACAACTTCTAGTAGTTTCCTGGTTGGATGTTAACTCATCTACGGAAGTAGGAAAAGGTTAGAGACGTTGGAATTCTGAGAATTCCTGTGATGAAAATGAATGGATCCCTGAGCTAGGATAAGGGAAGAGAGAAGTAAAGAGATGGATGCTGAGAAAAATGATGTGCTGTGATTATTAGGGTTGCCACAATTTGGAAAAGTTATATTTCTGTATTAATTGCAGGGATTGGCAAACATCAGATATTATAATGAACTGTTAATGGCGGATTTCCAAACGGGTAAATATATACAGGAAACATTTACAATGTTAACACGTCCAGCTCTGGGATCTGTCCTGGTTGCAAAAGCCCACTCTCTGCACCAAGATCCCTGCGCTTGTTCCCCATTGAGTGATTGGGTCACATGACCCTCTTGATGTCTGCCTCTTAAAGGGGCCAACCATTCTATGGTCATGATGGATCAGGAGGCAGGTGAAACAAAAAGCCAATTTATTTATCTCCCCACTCCCCACTGCCTCAGCTTCTGAAACCTCCCTGCTCTGTTTCATTGTGCAAAGGGGGCTGCGATAATTTCCCATTCCTTCAATGTTCTTCCATTTCTTCCTCACTGCAATGGGAAACAATGATTGGTTTAGACAGTTCAGAAGAACATCTTGCCAAGATTCTCTTCCCACACCACAACATTAACCTGTTGTTTCTTTTTCTATATAGGAGCTGACAGACTTGCTGCCTGCTTTTCAAATACTTTTTTTTGGAGTATCTGTATTTATTCGAAGTATCTCTGATCATCAGGGATATTAAGAAGAGTTGTCACGATTGATGATTCCTGAATTCTGTATGTGGAGCTCAATTGTGACAATACTGTGTCTTTAAGAAAGGTATTCATGTCATGTTTCTTGTGAAGGAGATGTTAAGATCCAACTCTGTCAAATGGTGTTGCTTTGTCTGCTCCAGGCAGCCCACCTGCTGAGAATGCAGAAGAATTATTGCTCCGAGGCACTGGGGTGTTTGTTTTAATCTGAGTTAATGCAGTTTTGTTATTCTTTGGGTTCTCCTCCCTAGAGTTTCAGAGTAGGGTTTAGTTAGGTTGATTGACAAGAATGAGTCATGTGCTAATGGGAGGAGCTAACTTACAGAGAAAGAAAGGCAGGCAGTTTCTGCTTTACTTGGCATGGAGCAAGAGCTCCTCTTCTCTCTCTCTCGCCAAAGACTGTAGATGGGACCTGCTGGAAAATAAGTATCTCTCTTCAAGGGTGCTCTGGAGGCTGGAGAACTAACAGTTCCCATACCAGCGCATAAGCCTGTTTTTTTTCATCTGATTTTGAAGATGAGTTTACACCCAAGAGGAGTATTGCTTAAATTGGAACTAATAGAGATAGGGTAGCAGTTAAGAATTATATCTTGTCATATTTAAATATTTTAATTGGTTAATGTTATGCTAATTTTTTTGTTATAGTTAAATTGTAATGTTAAATAAAGTTTGCTCGCATAAAAACTTCCCAGTGGGTCAATTGAATCACACCAGGGTGAAACACGTTATGCCAAAATCAAAATTAGTTGTGTTTTAGGCTAACTTCATTGTGTACTATGTAGTTTCTGAACTGTCCCCCTAACAATATCAAAGTAGAAGGTGAGATCCTTCCAACTTCTTCATCATAATGGAATCTTTGCATCCCAGTGCAAAAACAAACTGCACAATGGCACAGTGGTTAGCACTGCTGCCTCACAGTGCCAGGGACGTGGGCTTGATTCCTGGCTTGAGTCACTGCATGTGTGGAGTCTGTATGTTCTCCCTGTGTCTGTGTGGGTTTCCTCCGGGTGCTCCGATTTCCTCCCACATTCTGAAAGATGCGCTGGTTAGATGCATTGACCTGAACAGGCACCAGAGTGTGGCTACTAGGGGAATTTCACAATAACTTCATTAGAGCATTAATTTAAGCATTACTTGTGATTAATAAATAAACTTTAACTGTGAATATATTTTGCTTCACGAAAATATTTTAAAGTTTGTTTTGCATAAGCTCCATCACTTTTCTTTCATTTGGCTGAGGCAGGTTTCTTGAAGGGATTCCTTCTCCATTAAACATTATGTTTACAGTTTGGAGAAGGAGGAGGTTAGAAAAATAAATCATGACAGCATGATGCTTAAGAACATCACTATATAAGGTATGTTAGATAGTGGTCACTTCACTAGATTCATAATTCAGAGAACATGAGTTCAAGTTCCCTGGCTGCTGATTTGCAAGTTTGATTTCAGGTTTACAAACAAATGTAGGGTTGTCGTATATCACACCTAGTTCACTCATGTCCTTTCTGGAATGAGATCTGCCCTCAGTCTGACTCTAATCCTACCCCCTGAAGTAGTCAGCAAGTCAAGAAGAAGTTCCATTACTGTAGTGTTCAATGGTTCTGAATTTGGTCATGTGAGTCTGGTAACTGATCTATGCTCACTGTGCTTGATTGGTTACGTCTTGGTATTCTCACAGGGTGCAATAAACTGTGATAATAGTAATGCAATTGATACAGAGATATATAATAATATTTAAGGAGAGTGTTTAAAAATTCAGGTTTATTTTGCAGGCAGTCAGTATGTTTGGAAAACATTTAGCTCAGATGTTGTAAAAGCAGGATAATTACCCAGTTTAGCCTTGCACATGTTTAAATAGAGCTAATGGGCTTTTGTTTGCACAACAAGTCCCCTGGGGTTTTTTGATTAGAAGGATGGAATGGAAATCAGGTGCCAAAGTGGATAATGGGAGGAGCTATGTCTCTAGTCGTAAAACAGCTTTTCAATGCTTGCTGGGAGTTATTTGAAGTCAGGGGCTTCTGCAAGCTGCTCTGAAATTCATTTCTCTCTGAAAACTTCAGGCCTATCTATACTCATTATTGCAAGTATATATATGGTTACTAACTATATTTAAAGTGGCATTTAAATCTGTAAAAGAAATGTTGCTTATTTGGAGCTGACACAGTGGCAAAAAATTTAAATTGTTTCCTTTTCATTTTTAAATATTGTTCAACTGTTAAAGGGTAATTGCTGATTTGTCAGAGTTAAACTGTGATATTGACTAAAGTTTGCTTTACTATAAAAGATCCCAAATTTGTTGGTGTAATTACTCCAGGAGTGAAGCATCCTGTCCTCACATTTATGCCAGAATAGTAAAGTTGTTGAGGTATAGTGTCTGGATTTATAATATACACTTGGGTTCTGGTCCAGAACCCTAACAAATCAGGCAACACAGAAGCTACAAGAAGCTAAGCTGTAAAGCATGAGTGCAGACATTTTGCAATTTAAAACTCTTGTAAATAAACATGTTGCATATTTAGAAATAGTTCTGGTCACCCTATTATAGAAAGGATATTATTAAACTAGAAAGAGTGCAGAAAAAATTTACTAGGATGCTACCGGGACTTGATGGACTGAGTTGTAAGGAGAGGCTGGATAGACTGGGATTTTTTTTCCTGGAGCATAGGGGACTTAAGAGTGATCTTTACAGAGGTCTATAAAATAATGAGGGGCATAGTTAAGTTAGATAGTCATCATCTTTTCCCAAAGGTAGGGAAATCTAAAACTAGAGGTTTAAGGTGAGTGGGGAGAGATACAAAAGCATCCAGAGCAGCAATTTCTTCACACAGAGGGTGGTGAGTGTCTGGAACAAGCTGCCAGAGGTAGTAGTAGAGACAGGCACAATTTTGTCTTTTAAAAAGCATTTAGACAGTTCCATGGGTAAGATGGGTATAGAGAGATATGGGCCAAATGTAAGCAATTGGGACTAGCTTAGTATAAAAACTGGGCAGTATGGACAAGTTGGGGGCTGAAGGGCCTGTTCCCATGTTGTAAACCTCTGTGACTCTAGTGTAATCCTTGCATAGCCCTGAGATATACAGAATATACACTAACTGCTACTTTCTCAGTGCGAGAAATAACCCAAACCTCCACAGGTTGGGAACGAGTTAAAAACATGCCGCATCCTATTTTAATATTTGGCACCTATTAGTTTTATTTTCCAGATGGCCCCTGCCTCTTCACACACCAGATTCCTGCAGGATAACAGTGCAGCTAGGAATAAAGCTTTTCTTCCCCGTGTATGTAATGCTGCTGAGCTTTACTGAGCTTTAATTTAATAAATCTATAAAGTCCAATATAACTGCATCAGCAGTTGAAATGCTTCACTTCCTCATAAAATCACTGTCTGTTACAAAGGGCTTTGACATGCAATAAATTACATCAGTCAGGGTGGCAGCTTTCTTTCTGTTGTCGTTTGCAGTCATTGTTGCTGAACCCTTCAAGGCCAGCGCAGTCTTTTGAAACTTCTCATGCATGGAATGTGGGTGGCGCTGGCAAGGGTAGAATTTTGTGCCCATCCCTAATTGCTCTTTTTTGAACCACTGCTGCCTATCTGGTGTAGGGACACTCACAAGAGTAAAGGCAGAGTGAGTTTTCTGCCCAGGTTGGGAAGTGGACAGGCTGAGAATTTACCAGATGGCTGGAGACTTTTTTTTCATTAATTCGTGGGACGTGGGCATCGCTGGCTAGGCCAGCATTTATTGCCCATCCCTAGTTGCCCTCGAAGGTGTTGGTGAGCTGCCTTCTTGAATCGCTGCAGTCCATGTGCTGTGTGTTGACCCGCAGTGCCGTTAGGGAGGGAATTCCAGGATTTTGACCCAACGGCTGTAAGGAATGGCGATAAATTTCCGCATCAGGACGGTGAGTGACTTGGAGAGGGACTTGCAGTTGGTGGTGTCCTCATGTATCTGTTATCCTTGTCCTTCTAGATGGAAGTGGTTGTGGATTTGGAAGGTGACCCAGTTTCTATTGTCAGCTGGTTTGGCCAATGGAGGTTCAGCCTCTGTCAAGTCCATTCACTCCCACATGGCAGGCAGCCAATGAGAGTCATTCAAAGCTTTGGTAAAGGGAAGCAATGTAGCCCAGGTGGGATTATCCTGTTGGCCAGAGGTTTCACGACAGAATAAATGGGGAGATTTGGTGGGTGGAGGTGAGGGGCAGGAGGTAGATGGGGAGAGTGGAGGGGTTATCTCCCTGGGCCAGTACTCGGCAGAGGGACAGGCTTATAGACTCTCCCTGCCTGCTTGGGTAGGTTGTAGCCAACGTCCATCCTCAAGAGAGTGCTTCTGCCTTGATTGCATTGGTCAATCCATTACATTTTGTTTTTAAATTAATTTTTAAGAATGTAACTGAGAGGACACCATCTATGTTTCACTGTAGTCTCGTGCTCCTCTGAAGTTGGAAGGCTAATTTTGGCCTTCCACTTTTAGACCCCACTTATCACCATTAATTGTACAAGGAATCCCCACCTCCATGCAAATTAAAGAAATGCCCCAGTCAAAATCACAAGAAGCAGCTGTTTCCCCGGGGGTGAGTTTGAATCTCAGGAACAGTCTCAACTCCTATTTCCTGCCTTCAGAATATAAATGGTAGATAAAATTTGTGCAACTGTCTAGCTGTGAAGTTATTTAAATCAGCCACTTATAAATGTCGAAAGAAATAACTTGTTGTATCACTGAGTTGGAAAAAAAAGACACCTTGCAATTTCAATAGCTGGTTGTTGGCATTGTGCTTGAGTGTTATCATTACAGCATTAGTACAGCATGACTGCTTCCACAACACATCATCACAATGGGAGGCCTGTAAATTCACAGTTCTAAGAGGTTAATAAGGGATTGGCTGTCTTTCATGTGAGGCTTTGAATATAGGTGTTTGTTTTTGTAAGGGATTATGTACTTGAATTGTTTTAAATATCTTAAATAGGTTTTTATCAATGATGGTATTTCATCAACAGTACATTCCGGAGACAGGAGACAAGCGTTGGGACTGTTTCTGAGACTCAAACTCACCCCAGGGGAACTTCTTTAATTTGCATGGAGGCGGGAATTCCTTGTACAATTAGTGGTGATAAGTGGGGTCTAAAAGTGGAAGGCCTACAACCTGCCCCACGCCCTGAGAAAACATCCCCTGTGGCTCTGAGGTTTACAGGAATGATTCCAGGGATGAGAAGATTCAATAATGAGGATAGATTGGAATGGCTGGGACTATTCTCCCTGGAGAGGAGAAGGCGAAGAAGAGATTTGATAGAGATGTTCAAAATCGTAAGGGGGCCCGACAGAGGAGAGAGGGAGAAACTCTGCTCGCTTGGAAAAGGATCGAGGACGAGTGGGCACGGCTTTAAAGAGATTTGCAAAAAAAGCAAATGCAACGTGGGAAAGAAACCTTTCCACACTGTGAGCGGTCGGGGTCTGGAATGTTCTGCCTGGAAGAGTGATGGAGGCAGGTTCAATGGAAGCATTCAAGAGGGCATTAGCTGTTTCTATTCAAATAATCAATGTGCAGGGCTATGGGGAGAAAGGATAGGGGAATGGCACCAAGTCATGATGCTTGTTTGGAGAGCCAGTACAGACGTGATGGGCCAAATGGCCTCCTTCTGCACAGTAACAATTCTGTGATTCTGTTAATTTGGAAATATTTTCTTCTGCGACAGCGACATTACAGTGACAGATTATTCATTCTCAAATGTTTTTTAGATGTAAGCATTTTAGAATGAGTGGAAGCCTGAACAAACAATGTTTCTGTGGCTGCTTTCTTCCAAATATATATCTTGCGTTATTCAAATATCACAGGAAAAGAATCAACTCTTGTGAGAACATTTCCTTTGTGAAAATTGAAAGCTTCTTTCAAAGGAATGCACTATAAAATGTGACTTATGATCCAGAGATATTTATATTGCAGCTCACACAGCTTGGAGCCAAGTGGTTTTGTAACCTGCAGTCCATTTCCCTCCATGTTGATGTACATTGTGCCATATGGATAAACAGCTTTCCTCCTCCATGATTGAGTGTGGAAGGAAGCAGCGATGGTTCTGCTGCAGGAAATCATGCCCCCTGAAGCGATTTGTGTAAAAAACTAAGCAGCATCGCAAAGTTCACACAATGTGAGAAGAATGGATCACATCAGACAGTTACCTCGCCCAGGAAACAGGCGCTCCCTCTACACTGTCTCTCTGCCTGCTGTCTCTCTCGGTCCGCTGCGCCCTTCTCCCTCAGAGCGCTGTGTCTCAGGGCACACTGTCTATCTGTGGATTGAGAGGGTGATACTTGGTCAGTTGCCTACAGTTTGCATCCTCTAACAGAGAATGCTGAGCATGTGTCATTTTGCAAGCTTAACTCATCTTGCAATTATTGTGACATTTCCAGGGCTACAGTTGCCGTGAAGATTGATGCATCTGAGGTTTTCCTAACACACAAATAGCATGTAGCAAAACAACATTAGTTCCTCTGAGAACAAAGCTTTGGAAGTCATACTGCAATCCAGTCACTCTTGAGGTTGTCTTCCGAGCAGAGCACAGGCTAATATCTACAAAGCCTTGGCAAAGGACATGAATGTTGTATAATGTGTGGATAGTTATTACTCTCAGATAAGAAAGAAATGTTCAGAACTTGAGCAAGTGTCTTGGCATGTTTGATAGAAAGGGATGCAAACCTAACTTTCAGGAATTCCCCTTCTGAGAATCGTAGAAACCCTACAGTGCATCGAGTCTGCACCGACCACAATCCCACCCAGGCCCTACCCCAATATCCCTACGTATTTACCCACTAACCCCTCTAATCTACAGCACACTAAGGGGAAATTTTAGCACAGCCAATCAATCTAACCTGCACATCATTGGACTGTGGGAGGAAACCAGAGCACCCAGAGGAAACCCACGCAGACACGGGGAGAATGTACAGACTCCACACAGACTTCCTGTCCACGTTGATGTCATTCACATCTAGTGGAGGTGGATTTCAGATTGTTAATACTGGTTTCCACAGAGATGGAAATAATAGATTGGGAGAAGAGCATGGAACTGTCAGCCTGAGGGAAAATCCAGATAGTCGATGGTCTTATTGTCCAGAGAGCTCCAAGAGGGAGAGAGATGAAATGGAACCAACAGTAGGCAAGGTCTGAAATAAATAACAAGCAGCGGAAAGAGAATGCTGACTGTTACAGAGATAAGGAAACAAAGGCCTACAAATGAATAAATAACGAGTAAAGCATCCATTAGGCAGTAGCATAATCAAACGTCCAGTTTGGCGAGTAATCCATCTAAAACTGTCCAGCCTACATGGCTTTTCAAGAGAATTATATCCACAGCACTGGGAGAAGGTGCCACAGGAAAGATGGCCCCGTTGTCTCTGAGTCTACACACTGGCCCCACAGGAGGACCTGAACTGGGCAGTGAGGTTCCGAGGGAATGCTGTATCGCTGGGGGTGCAGTCTTGGGGCCGAGGTGTTAATCTAAGGCCCTGGCTGTCCTCTCAGATGGATGTTAAAGATCCCAGGGCACTGCTTGAAGGGTATACTTCTTGGAGGCCTGGCCAGAATGTATCCCTCAACCACAAACAGCTGATAGCTCTTGCTGGGAACTTGCTACAAGCAAGTTGACTGCTGTGTTTCCTATATTACAACAGGGACAGCACTCACAGCTACTCTAACTGTAAAGTGCACTGAGATGTCTAGTTGTTGTGAAAGGTGCTATCTTAATGCAAATCTATCTTTTTTTCAAGACATTTAAGAACTTGATCAATTCTTTACCCTGAGTTGTATTCATTAGGAAATAGGCTGCATTCTAAGATGCTGTGACTTCTGCCATTCTATCTACGAGACTATTATTTTCTTGGCGATAAAAACTGTCATCTTTGTATAGCAGCAGGTTAAATTATTTCAAGAACTGAGAAAATAACCATGCAAATGTCAATAGGAGCTCAAGATGCAGAACCAGAGACACAGAGAGGGCAGAGAGACAAAGGGAGACAGTGAATAGAGAGAAAGAGAGACAGAAAGAGGCAGAGAGAGAGAAAGACAGAGTGAATAGACAGAGACTTAGAGTGAAAGAGAAGGCAGAGACAGAAAGATAGGGAGAAAGAGGCACAGAGAGAGAGAAAGACAGAGTGAAAGGGAGAGAGATAGAGAGATAAAGAGAAACAAAGTGAACAGAGATAGAGATGGAAAGATAGAGAAAAAGACAGAGACAGAGAGAGAAGGAAAGGCAGTGAATAGAGAGAAAAACAGAAAGGCAGAGACAGAGAGGTAAAGAAAGAAGGAGTGAATAGAGAGAGACAGAAAGACTAAGAGAAAGAGATAGAGACTGAGAGAGGGGAGAGAGAGAGACAGAGAGATGGATGGGCCAGAACTCTACTATCTTGCCCACCTCAGAATCGGTGTGGGCGAGTGGCCGACAACGGAAATCTCCATTGACCTCAGGTGGTAAGTTCCGGATTCGCCCGAGCGAGGCTGTAAAATCCCACCCATAGAGAGAGAGACAGGCAGACAGACAGATAGGAGAGATGGAGAGAGATAGACAAAGAAAGAGACACAGAAAGAGGAAGATAGAGGCAGTCAAAGGGGCAGAGAGAGACACAAAGAGATGGAGACAGAGAGAGAGAGACAGAGAAAGGGAGAGACAAAAGTAGAGGTAGAGGCAGAAGGAAACAGGGCGAGAGGCAGAGACAGAGGGCGAGAGAATGGAAGATGGTTAACGGCTTCGGAAAGTGATGCCAAAGGTCCAGAGACACTCAATCTGTAAGGGCCTGTTAGTAGGTTCCTCTCCCTCTATCCACTGAATGGTGTAAACCTCAGTCTCTGCCAGGGCTGACTTCAATCTCTCCAGCTGCCTATTCTATTTCTGCAAGAACTCACCAAGGCTCTTTAAGTAGCACCTTCCAAACCCACAACCGCTCCCAGCTAAAAAGACAAGGCCAGTAGACAGAGGGGGAAGCTCCCCTCCAAGCCACTCCCCATCCTGATATAGAATATGTCACTGTTCCTTCACAGTCCTGGAACCCCACCCACACCAGCGCTGTGGGTGTACCCACACCAGCACTGTGGGTGTACCCACACCAGCACTGTGGGTGTACCCACACCAGCACTGTGGGTGTACCAATACTACATGGACTGCTGCAGTTCAAGAAGGCAGCTCACCATGACCTTCTCAAGAGTAATTAGGGATCGAAACATAGAAACATTGAAGATCGGAGCAGGAGGAGGCCATTTGGTCCTTCGAACCTGTCCCGCCATTCATCATGATCATGGCTGATCGTCCAACTCAATAGCCTAATCTTGCTTTCTCCCCATCGCCTTTGATCCCATTCACCCCAAGTGCAATATCCAGCCGCCTCTTGAATACATTCAATGTTTTGGCATCAACTACTTCCTGTGGGAATGAATTCCACAGGCTCACCACTCTTTGAGTGAAGAAATGTCTCCTCACCTCTGTCCTAAACGGTCTATCCCGAATCCTCAGACTGTGACCCCTGGTTCTGGACACCCCCAACATCAGGAACAACCTCCCTGCATCTAGTGGCCATTACATGTTGGCTTAATCAGTGATGCCCACATTGCAAGGATTAATTTTTGAAAGTCAACAGGCCTTTGACAGGCTGATGGGGAGAAATGGCAGGATCCCCACTGTTAACTCATCATACAGCTTGAATGACCCAATGCAGGGAAACGGGCCTTCATGGGGTGAAATCCTGTCCTGCCTGTACTCTTCTTACTCTTCACAAGATATCTTCCCTTTGAAACGATAGAAGAAGGAGGTGCGGAGTAGGTAGGTGAGGTTGTGAAGCAGGGAGAACCTGCCAACACCTTCCACAAATTTCTTACCGTCAACCTTCCAAATCTGGGTTTGGAGGCAATTCTGAGAGTGAGGAAAGAACGGGGAAGGGGATAAATCTTGCATGCTTATGACTAGTACAATATTGACCTGTACAGGGCGGCACGGTAGCACAGTGGTTAGCACTGCTGCTTCACAGCGCCAGGGTCCTGGGTTCGATTCTTGGCTCAGGTCACTGACTGTGTGGAGTTTGCACGTTCTCCTCGTGCCTGCGTGGGTTTCCTCCGGGTGCTCCGGTTTCCTCCCACAGTCCAAAGATGTGCGGGTTAGGTTGATTGGCCATGCTAAGAAATTGCCTCTTAGTGTCCAGGGATGCGTAGATTAGAGGGATTAGTGGGTATCATATGTAGGGATAGGGGGGTAGGGCCTGGGTGGGATTGTGTTCGGTGCAGACTCGATGGGCCAAAGGGCCTCTTTCTGCACTGTAGGGTTCTATGATCTGTTAATCTTTCATAGAATCATAGAAGGAGGCCATTCACTCCATTGAGTCTGGACTGACTCTCTCCGACAGAATACTTTACCCAGGGCTCTTTTCCTATCCCATCCCCCTAACTCCACACATTTGCCACAGCTAACCCTCTAACCTACACATTTTGGGACACTAAGAGGCAATTTAGCATGGCCCAATCCACCTAACCTGCATATCTTTGGTCTGTTGTCATCTGCAGACACGGGGGAGAATGTGCAAGCTTGGGGTGGCATGGTGGCACAGTGATTAGCACTGTTGCCTCACAGTGCCAGGGACCCGGGTTCGATTCCAGGCTTGAGTCACTGCCTGTGTGGAGTTTACACATTCTCCCCGTGTCTGCAAGGGTTTCCTCCGGGTGCTCCAGTTTCCTCCCACAGTCCAAAGATGTGCGGGTTAGGTGGATTGGCCATGCTAAATTGCCCCTTAGTGTCAGGGGGACTAGCTGGGGTAAATGCATGGGGTTATGGGGATAGGGCCTGGGTGGGATTGTGGTTGGTACAGATTCGATGGGCCGAATGACCTCCTTCTGCACTGTAGGAGTCTATGACACTATACAGGCAATTGCCCAAGGCTGGGAATCGAACCCGGATCCCTGGCGCTGTGAGGCAAAAGTGCTAACCACTGTGTCATCAAGTTTCTGTCCCTAGTCATGCATTCCTTAACAGACATGCAATGTAGGAGCGTGCCACTAAATGAACAACCTAGCCTCAGCTAGCACCTTTAGTGGAATGAAATATTCTAAAGTGCTTTGCAATGACATTATAAAACAAATGATGTCACCGAGCCACATAAAGGGATGCCAAAACTGATGATCTAAAGCCTGGATAAAGAGACAGGTTTTAGGACACGTCTTAAAAGACAAAAGCGAGGTCAGGAGGTGGACGGAGGGAAGTCCAGAGTCAATGAGGAAACACTTGGCAAACAGCCAATTGTTGAGTGCAAAAATACTATTATTCCTTCTCATCGGGGATTAATGTGGTTTCATGCTGTGTGGATTATAGAAATATCTTCCATCGCCTGTTGGGATTCACTGAGGGAGAATTTAGCATGGCCAATGCACCCTAACCAGCACGTCTTTGGAAGGAAACCGGAGCACCCGGAGGAAACCCGTGCAGACACGGGGAGAATGTGCAGACTTTGCACAGGCAGTGACCCAAAAAACGGGGATTGAACCCAGGTCCCCGGCGCTGTGAGGTGGCAGTGCTAACCACTGTGCCACCATGCAGGTCTGATGTGAGGGATCACCCAGGAGTCCATTGGAAAGTTGAGTCTGGAGGTAACAAAGGTTTGGGTGAGGGTTGCTGTAAGAGATAAATCCGAGCGATGTTGTGGGGGAGCAGTGAAGCCTTTTCCACTCCCTGCCAGCACACTATTCCTCCTCGTGTGGGATCTCACAGCTCATTGGCTCACTGACCAAGTTATAAAGCTCTCACTCCCATCCACAGCTGGGGATTATTCTGAGATTCTCCCCCAGGTATTTGGAAACAAAACGGAAAATCATTTGCAGACTAAAAGCAGTTTGAGAATTTATTATGGATGGCAACATCGCTTCTCCACCAATCAGAATCGACTACCCATAATCCAAATGGGCTTTCCCTCCAAAAACTCGCAAAATTCCCATCGACAATTGCCTCACGGCACGGAATAAAACGGTTCTCGGGAAAATTACAAATAGAACCATTCTGAACCCAAAATATACAAAATACTCCACATTATACAACCGTTGATTTTATAATTTACATGACAATGTTTAATAAGTGTACAAATTACAATGTTTCATAGATATCATACAAATACACAGCCGATGAGGAAATAGAGGATTTGATAAATGTTGATCCAAAGGGGAAGGGGGTGGCGGATTGGGAGAAATGTGTCTTTTGTCAGCCTAGAGTCAATGAGGAAACACTTGGCAAACAGCCAACTGCTGAGTGCAAAAATACTATTGTTCCTTCTCATCAGGGATTTACATGGCTTCGTCACATGTGGATTGTTGAATTATGTTCTGACACCCAACATTGGGCCAATAAATAAACAGGGTTGGGGTGCGAGACTGTGCAAAGGCCAAGTGAAAGGCTATGAGCAGGGATGGTGGAGAATGATGACACCCCATTGGGATGGTGGGAAGATTACAGCTCGGTAACTTTGCCCCAGCACAGGCCTGACATGTGGGAAGGGGCAGGTGCCATTTGGTATCAATGGAGAACTGGAGCACTCAGAGGAAACCCAAGCAGACACGGGGAGAACATGCAATCCAAAACAACTTTGACCTTTCAAACTGCAAAAAGAAAACCTTGCATTTATACAGAGGCAGCCAATTAGGTACTTTTCAAGTCAATGTCACAATGTTGGAAGTTCAATAGCCAATTTATGTGCAGCACAGCAAGCTCCCCCAAACAGTTTGAGTTAATTTATTGGTGTCACAAGTCGGCTTACACTAACGCTGCAATGAAGTTACTGTGAAAATCTCCTAGCCGCCACACTCCATTGCCTGTTCGGGTACATGGGGGAGAATTTAGCATGGCCAATGCACCTAACCAGCACATCTTTCGGACTGTGGGAAGAAACTGGAACACCCGGAGGAAACCCACACAGACACGGGGAGAACATGCAGACTCCGCACAGACAGTGATCCAAACCAGGAATCAAACTTGGGTCCCTGGTGCTGTGAGGCAGCAGCGTTAATCACTGTGTCACCGTGTCGCAAGAGGAAACTGGAGCACTCAGAGGAAACCCACGCAGACACAGGGAGAATGTGCAAACTCCGCACAGACAATGATCCAAGCCGGGAATTGAACCTGGCTCCTGGGTGCTGTGAGGCAGCAGTGCTAACCACCCTGCCGCCCAAACAATGGCACAAGTTTTTTTGTTGCTTAAGGGATAAATATTGGTCAGAACACTGGGGAGAACTCCCCTGTCCCTGGACAAAGTGGTGCCAGGCTTTTATGGTAGGGTCTCAGTTTAACACCTTATTTGAAAAAACAGCACCTCCAACAGTTCAGCACTCCCTCAGTACACTACCTGGTGCTCAGGTCCTGGAATGGGACTTGATCCCAGAATCTTGTAAATTCAGAAAGGGGAGTGCTATACAAATCAGCCACAATTGGCACTCATTTAATGGTGTTGTGTCAGTTTGTAGCCTGGTTTTTGCTGAGTGCGGACAATTGTGGGTGTTATGGTGGCAGTGGTTAGCATTGTTACCTCACAGCGCCAGGACCCTGGTTCGATTCCTGGCTTGGGTGACTGTGTGTGTGTGTGTGTGTGTGTGTGTGTGTGTGTGTGTGTGGAATTTGCACATTCTCCCCATGTCTGCGTGGGTTCCTTCTGGGTGCTCCAGTTTCCTCTCACAGTCTGAAAGATGTGCTGGTTAGGTGCATTGACCCAAACAGGTGCCGGAGTGTGGCGACTAGGGGGATTTTCACAGTAACTTCATTGCAGTGTTAATGTAAGCTTTACTTGTGACGAAAAGATAAACTTACTTTCTCTATTGAAACTTCTGGGTGTAAAGCTCCAGATCAATACTGAAACAGAGTTCTGTGTTAAAGTACAAAGAAAATTACAGCACAGGAACAGGCCCTTCGGCCCTCCAAGTCTGCACTGACCATGCTGCCCGACTGAACTAAAACCCCCTACCCTTTCGGGAACCATATCCCTCTATTCCCATCTTATTCATGTATTTGTCAAGACGCCCCTTAAAAGTCACTATCATATCTGCTTCCACTCCCTTCCCCGGCAGCGAGTTCCAGTCACCCACCACCCTCTGTGTAAAAAAAAACTTGCCTTGTACATCTCCTTTGAACCTGGCCCCCTAATAATTGACTCTGCCACTTGGGAAAAAGTGTTGTTGAAGCAGTCAGTGTTATGCTGAGGTGCTGTCCTCCTGTTTCAGGAGCTCAGGGGAATGTTTAAGACCCCATGGTATTAATCAGAAAGGAACACAGGAACTTAGGAACAGGAGTAGGGTGTCCTGCCCTTCGAGCCTACTCCGCCATTCAATAAGATCATGGCTAATCCAGCTATGATTTCAACCTCACTCTCCTGCCTGTCCCCCCTCAAGTCCTGTCAATTGAAAATTTAACACAGCCTTGAGTAAATTCAATGACCCAGCCTCCACTGCATTCTGGGGAAGAGAATCCCACAGACCAGTGACCTTCTGAGAGAAACAATTTCTTCTCATCTCCATCTTAACTCTTATTCTTAAACGGAGGTTCTCATCTCCCCAACAAGTGAAACACCCTCTTGGTATCCAGCCTCTCAAATCCCTCAAGATCTTATATATTTTCATAAGATCACCTCTCATTCCTGTAAACTCCAATCAGTATAGATTCAACCTGTTCAACCCCTCTACATGAGCCACTCATTGCAGGAATGCAATTGTATAGAATTCACAGAACCCCGACAGTGCAGAAGGAGACCACTCAGCCCATTGAGTCTGCACTGACTCTCCCAGCAGAGCATCTTAGCTAGGCTCTATCCCTGTAACTCTACATACTTACCCTGATAACCCCCTAATTATTGGGACACTAAGGGTCAATTTAGCATGGTCAATCCAGCTAATCAGCACATCTATGAACTGTGGGGGGAAACCTGAGCACATAAGAACATAAGAAATAGGAGCAGGAGTAGGCCATCTAGCCCCTCGAGCCTGCCCCGCCATTCAATAAGATCATGGCTGATCTGTCGTGGCTCAGTTCCACATTCCCGCCCTCTCCCCATAACCCTTAATCCCGTTGCCTATCAAAAACCTATCAACCCGCGTCTTAAAAATATTTAGCGAGGCAGCCTCCACCACTTCAACGGGCAGAGAATTCCAGAGATTCACCACCCTTTGAGTGAAAAAGTTCCTCCTCAACTCTGTTCTAAACCCCTTTATCTTGAGGCTGTACCCTCTAGTCCTACTGTCCTTTCTGAGCGGGAAAAGCCTCTCCACCTCTATCCTATCCATCCCATTCAACATCTTATACACCTCAATGAGATCACTTCTCATCCTTCTAAACTCTAATGAGTACAAGCCTAGTTTATTCAGCCTCTCAAGGAGGCTGAACATGGAGGAACTTGATGCAGACACAAGGAGAATGTGCAGACTCTGCACAGACACCCAAGACTTGTTCAACAATGAATCGAGTTCCTAATTGAATTGTCCCTAAATTAGTCTCCCCTCAATCTGGTTTCCAATGTGGAGTGCCAGAGTCATGGGTGGAAGAGGGAGCTCACAATGTTAAAATGGCGGCGTGGGCTCGTTGGGCCGAAGGGCCTGTTTCCCATGCTGAGTTGTTCTTTGTTCTTTGAGTGAACCTTCTCTGAACCACTTCTCAAACAGTTCTATATTTTTTTCAAATAACGAGACCAAAACTGCACACAGTATTCCAGACGTGATCTCAGCAAGAATGTGTAAAACTGTATTAAAAATCCCTACAATTTCAATTCCATTCCCCTTGCAATAAACACCGACATTTCCATTTGCCTTCCTAATCACTTGATTCTAGTATTTTTCTGACTCATGTCCCAGAACAACCAGATCCCTCTGTACACCGGATGCTGCACTCTCTCTCCCATTGAAATGGTGCTTTTTCATTCTTCCAGTCCAAGTTCACACACGATACTGCAAAAGGAGGGCCTCTCCTGGGCAACGTGAAACCTCGATGCAACAACACTGTCCCATGCAGTTAGTGATTAAAGAGACTATTTAAGAATAGATTCAGTAGGATCTTGAAGGGAAGTGAGATGAAAGGATTAGGATTAGTCTGTTTGTCATGTAAAATAAAACAGATGGGTTTTGTTGGGTGGCCTGTTGTAATTTCTGCGCCAAAAAGGTTCAGTGCAGTTTTAACTTTGGGAAGACGATCAAGCTGAAACAATGCGCTGGAGCACAATGCAGAAACATTGTGATATAGTGTGAAAAGGATAATGAAACACAGGTTTCATACCAAAAACACAGCGTGACTGGTCTGTTAACTCCTTGCTGCCTGCTGGTTGAGGCAGAAAGGCTGCAGTATTTCTTTTATTCATTTCTGAACAAGTCGTTAACAATACCTGCCAGGACGTGACCAATTTCACACTTATGATTTGAGTGTCGGCCTTAGTGTGTGGTTCGCCAGGTTCCCTGTCAGTGCTTTGCTGCCAATTCAGAAGTCATGGTGTCCTCATTCTTATTAATCAGCATTTTTCACTTCATTAAATGTGCAAAGTTTCCCATTGAACCAAGCGTTAAGTACTTTGTTCTTCATTCCCATGACATAATTTCTTCATTCTTTACTAAGTGCGCCATTTCTATTCCTCCCATATAATTAAATGAGCCGTTGCCCAGCGCTCCCATTGTGTAGGATGGCTCACAATTGCTGATCGGGAGAGCAAAATACAATTGTGACTTACAAGCCCGGTTCCATCCTTCAGGCACTTTCGTCCTTGTTAACTCTCTCAGAGGTGTTGCAGTCTCATATCTGGTGACATTTCGCCAAATATCAGGTAGCGCTGTTGTCGGTGTTCGGTAAATGTCAGGAGTAAAGCCAAAGTAACCCAGCTAAACGACGCAACTCATTCATTAATCCGCACACTCTAAGCTTTGATTTAACATCGACTCTCTGATATGTTGGTGCGTGATTTCGTTCCGGAGGTAAACAAAAGATGTTAGCCAGGATAAACCCAGCTGTTTGTGTTGGGGAGGGTGTGATGGATGGCGAAACAGATATTCCTTATGAGTTGGACCCTGGTAGTTCACCATGGTGCTGTACCAATGCTGGTCATGTCTGAGTGTCAGGTGTGTCAGCTAATAATAGTCAGGGTGTGATTTTAGTTTGAAATGAAGTCAGATTTCTGTTCTTAAAATTCACATTTAATTTTCAAAAGATTTTTTTTGACTTCCACAAAATAAAACAGCATGATTGTCGATTTATAATGGGACCCAGGCCTTTTTATTTCACACAGCGTTTATAATGGACCGAGCATAATCGAAGTGGTAGCCTTTATGACACAGCTACATTAACACTGAACAGCTAATTACGGCATAATTGGCTTACTGAGAAAAAAATGACCCAGGGCAGAGTTTGCTTAGCAACAGCAACTGGCCTATTTTCATATCATTGGCTTATCCACTCTGGCCCTGGACGAGTTATTTACATTTGTACAAAGTTGTTTCCACCCCCTCCTCCCCCCCTCCCTTCTTTTCCACCCACCTTGGCAAGTTCTGCTCCTCGTTCTTCAGTTAGACTGTCAGAAAAGGCCAACAATTCTCCTACACCACCATTCCCAATGCCAGCTCAACAGGGGGAGGGTGAGTGGGTTTCCCTCCATCCCACTTCCCTCCCTCGGTAAAGTGCCCCTGCTTCTGCCAGGGCAACTCAACATGGCCGCCTAACTGTGGCGACGCTGAACGGACCTGGGATTTGGCAACACCTACCACTCAAAGCTCCCAGTGTGGAGGCGTGAAGCAAGCATCTTAAACCTCCTCGCGACCAGGCATGGCGCACTTACCCCAAATCCAGAATGGCCAGACAATGAATAATACACACAATTTACTCAATTAACAGGGCAATAAAATCGGATAATCAAACAGGACGGTGATTCCAAGATCTTCACGTTCTGCGTTCTGCAGTTCGACACTATACGTGTCCTGGTTTTGACAGGTAAGCAATGAGGGCCACAATGACGCCAACATAAACTCCCGTTCCAATGGTGATGGAGAGGGCAGCAAGGAACAGGGCTCTTCGTGACGCTGAGGTCGCGCGCTGATAGTCTCCTTTGGCAATAGCTTTGCTCGTCTGTAAATTAAGAAGTCATTTGTTACCACCAAAAGAAACACAGTCATGAAGGTTGGAACGCAGCCTCGCTCACGCTGGCTGTGTGTGTGCCCGTCAGCCAGGGGAAAAAAAAATAGACATTTGAAAGATGAACTGCAACCAAACATGGCTAATGACACCTCGCACTGTCCTTGGCACAACCGTTCCATCACATTGCCATTCATGCAATCATTGCAAGTACACAGTGCCATCAACACAGCTCTTTCAACCTGCCACTCACACACTTGCTGCCATCCCTCACTGCCAATTCCTAATCCCACTTACTCTTAACTGACAGCCGATTTAAGGACTTGGAGTTGGTCCAGTTCAAGACAGCTACAATTCCCTCCCCTCGCTCCTGAACGCCCCACTCACCTATTTTCATATCACTGGTTCATCCACCCTGGCCCTAGACTAGCTATTTACATTTCACAGAATCCTAGAATCCCCACAGTACAGAAGGAGAACATTTGGCCCATTGCATTGGCATGGCAGCACAGTGGTTAGCACTTGCCGCCTCACAGAGCCAGAGAGCCGGATTCATTTTCAATGTCGGGTCACTGTCTGTGTGGAGTTTGCACATTTTTTTTATGTTCTCCCTGTGTCTGTGTGTTATCTCTGGATGCTCCGGTTTCCTCCCACAGCCAAAAGATGTGTGGATTAGGTGGATTGGTGATGCTAAATTAACCATATGGGGTGAGCAGGGTAAATATGAGGCCTTACAGGGATAGGAGCTGGGTGGAATTTTAGTTGGTGCAGACTTGATAGGCCGAATGGCCTCCTTCTACACTGCAAATATTCAATGATTCAATGAGCCTGCCCTGACCACAATCCCACCCAGGCCTTAACCCGTAATCCCACACATTTACCCCATTAATCCCCTGATACTAAGATCAATTAAGCATGGCCAATCAACCTAACCTGCACATCTTTGGACAAAGTTGTTTCCAGCTCTCCCTCCCTTCTTTTCCTTCCATTTTGGCATGATCTGCTCTTCCTTCTTCAGTTAAACTGTCAGAATTGGCGTGATGAGGCCAACACTTGTTGTTCCCACATCACCATTCCCAATTCCAGCTAACCGGGGTGAGGGGCATCGATGAACAGGTAGAAGAACAAAGTTCCTGCCTCACCATACTTGAGTGCACCTCCCTCACAACTTTGGATAAACGGTTGCCTTTTCTATTGCAGAAGCAACAGCACAGGACCCGAGTCTCCATGATGGGTCAGTCTCCTGCCTGAAACAGACGGGTGTGCTGTTTGCTGATATAATGTAAAGTTGTGTCAAGCAGGCTTTGACCGTTAAGTATTCGGGCGGGAAGGGTTTGCCAAGTTTCCCCCACTTTCAACGGGACTGTTCAATTTTTCCAATACGGTTCGGGTGACGGGTAACTTCACAGGGAGGCGATGGCCTAGTGGTATTATCGCTCAACTATTAATCCAGAAACTCAGCTACTGCTTTGGGAATCCATGTTCGAATCCTGTCACGGCAGATGGTGGAATTTGAATTCAATAAAATATATCTGGAATTAAGAATCTACTGATGACCATGAAACCATTGTCGATTGTCGTAAAAACTCATCTGGTTCACTAATGTCCTTTAGGGAAGGAAATCTGCCTTCCTTACCCAGTCTGGCCTATACGTGACTTCAGAGCCATAGCAATGTGACTGACTCTCAACTGCCCTCCAAGGGCAATTAAGGATGGGTAATAAATGCTGGCCAGCCAGTGATACCCATGTCCCATGATTGAATAAAAGAAACTGTAAATTGCCCCACAGCACCCAGTGACCTGCACTTTGTTTAAGTTGATTTATTAGTGTCACAAGTAGACTTACATTAACACTGCAATGAAATTACTGTGAAAATCCCTGACTTGCCACACTCCATCGTCTGTTCGGGTACACTGAGGGAGAATTTAGCATGGCCAATGCACCTAACCAGCACGTCTTTGGGACTGCAGGAGGAAACTGGAGCACCTGGAGGAAACCCACGCAGACACAGGGAGGACATGCAAACTCCACACCGACAGTACCCAAGCTGGGAATTGAACCTGGGTCTTTGGTGCTGTGAAGCAGAAGTGCTAACCATTGTGCCACCGTGCCCGGGTGCAGTTTTGGACAGGTATGGGGAGCTCCCCCTCAGGGTGCCATTGGGAAGACTGAATTAAATGATGACTAACACATGCCAGGAAAATAAAAGTTCCTAATAGAGCAGCCCATCACCAGAAGCTGATTGACAGCTGTCGAAGTTAAGGTGATGCTCCATGAGGTACTTTCAAGGGAGCGTTTCCATGGCGTACTCCTCAATGTTCTCAGTTTTGCTGCATTTCCTGGATTCACTTAGTGCTAACGGCGTGGATGGGGCAGGGTTTGTAAGGAGCATCCAGGAGGGCTGTGGGAGGTGGTGGAAGCAGATATGACGGTGGCTTTTAAGTGGCGTCTGGACAAATACATGAATAGGATGGGAATAGAAAGATATGGTCTCTGGAAAGGTAAGGGGTTTGAGTTCAGATGAGCAGCATGTTGGTGCAGGCTTGGAGGGCCGAAGGGCCTGTTCCTGTGCTGTAATTTTCTTTGTTCTTTGGAATGGATTGCTATGGTTTCCTTGACATTAAGACACTTTGTTATTTTGAGGGAAAATTCTGTCCAACATTTGTGAATATCCCAAGGTCAACTGACCTTTAAACGATCCGCCAAACTTTTTGTCCCACCTGCAATGTCTCGCGCGGTGGGCGGGATAGAAAGTTTACTCTTTTAGTCATCTTTTGGGGAAACTTTCATCCATTATTATCATTTATTTAATTTACAAATCACAAAGGTGGGTACCACCAATAATGTGGAGATTAACCCTAGGGGATTTTCACAGTAACCTCATTGCAGAGTTAATGTAGAGAGGTAGAGAGTAGATTCTTGACGTATACCTCTACTTGAGGTAGAGAGATTCTTCCTGCTTGGAATGGATAGCAGGACTAGAGGGCACAGCCTCAAAATAAGGGGGGCGGGGCTGCAGTTTAGATCAGAGTTGAGGAGGAACTTCTTCACTCAAAGGGTGGTGAATCTCTGGAATTCTCTGCCCGTTGAAGTGGTGGAGGCTGCCTCGCTGAATATATTTAAGTCACGGGTAGATAGGTTTTTGATGGACAAGGGAATTAAGGGTTATGGGGAGAAAGCGGGAAAGTGGAACTGATCCACTTCAGATCAGTCATGATCTTAATGAATGGCGGGGCAGGCTCAAAGGGCTAGATGGCCTACTCCTGCTCCTATTTCTTATGTTCTTATGTACTTGTGACGCTAATAAATAAACTTAAGCTTAAGACTGCCTTTCCTTATATAGCATTGGCATAAACCACTGCCAGGTTACAGGCAATACAACATAACTACCTCCTGCCAATACTAAAATGGCAACAAAATAGAATCACAATAGCAAAATTTCAGAAGGATCGAAGTATTTTATGGATGAACATTAGGCAGGTTTGTTTTCGCGATTACGGTAACAACCAGGACCATTACAGTGCAACTGAATGAGATTGTTAATGACTTTCTCACCATCTGTCACAATGTGTATCAACAATGAAGTGTATAATGGAGCTATCAGCTCTTCACATTCCATCATACATTGAAGTTGGCTCAACCCATCCTACCCAAACAGATAATTACTCAGTTATAGAAATAAGGGCTGGAGCAAATGGAATTCATTTCTGCACTTACTGGAAAAGCCCTGCTGAGTTGATGACTGAGAGGTCTATTCAATGTTCTTTCTCCATGCTGACATGGAGGTTTGATGCAGTTATTATACAAACACACAATATGCTCAAATACCTAAATGCAGAAAGTCAGAGTTGGCCAGACTAGAATCATAGCGCAGGGGAGGGCAGTCAGCCCATCTGCACTCATTGCTTTTCAAGGTAATTTCTCCTCCTCTCAGCTCAGGGGCAAAGTGGACAATCTATTCTCAGCGGCCTCCTCATGGAGCTGCCAAAGGGTCATTGAAAGTGCACAGTAGCAGCTGAGCTCGATGCTTCTTTAGATATTGTCCACTGTTCTGATGATGGTCCAGTACCTCACCGCACAACAGGTCAAGGTGATGTCGCCATAGGCCCAGGTGACCATAGGCTGTTCCCTCTCCTTTGAGTGGGGAGAGCTGACTGGTGGTGATTTAACCTGAGGGTGGCCACACACTTCAGGAGAAGGGCAAGGTTGAGAAAGTGGGGCCTTCATGAATAAGCTCAACCGAGACGGGAAGTGAACCCGGACTGTTGGCATTGCTCCGCATCACGATCTGGCCATCCAGCCAACTGTACTAAACCAATGGCACAGTGATTAGCACTGCTACCTCACAGCATCAGGGACCCCGGTTCAATTCTAGCCTCGGGTCACTGTCATTGTGGAGTTTGCACTTTCTCCCCGTGTCTGTGTGGGTTTCTTCCGGGTGCTCCGGTTTCCTCCCACACTCCAAAAAATGTGCAGGTTAGGTTGATTGGCCATGCTAATTTGCCCCTTACAGTCAGGGGGATTGTGAGTGAGAAACAATACGTTTCACTGTGTGTTAAGACATGTGACAATAATAAATCAAATCAATTGAAAATGCTGAAGATTAATTGGATGAAAAGTAATAAATCAGTCAGCATCTGTGGAGAGAACTGGATGGTGAATGTTTTGGGTTCAGGACCTTCAGACGTAAAAGGGTTCACACCGGAACACCTTTCATTCTCTTAAATGTGTCTCCTGACCCATTGTGTTCCCAGCATTCACTGCCTTGGTTTCTTGTCACCACTATTCTCTACAGAGAGTTAAAGACTATGAAACATCTCAAACTCTGAAGTAGCTCTACATCAATAATTCATTCATGATCCAGTTTCAGCAATTCAGAACAAAACCTCTGCGATGTCGTTACAGACTCTCAGCAAGAGCTGGCTCCTTGTGCCATTGGTCACCTGACCGTGTAGGATTAGTATTCAGTCTGCTATCTCCGAGAACCCAATTTAATTCACACTGCTACCTGGCCAGCATTATATCAAATTGCAATAGTTATGGAACTGGGCAATTGCATAAACGACCTCTTTATTTCATCAACCTTGTAACGGGGCTCTTCAGTTAAGAATTCACTGCAAATTTTAATTTGTTCCACTTGCTTTTTAAAATATTGAACCTCGGGTCAGTAGCTACCACTCCTGTCTCTGGATCAAGTGGTTATGCGTTTCAGTGGATAATTCTTGTTGAAATTCTAGTGCAGTGTGGAGGGTGTATTGCTACGTTGAAGGTTTTATCATTTCCTCAAGCTATTAACAAAGTGATTTCAGGTGGTTGTATGATAGAGTCATAGAGGTTTATAGCATGGAAACAGGCCCTTCGGCCCAACTCGTCTATGCTGCCCTTTTTCTTAAAACCCAAAGCTAGTCCCAATTGCCCGCATTTGGCCCACATCCCTCTATACCCATTGTACCCATGTAACTGTCTAACTGCTTATTGAAAGACAAAATTGCCCCTGCTTGATGATAAAACCTGCCGACTGGATGGGCACTTTGTGGAACTCCTTCACTCCATCCACAAGCATGACCCCAATCCTCTGGTCACTTGCCACTTCAACACCTTGCTTCA
This sequence comes from Carcharhinus amblyrhynchos, assembly GCF_965287045.1. Taxonomy (NCBI): domain Eukaryota; kingdom Metazoa; phylum Chordata; class Chondrichthyes; order Carcharhiniformes; family Carcharhinidae; genus Carcharhinus; species Carcharhinus amblyrhynchos. The sequence goes on from NC_137337.1 coordinate 11,301,201, forward strand.
TTTCACCTGTCTACGCTCAGCCTACTGCAGTGCCCCAGTGAAGCACAACGCACTCAAAAGAACAACACCTCATCTTCCGATCAGGACTTTAAAGCTTTCTGGACTCTATGTTGAGTTCAACAAGACTCGGACCATGAACTTTCCCCTTCATCTTGACTTCTCACCCCTGTTGTTTTCTGTATTCAGTTTCCCTGGCTTGTCCCAGCATTATCCAGCCTCCCCGCTCTTCCCCCCCACACCCATCATGGCCACTGTCTCTTGTTGTTGAGTTTGGTTTCCACTGAGCACTGACCTCTGTTTTCCTACTAATACATTCTCTGCTATCCTAACTTAACCACTAATAACATTCTTCAATCCCCAATGCTACCATTAACAGCCCCTTTGCCTTGTATCCATGACATAGAACGTAGAACATTACAGCACAGTACAGGCCCTTCGGCCCTCAATGTTGTGCTGAGCTACATCCAATCCCAAGACCAAGCTATCCCATTCCCTATAATTCTGGTGTGCTCCATGTGTCTATCCAATAACCATTTGAAAGTTCCTTAAGTGTCTGACTCCACTATCACAGCAGGCAGTCTATTCCACACCCCAACCACTCTCTGGGTGAAGAATCTACCTCGAACATCCCTCCTATATCTCCCACCATGAACCTTATAGTTATGCCCCCGAGTAACAGCTACATTCACCCGAGGAAATAGTCTCTGCACATCCACTCTGTCAATCCACCTCATCATCTTACATTTCTGACATCTGTATCAATCTCTCCAATTTCTATCCCATTTCAGTTCTGCAGAAGGGTCGTAAGGACTGGAAATGTGTAATAAATCTTTGGAGGCAGAAGTCCCTTCACCAAAATCCCTTCATTTACAATTCCAATAACAGTACACCGAGTTCTATCAGTCAGCGATCTACCTTCCGGAGCGCCAGAGGAACTGACACTCCCGGTTAAATACAAGGAAAACACCGGATAAAAGCAAATTACTGCCGATGCTGGAATCTGAAACCAAAAGAGAAAAAGCTGGAAAATTTCAGCAGGTCTGTAAGGAGAACAAAGCTGAGCTTTGAAAAAGGGTCATCTGGACTCGAAACGTCAGCTCTTTTCTCTCCTTACAGGTGCTGCCAGACATGCTGAGATTTTCCAGCGTTTTCCCTTTCGGTTAGAAGGAAAAGACTCCCTGATCGACCCATCAACTGACTTCTTAATCAGGGAATTCATATTCCAGTAGGCTGTCCTCAGTAGCCCGATTGAAGTCATTACAGAATGTTAACTGTCTGCCCCCAGATGCTGCCAGACCTGCTGAGATAATCCAGCATTTTCTGTTTTTATTTCATTATTCCTTCATATCCTCCTGTACGTTGGAACTGGTGCATCCTTCAGGCATAAAGGATGATTGATTCAATGTACAATCTCACGAGTCGCATTCACATGGCAAGTCTGACAGAGCTCCAACACAAATGTCAAGGTTTCACCTTAAGTCTGTTGATTTCTGTGGGGGGAAGAAAACACTATCCTTCAGACTTTCTGCTGGCAAAAGATCACCCAAGAATTAAGAGGCTAAAGTTGAAGATTCTGGGATCCCTAATAGAATTCTTGACGGATTTGTACTCCAATTCTTGCGCTTTTTTTAAATTCTATTGAGTAATCTCACATTGAGAAGCCTCGAGGGTGGATCTTATTGGGAGCTGTCGGAGAAATCTTACTGGAAGCATCAATGGAGCTAAGACACATTTAAAAGGGTCACGGGATTCATAAAACATTTTGTCAAATATCTTCTCATTTGATGACGCTGACAAAAAAGCAGTCACAGGTCATGTTTGCTGAGCTGCACAGGGTGATGATGATGGCGCATTTTGTTGAGACTTGTGTGGTGAATCTGCTTGGCACAGGCATGAGCGCGGCACTCAAACTATGTGGATCATTAAAAATGAACTCAGTTTCTGTCACAGCGCTGAAAGGTTAATGACAGTCAGACATCAGTGTTTAATAATGGGTTCTGACTGGGTCAGATGCCAAAAGGTGGCTTATTATGCACTGATGTGAAATGCTGTATATCGCAGCAGGTCACCTCACAGCAAATGATATGAGATTGCACCGTTGGCACGCTGGCACAGTGCTTAGCACTGCTGCCTCGCAGCACCAGGGACCTGGGTTCGATTCCCAGTTTGGGTCACTGTCTGTGTGGAGATTGCATGTTCTCCCCGTGTCTGCGTGGGTTTCCTCTGGGTGCTCCAGTTTCCTCCTAACAGCCCGAAAGATGTGCTGGGGTTAGATGCATTGGCCATGCTAAATTCTCCCCCAGTGTACCCGAACAGGTGCCGGAGTGTGGTAACTAGGAGATTTTCACAGTAATTTCATTGCAGTATTAATGTAAGCCTACCTGTGACACTAATCAATAAACTTACAAAACTCTAAATATGCAGGATAGGTTGATTGGCCATGCTAAATTGCCCCTTAGTGTCAGGGGGATTAGCAGGGTGAATATGTGGGGCTACGGGAATAGGGCCTGAGTGGGATTGTTGTTGGTGCAGGCTTGATGGGCTGAATGGCCTCCTTCCGCAGTGTAGGGATTCTATGAGGTGCCAGAGGTGAGGTCTTGCGGCGCAAGGGGTAGGTTTCCCACGTCTGGGTAAGAAGCTCTACCTTCAAGCCTCACCTCAAGGCCTGATGGCCATGGTAGGTGTGTTCATAATATAGCCCAACAGGTGGATTATCTTTCTGATACACCGATGGCAGCTGGCGGGAGTTTCCTGGTCAGCTGCACTGCAAGTCACTGCACATTGCCAAGCATAATCATCACCCAATCCAATGGCAATCCATTGTTGCCAATGCCCAGTAATTGAACAGAGAGAGATAATCATGTATCGTATTGAGAGAAGGAGAAGAGACAAGAAATAGGCCATGTTTTCTGTCTTTTCCCCCATGTTAAGTTGCAAACTTGTAATTTTTGGCAGGGCCTATTCAGATTTGGTCAGTTCCTTGCTCAAGCTGCGCGATGTTACAATAACATAAAAGCAAAATACTGCGGATGCAGGAATCTGAGACAAAGGCAGAAAATGCTGGAAAATCTCAGGAGTGTGATGGAATACTCCCCACTTGCCGGAACAGGTGCAGCTCCAACGACACTCAAGAAGCTCGACGCCATCCAGGATAAAGCTTGATTGGCACCACATCTACAAACATCCACTCCCTTCACCACCCAACACTCTGTAGCAGCAGTGTGCTGCTGTGTGCATCTACAAGATGCACTGCAGCAATTCACCAAAGATCCTTAGACAGCACCTTCCAAACCCACAAGCACTTCCATCTAGAAGGACAAGGGCAGCAGATACATGGGGACACCACCTCCTGCAAGTTCCCCTCCAAGCCACTCACCATCCTGAATCGGAAATATATCACCGTTCCTTCGCAGTCGCTGGGTCCAAATCTTGGAATTGTCTCCCTAACGGCATTGAGGGTCAACCCACAGAACACAGATTGCAGCGATTCAAGAAGGCAGCTCCCCACCACCTTCTCAAGTGCTTTTTCCAAGTTTCTTCTGGGTGCTCCAGTTTCCTCCCACAGTCCAAAAATGTGTGGGTTAGGTAGATTGGCCATGCTAAATTGACCGAGTGTCAGGGGGAGTAGCTCAGGTAAATGCATGGGGTTACGGGGATAGGGCATGGGTGGGATTGTGGTCAGTACAAGCTCGATTGACCGAATGGCCTGCTTCTGCACTGTAGGATTTTATGATTCTAGGAACAAAGGATAGGCAATAAATGTTGGCCTAGCCAGCGATGCCCATGTCCCATGAATGAATTTAAAAAAATAAATAAAAGAAAGATTTGTGGACAGAGAATAGAGCCAATGTTTCGAGTCTAGATGACCCTTTGGCAGAGCTGATACCGCACTCGAAAAGTTGGCTCTATTCTCTCTCCACGGATGCTGTCAAACCTGCTGTGACTTTCCAGCATTTTTTGCTGCTATATTTACTATTTTTTCCCAGGAATGAGGAGGAAAAAGGGAGGGGAAAGAGGCCGAGGGAATGGAGGGTGAGGGCAGGGAAGGAAAGGTTCGAGGATTCACTGGAGGCTGCTGTGCAGCAGCTAACCAAGGACAAGGCCCGTCTGCAGGCAGGAAGGTTCGAATGAAAGGGGAGCAAGGAAAGAAAGGAGGGGAAAGTGTGAGTGAACAAAAAGGAAAAGAGAAGGAAATGGGAAGAAAGGAAGAAAAAGGGAAGTGAACAAATGAATGGAAGAGAAAAGAAAGCAGGCAAAGAAACGGGGAGAAAGAAAAGAGAGAGGGAGGGAGAGAAAAAGAAAGTAAAGTGAAAAGAAGAAGAGAGCAAGGGAAAGAAAAGAAGGCAAAGAAAATGAATGGAATGGCTGAATGAAAGAAAAAAGCAAAGGAGAGGAAGGGCAAGATAGAAAACAGGAGAATAGTGAAGGGCAAGGAAGGATAAAGGACTGTGTGAAGAGGGGATTTATGCTTTATTGCTGTGTTACAACAACTGTGTCAAAAGTCCTTCATTGCTGTGAATCTTAGGGCACATCCTGCGGTTGTGAGAGATGTGAAATAAAATGCAAATTCCCTCTTCTTTTTTCTCACGTTCCTTTTTCCTTCTTTCCTTTCCCTTCACTTCTCTTCCCTTTCTTTCCTATCTTTCCCTTCCTCTCCTTCTCTGCTTTTTTCTTTCGTTCAGTCTTTCCATTCATGTTTTTGCCTTCTTTTCGTTCCCTTCCTCTCTTCATTTTCACTTTCCTTTCTTTTCTTTCCCTTCCCCTCTCTTCATTTTAATTTTCTTTCTCTCTGTTTCTTTCCCTTCTTTCTTTTTCATTCACTTTTGCTTGGTCTCCTTTATCTTACTTTTCTTCTCTGCCCTCTCCGTCCACTCCCTTGTGCCTCTTTTCCCCAAAGGGTGAAGGGAAATAGGTGAAATAAGTGGATCAAAATCAATTTCCGCTGACTGCTCCCTCAACACCTCTTCATCCAGACCAGGCTGCAAGTGTTGTTCTGGATTTTTTTTGCCCTGTTACAATGCTACAATGATGGTGTTTCAAATAGCCTTCAATCTGAATGTTCCCGTGGGCACAGCGGTCTGTAGATTAACCACAACACAGGATTGACTCTGGGAGTCACAGTCTGGGTGGCACGATGGTTAGCACTGCTGCTTCACAGCTCCAGGTACCTGGGTTCGATTCCCGCCTTGGTCACTGCCTGTGTGGAGTTTGCACATTCTCCTTGTGTCTGCGTGGGTTTCCTCCCACAGTCCAACGATATGCGGATTAGGTTGATTGGCCATGCTAAAATTGCCCCTTAGTGTCCTGAGATGCGTAGATTAGTGGGTAAATGTGTAGGGGTAGGGACTGGGTAGACTTGATGGGCCAGATGGCCTCTTTCTGCACTGTAGGATTTCTATGAGTCTATTTATGGAGGCCACACTGCATCAGCCAAGATCAAATGCTGACCCCCTCCCCTTGATAGCTGCGGAATAAAATTCAGCTAAAGATAAAAATGAAGGGCAAGTGGCCACAAGTCCCAGATGACCGTAGGCTGCTCCTCCCTGTAACTTGGCAATTTACCACACCTCAGGCGAGGGACAAGCTTGAGAAGGCGGGGCCTTCACGAATAGCCTCAGCCGGTACAGGAACAGAACCCTTGCTGTTGGCGCCCCTCTGTGTCATGGACCAGCTGTCCAGCTAAACCAAGCTATGGAAGGAGGAGACTTCTTCTTTTGCGAGCAGTTTCCCCCAAACCAAATTATCGTCCCCTTTGGGCGAGAGTACGACATTCAAAGGGAAACCCTCAAAACGTGACTCGGCTAAAAAAAAACCTGACAGATCCTGAGACATGGCTGTGAAGAATCGAAGAATTCCTCGGGGCCTCCCGGCTCCTCTGACTGGATGTAAACATTATTGTAATCTTCTATGAGTTTATCTCCCTTGAAACAAGCGCCTTCGTTTAGGATTTTGTTTTAATTATCTGCTTACATTTCTGAAGATTGGAGGGTCTCCCTGGACCAGGCTTCACAGAGCCACATCTGTTGCGAGTAGAATGAGTTATCCGCCTAATGAGTTTTCAGTAACCAGTCAGGAGTGATATTAATAAGACGTAGCAGCCCATCTTATACATTCAAGTGAGTGGCTTTAGTTAAGACGGGAACTGTTGGCTGAGCAAAGGAAACACATGGAATTGCAGCCCCCCCCATTAAGAGTCGTTTATCACCAAGGAAATTGCCGGGAAGGAGAATTAATTCTTCGAAATGTGGCCAGAATATTTCAAGCGAATGCCAGCCATGGGGCTGCTTGCTCGTAAATATTATTTCGCCTATGTGTTGTACGGTATGTGGCGATAATGGCAGAGTTTAGATTGGCGTGGCAAGGCCTTGAGAAATCAGTGCCGGAATTCTCCCATCCCGTCCCACCTCTGGAATTCCAGCAGGCGGATGGTGGAGAAGGTGAAACAACATTGACGGTAGGGCGGGAATTTCCAGATTTTAGACCAACGCAGCGGGAGAATTCTGTCCAAGGTGGAAGTTGATTACAAATATGGAAGGAAAGAGTGTATCCATAGAAGCCCTACTGTGCAGAAGGAGGCCATTCAGCCCATTGAGTCCGCACCAACCACCCAGCCCCTATCCCTGTAACCCCACATATTTACCTTGTCCCCCTGACATTAAGTGGCAATTTAGCACAGCCAATCCACCTAACCTGCACACCTTTGGACTGTGGGAGGAAACTGGAGTACCCAAAGGAAACCCACACAGACATGGGGAGAATGTGCAAACTCCACACAGATAGTGACCCAAGGTGGGAATTGAACCTGGATCCCTGGCACTGTGAGGCTGCAGTGCTAACCACTGTGCCACCGTGTCGCCCATAATTGATGATGAAAATGCAATCAAATGGCTAAGGTTAGCAATGTGTTGAGGGAGCCCATGACATTGTGGATTCATATCCAAAATGAGGCCAATGCACCGAACCACCCAACCAAACTCCACACAGACAGTGACCCGAGGCCGGAATCGAACCTGGATCCCTGGCGCCTTGAGGCAGAGGTGCCACTGTGCCACCCATGGAAACCTGGGAACATCTGATAGAACAGAACTGTTAAACAAAACGGTGGGCCAAATTTTCCAGCACTTCCCTCCGACTGGATCTTCCGGTTTGCCGGCGGCGTGGCTGGAAAACAGCACAAAACGCCATAGACATTGGCGGGACTGGAATGTCCTGAGTCATCTCCACTGGAAAACACACCATGGGAAGGAGAAGGGTGGAATCTGTGTCGATGGGTACATCCAGAATTTTCCCTTGGTAAATGTTAAGGAGAGGTTCAGAGTGCTGTGGTTGAACACTCCTGATAATCTAGAATTGGGAACAATTTGTACCTGCATGGGAAAGTATTATAAAATCCTGATAGATGCCTTTGTACCCAGCCATCTGCACGATGTGAGCATTGCATTTGTACCGAGCAGCTGGAAGGATCCTCCAGGGGGACAAAACTTTTCCACAATTAACATGATTAAAGTAGTAAGTTTACCTTCAGTGGTTTCTACAAAAACCTGTGAATTATTCATTACAGTGAAAAACTTCTCTAACAATTGGTTCAGTTAAATAAGAAAAAAAGGAGCAAAATAAAGCATGAATAGGGCTGAGGATTTGGTTTCAGATCCTTTTGGGATGATACTGTGCATTTAAGAACGATGTAGCTATTATATTTCTTGCATGGGGTATATTTAAAATTCAGCTCTGATTTACGTAGTAGTAGTTTGTCTGAAAAAAATATGCAGCTCCATGCTGAGAATGCAGGATAATAATTGATCTGAGCTAATTTTTTTAAAAATCTGAGTGAATGCATTTGTGTTTACTTGGATTTTCCCTTGGAGTTTCAGAATAGGGTTTTGATTAGGTTGATTGGCAGAAACAGAGAAGGGGTGGAACTAAGCTTGCTGGAGAGACAGATTTTTAAAACAGTTAGTTACTGCTGAATTCTTAAAGAACATAAGAACATAAGAAATAGGAGCAGGAGTAGGCCATCTAGCCCTTCGAGCCTGCCCCGCCATTCAATAAGATCATGGCTGATCTGTCGTGGCTCAGTTCCACATTCCCACCCTCTCCCCATAACCCTTAATCCCCTCGCTTATCAAAAACCCATCAACCCGCGTCTTAAAAATATTTAGCGAGGCAGCCTCCACCACCTCAACAGGCAGAGAATTCCAGAGATTCACCACCCTTTGAGTGAAGAAGTTCCTCCTCAACTCCGTTCTAAACCGCCCCCCCTTTATCTTGAGGCTGTGCCCTCTAGTCCTACTGTCCTTTCTGAGCGGGAAGAGTCTCTCCACCTCTATCCTATCCATCCCATTCATCATCTTATATGTAGACAAGAGGTATCTTCCTTTCTCTCTCTCTCTCTGGAGGTTGCTGTGTGGGGCTGTCAGAAGACAGGTGACTCTGTGTTTCTCTGTCCAGAAGTGTTCAAAAAGCTCTAGAACTGTTAACAAGTACAATCAGGTAAGCCTGTGTGTTTGCTAAGTGATTTTGAAGTGGAGTTGAAGCCTATAAGAGGAATATTGCTTGAATTGGAACTAATAGAGATAGGTTAGCAGATAAGAATTGTATCTTGTCATGTTTAAGGATTGTTCAGATGCTAAATGTTAAGCTAATTCATTTTTTATAGTTAAAACATTATCATTAAATAAAGGTTGTTTTGATGAAAGCTTCCCAGTTTGTCAGTAAAATCATTCTTGGAGTGAAACATCATATCCTCACATTACTGTCAAAATAGCAAATAGTCTAGTCTAACTCCAGACCTTGTACCCCCATAGCGATTGTCAGGAAGTGTTGCTGGTGAAGAAGTAGATTTTCTAACCTGTGTTATTTTAATCTCTAGGATAACATGTCTAAGGGTTAACATCAAGTATAATATTCAAACCAAGTCAATCACTTGTTTTTAAATTGTGTTCAGCAGCCAGATATTCAGGGGTAACACAAGGGCGGTATCCGTCACGTTGCACTGACACTAAGGTTGTGCAATATATGTGAGGGGAGGCACAGTGGCCCAGTGGTTAGCACTGTTGCCTCGTAGCGCCAGGTCCCTGGGTTTAACACTGGCTAAGGATGACTGTGCAGAGTTCACACATTCACCCTGTGACTGCGTGGGTTTCCTCCGCGTGCTCCGGTTTCCTCCCACAGTCCAAAGATGTGCGAGTTAGGTTGACTGGCTTTGATAAATTGAGCCTAGTGTCAGGAGATCAGCAAGGTAAATATCTGGGGTTATGAGAATAGGGCGTGGGTGGGATTGTGGTTGGTGCAGGCTTGATGGGCCGAACGGTCTCCTTCTACACCGCAGGAGCTCTATGATTCTATGTCAATGAAGGTACAAGTTAACTCTTCAATGAAGTGGATGAGGCTCCCTCCAATATGGAGTCTCACTCTGGTCCCCTCCATTGTCAGACTCAAAGCATTGGCTCTACTCTCTCTCCACAGATCCTGTCAGACCTGCTGAGATTTTCCAGCATTTTCTGTTTCAGGTTCCCACATCGGAGGTAATTTGCCTTAAGCTGGGAGTTTAGGTGGCAGCTGGGGATGAAAGTAAGAAATCTGTTAACTGGATCCAGTCCTCAGAAACCTGCCCTTACATTTGTGACATTTCCCTGAGAACTGAGCTGGGTTTTGGAGGCGTTGAACTGGAGCTGAGAAGCCGATGCTTACTGTGATTGTTAAAGACCCCAGTGGACTGGCTATTAAAACAAAAGCTAGCCCTGTTGTCTGAGCCAACATTGCTTGTCATCATGCCCTGCTGTCCCCGAGGCCTGTATGAAATGAGGCAGCACATTACACTACTCTGATTAAACAGCCTTAGGTCTCCCATCGCTTGCAGAATAGGCAATAAACATTTCACGGAGGGTCATGGAGCTGCTCCACAGGACAGACTAGGCAATATTAATTGGTCTCTGTGTATCTGGCACTGGTTGGAATGTGTTTTCATGGGGAATTGTTACTGATTGAAGCATAAATGTTTCTCTGAGGGATTGTGAGTGGGCCCTCATGTCACCGTGACAGATTTATTTCATGCTCTCCCTGGCACTTGTCTGTAATTATGTTTATTGTTGATGGTGCCGGCAGATTAAACAGCGCTCCTTTTCCTAAGGGTGAAAGAACGGGCATAAGAGGCGGCAAATGGCTAATTTATGATTCCGTTTATGTGACGCGCACATCCCCGCTTTAATTTATGTTTGTTACTGGATCTGCCTTTACAAAGTAGGCTTACATTAACACTGCAATGAAGTTACAGTGAAAATCCCCCAGTCACCTCCCATCCATTGACTCTGTCTACACTTCCCGCTGCCTCGGAAAAGCAGCCAGCATAATTAAGGATCCCACGCACCCCGGACATTCTCTCTTCCACCTTCTTCTGTCAGGAAAATGATACAAAGGAGGTCATGTACCAACCGACTCAAGAACAGCTTCTTCCCTGCTGCCATCAGGCTTTTGAATGGACCTACCTCGCACTAAGTTGATCTTTCTCTACACTCTAGCTATGACTGTAACACTACATTTTGCAGTCTCCCCTTTCCTTCTCTATGTATGGTATGCTATGGTATGTATAGCGCGCAAGTAACACTGTATACCATACATATGACAATAATAAATCAAATCAAAATCAAAACTTAGTTGTAAGATTTATGTTGAGAAGACATTCGATTTGGTTTCACACATAGAATTGTCAGTAAAACACACTGAATTGGAGATGACCTTGTAACTCTCCAGAGTTTGATGCCTCTCTAAGGCTCTTCCTCCATTAAGACTCTCCTGCTCACAGCCCCGACATTTTTTATGGTCTCTCTATCCTCACAATTTCAATAACAGACAACCAGTTTGCAAACTTTAATTTTTACTGATTCCTTTCAACCCCATTTCCTGCATAGTCTGTTCCTGGCAACACCTCTCTCCTCCAATTCACTTCCCACTGTGCTGTCATCCTCCCAGTTTCCTAGATTTTGGCCTTTCATTTGCTGCGATATTCCTTTTTTTATTCATTCCTTCCTGGATGCGGAAGTCCCAGGTTAAAGCCCAACAAGTTTATCTGGAATCACGAGCTTTCGGAGCACTGCCCCTTCATCACCTGAAACTGGTGCACATTGTGCCAGAGTTGAGAGCGTAGATGTCAGAGAGCTGCACAGTGGGCAGGAGAAAAGAACCCCGGTCCCTGGCGCTGTGAGGCGGCAGTGCTAACCCCTGTGCCACCGTGCACATCATCTTTCCATCATTTCTCGCTGGTGTGTCATTTATCCACAAGTTATTGCTAGAACAAGCCTTTCTACTTTGCAGGAAGGTTTAATAAAGTTGGACTGCATGAACAAAAAAAAAATACCCACTGCAGACTGAAGCTGACAAAATGCATTTCGGGTTATTGCATTTTTGCCTGGAGCAGAAAAACAAAGGGGAATGAAAACAGCGGCCGTGCTTCATGAAGTAAAGGGGATATTATAGAAAAGAAAGCTTCAGTCCCTGAAGCACTGGGCTGAAGAACATTCTTATAAAATGCACCAGCGAGTACAGATATAAAGCTACCTGGGTCGGTAGCTCAGAGGGAAATAGCAGGGAATACAGCATATATATAGCAAAGTATATAGCAGGGACTATAGCATATATATAGCAAAGTATATAGCAGGGACTACAGCGTATATATAGCAAAGTATATAGCAGGGACTACAGCATATATATAGCAAAGTATATAGCAGGGACTATAGCGTATATATAGCAAAGTATATAGCAGGGACTATAGCATATATATAGCAAAGTATATAGCAGGGACTATAGCATATATATAGCAAAGTATATAGCAGGGACTATAGCATATATATAGCAAAGTATATAGCAGGGACTATAGCATATATATAGCAAAGTATATAGCAGGGACTACAGCATATATATAGCAAAGTATATAGCAGGGACTATAGCATATATATAGCAGGGACTATAGCATATATGTGGCAAAGTATATAGCAGGGACTATAGCACATATATAGCAAAGTATATAGCAGGGAATACTCCAACGATTTAATTAGGGGTTCGCACTATAATTTTACACATGTTCTTACTTCCCATTCTCCGCACTTGCACATCTCCATCAGCTTTACGACACCCATTTCTGTTTGAATCAGCTGAACGCCAATATTCGAGTTCACTTATGTGTTAGCGACTGTTTTTTGTTCATGCTTTCCAGGGATTTGAACGTTCCTTGAGAAAATCTCAAAGACCCATGTCTGCTGCAGGCAGGATCTGACTGTTCAGTCAGGCTGCATGACCTGTTGACAACGCATGGGTAGAAATGGCCATTTTCCACTGACTAATTCATTGAGTGAATTTCAGGCCTTGCGGAGAAACCTTTGATGAAAAAACATCCCCACTGTCGAACGGGGAAATCTGCTGAACTCGTCACTGGAACATGAAAATGTACACGATTTCTGATACTCGATGACAAGGCTATCAAAGAAATTTCACGTTTGTACAGCATCTTGTTATGTCTTTCAGTACATCTCAAAGCACCTCACTTCTAAACGCGTTGAAATGCAGTGACCCTTCTTATGTAGGCAAACACATTTGTGCACAGCGAGGGTGGTGTAACTGGTTGAAGGACTCAAGTGTTCTCTGGCAGTTAGCCAACCTGCAGCAGGGTAGCTTAGTTCGAGAGGGAAAGTAACAGAACAGACAAAATGCCTTCTTCCTGCTCGATCGTAAGCAGAATCCTTTGTTCATAACAGTGTTCTAGCCAGGTTCTATTCTATTCATAGACATACAGATGCATGGTGGCACAGTGGTTAGCACTGCTGCCTCACAGCGCTAGGAACCCGGGTTCCATTCCTGCCCTGGGTCACTGTCTGTGTGGAGTTTGCACATTCTCCCCGTGTCTGTGTGGGTTTCCTCCGGGTGCTTCAGTTTCTCCCCCTACTCCAAAAGATGTGCTGGTTAGGTGCATTGGCCATGCTAAATTCTCCTTCAGTGTACCCGAACAGTCGCCAGAGTGTGCTGACTAAGGGATTTTCACGGCAGTGTTAATGTAAGCCGACTTGTGACACTAATGAATAAACCTAAACTTAGATGCCAAAATCTTCCAAACCCACACCCGAGAATCATAGAATCCTTACAGTGCAGAAGGAGGCCATTCGATCCATTGGGTTTGTACTGACTCTCACTCGCAGCTTTCCTCACCCGGGTCCTTTCCCCACCCTAATCCTGTGACCCCACACACTTACCATGGCTAATCCATCTAACCTGCACATCTTTGGATTGTGGGAAGAAACCAGAGCACCCGGAGGAAACCCACCCAGACACGGGGAGAATGTGCAGACTCCACACAATCACCCAAGGCCGGAACTGGAATCATGTCCCTGATGCTGTGAGGCAGCAGTGCTAACCACTGTGCCGGCCATTACCCGAGCTGGCCTATCTGTGACTCCAGAGTCACAACAATGCGGTTGACTCTTAATTGCTCTCAGGGATGGGCAATAAATGTTGGCCCAGCCAGCGACCCCCACACCCCATGAGTGAATAAAGAAAATAAAATGGCCAGTGTCTAGTATCAGTGTGATATTTTGGTTTCTAACACTCCTAACAAAGCAGGTTCAGAAATTAGAAGCAGGAAGAGGCCATTTGGCCCTTCGAGCCTGCTCCACCATTCATCTTGATCAGACTGATCATCGAATTCAATAAACTGATGTCCCCACCCCCCCACTTCCTCCAATATCTCTTGATCCCTTTAGCCCCAAGGGATGTTTCCAATTTCTCTCTGAAATTAATGTTTTGGCCTCAAGTACATTCTGTGGTAGTGAATTCCACACATTCACCATCCTCTGGGTGAAGAATGTCCAAAGTCCAAAAATGTGCAGGTTAGGTGAACTGGCCATGCTAAATTTCCCCTTAGTGTCAGGGGAACAAGCTAGGGTAAATGCATGGGGTTATGGGGATAGGGCCTGGGCGGGATTGTGGTGCCAACTCGATGGGTTGAATGGCCTTTTTCTGTACTGTAGAGATTCTAAGATTCTATGATTCTAAATTTCTTCTCACCTCAGTTCTAAAAGGAGATGCACTTGCAGCCTCTGCTTCTCTAAATGTTTAACCTTTGAGCTATTTCCTGAGATACATCTGGGTACAGGTAAGCTGGACATCCCACCCCCTCACCCTCTCTAATGCTCCAGTTTCTCCAGGCCTTGCCTTTGCCAGCTTAGGGTGGCACGGTGGCACCGCGGTTAGAACTACTGCCTCACAGCACCAGGGACCCGGGTTCGATTCCCGGTTTGGGTGACTGTGTGGAGTCTGCACATTCTCCCCGTGTCTTTGAGGATAAGCCCCTTATCCTCAGACTATGACCCCTAGTTCTGGACTCCCTCATCATTGGGAACACAATACACCGAAGGTGCTCTGTAGATATAAATTCTTTTTGCTATGGGGAAGGCAGATGAAGAATGCCGTGCATTTCACGGCACATCTTTCAATGAAATGCCAATGTTTCAGTGGGAGCCGGCAGAACCTCAGGCTCTCGCATCTGACAGTTTGCTCGGGGCAGGAGATGAGAAACAAATAAAGATTGCAATTTCTCCCTTTCTGTCCTACAAAGCGTGGAAAGGTCAGGGAGGTTGGGAAGAGTTCCACTCTCTCTCTGATACCAGTGGGGAATCAATCCTCTACTTGTGGCAAAGTAAAGCTTATTTATTAGTTACAGGTAAGGCTTACATTAACACTGCAATGAAGCTATTGTGAAATTCCCCTAGTCGCCACACTCCAGCGTCCATTCGGGTCAATGCATCTAACCAGCATGTTCCTTCAGACTGTGGGAGGAAACCGGAGCGTCCGGAGGGAAGCCATGCAAAGGTGCAGACTCCACACAGTCACCCAAACCGGGAATCGAACCCGGGTCCCTGGCGCTGTGAGGCAGTAGTTCTAACTGCGGTGCCACTGTGCCACCCTAAGCTGGCAAAGGCAAGGCCTGGAGAAACTGGAGCGTTAGAGGGGGTGAGGGGGTGGGATGTCCAGCTTACCATCACCTGTATCCCAGATGTGTCTCGGGTAATAGCTCAAAGGTTAAACATTTGGAGGAGCAGAGACTGTAAGTGCATCTCCATTGTACACAGAGAGGAACAGTTGTCAGACTGGGACAGCTATTGAAGAATGAATTTAATAGGAGCGCTGGGTGCATCGTTTGGGACGAAAGGCTAATAGAGTTGTGAAATACTTTACCTGGCAAGGTTAATGAATCAGTGAAAGCAAAAGCAGATGAGCTTTCTTGAGGGAAGGCATCATTTTCCTTTAAATTAAAGGTCCGCTGAGTTCAAAACAGCCAACTTTATTTTCGAAACACATTTCCATAAGCACGTATCCACACAGCTGCAAATTACAAACAAGCACTTCCCAATCCAGGAAATAGAGAATGCAATCCCTGCGTGTTTATACCACTTTAATCCAACCAAAAGGTTGCACATAAAGGAGAACTAGAGTTTTTTAAAGTTTATTTATTAGTGTTGCAAATAGACTTATATTAACACTGCAATGAAGTTACTGTGAAAATCCCCTTGTCGCCACGCTCCCTGTTCGGGTACACTGAGGGAGAATTTAGCATGGCATCTAACTAGCGCTGGATAAAAGCCAATTACTGCGGTTGCTGGAATCTCAAACCAGAAGAGAAAATGCTGGAAAATCTCAGCAGGTCTGGCAGCATCTGTAAGGAGAGAAAAAAACTGACATTTTGAGTCCAGATGACCCTTTGTCAAAGGATCATCTGCTGAGATTTTCCAGCATTTTCTCTTTTGGCACCTAATCAACACCTAATCTTTCGGACTGTGGGAGGAAACCAGAGCACCCAGAGGAAACCCATGCAGACATGGGCAGAATGTGCTGCACAGACAGTGACCCAAGCCAGGAACTGAACCGGGATCCGTGATGCTGTGAGGCAGCAGTGCTCACCACTGTGCCAGTGTGCCGCCTCTGAGCCCCTGCTGAAAGGGGCATCAGTGCAACAAAATGCCCAAAATTATCAAGGAAACCTAGCTGATCAGGGTGGCAATGCCAAATGGGGAAAGTGGGTGGAGTAACTGCCTCTGCCCTACCATGTCCACTGCTGGCAGAAGGTCTGACTGGCGCGCTCTCTCTCCAGGAAGACCTGAGAACATGGCACAACCAGCCTGTATTAACCCCATGCCCGACATTTTTACTATTAGAAGAAAGTGAAGACTTCTTTAACAAATAAATTTATTGCACCTATCACTTTTATCCAGTGTTGTTGGCAGCTGCCCTTAGAGATTCTAAGGCAATCCTGGAAAGTTGACAGCGCCAATCAAAAGAGGATCGGTGGCAGTGAGGCAGAGCAACAGGCTAACCAAGTGGAGATGGTGGCAATGTCACTAGACTGTAAGCCAGAGCCTGGGGTTAATGCTCTGGGGTCACGGGTTCAAATCCCATCTTGGCAGCAAGTTCAGTTAACTGATACATTTGCAATTGAAAATTAGTCTCATTGATGGTAATCATAAATCTACCATTGATTGTTGTGAAAATCTATCTGGTTTCTTCTAGGGAAAGGAATTGGCTGTACCTCCCACTCTTAATCACCTTCGGAAATGGTCCAACAAGCCTGTCGCTTTAAGGGCAAATAGGGATGCCCACAATGCCAGCGATGCCCACAGTGCAAAGACTAAAAATACAATTCATTGGTATTCAGTCTAACTGATCTCTTGTCAACCCCACTAAGCCAGATATTAAACTTGCCACATAGCCAATCATCTCCACAACACAAGGAACATCATCGTCACACTGTCGACTGAAGAAATAAGCAACTTGAATCATCAGCCAGTAATAAGCCTGCGATAACATTGTGCCAGGGAGGTTCTGCACTTCGGAGAGCAAACCGGAATCAGTTACGTACAAAACCAAAGAACATTGAATTCTGACAGATGGTACTAAAGCTCGGATTATTATTTTGCAATGCTGGAATATTAATCAATGTTCTTTGCATTCCCCAAGCAAAGACTGGATTTTCCTTCATTATCAGCCAGTTAGCTCCATCTTCTCTGTTCAACAACTCCCAACCCCCACCCCCACCCCCACCCCCAGCTCAACAACACCCTCCCCCACCCCAAACTCAACAACTCCCAACCCCACCCCAAACTCAACAACTCCCTCCCCACCCCAAACTCAACAACTTCCAATCCCACCCCAACAACACCCATCCCCACCCCCCCACTGCACAACTCCTTCCCCCACCCCCACCCCCAGCTCAACAACTCCCTCCCCACCCCAAACTCAACAACTCCCAGTCCCACCCCAAACTCAACAACTCCCAATCCCCAACCTCAACCCCACCCCCAGCTCAACAACTCCCTCCCCACCCCAAACTCAACAACTCCCAACCCCACCCCAAACTCAACAACTCCCTCCCCACCCCAAACTCAACAACTCCCAACCCCACCCCAAACTCAACAACTCCCTCCCCACCCCAAACTCAACAACTCCCAACCCCACCCCAAACTCAACAACTCCCAACCCCACCCCAAACTCAACAACACCCATCCCCACCCCCACCCCCACCCCCAGCTCAACAACACCCTCCCCACCCCAAACTCAACAACTCCCAACCCCACCCCAAACTCAACAACTCCCTCCCCACCCCAAACTCAACAACTCCCAATCCCACCCCAACAACACCCATCCCCACCCCCCCACTGCACAACTCCTTCCCCCACCCCCACCCCCAGCTCAACAACTCCCTCCCCACCCCAAACTCAACAACTCCCAGTCCCACCTCCCCACTCAACTACTCCCACCCCCACCCCAACACCTATCCCCAACCTCCACTCAACAACTCCTTCCCCACCCCCACCCCCAGTTCAACAACCTCCTCCCTAACTCCAACCTCAACAACTCCCACCCCCAACTTCACCCTCACCTCAACAACTCCCACCCCCAACAATAAACTCAATAACTTCCACCCCAACCCCAAACTCCACAGCTCCCAACACCCCCCTCACCCCCAGCTCAACAATTCCCACTCCCACTGCCTCCCCAGCCCATTCCCCGCTCAACAATGCCCTCCCCCATCACCCCACTCAACAACTCCCACCCCCAGTCAGTACGTGACATCAGAATTTTATATCTTTGTCCCGATGGAAGAAGGCGGAAGAGAGAATGTCTGGGATGTGTGGGGTCCTTGGTTATGCTGGCTGCTTTGCTGAGGCAAGTGTAGATAGAGTCAATGGATGAGAGGCCCACCGTCTGCTTAACAACTCTCTCCCTCACCTCTGCACTCCCTCTGGGGTCCCACCGGTTTTCAGGCATTGAAATGGATTCACAATGAGGGGCAGTGCCTTACGATTATTTCACAACACGATTAGCCAGAAGTGCTGGACTAATGTGCACTCTGTCACCCTCCAGTTCTCTGTTACATGGATCCTATTGGTGATGGTCCTTCCCAAATCACAAGTGCAATAAGGTATGGGCAAAGAAAACCAGCAAAGTCCACATCCTTTGAATGAATAAATAACAACTCAGCAAATCCACCAGGTGGAACTAACACAAACTCTAATGTGGAGGAAGGAAGGGATATGGAATTCTGCAAACCTCTGATAGATCGAAAGCAATCAACTCCCTATTTACTCCCAGAGGCAGGGTGAATATATGCAGGAAACTCTGTCTCAAGGTGCCTCAGTGGCATTGAATCTTGGGCGTAACGAAGCGAAGACCATCAGCCAATCAATCTAACATTGAAATAAAGGCAAAATACTGCGGGTGCTGGAATCTGAAAGGAAAACAGAACATGCTGGAAGATCTCAGCACCTCTGACAAAGGGTCATCCAGACTCAAAGCTCTGTTCTCTCTCCACAGATGCAATCTAACACTGAACACCTCTTGTGATCGACACTGACAGCTCTGCATTCCACACACACACTGACTGGTATTCAGGGCAGGAAGCTTCATCTTTGGTCTGTCGTTGACCCAAAGCACCACAATCATTCCCTGTAAGAAATTCAATTTCCAGCAAGGCTGGTGATTGTAAAAAATAACTAACATTTCCACATCCTTTATGTCCTTCTCAGAATGGCCTTGCCCTTCGAAAAATTGCAGTATTGTGACTCGAACTTCCGTCGTGAAGAAAGCCAAATGCATTTGGAGGTGACATTTAATAAAACAATGCCACAAGAAACATTCAATATGAAGGAATGCTGACCTTGTGTTAATTCTTGTATCAGTCATGTACCGAGTTCAATGACGGCAACATTCTCAATTTAAACTCCCCCCCAGACTGCAATGAAGTTCACATTTATTTGTTAGCAACACAAGTAAGGTTTACATTAACACTGCAATGAAGTTACTGTGAAAATCCACTAGTCGCCACACTCCTGTTCGGGTACACTGAAGGAGAATTTAGCATGGCCAATGCACCTAACCACCACATCTTTCGGACTATGTGGGGAGACCAGAGCACCGGAGGAAACCCAAGCTTACATTAATACCGCAATGAAGTTACTGTGAAAGTCCACTAGTCACCACACTCCTGTTTGGGTACACTGAAGGAGAATTTAGCATGGCCAATGCACCTAACCACCATGTCTTTAAGACTGTGGGAGGAGAGCAGAGCACCCGGAGGAAACCCAAGCTTACATTAATACCGCAATGAAGTGACTGTGAAAATCCCCTAGTTGCCACACTTTGGCACCTGTTCGGGTACACTGAGGGCCAAATTTAGCACGGCCAATGCGCCTAACCAGCACGGTCTTTTGGACTGTGGGAGGAGACTGGAGAACCCGGAGGAAACCCACATAGACATGGGGAGAATGCGCAGACTCAGCACAGACAGTGACCCAAGCCGGGAACTGAACCCGAGTCCCTGGCACTGTGAGGCAGCAGTGCTAAACACTGTGCCACCGTTACAGATATCAGGGCAGGAGTCCTCACAGCCCTTGCTTGTTAAGATATTTCAATTATTGAGGAGCTTACAATCCTTCCATCTGTTATCAGAGGCTCGCTTTCATTTACAAAATTACTGAGCTATTTGTTTAAATCCTTCTTGACGGAAGAACACTGATTCCTGTTCCTACATTTAATAGACATTAGATTGCATGTTGCAATAAGAGTTTATTAATCTCATTTAACAAAATGGACAGGAATGAAATATGACTTTGAAACAGCCATAAATAACTGAGTTATTAGTCAGTTATTTATATCCAAGACAAAGCTGTACATGCAAATATTTAAAAATACATTCCACAATTATCCTGCTTAATGAATGTTTCATATTTGGCACAACAAAGTGTTCTGACAGTGTTAAGATAAAAACCAACTGTTATTCACCATCTTCTAGCTGCCCCCGGCTGGTCATCTGTCTTCTCCAGTCAACTGTTCCTGTTTCAATTCTAATTTCTCCCTCTATATATATTATATTTCTCGCCCACTTTCCTCCCCCACAGGGAGCCTGGGAATATAATCGGCAGTAAAGAAGTCAGGAAAAGACTTCAGGAGGGGAAGGGCAAGCTAATGGAATGGAGCTGACGCACGTCAGGTCAAATTTGATGCAGAGAAGAGAACGAGAGGCACGGTGCTCAGTAGTTAGCACTGCTGCCTCACAGCGCCAGGGACCCAGGTTCGATTCCTGGCCAGAGCATCAACAATCGTTTGTACCTGAGACAGTCCCAGAATGGAAATATTCACAGCCCCATCACTCAAAACCTTCCACAATCATTTTTAGATAACATCCAGTTAACAGCCTCAGGATTAGCAGCTCCTGTCTGCGTTTGCACCAGTTGTTTGTTCCTGACCAGCCAATTCCACACTATATTGAACATGGCCGGACTATTCCCCCCACCCCCTCCACTTTGTTGTAGTAATTCCCATACTGATTCTCCGATCAAGGATGTGACCCTGGTGTTGTTCCCCGTCTCAATTCATGCAGAGCTGGCTCGGTGGCAGCAAGGTGGCACAGCGGGTTGGCACTGCTGCCTCACAATGCCAGTGACCCGGGTTCAATTCCGGCCTCGGGTCACTGTCTGTGTGGTGTTTGCACATTCTCCCCGTGTCTGCGTGGGTTTCCTCCGCACGCTCCGGTTTCCTCCCACAGTCCAAAGATGCGCGGGTTAGGCTGACGGGCCATGCTAATTTGCCCCTTGTGTCAGGGGGTCTAGCTAGGGTGAATGTGTAGGCTTACGGGAATAGGGCCTGGATGAGATTGTGGTTGGCGCAGGCTGAATGGCCTCATTCTGTACTGCAGGGATTCTATTCGCGTTGGCCGTGTGTGGATCTCAATATGTGATGCCAACCCAGTTAAACCGCAGCAGGAACAGTGCACCTTTGCCAGCCCGATCCTGCCTTCAGCAGTTACGGCTGGAGTTACTGGCTAATGATAAAGAGCAGAAACGCTGGCAGCATCTCTTCTCTCTCATTGACGCTATTTATCACACGTCAAACATCGTGCACTGCCTGTTGTCCCTCACTGAGAAACACACTGAGCTCCTTGGGCAGGGTGGTGCAGGCGGCTCCTTCCCTTATCTCGCCTCCTGCTCCTCGCTTTACAGAGAATGCATTTGTCTAGCACCTTTCGTGCAAAGAGGAAGTTCTAAATGCTTCACAGACGTGTTGCCGGAAAGCTGGGGCTGTTGGAGGGGATATCAGCATTGGTGCTGAAAGGGTCGTAGGGAGGTGCAGGAGTTTGGACAGTCCATTCCTGAGCTAGCTCGGGCAATTCTGGATATGAGGGTGGGGAGTGGTGGGGGCGGAGGAGGGGGGGGGGGTTGCGAATATCAAGAGGGAAGGTGTAGGTTACAAAGAACAGCCTGCAGAGCTGGCCTTTTCCAGAGACAGTTCCACATGGCAGATATCCAACTCTTCCCTATTTTCTGCTCCTGATAGCTCTGTACATCCCTTTCGCTCTCCCGCCTCTCCTCTGACAGGCAGTTTTAACGTTTCCCTTTTGGATTCCACTGCCTATTGAACTATTCTCACTGTTTAGCCTGAAGTTTCACTGTTTTCCCTGTGCTCTGTCAGGGAACCTGCCCCTCCTGCCTCTATCTCCTGCCCTGCAGTTTTATCTCTCCCTCCCCTAACTGCTGGCTTGCAGCCGTGCGTCTGTCTATCGATTCGGGATTCTGGAACTCTCTGGCCTGACCTGTTCTCCCCGAGTTCCCTGCTGCTCTGTGAAACTGCTCTTTATCCATCGTGGGATTCCAACACTGGGGCGAATTTTCCAGCAATGCCCGCCAATGACTACGCACTGACTACTGACTACGCACATCACTGTACTGACCGTTCCTATCTTGGTACAGACTGTCCCTATCACTGTACTGACTGTTCCTATCTTGGTACAGACTGTCCCTATCACTGTACTGACCGTTCCTATCTTGGTACAGACTGTCCCTATCACTGTACTGACCGTTCCTATCTTGGTACAGACTGTCCCTATCACTGTACTGACCGTTCCTATCTTGGTACAGACTGTCCCTATCACTGTACAGACTGTTCCTATCTTGGTACAGACTGTCCCTATCACTGTACTGACCGTTCCTATCTTGGTACAGACTGTCCCTATCACTGTACTGACTGTTCCTATCTTGGTACAGACTGTCCCTATCACTGTACTGACTGTTCCTATCTTGGTACAGACTGTCCCTATCACTGTACTGACTGTTCCATTCACTATACTGACTGTTCCTATTACTGTACTGACTCCTATCACTGCACTGACTGTTCTTAACATTGTACTGCCTGTGCCTACATCTGTAATGACTGTGACTATCTATGTACTAACTGTTCCTATCACTGTACTGACCATGTCTATCATTGTACTGACACCTATCACTGTACTGACTTTTCCTTTCACTGTACTGACCCCTATCACTGTTGTTGTTGTTCGTCCATCGTCATCGATGAAGATCTCTACACCATAAGTCATTTTGAGGCTGGTTGCGGTGTGTCCAAAGATAAATGATCAGGCTAATTCGGGCACAGAATGTCCTGCACATATTGGATAGATTTGTTTATTCAACCTCTCCTCATTGGCAACATCTTGGTGAACCTTCTCTGTACTCTCTCCAAAGCTTCCATGTCCTTCTGGCAGCGTGGTGACCAGAACTGCACGCAATCCTCCAATGGAGCCTTACCAAGGTTTTATATCACTGCAACATGGTTTGCCAACTCTTGTACTCAGTGCCCTAGTTGGTGAAGGCAAGTATACCATCTGCCTTCTTAATCACCTTGGCCGCCTGTGTTGTCACTTTTACGCATACTCACACTCACACACACGCACATGCTCACACATGCACACACACACACACACATACACACACACACACATACACTCACACACTCACACACACACATACACTCACACACTCACACACACACTCACACACTCATGCACACATACACACATACACACACACATATACTCACACACTCACACACTCAAACACACACACACACTCACGAACACTCATGCACACATACACACTCACACACACACAAACACACACACATATACTCATGCACATTCACACACACATGTGCACACACACGCTCGTACACACACAAACACACACACACACACACACTCACACACACACTCACACACACACTCATACATACACACACACTCATACACACACACAAACACACACACACACTCAGACAAACACACACATACTCATGCACATTCACACACACATGTGCACACACACGCACTCACACATACACACACACTCACTCACATACATATAAACACAGACTGCGCACACATGTACACACATACTCACACACATGTATGCACAAACACGTACTCACGCACACTCATGCACACACACACACACTCGCATATACACATGCACACATGCAGTCTCACATGCACACACACACATACTCACACACATGCGCGCACATACACACATGCACACATGCACACTCACAGACATATAAACATAGACTGCACACACGTGTACACACACACGCACATACATATACGCATCCTCATGCATGTGCACACACACACACACACACACACACACACACAGACCTGCATGCCCAGATCCTTCTGTAAGTTAATGTTCTGAGCCTGGCTTGATCTGGACTGTTTAATACATGAATGTGCCAGCTCCTTCAATCACATATCGCTCAATAAACCACATGATCATTTCAGCTTCTCACCACAACACGCACACATGCACATGCACACATATGCACAGCATCATGCTAGTGGGTCATGTGAAAGAACAAGGACACATGAGTCTTACCCCTTGCGAGAAGTAGAAAGCAGCAATGCCCAGAGGCCAGAAACAGCAAAGCATGGAGAAGATAGCCAGCCCCAGATGGTCACGCGGAGGGATCATGATGAAGTTGTCCTCGCTGTCACTGTCACTGGAGCAGTCACTCTGGGGAGGAGGAGGAGAATGATTGAGTGTGTGAGCGGCAGCTGAACACTGACTCTCATTAATGGTACACAAGTAGATAAAGACTCAATTACTAAAACCATTAGGAAAACATTGCCAGTAATCTGATCAGAGCGCACGAAGAAGAGAAACACCAGCAGGGAAGAAAATATAGGCCATGGCCCTGAGGGAATGGTTGTAAAACTCAGCATGTATTTATTAATCTGTTTCTCTTTTGTGTCTGTGTCTCTGTCAGTGTGTGTGTCTCTATGTGTGTCCATCCGAGAGTACTTGTGTCTGTAAGTATGTGTGTTAGACAGTATTTGTGAGTGTGTGCATCTGTGAGTATATGTGTTGGAGAGTGTGTGCGCACGCTCCTGTATATGTGTGTGACTGAGCCTGTGTTGATGTGTGTGTGTGTGACGGAGTCTGTGTTGTGTGTGTGTGTGTGTGTGAGAGAGCAGAGTGTGTGTTTGTGTACCTGACTGTGTGTTTGTGTGTGTGTGTGCTGGAGTGTGCCTGAGTATGTGTGTGTGTGCATGAGTATGCGTGAGTATGTGTGTGTACGCACGTGCATGAGGGTGTGTATGTGTGTGTGCATATGTGTGTGTGTGTGTACATGTGTGCGCAGTCTATGTTTATGTGTCTGTGAGAGTATGTGCATGTGTGAGTGTGTGTGTGCATGAGAGTGCGTGTGTGCATGTGTACATGTGAGTGCATGAGTGTGTGTGTGCATGCGAGTGTACTTATGTGTGTGCGTGTGTTATTTCTGTGCATCCCTTAAGTTCTTTGCAAACTCATCACTTGTTACAAAGTCACTCTCTCCTGTGGATGACAAGGTGGGACAGAGAATCAGAGGGAGACTACTTTGGTGCAGTGAGTTTTTATGATCTGGAACCTGCGCCTCATGGGACAGTGGACACAGATT
Source organism: Carcharhinus amblyrhynchos (assembly GCF_965287045.1). Classification (NCBI taxonomy): domain Eukaryota; kingdom Metazoa; phylum Chordata; class Chondrichthyes; order Carcharhiniformes; family Carcharhinidae; genus Carcharhinus; species Carcharhinus amblyrhynchos. Next base: position 11,326,506 of record NC_137337.1, read on the forward strand.
CAATAATCACTTTCTAAAGGGAATCTGACACATACTCGAAAAAGGGAAAGGAAATAGCAGGATTGCAGGGAGTGAGCGGGGGACATACTGGATAACCCTTTGAAAGAGCCAGCACCAATATGATGGGCTGATTGGCCTCCTTCTGTGTAGCAAGATTCTATCAGAGAGATCAAGGTAGCAGAACAGATGGCCGAGAAAGTGTGACTGAAGGGAACAAAGAAAATGTCATCATTTCCTGAGGTTGCCTTCTTACGTAGCCCCACATTGAATGGCCCGTGGATTTGTATGCTGGGACATTTTAACTACTCATCTGAATACTTCCTAAAGAGGGTTCCTGCCTCTACCACCCTTTCAGGCAGAGAATTCCAGATTCCAGAAGTTCTCTCTGGATCCGTGAGTAGGATTTTCCATTCCCGTGGAAGTTTATTTATTAGCTTATATAGACGATTATTTATAAGTCACAAGTAGGCTTACATTAACACTGCAATGAAGTTACTGTGAAAATCCCCTAGTTGCCACACTCCACCGCCTGTCCGGGTACACTGAGGGAGAATTTAGCACGGCCAATACACCCTATCCAGCACGTCTTTCAGACTGTGGGGGGAAACTGGAGCACCCGGAGGAAACCCACACAGACAAGGAGAAATATGCAAACTCCACACAGTGACCTGAGGCTAGATTTGAACCCGGGTCCCTGGCACTGTGAGGGAGCAGCACTTACAACTGTGCTGCCATGCCACCCTCTGGGAGAAAAAGATTTTCCTCAAATCTCCAGGCCTTTACCTCTAATCCTTGTCCTCCTGACCCCTCTACTGAGGGAAAAGTGCCTTCCTATCCACCCTATCAATGTCCCTCATGATTTTATCACCTCAATCATAGAATCATAGAAATCATATGGTGTAGAAAAAGGCCATTTGGCCCATCGAGTCTGTACTGACCACAATCCCACCCAGGCCCTATCTCCATATCTCTACATATTTACCCACTAATCCCTCTAACCTACGCATCTCAGGGCAATTTTAGCACGGCCAATCAACCTAACCCGCACATCTTTGGACTGCGGGAGGAAACCGGAGCACCCGGAACAAACACATGCAGACACGAGGAGAATGTGCAGACTCCGCACAGACAGTGACCCAAGCTGGGAATCGAACCCTGGTCCCTGAAGCTGTGAAGCAGCAGTGCTAACCACTGTGCTGCCCCCCCACCTCACGTCCCCCCTCAGCCTTCTCTGCTCCAAGGAAAACAACCCCAGCCTATCCATCCTCTCTTCATAACTGACACGCTCCAGGCAACATCCTGGTGAACCTCCTCTGCACCCTCTCTAGTGCAATCACATCCTATGGCGACCGGGACTACACATAGTACACTAGCTGTGACCTGCCCAGTGTTTTATACAACTCCATCATTACCTCCCTACTCTAATATTCTATGTCATGTCCAATAAAGGCAAGCACCCCACATGCTTTCTTAACCGCCTCATCTATCTGCCCTGCTCCCTTCAGGGATCTCTGAACACACAGCCCAAGGTACCGCTGGTCCTCTGTACTTCCTGGTGTTTACTGTTCATTGTATATTCTCCTTGCCTTGTTAGCCCACCCAAAATGCATCACTTCACACTTTGACATTGCAGATGAGTTTTTAAAGGGTTAGAGAGAGTTACAGAAATAATTGACTGCGATCATCCGGAAGACCTTACCAGAAAGGATGCAGATTTCGCAAAAGGCAACTGGGCAAGGGGTGAGATTTTCCAGTCCTGTTGAGGGTGATTCCACCCTCTGGTGGGACTCCCTGCTGCTGGACTGGTGAACCTCGCAAATTGCTACAGACAAAACATGCTGGGGAGGGGGGCGAAGGAAGGGCATCAGAGGCAGAAGATCCTGCTCATGGATCTGGAGAGAACTAATTAACAGTAAATGGGTGGCACAGTGGCAGAGTGGTTAGCACTGCTGCCTCCCAGCGCCAGGGAGCCAGGTTCAATTCCTGGCTTGGGTCAGGGACTGTGCAGAGTTTGTACATTCTCCCTGTGTCTGCGTGGGTTTCCTCCGGGTGCTCTGGTTTCCTCCCACACTCCAAAGGTGTGCAGTTTAGGTTGATTGGCCATGCTAAATTGCCCCTTAGTGACCCAGGATATATAAGTTAGGGGGGTTATTGGGGTAAATGCATGGTGTTATGTAATAAGTCGGGGTAAGTTTTGGTGCAGACTCAATGGGTTGAATGGCTTCCTTCTGCATTGTAGGGATTCTATGATTCTAAATGGAGAAAATTGTGGGACTAAATTAGACAAAATCTTTCCGGAAAGCCACCTTTCCTGTGGGGACTGTCTAACTTTCAGCAATAGACCACCTGGGAAAATATATGTTTGTACCTTCCTTTATCCACTGAACCTTCAATAGAGATTCAGGGAGCTAATGTGACAAAAAGTTAATTAGCTTTTTTTCTGACTGTATTCTATGTAAGTACTCAGCCTGAAGGTTAAGAGATTAACAGCTGTATTCGAGGCAGTGGACAAAGAAATGTATTAACTGCCAATATATGAACAGTATTCTGCAGTTATTTATTCAAACCAGTGGTTTAACCAATGGCTTTGAGCTAGTGTTTTGACAGTGGAAGATGGCTCATTATTTCAGCTGTCAGTTTTATTCAGACTGATTCTCAAGAGAGGCAGCACAAATCTCTCTGTCTCTCCCTCTGTCTGGGGTTTTACCTCTCAGGGTCATCCCAGTCTACTCTTTCCAGGAAGCTGCTTCCAAATCTTAGGCCAGATTGTGGAGGGAATTCTGAAGTTCAAGAGTCGGGCGCTTAAAACTCCAAAATTCCCCAGGGTTTGGTATCAGTGATATCGCACAGGGAGGCTGCCCAATTCAGCCTCTTTTTTTTCATTCGTGAGACACGGGCATCGTTGGCTGGGCCAGTATTTATTGCCCATCCCTACTTGCCTTTGGAGAGTCAACCACACATTGCTGTGGCTCTATACAACACAGAACATAGAACATTACAGCGCAGTGCAGGCCCTTCGGCCCTCGATGTTGCGCCAACCTGTGAAACCAATCTAAAGCCTATCTAACCTACGCTATTCCTATATCATCCATATGTTTATCCAATGACCATTTAAATGCCCTCAATGTTGGTGAGTCCAGGGGCTGCAGACAGGGCATTCCATGCCCTTACTACTCTCTGAGTAAAGAACCTACCTCTGACATCTGTCCTATATCTATCACCCCTCAATTTAAAGCTATGTCCCCTCGTGCTAGCCATCTCCATCCAAGGAAAAAGGCTCTCCCTGTCCACACTATCTAATCCTCTGATCATCTTATATGCCTTTATTAACTCATCTCTTAACCTTCTTCTCTCCAAAGAAAACAGCCTCAAGTGCCTCAGCCTTTCCTCATAAGACCTTCCCACCATACCAGGCAACATCTTGGTAAATCTCCTCTGCACCTTTTCCAATCCACATCCTTCCTATAATGCGGCGACCAGAACTGTACACAATACTCCAAGTGCGGCCGCACCAGAGTTTTGTACAGCTGCAACATGACCTCACGGCTCCGAAATTCAATCCCTCTACCAATAAAAGCTAACACACCGTACGCCTTCTTAACAACCCTGTCAACCTGGGTGCTAACTTTCAGGGATCTATGCACATGACACCGAGATCTCTCTGCTCATCCACACCACCAAATAACTTACCATTAGCCCAGTACTCTGTATTCCTGTTACTCGTTCCAAAGTGAATCATTTCACACTTATCCGTATTAAACTTCATTTGCCACCTCTCAGCCCAGCTCTGCAGCTTACCTATGTCCCTCTGTAACCTGCAACATCCTTCTGCACTGTCCACAACTTCACCGAGTTTAGCTTCATCCGCAAACTTACTAACCCATCCTTCTACGCCCTCATCCAGTTCATTTGTAAGAATGACAAACAGCAGTGGCCCCAAAACAGATCCTTGCGATACACCACTAGTAACTGAACTCTAGGATGAACATTTCCCATCAACACCACCTTCTGTCTTCTTGAGCTAGCCAATTTCTGATCCAAACCGCTAAATCACCCTCAATCCCATGCCTCAGTATCTTCTGCAATACCTTACCGTGGGGAACCTTATCAAATGCTTTACTGAAATCCATGTACACCACATCAACTGCTTTACCCTCATCCACCTCTTTGGTCACCTTCTCAAAAAACTCAATAAGCTTTGTGAGGCACGACCTACCCTTCACAAAACCGTGTTGACCACCCCTAATCAAATTATTCCTTTCTAGATGATTATACATCCTATCTCTTATAATTCTTGTCAAAACTTTGCCCATAACAGAAGTAAGGCTCACTGGTCTATAATTACCAGGGTTGTCTCTACTCCCCTTCTTGAACAAGGGGACAACATTTACTATCCTCCAGTCTTCTAGCACTATTCCAGTAAACAATGACGACCTAAAGATCAAAGCCAAAGGCTCTGCAATCTCCTCCCTAGCTTCCCACAGAATCCTAGGATAAATCCCATCCAGGGGGTGGTGGAGGTGGACACACTGGGATCGTTTAAGACTTACCTGGATAGTCACATGAGCAGACTGGGAATGGAGGGATACAGAAGAATGGTCTAGTTGGACCAATGAGCGGCGCAGGCTTGGAGGGCCGAAGGGCCTGTTTCCTGTGCTGTATTGTTCTTTGTTCTTTAGCCCAAGGGACTTACCTATTTTCTTACTTTCCAACACCTCCTCCTTATGAACCTCAATCCTATCTAGTCTAATAACCTGTATCTCAGTATTCTCTTCAACAAAATTGTCTTTTTCCTGTGTGAATACCTGGCTCTGGATTCAATGTAGGCCAGGCCAGATAAGGACAGCAGATTTCCTTCCCTCTAGGACATTAGTGAACCAGATGAGTTTTTCCGACAATCGACAATGGCTTCATGGTCATTAGTAGATTGTTAATTCCAGGTTTTTTTTATTTAATTCGAATTCCACCATCTGCAGTGGCCGGATGTTGAACCTGGGTCCCCAGAACGTTAGCTGAGTTTCTGGATTAATAGTCTAGTGATAATACCACTAGGCCATCATCTCCCTCTTTGAAACTAAACATCAGCACAATCAGCTCAAACACATTGAATAAGGAGAGAGCCACACTTCAGATCTCTACGTCTGGCCTGACCCAGGACTGTCTGATAAATCGCACGGTGTAAAAGGATTGTAATTCATCAGCACTCCCTTCACCTTGAACAGCAAAACAATCTCCAGTAAGATTTATCGCAGCTGGAAGCAGTGGATAGATTTATAATGTGGCATTAACCTCCTCCTGTCTCATGAATAATCACAAGTTTAACTGCCCTCATACTGCAGGGGCGGGGGATATAGCAGTTTCACCAAATGAGGTGCTAGTGGATCAGTGCGGATGTGACGTTTTATATCGAGGCTGATCCCGGTGACTGACTGAAGGAGATGATAGTGAGGTGACCTCACATTAACCCCTTCACTAGACTGGGCTGGACAGCTGCATTCGACCCAGTGCAATAGCTGGCATTTGAAGATCGGTCAGTGTGACACGTTGCATCCATTTCGAATGGAGTGTCACATTGTCATCTGTACCTAAGGATAACATCAAAGAAACAATCCTTAGCCTCCTCATTTTCAGTAAGACAATGTTGGCTTTCACAACGCTCTGCCTCTAGACTTGGTCCCACTTGCCAATGCCACACACCACACACTGCTAATCCCTAGGACAACAAGTGAAGATTCCTGCTCTTGTGGAAGGATTTTACCACTCCAGCCTTTGGTGATTTAAAAGCCCTTTATTCCTGGCGAATGTTTTTGCAAAGCAAGTCCCCAAATTGGGTCAACCCATTTAACCTGCACATCTTTGGAGTGTGGGAGGAAAGTGGAGCACCCAGAGGAAACCCACACAGAGAAAAATGTGTCCATGCAGAGAGTCATCCAAGGCTGGAATTGAACCCGGGTCCCTTGGGCTGTGAGGCAGCAGTGCTAACCACTGTGCCACCTTGCTGCCCCACGTGGGCTTTGCTTTATAGGCTGAGGAAAGAGGGAGCTGTCCTTGTGGAGTGGGGTCCACGGTGACAATACAGAATGTGCGGCAATTTAGGGGAGTTATCTGCACAGATAAGAAGTTTGATTTAATAGTCATTACATAACTGAGTATTTAGTAAACTGGAGAAAAACACTGGTCGACAGGATTATGAAGACCAAATGCATGGATCATCAGTTTGAGCCTCGGGAAGATGACGAGTGAAGATGTGAAGAATTTGGGCGAAAACTTGCAGAAAGTGAATCGTTTTAAGTACCTGAGGTTGGAGAAGGTTGGAGTATAGCAATGGAAAAGAGGGGATTAGCTCTGGTTGGAGTAATAGAAAGAAATGCAGTGGATGTTATGTGATATAAAAGTATCACTGAAATTTGGGGAGGCAGTGGTGTCGTGGTATTGTCACAGGATTAGTAATCTAGAGACTCAGGTAGTGCTCTGGTTTGACTCCCACAATAGCAGCTGTGGGATTTTAATTAATTATTAAATAAATAAAATCTGGAATTCAGAATCTAATGATCACTATGAAACCATTGTTGAATGTCGTATAAACCCATCTGATTCACTAATGTCCTTTAGGGACGGAAATCTGCCATCCTTACCTGGTCTGGCCTACATGTGACTCTAGACCGCCAACAATGTGACTGATTCTTAGCAAACCACTCAGTTCAAGGGCAACTAAGGATGGGCAACAAATCCTGGCCTTGCCAGCGACGCCACATCCCATAAATGAATAATAAAAAGCTGAAAGGAAGAATCTGTGTGACCAGGGCCAGAATTGTATCGTCCTGCCACGGGAATCGGAGCGGGCAAGGGGCGGAACGTGGAAAGATCTGTTGACCTCAAGCGGGCTTTTACATTTTCGGGATGAGTGAGGCCGTAAAGTCCCACCCCAGGTGTAAGATGGATCTTGTTATATACACTGCAGAAACTTGGGCTGGATACTAATGAGATGCTGAGATGGACGTGTGAGGTAACAACAAAGGATAAAAACACTGAAGGAAGTAGCTGAGAAGAGATTGGAGTAGTGTGGTCACTTGTTGCAGAGAGAGAGAGAGGATATGTGGTGGGTGATGGAAATTATTTGATTTGATTTGATTTATTATTCTCACATATATTAACATGCAGTGAAAAGTATTGTTTCTTGCACGCTATACAGACAAAACATACTGTTCATAGAGAAGGAAAGGAGAGGGTGCAGAATGTAGTGTTACAGTCATAGCTAAGGTGTAGAGAAAGATCAACTTAGTGCGAGGTAGATCCGTTCAAAAGTCTGACAGCAGCAGGGAAGAAGCTGTTCTTGAGTCGTTGGTATGTGATCTTAGATTTTTGTATCTTTTTCCCGAAGGAAGAAGGTGGAAGAGAGAATGTCTAGGATGCGTGGGGTCCTTAATGATGCTGGCTGCTTTGCCGAGGCAGTGGGAAGTGGAGACAGAGTCAGAGGATGGGAGGCTGGTTTGTGTGATGGGTTGGGCTACATTCACAACCTTTTGAGGTTCTTTGCGATCTTGGGCAGAGCAGGAGCCCATACCAAGCTGTGAAACAACCAGAAAGAATGGAAAAATGAGAATGATAGCAAAGCCTAAGACCAGATAGAAAGATTTGCTGGCGAGGGACTTAGAGACAGCGAGATTGAGAGAAGAATGGGTGAGTTACGTGAAGAGATGAAAAGGCTGATGAGCCAGAGTTGTGGTAAACCCAAGTAAAATGGGAGAAAGAGAAATCAAATCTAATCGCCATTATGGAGATGTGATTGCAAAGTGACCAAGGTTGGGAACTAAATGTTCCAGGATATCTAACGGAGAAAGGAGATGAGCAAAACAGGGAAGGAGGAGGGCCGAATAATAAAGGATGTGATTGCAGGTATTAAAACCAATCACAGCTCAGAAAATCAAGAAAGCGAATCAGTTTGGTTTGTTTAGTGCACCATCACATTTTATTGTCAGGAAAGAATGGGTTGGTCATTTGGACCAAGCTGAGGACAAAATGTTTCATCCCCCAGAGCTTTGACTCTTTGAATCTTCTACCCCAAAGGATTGAGGCTGCATAGCCACTGTGGATCTTGAGGAGAAAACTCATGCGGGTGTTAAAGGGAATCGAGGGATGGGGAAATAGATTGTCAGGTTGAGGTAGATGATCTGATTGAACGGTACAGCAGGTTCCAGAGAAACACAGGGCTACTCCAGCTCCTATTTGTTCTGTTCTGTGGTTCTCTACAACGTATGTAGGCTTTTGCTTTCTTCACTGGGGGCAGCATCCTGTACATACCGTTCCTGTGTAAGACAGTTATCCTGTCCGTTCTTTTGTATTTGTTCACGGGATATGGGTGTCGTTAGCTGGGCCAGCATTTATTGCCCATCCTTGAGGGCATTTAAGGGTCATCCAGAATCTGGAGTCACACGTAGGCCAGAACAGGTAAGGACGGCAGATTTCCTTCCCTCAAGGGCATCAGAGAACCAGACGGGGTTTTACAACAATTGGTACTGGTTATAGAACATAGAACATAGAACACTACAGTGCAGAACAGGCCCTTCGGCCCACGATGTTGCCAATTAAAAAAGCAATGACCCTCTAACCTAAACCAATCCCTTTCCATCCATAAACCTATCCACGGATCTCTTAAACGCCCCCAAACTAGGCGCATTTACAACTGCAGCAGGCAGGGCATTCCAATCCCTCACCACCCTCTGGGTAAAGAACCTACCTCTGACATCCGTCCTATAACTACCACCCCTTAATTTAAAGCTATGCCCCCTCGTGCTAGCTTTCTCCATCCGAGGAAAAAGGCTATCACTGTCCACCTTATCTAAACCTCTAATCATCTTATATGTTTCAATAAGGTCCCCTCTTAGCCGCCTTCTTTCTAACGAAAACAACCTCAAATCCCTCAGTCTCTCCTCATAGGACCTCCCCTCCATACCAGGCAACATCCTGGTAAACCTCCTCTGCACCCTCTCCAATGCCTCCACATCCATCCTGTAATGTGGGGACCAGAACTGCACACAATACTCCAAGTGCGGACACACCAGAGTTTTCTCCAGTTGCAACATGACGTTGCGGCTCCTAAATTCAATCCCCCTACCAATAAACGCCAAGACACCGTATGCCTTCCTAACTACCTTATCTACTTGATTCCCAACCTTCAGGGATCTATGTACACATACACCTAGATCCCTCTGTTCATCCACACTATTCAGAGTCCTACCGTTAGCCCTATACTCTACACATCTGTTATTCCCGCCAAAGTGAATTACCTCACACTTTTCCGCATTAAACTCCATCCGCCACCTCTCGGCCCAGCTCTGCAACCTGTCCGAGTCTCTCTGTAAACTATGACGCCCCTCTTCACTATCTACCACTCCTCCGACTTTGGTGTCATCAGCAAATTTACTGATCCACCCAACTATACCCTCATCCAGATCATTTATAGAAATTACAAACAGCAGTGGCCCCAACCAGTGGTTATCATCAGTTCCAGATTTTTATTATTTCACCAGCTGCCGCAGCAGGATTTGAACCCGTGTCCCCAGAGCACAATCGCCGGATTAACAGTCCAGCACTAATACCACTGCGCCACAGTCTCCCCCTATACTCCTCTCATTCTGAGTGCTGCCCTATCTGTGGTTTGCCTCCTCACCCTGTGCGAGTCTGTGTTGCTGAACATTGGCAATCGTTTTCAGAACCAGTTCCAGAAATGTGGGACTGAATTGAAATGGTTGGATGGTGAATGAAGGGTGTGATGTAATGGAGAGATAGAGATGCCGCTAGACTACAGTACACTCCAGCCAGTGACAAGTGGAATGGAATTTAAATATTCATTCTTCAGAATGATGCTATTGAACCGTAAGTGGTATGATGGCACAGTGGAGACCTCTCAATGCTGTTTTTACCTTAATCTGGTAATTATCCAAACCCTTTTCATCTCGCTCCCTCTCTAAAATTGGATATAATGTAAAGCTCTTGTTGGAATAAAACATGACCACCTACAGTGCAATCAATTAAATGCCAACATTGCTGAAAGCATTTGTTCCCATTATCATTCCTTAATGCTTGAGCACTGAAAGCACGTGTTCAGGGCTTGGTACTAATCTCAGCGTCTGCACCCTTCTGCTGCGTGTACGCACGGAGATGGTGTATGTATTTATAACCCTGTGTCCCCCTGCAGCAGACTCCTCAGCTTATCCCGCCACGTAACATGGTAACTCAGAAAAACAACTTGCATTTTTATAGCACCATTAACATCCCAAGGTGTTTCAGCAGAGTCTTATCAAAATAAAACTTGCATTTTTGAGCCACACGAAACATAGAAGATAGGAGCAGGGGGAGGCCATTCAGCCCTTCAAGCCCACTCCACCATTCATTACAATCATAGCTGACCGTCCAACTCAATAGCCTAATCCTGCTTTCTCCCCGTAGCCTTTGATCCCTTTTGCCCCAAGTGATATATCCAGTCGCCTCTTGAATACATCCAATGTTTTGGCATCAACTACTTCCTGTGGGAATGAATTCCACAGGCTCACCACTCTTTGGGTGAAGAAATGTCTCCTCACCTCCGTCCTAAAATGGTCTATCCCGAATCCTCAGACCCCTGGCTCTGGATTCCCCCACAATCAGGAACATCCTTCCTGCATCTATCCTGTCTAGTCATGTAAGAATTCTGTAAATCTCTACACGATCCCTCCCTCATTCGTCTGAACTCCATCAAAAACAATCCTAACCTACTCAATTTCTCCTCATACATCAGTCCCGCTATCCCTGGAACCAGCCTGGTAAACCTTTGCTGCACTCCCTCGAGGGCAAGATAATCTTTACTCAGAAAAGGAGACCAAAACTGCACATAATACTCTAGCTATGGCCTCACCAAGGTCCTGTATAACTGCAATAAGACATATTCAAAATCTCTTGCAATGAAAGCCAACATACCATTTACCTTCTTTACTGCCTACTGCCCCTGCATGCTTACCCTTCAGTGACTGGTGCACAATGACACCCAGGTCCCACTGCACACTCCCCTCTCCCAATTTACAGCCATTCATGTAGTAATCCGCCTTCTTGTTTTTGCTTCCAAAGTGAATAACCTCACATTTATCCAAATTATATTGCATCTGCTATTGATTAGGTCACTCACCCAACCTGTTCAGATCATCCTGAATGATCCCTGCATCCTCGTCACAGTTCACCCTCTCACCCTATCATCTGTAAATTTTGAGATGTTACAATTTGTTCCCTCATCCAAGTCATTAATATATATTGTGAATATCTGGGGTCCCAGCACTGATCCCTGTGGCACCCCACTAGTTGCTGCCTGCCAATTAGAAAAGCACCCATTAATTCCTACTCTTTGTTTCCTCTCTGCCAACCAACCAGTTTTCTATCCACCTCAATACACTTGCCCCAATTCCATGCGCTTTAATCTTTCATGATATCCTCTCATGTGGGATTTTGTCAAACACTTTCTGAAAGTCCAAATATACCACATCTACTGGTTCTCCCTTGTCAACTTTACTAGGTACATCTTCAAAGAGTTCCAACAGACTTGTCAAACATAATTTCCCCTTCATAAATCCATGTTGACTGTGTCTAGATCCTGCTACTCTTTCTAAATGCTCCGCTATAAAGTCCTTGCTAATGGATTTGAGAATTATCCCCACTACTGATGTTAGACTTACTGATCCATAATTCCCTGTTTTCTCTCTACCTCTCTTTTTGAATATTGGAGTGACATGAGCTACCCTCTAATCTGCAGAGATTGTCCTTGAGTCTATAGAATCCTGGAAGGTGACCACCAATGCATCCACTATTTCTAGAAACACTTCCTTAAGTTCTCTGGGATATAGATTATCAGGCCCTGGGGATTTATCCGCCTTCAATCCCATCAATTTTCGCAGCATCATTTCTGTACTAATATTGATCTGCTCCAGTTCTTCCCTATTACTAAATCCTGCATTCTCCAACATTTCTGACAATTGATTTGTGTCCTCCTTTGTGAAGACAGAATGAAAGTATGTATTCAGTTACCTGGCCACTGAGTTATTAGGACAGCTATACAACCAGAAGCTTGGTCAAAGAGGCTGTTTTTAAGAAGCTTCTGAAAAGGAGAGTGACGGGGAAGAATATGGAAAGGTTATTCCAAAGCTTGAGGCCCTGGCAGGTGGAGGTACTGCCATCGGTGATGGAGCAATTAAAATTGGGGAAGGACAGAGATAAGAAAGAACTTCTTGTCTCCGGGTAATGAACTTGTGGAATTCTTCACCATAGAGGCTGGGTTGTTAAGTGTATTCAAGGCTAAGATAGATTTGTAATCAGTAAGGGAGTCATGGGTTATGGGGATAAGGCAGGAAAATGGGTTAAAAGGTTTATATCAGATCAGTTAGGATCTCATTGAATGGTGGAGCAGACTCGATGGGCCGAATGGCCTACTTCTGCTCCTACGTCTTACGGTCTTATCTCAGGGTAACTGAATAACTGAATCTCTCCCTCAAAGTCAACAAAACGAAGGAGATTGTCAACGACTTCAGGAAGCATAAAGGAGAATGTGCCTCTGTGTATATCAATGGGGCCAAAGTAGAAAGGGTTGAGAGCTTCAAGTTTTTAGGTGTCCAGATCACCAAACAACCTGTCCCGGTCCCCTCATGCCGATATTATAGTTAAAAAAGCCCACCAACGCCTCTACTTTCTCAGAAGACTAAGGAAATTTGGCATGTCAGCTACGACCCTCACCAACTTTTACAGATGCACCATAGAAAGCATTCTTTCTGGTTGGATCACAGCTTGGTATGGGCTCCTGCTCTGCCCACGACTGCAAGAAACTATGAAAGGTCATGAATGTAGCCCAATCCATCAGGCAAACCAGCCTCCCATCCATTGACTCTGTCTACACTTCCTGCTGCCTTGGCAAAGCAGCCAGTAAAATTAAGACCCCACACACCCCGGACATTCCCTCTTCCACCTTCTTTGTTCGGGAAAAAGATACAAAAGTTTGAGGTCACTTACTAACCATCTCAAGAACTTCTTCCCTGCTGCTGTCAGACTTCTGAATGGACTTACCTCACATTAAGTTGATTTTTCTCTACACCCTAGCTATGACTGTAACACTACATTCTACACCCTCTCCTTTCCTCGTCTATGAACGGTATGTTTTGTCCGCATAGCGCGCAAGAAGCAACACTTTTCCTTGTATGCTAATACATGTGACAACAATGAATCAAATCAAATCAAAACTGGAAGAGGTTACAAGACACGATGGGCTGAATGGGCTCTTTCTGTGCGGTGACCTTTCCAAGAAGTGGTTAAGAGGGATGAGTTTGTGAAGGGATTTGAAAACACCAAGAGATTTGTAAAATGGAAGTGTTGCCAGACTGGTTCAGAGCACAGGGGCAATAGGTGAACAGGACATTGATGTGAATTAAGTTGTGACACAGTGTTAGAAACGGAACGTGTGGACTTGGTGATCTGCAGTACCAGCTTCTCAACCTAATCAAATAATCTTGATGTTTTTTGCTGACACTATTTTAACCTGCACCGTATCTCCTGACATCACATGATCCAGCACAAAGCTCTCCATGGGCTTTCGACAACTCCTGCGCCGTTGGCATAGCAACGCCTTGCTGCTGATTGCTTTATAGCAGGGAGACAGGATGTCAGGGTTTGACCCTGGTGGCTGCTGGGAGATAGGATAAGCTTGGGCGAGGCTGTAGGAAGCGCGAAAAGGCAACTCAGCTCTGAAGGGGAATTCTCCACACTCGTGTCGTTAACTCCACTTTCTCTCTCCACAGCTGCTGACAGGCAGCGGTTCGATTCCCAGCTTGGGTCACTGTCTGTGTGGAGTCTGCGCATTCTCCCCATGTCTGCGTGGGTTCCCTCCGGGCGCTCTGGTTTCCTCCCACAGTCTGAAAGACGTGATGTTTAGGCGCATTGGCCATGCTAAATTCTCCTTCAGTGCACCCGAACAGGCACCGGAATGTGGTGACTAGGGGATTTTCACAGTAACTTCATTGCAGTGTTAATATAAGCCTACTTGTGACACTAATACGTAAAACTTTTGAAACTTCAACTTGCTGAATTCCTCCAGAATTTTCCCTCATCGCCAGGCAAATGACAAGCCATGGGTTCACTCCAGCAGAATGTACATCAACCACAACGTGAATTCAAACACTAAAGGCCCACTGTCTGTAATCCCACAAAGTGTGGATGACCCCAGCCCTGACCCTTAACCCCTAATCATAACTCCTAACCCCTAACCCTCCCCCCGTAGGAACGCCCAATAACGCACAACAAATGAAGTGGAAGGAAAAAGGCTAAGAAACGGAAAACACGCAAAAAGAACTGATTTTTATGAAAAAAGTAAACAAGAAGACAACAAACCACAAGATAAAGGCAAAGGCATCTCAGGGGGCAACAAAGGTTGGACGTGAGCCAAAAGAAAAGTGGCACAACACGAAGAAAAGGGGACATGTCCTCTCCCCCCCATCCCCCTCACTGATCTCCCCCCCATCCCCTCACCGATCTCCCCCCCATCCCCTCACCGATCTCCCCCCCATCCCCTCACCGATCTCCCCCCGTCCCACTCACCGATCTCCCCCCATCCCCTCACCGATCTCCCCCCGTCCCCCCACTCCGATCTCCCCCCCATCCCCGTGCACCGTTCAGCCCCTCACCATGCCCCCGCTCCTGAGAACCCATTCCCCTCACCGATCTCCCCCCACATCCCACTCACGATCTCCCACCCTCCCTCACCGATCTCCCCCATCCATCCCTCACCGATCTCCCCTCCCCCCCTCAACCCCGATCTCCCCCCATCCCTCACCGATCTCCCCCGCTCCCCCTCACCGATCTCCCCCACTCCACAGCAACGTGAGCCCCCCCCTCACCGATCTCCCCCCATCCCCCTCACCGATCTCCCCCCATCCCCCTCACCGATCTCCCCCCCATCCCCCTCACCGATCTCCCCCCGTCCCCCTCACCGATCTCCCCCCGTCCCCCTCACCGATCTCCCCCGTCCCCCTCACCGATCTCCCCCCATCCCCCTCACCGATCTCCCCCCATCCCCCTCACCGATCTCCCCCCATCCCCCTCACCGATCTCCCCCCGTCCCCCTCACCGATCTCCCCCCCATCCCCCTCACCGATCTCCCCCCATCCCCCTCACCGATCTCCCCCCATCCCCCTCACCGATCTCCCCCCGTCCCCCTCACCGATCTCCCCCCCATCCCCCTCACCGATCTCCCCCCATCCCCCTCACCGATCTCCCCCCATCCCCCTCACTGATCTCTCCCCCATCCCCCTCACCGATCTCCCCCCCAACCCCCTCACCGATCTCCCCCATCCCCCTCACCGATCTCCCCCCATCCCCCTCACCGATCTCTCCCCATCCCCCAAAATACAATGCGGATGTTGGGAATTCTGATGGATAACTCACATTCTGACTCCCTCATAACCTCTGCACCATTGACAAGGCTCAGGTCAGGAGGTTACAGGCGTCACTCGCCTGGATAGATGAAAAAGCACCAAAACTCAAAGAGGGCCAACACCATCTAGGACAGAGGAATTCAAATAATTGGTGTATTTGTGACTTCGTGTTACTTAGTAACACTTTCCCCACTATTGATAAAGTGTCTGCAGTGTAGCACCTACTGAAAACACTGCACAAATCTCCAAGCTTAGAGAGAAACCACCCCTCGTCCCCCCATTTGGCTTCAATTCCTACCCTTCTCCCCTTCCCCTTCCTCCTCCCCCTCCCCTTCCCTTCCCCCCTCCCCTTCCCCTCCCCCTTTCCCCCTCCCACTCCTTCCCTCTCCCCCCTCCCCCCCTCTCTCCCCCCTCCCCCCACCCACCCCTCGTCCATCTCATGTGAGTTGATTCCCGTCTAAGGGCCTCATCCTGTGGCCACACCAGGTGGTCAGCCTCGCAGGTTTGCCTTTGTGGCCCGGTGGTGTGTGGGAGAGGGGAGCGTTCCCTCCTTAATGGGCTTGTTGGATCCAATCAGTGGGACTCTCCCTCAAAGATACAATCCACCACCCCCACGTGTCTCCCCCTCCCACTACCTTTAACCCCTGACCCCACACCCCTCCCTGAAGCCTGCAAGGTTGGCAGGCAGGGTGACGCACCCTCCGCCCCTTGACTCACCCGCTGTGCTGGATCCAACGCCAGTTGCCTTCTCGTGCCCTAAGGGCAGTACTGACCACTCCCCTGCACCAGCTGTGCCACTGGGAACAGCTGCCAACCTCCCGACCTGGCAGCAGGCCTCTGAGGCAGGGTTTCCTGTTCCTGAGGGGCAGAAGTCTTACCTCAGTCTCTCTTGATTGGCAGCCGGGCATGTTAATAGCTGTGGGAGAGTCATCGTTCTGGTGGGGAGGCTCCCCCTGCTGTTTTACCCGGGGGATGCCAGCATGATGATGCCCATAAAAGCCAACCCACAGAACTTAAGAAAGATAAATGCCTTCCAGGGCTATGGGATTTCTCATAGTGACAATCAATGAAATGTAGTCGCTGTGTTTTCATCTTGGAACAAAGCCCAAAGTTCTCGCTATGACCTGGTTAGGGACCAAGAACTCGATGTACAAAGTAGAAGAAGTTTGAGATTCATAACACTTTTGCTCAGAGAATAAGGCCATCAGATTCCAAGGGTTTTGACCAAATACAAGCTAAACTTTACTGGGACTGTGAGGAGAGAACGCGGGTGAGGGAACCAGAGGTGAAGGGAATGTGGGTGAGGGAATCAGAGGGAGGAGGGAGTGTGGGTGAGGGAATCAGAGGTGAAGGGAATGTGGGTGAGGGAATCAGAGGGAGGAGGGAGTGTGGGTGAGGGAATCAGAGGTGAAGGGAATGTGGATGAGGGAATCAGAGGGAGGAGGGAGTGTGGGTGAGGGAATCAGAGGGAGGAGGGAGTGTGGGTGAGGGAATCAGAGGGAGGAGGGAGTGTGGGTGAGGGAATCAGAGGGAGGAGGGAGTGTGGGTGAGGGAATCAGAGGTGAAGGGAATGTGGATGAGGGAATCAGAGGGAGGAGGGAGTGTGAGGAAGTTGGAGGAATGAGGGAGAATGAGTGAAGGAGCCAGAGGGAAGAGGGAGGAAAGCCTCCATAGACGGTGTGAATGAAGGAGCTAGAGGGAGGAAGGGGGCAGCTGGAGGGTGTGTGAGAGAGGGAGGCAGAGGGGGAAATGAGGCAGCTGGAGAGAGCGTGAGGGAGGGAGGCAGTGGGGGAAATGAGGCAGGTGGAGAGAGTGTGAGGGAGGGAGGCAGGGGGGGAAATGAGGCAGGTGGAGAGAGTGTGAGGGAGGGAGGCAGGGGGGGAAATGAGGCAGGTGGAGAGAGTGTGAGGGAGGGAGGCAGAGGGGGAAATGAGGCAGCTGGAGAGAGTGTGAGGGAGGGAGGCAGGGGGGGAAATGAGGCAGCTGGAGAGAGCGTGAGGGAGGGAGGCAGTGGGGGAAATGAGGCAGCTGGAGAGAGTGTGAGGGAGGGAGGCAGAGGGGGAAATGAGGCAGCTGGAGAGAGTGTGAGAGAGGGAGGCAGTGGGAGAAATGAGGCAGCTGGAGAGAGTGTGAGGGAGGGAGGCAGAGGGGGAAATGAGGCAGCTGGAGAGAGTGTGAGGGAGGGAGGCAGTGGGGGAAATGAGGCAGCTGGAGAGAGTGTGAGGGAGGGAGGCAGAGGGGGAAATGAGGCAGCTGGAGAGAGTGTGAGGGAGGGAGGCAGTGGGAGAAATGAGGCAGCTGGAGAGAGTGTGAGGGAGGGAGGCAGAGGGGGAAATGAGGCAGGTGGAGAGAGTGTGAGGGAGGGAGGCAGAGGGGGAAATGAGGCAGGTGGACAGAGTGTGAGGGAGGGAGGCAGAGGGGGAAATGAGGCAGCTGGAGAGAGTGTGAGGGAGGGAGGCAGAGGGGGAAATGAGGCAGGTGGAGAGAGTGTGAGAGAGGGAGGCAGTGGGAGAAATGAGGCAGGTGGAGAGAGTGTGAGGGAGGGAGGCAGAGGGGGAAATGAGGCAGGTGGAGAGAGTGTGAGAGAGGGAGGCAGTGGGAGAAATGAGGCAGCTGGAGAGAGTGTGAGGGAGGGAGGCAGAGGGGGAAATGAGGCAGCTGGAGAGAGTGTGAGGGAGGGAGGCAGTGGGGGAAATGAGGCAGCTGGGGAGAGTGTGAGGGAGGGAGGCAGAGGGAGAAATGAGGCAGCTGGAGAGAGTGTGAGGGAGGGAGGCAGTGGGAGAAATGAGGCAGGTGGAGAGAGTGTGAGGGAGGGAGGCAGAGGGGGAAATGAGGCAGGTGGAGAGAGTGTGAGAGAGGGAGGCAGTGGGAGAAATGAGGCAGCTGGAGAGAGTGTGAGGGAGGGAGGCAGAGGGGGAAATGAGGCAGCTGGAGAGAGTGTGAGGGAGGGAGGCAGTGGGGGAAATGAGGCAGCTGGGGAGAGTGTGAGGGAGGGAGGCAGAGGGAGAAATGAGGCAGCTGGAGAGAGTGTGAGGGAGGGAGGCAGTGGGAGAAATGAGGCAGCTGGAGAGAGTGTGAGAGAGGGAGGCAGAGGGGGAAATGAGGCAGCTGGGGAGAGTGTGAGGGAGGGAGGCAGAGGGAGAAATGAGGCAGGTGGAGAGAGTGTGAGGGAGGGAGGCAGAGGGGGAAATGAGGCAGGTGGAGAGAGTGTGAGGGAGGGAGGCAGAGGGGGAAATGAGGCAGGTGGACAGAGTGTGAGGGAGGGAGGCAGAGGGGGAAATGAGGCAGGTGGAGAGAGTGTGAGGGAGGGAGGCAGAGGGGGAAATGAGGCAGGTGGACAGAGTGTGAGGGAGGGAGGCAGAGGGGGAAATGAGGCAGCTGGAGAGAGTGTGAGGGAGGGAGGCAGAGGGGGAAATGAGGCAGGTGGACAGAGTGTGAGGGAGGGAGGCAGAGGGGGAAATGAGGCAGCTGGAGAGAGTGTGAGGGAGGGAGGCAGAGGGGGAAATGAGGCAGGTGGAGAGAGTGTGAGAGAGGGAGGCAGTGGGAGAAATGAGGCAGCTGGAGAGAGTGTGAGGGAGGGAGGCAGAGGGGGAAATGAGGCAGCTGGAGAGAGTGTGAGGGAGGGAGGCAGAGGGGGAAATGAGGCAGCTGGAGAGAGTGTGAGGGAGGGAGGCAGAGGGGGAAATGAGGCAGCTGGAGAGAGTGTGAGAGAGGGAGGCAGTGGGAGAAATGAGGCAGGTGGAGAGAGTGTGAGGGAGGGAGGCAGAGGGGGAAATGAGGCAGGTGGAGAGAGTGTGAGAGAGGGAGGCAGTGGGAGAAATGAGGCAGGTGGAGAGAGTGTGAGGGAGGGAGGCAGAGGGGGAAATGAGGCAGGTGGAGAGAGTGTGAGAGAGGGAGGCAGTGGGAGAAATGAGGCAGCTGGAGAGAGTGTGAGGGAGGGAGGCAGAGGGGGAAATGAGGCAGCTGGAGAGAGTGTGAGGGAGGGAGGCAGAGGGGGAAATGAGGCAGGTGGAGAGAGTGTGAGGGAGGGAGGCAGAGGGGGAAATGAGGCAGGTGGAGAGAGTGTGAGGGAGGGAGGCAGAGGGGGAAATGAGGCAGGTGGAGAGAGTGTGAGGGAGGGAGGCAGAGGGGGAAATGAGGCAGCTGGAGAGAGTGTGAGGGAGGGAGGCAGTGGGAGAAATGAGGCAGCTGAAGAGAGTGTGAGAGAGGGAGGCAGAGGGGGAAATGAGGCAGCTGGGGAGAGTGTGAGGGAGGGAGGCAGAGGGAGAAATGAGGCAGGTGGAGAGAGTGTGAGAGAGGGAGGCAGAGGGGGAAATGAGGCAGGTGGACAGAGTGTGAGGGAGGGAGGCAGAGGGGAAATGAGGCAGGTGGAGAGAGTGTGAGGGAGGGAGGCAGTGGGAGAAATGAGGCAGGTGGAGAGAGTGTGAGGGAGGGAGGCAGAGGGGGAAATGAGGCAGCTGGAGAGAGTGTGAGGGAGGGAGGCAGAGGGGAAATGAGGCAGGTGGAGAGAGTGTGAGGGAGGGAGGCAGTGGGAGAAATGAGGCAGGTGGAGAGAGTGTGAGGGAGGGAGGCAGTGGGAGAAATGAGGCAGGTGGACAGAGTGTGAGGGAGGGAGGCAGAGGGGGAAATGAGGCAGGTGGACAGAGTGTGAGGGAGGGAGGCAGAGGGGGAAATGAGGCAGGTGGAGAGAGTGTGAGGGAGGGAGGCAGAGGGGGAAATGAGGCAGGTGGAGAGAGTGTGAGGGAGGGAGGCAGAGGGGGAAATGAGGCAGGTGGAGAGAGTGTGAGAGAGGGAGGCAGTGGGAGAAATGAGGCAGCTGGAGAGAGTGTGAGAGAGGGAGGCAGAGGGGGAAATGAGGCAGGTGGAGAGGGTGTGAGGAAGGGAGGCAGAGGGGGAAATGAGGCAGGTGGAGAGGGTGTGAGGGAGGGAGGCAGAGGGGGAAATGAGGCAGGTGGAGAGAGTGTGAGAGAGGGAGGCAGTGGGAGAAATGAGGCAGGTGGAGAGGGTGTGAGAGAGGGAGGCAGTGGGAGAAATGAGGCAGGTGGAGAGGGTGTGAGGGAGGGAGGCAGTGGGAGAAATGAGGGAGGTGGAGAGAGTGTGAGGGAGGGAGGCAGAGGGGGAGCAAGCAGCCAGAGGGGGGAGGCAGCCAGAGGGGGGAGGCAGAGGGAGTGTGAGTGAGCGAGCTGGTGTACAATATGTTACGTAACATGTCTCATCAACTCTGCTGCAAAATATTCACTCTGCAAAGCCCTCCTTCTCGGAGCAGACTGCTGTTCCACAATCCTTTTTGGAATGTTTTGACTGTTGGAGAACACATCGTTTCATTTCGGCTTCTAATTGTCAAAGCAATTCGCAAAGCAGCACACAAACCGACAACTCATCACACAATAACTTGTCATTCCCATCTCCTGAAACATCACAAGAGACTTGATGCCCCTTACACAGGGCGGCTGGAGAAATCATCAGTTAACATATGACTGGCAATTTGCCACACTTCCTGGCACCTGGGTGCAAGCTGCGACTGGCAAAGGCTGAAATAATCTGCAGTGCATGGAACGGAATAGGAACAAAATTATCTAATAAAAATGGTGGTTTAATCCAATGAAGTCCAGAAAGGTTCTGTTTTCTATGGGTGTACTCGGAATCTTTTGTAATTTTGTGAAATGAACTAAGACAACTGTGCCACTGTGCCACCTAGATGTGGCGCAGTGGGCAGCGCAGTGGCACAGTGATTAGCACTGCTTCCTCACAGCGCCAGGGACCCAGTTTCGATTCCCAGCTTGGGTGACTGTATGGAGTTTGCATGTTCTCCCCGTGTCTGTGTGGGTTTCTTCCGGGTGCTCCGATTTCTTCCCATACTCCAAAGATCTGGAGTTTGCTGGATTGGCCATGCTAAATTGCCCCTGAGCGTCAGGGGGGACTAGCTAGAGTAAATGCATGGGGATTGGGCCTGGTTGGGATTGTGTTCGATGCAGTCTCGATGGGCTGAGTGGCCTCCTTCTGATTTTAGGATTCTGTGATAAATCTAACTGAGATGATCAGAAATAGGGAAGCAGCACTGGATAGATTGGGATAGGATTGCTTGGTAATTAGAACTTTAATGTACACATTTCGGACATTGTCATTGAGTTTAATGTCAGAGAATGTCCAACGATGTGTCTTTTCCAAAGCATCAGAAATAATTCTCAATAAAAACTCCTTATGTAATGATCCTCCATCTCACCCAAGTGTCAAAGTCCATTGCAACACCAATTGTGCTGCATGGCCAATCACTCTGTCCAACTTCCCTGCCACATCTTTCACACGGTCAGGAAATCTCTGGTGACAACACTGTGCCTTTAAGAAATGTATTTATATCACACTTCTTGAAAAGGGTATGTATAAAATTCAGCTGCCAATTTATCTGGAAACAGGCAGCTTACATGCTGAGAATGCAGGCTAGGAATGTGTTTATGTTAATCTGAGTTAATGCATTTTGTGTTTATTTAGGTTTTCCCCTGGGGTTTCAGAGTAGGGTTTTGATTAGCTTGACTGTCAGAGGTAGTCATGAGCTTAAGAGGAGGAGCTGAGCTCACAGAGAAAAGCAGACAGTTTTGAAAGAAGCAAGAGCTGTCTCTATCTGTCTGTCTCTCTGGAGGCTGCTGTTTGGGACCTGCTTCGAGAAATAGGTCTCTCTCTCTCGCTGTCTCTCTTTCTCCAGAGGTGTTCTGGAGTGTCAAGGACTGGCAGCCCAAGCCAGGTGTGTAAGCCAGATTTTGAAAAGGAGTTTAAGTCTATAAGAGAAATATTGCTTGAATTGGGACCAATAGAGATAGGTTAGCAGTTCAGAAATTAATCTTGTCATTTTTAAGTATTTCAATTGATAAAAGTTAAGCTAATTCATTTGTTATAGTTAAACTGTGTTGTTAAAATAAGGTTTGTTTTGATAAAAGCTTCCTAGGGTGTCAGTGGAATCATGTTTGGAATGAAGCACCTTATGCTCACACTAACAGCTTCAGAGTGCCAGGGACCTGGGCTCAATTCCGGCCTCGGGCCACTGTCTGTATGGAGTCTGCATGTTCTCCCCGTGTCTGTGTGGGTTTCCTCCGGGTGCTCCAGTTTCCTCCCACACTCCAAAGATGTGTGGGTTAGGTTGATTGGCCGTGCTAAATTGACTCTTAGTGTCAGGGGGATTAGTAAGGTTAATATGTGGGGTTACAGGGATAGGACCTGGGTGGGATTGTGGTTGGTGCAAACACAATGGGCCGAATGGCCTCCTTCTGTACTGTAGGGATTCTGTGATAATGCCAAAACAGAAATACTGTTGAGGTTTAGTCTAACTCTGTAGCATACCTTGGTTTTCTGCTCTATACCCTGATATTCCCTTCCCCAAAAATTGAAAATAAACTTGAGGCAAACTCACTTCCTTGTCCACAAGACACAAACAGTCACCGGAATACTACCTCCCCGCCCGCCATGGAATAGGAGTGGGCAAGGGGTGGGCAACGGAAACGTCCATTGACCTCGAGCGAGAATTTCCAGTCTCGCTGGAGCGAGGATGGAAAATCCCACCCAGTGACTAATCTCGAGTGAAGAAACGGTTAGGTTGAAAGGAATGGCGTACCCCATTTGATACCTTAATTGGAAATTTTGAAGTCTAATGAAATGATTCACCTTGGAGGGCGTAGCGATTAAGAAATTACAGTCACACAGCTGACTCCCTCGGGCACGATTTCCTCTAAAACTGGAGTGAAAAGTTAATACAAACGCAAACGGGTCCTCAATTTATTGGAATGATGTCATGTACTGAAACAAGGCAGCATCTCCCTTTCGAAATCCACTTTAAACTCCTGTGACTGTGTCAGCTACTTTCTAATGTACTGGGAAATGAAAATGTGATCTATGAATTTAATAAACATAATATCAAGACCTCTTAGAAAATGCTTGGTAAATATATTAAAAATATCCCAAGTGTCCCTCTGTTCCTATCTGTAGATGGAAACCGTTTAACTGATGGAATTAATAAGTCGGTCAGATGTATTAGGGACACACATCCTGAATGTAAGAAAAGAGCCTGTGGCTCTTGGTCAAGGGGATGTATTGGTCCCAGAGGACCTAAGGCTTCCTCAGTTCCAGAAAGTGCTCTTGGTTTTTAACTTGGCTCACTGGAGACACCCTGGGTGGAAGTTTGTTATTCCCGATGTCTGCTTCCTGCCATTTAACCAATCCTCTACTATACCAATATATCACCCCCAACTCCTGGAGGCCTTAACTTGTCTATTACCCTTTTGTCTATCATTTTATCAAATGGAAATCCAGGTATATTATATCTATGAGTTACCCTTTATCTACCCGTCCTCAAAAATCTCCAACTAATTAGGGCAGCACGGTAGCACAGCGGTTCAGGTGGCACAGCGGTTAGCATTGCTGCCTCACAGCATCAGGGTCCCAAGTTCAATTCCAGCTTCGGGTCACTGTCTGTGTGGAGTTTGTACGTTCTCCCCATGTCTGTGTGGGTTTTCTCCGAGTATTTCGATTTCCTCCCACGGTTCAAAAAAAATGCGTGAGTTAGTTTGATTGGCCAATGCTAAATTGCCCCTTAGAGTCAGGGGGATTAGCAGGGTAAATATGTGGGGTTATGGGGATAGGGCTAGGGTGGGATTGTCATCGGTACAGGCTCGATGGGCTGAATGGCTTCCTTTGGTGCTGTAGGGTTCTCTGATTCTAATTTGCCCGAGGTTCATATGATCCTGCTCGAGGCTGACGGGAATGATGTTTTCCGAGCCTCGTCCGTCCCTGGAATCGGGGCAGGCGTGCCGGTAAAATTCTGGCCTCCGTCTCCAAGTTTAAAAAAAATCAAGTCTTCAAGCTCCTCTTTGGTGTCAGCCTAGATTGTGTGCTCGACTCGTAAGAATGCCCTACCGAGGGAGTGCTGCAGTGTTGGGAGTTGCAGCCTTCTGAATAAGACACTAAACCAAAGTCCCACCTCCCCTTTCAGCTGAACAGAAAAGATCACACGCTCGTATTTCTTAACTTTAATGTCATTAACATTTCCTTCAATTACACGAGCGATCAACTGACGTATTTGTTACTGCCTGTGGGATCCTGCTGTGTGAAAATGTGGCTATCGGGTTTACCCATTAAAAAACTACATTTCAAAATAGAATTTGTTGAAGGGAAAGCCTGTGGATCTTGTACCATGTGGATGTGAAAGGAGTTAAGTAAATACAAATCCATCCTTTGTTACAGCTACAAATTGGCTCCAATTTTTGCAATTTTTCATACATTTACCAGTGCCTTCGGAGTAGATATCACGTTAATAACTTGCTTCCCTTGTTGCGATGACTCAAGCATATTTAAAAGGCTCAGGTTTTTACCATAGGGAAGTTAGGATGTAGAAAGTGGCCATTCAGCCCATCATGTCTGCACCAGCCAAAAAGAGAGACAAGAGAAACTAGCCACTCATTTTAATCCTATTTTCATAGAATCCCTACAGTACAGAAGGAGGTCATTCGGCCCATCGAATCTGGACCGACGCATCTTACCCAGACTCACCCTCCTGCCTTATCCCTGTAATCCTGTGCATTTACCATGGCCAATCAGCCTAACCAGCATGTCTTTGGGCTGTGGGAGGAATCTGGATCTCCTGCAGGAAACTCCACGCAGGCATGGGGAGGATGTGCAAACTCCACGCACATCCCAAGGCTGGGATCAAATAGTAGCCCAGTTGCACAGAGGGGCAATCATTATCATGACCAGAACGAGACTTGAATCTGTCACCTTAGTAACATTAACGCCACACTGTAACCCTTTGAGAATATCACTACCAGCTCTAATCCTGTCCTGAGTCATTGTTCATGTAAGCACACTGTCCCAGCTGGGGCCATTAGAAAGCACTCAGAAACCAAGGCAACTGTTCCTTCCCCAGGCTGAAGGTAATAAGACCAGTTATAGCACCCCTGAACTGTTGCCACCACTCAGGTAAATCTTCACATATGTTTTTTTCTCCCCCTTTGTGGAATAGTGGAGAGGTAATGGAGCAATAATGGGGTGTTATAAACACTCCTCCCATGGCCAACAAGCTGAATACAGATTGTTGGTACGCGAGCCCTCAGCACCAATCCTCACATCATCCCACCACTCATAGATTACAATTTGAAAATACCTTAGTTATTTTGCATCCTGCTATTTAACCAATCCTCTACTATGCCACCCACAACTCCTGGAGCCCTTAACTTGTCTATTACCCTTTGGTCTACCATTTTATCAAATGGAAATCCAGGTATATTATATCTATGAGTTACCCTTTATCTACCCGTCCTTAAAAATCTCCGACTAATTAGGGCGGCACGGTAGCACAGTGGTTCGAGTGGCACAGTGGTTAGCATTGCTGCCTCACAGCGTCAGGGTCCCAAGTTCAATTCCAGCTTTGGGTCACTGTCTGTGGAGTTTGTACATTCTCCCCATGTCTGTGTGGGTTTCCTCCGAGTACTCCAGTTTCCTCCCACAGTTCAAAAATAATGCGCGAGTTAGGTTGATTGGCCAATGCTAAATTGCTCCTTAGAGTCAGGGGGATTAGTATGGTAAAGATGTGGGGTTACCGGGATAGGGCTAGGGTGGGGTTGTCATCGGTGCAGGCTCGATGGGCTAAGTGGCCTCCTTCAGCGCTGTAGGGTTCTCTGATTCTAATTTGCCAAACAGGATTGCCTTTGATTTGCTCTAAGCACGCTATGCTTTTCCAAATGCATTGTTAAGACTTCCTTAACAACAGATTCCAGCATTTTCCCAACAACTGGTGTTTGACTGACCGCCTTTTCTCTTCTCCCCCTTTCTTGAATGGCAATGTTACATTTGCTAACTCCCATTTGGCTAGGACTGTTCCTGAATCTCGGGAATTTTGGAAACTTTTAATGAGTAATTCCACTATCTCTGCAGCTAACTCAGTTAGAACACTAGGGTGTGGGTCATCAGGTCCTGGGGAGTTATTGGATTTTCGACCTTTGAGTTTCTCCGGAACATTTTCTCTGCAGATATTAATTTAAGTTCCTCCTCTTATTGGTCCCTTGGTTACACTCTATTTGGAAATGTGACTTATATCTTCTACTGTGGAAGGGTGGGGTTTTCCAGCCATGCTCACCCCAAGACTGGAAATTCCAGTCAACGGACCTCTCCATGGTCTGTCCCCACCCACTACGATTTCTGTGGCTGGCGAGATGGGAAAATTGCACCCAGAATCTTTGTTCACCTTTCACATTTCCCTTGATAACTTCTGCTAACTCTGTTCCTAAGGACCGATGTTTACTTTAGCTACTCTCTTCCTTTTCATATAATTGTAAAAGCTCTCAAATCCTGGCTAGTTTAACTCTCATATTCAACTGTTTTCCTTTTTATCAACCTTTTGGTAGTCCCTTTGTTGGTTTTTAAAACATTCTCAGACTTCCTACTATTCTTTGCAACTTTATAAGCCTCTTCTTTTACTATCCTTGACCTCCCTAGTGGGCCATAGAGGGCATAGAGGGATCATTTGGGCTGAGTTTTTCAATGGAATGTATTTTTGTTCAACATTTCTTTAGATGTTGCTCACTGTTTATTTACCACCATACATTTAGTCTATTTACCCAATGAAATTGAGACAGCTCTCCCCTTGTCTCTATGTAATTGGCATTGTTTAAGATTCTTGTCTGTGATTGGAGGGCAGTACAGTGGCACAGTGATTAGCACTGCAGTCTCACAGTGCCAGGGTTCGATTCCCAGCTTGGGTCACTGTGTGGAGTTATCATGTTCTTCCCGTGTCTGCGTGGGTTTCCTCCGCGTGCTCCTGTTTCTTCCTACAGTCCAAAAGACGTGCTGCTTGGGTGTATTTACCATGCTAAATTCTTCCTCAGTGTACCCAAACAAGTGCTGGAGTGTGGCGACTAGGGGATTTTCACAGTAACTTCATTGCAGTGTTAATGTAAGCCTACTTGTGACATTAATAAATCAACTTAAACTTGGAGTATGATGTTTTCAAACCAAATGTGGAATTCAATTGTGTTATGATCACTATTTCCCAGTGGGTTTTTCACTCTGATGTTACTAATTAACTCTGCCTCATTGCACAGCACTAGAGCTAAAATATGCCTAAGTGATTCCACAATTTAGGAGTCGGGAGATAATGCTGCAGCTGTATAAGACCCTGGTCAGACCCCACTTGGAGTACTGTGCTCAGTTCTGGTCGCGTTATTACAGGAAGGATGTGGAAGCCATTGAAAGGATGCAGAGGAAATTTACAAGGATGTTACCTGGATTGGGTGGTATGCCTTATGAGGATAGATTGAGACAGCGCGATCTTTTCTCCTTAGAGAGACGAAGGATGAGAAGGGGACCTGATAGGGGTGTATAAGATGATGAGAGGTATAGATAGGGTGGATTCTCAGAGGCTTTTCACCAGGGCTGAAATGGCTGCCACAAGAGGACACAGGTTTAAGGTGCTGGGGAGTAGGTACAGAGGAGATGTCAGGGCTAAGTTTTTCACTCAGAGGGTGGTGGATGAGTGGAATCGGCTGCTGTCGGTGGTTGTGGAGGGAAATACAATAGGGTCTTCTAAGAGAATTCTGGATGAGTACATGGGACTTAATAGGATTGAGGGTTATAGGTAAGCCTAGTAGGTAGGGACATGATTGGCGCAACTTGTGGGCTGAAGGGCCTGTTTGTGCTGTAGTTTTTCCATGATTCTGATGTATTGCACCAGGAAACTGACACAGAAAGCATTTAATAAATCCATCTTCCAGACCAAAAAGAGATAGAGGGGTGAATTTTACAATCCCGCCCGCCACAGGAATCAGAGCGGGCAAGGGTCGGATTGTAGAAAGGCTCGTTTGACCTCGGTTTTCCGGTTTTGGGGTGAGCGCAGCCAGAAAATCCCACCCTTGAAGACGAGTTGTAGTCTGCCTCTCTCTGCTTGAAAGGCCCGAATTTGCAGTCTCCAGTCTGCTGGTACATCAGGGCAGCGTTCCACAGGGGCAATTTGCTCACCGCCGTTTACAACCCACGTCTGACACAAGCAATAAAACATACTCACAGAAGATAATGCCATGGAAGTACGAGATTTGCCCTTGTCATGTTCGGTATTCATAACAAGTTTATGGCAGTAAAATTTTGAAAGGTGCTGCTTTGTATTCTGTCAACATTCCTGATGTGTACTGACAGACAAGATTAAGAGATTACTTTACCCTTGAAGCCTTTTCGGAAAACAAGAACATTTATATGGTAATTTCTTTTTATCTTTCTAGATCATAAGGAAAAAGCAGACCGAGATTTCGATGGTTGTTAAGTCTGCTTTTCATTCCACTGACGCAGCCCTCACACTCGGTCCTGGCCACCTTGCGAGACTATTTCTAGTTAAAGAAAACGAAACAAAAGCTCCGCAAGAGATGTTGAGAATGTCGAGGTAAGACTCGCTTAATTGCAAATTTGGAGAGGAGAGGCTGACATTCACTACAAGCCTGTGGGGAGGGTGTGGAAAAACAGCGTTTCAAAAATTAATGAGCTTCTAAACGGAATCGCAGCAGCTGAATGACTCAAACGCGTGTTAGTCCCGAGAATGGAAGCTTTAATTAGCAGCGGTGGGGGAAGCAGCAGCCACTCACAGCACACGTGCCATCCCGAGCCTTTAACTCCTCTCAAAAATCAGCTAATGAGTTACTTAATTAGTACAAATGTCGGAAAGGTTTAGGAATCCAGCTGTGGGGTGCAGAGTCGCTGAACAGAACGTCTTAATGCTGGTGCAGGGGAAACGGGAGAGAGAGAAAAAAAAAAATCAATGAGATTCACACAAATGCTGACACATTATAAAGAGAAAAAGATGCAGCTGGATTTGTGCACACGGAAAGCGATAAGCGTGGCAGTTCCTGATTGGGCCAATCCTGACCCACTGATTTAGGGTGCCAAGTTGAAGGCACAGTCATAGAGGTTTACAGCATGGAAACAAGCCCACGTGTCCATGCCACCCCTCTCTTCACCACTAAACTAGTCCCAGTGGCCCACATCCCTCTATACCCATCATACCCATGTAACTGTCTCAATGCTTTTTAAAATTGTACCCGCCTCTACTACTACCTCTGGCAGCTCGCTCCAGACACTCTGTGTGATAAAATTGCCCCTCTGGACCCTTTTGTACCTCTCCCCTCTCACCTTAAACATATGCCCTCTAGTTTTAGACTCCCCTATCTTTGGGAAAAGATGTTGACTATCTAGCTGATCTGTGCCCCTCATTATTTTATAGGGGTGACTTCGATCCCCCTTAAGTCTCCTATGCTCCAGGGAAAAAAGTCCCAGTCTATCCAGCCTCTCCTTATAACTCAAACCATCAAGACCCAGTAGCATCCTAGTAAATCTTTTCTGCACT
This sequence comes from Carcharhinus amblyrhynchos, assembly GCF_965287045.1. Classification (NCBI taxonomy): domain Eukaryota; kingdom Metazoa; phylum Chordata; class Chondrichthyes; order Carcharhiniformes; family Carcharhinidae; genus Carcharhinus; species Carcharhinus amblyrhynchos. Next base: position 11,356,311 of record NC_137337.1, read on the forward strand.
CTTTCTAGTTTAATAATATCCTTTCTATAATAGGGTGACCAGAACTGTACACAGTATTCCAAATGTGGCCTTACCAATGCCTTGTGCAACTTCAACAAGATGTCCCAGCTCCTGTATTCAGGAGCTAAAGAGTTTGTATTATTAAATGTAGAAACATGTGATATACTTATCACAGGAATGGAAATCCTACCAGGTAACACTGCACAAAAAGGGCTAATATTTTACATCTCACCATTGCACCTAGTGAGGTGAGCAACACAAGAGGTGTTTCCAGTCATATGAGTATCAGGGCGGCACGGTAGCACAGTGGTTAGCACTACTGCTCACAACGCCAGTGGCCTGGGTTCGATTCCCAGCTTGGGTCACTCTCTGTATGGAGTTTGCACATTCACCCCGTGTCTATGTGGGTTTCCTCCAGGTGCTCTGGTTTTCTTCCACACTCCAAAGATGTGTGGGTTGGCTATGCTAAACTGACCCTAGTGACATGGGGACTAGCAAAATAAATCCCTGGGACAACAGGGATAGGGGTGGCTGCTTTGCTTTAAACTCAGTGGTCCAATTCAAAAGCCTGTTTTATTAAGTTGGAACACTGACTACTTGGCTTTGTTGCCACCCACACTCTGCAGTTTAAAATCCACACATAAAGACACCTGCTCTTTAAAGAGACAATGCTGTGTGATTTCTTCTTTTGGTTTTAGCATTTCTTTTCACTATTTACATTTGTCAAACACCACATTTTTTAACCTTACATGTGCAACTTTACAACACTTCTCAACTTTCTTTACGCTCTCTATTCTAAAATGTGCAACTCTGATGTAAACTAGGGTTGCCAACCCTCCAGGATTGGCCTGATGTCTCCGACCATTGAAGGTCAATCTCTGTCACTCTGGTGTGCACGGCTCTGGACGTGAAATAGATTGTTCTTTTTGTCATTTTCTTTGAATATTTCTCTCGATAGACCTAAAAATTTTGAAAATGGGGAGTAAAAAGTCTGACAAATCAAGCATCATCCAATTGGGTAACGAGGTCTCTTTACTGTCCAATTGGCAGTGCGTTATGAGGGTGGATCTATTGGTCAACTAATGGCTGGAGCGTGAGGTCAGGTCATGTAATGAACTGTGCAGGAATGCACTCAATCAGACCTGTCAACCCTATTTTTTTTCATTTGTGTGCATGGGCATCCCTTGGAGGGCAGTTGAGAGTCAACTGGAGGCTGGAGTCACATGTAGACCAGACCAAGTAAGGACAGTGGATTTCCTTCCCTAAAGGACACTGGGTTTTTCCAACAATCAACAACGGTTTCATGGTCATCAGTGGATTCTTAATTCCAGATATTTTTTATTGAATTCAAATTCCCCTATTTGCTGTGGTGGGAATCGAACCTGGGTCCCCAGAACATTCGCTGAGTTTCTGGGTTAACAGCTATAGTGCCACTAGGCCAATGCTTCCCACTTATGTACACAACCGATTAGCATTTTACAGAAAGCATTATATAAGAAAGGCTCGTCAGGTCAGATTAATGGAGTCCTCAGAAATGGGATTTTGGTTTGCAAACTTTCTCTCAGACTTTCTCCCAGAATGGATGACATATTTTTGGAGCACTACTGCTCATAGGCTGGGTGAAACAGGTTGACACTTTATCCTGTTTGCAATCTGCCCTCGGGTATTTCCTTCGTTGTTCACCAATGGACCTTCTGTTTCTCTGAAGTTTCCCACCACAGCTGCTGGTGCCAAAGCCAGGATCAAAGATACTCATCCACAGAATCCCTACAGTGTAGACAGAGGCCATCTGGCCCATCGAGTCTGTACTGACTCTCTGAAAGAGCATCCCACCCATACCCTCTCCTCTGCTCTATCCCCGTAACCCCACACATCTACCATGGCTAATCCACCTCATCTGCACATCTTTGGACAATGGGAGGAAAGCAGAGCACCCAGACGAAACCCACGCAGGCACGGGGAGAATGTGCAGACTCTGCGCAGGCAGCGACTCCAGCCGGGAATCGAACTCGTGTCTCTGACATTGTGAGGCAGCAGTGCTAACCAAACCATAGGGATTCAATCTTTTATAAGTGACAACGCAATGACGTTTGCACAACTTGCAGCCAGGGGTCACCTGATCTAAGATGGAAGTATGGTGGAGCCATGACAGAGAACATCCCGGTTTACCCCCTTCCATAGTGGGTGCCAACTGCCATTAAATGTAATCCTGGAGGTTCCATCACGTGACTTTACCCCGCACCCCAGCCATTTGTCAGCCATCGCACAGCTTTCTGAAGCTAATTAGAAAGCAAAAAGATCCAATATTCAAAAGCATGATGCCTGACTGTCAGTTAACAGCCTTTGTCCCACTCACTCCCAATTTGCAACACTTTTATATCTGGTAAAGAACATGACGAAAAAAAAAGCAATGGTTTCTGAACATCCCGATGATTTTTCTCCCAGCAGGATGTCCCGGAGATTGGAGATCCAGGACAATCCTGGAGGGTTGGTAACCCTCCCCCTGCCCCTCCTCCACCAGCAAGGAGTAAATGCGGGGAGGCATTTAAGAAGTTTAACTGGAAAATCTTTACTGAGATAGTCAGTCAGATGGTCGGACTGGTCAGATTGAGGTTACTTAATATTCTGAAAGCAGCTTGAAGAAATTCTCTGACAGATGAGGGGGAGAGAGAGAGTGGACAGGGATAAAATTGTTTCCCTTGGCGGAGAATTCTAAAACGGGGGGAGATAAATGACGGAAGGTTAGTGGGGAACAGGAGGATGAATTTTTTTTTATGCAGAGGTGCTGAGTGTCTGGAATTCACTGCCCGAGTTGGTGTGGGAGGCAGAGACCATAAACTCTGTTAAAAAGTACCTGGATCTGCACCTTAAGAGCTGAAAGCTACAGGGCTATGGGCTGGGTGCAGGAAGGTGGGATTAGAAAGGGCACCTGGGTTTCTGCGAGCTGGCATAGACAAGATGGATCGAATGGCCTCCCTCTGTGCTGTCACTTTTCTATGGTTGTACACCTTCGGGTGTTCTCAATTTCCCTCTGTGCATTTAATCAGGTCCAAACTCTCCTGTCATTGAATCTTTAAGTTTATTTATTAGTGTCACAAGTAGGCTTACATTAACACGGCAATGAAGTTACTGTGAAAATCCCCTAGTCGCCACACTCCAGCATCTGTTCGGGTACACTGAGGGTGAATTTAGAATGGCCAGTGTATCTAACCAGCACGTCTTTCCGACTGTGGGAGGAAACCGGAGCACCCGGAGGAAACCGGGGAGACCGTGGCAGGCTCCGCACAGACAGTGAGTCAAGCTGGGAATCGAACTCCCGCGTCCCTGTGAGGCAGCAGTGCTAACCACTGTGCTGCCCTTTCCCTCCCATTTCTCTCCCACCTTCCACCCCTATCACAGGCCTTCAATGTCCCACTCACTTCTTGCGCTAAATTTATTACATTTCCAGCTTTTCCCAGCTGCCTGAAAAGTTAACGCTATTTCCCACTCACAGCTGCTGGACCTGCTGAGTATCCCCAGCATTTTCACACCTTATCTCTATGTGTTTGGAATAAGATTTACAGGCTGTTCCTGAGTGCGAGATTGTTCCGTATATTGGCACATGCCCCTTTAAGGGAACGATCTGGGACTCCACTCTGGGTGGGGCATGCCTTGCCAGTCTTGGTGCTGAGTGTGCCAAAGAATAGACATATTAATAAACCGTTCCCAGTTAGTCTACCTCCACTAACCTCCTGGTCTTTTATTAGTTTCTATATCTGACCTCACGCGTAATAAAGCCACGCACCCACAAAACTGTCGGGTTAGCAGAAAGGAGCAGCTGGTACTTGGCAATGTAGCGCGGACATCAAGCAGTAATGTGCCAGTTACTGCAGGCAGCGGACAGATAGCCTCGAGGGGAACTGTGCCTTTTCTGTATAATCCGCTACGTACATACTGTAAATAGTATAAATAAAGCAGTTTCTAAGTAATAGCCCTGATACGCCTGCAGCCTTTCCTTGTTTAGCACATTCTAAGAGCAAAACTAAGTTTCACAGCCATCAGGGAGATGTTTCATTCATCAGGCTGGCCTGGAATGGAGCTAACAGTCATAAACTCAGTTTATTGCATAATCTAATCTCCTGCAGCACCTCTTGTAGCGATCAATCATTACTAAATTATCAATTTTATAATAGTCATCTTTTGCTGAAATGTGGTGACCTAATATTGTTTAAATCATAGAATCCCTACCACGCAGAAAGAGGCCATTCAGCCCATCAAGTCTGCACCGACCATAATCCCACCCAGCCCCTATCCCCATAGTATTTACCCTGCTAATCCCCCTGACACTATGGGACAATTTAACATGGCCAATCCACCTAACCCACACATCTATGGGCTGTGGGAGGAACACAGTAAGAAATCTGACAACACCAGGTTTAAGTCCAACCGATTTATTTGATAGTAAACTCACTAGCTTTTAAAGCTTGTGAGTTTACTATCAAATAAATCGGTTGGACTTAAACCTGGTGTTGTCAGGCTTCTTACTGTGTTTACCCCAGTCCAACGCCGGCATCTCCACATCATGACTTCTGTGGGAGGAAGCCAGAGCACCCAGAGGAAACCCACGCAGATATGTGGAGAATGTACAAACTCCACACAGACAGTAAACCAAGCCTAGAATTGAACCCAGGTTTCTGCCTCTGTGAGACACAGTAAGAAGTCTCACTACACCAGGTTAAAAGCTGCGAGGCAGCAGTGCTAACCACTGTGCCACCAAGACGCCCTGTAATGGATAGGGAAGAATGATGGGGTGGGTCTGGTGGGAGCTATAGCTAGAGGCAACATAATGACAACTTAATAAAGAGATATAATTAGCATTAGGATGGTGATCAGAAAGAAACATTCATGTTAATATGGCTCTTTTCGGCAAATCCATCAAATGATTAGAATTGAATAATAATCCTGAGAATCATTGGCTGGAGAGCCAATGACAGCCTCACCTCACACTCTCGGGAAATCTGCTGAATAAGCACTAACCAGGCACTTAACTGGGCAGTGACGGTCCTTGCCTGGAATCAAGGACCCAGGGGAAGGAGTCCCACTCACCCACTGGCAATGTGACAATACTATGCCTTCAAGAAATGTATTTTGATCATGTTGCTCTGCAGGATGTTTTAACAGTCCCTGGGATTTTATTGGCACCATATTCACTGCTGGCGGTGTCCTCTATTGTTACTGAAGCAGTAAAATTGACATCATTTTTGTTTTAATCTGAACTAATGCAGTGTTCCTTTTTTTTGTGTTCCCCTGAGATGGCAGGGTCAGCTTGACTGGGGGGTGATTGACAAGTCAGGTTATATAACTGGGCACTGCAATGTTTTCCGAGGGAAGTCCAGTTTTAGTTTTGTTTTTCAGAAGCTGCTTGGGGCTGAGAGAGGCAGCAGTGTTTATTCCCCCTGTGGAGATAGAGTTTCTGTTGCCTAAGTGTTGCTGTTTCTGATGCTGCATTTGAGTTAAGAGAGATCAGTCTCTTTCCTCTCTCTAAAGCCTGGAGACTGGGAACTATCAGGGACTAAGTTTACCTCTCTGAAGCTTTTCTGCTTTGAGGATATATCCTTCTCTGCAAACTAATGTTGGGATCTCTTTGAAAGTGTTAAAAAGCTGGATATCTGGCATGATGTGAGCATACTTGTTTTCATGCTAACTAATTCTGAAGAAGGGAGTATGTCTGTGGCATATCACTTTATCTTGGAACAACAGAGATAGCTAGCTGTTAAGAGTTATACTGTGTCATGTTTAAGTCTTGTAATTGTAAGAATTATGCTAATTTTTTTGTCATATTCTAACTGTGCTCTTCAATAAATTTTGTTGATGAAAGCTTCCTAGTGCATCACTTGAATGATAACTGGAGTGAAACATTTTATGCTCACCTGTGCCAAATTCAAATGTAAAACTTAGGCCGGAATTTTACCGGCACACCTGCCCGAGGCTCGTAAGATCGCGCCCAAGGCCAACGAGGAATGCGAGCTTCACCTGTCCCCATTTCGGGGCAGCCATGTCGGTAAAATCTTAGGGTTCTAGACTAACATCATTAAACACCTTGGAGTTTCCAGCCTGTGTCTTAACATCAGCAAATCAGAGCTCTTCATTTATTGGCAGCACCACTGGGAAGGCAGTGGCTGCTGCCGGTACTACACCTGCTCAAGGCCCAGGGTTGTCACTGGGTCCCAGGTGCGAGTGAGTGATTAAGTAGGAGGGAGGGGCTTGTGTGGGTGTGGGGGTGGGCTCTCCGCGGCCATCTTTCCTCAATGCCAGGTCTCTCGGTCAGCAGAATGCCTTAGAATGATGAAGCTAATAGGCAGTGCTATCCACCGCTTGATGAATACCAGTCAGATGTTACCAGGCGCCTGTGGGATGGGCCCCTTAAGTGGGTGGCGAAGCAGGACAGCTATCTACAGACTTTCCCACCCCGGACCTGAGCAGGGCAGTGGCAGGGAGGTGCCAGCTTCCCACCTCGCAAGCATCCAGCCAATACAATGCCCACTGCCACCAAACTCACCACTTGGCAGTTCCCTCTTTCTCCAAACTTTGTCACCAAACATCTCCGGGAAAAAAAATGTTGTTGATGGACCGGAAAGACAAGACGCGACTCTAAAAACAATTACCGGATAGAGAAACAGGGCCCTCATATTCTGTGGGTATCCTCCGGATCTCCCAATGTAATTATCCCTCTTCCACTATCTCTCCCGGGGCTCCCGGCAAAAATCATTGCCCCCTAAAAAGATGTTCATAAACATATCAAATGATAGGGTTCCAACAGTAAAACATTTAGGGAGAAGAACTTATTAAAACTCTACCTCACAGTCGTGAAATTCCTCTTCCTCCACCTCATAGGAGACCGTTTGAATTTTAACATCGTTCTCCGTGTAGTCCACAAGTTTAGACTCTGAACGCTCGGGCGAGTCAATAGTCAAGTTCTTCCTCTCCGTGAATGTCGTCTCACAGCTGTCGTTCCTGTAATCCTTCACGCTCTCCTTCGCCTCGTCCTTGTACAAAATAAAGTTTGGACGGTAAAAGGCCTCGACAGCCAAGTGCAACGAGCTGGCGTCCAGGAGCTGGTGGGTGAAGTTGCCTTTGGGTTTACTTTTGGCGGGGTTACTGTTCACAAAGTAACTGAGGATCTTCTCCTTGTAGTGCTGCTGCTCGCTGTAATTGTCCTGGTAACCATAATCACTTTGCACGTGCTTGTTGTTCTTTTCCAGCAGAGGATTCTGAAGTTCGGTCAGGTTTTCCATCCTTCAGACTCAGGGCAAGGTGGGTGGTGGAGGGTGGGGGGAGAGGGAGGGAGGGAGGGAGGGAGGGAGGGGGTAGGTGGGCGGAGTGGGCAAAGAGGCGATTAGTTGACCTTTCGCGTTGTTAGGCCGTGAGGATGATCACTGGCCCAAGGCCTGCAGAAAAGGAGAGAAAATTATATTTGTTGATCTTTGTGCCAACGTCTTAGAAATCGACAAACGAATGCCCTTCATTTCCAGCCCCAGAATGTCAGCTTTTTAGGTGAGAGTGGCACTTTGCCCATCGCAGTCTCCGTCACCGGCTAAAACATCCACTTTTAACTGCTGACCTTCATTGAACAAGCCTCCCTTTTGATCAGTGATGACTTCAGAAACAAGCTAATCATGTCCCCAATGTTTAAATTGATTTATTAGTGTAACAAGTAGGGTAACATTAACACTGCAATGAAGTTACTATGAAAACCCCCTAGTCATGACACTCTGGTGCCTGTTTGGGTACACTGAGGGAGAATTTAGCATGGCCAATGTGTCTAACCAGCGTGTCTTTCGGACTGTGGGAGGAAATGTGAGCCCCTGGAGGAAACCCACGCAGACATGGGGAGAATGTGCAGACTGCACACAGACAGTGATCTAAACCAGGAATCGAATCTGGGTCCCTGCCACTGTGAGGCAGCAGTACTAACCACACTGAGTCGCCCTTGGTGTCCTAATGTCTAAGGTTGGCCAATTGTAAGCTCTGATTTGTCTTTGGGGATATGGCGAGAGGGGTTCACACATTTCCATCTCGAGGCAGCGGAAGCAAAATCCTGGAATTCTCTCCTTAGCGGCAGTGTGGGTCAACCCACAAGGAACTGCAGTGATTCAAGAAGGCAGCTCACCACCACCTTCCCAAGGACAACCGGGGATGGACAACAAACGCTGGCCAGCCAGCAATGCCCATGTCCCACAATTGAATTTAAAAAAAGGATACTCCTGCAATCCTTTCAAGCCAATCTAAGTGCAACATGGATTAGGGTCCGCAAGCACGAGTTGCCTACTCATGTTTTCAGCTGGGATGTAGTCAGGTAGGCCAGGATGAATTAAAGACAGTCTCCTACCCAGTTATCCACTACCCCACCATTCCAATTTAACCTGTCGACTCAAGGTTCTCATTCAGAAGGTTAAAATAAATGGTCTTTTCTTGGTTCATGGAGCATCATGGATGACATGGACAACAGTGCCCCCTATTGGCTCTGCTGTTATGTATTGTGGAACAGTTGAAAGTTTGAGCCAAACTGCTGCAAACATCTCTCCTTGATGCCAACTCGCTTTTTCTTTCAGAAGAAAGTGCCCAAGTCCAAGGGAAACTCTAACAGTAAAAACATTGCTCCATTGGAAATCTCACCCTCATCTGTCGCACTTGACATCTTGGATGTCAAGACCATCGATAATGATAACTGGTTTAGACATAGGGACAGGGGTCAGCCATTCCAATCCTCAAACCTGTTTCAACATTAATCAGTATTTTAACTCCATTTACTTACCTGGATTCCATAATCCTTCATGCCCTTAACCACCAAATATCAATCTCGGTTTTCAAGTTTTCCAACTGAATCCCAACCTCAACAGTCTTTTGGGGGAAAAGTTTCCAAATTTCTGCTACTCTTTATGTGAAGAAATGCTTCTTGACATCATCCCAAATGGCCCAGCTCCAATTTTAAGATTTATATGTCTTTCTGGACTTTTCCGTGACAGAAAATCGTTTTTTTCTGTCTCGTGTATCAGAACCTATAACTATGGTGAATAACTCTTAATCTTCCATACTCAACGGAATACAAGCCTTCCTTACATAACTGATCCTCATAATCTCACTCTCTTATCTCCAGGATCATCCTGAAAATGATAGGCTTGGTTTCTCACCAAGACACACAGCCTCACTGTTGTTTTGAAAATGGCGGAGGTGCATGGGTATCGTTAAGTCTCATGCCTGAACACCGTGCTTCCCATTTTTGCGCAGGCACTTTGCACATGGACGGTTCACAGAACCTACTAGTCATTCAAATCATCGGCTGTCTCCGTTGATTTTTGTATCTCAAGGGTTGTGAAAGCCAAAGGGTGCAGAGTAGATAAAGCAAGTCTTAACTTTGTGCACTTATTTAAAAAGTCAGGGTAACTCTTTGGAGAGATGTGGTACTCATTTGAATCTGGTCCTAGGACACACTTAGAGGGAGGCAAGGTATTGGAATTTCCAAAATTCAGCATGAATGAGCAAAAAAATGTACATTAAAATCTTAAAACTCATTGCAATAGTCAACAGGTTTGTCAAAATCAACTGTCAAAAGGAGTTGTCAAAAGCTGTCAAATCACCATGACATCTACAAGTCCTGCCCTTTAAATTTTTTGAACATAAAAAAGCTTGGGATTTAAAGAAAATACTGTTCTTTCATTCTGTTGGCATAAACCTTAGGACTTCTATGACTGATTTCATAACCACCCATTATCACAGTAGGGTGCCTGCCATTGCACAGTTTGATCAACAGCTCCAAGTGTTCATAGGCTCTTTGAAGTGGAACTATGAATTCCAATGCTTGTTTTAGAAGTGATTATGCACTTGAACTATTATTGCCATAAGACTTTATGTAGTTGAAAGAATATACATGTAGTAAATGGGTTATGAATGGGAGTCTTTTTTCACATATCATGCCTGCAATAAACTTAAACTTTGTTTTATTTCATCTCCACACGGGTCCTGAGGTCTGCCCATGTGTGAGTTGGCATGGTAGGTATAAGGAGTCCCACCCCAGGTCTTGATGGCGAAGGAAGTTGCGGTCAAACAGGTTGAATGTGTCAACCTGCAAATCCTTCCAAAGTACACCAATGGCTGGAGTTAAGAGTGGGAGAGGCTCCTGGAATGGCGCCTCTCGAGTTATAAGCCCCTGGTGACAGACTAGCGACCTGTTCCGGGAATTACTAACGATGGAAACTGATAAAAAAAAATCTGCCATTGGAATTGGGAAGCAATGTTCTTCCTGCATTTTCGAGCGTGACCTGTACCTGAATCTCCTGGGATCAGTTCCTGGAAATCCATCACAATACGGGACAGCCATTTTTAAAACATACTGGATTTCTGGAATTCTCCCGACTCCCGGAAGAACATCTCGGCCAAAGAGGTCAAAACAGTGGGCGGAATTCCCTGACTGCGCTGGTCTAAAAGCCAAAAATTCCCAACTGGAGTCGATGGAGTTTCATATTGTCCGCATCCCGCCCGCTAAAATTCCAGTGGCGGGTGGGATGGGAGAATTCTGGCCAGCATTGCTGAACATGAAGAGCTGTTTGTCTCTTCACACCGACACTCTGGTTGCTTGATTTGCATCTTTTTTTTAGGGTTGGCCAACTTTATGAGGGAGAGAAGGCCCGTGCAAGAGTGAAATCGATCCGATTTAAAAATCAGCAGCGTCCGTAATCAACTGCAGATTATTTATTGATGAATCTGAAGCCATAACGTCACAGGACTTACCCCTTTATGCGCGAGGGGGAATCGAAGCTAACACTTTAGCAGCAGCAGTCACAGGCAGCACCAGTACAAAAGGTTCTGGCTGCAGATCGCTAGCACAGCTCCCCCACCTCCCCCACCTCGATGGGATTCATGAATTTGGAGCAGTTGATCCAGGGCCGTGACCCCAGGATGACTGAACTCGGATCACTCGGTGTTTTTTGTCACACGGGCGTTCTCTGGCCCAGATGACAAAGCCCTCTGAAGTGGAAAGCACAGAGAAAACATGTGTAATAGATGAAGGGTGACAGATATCGGCTGCACAGTCTGCCTGATTCAAGGAGCTTTGAAACAAGATCAAATCTGAATGTTGGGACGTGCAGTTACATCCCAGCCCATGTTTACCTCCAGGTTTTGTAGACTGGCCCGTTTCCATTTTGCCCTCACGTTTTGGGCTGCTGGCAGCAAATGTCATATCTACCCCCAGGGGGTGGCACGGTGGCACAGTGGTTAGCACTGCTGCCTCACAGTGCTAGGGACCTGGGTTCGATTCCCGGCTTGGATCACTATATGTGTGGAGCCTGCACATTCCCCCCGTGTCTGCATGGTGCTCTGGTTTCTTCTCATAGTATGTTAGGTGCATTGGTTGTGCTAAATTCTCCCTCAGTGCACCTGAACAGGTGCCGGAGTGTGGTGACTACGGCAGTTTCACAGTACCTTCATTGCAGTGTTAATGTAAGCCTACTTGGGATACTAATAAATTAACTTTAAACTTGAACAATGCTGCCCCTGAATTAACTGGCTATCTATTATAGAATATCAAATAGCGTGTGACCCCCATAATGTGGACATTTCAAAGAAAGCTGATATACCACGTATGCTGGTTAATTTTAAATGCTTTTCCTTGAGGGGCCATAGCTTGGAAAATGAGATGAGTGCTCATGGGGTACGAGAGCTAAAGGACTTTCCTCCTGTCATTATAACTGGGAATGAAGTCCCAGATTATCGAGGCGGGCATTTTAAACAGCCAACCTCCCACCAACCTCCACCTTGGCTGCCTCCGATCACTTTCCGACTGCACCCGTTCCCCACCCAGCAACGAGGACCCCACCCTTGCGGGCATCTTCTCCCGAGGTGGGCACACAAAACCAGGGATGTTCTAAACTCCCGTTACCATGGAAATTCAGGCCCGTAAAGTCTAAAGACCTTGACTGTGTGCTAGCCATGTCTCAGTGGTAACAACCTTCAGTCTGAGGGTTGTGGGTTCGAGCCTCTTTCCAGAGATTTAGTCGGGTAATGAAGTACTGCACCGTCAGTGATGCAGTTTTTATTCTGGATGCAATGTTAGCCTGACAAATAGCCTGTCTGGTGGGCAGATAAATGGTTTTATTTGAAGAGGAAGTCTCCTGTAACCAATGCCTAACCAATCAAATGTCTGAGTCATTTATTTCATTGCTGTTTATTCTGAACTCCCTGTTTGCAAATTGATTGCTGCGTTTCTTACAGAGGTTACCCTTCAAAATTATTTGATTGGACCATGAACATCCTAAAATTGTTGAAGACGTTAAGAGAAATACAAACTCTTCCTTACGTCCTCGGTCATGCAAGTCCCCGATCTGTTGGGCTGTGCAATATTCAGTTAAGCGTGCCTGTTAATTGTAGGGATGTGGTGATAGGACAGCACACACTTCAATGTTAATTAAAATCACAGTCTCTTGCACTCGTTAAAGGCCAATTTAGGTGCAATGTGGATAACAGACTGAGGGTTATCTGCTCGTGATTTTAGCTGGAGTATAGTGAGGCACACTTGGTAAACCCAAACAAAGTGTCTGGGACATTCTCCTCATGGACCCCCATCACTTCCAATTGACAATGACCTTGGGTGGGATTTTCCAACTGTGTTCACCCCAAGATCGGAAAATCCGGCCCAACGTCAGTGGGTCTTTGCACAGTCCGTGTCCCGCCCATTACGATTCCTGGGATGGGCAGGAGGGGAAAATTCCACCCAGTCTATCCAGCCTCCCCTTATAACCCCAGCCATCAAGTCCCGGTAGCATCCTGGTAAATCTTTTCTGCACTCTTTGACCTTATTAAAGTCATTACACCTCATGTAAGTGATGACTGCAGCCCCCCTCCCCAGTGGATGGGGTTGGGATATGGAAAGAGTCTATTTTCTGCCCTTTGCCCTTGTCTTGGCAATGACGACATTGCCCCACCCACCCTGCCCTTGGGTCTATTGGCACGCATCAATGAAATGTCGATCCGAGTGGAATTTTGAAGCAACCATATGCATTTGTACAACAATGCTTGAAATTTATAAATTGCCTTTAGAATGAGATCATCATTACCATTTAAGGCCTCAGTGCAAGGTTCCGGAAGAGAGTCCTTGAGAATTTGTTTTGAAAAAGCATGGTACCATTAAAGGTTCACCATCGCTCTCGGAAGAAAAGGTTATTGTTTCGGGTTTTTTTTGCAATGTGGACGAATATTTCGATCAAGGCCAGATAAGGAAGGATTGCACAGCTTGAATGGGGGTGGCGTTGGGGGGGTGGTTCCTACGAGCTTAGTTATAGGGGAACCAAGAAAAGGCTGAGGAATGATGTCCAAGGCTGCATCGTAAATAGAGAAAATGTGTAGTGATATGCTTGACAAAGCTGGGAGATTAATCCATTATGTGAAGGGTAAATCCATACCATGCACAGGGATGCTTTCTTGCATAGGAAATTGTAAAGGTGACTCAGATGATTGATGTAACTTTCACAGCTACATCATTTCATTTCCATTGATCAGAGCGAGGAGTGTCGAATATAACAGCATACCTGGAGAATATTAATCAGCTCTGACCCACTCGGGTCGGTCCTGAATATAAGGAGATGGCAAACTTTCACCAAAATTGGGGGCAAATTTACTTTCAGCGCGAACAACATGGTTCTTTGTTCAAATCTTATGGTGAAATTTGCTGTGGTATCGCACACTGATAGTCAACATCAAAGCCCATTATTGAGGTAAAGCAGCATTAAAGTTTCGGTGGTGGGGGGCAGTAATTGGACGTGGGCACTCACTCGCCATTGTATATCCATACATTGTTTCTCATTATTACTTTAATTTCAATTGATGATAAAATAGGAAAACTTGTAAAAGTTGGTGAAGTCAACACAAAAACACAAGATAATAATTTAGGTGGGAACTTTGTAGAGGCTTACGTAAGACAAAGACTATGGGCAGATTTTCCCCTCCTGTTTGCCGTGGGAATCAGCTGGGACAGGACCATCCAAAGATCACTTGACTTCGGACAGAATTTTCCAGTCTTGGGGAGAGGGTGGTGGGAAGATCCTGCATCACATTACACTCAAGACAGACATTAGCCCCATTTGTCTATTCACAGCAAGGAACATCCTACATTTCTGAAAAGAGTCAGGAGTAAGATAAAGGCAATGCGGGAATAAAGCATCATTTTGCTAATCACTAAACTAATCACTAATCTGCTCTGTCCCTGTCTACATCAGAGGGGACTAAGTAGAAAAGGTTGAGAGCTTCAAATTGTTAGGTGTCTAGATCACCAACAACCTGTCCTGGTCCCCTCATGCTGACACTATAGTTACAAAAGTCCACCAACGCCTCTACTTTCTCAGAAGACTAAGGAAATTTGGCATGTTGGCTGCGACTTTCACCAACTTTTACGGATGCACCACAGAAAGCATTCTTTCTGGTTGTATCACAGCTTGGTATGGGCTCCTGCTCTGCCCAAGACCGTAAGAAACTACAAAATGTCGTGAATGTAGCCCAATCCATCACGCAAACCAGCCTCCCATCCATTGACTCTGTCTACACTTCCCGCTGTCTTGACAAAGCAGCCAGCATAATTAAGGATCTCATGCATCCTGGACATTCTCTCTTCCACCTTCTTCCTTCAGGAAAAAGATACAAAAGTCTGAGGACACATACCAACTGACTCAAGAACAGCTTATTTCCTGCTGCTATCAGACTTTTGAATGGATCCACTTCGCATTAAGTTGATCTTTCTCTACACCTTAGCTATGACAGTAACACTGCATTCTGCACCCTCTCCTTTCCCTCTCTATGAATGGTATGTTTTGTCTGTATAGTGCGCCAGAAACAATACTTTTCACTGTATGTTAATATATAAGAACATAAGAACATAAGAAATAGGAGCAGGAGTAGGCCATCTGGCCCTTCGAGCCTGCCCCGCCATTCAATAAGATCATGGCTGATCTGTCGTGGCTCAGTTCCACTTTCCCGCCCTCTCCCCATAACCCTTAATCCCCTCTCTTATCAAAAACCCATCAACCCGCTTCTTAAAAATATTTAGCGAGGCAGCCTCCACCACTTCAACGGGCAGAGAATTCCAGAGATTCACCACCCTTTGAGTGAAGAAGTTCCTCCTCAACTCCGTTCTGAACCGCCCCCCCTTTATCTTGAGGCTGTGCCCCCTAGTCCTACTGTCTTTTTTGAGCGGGAAGAGTCTTTCCACCTCTATCCTATCCATCCCATTCATCATCTTATACGTCTCAATGAGATCTCCCCTCATTCTTCTAAACTCTAACGAGTACAAGCCTAGTTTATTCAGCCTCTCCTCATAGCTCAACCCCCTCAACTCCGGTATCAGCCTAGTAAACCTCCTCTGCACTCCCTCCAAGGCCAAAATATCCTTGCGCAGGTACGGCGCCCAAAACTGCACACAGTACTCCAGCTGCGGCCTCACCAGTGCCCTATACAGCTGCAGCAAGACCTCCCTACTTTTATATTCAATCCCCCTCGCTATGAAGGCCAGCATCCCATTCGCCTTCCTGACCACCTGCTGCACCTGCAGGCTGGGTTTTTGCGAATCATGCACAAGGACCCCGAGGTCCCTCTGCACCGTCGCCTGCTGCAGTTTTTCGCCACGTAAGTAATAGTCCTTCCTACCATTCTTCCTACCAAAGTGGACCACCTCACACTTGCCAACATTAAATTCCATTTGCCATTTCCTGGCCCATTCGCCCAGCCTATCTAGATCCTTCTGCAGACTCTCCACACCCTCCGCACAATTTGCCTTTCCCCCAATCTTGGTGTCATCAGCAAATTTCGACACCCTACACTCGGTTCCCTCCTCCAGATCATCTATATAAATGGTAAATAGCTGAGGCCCCAGCACCGACCCCTGGGGCACCCCACTAGTCACCAACTGCCAATCTGAATAGCACCCATTGACCCCCACTCTCTGCCTCCTATTTGACAACCAATCCTCTATCCACGCTAACACCCTACCCCCAACTCCATGTCCTCTGACCTTCTGCAGTAACCTCTTGTGAGGTACCTTATCAAACGCCTTCTGAAAATCCAGAAAGACCACATCCACCGGCTCTCCTCTATCCACCGCCCTAGACACATCCTCATAGAACTCCAGTAAATTTGTCAGACACGACTTCCCTTTAATGAAACCGTGTTGCGTCTGCCCTATCAAGCAATTCCCTTCAAGATGCCTCGCAATTTCCTCCTTAATGACGGATTCTAACATTTTACCTACCACAGACGTTAAACTAACCGGCCTGTAATTCCCCGCCTTTTGCCTGGCACCCTTCTTAAACAACGGCGTAACATTAGCCGTTTTCCAATCCTCCGGCACTTCCCCGGAATCCAGCGACGTCTGGAAAATAACCACCAAGGCATCCACTATCACCTCCGCCATTTCTTTCAGAACCCTCGGATGCATTCCATCCGGTCCTGGGGACTTGTCCACAATCAGCCCCTCCAGTCTGTTGCGCACCACCTCTCTAGTAACAGTAATGTCATTAAGACCCTCCAGTCCTACCACCTTTCCATCGCTAACACCCGGCAAATTATTCACGTCCTCCTCCGTGAAGACAGAAACAAAAAAGTTATTCAAGACCTTAGCCATATCCCCATCCCCTACCACTAGGTCCCCTTTCTCATCCTCTAAGGGACCAACGTTCACCCTAGCCAGCCTCTTCCTTTTTATATATTTATAAAAACTCTTGCTATCCTTTTTTATATTAAGCGCTAGCCCAGCTTCATAGCTTCTTCTACCCTCCTTTATCAACTTTTTTGTCAATCTTTGTTGACATTTAAACCTCTCCCAATCCTCTTCTCGCCCACTGCTCTTAGCTACTCTAAATTCCTCCGCTTTTAATTTAACACTTTCCTTCACCTCCTTCGTTATCCACGGCTTATTACCTCTCTTCCTACTGTCCTTTTTAACCATCGGAATAAATTTCTGCTGAGCACCAAGAAAGATCTCCTTAAAGATCCTCCACTGCTCCTCAGCAGACCTACCTTCCAACGCGCTCCCCCAGTCCACATTCGCCAATTCTTCTCTCATCCTACCATACTCCCCTCTATTCAAACAAAGGACACGTGTCCGGGAACCCACTTTCTCCTCCTCCATCTGCAACAGAAACTCCACCATACAATGATCACTCTCTCCAAGAGGATCCTTCACCTCAAGGTCCCTAATTCTACCCGCCTCATTACATAGCACCAGATCCAAGATAGCTCGCTCCCTCGTCGGCTCCAACACACACTGTTCCAGGAAACTATCCCGGCAGCATTCCAAGAACTCCTCCTCGAGCCCACCTCGTCCAACATGGGTCGACCAATCAATATGCAGATTGAAATCCCCCATAACTACTGCCGTCCCATTCCTGCACGCCGCACTTATTTGCGCGTTAACAGCCCGCCCCACCTCCAGATCATTATTCGGGGGCCTATAGACGACACCCACCAGCGTCTTCCTCCCTTTGCTGTTCCTAATCTCCACCCACAACGATTCCACTTTCTGCTCTTTGGCTCCGATATCATCCCTTGCTACCACCTTGATGCTGTCCTTAATCAGCAGAGCTACGCCACCCCCTCTTTCCTCCTGCCTATCCTTCCTAAACACTTGATAGCCCTGTACATTCATCTCCCAGTCCCTGTCACCTTGCAGCCACGTCTCTGTAATGGCCACCAGATCGTATCCATTTGTGTCGATCTGCGCCACCAGCTCATCCACTTTATTCCGAATGCTTCGTGCATTCAGATAAAGCGCTTTCATCCCAGCCTTCTTCTGGACCCTATTTGCCGTAACGCCACCACTTGGGACATCCTCAGCCTCTTCCCTTACCTGTACCCTATCCTTAACTGTAGACCTCCTAACATCACCTACCCTCGCACCCTCCCCCCCCCTAATTAGTTTAAAGCCCTGTCTACAGTCCTCTTTACTCGATTCGCCAGCACTCTGGTCCCAGCACGATTCAGACCAACCCCATCCCGCCCGAACAAGTCCCACCTACCCCAATACTGGTGCCAATGCCCCATAAATTCGAACCCATTCCTCCCACACCAATCCCTGAGCCACCCATTCACTTCCTTTATCCTGTCAACCCTACGCCCGTCTGCACTCGGTTCAGGCAGTAGCCCAGAGAAGACCACCTTGTCGGTTCTACTTTTTAATTCCATTCCCAGCTTCTCATACTCCCTCCCCAGATCCTCAGTCCGCACTTTGCCTACGTCGCTGGCACCCACATGTACCACCACAACTGGGTTCTCACCCTCCCACTCCAGATTCCTCTGCAGCCCAGCTGCGACATCCTGTACCCGAGCACCAGGCAGACAACACACCCTTCTGTGCACTTTGTCATTGTGACAAAGGACAGTGTCAATACCCTTCACCCCACTATCCCCAATCACTACTACGTTCCTTTTCTCCTTCTCTTTGCCTATGTCCTGCTGCATCACTGTACCGTGTGCAGTTTGCTCACCAACCTCACCTGCCTCGTCCTCTTCCAGAGTGGAAGCAAGAACCTCAAACCTGTTATGCAGATTAAGAGGCTGAGGCCTCCGCTCCTCACCCCCCTTCCTCCTCCCAGCAGCCCCCTTTTGTTCCTGACCCTTAGATTTAGACAGTCTAGAGGGGGTGGATGTCACTTGCACCCCATTGACAATGACACCCTCTCTCCCCCTGATGAGCCTCAGTGTCTGTAGCTCAGAGGCCAGCTCATCCACCTTGAGCTGGAGCTCCTCCAGCAACCTGCACTTACTGCAGACATGGTCACTGGGAAGGACCCTGGGGTCCACCAGTTCCCACATCATACAGGAACCGCACATCACATGTCCCTCCATTATTCAATATAATTTGTTGTGGGAAAAATTTTTTCCTTGTTTTTTGCTGTAGTAGTTTTGAAAAAAAAATTTTTTTTTTTCCTTGTTCTTTCCACCTGGCCTTTTTCCCTTCAAGCCCTTTTTGATATTAAGCCCTAATAGCTCACTCTGCTTCCCTCTCACTCCGCTGCCCGCTCCGACGCTGCCCGCTATCTACACCAGGCCTCCTTTTAAACTTGGCGCTGATTTAAAGCTGATGGGTCACAACTGCCTGATAATCACTCCCTCACAATTCTTAAAGCAGTAAATACAATAAGTAAATGCTTTAAACAGTTCTACAAAGAACAAAGTGCTTTAAACTTATTTTAAACAGGTTTTTAACAGGTAAAGTCTTAGCTTTCTCTCTGATGCTCCTTCCTCGTCTGCTCCAGCAAACAATGTGACAATAATAAATCAAATCAAACTGGTCCCAAAACTTTATGGTCCCGTTTGTATTTGCTTTGATCCAACATGCCTCAACAAGGCATTGGAAAGAATAACGCAGCCAATGGCATCAGTAGAAGAGAAGTTGGCCAAATTTGTACAAAGCACAAGTTTCACTAAAATTGGCACCAACAGTGGAATCTGGCAGTAACCATTCAGAGGGCAAGTTCCTAATTACTTTTATAATGGATGGTATGGCTTTAACTGCCTGCCATTTAGCACCACATCAATCCTGATAATACCCAATAAACTGCCAAGTATTAAAGGCGACATGTAAGCAACATCTTGATCTATGGGCTGATAAAACAGGAACATGACAAATGGGTCAAGGAAATCTTTTTTACGCTGCGAGAGGCTGTCTTGATGTCAATGAGAAATATGAGTTTGCTATGCCCATGATTAAGTTCCAAGGAGACGTTATACAAGCAACTGGGATTACCACACGCAGACCCAGAGAAATCAAAAGGCAACAAAGGAATTCCCACCACCAAGAAGGCAGGATGAAGAGTGCATCCAGATCCACACATCCTTCCTGGACAGATGGCCACAGTACATTTCAAGTAACCGTGTCTTGAGGAAATATTTCAAACAGCGTCAGCACTCAGCGGTGAAGAGGAGCTCCAGGGTTAATGTGGAGTAAAGGATTAACTCTGAATTACTGAGTATGTAAGGAGTGAAATCACAGTGATGTTTCTTGCTGAAATGAAATGAGTGCAAAGCATCTTCGAGAGTAGCTCCAGCTACTTTTTTTAATCTTTATAAATAGTTAGCATGTAAATGAATGCTTTTGAAGAAAAGGCCATTGCCTCTAGTGTAAGTAGCCAACAGGTTCCAAG
The DNA here is from genome assembly GCF_965287045.1 of Carcharhinus amblyrhynchos. Taxonomy (NCBI): domain Eukaryota; kingdom Metazoa; phylum Chordata; class Chondrichthyes; order Carcharhiniformes; family Carcharhinidae; genus Carcharhinus; species Carcharhinus amblyrhynchos. Next base: position 11,376,473 of record NC_137337.1, read on the forward strand.
CAAAACCCACAATAACAGGTGTTGCTCCTTGTATTCTCTGCTGAGATGTCTCTGTGCTGAAGTGGCTTATTCCTTCAAGACCATGATGTGGAGATGGGCACATTGAGAAGCCTCACAACATTTCTGGTCTTACAACTTGCTGTTGTGAGACTTCTTACTGTCCTTTAAGACCATGAAGCCTAATTGTCATATGTAAAGATGATGTGAAATAATTCAGTTTAATAATTTGATGAGAGACAATTAAAACCTCTCCAACTGGTTCCCATAACAATACCCCTCAGTCAGTCGTTCCCTCAAATATCTATCCAACTGCTCATCAGATCTACCTAATATCGTCTCCACACCATCAACATGCCTCCCACCTCTATGTAAGAGCTTATAAGATCAAGTCAGTGTAAATTAGAAGGTGCCATGAAATTTCTGACCACAGAATGACAGCCTTTGTTAGGTCCATTCATTCATTTGAAGAGACGAGGGGACAGCACACTTGGTACGAGTTTAAAAATGGCTTTCTTTTATTGAGCAGAACTTAAAAGATTAACCTGACAGAAGAAAAAGTTAATTTGAGAGACTGGTTTCTTAGCCAGGCTCTGTACTGAACTCGAACGCACTGAACTGGATCCTGAATCAACTGAACACACACACACTCTGAAACCAAAATATATTTCAACTCATGTCCCGTCACTGGAAGTGTTTTTCACAGGTTGTCTCTGTCTAGAAAAACAATCCTTGCAGCCGCTGTTATGGGACTGTTGTTTGCTTGCATTGTGTACCCTTCAGGAATGCAGTCAATTTTTAGTTAACCTTTAGCCTTCTGATTCTACATGTAGTCAAGTCAGCAGTCAGTTGTTAAGCTTAGCAGAGTTAGTGGCATAGACAGAAATAACTTAAAATGAAGTTTTTGTATTGACTGAAAGACGTGTGGGTTAGGGTGAATTGGCCGTGCTAAATTGACACCTAGGGCCCGATTTTACCATTGCATCGTGCCCACGATGCGAAAATGTAGTAAAGTCAGGTTGAGGCCATTAACGCGATCCCCACCCGTATCTGCGCAGATGGCCACTTTACCAAGACCCAGGAATGGCTGTGACCCGATTCACGCCCGAAACGGGGGCAACGGCGATTTAAATGCATTTACATACATTTAAATTGAATTAATGAACTGCCCGCCCAACCTTATCAGCATTTCCTCCTTTACCATCGCATTTGCTGATCCAGAATTGCACAGAAATGAACCTGCTGAATAAAAGTCTGAATCAGGCGCTCCAGCTACTGAAGAGGTGAGTTCAGAGCTTCCAACGGTGCTCTGACTCAGATCGGTGGTGGGGAGGCGGGGGGGGGCGGTGGTTGCGGTGGTGCGGGGGTGCGGTGGTGCGGGGCAGATCATTTTCTGGTTGGGGGGAGGAGGGGGGAGTGAGGCCACAATGTTGTCTGGTTGTGGGGCGAGGGGGAGGAGGAGGAGGAGGAGGGGGTGGGTCAGATGTATCTCTGGTGGGGGGAGAGAGCTGATTGATATTTGGTGGGGAGGGAGGCCACTCCATTTTCTTGGGGGGGGGGGGGCGGGGGAAATGAGTGAGGCCAGACTGTTGTCTGGAGAGGCGTGGGGTGAGTGAGGCCAAACTCTGGATGGGGGAGGGGGGTTGTGGGAGAGGGGAGTGAGGTCAGATCATTCTCTGAGAGAGGGTGGAGGAGGGAGGCAGGAAAGATGTATCTCTGATGTGAGGGGGGGGGGGGGGGGATGGGGGGATGGGGGGGCGGTCGCTCACTGGTTGGGGGGAGGGTCAGACGGATCTCTGGTGGAAGCGCAGGGGGCAGGGGGATCTGCTGCCACTCTGCGGGTGATCAGTGGGTGGGGAGGGGGCAGGGGTGGCAATCAGTCTGGGTGGCGGGGGGGTGGATAAGGGGGACAGTGATGTGTGTGGGTAGTGGGGGGGGTGGATAAGGGGGACAGTGATGTGTGTGGGTAGTGGGGGGGTGGATAAGGGGGACAGTGATGTGTGTGGGTAGTGGGGGGGGTGGATAAGGGGGACAGTGATGTGTGTGGGTAGTGGGGGGGTGGATAAGGGGGACAGTGACGTGTGTGGGTAGTGGGGGGGGGTGGATAAGGGGGACAGTGACGTGTGTGGGTAGTGGGGGGGGGTGGATAAGGGGGACAGTGACGTGTGTGGGTAGTGGGGGGGGTGGATAAGGGGGACAGTGATGTGTGTGGGTAGTGGGGGGGGTGGATAAGGGGGACAGTGATGTGTGTGGGTAGTGGGGGGGGTGGATAAGGGGGACAGTGATGTCTGTGGGTAGTGGGGGGGGTGGATAAGGGGGACAGTGATGTGTGTGGGTAGTGGGGGGGGTGGATAAGGGGGACAGTGATGTCTGTGGGTAGTGGGGGGGGTGGATAAGGGGGACAGTGATGTGTGTGGGTAGTGGGGGGGTTGGATAGGGGGGACAGTGATGTGTGTGGGTAGTGGGGGGGGGTGGATAAGGGGGACAGTGATGTCTGTGGGTAGTGGGGGGTGGATAAGGGGGACAGTGATGTGTGTGGGTAGTGGAGGGGGGTGGATAAGGGGGACAGTGATGTGTGTGGGTAGTGGGGGGGGTGGATAAGGGGGACAGTGATGTGTGTGGGTAGTGGGGGGGTGGATAAGGGGGACAGTGATGTGTGTGGGTAGTGGGGGGGGTGGATAAGGGGGACAGTGATGTGTGTGGGTAGTGGGGGGGTGGATAAGGGGGACAGTGATGTGTGTGGGTAGTGGGGGGGGTGGATAAGGGGGACAGTGATGTGTGTGGGTAGTGGGGGGGTGGATAAGGGGGACAGTGATGTCTGTGGGTAGTGGGGGGGGTGGATAAGGGGGACAGTGATGTGTGTGGGTAGTGGGGGGGTTGGATAGGGGGGACAGTGATGTGTGTGGGTAGTGGGGGGGGGTGGATAAGGGGGACAGTGATGTCTGTGGGTAGTGGGGGGTGGATAAGGGGGACAGTGATGTGTGTGGGTAGTGGAGGGGGGTGGATAAGGGGGACAGTGATGTGTGTGGGTAGTGGGGGGGGTGGATAAGGGGGACAGTGATGTGTGTGGGTAGTGGGGGGGTGGATAAGGGGGACAGTGATGTGTGTGGGTAGTGGGGGGGGTGGATAAGGGGGACAGTGATGTGTGTGGGTAGTGGGGGGGTGGATAAGGGGGACAGTGATGTGTGTGGGTAGTGGGGGGGGTGGATAAGGGGGACAGTGATGTGTGTGGGTAGTGGGGGGGTGGATAAGGGGGACAGTGATGTGTGTGGGTAGTGGGGGGGGTGGATAAGGGGGACAGTGATGTCTGTGGGTAGTGGGGGGGGTGGATAAGGGGGACAGTGATGTGTGTGGGTAGTGGGGGGGTTGGATAGGGGGGACAGTGATGTGTGTGGGTAGTGGGGGGGGGTGGATAAGGGGGACAGTGATGTCTGTGGGTAGTGGGGGGTGGATAAGGGGGACAGTGATGTGTGTGGGTAGTGGAGGGGGGTGGATAAGGGGGACAGTGATGTGTGTGGGTAGTGGGGGGGGTGGATAAGGGGGACAGTGATGTGTGTGGGTAGTGGGGGGGTGGATAAGGGGGACAGTGATGTGTGTGGGTAGTGGGGGGGGTGGATAAGGGGGACAGTGATGTGTGTGGGTAGTGGGGGGGTGGATAAGGGGGACAGTGATGTGTGTGGGTAGTGGGGGGGGTGGATAAGGGGGACAGTGATGTGTGTGGGTAGTGGGGGGGTGGATAAGGGGGACAGTGATGTCTGTGGGTAGTGGGGGGGGTGGATAAGGGGGACAGTGATGTGTGTGGGTAGTGGGGGGGTTGGATAGGGGGGACAGTGATGTGTGTGGGTAGTGGGGGGGGGTGGATAAGGGGGACAGTGATGTCTGTGGGTAGTGGGGGGTGGATAAGGGGGACAGTGATGTGTGTGGGTAGTGGAGGGGGGTGGATAAGGGGGACAGTGATGTGTGTGGGTAGTGGGGGGGGTGGATAAGGGGGACAGTGATGTGTGTGGGTAGTGGGGGGGTGGATAAGGGGGACAGTGATGTGTGTGGGTAGTGGGGGGGGTGGATAAGGGGGACAGTGATGTGTGTGGGTAGTGGGGGGGTGGATAAGGGGGACAGTGATGTGTGTGGGTAGTGGGGGGGGTGGATAAGGGGGACAGTGATGTGTGTGGGTAGTGGGGGGGGTGGATAAGGGGGACAGTGATGTATGTGGGTAGTGGGGGGGTGGATAAGGGGGACAGTGATGTGTGTGGGTAGTGGGGGGGGTGGATAAGGGGGACAGTGATGTGTGTGGGTAGTGGGGGGGTGTGGATAAGGGGGACAGTGATGTGTGTGGGTAGTGGGGAGGTGGATAAGGGGGACAGTGATGTGTGTGGGTAGTGGGGGGGTGGATAAGGGGGACAGTGATGTGTGTGGGTAAAGGGGGACAGTGATGTGTGTGGGTAGTGGAGGGGGGTGGATAAGGGGGACAGTGATGTATGTGGGTAGTGGAGGGGGGTGGATAAGGGGGACAGTGATGTGTGTGGGTAGTGGGGGACTGGATAAGGGGGACAGTGATGTGTGTGGGTAGTGGAGGCGGGTGGATAAGGGGGACAGTGATGTGTGTGGGTAGTGGAGGGGGGTGGATAAGGGGGACAGTGATGTGTGTGGGTAGTGGGGGACTGGATAAGGGGGACAGTGATGTGTGTGGGTAGTGGGGGGGTGGATAAGGGGGACAGTGATGTGTGTGGGTAGTGGGGGGGTGTGGATAAGGGGGACAGTGATGTGTGTGGGTAGTTGGGGGGGTGGATAAGTGGGACAGTGATGTGTGTGGGTAGTGGGGGGGTGGATAAGGGGGACAGTGATGTGTGTGGGTAGTGGGGGGGGTGGATAAGGGGGACAGTGATGTGTGTGGGTAGTGGGGGGGTGTGGATAAGGGGGACAGTGATGTGTGTGGGTAGTGGGGAGGTGGATAAGGGGGACAGTGATGTGTGTGGGTAGTGGGGGGGTGGATAAGGGGGACAGTGATGTGTGTGGGTAGTGGGGGGGGTGGATAAGGGGGACAGTGATGTGTGTGGGTAGTGGGGAGGTGGATAAGGGGGACAGTGATGTGTGTGGGTAGTGGGGGGGTGGATAAGGGGGACAGTGATGTGCGTGGGTAAAGGGGGACAGTGATGTGTGTGGGTAGTGGAGGGGGGTGGATAAGGGGGACAGTGATGTATGTGGGTAGTGGAGGGGGGTGGATAAGGGGGACAGTGATGTGTGTGGGTAGTGGGGGACTGGATAAGGGGGACAGTGATGTGTGTGGGTAGTGGAGGGGGGTGGATAAGGGGGACAGTGATGTGTGTGGGTAGTGGAGGGGGGTGGATAAGGGGGACAGTGATGTGTGTGGGTAGTGGGGGACTGGATAAGGGGGACAGTGATGTGTGTGGGTAGTGGGGGGGTGGATAAGGGGGACAGTGATGTGTGTGGGTAGTGGGGGGGTGTGGATAAGGGGGACAGTGATGTGTGTGGGTAGTTGGGGGGGTGGATAAGTGGGACAGTGATGTGTGTGGGTAGTGGGGGGGTGGATAAGGGGGACAGTGATGTGTGTGGGTAGTGGGGGGGGTGGATAAGGGGGACAGTGATGTGTGTGGGTAGTGGGGGGGTGTGGATAAGGGGGACAGTGATGTGTGTGGGTAGTGGGGAGGTGGATAAGGGGGACAGTGATGTGTGTGGGTAGTGGGGGGGTGGATAAGGGGGACAGTGATGTGTGTGGGTAGTGGGGGGGGTGGATAAGGGGGACAGTGATGTGTGTGGGTAGTGGGGAGGTGGATAAGGGGGACAGTGATGTGTGTGGGTAGTGGGGGGGTGGATAAGGGGGACAGTGATGTGTGTGGGTAGTGGGGGGGTGGATAAGGGGGACAGTGATGTGTGTGGGTAGTGGGGGGGGTGGATAAGGGGGACAGTGATGTGTGTGGGTAAAGGGGGACAGTGATGTGTGTGGGTAGTGGAGGGGGGTGGATAAGGGGGACAGTGATGTGTGTGGGTAGTGGAGGGGGGTGGATAAGGGGGACAGTGATGTGTGTGGGTAGTGGAGGGGGGTGGATAAGGGGGACAGTGATGTGTGTGGGTAGTGGGGGGGGTGGATAAGTGGGACAGTGATGTGTGTGGGTAGTGGGGGGGTGGATAAGGGGGATAGTGATGTGTGTGGGTAGTGGGGGGGGTGGATAAGGGGGACAGTGATGTGTGTGAGGGCCATCGCTGCCGCTTTTCGCTCGAGGTGCTTTCTCCGCTTTCTGTGGCGCGGGAGCGACCTGACACCGGTGCACTCTTTCAAATTTTTTTCTAATCGCGCATGCGCAGTTCAGAGCTCCGATCGTTTCGGCCGTGCTATGCCCTACCCACAGCGCGAATGGGACTGGAGAGGTTTTCAGGCTGAGTGCGAAAAGGAGATGCATGTGAAAGCAGATTTCTAAGTTGGATCTGCATTATGCCCAGATTCAGCACTTGGAATGAAAATGGTAAAATCAGGCCCTTAGTGTCAAGGGGACTAGCCAGAGTAAATGCATGGGGTTTTGGGATGGGTTGGATTTTGGTTGGTGCAGATTTGATGGGCCGAATGGCCTATTTCTGCACTGTATGAAGCAAACAAGCCTATGCATACATAGGATCTCTCAGCCTTGCATTAACTTTCTCCTACAGTGCCTCCAGCCCTATGTTCTGTTGACCCTGATATCACCACCTCTCGAGCACTCCCTTGCCTTCCGTGCATCTGTCTTCTACTCTGCTAGCCCCTTACCACCCCCCACACACGTCCAACCATTGATGGCAAAGATTTCTATCCCCTTGGCCTGACTCTCTGCGAGCCCTTATTAGATTCCTGCCACCTCATCAGACACCCTTCTTGAGACCAATCTCTGTGGTCAGATGCTCAGTCACCCTCTCTAATCTATTTCTCCCCGAGTTGGCTTCCTTTTGCCTGACGCTCATTTGCGGAGCTCCTTGGGGCGAGTTGCTGCGGAGGCTATTAACACGAGCCGTGATCCATTCCGGGAAGTGAAGCACATTAAACCCCAGCACATTCTGTTCATTCACAGCATTAGACATTCGAACATCATTACCCTGTCTCAGACCTGAAGCCACAACACAATGAGCACCGCAAATTTAAACCCAAATATCTTCACATCAGCTCCAAAGGAAACAAAAAAATATTTTCATTTCTCATACACACACTCAGAAATACAGAGCCAGACTGTGATGCAGACTGAGGATCCCCAATTTAAACTTGTTTAGATGTAGGAGCATCAGAAGTGAGCTGGCGAAAATGATAGTATTTCACATAAATGACAATGGAAGAAATATGGATATTCCAACTCTTGGCAACATAAATGATAGCCAGCGTTTCCCAGAGGGGAGAAAACAGACCTTCTCCATATCACGGTGAGGTGATTAGCAGGATATGTGTCTCACTCCAGATCTTTGAGTGCAAAAATCAAGTGAGACACTCGAATGCATCACTGAGGGAGTGCTGCACTGTCAGAGGCGTCACCTTTCATATGAAGCCTTAAACCAAGGCCAAGGCCCTTAAACCAAGGCCCTGTCTCCCCTCCCCAGTGGATGTGAAAGATCCCACAATGCTATTTTGAAGGGCATCAGGAAATTATCCCGAGTTTCCTGGCCAATCAAAATCACATTTAAAATCCCCAAATCACACCATCCGGTCATTTTCACATTGCTGACTGTGGGGCACTTGGTCAGTAAACACCGGCACGGTGGCACAGTGGTTAGCACTGCTGCCTCACAGTGCCAGGGATGTGGGTTCGACTCCTGGCTTGGGTCACTGTCTGAGCAGAGTCTGCATGTTCTCCCCGTGTCTGCGTGGGCTTCCTCTGATCCTCTGGTTTCCTCCTACATTCCAAAGATGTGCTGGTTAGGTTTATTAGCCATGCTAAATTGCCCCTTAGTATCCTGAGATGTGTAGGTTAGAGGGATTAGCAGGGTAAATACGTGGGATTACGGGTATAAGGGCTGGGTGGGATTATTATCGGTGCAGACTCGATGGGCTGAATGGCCTCCTTCTGCACTGAAGGGATCCTATATCTTTTATACTTAACTCAAACTGACTGCCAAACTTCCTAAATTACAACAGTCACTGCTCTTCGAAAGAAAAGTGCTTTGGGGTGTCCTGAGGTAATGAAAGACACTATATAAATGCAAGTCCCTCTCGTTCTTCCTTCAGGTGGCTCAGTGGTTAGCACTGCTGCCTCACGGTGCCAAAGACCCAGGTTCAATCCTGGCTCGGGTCATTGTTTGTGTGGAGTTTGCACATTCTCCCGTGTCTACATGGGTTTCCTCCGGGTGCTCAGGTTTCCTCTCACACTCCATAGATGTGCAGGTTAGGTGGATTGGCCATGGGGGTGTTAAGAGGGGAAATACATGTGGTTACCGGGATAGGGCCTGGGTAGGTTTGTACTTGGACCAAATGGCCTCCTTCTGCACTGTAGGGATTTAATGTTACCAGGAGTTGAGGACCCGTGTGTATATTTTGACATTGTAGAAACTATGGTTTTGGAATTCAACAGGGCTTTCTATTGCTGGTTCTGTTCCTTAACTGATGACGGATACCTGGTTGATTGTTTCTTGTTTTCCTTTTAAGAAGCTAAACCTCCATTACTGATCTCACCTGAGTGATTCACCTGATGAAAGAGCAGTGCTCCGAAAGCTCCTGATTCCAAATAAACCTCTTGGACTTTAACCTGGTGTTGTGAGACTTCTTACTTTGCCCACCCCAGTCCAACGCTGGCATCTCCGCATCCATTATTTGGGGCAAGGTGGTGAAAGTAGGGGACTCCCACATGGGCTCAATCTGAACCAAAAATTGCTTCAGAGGACATGGAACCAAGTGAGTGAGGCAAGAAAGACTCTTAGAAGGGGGTTGCTGGATTCCTCTCTGGTGCTCCATGAGCTGGAGAGGGAGGGTAAGTGAGAGAGGGAGAGACACGCTCCTGCAGTCCAAGCTCTAAAACATTCCTTAATGAGCCAATTTTAGTGCTCAGCTCGTATATATAAATATGCAAATAATCCCATTTCCTGCAATCGCTGCCTGTTAGCTTCTGTTTGATTGGATGCAACCCACTGAGAATGAAAAACCTTTCAAAAACGTTCGAATAATTGAAAGCGGCGCATAGATTTTTCTTTTTACGGACCTGCTGTTGATGTAAACATCTGAACATGGGGCCATGTGACCAGAACTAAATGGGCCAATTTTACCAATATACTCTCCCTGCAGCTTAATGCACTTTACTCCACATTGACCAATCCCCACTGGCTAGAATTTCACATCGATTAATGCAAGGGCAGCACGGTGGTACAGTGGTTAGCACTGCTGTCTCACAGCGCCAGGAACCTGGGTTCGATTCCCGGCTTGGGTCACTGTCTGTGTGGAGTTTGTACCTTCTTCTCATGCCTGTGCGGGTTTCCTCCGGATACTCCAGTCTTCTTTCACAGATCTGCGGGTTAGGTTGATTGGCCATGATAAATCGACCCCAGTTTCGGGGAGAATAGTAGGGTAAATATGTGGGGTTACAGGGATAGGGTGGGATTGTTGTCGGTGCAGGCTCAATGGGCTGAATGGCCTCCTTCTGTACTGTAGGGATTCTATGAATGGAAAAGAGGTGTGGCAATTGCAAAGGTGGTACACCAGAAGTGTGCACCGTTACTAAAACCACAACCCATTTAATTCAACATACAATCTTAAAGCAATTCATTAGCACTGGTAAAGATTCCCAACAGATTAAAGCAATTTCGTTTACTGGCACAGAGCAGAATTCCAATAAATCAAATCTATTCCGTTCGCTCACACAGTGCAGGGCTGGACTTGTCCGACACTAATGTCAGATCGAATCTCAGTGCGGGAAAATCAATTCCATTCAGTAGCTGAATTCCAATAAATCAATTCCAGATTCCCACAATCGCAGAAGATCACAATATTTTTCATCACTCTCAATCAATGAGGACACTAATTTCCTATTTGCCTTTATGGTCTAGGACTCTATTCCCACACAGATTTCCAATGAACCGAATCCCATTCCATTTATTCATGCTTCAGTCTCTTCCACAAAATAGAATTTCTAATCCCTGCATAACAAGATAAACTCAAAATCTTCATCCAAGTGTAAACTGCTCTCTAATTATCCAGTTTTTTTTTTAAGTAAACAACACAGTTAATACCATCAATCTGCTCCTAGACTTGACCTAAAGTCATCAAGGCATTTCAGGAATCTAATTAGTTTTATGTAAAATATGTGCTTTTACTCATCTCACTTTCCAGTCATTGGTGTTTAGATTGAATTCTGAGTGAATTGATTAAATGGTCTGTGGTACACTGATTTTAGCACTGATTATCTTCCTTTCAGTTTCCTACTCAAGGTTTTTCTGTAAGGTACCATTCGAAAAGACCCCACAGCCCTCTACTAGAGGGCCATTGGCGTCCTAGAATCCTACAGTGCAGAAAGAGGCCCTTCGGCCCATCGAGTCTGCACTGAACACAATCCCACCCAGGCCCTACCCCCATATATTATACCCACCAGTCCCTCTAACCTACACATCCCCAGACACTGAGGGGCAATTTTTTAGCGTGGCCAATCAACCTAGCCTGCACATCTTTGGACTGTGGGAGGAACCCAAAGTACCCCGAGGAAACCCACGCAGACACGAGGAGAATGTGCAAACTGCACACAGACAGTGACCCGAGCCGGGAATCGAGCCCAGGACCCTGGAGCTGTGAAGCAGTAGTGCTAACCACTGTGCTACCGTGCCACCCTGTGACAGCAAAGGTCAGCGGATAATAAGGTCCATCTTCAGAGAAATGGTACACAAGCAAGAATTAAGGCAAAATACTGAGGATGCTGGGATCTGAAACAAAAACAGAAAATGCCAGAGAAATTCAGCAGCTCTGACAGCATCCGTGGAGAGAGAATAGAAGGTCATCCAGACTGAAAACATAGCAACGAGAAGCAGGAGTAGGCCATTCAGCCCTTCAAGCCTGCTCTACCATTCATCTTGACCATGGCTGATCATCGAATTCCATATCCTAATCCCCTCTTCCCCTCCAAATCCTTCGATCCCTTTAGCCTCTAGCGCTATATCTAATTTCTTCTTCAAATCAGACAACATTTTGGCCTCAAATACATTCTGTGGTGGTGAATTCCACACGTTCACCACCCTCTGGGTGAAGAAATTTCTTCTCACCTCAGTTCTAAAAGGTTTACCCCTTGTCCTCAAACTATAACCCCTAGTTTTGGACTCCCCCCACCATTGGGAACATTCCTTCTGAATCTACCCTGTCTAACTCGGTTAGAATTTTATAAGTTTCTATGAGATCCCCTCTCACTCTTCTAAACTCCAATGAATATAATCCTAACTGACTTAGTCTTTCCTCATATGACAGACCTGCCGTCCCTGGAATCAGCCTGGTAAACCTTCGCTGTACTCCCTCTATAGCAAGGACATCCTTCCTCAGATCAGGGTGGCATCATGGTTGGCATTGCTGCCTCACAGTGCCAGAAACCTGGGTTTGATTCCTGGTTTGGGTGACTGTGCGGAGTTTGCATGTTCTCCTAGTGACTGCATGGGTTTCCTCCCACAGTCCAAAGATGTGCAGGTCAGGCTGATTGGCCATGGCAAATTGCCATTTACCATCAGGGGAACAAGCAGGGTAAATACATGCGGTTACAGGGATAGGGCCTGAGTGGGATTGTGGTCAGTGCAGACTCGATGGGCCGAATGACCTCATTCTGCACCGTAGGGATCCTATGATCTAAGATTCAAAAATGCACACAATACTCCAGCTGTGGCCTCACCAACACCCTATACAATTGCAGCAAAACATCGCTACTCCTATATTCAAACCCTCTCAGTATACCAGTTGCCCTCGTTGGCTCTATTCTCTCTCAACGGATGCTGTCAGACTGGCTGAGTTTCTCCAGCACTTTTTGTTTCAGAAATGAATTTTATTTTCCTATTGCAGAAGTAGAAATTATTTGTCGTTTTCTAACACTTTGTCTTCAGTCCTGCTGAGTAACATCACGTGTCTGTTGTTCCACAAAGACCATGATTAGATCTAGACTTTTAGTACAACACATCGGTGATCACAAATTCCCACACTGCATCCAAGGAATCAAAATGGACTAGCAATTGCACAGTAATGAGATCCTTCGACAGTATGTATTATAAACAAAATGACAGAAGATTTTCCGAGATTGTATTTTATAATCCTGCTGACAAATAACAAAAAGGATAACAAATAACAAATAACAAATTCCTTTAGTTTCTGGGATTCTAGAACTGGGTCTGACAGGGTGGTGCTGCTTCTTTTATCATTGAATAGAATCATAGCATTTCTACAGTGCTGATGGAGGCCATTTGGCCCATTGCGTCTGCACTAACTCAGGCCCCATCCCCATAATGCTGCTTATTTGCCCCACAAATCCCCTCAATCTACACATCTTGTGACATTAAGGGGCATGGACAATCCACTAACCTCCACATCTTTGGACTGTGAGAGGAAAGCAGAGCACCCAGAGGAAACCCACACAGATGTCAGCATGAAACATGGGGAGGCACAGTGGTTAGTATTGCTGCTTTACAGCAACAGGGACTTGAGTTCGATTCCTGGCTTGGCTCACTGTCTGTGTGGAGTTTGCACATTCTCCCCATGTCTGCGTGGGTTTCCTCCGGGTCCTCTGATTTCCTCCCACCTTCTGAAAGACGCGCTGGTTAGGTGCATGGACTCAAAAGAGCGCCAGACTGTGGCGACTAGGGGAATTTCACAGTAACTTCATTGCAGTGTTAATGCAAGCCTTACTTGTGACTAATAAATAAACTTTAACTTTAAACACGAGCTGTCAACGTGTATGTAATAGATTAAAGGAACCTTCTGGAAAACACACTAAGCTGTTTATTAATTAAATCAGATTGACAACATTTTCCAAATAATCATTGCAAAATTCATTTCAAGAGGTTTCTTTGTGGTTAGCACATTTCTGCCCGATTTTGGCATGGTATGGACAGAATTCTTCTGGAAATTCCCGCCCGACCATCAATGGCTTTTCACATTCGCCACAACCCATCCGCTAAAATTCCAGTGGTGGGCGGGATGGGTGAATTCCGCCCTATGTTGTATTCAATATCCTACCTGAAAGCACACAATTGCCTTTCTCCGCATTTGGAGAGGTGACGGGCAAACGCTCGGAAAGTGAGAGAAAAGAGTGTTGAATGGGATAAGGGAGTGTGGTAGAGAAGATGGCAGTGGCCACCCACCCACTGAAGATACGATCTACACACAATACAACAGGAAATCAAACTGTGTTGACTCAAAGGGAAATAACTTTGGAATTCAGCTGATAGTGTTCTCATTGTGATTTGTTTTATATGAAGCATACATTGCAGGAGCGTTCGTTAACTCAGAAACAGGAATCTTTCTGCTCTGTTTTAAAAATTTATTTGTGGGACATGGGCGTCACTGGCTGGCCAGCATTTTATTGCCCATCCTTAGCAACTAAGGAGGGCAGTTTTGAGTCAACCACATTGCTGTGGCTCTGGAGTCACACGTAGGCCAGGCCAAGTAAGGAAGGCAGATTTCCTTCCCTAAGGACATTAGTGAACCAGATGGGTTTTCCCAATAACCGACAATGGTTTCACATCATCAGTAGATTCTTAATTCTGGATATTTTTGATTGAATTTAAATTCCACCATTTGCCATGGTGGGATTTGAACCTGGGCCCCCAGAACGTGAGCTGAGCTTCTGGATTAATAAGCTAGGCCATTTACATCTATGCATTATTGTACATGACTTGATAGTAGGGGGACAAAAAACCTCTGTTCCTTCCATCCCTGTATATTGTGCATACTAAAGCATCAGAACAAATACTATTTATATAGTAATTATATACTATATATATAGGAGTAGGCCATTCAGCCCAAAGATCCTGCACTGCATTCATTTAGATCATGGTTGCTTTACCTCATAATCCCTTGGTAGCTCATCCTAGCATCTGAAGCTGCTTCACATTATTAACAGTGAGAATGTAGAAACCATCCTACAACAATAGCTTTCTAATAGACATTGGACAAGGATTGAGTTTTCTTTTGTTGACGGAGGAATGTTGGCCAGGGAAACTGTTCGCTTTGCTCTGGATCTTCAAGGGATCTGCCTGAAACAGGGAGATAACGATTCTCATTCGAACAGACAGCAACGTAGCACTCCCTCAAAAACATACCCGGGTTGTCAGCATAGATTATGAACTCAAATCCTTCCCGCCCGCCTGAACCAGAGGGGAGTGCGCGGCTGACTGATATAAGCTGACGTGATGGTGCCAAGTCCATGTACTGTTAAAGAAGTGAAATCGCAAACATTGGCAAAACTGAAGACTTGGAAATTAAAATCTCAGCAGTGCAGTCAAGTAGGGATAGTCTTAAATGAATCGTTGCACCTCGTTATGTGCCACCAGTTTCATAACTTGAACCGACTGTTGTTTCCACTCAGTCTGGTAAGAAATAAAACCAGACATTATTTAAATCAGGAACAAAACAGTGATGAACGTATCGCAAATTAATGCCAACTTCGCAAAACCACCTTACTAACAGACACAGCCTCATCCCATTGCTGCCTGTCAATGCAGAACATAGAAGGCTGGGACCTGGCTTCACCAAGAATTACGTCAAGCACACTCACTGAAAATCCCACAGCTCCGTGGGAATCAGTAAATGCAATGATCCAGCACTGGCAGAAGTGACTGAAAAGCGACTGTTCAGGGTCTGCCATGGGCTCAGCTAAAAAACGGCAAGTCATGTTCACTGATGCCAGTCAATGAACCAGCAAAAACCCGTCAAACTTGCCAGTGAAGCGGCTAGAGTTTCCATGCAGTACAATTCAGAAACACACAAGGCAATCGCAGTGTTCCAGGGAGTTTCCACTGTTAGAAGAGTCTAAACAGAATTGTTACAAAATTTGTACTTTTAGGGGATGCAATGGAGCCGTGGTTTGTCATTGGACTAATAATTCAGAGACCCAGGGTCATGCTCTGAGGACCTGGGCTCGAATCCCACCAAGGCAGATGGTGAAAATTTGAATTCATTAAAAATCTGGATTTAAAAGTCTAATGATTGCCATGAAACCATTGTCGATTGTCACATAAACCCATCTGGTTCACTAATATCCTTTAGGGAAGGAAATCTGTTGTTCTTACACAGTCTGACTTACATCTGACTCCAGAGCCACAGCTCTTAACTGCCCTCTGAAATGACCCAGCAAGTCACTCCATTCATAGGTAATTAGGGATGGGTGACAAATGCTGGCATTGCCAGTGATGCCCACATCCCAGGAAAGAATTAAAAAAACTTGCTCCGATCACCTGAGACTTATAGAGCCATAGAGTCATAGAGCAGCATGGAAACAGGCCCTTCAGCCCAACCTATCCATGCCACTCAGTTTTTACCATTGAGCTAGTTCCAATTGCCATGTTTGGCCCATATCCCTCTGTATCAATCTTATCCATATAACTGTCTAAATGCTTTTTAAAAGACAATATTGTACCTGCCTCTAATACTACCTCTGGCAGCTTGTTCCAGGCACTCACCATCCTCTGTGTAAAAAAATTGCCCCTCTGGACTCTTTTGTACCTCCCCCATCTCACCTTAAACCTATGCCCTCTAGTTTTAGATTCCTGTACCTTTGGGAAAAATGTTGACTCTCTACCTTATCTATGCCCCTCATTATTTTATAGACCTCTATAAGATCATCCCTAAGCCTCCTATGCTTCAGGGGAAAAAGTCCCAGTCTATCCAGCCTCTCCTCATAACGCAAACCATCAAGACATGGTAGCATCTTTTCTGTGCTCTTTCTTCTTTAATGATAGCCTTTCTAAATTAGGGTGACCAGAACTGTACACAGTATTCCAGTGCCTTACTTATGTCTTGAACAACTTCAACTCCTGTATTCAATGCTCTATACTCTTCAAGGGATCCACTTGATTCCAGTTGCCTAAGTATGTCATATGCCTCCACCTTCCTTCTTCTTGACTAGGACCTCAACATCCCAAGCCATCCACTTCTACCAGCCTTGCCCTTCAGTCGAAGAGGGATGTGCTTACCCCGAACACTGGGTTAACACATATTTGAAAGTCTCCCACGTCCCTTTGCCTGCCAACAGACTCCCCCCATTAACTTTTGAAAATTCCTGTCTAATATCATCGAAATTGGCTTTGCCCCAATTTAGAATTTTAACTTTTAGGCCAGACCTATCATTCTCCATAGCTATCTTAAAATGAATGGAACTATGGTCACTGAACCCAAAAGTGATCCCTCACTAACACTTCTGACACCTGCCCTTTCTTATTTCCCAAGCGGAGGTCAAGTTTTGCCCCCTCTCTAGTTGGGCCATCCACATATTGAATGAGAAATTCCTCCTGAATACACTCAACAAATTTCTCTCCGTCCAACCCTCTGATACTCTGGCTGCCCCAGTCAATGTTGGGAAAGTTATTACCACCCTATTTTTCTTGGAGCTATCTGTAATCTCCTTACATATTTGCTCCTCAATTTCCCATTGACTATTAGGAGGTCTATAATACAATCCTTTCAAAGTGATTTCCCCTTTCTTATTTCCCAGTTCTACCATTTAGACTCAGTGGCCAAACCCTCAGAAATATCCCCTTGCAGTAATGTGATATTCTCCCTAATCAAAAATGCAACTCCCCTCCTCTCTGACTTCCTGTTCTATCTTTCCTATAGCATCTGTACCCTAGAACATTGAGCTGCCAGTCCTGTCCCTCACTTAGCCATGTTCCAGAAATAGCTATAATATCCCAATCCTACGTATCCATCCATGCCCTGAGTTTATCTGCCTTGCCTGTCAGGTCTCTTGCATTGAAATAAATGCAGTTTAATCTTGCTCTCTGCCCTGCTTTTACTTGTCCTGTCTAGTATTAGGATTACTAACACTGCCTTTACTATTTAATGTTCTCTCTCTAGCTTCTGTGCTGTCCTTCACCTTCCCTTCTGTCTCCCTACTGCTTTGGGTCCTGCCTCTCTGACTCACCAGGGATTTGTGTGTCTCTAGATCAGTAGTCAATAAAGGAGTTATGCACTCAGTCTGTACACGGTAAACAAACACAATAATATTAAGGCAAATCTCTTGTGTGCTAGGCTAGCTACTGGAAAGAAAGCATAAAGTGAGCTGTTCATACTTTGTGGCTGGATGCCAGCTCGTAGGCAACATCAGGAACATTATTACTGACTCCAAAAACTATCAAATGAAAATTAGTTTCTCGTAAATATATCATTTTTGATGTGGAAAACATCCCAGGGTGCTTTCTGGAGATGTTGTCCAAGCCAGGGAAAAGGCTCGTGAAAGAGAGATGGATTTGGCTGGGGTATTATGGTGACAAGGCAGAATTGGGCCCTCAGCTGTCCCTTAATTGGGCAGTTAAGGGCTTTAATAAGAGGAGGTGGACCAGTGGGTACCTTGCCCACAATAATTATGTAGAAGCAGTCAGGGGCGGGTGCAAAGGCAGTGGGCTAGCCGTCCACCATATTTCATGTGCATCTTCCACCACGTAAAGTATGCCTAGCACAGGGCAGCCCATGTTTCAAATAAGGACCAACCTCGAATCATAGAATCCCTACAGTGCAGAAGGAGGCCATTTGGCCCATCGAGTCTGCACTAACCACAATCCCACCTGGCCCTATCCCCATACATTTAGTCTAGCTAGTCCCCCGGACACGAAGGGACAATGTTAGCATGGCCAATCCACCTAACCTACACATCTTTGGATTGTGGGAGGAAACCGGAGGAAACCCACGCAGACATGGGGAGAACGTGCAAACTCTACACAAACCGGGAATTGAGCCCAGGTCTCTGGTGCTGTGAGGCAGCAGTGCTAACACTGTGCCACCCCCAGTGCATTCATGTCAGGGTGCAGTGATAGGCTGGCATTCCCTTCACAGTAAGAGCAATTTTGTGTAAGCCTCAGTTTCAGCAGCTCCTAATGCCCAGGATTTAACCATGGCGAGAGGTGCTTACTCTGCAGAATTGCTGGCTACAAATAACAAATCTACTTTGGCCAGAGGAATGAATTGGCTGATAAGCGTTGGTAAGTCCTTGCCAGTCAGCCCATGGTGAGATCGCTTGCTCTATAAGCTTGATCCAGTATGGGGATTTCATTGACATTCGTGTTGAGGTTCACGTGGGCAATGGTTTCTTGTCTTTGAGTGGACAGACAGTAAACACTCTTGGTGAGGGTGCTCCTTAAGACATGAAAGCTAGCAGCTTCAGTTAAGATGCAGCATCTCCTGGTGCTTCAGCAAGCAACAATCTGTTCAGTTTTAAATGTAAAAAATTACCATTCACCCCAGCCCACTGAATGCATTTCATAGAATCATTGAGTATTTGTGACTAAAGAGGCCACTTGGCCCATTTTGTCTGTGCTGGCAGAAAAGCAGCCTAATCCCACTTCCCAGCATTTGATCCATAGCCCTGTAGGTTCAGGGTACTTGTAGAGTCTATCCGGACAACTTCTAAATGAGTCAAGGATTTCTGCCTCTACACTCTTCCAGGCAGTGAGAGTCAGACTCTCATTTCCTCATCTCTTATAAAGTAACCAATGATAACACTGGAATCTGTTATAATGTAACCAATGATTTTGATTTGATTTGATTTATTATTGTCATGTATTAGCACACAGTGGAAAGCATTATTTCTTGTGCACTATACAGACAAAGCATACTGGTTATAGAGAAGGAAAGGAGAGAGTGCAGAATGTAGTGTTACAGTCATAGCTAGCGTGTCGAGAAAGATCAACTTAATGCAAGGTAAGTCCATTCAAAAGTCTGACGGCAGCAGGGAAGAAACTGTTCTTGAGTTGGTTGGTATGTGACCTCAGGCTTTTTTTCCCCGATGGAAAATGTCTGGGGTCCTTAATTTTACTGGCCGCTTTGCCAAGGCAGTGGGAAGTGTAGACAGAGTCAATGGATGGGAGGCTGGTTTGTGTGATGGATTGGGCTACATTCATGACCTTTTGTAGTTCCTTGTGGTCTTGGGCAGAGCAGGAGCCCATACCAAGCTGTGATACAACCAGAAAGAATGCTTCCTATGGTGCTTCTGTAAAAGTTGGTGAGAGTCATAGCTGACATGTCCAATTTCCTTCATCTTCTGAGAAAGTAGAGGTGTAGGTGGGCTTTTGTAACGATAGTTTCATCATGGGGACAACACTGGAATCTGTTTTAACATGACCAATGTTTAAAGTTTATTAAGCTTACATTAACACTGTAATGAAGTTACTATGGTGTTGTAGGTAAAGATACCTCTGAGACGAATTGTGAGTCAAAGTACAGCAGTTTATTCAAAAGCTTTTGGGGGACACACCTGTCACCTAACAGCGGTTCCCCAGGCGTCTCTCCGAATACAAGTTAAGAGCACATATTTATACCACCCCCCCTCCAAAGTCACGTACGCATCTTCTCATTCTCAGCAGGTTCCCAGGCTGCGGGTTGTCCTCCATCATGGGAACGTGGCTGCCTTGGCATTTCTTCATGGTTATCTCAAGGCCGCAATTGGCGTGTGTGATTAGCCCTTAGCTAACATACAGGCCGACAAGACAAGTTAAACTTAACGGGCCAGTATAACAATCTATGCTCATAAGTTGTATAACATATGTATAATATTTTAGTACAAGACACATAAACAGTGTATAATGAATATATATATAAAATATATTTAGGACATGCAGGCTTCACTATATTAGGCGAAAGTCCACGAAATTAAAGACACAACATAACTACAAGCTGGATCAACTACATTTCTAAGCAGGCGGATCATAAAACTTGTGTACAATAGCAAGAGCAGCTGCTGTCTCCCTGTCTGGGTCACCTGAAACTTATGTACAACAGCAAGGGCACTGAGCAGTCTGGGCACACGAAAACAAAGTTACATTTATCTGAAATATATGCAACTAGACTATAAACAGCTTCATCTAGACTACTGGATATTTTTTCTCATTCTCTCAAGTATTACAAAGTTCATTAACTCATTCCCTACTACAATGATAATTCCCTAGTTACAATGGTAACATGCTGTGAGGGTCAGCTGACTTGATAGACAATGTAACCAATGGCAAAATAATATGGTGGTCAGCTGACCCGGTATAAATAGAAAGCAGATGGGGATTGTGGGGAATGTTTGTGGGCCCACGCGGTGGTGTAATGAAGTTTCTACAGTGAACCTTTTTATTTGATTTACTTTGCAAAGTTAGTTTATTTATTGCTTGCTACTGAGGTATCCTTACTATCGGATAAATAACGAACTTCTAATCTTTCTACTAATCACTTTAAATCTATGCCCCCTCGTCCCTGATCTCTCCCCTACAGTAAATGTCTCCTTCCCAGCCATTCTATCCAGGCCCCTCACAATATTTTTCATCTCAGTTAAATCTCCCCTCTGGTCCAAGAAGAAAAACCCCAGTTCTGACAAAGGATCATCCAGATTCGAAATGTTGGCTCTATTCTCTTTCCACAGATGCTGTCAGACCTGCTGAGATTTTCCAGCATTTCCTGTTTTTGTTTCAGATTCCAGCATCCGCAGTATTTTGCCTTAATGCCAGCCTGTCTAATCTTTCCTCGTAGCAGCAATTCTCCAGTCCTGGCAATATCCTCGTAAATCCCCTCTGTACCCTCTCTAATGCAATTACATCCTTTCGTATCAAGTGAGTTGTCTTTCATACAACAAAAATTATGTGTATGAACCGGGAATCTACGCTTTAAAAATAAAACCTAACCTCGGGGAGGAATGAAGTGAGCAGTGGTTTTCATTGAAGGTCTCCAATAGAAATAGAAATAGAAACACAAGTGGTTTTTTGGATCAATAATCTAACAACCTGATAGGAGAGCCTGTGAAACGTATCCACTTTATGTGGCTTTGATTGAAAGGATGCCCCAGGCATAAGCCTTGATCACCCATTTCAGTCTGCAGTTCAGAAAGTGACTTCACTGTATTGATGCGGTTACTAAGAGATTCCTTCTCTTTTTTAAGAAAACAGAGGTTGTGAGGTAATTAAACAAAAGGAATTTAAAATAAGTTATGGAAAAATGTGCTTTTTTTATATGCATGCCTAGGTAAGAAAATATATATTTCAATTTTGATGGTAACAATCCATTCAATGGTTTCAGCTGATGTGTTTATACATTAGTTTCACACTTACACTAACACCGCAATGAAGTTACTGTGAAAATCCCCTAGTCGCCACATTCCGGCGTCTGTTCGGGTACATTGAGGGAGAATTTAGCAAGGACAATGCACCTAACCTAACTAATGCACAGTCTTTCGGACTGAGGGAGGAAACCAGAGCACCTGGAGGAAACCCACGCAGACACTGGGAGAACACGCACCCTGCACACACAGTGACACGAGGCCAGGAATCGAACCTGGATCCCTGTCACTGTGAGGCAGCAGCGCTATCCACTGTGCTGCCGTGCCCTTTGTTTTCAAAACATATCTCTTCACACTTCCCTGCATCAAATTTGACGTGTTGGGTGTCTGCCCCATTTCGTTAGCCTGCACTTCCCCCCCGAAGCCTCTTCCTAACCTCTTTGCAGCTGACTACATTCCCAAGTTTGCAGTGGGGGAGAAAAGTGGGCAAGAAATATAATATATATGGAGAGAGAAATTAAAATTGAAACAGGAACAGTGGGTAAAGTTAAAGTTTATTTATTAGAAATGAGTAGGCTTACATTAACATTGCAATGAAGTTACTGTGAAATTCCCCTATTTGCCACACTCTGGCCTGGGGGAATTAGCTCAAGTGGTAGAGCACTCGCTTCGCATGTGAGAGGCAGTGGGATCGATGCCCACATTCTCCACTTTGATTTTACCTAAAAAAAGAGGCCAACATCTGTGAGTAAAACACTGTTACAGAGCTTGCTCACTGGAGACGCCCGACCTAAAAGAGGCTACACTCCGGCGCCTGTTCGGGTCAATGCACCTAACCAGCACGTCTTTCAGTCTGTGGGAGGAAACCGGAGGAAACTCACGCAGACACGGAGAGAAAGTGCAGACTCTGCACAGATAGAATCCAAGCTGGGAGTGTAACCCAGGCAGCAGCACTAACCGCTGTGCCACCGTGCCACCCGATTTCTCGGAAGAGGATTTCAGTCTACAATGGCCTAACCTGGATGGCTACATTCACAGTTGGAGCTGCTTCTCATGATCATCTTGTCGAGTAAGTGGCCAATCCTTCCCTGGTCCACTCTCACGCTGTTGAGGTTGTTCAGATTTTCTGTGGCCACTCAGGACAGTTCCTAGGTTGTGATGGGTGATGTTGCAGTCAACAAGGAGGCGCACTGTCGAGGTGGGGGTGCTGCTGTTGTCAGTTTGTGGTGTGTGGACTATCTTCCATTAGGGGCTAGAGGAGTTTTTATGGGAGCGCAGGGTTTTTATTCTGAAGTTTGATGCGAATGGGAATGATGTTAGAAGCGATGGTTCTTTCAGAAGCAGGTTTTCCCGGCGAAGGTTGAATGGGTGCAAGGACAGGAGGCAGCGGCTTGGGATCTGTGTTGGCCTCAATGTCCCAGAAATAATCAACGGGGACAGAGCAGGGCAGAGGGCCTGGGTAAGATACACTGTCAGAGATTCAGTGCAGACTCAATGGACCAAATGGTCTCCTTCTGCATGGCAGGGATTGTGTGAGTGGGACCTGGTTAATGATGCTTTCTAGGTCGCTACTGTATGCATCCCGATTATCGTGTGTGTTGGGAGTTTACAATTTGTAATCTGGAATGTACATTACCAGTTTTGCTTTATAATAAATCAGTCATTCAGGCTTTATTGGAAGGAGACTGGGTAGGGAAGGTAAGTAATTGGCCATTATTGGTGAGTGAATGAACATTGATGGTGTGAACGGGCTCTGCGTTCCCCCATCCCTGTCGTAACTATCGGCCTTCAATGTTGTTGGTCTGTTCTTGTTGCTGGTATTGTTTCTCTGCTTTGTCGTGCCTGAAAGGATCCATTTTATGACAGTGTTTTCACAGCTGGGACCAGGAACGCGGTCACCTGGGATTCTGCTGCCTTCTAGAAAACATTCAGGTTTTTTTTCAGTTGGAAACCTTGAGGCCCTCACACTGGAGACAGCCTTCCTGCCTGAAAGGATAGCAAACACTTTCCAGAGGCAAACTCTTCGCATTCAGCAAATCTGTGATTAACCTGACAATCGTGGTCTCAAATATCTGATGTGATGCAATGGAATGTGCCAATATCTGCTTCAGACTAACAAACCATAATCACGTCAGAATATAAAAGTTTCACGCAATATATTTCGTTTGTAAGGCTTGAAGATGCGGAGTCTACCTGGAGATCTTTGAGGTGCATTCCAGTGGCGGCTGGAGTAACACGAGCTAGTGCAAAGAGTCTCAGGCATCTCTTCCATTCCAGCTCCTTGCCCTGTCCCCTATCACCTTGACAACTGTAGAGTTATGGAGATGTACAACGTGGAAACAGGCCCAACTCATCCATGCCAGAGATCCTATTTAGGTTTCCTAAACTAAACTAGTCCCATTTGCCTGAGTTTGGCCCATATCCCTCTAAACATTTCCCACCCATGCACCTGTCCAAATGTATTTTAAATGCTGTAATTGTACCCGCCTCTCCCACCTCCCCTGGCAGCTCATTCCATACACACACCACCCTCTGTGTGAAAAAGTTACCCCTCGGGTCCCTTCTAAAATTTTTCCCTCGCTCACCTTAAACATATGCCCCCTAATTTTGGATTTCCCTACCCGAGGAAAAAGACCTTGTATTGCATAGAGCAGCTAAAGTGCGTCAACTAAATTAATTAGATTGGAGTGCAAACGGAGCTAACATTTCAGGTCTGGATAATCCTTTGTCAGATTGGGTTACCCAGACTGGAAACATTGGCTCTATTCTCTCTCCATGAATGTGTCGGATCTGCTGAGATTTTCCAGCGTTTTCTGCTTCAGATTCAGATAACAGCATAGGCAATATTTTGCTTTGATTCAGTTAAATTGCTGTTTCTTTAATATTTATTCCAAACTGGAATGGTTGACTCTGAAGCATTAGAATTCTGTTCGGGCAGTAATTGTTAAACTGAAACTAACCATATTCTTATTCTCTGCTATGAAATAGACGTTCTATTTATTTATCAGTGTCACAAGTCGGCTTACATTAACACTGCAATGAAGTTACTGTGAAAATCCTCTAGTCACCACACTCTGGTGCCTGTTCGGGTACACAGAGGGAGAATTTAGCACGGCCAATGCACCTAACCAGGACTGTGGGAGGAAGCCAGGGCGCCGAGGGGAAACCCATGCAGACACGGAGAAAACTTGCACACACTGCACAGACAGTGACCCAAGCTGGGAATTAAACCTGGGTCCCTGAAGCTGTGAGGCAGCAGTGCCAACCACTGTGCCACTCTAAAATTATTCCGCATATGCCCTGGGCTTGAAGCTGGGAGAATCTGATAAACATTTGTACTGGAGGGAAAAGAAAATGGAATTTTGTAATTGACAAAGTGGCAGAATCTGTGGAGAAAGGAGCAGCTACCTCGATATTCCCTTTTCTATTTCAGATCTTTAGTAGTTGGCGTTAAGAGTGAGTTAGTAAAGATTTAATGTTAGTGCAAGTGGAAGGAAAGCTTGCACAAAGTTAATAAATACTAATTGTATTTGAAGACGCTGGAAATTGATAATTAATCACAGTGCCCAATTCATTTAAAACCCAGCTACAGCTACCTCTTTAATCAAGATAGACTTCAAAGGACCAAATTAATTCAAACAAAACAAACTACACAAGATAAATAAATGACTGGAAGGATACGGCGGTACGTCACGATTAGTTTGCGGCCAGAGGGACTACATCCTCTGCAAGCCAAGACATAGAGATAGGCCAAGTTATAGATAGTCTGACACGCAAAGCAGCAAGAGGAGTTACTGGACACATTGATCCAGGGTCCAGTCACAAACTAGAGGATTGTACAGATGTTGGAAGGGGAAAGTGTGACTGCCAGCCAGCTGGCTAAGGGAAACATATTCAAAACCTTTGAATTAGGTGAATCTATGATTAACTGTACAAAAGATCATAAGCTAAAATATCATAGAAACAGAGAAGATAGGAACAGGAGCAGAGGCCATTTGGCTCTTTCAGCCTGCTCCAACATTCATTACGATCATGGCTGATCATCCAACTCAATAGCCTAATCCTGCTGTCTCCCCATAACCTTTGATCCCATTCACCCCAAGTGCAATATCCAGCTGCCTCTTGAATACATTCAATGTTTTGGCATCACCTACTCCCTGTGGGAATGAATTCCACAGGTAAGATGCAGAATGTGTTCCGGGCAGCAACAAATAGATTGGCGCTGTTCCTTTCATATTCATTCCAAATTGGAATGGTTGACCTTGCAGCTTTATAATTATGTTTAGGGCAGCTAAATTTAAATGAAAAGTATTTGCAATGTGCTCGGGGCTGGGAGTGAGTGAAATAGGAAGCTGCTGAGAGTGGAAATCATTCTTTGGGTGAAGAAATATCTCCTCACCTCCGTCCTAAAAGGTCCATCAAAACATAATAGGACACAAGGAGCAGGAGGAGGTCATTCAGCCCCTTGAATAGGTGCACAAGGAGCAGGAGGCCATTCAGCCCCTTGAATAGGCGCACAAGGAGCAGGAGGAGGCCATTCAACCCTTTGAATAGGTGCACAAGGAGCAGGAGGAGGCCATTCAGCCCCTCGGACATGTGTACAAGGAGCAGGAGTAGGCCATTCAGCCCCTCGCACATGTGTACAAGGAGCAGGAGTAGGCCATTCAGCCCCTCGGACATGTGTACAATGAGCAGGAGGAGGCCATTCAGCCCCTCGGACATGTGTACAAGGAGCAGGAGTAGGCCATTCAGCCCCTCGGACATGTGTACAATGAGCAGGAGGAGGCCATTCAGCCCCTCGGACATGTGTACAAGGAGCAGGAGGAGGCCATTCAGCCCCTCGGACATGTGTACAAGGAGCAGGAGGCCATTCAGCCCCTTGAACAGGTGTACAAGGAGCAGGAGGAGGCCATTCAGCCCCTCGATCATGTGTACAATGAGCAGGAGGAGGCCATTCAGCCCCTTGGACATGTGTACAAGGAGCAGGAGGAGGCCATTCAGCCCCTTGGACATGTGTACAATGAGCAGGAGGAGGCCATTCAGCCCCTCGGACACATGTACAATGAGTAGGAGGAGGCCATTCAGCCCCTCTCCATGGCTTATCTGAGAGTTACCTCAAATCTGCATCCCGCCTACCCCCGATAATCTTGCTGACCAGCAATCTATCCACCTCTGCCTTAAAAGTATTCAAAGACTCAGCTTCCACTGACTTGGGAAAGCTACTCTGAGCAAAAACAAAATTCACCTTACCTCCGTTTTTTAAAGGAGCGACTCCTTAAACAGTGACCGGATCCTTTATATTTCAATCAATTCATTGTGCTCTTGTAAACTGCAGTGTATAGAAACTTAGAGCTTTAACAAAGGTCCACCTGGATTCGAAATGTCAGCTCTTTTCTCTCCTTACAGATGCTGCCAGACCTCTGAGATTTTCCAGCAGTTTCTCTTTTGGATGGAAGCCTTGTCTGTCCAATCTATCCTCATAAGACAAGCTGCCCATTCCAGATATTAAACCTTCTCTGACTATTATACAATATTTTGAAAGGGAATAGGCAAATAACTGCTATCAAATGATTATCAGTGTGAAAACAATGTTTCACACAATATATTTAGCTTGCTACTCAAGAATCCATTGTCTGCTTGCCATAGCAGGAGATACTCAAGGAGCACTGCAGCAGCAAGGTAACAGCAGCCTGTCTTAGACTCTCCTCCAAAACAAGCTCCTTACACTCCAGGTTGTATTTTTTTTAAATTCATTCGTGGGACATGGCCATCACTGGCTGGCCAGCATTTATTACCCATCCTTAGTTGCCCTTGGAGGGCAGTTGAGAGTCAACCACATTTCTGCGGCTCTGGAGGCCAGACCGGGTAAGAACAGCAGATTTCCTTCGCTAAAGGACATCAGTGAAGGGTTTTTCTACCAATTGATTATGGCTTCACAGTCATCTGTACAATCTTAATTCCAGATTTTTTTTTATTGAATTCAAATTCTACCACCTGCTGTGGCAGGATTCGAACCCAGGTCCCCAGAGCATTAGCCAAGTTCCTGGATTAACAATCTAGTGATAATACCACTAGGCCATCGCCTCCCCTGTTAAAATGCCTAAATTAACTCAAACGGGTTTGTACAATGAAAGCAAAACACTGCGGATGCTGGAAATCTGAACTAAAAATAGAAAATGCTGGAGAAACTCAGCAGGTCTGGCAGTATCTGCGGAGAGGGAAACGGAGTGAATGTTTCGAGACTGTATGACTCTTCTTCAGAGCTAAAGAGAGGGGTGGATTTTATTCTTTTTAGCAGAGAGTGGAGCAGAGCAGTAGATCAGGGATGAGAGGGAGCGAGGAAAAATTGCACAAAGATATGTCAGACACAAGACAGAGGAAGTGTTAATGGCAGTGTTTTTTACTCATCCGTGGGACATGGGTGTCGCTGACTGGCCAGCATTTATTGCCCATCCCTAGCCATCCTTGAACTGAAGTGTGACAGATTGTAGAAGGTGCTAAAAGTGGCAGAGAAGGTAAGATGCAGAATGTGTTCCGGGCGACAACAAATAGATTGGCGCTGTTCCTTTAATATTCATTCCAAATTGGAATGGTTGACCTTGCAGCTTTATAATTATGTTTAGAGCAGCTAAACCTAAATGAACCATATTTGCAATGTGCTCGGGGCTGGGAGTGAGTGAAATAGGAAGCTGCTGAGAGTGGAAATCAGCGGCAGTGTGGGATATTGGTGTCAAGTAAATTAAACTAAGGGGCAACAGTAAATATTTCAATCTTTGTACTCCAGGGAATAGAAATGGGGCTTCATAATTGACAAAGTGGCAGGATCAGAAGAAAAGTTTTTAAAAGTAAAAATTTATTTATTAGTCACAAGGAAGGCTTACGTTAACGCTGCAATGAAGTTACTGCGAAACTCCCCTGGTCACCACAGTCCATGGGTCGATGTACCTAAGCAGCACGTCTTTCTTCTGGAGGAAACTGGAGCATCCAGAGGAAACCCACACAGACACGGGGAGAATGTGCAAATGCCACACACACAGTGACCTGAGCCGGGAATCAAACCCAGATCCCTGGCACCGTGAGGCAGCAGTACTGTGCTACCATGCCGCCTTTGACAAAGTGGCAGGATCAGAAGAAATAAAGCTAAGACAAAGGGAGAGCTAGATATTTGCTCAGTTCAGTGGCTGGAATGTTACGACCGTTCACACTGACAGGATTTTCCCATCCCACTGCAGTCAAGGGAGAGTTGGCTGGATGCCAAATTCTCCGACTTCACCAGTGGGAAGGTGGTGTGAATGGCTGGCAAGATCGCGCCCAGTATCTTCAGTAGTTGGCGTGGGTTAGTAAGGATTTAATGTTAGTGCAAGTCAAAAGGAAAACTCATACTAAGGGATTAAATACTAATTGTATTTGAAGATGCTGGGAATTGATAATTAATCACAGTGCCCAATTCATTTAGAACCAAGCTACATCTTTAATAAAGTTAGGCCTCAAAGGACAAAATTAGGTTAAAACTAAGTACACAAGATAAATAAATGGCATAAAAGACGTGGCAGTATTCCAGGATTAGCTTGTGGACAAAGAGACCGCAATTCTAGCAAACCAAGTCTTTGTCTTAGGACATCCCAGGACCAGGTTATAGACATCCTGTCACATCCGGCAGAATGAGGAATTACTGGGTATATTACCTTGGAGTTTAGTCATACACTAGATAATTGCACAGGGGCTGGAATGGGCAAGTGCAAATAGTCAGGGAGGTGAAGGAGAAACATGAATAATGCAGGGGACGCTCCTTCTGTCCAATTTGTAGAGTATTTGATGCATGTGTGGATAAGAAGGAAGGCTGTGGGAGAGTGCTGACCAAGGCACCATGGAGCAGGAGACTGTCATCGGGGAAAAATTACAGACAGGAATACAAAAGTCTGGGATCACCTACCAACCAACTCAAAGCAGCTTCTTCCTCGCTGCCATCAGACTTTTGAATGGACCAACCTTACATTAAGTTGATTTTTCTCTACACCCTAGCTATGGTTATAAAATTACATGCTTCACCCTCTCCATTTTCTCCTCTATGAATGGTATGCTTTGTATGTATAGTACGCAACAAAAAATACTTAAGTATCCCAATACATGTGACAATAATAAGCCGATGGTTGTAGTTATGGGAGATTGTATAATTAGGGGAATGGATAATGTTCTATACAGTTAAAATTGAACAAATTGAAGGGTTCAATTCTGACCTTGGATGACTGTCCAAGTCTGCACGTTCTCCCCATGTCTTCATGGGTTTCCTCTGGGTGCTCCAGTTTCCTCCCACAATCCAAAAAATGTGTGCATTAGATTGACTGGCCATGCTAAATTGCCCCCTTAGTGTTCCAAGGTGTGTAGTTGAGGGGATTAGTGGGTTAAATGCATAGGCCTGAGGAAATGGGGTGGGGTTGGGCCTGGGTAAGATGCTCTGTCAATGGGCCAAATGGTCTCTGTACTGGAGGGATTCTATTTCTCAGAGGCCTCTGAAAGGTCAGTTATTGTAAGGCAAGAAAGCAAAACCATAGTTAATGGCAAACGTAGTATGATCAGATAACTAGGAATGGAATCATGCAAGGGCAATCCCATGGAGATAGGGTGTTGCAGGAGAATAGGCTGGTTAGATATAACAAATGCAGAAGAAAGGATTAAAGTCTGAGACAGGCTAAAACCCAGTTAGACAAAAAAGATTTTAAACATTTATTTGTGAACATTATTGCAGTTATATTATAGTGTGCTTTACATGGCATATCATTGCTGCCATTATAGAAAGGCGCTTCATCCAACCCATTGTGAACACCATAGGAGATCCATTACTAATATCAATGTGATAAAGCTTGCATTTACTTCATTGAGACATTCCAACTTGCTTTACACAATGAAGTGTTTTGAAAGTACTGACACTTGTGCAGATAAATGACTACAGAGGGCAACAGTCAGAATTCCCTGGAAAGAAGGACGGAAGGTCCCTTCTTGACAAGAATGCACTGGAAATGTGACAATCTATTTGCACCATTATGTAAATGTCATTTTGATCAGGAACCGCAAAAATAATCCCATCTTTGGCTCAGCTGTCCCCTAAGCTGGTATCCATCGTCAGCACGGGGACGAGGATTGAAAACTCGAACCACCTCCATTAAGAACATAAGAAATAGGAGCAGGAGTAGGCCATCTAGCCCTTTGAGCCTGCCCCGCCATTCAATAAGATCATGGCTGATCTGTCGTGGCTCAGTTCCACATTCCCGCCCTCTCCCCATAACCCTTAATCCCCTTGCCTATCAAAAACCCATCAACCCGTGTCTTAAAAATATTTAGCGAGGCAGCCTCCACCACTTCAACGGGCAGAGAATTCCAGAGATTCACCACCGTTTGAGTGAAGAAGTTCCTCCTCAACTCCGTTCTAAACCGCCCCCCCTTTATCTTGAGGCTGTGCCCTCTAGTCCTGCTATCCTATCTAAGCGGGAAGAATCTCTCTACCTCTACCCTATCCATCCCTTTCATTATCTTATACGTCTCGATAAGATCCCCCCTCATCCTTCTAAACTCCAATGAGTACAAGCCCAGTCTATTTAGTCTCTCTTCATAGTCCAACCCCCTCATCTCCGGTATCAGCCAAGTAAACCTCCTCTGCACTCCCTCCAAGGCCAAAATATCCTTGCGCAAGTGCAGCGACCAAAACTGCACACAGTACTCCAGCTGCGGCCTCACCAGTGCCCTGTACAGTTGCAGCAAGACCTCCCTACTTTTATATTCTATCCCCCTCGCTATGAAGGGCAGCATCCCATTCGCATTAGTTTCTGAGGAGTGAACTCCAGCTGGGATACAATTATCTGGGAAGCAGACATTTACAAAGCACGCTTACTCCTGTTCAGCCTGACGTGACTCAACCTCAGTGGGATCACTACTGGCCCCTTCCTCAAGGATCATAGAAACCCTACAGTGCAGAAAGAGGCCATTTGGCCCATCAAGTCTGCACTGACCACCATCCCACCCAGGTCCTACCCCCTACACATTTACCTGCGAATCCCTCTAACCTACGCATCTCAGGACACTAAGGGGCAATTTTAGCACAGCCAATCAACCTAACCCGCGCATCTTTGGACTGTGGGAGGAAACCGGAGCACCCAGGAGGAAACCCACGCAGACACGAGAAGAATGTGCAAACTCCACACAGGCAGTGAGCCAAGCCAGGAATCGAACCCAGGTCCCTGGAGCTGTGAAGCAACAGTGCCAACCACAGTGCTGCCGTGCCGCCCGTGAAGCAGAGAAAATCTTGACAACACGCTGCCTTCACAAGGTACCTTTTCGTCTCTGTGTGCTGAGTGGCCAGCTGTTTAGGAGGTGTATTATTGATATATATATATATATTTTAAACTGGCTTATAAACTGTACGGATTGATTTGATTCAACTCTCAAGTTTCTTGTGACAAATCCCATCCGTCAAATGGCAGGCTTCAAATTACCACGGCAACAGTGGGCCTTGTAAAAAAGCTTCAGGAAAGGCCAGAGCCCCATGCAGCCTGCTTCCACTGCTGAGGCCTCAAAAACCCACTTATATACCAGTGCAAAGATAGAAATAATACTGCACATTCCCTCTACAGATAGAGTGCCGGACTAATCACCTCTAACTCAGCAAGGGAATTTCTCTTGGCTCCTGCCATCTGCATTCGTTAAATAAATCAATAAAGCCACAGCTAGCACGTACCAAAGGGAGGACAAAACAATTTAATTCTACCGTCACTCTGAGAATTGAATTTTCTCCATTGCTGTGTGTTCAGATATAGAATCATAGCATCTTACAGTGCGGAAGGAGGCCATTTGGCCCATTCAGTCTGCGCCGGCCACAATCCCAGCCAGGCCCTATCCCCATAACCCCTTGCATTTACCCTAGCTAGTCCCCCGACACTAAAGGGTAATTTAGCAATGGTCATTCCGGCTAACCCGCACATCTTTGGGAGGAAACCGGAGCATCCGGAGGAAACCCACGCAGGCACAGGGAGAACGTTCAGACTCCACACAGATAGTGACACAAGCTGGGAATCGAACCTGGCACTGTGAGGCAGCGGTGCTAACCATTGTGTCACCGTGTATAATCCTGAAGTAACATGGCACTCAGGCTCCAAAATTAATGCTATCTGGTCGGGCATGGGAAGAATCTGGGGCAGTTATGATCAGCTCTGTCTACTTGCCTCACAAGAATTCCAAACAAGAAATGGAGTTAGATACAGATCGTGCCCAGCTAATCACAGCTCGGTGTATTACCACACTACGCAAGAGAATGAAATATATCATAATAAGTGCCACCATTAGAATGTACTACCATTAAAACTTGCTTAAAAGGGGAGTTGGTAGCTTCGTGGTATTGTCGCTGAACTAGTGATCCAAAGACCCAGAGTCAATGCTCTGAGGACCTGGGTTCAAATCCCACCACAGCAGATGGTGAAATTTGAATTCAATAAAAAAAATCTGGAATTAAAAGTCTGCCTAAAGCCATGAAATCATTGTCGTAAAAACCCATCTGTTTTTTTAAATGTCCTCGAGGGAAGGAAATCTACTGTCCTTACTCGGTCTGGCCTTGTCGTGACTCCAGAGCCACAGCATTGTGGTTGAATCTTAACTGCCCTTGGGGATGGGCAATAAATGTGGGCCCAGCCAGCCACCCCGTGAACGAATTAAAAAGCCGACTACCATTAGAACTGCAGTAATCCTGGATAAAAGAAAGAGCAGTGCATTCCCAGTGACTTTGAGAGAGGGTTAAAGGTTAAAAGCAGTTTTCCCCAGAGGTGTTGAATCACAGAATACACCTACACTGCCATTAGTGATTGGAGCTTAAAACCCACAGACCACCAGAGTAAAACAGCCCTCCTTCACCCCACAGGCACCTTCACCCATAAAGATACACAAATACCCAGAGACTCACGGTGAGACAGGGACACATCCATTGACAGGTAGATGCTACCCCATCCAAGATAACCCAAAATGGATTTGCCAGAATATGCAGAACTATGGATCGAGAATCTAGTCTCAGACCAGTCTGGAAACAGCACCTCAATAAAAAGGTGTACAATGTAATTTTCTTTGACAGATTAGTAGTTAGCTGTATTACCCGCTATGCTGATAGGGCACAGTGCTAGGTGTTTTCAATATTAAAGATATCAAGATTCACTTGCCCAGAATCACTCGATCCGGAGTGACATGTCTATTATCTTTTAAGAGTGTGTACGCAATCCTGTAATTGTTCCGAGTGGTCAGCGATAGGCGGGGGGTGGAAATCAGAAGGCCAGGGATGGGGGGGGAAGTGCAGGGCTGGCCAGCGATCTGGAGGTTGGCAATGGAGGGGGCCGCTGTGCATGCACCAATCTGTCAGAGCAGAGATCGGCACACACACAGTGGCTCGCTCAGCGCTGTGATGCAGTGGCAAATATTCATTCTAAAAATGACACTAACAAAAAAACAGTTGGATTTACTCCCGTTTTCCTGCACATTAGGAGCTTAGAATTTTTGGGGGGAGAATCCTGGGCTATTTTGCAGTGAGATGAATGCAACTGGCCTCCGTGGCTTGATCTAAAAGCTGCAATCTTTTCCAAAGACCCTGCGATGATTTTGGATTATACTGTGTGCATGTACAGTGTGCACATGTCCCATTGTATGCATCAGCCCCATTCAATTGTTCACAATACAGACAAGACAACGCATTCACTGTTCACCTCTGCTTGGAGCCTTGAGTGCCAACCATGTAATGATCACAGAATCCCCACAGTGCAGGAGGAGGCCATTCAGCCCACTGAGTCTGTACCAACCCTCTGACAGAGCATCTTACCCAGGCCCTATCCCCATAACCTCACATATTGCTCCCACTAGTTCCCCTAACCCATACATTTTGGGACACTAAGGGACATTTGGCATGACCAATCAACCTAACCCGCACACCAGCCTAACCTGCAGTGTGGAATCAGGGTTACGCAAGGCAGTGGAGTTAACAAGTTCTCATCCATGAACAATGTGATTTGGGTTTTTAATAGTCATTTGCTAGCTCACAGATTATCAGATTGCTTTCACAATTTTTCCTTTTTGGGCAGCATGGTGGGAAAGTGGTTAGCACTGCTGCCTCACAGGGAGTCACATTCAATTCTGGCCTTGGGTGACTATGTGGCGTTTGCATGTTCTCCCTGTGCTTGTGTGGGGTTTCTCTAGTTTCCTCCTACATTCCATAGATATGTAGTTAGGTGAGTTAGCCATGGTGAATGTGCAGGGTTAGGGAGATAGGGAAGAGGAGAGGGCCTGGGTAAGATACTCTGTCAGAGAATCGGTACAGACAAGAAGGGCTCTCCTGCACTGTACGGATTTGATTATATGATTTCTGGATTGCTAGTCCTGTTTATGGCTTTAAATTAAGGGGGGGTAGCTACAGGACGGATGTCAGGGGTAGGTTCTTTACCCAGCGGGTGGTGAGGGATTGGAATGCCCTGCCTGCTGCAGTTGTAAATGCGTCTAGTTTGGGGGCGTTTAAGAGATCTCTGGATAGGTTTATGGACGAAAAGGGATTGGTATAGGCTAGTGGGTCATTGTTTTTGTAACTGGTCGGCGCAACATCGTGGGCCGAAGGGCCTGTTCTGCGCTGTAATGTTCTATGTTCTATGTTCTATGTTCTATGTACCATAACCATTACCATACTGTCAAAAGATTTTCTTTATCCAGCATCGAGTGTGTTCCACATGACAAATCATTTTAAGGAATAGGACAATTTATTGAGGTAAAATTTATATACACATTTAGAAAGTACAGAGAGGCAAGAAGATCGCACATCTATTTTTATTTTCTAACTACTAAGAAGTGCATTAATGGGAGAGGGAGATAATGAGAGAAAAAAAGTCAAGAGAGGGAGAGAAGAAGTGAGAGATAAAGGGACAGAGAGAGGGAAGAACATTAATGTCAGTTCAACTCTCAGAAAACCAGGGGAACATTAAAGCCAATTATCTCATTTGGAATTAATTTGAAAAGTTAATTGTTAATTATTGCTTACACAAAATGAGTCAGATTTCAGTTGCTAACCTCTGCGAGACAAAAGTAAGCGAGAGACTACTTTCCACAATCTAATTTAATTTATTTAAATTGTATTTTGACAGCAAAAAAAAATGTTTTCGTGAATGAACTAGGAATAAAAGAGCATGATGGGGGAGGGGGTGGGGAGTGTGAAATTATAATGAGGAGCTTCTATTTACCCATTCTTTAAGGGAGTGAATGGGAATGACTAAAGGAAGATTAAAATTGGAGTAAATGATGCAGAGCAAAGAGGAGGCGGTGGCCCAGTGGAATATCGCTAGACTATTAATCCAGAAACTCAGCTAATGTTCTGGGAACCTGGGTTCGAATCCTGCCATGGCAAATGGTGGAATTTGATTTGATTAAAAAAAAATCTGGAATTAAGAATCTACTGATGACAGTGAAATCATTGTAGACTGTTGTAAAAACCCATCTGGTTCACTAACGTCCTTTAGGGAAGGAAATCTGCCGTCCTTACCCGGTCTGGCCTACATGTGACTCCAGAGCCACAGCAATGTGGCTGATTCTCAACTGCCCTCCAAGGACAACGGGGGATGGGCAATAAATGCTGGCCAGCCAGCGACACCCATGTCCCATGAATTAATTAAAAACATTAAAAGGAGAAATGGAGGAGATCATGGTTTAGTGGATAATCCAAAGGGGGATAGGAAGAAATAGTATGGCGGGAATTTGAATCATAGGATCCCTACAGTACAGAAGGAGGCCATTCAGCCCATCGTCACTGCAATAGATCATCTTACCTAGACCTATTCCCATAACCCCACTAATCCCCCTAACCCACAAATCTTTGGACACCAAGGAACAAGTTAGCATGGCCAATTCCCCCTAACCTGCGCATCGTTTGGACTGTGGGAGGAAACTGGAGCACTCATAAGAGCAGACATCAAAGCAGAATTAGGCCATTCGGCCCATCAGCTCTGCTCTGCCGCTCAATCTTGGTTGATATTTTTCTCATCCCCAATCTCCTGCCTTTTCCCCATAACCCCTAATCCCCTTATTAATCAAGAATCTCTCTCTCTCTGTCTTGAAGACACTCAATGACCTGGTCTTCACAGCCTTCTGCGGCAAAGAGTTCCACAGATTCTGGCTGAAAACATTCCTCCTCATCTCTGTTTTAAACTGTCGTTCCTTTAGCTTGAGGTTGTGCCCTTTGGTTCTAGCCCAGAAGAAACCCACGCAGTCATGGGGAGAATGCGCAAATTCCACAGAGTCACCCAAGGCCAGAATTAGAACATAGAACATAGAACACTACAGCACAAACAGGCCCTTCGGCCCACGAGTTGCGCCGATCACATCAACACCTACCAACCTACAGACCTATCTATAACCCTCAATCTCATTAAACCCCATATACTCATCCAGAAGTCTTTTAAAAGACCCCAGCGAGTTCGCCTCCACCACCACTGAC
This sequence comes from Carcharhinus amblyrhynchos, assembly GCF_965287045.1. Classification (NCBI taxonomy): domain Eukaryota; kingdom Metazoa; phylum Chordata; class Chondrichthyes; order Carcharhiniformes; family Carcharhinidae; genus Carcharhinus; species Carcharhinus amblyrhynchos. The sequence goes on from NC_137337.1 coordinate 11,413,127, forward strand.
GGCAGCCGATTCCATTCACTCACCACCCTCTGAGTGAAAAACTTACCCCTAACATCACTTCTGAACTTCCCTCCCTGCACCTTAAATCTGTGTCCTCTCGTAGCAACCATTTCAAACCGGGGAAATAGCCTCTGAGAGTCCACCCTATCTATTCCTCTCAACATTTTGTAAACTTCTATCAGGTCGCCTCTCAACCTTCGTCTCTCCAGGGAAAAGAGTCCCAGCTCCCTCAACCTAACTTCATAAGGCATGCCTCCCAGTCCAGGCAACATCCTTGTAAATCTCCTCTGTACCCTCTCAATAGCTTCTACATCTTTCCTATAGTGAGGCGACCAGAACTGCGCACAATACTCTAAATGAGGCCTGACAAGGGTCTTATAAAGTTGCAGCATTACCTCCCGACTCCTAAACTCAATCCCTCGATTAATGAAGGCCAGTACACCATACGCCTTCTTGGTCACCTCCTCCACCTGCGAGGCCGATTTAAGAGTCCTGTGGACCCGGACCCCTAGATCCTTCTGCTCTTCAACACTACTCAGACTTCTGCCCTTGATAGTGTACTCGTTCATCCCGTTGGTTCTGCCAAAATGGACGACTACACATTTATCCGCGTTGAAGTCCATCTGCCACTTCTCCGCCCAGTCCTGCATCCTATTTATGTCCTGCTGCAACTTTTTCCATCCTTCCAGACCATCCACAACACCACCGACCTTAGTGTCATCAGCGAACTTACTTACCCATCCCTCCACTTCCTCATCCAGGTCATTTATGAAAATGACAAACAACAAGGGTCCCAGAACAGATCCTTGAGGCACTCCGCTGGTGACTGACCTCCATTCAGAAAAAGCCCCATCCACAACCACTCTCTGCCTTCTGCAGGCAAGCCAATTCTGGATCCACAAGGCCAAAGGCCCCTGGATCCCATGCCCTCTCACCTTCTCAAGAAGTCTTGCATGGGGGACCTTATCAAACGCCTTGCTGAAGTCCATGTACACTACGTCCACGGCACTTCCTTCGTCAATGTGTTCAGTCACATTATCGAAGAACTCAACTAGGCTTGTAAGGCACGACCTGCCCTTGACAAATCCATGCTGACTATTCCTGATCATGTCAAACCTCTCCAAATGTTCGTAAATCTTGTCCCTCAGAAGCCTCTCCATCAGCTTACCAACTACTGAGGTCAGACTCACCGGTCGGTAATTTCCCGGGCTATCTCTGTTCCCTTTCTTGAAAATAGGAACTACATCCGCAATCCTCCAATCCTCCGGAACCTCTCCCGTCTCCATTGACGACGCAAAGATCATCGCCAGGGGCTCTGCAATCTCTTCCCTCGCCTCCCACAGTATCCTGGGGTACATCCCATCTGGTCCAGGCGACTTATCTACCTTGATAGAATTGAACCCCGGTCCCTGGCACTGTGAAGCAGCAGTGCTAACCACTGTGCCACTCAAGTCAGAGTTGTTGGAAATACTGGGAAGGTGAAGCTGAAAGTGATGTGCTGGAGTGAGGGGCACAAATAAATAATTGGGAGGGGGGTAGTCATGAGAAGAGAGTCATATTTGTTTCCCTCAGCCTCCATCTCAATGCACAAAGCTGCTGGTGGACTCTTTCCTTGGCAGACCACCCACTACTTTACATCGAATCGGACAGAATAAATCAGAAGGGAAGCTGATGGTGATGGAAAGAAGGGGAAAGAGATAGAAAAGTGAGAAGGAACCTGAAAATGAAACAGACATATACAGTGACATCAGAACAAGTCCATATCCTTTAAGCACCATCTACAACAGCTTGGCAGTTAAACCAGTATACACCGTAACTCCTACATGATTCTATATTAAAAAAAGTCCAAATTCCTAAATATATTTCCACCTGTAACTTCCAGGTATTTAATCATCGCTGCACAAATTTTCCAGCTGATGTTCTTATCCAACTTTTTGAATACATTTTATAATGCGTTTTACAAAGCGCACACACAAACATAGGAAAATAGGAGCAGCAGTAGGCCATTCTGCCCTTCAATCCTGCCCCGCCATTCATTATTATCACAGCCGATCGTCCAACTCAATAAAACAGCTAAAACAAAAATAAACAAGGGAGAAATCAGGTTATTTTAATTTCAACTTGGATTGATGAGGTGAGAAATGTTAGGGACATTTTAGATCAGAAACTCATCGAATCCCTACAGCGCCAAAGGAGGCCATTCGGTCTGTCAAGTCTGCACAGACACAATCTCACCTAGGTCCATCCTTGCAACCCCAGATATATGCCCTGCTAATCCCTCTAACCTGCGCATCCCGGGACACTAAAGGACAATTTAGCATGGCCAATGCACCTAACCCACACATCTTTGGACTCCAAGGTATAATTATGAAGTTAGCCTCAACCCCAAATTTATTTGATTTTGGCATTAGTGTGGACAAAGATGTTCTGCTCCAGGTGTGATCTATTAACTCACAGGTACTTTTTATTGCAACAAACATTATTTAAAAGCACAATTAGAATATAACATAAAGAATTAGCATAATTTTTAACCAATTGAAATAGTTAAACATGACAAGGTATAATATTTAACAGTTAACTATCTTTATAGTTCCAATTTAAGCAATAATCTCACAAACGTACATCTTTCTTCAGAATCAATTAGCCCAAAAAGAGATATATTCACATCAGTGCCAAGTTGCCAGCCTTCAAACCCTCTAGACAGAAATCCAGACAGATATCTGTCTTCTGACCACCAGACAGCAGTCTCCAGAGGAAAAAAAAATTATCTTCAAACAGCAGAACTTCAGAGAAAGAGACATATTTTCTGGCAGATCCCAATCTTCAATCTCATTTCCACAGAGACACAGAGTTATTTCTTCTCTCTACAAATCCCAAATAGTAATGGACCTTGTTTTCTCTCTGAGCCTAGTCCCGCCCAGTCACATGACCTTACCTGTCATCAACCTAATCAAGCCCCATTCTGAAAACCCCCAGGGAGAAAAAAACTAAAATGACATCCCTGCATTAACCCAGATTAAAACTAGCATTTCAGCCATTACGATCAATTATGCTGCTGCAGTAACACGGGCTGCCAGATATAGACAAAGCAACACCTGTTAATAGAATTTACTGCTAAAGAAACATGACTCCAATACATTTCTTATAGGCACAACAACATCACAGACATAACAGTTATCCTGACATCTTTCCAAAATCACCTCAGTAGAGTCATTGTCCATTGCCATTGTACAGCTCATTTAGGTCCCAGGTGTCAGTAACTGTAATGAACTGTTCACACTGTGCACACAGGAGGAGGAATAGGTCACCAGACCTCTCATTGGACTTGTTCCAATACACGTAGGATCCCTTTCTTCACTTTACCCGTTAAATATTTGTCACTAATCTCTCAGAAGTTGACCAGCCGAGTCCTAGGAAGTTCCAACGTGTTATCAGAAATGATCATTCTGCTTTTATCCCACGGTGTTCTTAAACTTCATTACATTGGATAGCTGGGATAGGAAAATGGGCCATTCAGCCCAACCAGCCCAGACTTGTTCCTCTGTCTGAAGGCTCCCTGCAGGGGCAGCACAGTGGTTAGCACTGCTGCCTCACAGTGCCAGGGACCCGTGTTCCATTCCTGGCTTAAGGCATTGTGTAGACTATGCACAGACATTCTCCCTGTGTCTGCGTGGGTTTCCTCCGGGTGCTCCGATTTCCTCCCATAATCCAAAAGAAATGCTGGTTAGGTGCATTGGCCATGCTAAGTGTACCCGAACAGGTGCCAGGGTGTGGCAACTCAGGGATTTTCACAGTAACTTCATTGCAGTGTTAGTGTAAGCTACTTGTGACACTAATAAATAAACTTAAAAAAAACTTTGGACCAGAAGGTGTCAGTCCTTCCTATTATCTCCAGAATCCTGATGTGCAACTTCTGGATCCTTCTGTGCTTCCAATCTATCCCTCACACTTCGTCATCCCCAATTTCACACTCTCCCATTACAGGAATGTCATCGAAATCTTTAAAAAGTAGGAAAAAACTTGAAGCAGATTCTCATGAACTCTTTACTAAGATCGAAAATCTATGGCTGATTCACAATGTTTTCTGGTCAAGGTTCACCACTGCTGCTCATTCTCCATCTTGTCTTCAGCCACAATGTTTTTTTGTAATTTATGGGATGTAGGGTCGCTAGCGAGGCCAACATTCATTGCCCATCCCTAATTGCCCTTGAGATGGTTAGTGATGAGGCCCTTTCTTGAGCTGTTGCAATCCCTGAGTGGGGATTTTTCATCCTGTGATATTGAAGGAACAGCGATACATTTCCAAGTTGGGATACTCTGTGATTTGCAGGGGAGCTCGATGATGGCACTGTTCCCATGCAGCTCCTGCCCTTCTGGGTGCTCAAGCTTGCGGGCTTGGAAGGTCATGCATGAGGTAGGCGGACCAAAATGGCAAGCAACATCTTATATAGATGAGTACTTGTTTACATCTATAGCCCCAATATGTCTGAACATAGCTCTAGTAAACGATGAGTTTAATACCACTTGGCAGGTCACTGAAATGTAGTAATGTAGGAGTGTTGCAGCACCAATATCCTTACCAATGATGTTTTAAGATGGACCAGTTTTGGATGGTCCTTCACAGCAGAGGAGCTAGCATGGGAGAGCAGATGGGAACTGATGACAAGACAGTTCAGATCAATTTGCTTACAACTGACAAAACAATACAGCCATATAAAGGGGGGCTTTCACAGAATGGTTACAGCGCAGAAGGAGGCCATTCAGCCCATCATGCCTGAGCCAGCTCTCTTCAAGACTTAACACAGCTAGTCTCACTAAAGCAAAAAAAAAACACCACAAACGCTGGAAATATGAAATAAGCAATTAAAAGCTAATCTCAGTCAGTGATTAAAAGCTAATCTCAGTTAAGGTAACCAGGAAACCATCGCTGATTGTCACCATAATGCATTTAGTTCACTAATGTCCTTTAGTGATGGAAATCTGTCATTCTTACCCAGTCTGGCCAACATGTGACTCCAGAGCCACAGTGATGTGGTTGACCCTCCTTCTGAAACGAGCTAAGCAAAGCCCTCAATTCAAGGATAATTAGGGAAGGATAAGTGACAGCTTGTCACAGAATGCATGCAGTGCAGGAGGCTGCCATTTGGTCCATCGAGCCTGCACCAACAATAGTACCACCCAGGCCCTATCCCCGTAATCCCACGTATTTACTCTGCTAATCCCCCGACACTCAGGGTCAGTTTAGCATGGCCAATCCCCTAACCCACAAATCGTTGGAGTGTGGAAGGAAACCGGAGCCCCCAAAGGAAACCCACGCAGAGACTTGCACACAGGCAGTGACCCAAGGCCAGAATCGAACCCGGATCCCTGGCGCTGTGAGGCAGTGGGTGCTAACCACCGTGCCACCATGCCACCCTCATGCCATGTCCGCATCCCATTAAAGAATAGTTCCTAAAAGGAGTCAAGCTGACCCGAAATGTTAACTCTGCTTCTCTCTCCGCAGATGCTGCCAGACCTGTTGAGTTTTTCCTGCACTTTCTGTCGATATTTCAGTTGACCTCACCTCCCTTCCCCCCGCCCCACTCCCAACTCCCCAATCACTCTGCAATTTTATTTTCTATTCAGGTTTTTATCCAATTCCCTGTCTTCCTCTCATATGCAGCATGTGTCCCCGTGTCAGCTTCAATCCAACCAACGTAACAGTCTGAGGTCATCCCTTTTCCCCAGAAAGTGGCACAAAATAATTGGAGCTGGGAAAAAAAAAAAAAGGTTTCTATTTTTGCTGCCATGTAGAATAAGCTTTGAGAGAAGCAGTCTCTGCGGTTGGTGTTAGTGAGCACACACACCAATGAGGTTCAGATGGTTTATATATAGAAGATCAGGGAGTGGATTTCAGGCTTGGGTCTAACTGCAGGGCTCCGATAGTTTATGCACAGAGTAATGAGCTGCCCTCCACCATCTTGTCTTACTTCTATAACTGTTAAACTTCAAACACTTCGAATTACAGTCAAAATAGCAATGGAGGCAGATTTATTGCTGCTGATATTAATAAGAGGATAAAGCATGTATTCATAAAGCATCTCATTACGATTAAATGTTCAAAGTGAATTACGGAATGAATTCTCTTCTGAAATACAGGGTTATGGAACCATTAGCAGCCGTCATTCTATACACCCTTGCCGTCGCAAACAAAAAAAAACAGCATTTAACACTTGGTGCGCAATTTTAACTTCAATAATTAGCAAACTTTTAAGAGAAATGGTGCTCATACCTGGGCTAGGTCGCTGTGGTTCACACACTGTTCATACTCCAGGTTGTTAAGCAGGGATTAAACTGGTTTATTTATTTTTTTCTCTCTCTCTGATCCCCATAGCGACACCGTACACAGGAATGTCACTTCAAGCAAGTTCAACCTATCGGCAGGTCAAGCTTGCTGAGTTTTGACACCTTCCCCTTTTCACCTGATCTTATCTTTAACCACTTTAAGAGAGAGAGAGAGAGAGAGAGAGCGAGAGAAATATTTTGACCTAACACATCCTTTTCTCCCTAATGCCTGTGACAAGAAGTGCAATTTCAAGGTGGGGGTCACATCAGAATGCTGATTTCAAATCCTTTCAGTGACTTGGAATGTGCAAGCATATTTATTATTGTCGGCTTACATTAACACTGCAATGAAGTTATCGTGAAAATCCCCCAGTGGCCACACTCCGGTGCCTGTTTGGGTCCATTGAGGGAGAAATTAGCATGGCCAATGCACCTAACTGGCACATCTTTCGGACTGAGAGAGCGAACCGGAGCTCCCGGAGGAAACCCACGCAGGCATGGGGAGAATGTGTAAACCCCACACAGACAGTGACCCAAGTTGGGAATCGAACCCAGGTCCCTGGCGCGGTGAGGCAGCAGTGCTAAACTACTGTGCCACCTAATGTGGAGATTCCCATGTCATGGGTGTAGCAGGGGGTCAAATTGGGCATGCTTCCTTGCTGCTTTGATGTTTCAGCATAGAAGCAGAAATCGTCTATATTCCACTTTTCTGGTTTATCCATCTCACCTTTAGACTTATTCATGAAATGCTGACACAACACATCCCACTGAAAGATCTCCTTTTCTCCACAACAGCAAACGACACTTATCATGCAGTCCTAACTCCCCACTGGGCCAGTGCTGGGGTAACAGCTCCCTGCACTGTGGGAACACTCACCTCCACCCCAATCTCTAGGACATGTTTTCCAGAGATGGTCATCTCTTCAATACATTGAGCAAGGGGGTGGGGGACGGGTGGAGGATGGGGGAGGTGGGTTTGCTTATTGGGCCCACATTAGAAAGTTTGTTCCACCCCCCTCATGTCACCAGCAATGCCACTGAACGAGAATGAGAGTCAGCCCACACAAAAATAGGCCTTTCGGCCCATAGCGTGACAGTGGGCATGTATGGGCCTGGTCCCGGTGGCCCCTGGGGTAAGGGAGAGAAGAGAGACAGCCCAGATCGCCTCTCCATTTGCAAGAAGCCTTACTGGGCAGCACAGAGTGAGTGGAGGTCAAGATGGGGTTGTGATGCCCCCTGTAACCAAATAGCTGACAAAACAATAGCCACTTAATAGGTGGAAGTAAAGGATGGTAGGTGTCAGTGAGGCGATGGGAGGAATTTTAAAGGGATTTGTAAAAAGAATGATTGTATCTGTTAGTGCCAATTAACTTTCACACATACTTAGTCATTTTTTACTCATCACTATTGACAAAATACACATTTCTATTAACTGAATGGTGAGAGGTACTGGATTTAAAAACACGCATTCTGGCATGATTTTTGCAAAGGGAGAAAATACCTTTAAATCTCCCAGAAACCATATTGGACACCCTTAGTGTCCCGAGATGTGCAAGTTGGGTGGATTGGCCATGCTAAATTGCCCCTTAGTGTAAAAAAATGTGCAGATTAGGTGGGATTGACCATGCTAAATTGCCCCTTAGTGCAAAAAAATGTGCAGATTAGGTGGGATTGACCATGCTAATTTGCCCCTTAAAGTCTCAAGATGTGCAGGTTAGCTGGATTGACCATGCTAAATTGCCCCTTAATGTAAAAAGATGTGCAGGTTAGGTGAATTAGCCATGGGAAAATGTGCAGGGCTACAGGGTGGAGGAAGAGGACCTGGGTAAGATACCCTGTCAGAGAGTCAGTGCTGAGTCGATGGGCTGAATGGCCTCTCCTGCACTGTGGAGATCCTATGATTCTCTGATGGATAAAGTATTAATCACATTATAGTCAATGAAATACGTAATGATGCTGCAACATGTTTGTCCAGGGCCTCTCGTTTTCACAGTACACACAATCAGAGAGATGACAGGGCCGGAGATTATTCCGTTTCCAGTCAGTGAAAGAATCGCCTCTCAGGATGTGACATGTGGAACGGATTTTTTTTAAACACAGGCCCAATATAGAACAGTTTTATTCAGGCGCGTTTTAAGTGCTACTCCCTACACTTCACACTGGGAAGCTTTTCAAACTGGGATAACCTCTTTCTGTGGCTGCCTCGGGGTTTGGATCAATGAAATGTTACAGCGGGGTGTGGGTCCGGACTAAAACACACAGCCAGCTCACAAAATTCCAGCTTACACACAAAAAAAAACGACCTGCCAGCGATCAAAATCCACATCCACAACTTCACAACAGTCTCCAGAGCAGCCCTTCCACCACACTGACCCGGGGAAGGATTAAAAGGATTTTAACACAGCAGTGACAATAAGGTTAAGGTACATCTGTGCTGTGTAACAACACTAAAAGTCGCAGAGGGGGTGCCCCTTCCCCCAGCCCCGGCTCCAGTTTAGCTCCCAGTCTCCTTACCTGAACAAGCATCGCAAGCCATCGGCAGGAAAGTTGATCAGGGAAGGGACATTGAAACATCGGCTCTGCTGAGGATAAAGCGGGATCGTTGCAAATTCCACCCCCGCCCTAAAAGGTTGGGATTTTCCTTTTTGCAACCGGAGAGAGAGGCAGAGAGAGAGCCAGCGCGCTTGTCAGGAGAACCGTGTAAAGGTGCAACAAAAAATAAAACGTGAATCACTTGTAGATCCTACCGCACACTCAGGTAGTTAATTCACCTTCTCCAGCGAGTGAAGTCCATGGTGATTCTCAGCAGCCCCTGTTGCCCTGAGCAATGCACTGAGATTGAACTGGCTAACCTGTCAGGACAGTAGCTGTGTGTGGATGTACAGGCTGTGTGTGTGTGTCCAGGTCTAGTCTATCTGCTCTGCTCACATCAGTGCCCCTTGCCAGCTCCAGTTTCAGTGCTGCTCCCAGATCTCTGTCACTGCTCCGCTCAGCTGAGCTGTGAGCTGAATACTAATCAGCTGGTGCACAAGACTTTTTTTTTGCTTACTCCTTTACTCCACTTTTCCAGCCTGCCCGTGTTCTAATTCAGTTGCAGCAGATTTGCAACCAGTCCCACTCTTTTCCAATGATTCCATATTCATTCACTCAATTTCATTTCCTATCCACTTTCCCTCACCTTCCTCACTTCTCTCTCCCCCCTCCACACTTCCATTGATTCTATTCTCACCTTCTCGTTTTTCTTTACATTTTATCAACTCCAGTTTATTTGCCTTCCCCGTCCCTCTTCCTCAGTCCAGAGGGAGAGGAGGCGCACCCCAAGACTTCTCTTCCCCCCCCACTTTATCCTCCTCCTGACAGCTGAATGGACCAAACCGTTGGCCATTTCCCCACCGAGAATTAAAGCATCCTTCATTCACTCGCGCTGTGGAAAGTCTCAGTGCATCAAAGAAAGCACTCCTTCTTACCTATCTGTCTCCAAACTGAACCCATTCGCTCCCTCTTAACAGCATTCCAACCGATGTGTAAAACGCCCCTAATGTTTGACGCACGGTTCGTTTTAAATTCGACATTTTCTGTTTGTTTAACACGGAAGAGTGTCGAAGTTTAAAAATAAAATGCAGGAAGTGTTGATAACCTCTGCCCCAACCATCGGTAGGGAGAGATTTCGAGTCTCTCTGACTCTAATTCCGATTTGGGGGGTGGGGGGAATGCGATAGATTTTCCAATGTATTGAGAGGAGGTGAAACACTCAGAATTCATCTCCACATTTGCTACCCCAAATTGTGGTGGACCCTGGGAATTTAAGGAGGAGTTAGACAGATTTTTGATTGGTAATGGATTGAAGGGTTATGGGGAGGAGGCAGGAAAATGGGGATGAGGAGGATATTAGGCAGCAGAATGGCACAGTGCTTAGCACTGCTGCCTCCAGGGACCAGGGTTCAGTTCCCAGCTTGAGTCGCTGCCTATGTGGAGTCTGCACATTCTCCCCGTGTCTGCGTGGGTTTCCTCCCACAGTCCAAAGATGTGCGGGTTAGGTGGATTGCCCATGCTAAAATTGCTCCTTAGTGTCTGGGAGACTAGCTAGGGTAAATGCATGGGGTTATGGGGATAGAGCCTGGGTAGGATTGTGGTCGATGCAGACTTGATGGGCTGAATGGCATCCTTCTACACTGTATGATCTGATGACCCATCAGCTATGATCAAATGGTGGGGCAGGCTCAATGGGCCAAATGGCCTAATTCTGCTCCCATTACTTATGAATCTCATTCCCCTCTCTCCATAACTCTGAAGTAATCGTTTGGACTTGAAACATTGGGTTAAATTTTCCTGTCCCGCCTGCCATGGGAATCGGAGCGGGCAGGACACACACCATGAAAAAGTGCATTGACCTCGGGCAGGATTTTCCAGCGTGAGAGCAAGTGTGGCCGGAAAGTTAACTCTGCTTCTCTCTCCACAGATGCTGCCGGACCTGCTGAGATTTTCCAGCACTTTCTGGTTTTGTTGCAGATTTAAGATTGACGTTGAATTGTCTCAAAGCCGGTGACTGAAAACATTGAAGTGAATCTCAAAACTTCTGTGGACAAGACCCCCCCCACCCCCACAGTGATTATCTTGGTGACGGGAGACAGCACACCACTCGCTGACGGTGGCAACTTCCTGCTCCCACTGCTGTTAATGGGAATTCCCATTGATGACATCCCATTCTGCCTGGAAACCTATGTCAGGAACTGTATAGCCAGCGGGACCGGAGAATCCCGTCGGCATGAGCAGCCAGAAAATTCCGGCCATGGATTTTTGGATTGAATCTGCGATTGAGAAACATCTTCGGGTCCAAAAGGGAAAACGCTGGAAAATCTCAGCAGGTCTGGCAGCATCTGGAAGGAGAGAAAAAAGCTGACGTTTCGAGTCCAGATGACCCTTTGTCAAAACTAAAAAGCTTTGGCTAAAAGCTTTGACAAAGGGTAATCTGGACTCAAAACGTCAGCTCTTTGCTCTCCTTCCAGATGCTGCCAGACCTGCTGAGATTTTCCAGCATTTTCTCTTTTTAGTTTCAGATTCCAGCATCCGCAGTCATTTGCTTTTAACATCGCCAGGTCTGCAGTTTAGCTCCATGAACACACCCGGTCTGCACCTCGACAGTGTATCCGGATTTTTGGGCTCCCCTGGACAGGAGTGCTCTGTGGCTATCACATGATCGAAAGCATCATGTGACTTGTGGTGGGTGGGGCTTTTGCAGATTTCACTTTGTCCTAGGCCAGTCAGAGTGCAGTTCTGATTGGCCTATCCCACGTTTGTGGTGCCCCTGAAACGGGCAAATGTGTAGCATTTGTTTGTCGCCAGGTGGATTTGGCCGAATTTTCCCTTTACATCTGCCCTGCTCCTCCCACGGACAGAGTGGCAGTGAGTGAGAGAACCTGACTGACCCAAGCTTCTTTCCATCTTCCTTCTGTAGCTCCCTCTTTGGGTTGCCAACCCTCCAGGATTGGCCTGGAATCTGCAGGAGTTGCAGATCCATCTCCGGGATACTGGACAAAAAAAAAATCACCAGGACATTATTCCGTTTTGTAATTTTCTTCAAACGTTTCTCTTTATCTGATGTATAAATATTGAAAATCAGGATGTGAGGGGAAATGGCTGCTTGACTGACAGTTAAGCATTATCCAATTGTGGAGTGAGTCTCCTTTGCTTTCACACTGGTGTAGGAAGGCTGTGTGTCACAAGGATGGATGTCGGCCGAACAATGGCTGGAATTTGGGGGGGAAGTCATGCGGCAAAGATTCCATTTTTTGCAGTTGACAATGCAGGATGATACGGTGGCACAGTGGTTATCACTGCTGCCTCACAGCATCAGGGACCTGGGTTCAATTCCTGCCTTGGAGTCACTGTCTCAACGTTTTTGCATGGGTTTCCTCCAGGTGCTCCGGTTTCCTCCCACAATCCAAAAGACGTGTTAGTTAGATGCATTGGCCGTGCTAAATTCCCCGTCAGTGTACCCGAACACTGGGGTGAGACAACTAGGGGATTTTCATAGTAACTTCATTGCACTGTTAATATAAGCCTACTTGTGACACTAACAAAACAACTTTAAACTTTAAACCTACTCCCTCTTGTCTTTGCCCTGCCTACAGAAAGAAAGGGGGAGAGGGTGGTGATGGCAAGGCAGCCAAGGCCTGTTAAGCTTTCACAGTTTACCACACACACACACACACACTCTCACACACACACATACACTCACACACACACACACACACACTCACACACACACACACTCACACACACACACACATACACTCACACACGCACACACACACATACACTCACACACACACACTCACACACACACACACTCACACACACACACACATACACTCACACACACACACTCACACACATACACTCACTCACACACACACACACGCTCACACTCACACACACACACTCACACACACACACACACTCACTCACACACACACACATGCACACTCTCACTCACACACACACACTCACACACACGCACACACACGTGCTCATACACACACACTCTCACTCACACACACTCACACACACTCATCACACACTCACTCACACACACACACACACATACATGCACGCACGCACACACTCACTCACACACACACACATGCACGCACTCACTCACACACACACATACACACATACGCACACATATACTCACACAAGCACAGCAGCAGAACCAGCAACAACCCTGCTGTAACTATTTCCATAGGTGGGTTTGTGGTTGATGCAGACTTGATGGGCTGAATAGCCTCCTTCTATGAATATGAGAAATGTTTATACCACATGGTGTACAATGTATTATTCTGCTTCGATTGCCCCATTTAGGTTTGTTTAACCTGGCCTGTATCTTTAAGGTCGCGAGGTCTAATTATTTATATAACTGGTAAAAAGGATAAGAGTTCTTTTTTCTGTGGCAGATTGTTATGACCTGGAATGCACTGCCTTAAAGCATAGAGAGAGTTGATTCCATTGTAACTTGCAAAAAGGAAATGGGGATACTTGAAAAGGAAAATGGTGTTGGACTGTGAGTGAAAAAGCAAAGGGTTAGATTTTGGAATAACTGGAAAGACATTCCAAGTAGCTAGTTCAGACAAGTATGGGCAGTAGGGTGGCACAGTGGTTAGCACTGCTGCCTCACAGCACCAGGGACCCGGGTTCAATTCCGGCTTAAGATTAGCCTGTGTGGAATCTGCACATGGTCGGCATGGGTTTCGTCCGGGTGCTCCGGTTTCCTCCCATATTCCAAAGATGTTCAGATTAGGTTGATTGACTATGATAAATTGCCCCCTTAGTGTCGGGGGGAATCAGGGGGGTAAATATGTGGGTTTATGGGGATAAGGGCTGGCTGGGAGTGCGGTCGGTGTAGGTATCCTTCTGGAGTGTTGGGGATTCTGTGAAAAAGATGCGCCGAATGGCCCCCTTCTGTGTTTTACCATCCCACAAACGGGATGTAAATAGGATGGACAGGAAGTCAATTTGAAGTGAGAGAAATTTGTAAATTGACAGTCGCTCAGGAATTCCTGTCTCCGTCTCAGACAGAATAACAACACAAACAACTGTCTTCACTTCCTCACTTTGATGCTTTGCGGTGTCAGAGCTGCAATGTGATGAAAACAAAAGCATACCCTTTATAGATGCAACTGTGAAAAAAATCCAAAGGTCCCAAGCCTCATCTCAAAGCCTAGAAACAATTACTAGGTGGAAGAGAAGTGGCGAGGGAATCTGTGATCAGGCATTTGCAGCAGTCGTGAGGAGTGTGTCCAGAGGTGCCCTTCCTGCTATTAGTTTAGATTGACTCCTGTAGTACCAGCAGTTGTATCTTTCTGATAGCTACCTACTCTAATTATCATGTTATAACAGCCAGGAGTGGACAGGAGCTGTCTTTTTTTTAGGCAGCTCCTCAGGACTGATAGAAACTTAGAAGATTGCTACGAGAGGACACAGGTTTAAGGTGCTGGGGAGCAGGAACAGAAGAGATGTCAGGGGTAAGTTTTTCACTCAGAGGGTGGTGAGTGAGTGGAATCGGCTGCTGTCGGTGGTGGTAGAGGCGAACTCGCTGGAGTCTTTTAAAAGACTTCTGGATGAGTATATGGGATTTAATGGGATTGGGAGTTACAGATAGTTCTATGGCCTGGTGGGTATGGTTATGATCAGTGCAACTTGTGGGCCGAAGGGCCTGTTTGTGCTCTAGTGTTCTATATCCTATTAAAATAGGAGCAAGAGGAGGCCATTCAGCCCTTCAAGCCTGCTGCACCATTCATTGCTATCATGGCTGATCATCCAACTCAATAGCTTAATCCTGCTTTCTCCCCACAACCTTTATCCCATTCGCCCCAAGTGCTGTATCCAGCCGCCTCTTGAATACATTCAATGTTTTAGCATCAACTACTTCCTGTGGTAATGAATTCCACAGCTCACCACTCTTTGGGTGAAGAAATGTCTCCTCACCTCTGTCCTAAATGGTCCACCCCGAACCCTCAGACTGTGATCCCTGGTTCTGGACTCCCCCACCATTGGGAACACCCTTCCTGCATCTCCCCTGTCCAGCCCTGTTAGAATTTTATAAGTGATGATGACTTTTCTCCACTCTAGGGCTGTGGGTCCTGAGATACCTAAGTCCAGTGCTGGATCTGTACACTCTGACATGGGGTGGGGAGGGGGAAGCAAGTAGTGTTTGAGTGGATGGGGGGGGTGTTGTGGGTGGGAGGGACGCTCGGAGTTTGGTAAGCTCCTTCCGCTGTTTGTGTGTGGCCTCCGCCTGAGCCTGTTGGAGGTGTTCAAAATGATTGGCACCTTTGCAGAGGCTTCTTCACCAGTTTGGGTGGTCCCAAGTCCCACAAATTAACGGGGATACATTTCCTCTGTCCTCCTGCTAACCACTCATTGTGGTGAAGCTCAGAATAGAGAACTTGTTTTGCGGATCTTGTGTTAAAAAGAGCGCAGGAAAGATTTACTAGGGTGCTACCGGGACTTAATGGTTTGATCTATAAGGAGAGGCTGAATAAACCTGGACTTTTTTCTCTGGAGCGCAGGAGACTTAGGAATGATCTAATAGAGGTCTATAAAATAATGAGGAGCACAGATCAGCTAGATCTGTCAACATCATTTCCCAAAGGTAGGGGAGTCTAAAACTAGAGGGCATAGGTTTAAAGTGAGAGGGGAGGGATACAAAAGGGTCCAGAGGAGCAATTTTTTCACACAGAGGGTGGTGAATGTCTAGAACGAACTGCCAGAGGCAGTAGTAAAGGTGGGTACAATTTTGTCTTTTAAAAAGTATTTTGACAGTTACATGGGTAAGATGGGTATAGAGGGATATGGGCCAAATGCGGGCAATTGGGATTAGCTTAGTGGTAAAAACTGGGTGGCATGGACAAGTTGGAACAAAGGCTCTATTTCCTTGCTGTAAGTGTCTAAGATGTGACTTGCCAATGTGGCTGATTACTGGAGTATATTATTGATGGAACTGTGATGTGTGAGCAATGCAATTGCCTTTTAGAGTGTGAGACATGCAAAGTTTTACATTCTATTTCAACTGCAGCATCTGTGAAGCCTAGATTTATGGTCAGTGGGAAGGGATATGGAATTATCTGACTACACACAACATACATCAGAACATCAAACCCTCCCCATTCATGATTCCATTGTCCATTATCATTCTGATTTGAAATGCTAAGCCACAGTTCAACCACTTAACTGTGCAGTCAGTTTAAAAGCTAACTTCAGCAATGCAGCAGGAGGACCCCAAGTAATGACAAAGATTCCCGTGTGGCCCTGGCCTTATCACACAGCTGGGGATGAGGGTAGCAGCTGGAGAGTGCATGGAAGGAGCAAATAGGCTCTCCAGTGTCCAACTATTGGAATTTCGGGGTCGTAGGCAGTGAAGTGGGGTCATTCAGGTTTAATATCCTTTGTGTTCTCTGAACCTCCTTATACCACAATTGACCTGAACTGAACTAGCCTGTTGCCAGTCAAGGGTTAACTTACTTGTGGTTGACGGGATGGTGGGGGGTATTCTGTCTCTAGTAGGCTCCTAGCATAAGCCATAAATAACACTATATTCTGCACCCTCTCCTTTCCATCTTCCCTATGTACTCTATGAACGGAAACAGAAAGTGCTGGAGAAACTTAGCAGGTCTGATAGCATCTGTGGAGAGAGAATAGAGCCAATGTTTCGAGTCTGGACCCAGACTTTGAATCTATTCTCTCTCCACAGAGGCTGCCAGACACGCTGAGTTTCTCCAGCATTTTCTGTTTTCACTTCAGATTCCAGCAAACGCAGTTTTTTGCTTTACTCTATGAATGGTATGCTTTGTCTGTATGGCACGCAAGAAACAATACTTTTCACTCTATCCCAATACATGCAACAATAATTCATCAAATCAAATCAAATCAAACCAAACCTGCCAGCTGTTTAGCTTTGACAAAGGGTCATCCGGACTTGAAACGTCAGCTCTTCTCTCTCCTTACAGATGCTGCCAGACCTGCCGAGATTTTCCAGCATTTTCTCTTTCGGTTTCAGGTTCCAGCATCTGCAGTAATTTGCTTTTATTTCTGCTGGCTTTTTTTTATATTAGCCAGGCTATTATTGACTTTGAGCTAATTTAGGTAGTGCAACTGGACAATGTTAGCCACCCACTCCCTCTAATTCTGCTCCAGTTGGTGAACTTGTCCTTGCCATCTCTGGAAGTTTCTCTTGTTGCTTTTCCAAATTGGTTTGTCCTCCTGATCTACGTTTTCACCTGCTTGCTCTCCCCATTGCTTCTTTCTATCTCAGTATTGTCCCTCTCTTCCTTTCTACCTATGCCCCTACTGATGTGCGGGTTAGGTGGATTGGCCGTGTTAAATTACCCCTTAGTGTCAGGAGGACTGGCCAGGGTAAATGCACGGGGATAGGGCCTGGCTGGGATTGTGGTTGGTGCAGACTAGGTGGGCTGAATGGCCTCCTTCTGCACTGCAGGGATTCTATGATTCTATTACCATCTGTGCTCCTTTGTGTCCCTTAGTGACCATTACTGAACTGCACTCGGTAAAGCAGAGAGACCATGCTGCTCACTCCCGCTGTGCTCCCCACTGTGATCAATAGAGGGAGCCTGTGTTCAGTACCTGGGAATAATAAACTTTCTCTTGTTTTACGAATAAATGTGAGATTATTTGCTCCCAATTCCCTTTCTCTGGGAGTGGTGGCTCCATTTCCATGCCATCAGTTGCAGTGTCGAACTGGGGGCCCGCACCAGCTGCTTTCAATTCCTCTTGGAAGTTAAAGAATGGAATGTATCAGCCTGGAGGTTACATCTCCAACAAGGGAAGGTTGAACGGGTGTACCTCTGGCCGGCTTTTAACCAGCGAGAGGCCAGTACAGCACAAGATGGCGGCATGCTGGCACAGTGGTTAGCACTGCTGCCTCACAGCGCCAGGGACGCGGGTTCAATTCCGGCCTTAGGGCGCTGTCTTTACACATTCTCCCCATGTCTGCATGGGTTTCCTCCGGGTGCTCCAGTTTCCTCCTACAGTCCAAAGATGTGCAGGTTAGGTTGATTGGCCGTGCTAAATCGCCCCTTAGCGTCAGGGGAATTAGCAGGGTAAATACATGGGATTATGAGGGTAGGGCCTGGGTGGCCTTGTTGTTGGTGCAGGCTTGATGGGCCAAATGGTCTCTTTCTGCACTCTCAGGATCCTATGATAAAATATCACCCACCAGGACAACATGTGCTAAACACAGGCAGAGCTGCCAGTTCAGCTTCCTTTCAAATACTTCTGGAGGAATTGGGTAGTTTTTTAAATTTGATTCATTATTGTTACATGTATTGTCAAAAGTGTTGTTTCTGTGCTATTCAGATAAAGCATACTGTTTATAGAGAAGGAAAGGAGAAAGGTGCAGAATGTAGTGTTACAGTCACAGTTAGGGCGTAGCTTAATATAAGGTCAAAAGTGTGATGGCAGCAGGGAAGAAGATGTCCTTGAGACTGTTGGTACGTGACCTCAGACTTGTGTATCTTTTTCCCGAAGGAAGAAGGTGGGAGAGAGAATGTCCGGGGTGCGCGGGGTTCTTGATCACTAGTTGATCCCAGTGGTGAATAGACTCAAATGGTCTTGGTAGTGGGAGCATTTATCCAAGGACCTGGCTGCAATGCAATAAATAATGCAAGGGAAGTCACCAGTTTGACAAGGATGGGATACGTATCGCCCTCACAGTTTACATTGTAACGGTCATTAACCTGTACAAATCCTCTTTTCACTGGGTCCATTCCCAGGATTGCCTATTCGGGAGGAGGGAAGGCTACACCGCAGCTTCTTAGGCATGTACTCCACGAATTACCATTCCTTTCACATTTCCCACCCTGTTACATCTTACATCCTATGGGTATCAGGTAAGCTTAAGAAGATGAATTTTATGTGGTGCCTACGGACAGCCTCAGGACATCCCAGCGCGTTTCAAGTTCTATAAAGAACGTTTGAAGTGCGGTCACTGTTGTAATGTAGGAAAATCAATAACTAATAGGTACACAGCAAGCTCCCGCAAACAACAATTTGCTTGCAGCTGGTCCGCGTGGCAGCCGGGGGGGAGGGTGGGGGCGGAGGCGGGAGAGGGAGTGTTGCTGATCTCACTGGATTCCAGCTATGCACAGGATTAGATACACAGTAAAGCTACCTGTACACAGTCCCCATAAACACTCCCAGGACAGGTGCAGCATGGAGTTAGATACAGAGTCAAGTTCCCTCTGAACTGTCCCCCATCAAGCACTCCCAGGACAGGTGCAGCACAGTGTTAGATACAGAGTAAAGCTGCCTGTTCACTTCCCCCATCAAACATCACAGGACACGTTCAGCAAGAGGTTAGAAACAGAATAAAGCTCTCTCTACACTGTCCCCATCAAACACTCTCAGGACAGGTATAGCATGCGGTTAGGTACAGAATAAAGCTCTCTCTACACTGTCCCCATCAAACACTCTCAGGACAGGTATAGCATGTGGTTAGGTACAGAATAAAGCTCTCTCTACACTGTCCCCATCAAACACTCTCAGGACAGGTATAGCATGCGGTTAGGTACAGAATAAAGGTCCCTCTACACTGTCCCCATCAAACACTCCCAGGACAGGTATAGCATATGGTTAGGTACAGAATAAAGCTCTCTCTACACTGTCCCCATCAAACACTCTCAGGACAGGTATAGCATGCGGTTAGGTACAGAATAAAGGTCCCTCTACACTGTCCCCATCAAACACTCTCAGGACAGGTATAGCATGTGGTTAGGTACAGAATAAAGGTCCCTCTACACTGTCCCCATCAAACACTCTCAGGACAGGTATAGCATGCGGTTAGGTACAGAATAAAGGTCCCTCTACACTGTCCCCATCAAACACTCTCAGGACAGGTATAGCATGCGGTTAGGTACAGAATAAAGGTCCCTCTACACTGTTCCCATCAAACACTCTCAGGACAGGTATAGCATGTGGTTAGGTACAGAATAAAGGTCCCTCTACACTGTCCCCATCAAACACTCTCAGGACAGGTATAGCATGTGGTTAGGTACAGAATAAAGGTCCCTCTACACTGTCCCCTATTAAACACTCCCAGACAGGTACAGCCCACGGTTAGGTATAAAGCAAAGCTACCTCTACACTGTCCCTGTCAAGCACTTCCAGGACAGGTACAGCACGGTGTGAGATACAGAGTAAAGATCTTGTTACACTATCCCCCATCTAACACTCCCAGAACAGGTGTTGCATGGTGTTAGATGCAGAGTAAAATTCCCTCTACACTCTTCATATCAAACATCACAGGACAGGTTCAGCATGGGGTTAGATACAGAGTAAAGCTCCCATTACACTGTCCCCATAAACACTGTAAAAAGTCTGACAACACCAGGTTTTGTGTTTACGCCAGTCCAACGCCGGCATACCCCCATAAACACTCCCAGGACTGGTACTGCACGGGATTAAATACAGAGTAAAGCTCTCTCGACACTATCCCCATCAAACACTCCCAGGACAGGTGCAACCTGGGGTTAGATAAGCCTCTGACATGTTTGCAATCTCTGTCTGCTGATGTGTTGATGGAGCCTGGCAGTCCATTGGGCAAGTTCTTGTCTTTATTTGTTTAGTTCATTTTGCAACCTGGTTTCTTTCCCCTGTTGGTCGTGTTCCTTTATTTCACAGGGCCTGACCCTGACACAAGACCCTGGGGTGCTCACAGCTGATCCCTATGGCATGGGGACTGGAGAGAGAGCGGGGATGTGGTGCTGGTCTCACTGTGCATTGCCCACATCCCTATTTCAGGATGGCGCCGGAGCATGGCGACTGTTTGCGAGCTCAGCAAGGTATGATTTGTATGACTAGCACACAACACAACACTTTTTCACCATATGTTAGTACATGTGACAATTATAAATCAAATCAATCAAAATGCCATGGGATCCTTGAAGGCCACTTGAGAGGGCAGGCAGAGCCTCAGTTTAAAGGCGGCACCTCCAACAGCGTAGGGCACCCTCGATACTGTGTTGGGTTGTTGGATTGATTTTGTGTTGCTCCAAGTGGAGTAGGGTTGGGGGGGGCTGCTGTTCCTTGACCCCATGGTTTTCTGCACAGAGGCAAACATACTTTCACTCGGTGAAAAGAGTGGGTTCATCACTGCCGAGGATTATGAGTAAAATCATTGGCTTTTACCCAACACTGAAACAGGCTACAAGCTGGAGTTCTGCAGAGCTGGTACAGAATGTACTCCAGAGCCTGTCTCATGTAAATTTATGACTGCACCGATTTTCCTTGGGGTTCAACATGCATCTTCTTGATGTGTTACCATTGCCTCCACAGGTAGTCTCCTTCTTACTCGAGGCGTTTTCTTTAGTGTAACTCTGTACACAGCTTATTGGCACAGCGTGAAGCTTCCACCGCATGCAGCCTTTTATATCATCAGCTTGCACTGTCTAAGCACAACTATTCAACACTCTCAAACTTTACATCAAAGTAGAGAGTGAATAAGTGTTGTGGCCATTTGATGTGCTCCTCGAAATAAGCACCTGAGTTGAATCAGGTGGATCTGTCCCACTTGCTGGAGGTCAGCTCTGCATTTTGGGAATGGGTTATTCTGACAGAGATCGGTGTAGAAGTTGCAGATGTGAACTTGACTAATTTAATTGGAAATACAGTTGTTTTCAGTAGTGTCTGTTACTTACCGTATTATCCAAGCACCCAACTGCTTATCACAAATAGAAAAGTTGAGCACATACTTCAAACTTCTGTCCTGAATAATGCACCATCTGTCATATATCACACGCTGTCTGTCATATATCACACACTACCCGTTATATATCACACGCTGCCTGTCATATATCACACACTGGCTATTATATATCACACACTGTCTGTCATATGTCACACACTGTCTGTCATATATCACACACTGCCTGTTATATATCACACACTATCTGTCATATGTCACACACTGCCCGTTATATATCACACGCTGTCTGTCATATATCACACACTGCCCATTATATATCACACGCTGTCTGTCATATGTCACACGCTGCCTGTCATATATCACACACTGCCTGTTATATATCACACACTGTCTGTCATATATCACACACTGCCCGTTATATATCACACACTGTCTGTCATATATCACACGCTGCCTGTCATATATCACACACTGCCTGTTATATATCACACGCTGCCTGTTATATATCACACACTGCCCGTTATATATCACATGCTGTCTGTCATATATCACACACTGCCTGTTATATATCACACGCTGCCTGTCATATATCACACACTGCCCGTTATATATCACACGCTGCCTGTTATATATCACACGCTGCCTGTTATATATCACACGCTGCCTGTTATATATCACACGCTGCCTGTTATATATCACACACTGCCTGTTATATATCACACGCTGCCTGTCATATATCACACACTGCCTGTTATATATCACACACTGCCTGTTATATATCACACGCTGCCTGTCATATATCACACGCTGCCTGTCATATATCACACACTGCCTGTTATATATCACACGCTGCCTGTCATATATCACACGCTGCCTGTCATATATCACACACTGCCTGTTATATATCACACGCTGCCTGTCATATATCATACGCTGCCTGTCATATATCACAGGCTGCCTGTCATTTCATACGCTGCCTGTCATATATCACACACTGCCTGTTATATATCACACACTGCCTGTTATATATCACACGCTGCCTGTCATATATCACACGCTGCCTGTCATATATCACACACTGCCTGTCATATATCACACACTGCCTGTCATATATCACACACTGTCACATATTGTGCACTGCCTGTCAGAGATCATATTATCTATCATATATTACATTTTGTCTCTAATATATCACAGAGTGTGTGCCACATATCACCTATTGCGCATCAGAGACAGATAGGTTTTTAATTAGTTGGGGGATGAAGAGTTACGGGGATTGGGCAGGAAGGTGGAGATGAGGCCAAGATGAGATTAGCCACGGTCACATTGAATGGCTGAACAGACCCGAGGGGCTGAATGGCTTCCTCCAGCTTCTGGTTTTGAGTTCCCATGGAGCAGCCGGTTAATGTCAGAATCTCAGCACTGCCGATGCTACTGGCCCACCCACAGCATGCCCACATTAACACCTTTCCCAGCATGGCACACCACATGGGCTACACCAGAGGTGGCTGACGGCACCATCCGTGTTAATGTATGTTGTCAGGACCTTGGAGTGGGAGCAGTGCCACAAAGCCCAGATCTCACTGCCCCTAGGTTTGGTGTTGCAAAAACAAAATGTGCTGGTTTGAATGAGACCACAGCTTTTACAATCATTAGTGACCTTTGGAAACGCTGCTGATTGGATGACTGGGGGGTGAGTTTTAATTATGTTGCTGGCATCGACCAGCCTCAATTATCTTGTTCAGTGAGGCAGCTGCTGTGGCAGATGTTGCTGCTCAGAACGCCATCATTCGGAATCCATTTCCCCTGTACCTGCGGCAAACTATTGGCTTTACCCAGCGAGCGAGTGGAACCTATCCCAGCCGCACAAAAGCTCAGCTTGTTCCTTTCTCGGAGACAGCAGAAGTGGCATTGGCTGAGAGCAGAATGAGATGGCGCAATTAATGCCCGGGGATAGGGAGGAGGGAACTGGCCGGGGAGGGGTAGTGTGGGGGATTGGGGGGAGGGAACTGGCTGGGGCGGGGAGTTTGTGGGGGGAGGGAACTGGCCGGGCAGGTAGTGTAGGCGATGGGGAGTGAGGGGATTGGCCAGGGTGGGGAGTGTGGGGGATTGGGAGGAGGGGATTGGCCGGGGTGGGGAGTGTGGAGGATTGGGGGAGGGGATTGGTCAGAGAGGGGAGCGTGGGGGGTTGGGGAGGGGATTGGCTGGGGTGGGGAGTGTGGAGGATTGGGGGAGGGGATTGGTCAGAGAGGGGAGCGTGGGGGGTTGGGGAGGGGATTGGCTGGGGTGGGGAGTGTGGAGGATTGGGGGAGGGGATTGGTCAGAGAGGGGAGTGTGGGGGATTGGGGGAGGGGATTGGTCAGAGAGGGGAGCGTGGGGGATTGGGGGAGGGGATTGGCCGGGGTGGGGAGCGTGGGGGATTGGGGGAGGGGATTGGCCGGGGTGGGGAGTGTGGGGGATTGGGGGAGGGGATTGGCCGGGGTGGGGAGCGTGGGGGATTGGGGGAGGGGATTGGCCGGGGTGGGGAGTGTGGAGGATTGGGGGAGGGGATTGGCCGGGGTGGGGAGTGTGGGGGATTGGGGGAGGGGATTGGTCAGAGAGGGGAGTGTGGGGGATTGGGGGAGGGGATTGGTCAGAGAGGGGAGTGTGGGGGATTGGGGGAGGGGATTGGTCAGAGAGGGGAGCGTGGGGGATTGGGGGAGGGGATTGGCCGGGGTGGGGAGTGTGGGGGATTGGGGGAGGGGATTGGCCGGGGTGGGGAGCGTGGGGGATTGGGGGAGGGGATTGGTCAGAGAGGGGAGCGTGGGGGGTTGGGAGGAGAGTAGGTTGGTGGGGGATGTAGTATGGGAGCGACAGATATTTAGGCATCCAGAAAAATTAAAGCTTCCTGTGCTGACAGCAGCAAAGCACTCATTTCCTGCTCCCATTTCTGTGCGCGCTCTGTCCCAGTTATTTATAAATAGACTCTCCGATGGGTAGCTTTGCTCGAGCCTGACTTCAGATCAATATGTAGCTGTCCTCTCTCGAATTGAAAACCTGACAATGTATGTCGTGAGGAGATATTACATTTTAATCAAACCAAAACAAACCCACAGGAAGAAAGGAAATATTTCAAATGATAAAACTATATACAATGTAACTCACTCCAAAGATGTGCGGTTAGACAGATTGACCAAGCTAAATTGCCCCTTAGTGTCCGGGGTATTAGTTGGGTAAATATGAGGATAGGGCCTGGCTAGGATTGTGGTCGATGCAGGCTCAATGGGCCGAATGGCCTCTTTCTCCACTGTTGGGATTCTATGCAGGTAAATGTATAATAACTGCAATGATTTATCTGGCACCATTAACTTAGCAGTGGCTCCAGCTCTACAAAAGTGGGCTGGCATTGGAGGAGAATGGTGTTATCAGCCATATCAAAGGTTGCAAAAAGAAATTGTCACAGTCGCATGGGACGCCATCTATGACTTTGTTAGGAGCTGTTTGGATGCTGGGGAAGTGAAAACCGGACTGGAAGGATAACAAACATGGAATCTGGGGAAAGGCAGACCTGGATTTGGGAGACGGGGAGACGTTCAAGCATTTTGGAGAGGGAAGGGAGGTAATTTGGAAGGATGAAAAGATGCAGGCTGGAGAAGGAGAGGGAGAGGTTACTGAAGGAGGTTATGAAGAAGAGAGAGACAAAAGCTGAGGACAGACAGCAATAAACAGTTTCAGTTAACATGGGATGCCCGGAAGAAAAGTTGTCCGATCAGCCATCCAATGAGGATAGGGTAGTGGGAGAAGGAGGTTCACTGCAAAGCTAAGATGAGCTTGGAGAGGGAATGAAGGGAGTTTGGTGAACTGGAGAAAGGTGTGTTTGCAATAAAACACTGGGGAGAATCAGCACAGATTTGGCTAGTGGAAGTGGGGGGATGTGAACCATTAAATCCATAGAATTCCTGCAGTGCAGAATGAGGCCATTCGGCCCATTGAGTCTACACCGACACTCTTAAAAATCATCTTACCCAGGACCCCCACAGCCCTATCCCCACAACACCACACATTTTAACACCGCCAGTACACTTAACCTACACTTCTGCGGGGCAACTTAACATGGCCAAACCACCTAATCTGCACATTTTGGACTGTAGGAGGGAACCGAGGCACCCAGAGGAAACCCATGCAGACGCAAGGAGAACGTGCAGACTCCACACAGACAGTGACCCAAGGCTGCAGTTGAATCCGGGTTCCTGGCACTGTGAGGCAGTAGTGCCAACCACTGTGGCAGTGGAAGCTGCTCAGGTGGTCTCGAGCTGAGTGTAAAGGAGTCTATGAGCTCCTTGGTTTTGTTGCTGGAGAATGAAGATGGGGCAGACAGGGAGAGGGGTCTAGGGAGATGGTTTAATAGTGAAACAAAGTTAGCAGATACCTTTGTCTACAACTCAGCACCCGTTCATAGTGATGCAATAGCGCTATACATTAATGTTGTAAGTTGACTTGGAGACTTCACTGTGCCAAACTCAAAGTAATTACACCTGCAACAACAAAGCTGGAGTCTGTCATCACCAGTGGCTCTAAGATTTATTGGGTTGACGAAAATAGATCTTATTATTCAGATACTCTGACCCAGTTATCTTGAACAGATCCTAGTTCTCTGTTATTTCCATACTCTAGCCCAGTTATCTCTGAACATATCCTGGCCTTATCATTCACGTACTCTGACCCAATACAGATCCAATTATCCCAAGCTGATTTGGATAGTCCATTCTCCCGAACCGAACTCGGTTGTGTTATCGGGACACGGTACGGTGACCCAGTTGTCTCAATGTTTCCCGATGCCTTGCTGCAGGAGGGACGGTCAAAATACTTGGAAGCAATGTTAATTTCAGCAAGTTGTTGTTGATTTTTCACAAGTTATTCCTGTGTTTGTAGACGAACTGCAGCTTCTATAAACAGATGGCGCTCCCTATGATTTAAAAACTAACTCACCTCCATGTGGAATAGTTTGTCCAGCTTGAGTAAGGAATCCCTAATCACTGTGTACCAGATAAAATAACAAGATGCCCATTATACTCTCACAGGAACACAGAAGAAGATGGAGGCCATTTGCCTCTTCACGGCTGCTTTGCTATTTAACTAGATCATGGTTGATATTGTACGTCAATACTATCTCCCCACACTATCCTCTTGATATCATAGAATCACAGAGAATCCCTAAGTGCGGAATATCACTGGTATCTGGAAATCTATTAACCCCTACATTCAATGCCTGAGTTTCCACAGCCCTCTGAGGCAGAGGGATTTGCCACCCTCCGACTGAAGAAATTCCTCTTCATCCTGGTCCTAAATGGCCTATCCCTTATTCGGAGAATTTTGGATAAGAATAAGTTACAGTATCAGTGTACGTTGATCGAATCGACTTGAGGGTGAAATATATCGAAGTAAAAAGTAAACTCTTCCCAATACGATCTTTGAAGAAAGCAACAGGATTTGAATCAGCCCGTGAGAAGCTCTCTCTCACTTTTTCTTAAAGTCTCTTCCAGGCTAGTTCTTGAAAACACAATATTTAAGGGTCAGTTATCCTGGGAAATGAGATCAGAGTTGGAATTCTGCCACCTCATCCGGCACGGGCGAGGCTCCGACAATGGAAATCGCTGATGACCTCGGGCGGGAATTTCCAGTCTCACTCGAGCAAGGCTGTAAGATACCGCCCCAAGACCTGAGGCCTTTTTCTTAATTCAGATAGAATTATAGAATCCCCGCAGTGCAGAAGGAGGCCATTTGGCCCTTCAGGCCTGCTGTAATGGCTCTGCGGAGGCCGAAGTCCCTTCACCAAAATCCCTTTAATCACAAACGCGAACTGCAGTATAGTTAGAGTTTAGCAGTCAGCAATCTACCTCTGGGGGTGTCAGAGGAACTGACGCTCCTGGTTAAATACAAGGCAAATGTTCCCTGATTGGCCCATCAGATGGATCCTTATTTGGGGACATCTTTTGTTGGATCCTTAATCAGGGAGTTCATATTCCAAAAGGCCAACCTCAGTGGCCTGATTACAGCCATTACACCTGCACTGACAACAATCCCACCCAGGCCCTATCACCCAAAGCCAGAATTGAACTTGGGTCCCTGGCGTTTTGAGGCAGGAGTGCTAACAGCTGTGCCATCGTACCGCCCCATGAAAATTCAGTCGAGAATTGAGAAATGCTGATCATTAGAAAGGGAAAATCGAACTTACCTTCTTAAAAACAGATTGTGGTGATTGTTTTCTCAATTTTTTATTCTTTCAGAGGATGTGGGCATCGCTGGCTAGGTCAGAATTTGTTGCCCATTTCTCATTGCCCTTGCGAAGGTGGCGCTGAGCTGCCCCCTTTAACCACTGTAGTCCACGTGGTGTAGGTACACCCACAGTGCTGTTAGGGAGAGAGTTCTAGTATTTTGATCCAGTGACAGTGAAGCAATGCTGATATAGTATCAGGTTAGGATGGTGTGTGGCGTGGACCAGGTTTACCAGTATGTTGCCTGGTATGGAGGGTCTTAGCTATGAGGAGAGATTGGGTAAACTTGGGTTGTTCTCCCTGGAAAGACAGAGAATGAGGGGAAACCTAATAGAGGTGTACAAAATTATGAAGGGTATAGATAGGGTGGACAGCGGGAAGCCTTTTCCCCTTGTGATCACAAGGGGTCACGGGCTCAAGGTGAAAGGGGCGCGGTATAACTCAGATATCAGAGGGATGTTTTCACACAGAGGGTGGTGGGAGCCTGGAATGCACTGCCAAGTAGGGTGGTGGAGGCGGACATGCTGGGTTCATTTAAGACTTACCGGGATAGTCACATGAGCAGACTGGGAATGGAGGGATACAAACAAATGGTCTAGTTGGACCAATGAGCGGCGCAGGTTTGGAGGGCCGAAGGGCCTGTTTCCTGCGCTGTACTGTCCTTTGTTCTTTGGAGGGGAACCTGAAGGTGCGGGGGTTCCCATGCATCTGCTGCCCTGGTCCTTTCAGGTGGTTTGAATTTCCAGAAAACTCCAGGCCAATCTATTTCACAAATAGTCTCATGGCAACCATACCCTCAAGCTCACCTGATTCCAATACATCGGTGTTTATGTTCTTGTTTCTCAATGTATTCCCTGTACATTTACCGGGCAGCACTATTAACCATTCCTACCTAAGGGATAATTTTGATTTTTTAATCATTCCAATACTTCAGTGAAATTGAATTTGTTCTGGCAGTTGGTTGGGTCATGACTTTTTTTAAACTAACGTAAATTATTATTAATTTTCTTCAAGATGTTTTTTATTCTGAGTGTGTGTAAAAATGGCGAGGCCAGCATTTATTGCTGGGGGTGGCACAGTGGTTAGTACCGCTGCTTCACAGTGCTAGGGTTCGGTTCCTCATTTGGGTCACTGTCTGCACATTTTCCCCGTGTCTGTTTGGGTTTCCTGCGGGTGAGGGGAGATCTCATTGAGACATATAAGATGATGAATGGGATGGATAGGATAGAGGTGGAGAGACTCTTCCCGCTCAGAAAGGACAGTAGGACTAGGGGGCACAGCCTCAAGATAAAGGGGGGATGGTTTAGAACGGAGTTGAGGAGGAACTTCTTCACTCAAAGGGTGGTGAATCTCTGGAATTCTCTGCCCGTTGAGGTGGTGGAGGCTGCCTCGCTCAATATTTTTAAGACGTGGGTTGATGGGTTTTTGATAAGAGAGGGGATTAAGGGTTATGGGGAGAGGGCGGGAATGTGGAACTGAGCCACGACAGATCAGCCATGATCTTATTGAATGGCGGGGCAGGCTCGAAGGGCTAGATGGCCTACTCCTGCTCCTATTTCTTATGTTCTTATGTTCTTATGCTCCAGTTTCCTCCCACAGTCCAAAAGATGTGCTGGTTAGGTGCATTGGCCATATTAAATTTTCCCTCAGTGTACCCAGACACGCGCCGGAGTGTGGCAACTCGGAGATTTTCACAGTAACTTCATTGAAGGGTTAATGTAAGCCTACTTGTAGCACATAAATAAACTTTACTTTTACTTTATTGTCCATCCTTAATTGCCCTTGAGAAGGTGGCAGTGAGCTACCTTCTTGGAATTTGTAGTCTATGTGGTGAAGTTACATCTGTAGTATTGAACAGAAGGGAGTTCCAGGATTTTGACCCAACAGTGAATGAATCAATAGTGATATATTTCCGAGTCTAGATGGTGTGTGACTTGCAGGTGGTGGATCTACTGTCCTTATCCTTCTAAGTGGTAGAGATTGCGGGATTGAGAGCTGTGAACAACAGTTAGCTAATGTTTCTTTTTCCCTGAGCATTTCCACACCTAAACAACATGGAGGTTGTCGGATAGAAAGAAATGGCTGACGTGTCAGGACCTGAAAAGAGAAAAAACACAGGTGAATTTTCAGGAATCTTCATCAAAACCAGAGCCCTTCCATTTACTTTAAAAACCAGAAGCCAAAAATCCTCTGGGTGACAATATATTGTGATGCCACCATGGGAACCTCTGTTTGAGATCCTGCACAATTATGTGGTGTCAGTAGGAATCATCTTGTTGCAATATTACTGATGGGAAGCTTTGCGATCTGATCAGTGAGGTCAGTAATTGTGACCTCAATGTGTGCGTTCAGGCCCCTTCCCTCCAAAGATTTCTTCTTAAGAAGTCTGGAAAAAAAAATCAAACCAGGCCTGAAATCCTACTGGAAAGGCTCACATCCACTTCACACAGCATTCTTCAAAGTTCCTCATCATTTCCAGCTCTTAAACACCAACCTCAACTGTCCCTTCAGTTATCTCATGTCGTTCCACTTCTTTCCCTAAAATCCACTTTTGAGTCAACTGAATTTTCCAACTGAGATCTGCTCGTTCTTCTCCTACCTCAGTCCCTGAGCTCAGTGACTCCTCATTTTCAGCAATATCAACCTCCATCTCCACTCACCTTGTCTGCTCTGCAGTTTTTAACATGGCCACCAAACCATTCTCCTCCACAGCCTGTCCTATTCACCCAACTCTGCTTAGGTCCCCTCCCATCAAATCGAGAGTGGGGGAGAGGCCTAGTGTCATTATCGCTAGATTATTAATCCAGAAACTCGGCTAATGTTCTGGGGACCTGGATTCGAATCCCGCCACGGCAGATGGTGGGATTTGAATTCAATTAGAAATAAAACCTGGAATTGAGAATCTGTTGATGACTATGGAACCATTGTCAATTGTTGGAAAAAAAACATCGAGTTTACTAATGTGCTTTAGGGAAGGAAATCTGCCATTTTTACCTGGCCTGGCCTACAGAGCCACAGCAATGTGGTTGACTCTCAACTGCCCTTGGGCAACTAGGGATGGGCAATAAATGCTGGCCCAGCCAGCAACGATGATGTCCCACAAATGAATTTTTAAAAATCCTAGCCAGCATAGCTCCAGCAATGGCCTCTCTTTCCATCCCTACAGAGTTCCCCTGGAGTTTCCCAAATATCTATCCTTTGCCCCTCCACCACTCCTCCTCTTCCCTACCTACAGGGGAGCTGACATTATCCAAAGGTAAGAGATTAAGTTCCATATCTGCCACCTAACCGGATCACTTTGTCCCACCCCTCCTCTGGGTGGCCAGCTTGCCTGCCTGATGTCAAGCCCTGCCTAGGGTTCAAATTGCCTCCAGGTGAACATCGGGAAGGATTAAATAACCGTTTTTCAGCCCCCATTCCCGGTTCTCACCGTCCCGTGGCCCCTGCCACTGGCAGACATAAACAGAACAGTTCCTAACATGTTAAGCTGAATTTCCAGCCGTATGTGAGCCATCACGGAATAATGAGCTGAAAGGAAGGCACAAGCTCCAGATTCACTGAATCAAACCACTAATTGGTCTACACTAACCAGAGGGATAGGGAAGTGGAGGTGTAAAGCTAATGGCAGTCTGAGATTGCAGCATCTTGTAATTAGTTCATGCATTTAGAAAGGTCATTTGGGGACATACAATAAATGGGAATATGCTTAGAGGGGCAGATGAAGTGAGAGATCTTGGTGTACAAGTACACAGGTCCCTAAAGGCAGCAGTTCAATATTTATTTTATTTGTTATTAATGTCACAAGTAGGCTTACATTAACACTGCAATTAAGTTACTGTGAAAATCCCTTAGTCGCCACACTCCGGCGCCAGTTCGGCTACACTGAGGGAAAATTTAGCACGGACAATGCACTTAACCAGCACGTCTTTCAGATTATGAGAGGAAACCAGAGGACCCTAAGAAACCCACACAGACACGGGGAGAACGTACAATCTCTGCATAGACAGTGACCCAAGGCGGGAATTGAACCCGGGTCCCTGAAGCAGCAGTGCTAACCACTGTGCCACCGTGCCATCCCAATAGACAAGGCTGTAAAGAAGGCATATGGAATGCTCTCCTTCATTGACAGAGGTATAGAATATAAATGTAAGGATATCATTTTGGAATTGTGTAAAACACTGGTGAGGCCACAGTTGGAATATTGTGTGCGGTTCAATCCTGCACACGGAAGCAATCTTCCCTTGTAAGAGTTTTTGCTTCATCATTTATCTAATTTTGTAGTAACACTTATACAATGAGGAGTGAAGAATTTCAGAGTCTGAAGGCTGTGTTATATCATGTCTCATTTTCATGTCAGTGAAATGGGTGGCACAGTGGTGAGCACTACTTCCTCACAGTGCCAGGGGCCTGGGTTTGATTCCCAGCTTGGGTGACTATGTGGAGTTTGCACGTTCTCCCTGTGTCTGCATGGGTTTCCTCCGGGTGTTCCGCTTTCCTCCCACACTCCAAAGGTGGAGTGACCATTCTAAATTGCCCCTTCGTGTCAGGGGGACTAGCTAGAGTAAATACATGGAGTTATGGGGATAGGGCCTAGGTGGGATTGTGGTCAGTGCAGACTGGATGGGCCAAATGGCCTCCTTCAGCACTGTGGCTTTCTATGATATACAGAGGCTACTAGGGGCATTTCTTGAATGGGCTGATGCTTCCATTTTTCTCCACTATTCCTCTATTGGGAACATTTTTCAACATTGTTAATGCAAATGTGGTTTTAATGAGTCCTTACGCACTCAAAATCAAAGCCACAGATATGCAGAAATTCTGCCTTTAAGATTGGAAGGGATATTTCTCAATGAGAATAGACTTCTAGAGGAAACAATTTGTTAACGTGTGTTAACACAAGCTGAGAATGAACTGGATGAATATCAAGTTAAGGATTGGAATTGAGGGCTATAATGTTGTCCTGTTGGGATTGATTTTCCCCGGCATGCTGTTTCCAAAAGCAACATATTGAAGATGCGGGAAATCTGAAATAAAAGCAGCACTGCAAGTGTGGGAGCGTCTATGGACAGCGATTTTCCAGCCCTTTCCACCAGTGGGATCTTCCAGTCCTGCCAAAGCCCCTACCCACAGCGGGAGTGGCAGGCCAGGCAAAATGCCATGGACATCGATGGGGCAGGAAGAGCCCGCCAGCGGCCAATGGTGAACTGCCTCCGCAACCAGCGGAAAACACAGTGTGGGGGGAAGGGTGTCTGGAAAATCCTTCCCAACATTCCTGGAGCTTTTGAGGGCCTCATGTTAAGGAACAAATGAATGGGAATGAGTCATACCACTTCAGGAAAAGATTCTAAAATATTCCATTACACTTGTCTAGGGCCAGGGGAATGTAGGAGTCAGAAACGTTAAAGAATCTTAGCTCAGGCTGGTTAGAGTCTATAATGAAGCAGAGGCTCTGTGGGAATGGGCTGAATGTAAATCCATTCAATCTTCTTATTTGCTCCAAATTGAACCTTCTTTTCCATTTCTTGCCGCATTTATTGCTTGTCCTTCCTTGGCCGGTGAATGGGGGGGGGGCAAGGCTGGTTCACAGGGCAGGATAGAGTCATCCATATGGTGTAGGGCTGGAATCACATATAAGCCAAGACTGGGTAAGGAACATAAGAACATAAGAAATAGGAGCAGGAGTAGGCCATTTAGCCCTGCGAGCCTGCCCCCGCCATTCAATAAGATCATGGCTGATCTGAAGTGGCTCAGTTCCACTTTCCCGCTTTCTCCCCATAACCCTTAATTCCCCTGTCTATCAGAAACCCATCTACCCGTGACTTAAATATATTCAGCGAGGCAGCCTCCACCACTTCAATGGGCAGAGAATTCCAGAGATTCACCACCCTTTGAGTGAAGAAGTTCCTCCTCAACTCCGTTCTAAACTGCACCCTCCTAAAGAACATGAATGAGTGAGTTACACCTTTCATACCAGCTTCATGGTCATCTTTACTGAAACCAGTTTCTTAATTATAGAGCATTTTAAACAGAATTCAAATACAAAACATACACCTGCAAGGTTTGAAGTTATGTTCACTGGATTATTAGCCCAGGTATCTGGTTACTAGTCTAGTAGCAGAATCGTTAACCTACCTGCTCAGTAGAATATTCAGCTCAGAGCTAAGCTTTGTCCGTAGTGTCCCCTCAATCTTCTGATAGGAATTCTCATTCACCATCTGCAATTGGATATCAAGTTGATGCAGATGAACAGGAAATCTTTCCTCTCTTCAGACTAATTGGAAAGATTTATGTTTTTAGATACAGACCAGTATCCACATGGGAGATCAGTGTTACCAAAGGAAAACACACCGGGGATTATTTACATTGCTGGGTTGTTTTTATCCGTTTCTATCTGTTTGAGGATAAGACTCTCCAATTTCCTTCACACCCCCACACACTGATGACAACTGGGAGAGAATTTGGGCAACATCTCCTTTGGTGTCTACCAACACTGCAATAAAGGGACTAGCAGCAACAACTGTGGATGCGTACTACGGTTTACTTTCTAAAGCTAAGGTCCTTGATTATAAGACATTTTTGCAGTTCCTCATACAACTTGCAAATTTTTGGCTTCAAGAAACCGCAGTCATCCAAAGTGCTCTTCAGAATTCCCATCTGAATCTTGAACTCCCAACTTGAATAAATTTCAGTAAAATGACTGCTTGGGACTATCTATTTAAAATGTAGAGAAATAAAAGTTTATAGAAATTTAAAAAGAAATTTAATAACCCATTCACGTGATGTGGAGAAGGTCAGGTTGAAAAGGCAGTGACGTAGTGTTATTGTCACTGGGTCAGTTATCCAGGCACCCAGGGTAGGTGGGGGAATCTGGATGATGATCATTTTCATAGAACCATAGAATCCCTACAGTACAGAAGGAGGCCATTCGGCCCATCAACTCTGCACCAACCGCAATCCCACCCAAGCCCTATCCCTGTACAGTATTCACTGATCTGTGCTTAACCTGTGTTTTTATATACTGCAGGTGCAGCAGGTGGTCAGGAAGGCGAATGGGATGCTGGCCTTCATAGCGAGGGGGATTGAATATAAAAGTAGGGAGGTCTTGCTGCGGCTGTATAGGGCACTGGTGAGGCCGCAGCTGGAGTACTGTGTGCAGTTTTGGTCGCCGTACTTATGCAAGGATATTTTGGCCTTGGAGGGAGTGCAGAGGAGGTTTACTAGGCTGATACCGAAGATGAGGGGGTTGAGCTATGAGGAGAGGCTGAATAAACTAGGCTTGTACTTGTTAGAGTTTAGAAGAATGAGGGGAGATCTCATTGAGACATATAAGATGATGAATGGGATGGATAGGATAGAGGTGGAGAGACTCTTCCCGCTCAGAAAGGACAGTAGGACTAGGGGGCACAGCCTCAAGATAAAGGGGGCGCGGTTTAGAACGGAGTTGAGGAGGAACTTCTTCACTCAAAGGGTGGTGAATCTCTGGAATTCTCTGCCCGTTGAGGTGGTGAAGGCTGCCTCGCTCAATATTTTTAAGACGCGGGTTGATGGGTTTTTGATAAGCGAGGGGATCAAGGGTTATGGGGAGAGGGCGGGAATGTGGAACTGAGCAGCGACAGATCAGCCATGATCTTATTGAATGGTGGGGCAGGCTCGAAGGGCTAGATGGCCTACTCCTGCTCCTATTTCTTATGTTCTTATGTTTATATATACCAACTGAAGATACAGTTCTGTAATTCGCTGGTAACACGAAGAGAGGTAAGAAAGTAAACTGTGAAGATGACATAGGGAGGCTACAAAGGAACATAGACAGGTTAAGTCAATTGTTTAAAATTTACTTATTAGTGTCACAAGGAAGCTTACATTAACACTGCAATGAAATTACTGTGAAAATCTCCTGGTCGCCACCCTTTGCACCTGTTCGGGTACACTGAGGGAGAACTTAACATGGTCAATGCACTTAACCGGCACATCTTTCAGACTGTGGAAGGAAACCAGAGCACCAGGAAGAAACCCACACAGACATGGGGAGAACGCGCAAACTCCACACACAGTGACCCAAACCAGGAATCAAGTCCAAGTCCCTGGCACTGTGAAGCAGCAGCTCTAACCAATGTGCCACCATGCTGCCCGAACGGGCAAAAATCTGGCAAAATGGAGTGCAATGTGGGCGAACGTGAAATGGTCCTTTTTGGCAGCAAGAATAAAAAATAAACTTACTATCTAAATGATCTGGGGAGCAGGCTGGGTGAAGTTTGTAAATGATCACAGAATGATTTTTGTCTTTGTTTCTGTGGCAGTGGCTGGAGCTGTTACCTTTCCTACAGTTGGAATCATAGAATCCCTGCATTGCCAGAAGGAGGCCATTTGGCCCATCGGGTCTGCACCGACCACAGTCGCACCCAGGCTCTATTCCTGTAACCCCACGTATTTACCCTGCTAATCTCTTGACACTAGGATCAATTTACCATGGCCAATCAACCTAACCGGCACATCTTTGGACTAGTTAGCCAGCTTTCTATTCATTTTGAACATTGTTCTCAAATTCTTTACTATCGCCATTGTCTTTCATCCTCACCCAACAGGCAGTCCTTTTGCTGGCTGCTGCTTGCTGGATTTCCTGCCCCTGCTCTCTGGCCCTTCGCAGAGTACTTAATGAAAGTGAGGGGCTATGATCAGCTCATTTATATACAGGCATGCAGAGCACCTGAGGTCTTATCAACACCTAACAGCCTGCTGTTTAAAATAGAGCCTCTTTTTTCCATTATGCGTGCTGCTTCTGAAGTTGTGGCTTGACTTAGCAGAGATGTTACAGTTTTAATTCCCGTTTGACAGGCACCGAACAATGTTGCTGCAGGTGGGATTCCTGACTGTGATGCTGCTCATCATCTGGTGTCAGCCTAGGCTCAGTGTTGACACTCTTACCCCTGACTCTCAGTCCAAGTCCCAAACCAGAGGCTTCAGCACAGCACCTGGGGAGATATTCTGGTGCCGTACTGACGGAGTGCTGCACTGGCTGCCTTTTGGCTGAGATGTCAAATCGAGATCCTATCTATCCCCTGAGGTGTGGAAGATCCCATAGCCACTAGATCCCTATAGTGCAAAACAAGGCCATTCAGCCCATCGAGTCTGCACCAAAAACAATCCCAGATAGGCACTGTCCCTACATATTTGTCCCGCTAATCCCTCTAACCTATGCGTCTCAGGACACTAAGGGTCAATTTAGCATGGCCAATGCACCTAACCCGCACATCTTTGGATTGTGGGAAGAAACTGGAGCACCCAGAGGAAACCCACGCAGACACGAGGAGAACGTGCAAACTCCACACTCAAGCTGGGAATTGAACTCATGTCTCTGGAGCAGTGAAGCAGCAGTGCTAACCACTGTGCCACCATGCCGCCCAAAGAAGAATGGTCGCATTTTCCTTGGTGACCTTCTGAATATTCGATCCTGAACCAATATCATTAAAAAGATAGCTCTGTTCAAGACTGCGAGAAACTTCAAAGAGCTGTGAACAAAGTCCAGTCCATCTCTCAAATCAGCCCCCCGTCCATTGACTCCGTCTACATTGCCTCGGAAAAGCAGCCAATATAATCAAGGACCTCACACATCCTGGACATTCTCTCTTCTGTTTTCTTCTATTGGGAAAAAAATACAAAAGTCAGAGAACACATGCCAACTAACTCAATAACAGTCTCTTCCCTGCTGCCAACAGACTTTTAAATGGACCAACTGCATACTGAGCTGGTCTTTCTCTACACCCATTATATAACTGCAACACTAAGGGCCCTATTTTACCAGTTTGATTCTAAGTACTGGGTGGACTTGATACTGAGAGTGTCTCTGATCCAACTTTTAGACCTGTCTTGAGATGCCCCCATAGGCACTTTGCCTGAAAGATATCAGCAAGTCTGAATCATGTGCACAAGCCTGTGAGAGGGGCTTAATACCCCTGAAATGCTGCAGTTTGATCGACGCCTCCAACTGCGCATGCACAGAAAAAAGATAGAATGTTGCTCCATTGCCACATCATTCCCGGGCCAGATAATGCCTCCCCCTGGCGCCCACAGGCATTGCCCCAAACCCCAACATTACTGACCTCCTTATCCCCCTCCGCCACCCAGACCGATCGCGGGTCCATCCCCCCCCGCACCTTCATCGATCTCAAGCAGAGTGGTAGCAGACCCACATTCACCCCCCCACCCCGATCTCATGTAGCGAGCCTTCAGACGCTCGGCACTTACCTCCTCGCTAACTGGAGCGCCCGAATCGGATTTATATCAAGCGCGTTTGTTTCGTGCCAATTCTGAATGGGCGAATGCGGTGGTAAAGGGGAAAGTGGGAGTGTGGCCCAGTAAGTCAATTTAAATGCATGCAGACACATTTAACTGGCCGCCACGCTCATTTCGGATGTGGTGCTGATCGCGGCCATTTTTGGGCCTTTGGTAAAGGGGGAACTGGTGTGGAGTTGGGGTGCGGATCACGCTACTTGCCTCACGCCCGACTTCACCAAGTTTTCACACCCAAAAATTGGCGCAACATGATGGTAAAATCAGGCCCTATTTCTGCATCCTCTCCTTTCTTTGTCTCCTATGTACTCTATGAATGGTATGCCTTGTCTGTATAGCAAGCATGAGCCAATATTTTTCACTGTATACATAGAATCATAGAATCTGACAGCGTAGAAGAAGGCTGTTCGGCCCATCAAGTCTGCACTGACCTCAGCCTCACCCAGGCCCTATTCCCATGACCCCTAACTAGTCCCTCTGACACTAAGAGGCAATTTAGCACTAACCACTGTGCCACGGTGACAACCCTGTGAAATGTGACAATAATAACTTGAATCAAATCACTAAAAAGATAATCTAAGTTCTGTTTTGTGGGACTGACTGTGTGTAAATTGGTTACTGTGTTTTCTCTGTTACACCAAGCGACTACACTTCTTTTTGACTCACAGCTCTTGCTGGCATCCTGAGGTCGCAGCAGTCGCTAAATAAAGGAAAGACTATCTTTGGACTTTCCAATATAGATTTGCCTATTGTAAAGGGAAAATTAATTAATATTTGATGAATGTTACAGCGAATATAGGACTGTTCGATGTTGGCAATCAAGGAACAATGTGCTGGTAATATGAATATGCAGTAGTAAGTCATTATGAATTGTAAAAATGTTAAAGAAGCTTTGGACAGAGCTCAAAAACAAGACATACGTTTCTGCTATTGAAATATATCTGTAGGTACAGTCTACACATATCCAAATGTGGAGTATTAAGCTGCTTAAAATGGAAGTGTCCATACGCCATGTCAAAAAAGCTGCATAAATTAAGATGGATCTCACACCTCATTCCCAGTGCTGTGAATGTAGCTGCCTGTGTCACAGTTTAATTTGCACAATTCAAGATTTGCATAAAAGCAATTACAGACAAGATGAAGTCACTGGACAAGTTGTTCTCTTCAGCAGTAAGAGCAATGACCTCTGAACCCCGGGCTTCCATTCAAATCCCAGGCCAATTGCTATCTGGGGCTGACTGAATATATTCGGACAAGTTTCGGCATCAGTAACTTTGCTACTTCTCAGCATGTTTTGTTTTGTGGTTAGAAATATTAATGAGGACCAAAAAGTGATTCACTCAGCGTACCCGGAGTGTGGCACCTCGGGGATTTTGGAGCTGTGGAACAGGGCAGATAGAGGGTGGACAAGGGGGCCTCGAGCAGCTGACTGTGCCAGCTGATGATGCGGCTACTGCCTCAGGCCCTGTTACTGACTACTGAAGATTGGTCATGAATTAGATTCTGCAGAGAGTGGGGTTTGGAGTGGAAGAGCCACCCACCTCCACCCTTCTGCTCCTGGTCTTGTCTTTCCTGCCCTCACAGATTTACAAGCAATCCCGTCTCCTGATCATTGTTCCAATGACTTAAACATATAACTATGGCCCTTAAACAAATGAGCCTTTCTTTCTACTCCTGCCACACAATGTACAAAAGTGCAACTGATATTAGTTATGCAGCAATACCAAGGGTCTAGGATTCAAGTCAAGCCTCACTATTCTAATAGCCACTTGTATTGATGCTTCAGTTTTAAGTCACTTTTTAAAATTTACTCCTTCATGGGATATGGGCGTGAGAGGCTTGTTGCCAAGCCCAATTGCCCTTGAACTGCATGGCTTGCTAGGCCATTTCGGAGGGCAGTTCAGATCACATTGTTGTGGCTCTGGGGTCAGGTGTAGGCCTGAGGTAACTGTGTCATGCCATCCTGTTATTGTTTCACTTTTGTTCTGAAACAGAGCACACCGCACACATCTCTGCTGCTGCTGTCTGCAAGCTTAGTCTTTTTTTCATTCATTCATGGGACGTGGGCGTCACTGGCTGGCCAGCGTTTATTGCCCATCCTTAGTTGTCCTTGGAAGGGAGTTGAGAGTCAACCACATTGCTGTGGATCTGGAGTTGCGTGTAGCCCAGACCAGGTAAGCGCAGCAGAGATTTCCTTCCCTAAAGGATATAATGGGTTTTTCTGACAGTGGATAGCACTGCTGCCTCACAGCGCCAGGGACCCGGCTTCAATTCTGGCCTCGGGTTACTGTCTGTGCACAGTTTGCACATTCTCCCCATGTCTGCGTGGGTTTCCCCCGGGTGCTCCGGTTTCCTCCCACACTCCAAAGATGTGTGGGTTAGGTTGATTGGCCATACTAAATTGACCCTAGTGTCAGGGGGATTAGCTGGGTAAATGTGGGGGGGTTACAGGAATGGGGCCTGAGTGGGATTGTTGTTGGTGCAGACTCGATGGGCAGAATGGCCTCCTTCTGCACAGTTGGGATTCTATGATTGGCTGAGTTCCTGGGTAAAGAATCTAGCAATAATACCGTGAGACCATCACCTTCCTAACGTCTCTATGTGCTGAATCTCCATAAATGATTCCATAACATGTTTGCACAATCCCTTCTGAGCCTTTCTATCATTACAATGCACACAATGGGAAAGACCAGATGGACCATAAAACTTCGTATCCTCTGGACTAAACCCGATGGGGCAGAATGTATTAAACCATAATAATGCAGAGAAAGTAAATTCACTGCAGTGGGTAGCGCCCTAATCTACAAATCAAGAGATCTAAGCACGAAGTTCCTTCGTCATTCTTATTGAACTTAAAGTTAATTCCAAAATCAAGCCTTTATCCGTATCCAGATTCAGTTCAAAGTGTTTATTATCTTCCATTTTATATATGCTGCACATTATTTGACACTTTAATCATGTTTTCTTTCAAGCCCTTAAATTGAATAATCTTATTTCCCTTAACCAAATTCATTGATTTAAGTCTGGGTGTTATCTTTGTTGCTCACTCAGGCTTTGATGTCTGTTTTAAGGCATGATCTCCGAAGATAGTCTAAGTGCAGTCCCATTCGCGTCTGATTATTGATAGTCTGAACATAACTCCCTTTGACTCATCCCCTTGCTTCTCAATGGAGCTTCATGTTGTTTGCCTCATTAATTGCTCTCGCCTGCTGCTCACAGCTCCCCCCAACCTCCTCCTTGCCTTTTCGTTCAGATCTGGCGAGTAATCCTGTGACAAGAATTAACTCTCTGTAAGCCACCATGGCCAGCAAGGATTAGGCTGCAGGGAGGCTGTGAACAAGGCAGCTTTATTTGTTAAGACCCAGGCCAGAAGATGTTTTATGAAGTAAGCCTAGACCTTATATTTTTACATTTGAATTTGGCAGGGGTGAGCATAAAGTAATAATAATAATAATAATAATAATAATAATAATGTAATCACACTCCAGATATAATTCAAGTGACCTATTAGGAAGCTTTTATCAAACAAAATTTATCTAAGAACACTAATTTAAAAAATTAGCATTCTTTTACCAATTACAAGAATCAAACATGATATAGTATAGATATCTATGTTATTCCAAGTCAGTACATGACGGCACAGTGGTTAGCACTGCTGTCTCACAGTGCCAGGAACCCGGCTTCAATTCCTGGCTTGGGTCACTGTCTGTGGAGTTTGCACATTCTCCCCATATCTGCATGGGTTTCCTTCGCGTGCTCCGGTTTCCTCTCACAATCTGAAAGACATGCTGGTTGGATGCATTAACCCGAACAGGTGCCGGAGTGTGGAGACTAAGGGAGTTTCACAGTAATTTCATTGCAGTGTTAATGTAAGCATTACTTGTGACTAATAAATCACAAACATACACACCTTTCAGGACTTTGCACAAAAAGCAAATATCCTCGCATGATGCTGATTTTGTAGCTTTTTAAAACCTGCTGTAAATTGGTCTGTTCAATGTTGGATTAAAACTCTGTGACTTCCCAGTCCTGGAACTTGCAGCACGCCTCTGGAGAGAGAGAGAGGCAGAGACATTGCTTTCTGCCTCAAATCCAAACAGTATCTGAGAAAAGTGAAACTAAAGACTCCAACTCCAGAGAGAGGGAAAAAGCATTGTTGCTGTTCTCCACTCCATGAAAGGCAAAACTAAAAACCTGGACTTTTCTGTGGATGTCCCCATGCGTCACCTGACCTGTCAATCATGCTCCACTCTGCAATCCCCAAAGGATCATAAAACCCCAGAACGCTGCATTAGACAGTATTAAATTTAAACATGATGTCCATTATATTGCTTCAGGTATATTAGAGGACACTGGTTACAGACAAAATGGTGCCAATAAAATGTTAGGAGCTACTTGAATAAAACCTACAAAATAACATGATTAAATACATTCCTTAAAGGCACAGTATTAAAAAAAATTAACAACACAGTTTAACTATAGCAAATTAGTTAGCTTATTATTTAATAATTGAACAATATTTGAACATGGCAAGGTGCAAT
Source organism: Carcharhinus amblyrhynchos (assembly GCF_965287045.1). Taxonomy (NCBI): domain Eukaryota; kingdom Metazoa; phylum Chordata; class Chondrichthyes; order Carcharhiniformes; family Carcharhinidae; genus Carcharhinus; species Carcharhinus amblyrhynchos. The sequence continues at coordinate 11,455,753 of NC_137337.1, forward strand.
TCTTAACTGCTAACCTATCCCTTTGAGTTCAAATTCAAGCAATATTCCTCTTACATACTTAAATTTCTCTTTGAAATCAGTTAGCAAAATATTGGCTTACATTTTGTACTGAGGTTGCCAGCTCTGGAGCTCTCAGACAACCTACAGAGAGAGAGAGAGACATGTCTTTCTTCTTTCAGAAACAGGCAGTAACTGTTTGTCTTAAAATGAAAGAAAAACTGTGTATCTTCCTGGCAAGCTTAGCTCCTCCCATTAGCACCTGACTCAGTTGCTGTCAATCAAAACTCTGTTCGAAAACCCAAGGGAATTCTAGGTAAACACAAGTGCATTAGCTCAGCTTAAACCAAACATCCCAGGCACTTATCCCATTCTCCCAGCTACCAATTTAAAAGATTGTGTAGACATATTAGCACCTGGCATGAGAAAGCTGAATTCTAAACATACCCCTTACAGGAAAAATGATATACACACATTCCCTAAAGGCACAATATCATCGTTAGTGCGAGATCAAAAGCTTCGATAACATGTCTCTCTTCTCAGAATTAATGATAGTCCAAGGTAGGAGAATCGGATCATGCTTGAATATTAAACGCTGTTATTTTCAGCCTGAGGGAGTGGCTGAGAAGAGAAATAGGATCTGTAAGGGTGGGATTTTCCTGCACACCAACCCCCCCCAACCAAGTGGTGTATTATCTGGCGGCTGAAGCAGCTCACCATCGGCCTCTAGTGGGGGTCTTCCAGTCTCAGGATGTCTATGACATTTTGAATGGCTGGTCCACCTCGCTGCAGGAGAAAACTGCTGAGCTGGGGATTGGGCGGGGGGGATTGGGTGGGGGGGGGAGGATGCTTTCAGCAGGACTGGAATATCCCATCGGCAGGAAGGGCTGGAAAATCCCATCCTAAAGTGAAAATGTTTATGATGGAAAACCAACTTTTGCTGATTTTGCAATGGAGAAACCTCACATTCGTCCAGTTCTATGGTGAGTGTCCCTTTAAGGGCAGAACAGCCAAGCAAAAGGGGACACCTGGCCTGGATGACCAGTCGGGGCTGAGGGAGGGGAATCTCCTCAGTGGGAGGCAGAGGAATTACAGAGCAATCTGCAGACAGGCTCTTAAACGTTCTTGTAAATAAATCCTTTATTGGTCACTAATGACATCTCTGAAAATGCTTTGTTGCAGCTACTTAATATTAGAGGTGATTTTGAAGAGATAACATTAGGCTGGCTCTGAAAGGAAGCAAGGTGAGGCAGAACAAGCACAAATAAAGGGGTTAATATTTTGACTTCAATTCCTGGTGTCTCAGCTGCCGTAATTCACATCTTGGAAACCAAGCTCCGTGCTTTGTATTGGATTTCCAATTGTTCATTTCAATTTTTGGCAAAAGTCTTTGTCCGAATTTCCAAATTTCTCTCCAATGGATAAGGCTTCCCACTGCCACAAAGCAGAAAATGATCTCAATTAAATATTTTCTGGACATCCATTTTGTTGTACTGTTTGTTACTTTTCTAATTATAAATCAACTTGTAATAAGTCCTCGGAGGCAGAAGTCCCTTCACCAAAATTCCTTTATTTACAAGATTCAACAACACTATACAGAGCGCGCTCAGTTTGCAGTCTACATCTGGAGTGCCAGAGGAACTGACAGTCCTTTAAGTACAGAGCACGGGGCTCCCTGATTGGACCATCAATTTGGCCTTTAATCAGGGAGTTCATATTGAAGCATGAAAATCTCACTTGGCTGATTAAAGTCATTACACAACTCTTGACACCGGCCAGTCAGATGACAGTTTGCATCATGGGAACTGAAACCACTGTAAAATAACAAGTCCAAAGAGGCTGAAATTCTTCAACTAATATCTGCCCTGCTTAAGCTTCCTCTGATATTTATCGTAGAGGTCAGAGGCACGTATCTGGTGGCATAGTGGTTAGCACAGCTGCTTCACAATGCCAGGGACCCCGGGTTCAATTCCGCCCTCGGACAACTGTCTGTCTGTTCTTTCTGTGTCAGCGTAGATTTTCTCCCACCCTCTAAAGATGTGCAGGTAAGGTGGATTGGCCAAGTTAAATTGTCCCTTAGTGTCATGGGGATTAGCAGGGTAAATACATGTGCATTGCTGGCTGGTCAGCATTTATTGCCCATCCCTAGTTGCCCTTGGAGTGCAGTTAAGAGTCAATCACATCGCTGTGACTCTAGAATCACAGTAGGCCAGACCGGGTAAGGATGGCAGATTTCCTTCTCTAAAGGACATCAGTGAACCAGATGGGTTTTTACAACAACTGACACCTGCTGCATGGTCATCAGTATATTCTTAATTCCAGATATTTTTATATTGAATTCACATTCCACCATCTGCCGTGGCGGGATTCGAACCCGGGTCCCCAGAACATTCGCTGAGTTTCTGGAGTAATAGTCTAGTGATAATATTACTAAGCCATCGCCTGGTGGCATTATTTCCAGGTGGGATTGCGGAATCACAATTCTGTTGGCGAGTTGGGGATGCCCTGACAACAACAGCCTATCTCCCATTCCTGGTGCCTGGGACTCCCTCTGCTCCCAACCCCCATTTCCTCCCACCCTCCCTTCCCCCTCCCCACTCCCCAACACCCACTGCCCTTCAGTTGGCAACCTCTCGGTTCCGGGGGGCCAAGTACATCAGAAGATATGCTGACTTTGCATTACGAGGCCTGGCCGGATTATATTTTGGTGCATGCAACAGTGGCCCACCATGTCTTGTTCCTGGCTCTGACCACTCTGTTGGATCTGTCTTCCCGCGTGTACCCACTGTTTACCCAAATATCAGCACGACTGCTGAGCTGCCCCCACACATCTGTTTAAACAACAGTCAGCTCCGCCGCCCACAGATTTACTGGATCAACATTAATGAGAACTGCTGCCTTTTGTCCTGCTAATCGAAGCCCATTAGCTCATCAAAAAGCTCAAGTGACGCATCTGAGCAGAGGGAGGAAGCAGAGAAACAGGTTGAGCATCCTGGCGGGTGGATATTAATGTGAGCAGAGACGATGATTATATTTGTGTTGACGAGAGAAGCTTTCTGTGTGCATCATAACGTGTTGGGTGGTGTACTTACCAAATCTGGAGGCTGCCCAATTTGGAAGCTTTCCCCCCAAGTGTCCATTTCTACAAACTTCCCGGAGGAGGATCACAATTGCCTGCTGAGATTCTCACAGAAAAAACACAAGCGCCCGATTTATAATCCCCAAGAACTCAGTGCCGTTATGTTACAGCCCGCTTGCTGCTTGTCATCTGGGTAAGGAGGTCTGGCATCACAGTGGTACAGTGGTTAGCAAGGCTGCCTCCCAACGCCAGGGACCCAGGTTCGATTTCCACCTTGCGTCACTGTCTCTGTGGAGTCTGTACATTCTCCCCGTGTCTGCGTGGGTTTCCTCCAGGTGCTCTGGTTTCCTCCCACAGTCCAAAGATGTGCTAGTTAGGTGCATTGGCCATGTTATATTCTCCCACCGTGTACCCGAGCAGGTGCCTGAGCGTGGCGACTAGGGGATTTTCATAGTGACTCTATTGCAGTGCTAACGTAAACCTATTTGTGACTGATAAATACACTTTTAAAACTTTAAGATGCAGATTCTTACAACAAGTAAAACAAAATGAACCGGACCTGGGAGAGAGGAGCAAGAAAGAGAAAATATGGCAAAGGAAGTGGAATAAAGGGGAAAGAAGAGGTGAAGAGAGAAAGTGGTGTGGCTGGACTGTCCGCAACATGAGTCCAGCAGAAACAAGGACACTGTGCAGAGTTCAGAGCTTTTGTTAGTGTAGGACAGAACAATTTTAGCAAAGGCCAAGCCGAGAGTTAATCATGATAAATGGGAAGAGTGCTGACTGGGTAGGACTTGAACGTGGGCAATCAAACCTTAGTAAGAAGTCTCACAACACCCAGGTTAAAGTCCAATAGATTTATTTGGAATCACGAGCTTTTGGAGCACTGCTCCTTCATAGGTAGGTGGAGAGGTTCACATACAGAGCATATATAGACAGAGACTCACTTACAAGATAATGGATAGAATGTGAGTCTTACCAGGTAATCAAGTCTTTACAGGTACAGACATTGCGAGTGGAGAGAGGGATAATCCCAGGTTAAAGAGGCATGAATTGTCTCAAGCCAGGAAAGTCAGTATCCCACATCAAGCCATAGGTTACCCTTAGGCGATGTACCATATATCACGATAATAATCAGTCACCTGCTTATGGACTGCTTCATCCAATGGTTAAAATGGGATTTGTTAGGAAGGACATTTAATCTCCAGTCACATAATAAGGCCCCTTTTCATCTGGGCAAGATACATAAACAATACCTTCCTCATCTACCTCCTACTCCTAAATCTCCCTCTGCCCCCCATTGCTCTCTCAGTGCACTTATCTCCAGATCCTTCTTTGTCCTTGGTATTTCCCATATTCCACCCATTTACTCCATCCAATGTATTCCTCTCATTTGCCCCGAGGCTTCAGTTCCTGGTGATGCATTCTGCTGGCATATAAATGGGAGACCAGAATTACAATATACCCACTAAGCCAAGATGGAGGCCTGTTCGATAATCTTGGGGGTTGTTTTTGTAGTTTAGATGGTTTATACCAAAGCTGCAGAGATTGGTGTTACCCATCCTGAATTGCACTGTCAATATGTCAGACTAGCACTATCCCACTTTGCAACAGAGAGGCCTGGCAGAGACCCAAACAAATTGTCTTGGTATCTTCTGCTCCTACTGGAAAAAACCTACCCATTGAGAAAGGCACCATCCATGTCAGCTAATAGTTCTAATCACATTTCCACCCCTTGCTCCCATATTTCCCTACCGTTAGGGAGCAGATCACAAACTCCAAGATATGTTATGAAGTTATACTAGGCCCTGACAGTTTTTGTATTTTGGTATTAGTGTGAGAATAAGGTGTTTCACTCCAGCTGTGATTCTCTTGACACATTATGGAGCTTTAATCAAAACAAACCTTTTTTTAAAACAAAACAGTTTAAGTACAATTAATAAATTAGCTTAATTTTTACCAACTGAAATATTTAAACATGACAAGGTGCAATTCTTAACTGCTGACCTATCTCAATTAGTTCCAATTCAAGCAATATTCCTCATAACCTTAAGCTCCTCTTCAATATCAGTTAGCAAACAACATAGGACTACATGCTGGTACATGGGCTGCCAGCATGTAGAGAGAGACATCTACCTACTGACACTAAAACAGCCTCCAGAGCATCGTGAGAGAGAAAGACAGAGACAGAGAAAAAAAAAACACCTTTCAGAACCAAGCAGAAAATTAAAACTGTTTGACCCTGTAAGTTCAGCTCCACCCATTCACATGATGCTGTCCTCTGTCAATCAAGCTAATTAAACCCTTTTCTGAAAATACTCCCGCCCATAGAATGATAGAATCATAAAGTGCAGAAGAGGCCCTTTGGCCCATCGAGTCTGCACTGACACATGAGAAACACCTAGCTGCCTACCTAATCCTATTTACCAGCACTTGGTCTACAGCCATGGAGTGTGTGAGTGACATGAGTTCAGGACTTGCTCATAACTGACAGGTTACAATGCGGAGTTTGGACACTTTCCCTTTGCATTGTTCTAGGGGGATTAGCAGAGGTCTATGAGAGTGATTGACTTCACACTGGCAATATTAGAGAATGGGGGACAGATTGATATTCAACACAGAAGAAAAAAGTAGAAACTTCAAATCTTCCTTTGTTTTGACAGCTGAAATCTCTGGGAACATGGCTTGCTTTCCTAATTGGAACCAATGCAGAGGCCACGGAGGATTGCTGCAGGACCCACTCGGCCCCCGTACCTGCCCTGTGTTACAAATCTCCATTCAGGTTTGCTGGTAGTTACATGCAGCAGCGACTCTGCTCATGTGCTGCAAGCTATCCAAGCCCTGATTGCAGATGATGCTTCCCCTTCTTGCTCTCAATCAGCCAGTGACTAGCCCCCATGCTGTGCCATCTCAGACTGGCACAGATTGCTCCTTTAGTGTGTGAGGATTCACGGGCAGCAAACCAAATTGGCATGCGGTTACAGGCAAGTCATTGCAATACAATAACATAATTAGAGGTTTTTTTTTAGAACTGAGCACCATTCTAACTGGAATGAATAAATATGGAGTGAAAAATGGAAAGTGTTTGTTCTTAATTTTAAAAAATGATGTTATTAGAGGGAGAGTTTGAATTCAGGATTATGGCTATCATCCATATTAATATCCTAGATGTTAGGCAGAGACTGCCATAGAATTCCTACAGTGCAGAAGGAGGCCATTCGGCCCATTGAGTCTGCCACAATCCCATCCCCATAACCCCATACATTTACCCTAGTTAGTCCCCTTAACACTATGGGGCAAGGCCTATCCACCTAACCCCTACAGTTTTTGACTGTGGCAGGAGCACCCAGAGGGAACCCACGCAGACACGGGGAAAGTATGCAGACGCTACACAGACAGTGACCCAAGCCAGGTATCGAATTCAGGACCCTGGCGCTGTGAGGTAGCAGTGCTAACCACTGTGCCACCCAGGTTGGGACTGATCTCACAGTCCCTCGGAGTGACGCTCACCCGGAACACCTCTTGCCCCTGAGTCAGGCCGTTACGGGTTCAAATCTCACTCCAGGATCATGAGTATGGGCAGAACTTTCCAGACCCCTGCCCTGGGATGTATCGGTGTAGGGGCTCACAGGTGGCCTTCCTGCTGCACTGTCGCCCACTCACAACCCATCTACAATTTTATGGGCGGGGGGAAGGGCTCAAGGGAGGCTAAGCGGGAAGTGTGGGGGAGCAATTATTATCCATTTAAGAGCCAATTTGCACTTGGCTTCAATTTTGAGGCTGGTGGGAGGAGTTCAGGGAGAGGGGTGAAGGGACAGTCCCTCATTCAAGTGCACCCTTTCCATAGACCACCTCCAAGGTCTGTTCCCACCGTGGGTGCTGCCTTGACCTCTCCATCCAGAAGCCACCCACCCCCACCAACCTTTCTCCTCAACACCAGGCCTCACTTCCACTTCCTACTTTGAGGCCCCTGCACATCCCTGGTGCAGGACTCAGAATCTGGGTACTGCTTGTAAAAACCCATCTGGTTCGCTCGTGTCCTTTAGGGAAGGAAATCTGCTGTCCTTACCTGGTCTGGCCTACACGTGACTCCAGAGCCACAGCTATGTGGTTGACTTTTATCCACCCTCTGAAATGGCCCAGTAAGCCACTCAGAATAAGAGTGACTATGGTGGCAGCACAGTGGTTAGCACTGCTGCCTCACAGCACCAGAGACCGGGTTCGATTCCCAGCTTTGGTCACTGTCTGTGCGGAGACTGCACATTCTCCCCGTATCTACATGGGTTTCCTCCGGGTGCTCCTGTTTCCTCCCACAGTCCGAAAGACATGCTGGTTGGGTGCATTGGCCGTGCTAAATTCTCCCTCAGTGTACCCGAACAGGAGTGTGGTGACCAAGGGATTTTCACAGTAACTTCACTGCAGTGTTAATGTAAGCTTATTTGTGACACTAACAAACAAATAAATAAAAATAAGATTAGGGATGGGCAATAGATGCTGACATTGCCAGTGTTGCCCTCATACTATGAATGAATACAAATATATGTAGGGAGTTGTTATGATCCTGAATGGTTGTGCTGGTGGAAGCAGATTCAACAGCAACTTTCCTAAGGGTTGGTATATATATATATATACAATATATGTACATAATTGAAGAGCAAATAATTGCAGAACTCTGTGGGAAGAGAGGTGGAGTGTGGCGAATTTGGGCAGCTCATTCAAAGAGTAGGATCCGGGCAGGATGAGTTGAAAAGTTTCCTTCTGTACTGTTTGACTCTGTGATTCAGGCTGTCTGAATAAGCTTCTAATCTAGCCTTAAGGGAGGCCTCAGGAGTTCTCACTGAAAGCAGGAGAGAATTTCATTTCAATATATTGATGTCTCCTAATGACATGCTTGTAATGACATGTCTCTTTCTGAATGGAAGTAGACTGTGTTTTGAATTCACCCTGATAGGAGTGTGCCCTTGGGCTGTGTGTGTGTTCGGGCCTGTCAAGCATTCAATGTTTAAAGTGACACCTTCCGTTTTTCCAAAAGAATATCGAGAAAAAAAACCATATTTTTCTTTATATTTTTGGTGTGTTTTATTTTTATTATTTTGTTTTGGCAGTGGGGGGGGAGCAGAACCATTGAACATAGAGCATTACAGCACAGTACAGGCCCTTTGGCCCTCAATGTTGCGCCCACCTGTGAAGCCAATCTAACCTACACTATTCCAATATCATCCACATGTGTATCCAATGAACATCTAAGTGCCCTTAATGTTGGAAGGTGAGTTTGGGGCAGAGTTGTTGGGGGGGTGGGGGGGCTCTGTTCGTTTTTTTGGGGATGGTTGAGCTCTTGCCCAATCACCAGGGACAGGATTTTACACCCTCACTCGAGCGAGACTGTAAATTCCCGCTCGATTTCAGTTGTTGGTCCCAAAATGTGTAGATGGATTGGCGATGGAAATGTTTTTGGTTTGATTTATTATTATCACAGCCAAAGCATACCGTTCATAGAGAGCACACGGGAGAAGAAAAGGAGAATGTAGTGTTAAAATCATAGCTAGAGTGTAGAGACAGATCAACACAATATAAGGTAAGTCCTTTCAAATGTCTGACGGCAGCAGGGAAGAAGCTGTTCTTGAGTCGGGTGTTACGTGATCTCAGACTTTTGTGTCCTTTTCTCGATGGAAGAAGATGGAAGAGAACATAAGAACATAAGAAATAGGAGCAGGAGTAGGCCATCTAGCCCCTCGAGCCTGCCCCGCCATTCAATAAGATCATGGCTGATCTGTCATGGCTCAGTTCCACCTTCCCGCCCTCTCCCCATAACCCTTAATCCCCTCACTTATCAAAAACCCATCAACTTGCGTCTTAATATTGAGTGAGGCAGCCTCCACCACTTCAACGGGCAGAGAATTCCAGAGATTCACCACCCTTTGAGTGAAGAAGTTCCTCCTCAACTCCGTTCTAAACCGCCCCTTCTTTATCTTGAGGCTGTGCCCTCTAGTCCTACTGTCCTTTCTGAGCAGGAAGAGCCTCTCCACCTCTATCCTATCCATCCCATTCATCATCTTATACGTCTCAATGAGATCTCAGAGAGAATTCTGAGATCTCTGAGAGAATAAGATCTCAGAGAGAATGATCTTCAATGACATCTCAGAGAGAATGTCGGGCGTCCTTGATTATGCTTGTTGCTTTCCCGAGGCAGCGGGAAGTGCAGACGGGGTCAATGGATGGGAGGCTGATTTGAGTGATGGACTGGGCTTCATTCACAACACTTTGTAGTTCCTTGCGGTCTTGGTTAGAGCTGCAGCCATACCAAACTGTGACACATCAGAAAGGATGCTTTTTATGGTGCATCTGTAAAAATTGCATGGGATTATGGGGGAGAGGGCATGGGTAAGGTACTCTGTCAGAGAGTTGGTACAGACACGATGGGCTGAATGACCTCCTTCTGCACTGTAGCGGTTCTATGATTCTATAATTATGAAGATAACTTCTGGTCAAACTCCAGTGCTGCCAGTGACTGTGAAAGCTATCGTATCTCCTGATTTTTTATGCATATTCCAGCTGCCACTTTGTGCAGATGTGTTAAGCAGGTGACTGATGCTTTGTTGGCAAAAACGAAGATCCTCCTCACTTCTCCTGTGACCTACTGGCTGCAGGATGGACGTGGGGAAAAGGCAAGATGTGATTCCAGGTGTTTGGAGAGTTTGCTAGCTGCTAAAAATAGAGCTATTGTGGCTTAGAAAACCTGGGCCCTGCCTCTCACCCTTGGAGGAGATGATTGGAATATTGGATGAAGATGGCCCAGTATTCCGTGACTGCCAATGCTGACAAATCCGGGCAGAACATTACCAAATTTAAAAACAATCACAGCAAGGGCCTCACCCCCCCACATGCTGGGAGTGCGCCACCCAACCTTTGGGGGTGCGGGGAGGGGGAGGGCACGCCCAAATGGTCACCTCTGGGTCAGCTGTCCAATCAAAGGCTACAGCGAATCTCTGAGGCCCAATCAGGGTGCCTGCAGCCTTGGAAGGACTGTAGCCCCCTACTGGCAGAAGTGGGCACTGCTGCTGTAGGAGAGGGGGGTGGTGGAGTCACCCTCTGAAGATCTCTCAATGCCAGGCCGGACAACATCTTCCACAAGGTGACCTATTGCCACAGCTCTGACCCACTGATTCCTGAGGTTCCTGAGAATGGGCAGGAGGCTAAGATATAGGAGGACTAGGAGTGGGGGGGGGCCTCCTGACCTGTGGGCACCACGCCACTTCTAACCACCTGCTGGGCTTAGGCCGCAGCAGTGGGGGTGCCAGCCAGCAGCAGGAACGTCCCACCACGACCTTCCCACGGTGGTGCACTCAAACGTACAAACTGGCTACCTGACACTTCCAGGCAAGCTGCTTGTACCTCACTTCCAGCGGCTGGGAATTCCTGGAAGTGGAAACCTATTCGCTCACCAAGCTGGCTCCCTCCCTTCCTCCCGGACCTGCTGTTGACCTTATTTCCGTGAACCAGGAAGAGTCTGCCCTCTCTGGGTCTCTGAGTGAGATCCTAACTGCAGAAGTTTTTAACTCCATTAACATTCAGGTCAGCTGCAACCATCAAAAGACTTATTATCGAATCGATCTCATCTCAGTCATTCTGCTTTCATTTTAAAGGGAAACATGTTAGCATTCTCTTGATTGCTACTGGAATATTAGTCATTGTTTGGATGGCTGTATTTGATGGAAGTTTTATTAAATACCAGCAATGTCTATTCCAGGTACGTATCTCTGCTTACAGACTCGGAGGGAGAGGTCAGATTTAAATTCACAGATTCATAGACATTTACCACACAGGAGGTCATTCAGCCCATCATATCCATGCTGGTCAACAGAGACCTGTCTACAATAATCCCATTTCTCAGTGCTTGGCCCATAACCCTGGAGGTTACAGCAATGCAAGTGAATATCTAAATATTTCTTAAATGTTACACGAGTGTTTACTTCCACCATCATTTCAGGCAGTGAGTTCCAGACTGCCACCACTCTCTGGGTGAAAAAGATTTCCCTCGCATCCCTCCTAAACCTCCTACCCCTCACCTTAAATCCATGACCCCAGGTTATTGACCTCTCTACGAATCCCTTCCTATCCCCCCTATCTATGCCCCTCATAATCTTACACACCTCGATCAGATCCCCTCTCAACCCTCAAAAAAAGCAAATTGCTGCGGATGCTGGAACCTGAAACCAAACGAAAAAATGCTGGAAAATCTCAGCAGGTCTGGCAGCATCTATAAGGAGAGAAAAGAGCTGAGGTTTCGGGTCCAGATGGCCCTTTGTCAGAGCGAAAAGGCTCAGAAAGTGGGAGATATTTATACTGCAGTGGGAGGGAATGAAAGATGAGTGAGCAGTGAAAAATGCTGCTCGTGGGAGCATGTGCTTCTCCCATGCCCTGTGTCTGTCCTTGGTTTGCTGCAATGTTCCAGTGAACCTCAACACAAACTGGAGGAACAGCATCTCACCTTCCAGCGAGGCACTTTACAACCATCAACATCGCATTCAACAACTTCACATAATTTGCCTACCCCACCTCAATCCCTTTGTTTTTGTTCTATTTTAGTCAATGTTACACTGTTCTCTACCTTTTATTTCTTTATTGTCTTTCTTCATTTTTCTTCCCCCCCTACTCTTTCCCCCTACTTTATCCCCCTTCTCTTATCTTTTCTATCCCCCGCTTCCCCTTTTCTACATTCTACCTCTGTTCCATTCCACCCCCCACCCCCCAACATCTTCATCTTACAGCTTCTCTGCCGTTTAGCCATTCACACCCTTTATCCTCTCTATGGGCTGCCATTAGCAGCCTTTCCCCTGGTTTCTGTGGCTATGACTCATCTTTCATTCTCTCACCTTGCAGTATAAATATCTTCCACTTTCTGTGCCTTTTAGCTTTGACAAAGGATCATCTGAACTCGAAATATCAGCTCTTTTCTCTTCTTACAGATGCTGCCAGACCTGCTGAGATTTTCCAGCATTTTCCCTTTTGGCCCCTCTCAACTTTTGTTGTTGCAAAGAAGACAGCCCCAGTCTATTCAATCTTCCCTCGTAGCTGGGATTCTCCAACCCCAACAGCAACCTGGTGAATCTCCTCTGCACCCTCTCCAGTCCAACCACATTCTTCCTATAATGTATGAGGCAGATTTTTTACACAGAGAATGCCTGGAACTCATTGCCGAGGGAGGTAGCGGAAGTGGATATGGTAGTGACTTTTAAGGGGCGTCTTGACAAGTACATGAATAGAAGGGGAATCGAGGGATATGGTCTCTGGAAGGGTAGGGAGTCTTAGTTCAGTTGGGCAGCATGGTCAGTGCAGGCTTGGAGGGCAGAAGGGCCTGTTCCTGTGCTGTAATTTTCTTTGCTCTTTGTATGTGGTGACCAGAACTGCATACAGTACTTTAGCTGTGGCCTAACTAGTGTTTTACATAGTTCCAGCATGACCTCTCTTAGAAATCTCTTAGATACCTCAGCTCAGCACATTGTTAGGCCAATACTTAGGCGCTAAGATGTAAGGCTTCCTGATCTGAATTAGTGCAAACTCAGATTCCCAATGTTTCAACTGTACCGCAGGTTCTTCCAAACAAGTATGAGATTTCCAGTATATCTCCCCCTGACAATATGAAGTTACAGCTGTACCATGTTGGTAGCTGCTATGTTGTTTAGCGGAGGCAGAGATTCGATCACATTTCTGTGAAGATCAAACAGCGGCAGGAGAAAGCTCTGCACTGTTACCTCTTGGCAGGTATCCCACTTCCCGCCCACCCTGCTCCACATTTCATTAGCCTCACTCATGGCTCTGAGTGCCATTAGCATGAAGACAGCATCGTTCGGGAATAGAAAGGGCCGTCACCCTAACAGTGAACTGTGGCCACAGAAACAAAGTAACGTGGCTGAATGTGTTTCCATGGCAGCTGCCACGATTCCTTTATCCTGCAGCAATCAGCCAGGAGAACCTTATATAAAAGGCCAAAAAAATGACTCATGGGTTGTGTCCCTGTGGAGATATGTCCTCAGCCATGGCTCACAACATCAAACAACACTGAACGGCCTGGAGAGTTACAATGTGGGCATCACAAACACCGTAGAATCATCGAATCCCTAAAGTGTAAAAGAGGCCATTCGGCCCATCAAGTCTACACCATCTTAACCAGGTCCTCTCTCCCTGTAACCCTGCACGTTCACCATGGCCAATTTCACCTAACCTACGCATCTTGGGACACCAAGGGGCAATTTAGCATGGCCAATCCATCTAACCTGTATATCTCTGGAGTGTGGGAGGAAACTGGAGCACCCGGAAACCCACACAGACACTGGGAGAACATGCAAACTCTGCACAGAGAGTGACCTGAGGCCGGAATTGAACCTGGATCCCCTGGCACTGTGAGGCAGCAGTGCTAACCACTGTGCTGGGATCAAAGAGAAGTGACATGGTCAGGAGAAGTGTCAATTCAATGTGTCGATTTAGATAGAGGGCAGAATTGAACTCGTCTTTGATTCCATTCATGGGGAGATTACCTGCCACTGCATCAGTAATGGCTCTCTGGTGGAGTGAGCTTAGCACGCATGGAGCAAAACTAAATCCTTTAACAGGGCAGCACGGTGGCACAGTGGTTAGCACTGCTGCCTCACGCCAGGGACACGGGTTCGATTCCCGGCTTGGGTCCCTGTCTGTGTGGAGTCTACACGTTCTTCCCGTGTCTGCGTGGGTTTCCTCCGGGTGCTCCACTTTCCTCCCACAGTCCAAAGATGTGTGGGTTAGGTGGATTGGCCATGCTAAATTGCCCCTCAGTGTCAGGGGGACTCACATGGTGTTCTGGGGATAGGGCCTGGGTGGGATTGTGCTTGGTGCAGACTCAATGGGCTGAATAGCCTCCTTCTGCACCGTAGGATTCTATGATTCTAATGACAGTACAGGTTTGGAGGGCTGAATGGCCTTTCAGTTTCCTACTTCTTGTGTTCTCTGTAAAAGAGGCCAGCTAGCAGGAAGATGGCTGGTGAGCAAATTTTAAAAATGAGAAAAAAACAAATCTTGACTCCTCTTCTGAACTACTCAACTCCGATTACTCATCACACGGGGTCATGTCCCAAATGGCTATTTCCTCTGAGCAGTGGCAAGATCCAGAAATATATTTCACTCCTCACGTTGATGTATTCAAATGCTGGCTGTGGCACTGAACTAAGAGCGGAATTTGTCAAAACACGTTTAATAAGCCTTCAGCCAGCTAGAACTGCATTAAAAAATTCCTGCTCAAAAATACTTTGGAAAAAACTTTGAAGAAAAGGAATGGGAGCGCTGAGATATATAAAGTTTCAGGTTTTAGTTTTTGCACAGAATTTCTTACAGTGGGGTTGTTCTATATTGGAACCATCTCAAAACTCAAACTATTGTGAAGAATTGCTAACAGAAAGAATGGTTTTTCATTCACGTTAAATGCTGACTGGAGGAATTAACAGGGAGGAGGGACCTACTATGACGGAGGCACAGTGAAGAGTAGCACCAATGAGGTTACCCAAGGAAACGAGGGATGGCACTGCTGCCTCACAGCACCAGGGATCTAGGTTCGATTCCCAGCTTGGGTCACTGTCTGTGTGGAGTTTGCACGTTCCCTCCATGTCTGCATGAGTTTCCTCCGGGTGCTCCGGTTTCCTCCCACAGTCTGAAAGAGGTGCTGGTTAGGTGCATTGGCCGTGCTAAATTCTCCGTCAGTGTACCCGAACAGGCGCCAGAGTGTGGCAATTAGGGGATTTTCATAGTAACTTCATTGCAGTGTTAATGTAAGCCCACTTGTGACAATAATAAATAAACTCAAAAAACTCTCTGGCTGTTCACTCGAGTGGGATCTTCCCGTCCCACTGCAGTGAACGGAGATTTGGCTGAGCGCCAAATTCTGTGTCCTGTCTGGCAGTGCTGGCAAGGTGTGAATGGCTGGAGGATTCCGGCCAATGTATATCCATTAATACCCATTCAATCTCTTCTGGTACTGCAGTAATTCCGAAGGTAAAACGGTGCAGATGGAGACTATTGCCTCATCGGTCTTGTGCTGACTCTTTGGAAGAATTATCCAATCAGTCGCATAAGCCTGCTCTTTCCACGCTTACCTTTTAAGTATATCTCCAATTCCCTTTTGGAAGTTAGTTCTGAATGTTTCCACCGCCCTTCCAATATATTCCAGATCATAAAAAGCTGCTGCAGAGAATTCTCTTGATGCCCCCTTTGATGCCATAGCCAATTCTCTTCATTTTGATTTGATTTATTATTGTCACAAGTATTAGCATGCAGTGAAAAGTAATGTTTCTTGTGTGCTATATAGACAAAGCATACCGTTCATAGAGAGGGAAAGGAGAGAGTGCAGAATGCAGTGTTACAGTTATAGCTAGGGTGTAGAGAAAGAGCAACTTAATGTGAGGTAGGTCCATTCAAAAGTCTGATGGCAGCAGGGAAGAAGCTGTCCTTGAGTCGGTTGGTACGTGACCTCAGACTTTGGTATCTTCTTCCTGAAGAAAGAAAGTGGAAGGAGAATGTCCGGGGTGCATGGGAGTCTTGATTATGCTGGCTGCTTTGCTAAGGCAGTGAGAAGTGTAGACAGTGTTAATGGATAGAAGGCTGGTTTGCATGATGGACTGGGCTTCGTTCACAACCCCTTGTAGTTGCTTCTGGTCTTGGATAGAGCAGGAGGCATACCAAGCTGTGATACAACCAGAAAGGATGGTAAAAGTTGGTGAAAGGTGTAGTGGACATGTTAAGTTTCCTTAGTCTTCTGAGAAAGGAGAGGCATTGGTGGGCTTTCTTAACTATAGTGTTGGCATGGGGAGGGCACCAGGACAGCTTGTTGGTGATCTGGACATCTAAAAACTTGAAGCTCTTGATCATTTCTACTTCATCTCCATTGATGTAGCCAGAGGTACGTCCTCCGCTATGCTTCCTGAAGTCAATGACTATCTCCTTTATTTTGTTCACATTGAGGGAGAGATTATTGTCATTGCACCAGTTCACCAGGTTCTCTATCTCTTTCCTGTATTTTGTCTTGTCATTGTTTGAGACCTGACCCACTCCAGTGGTGTTATCAGCAAACCTGAAAATTGAGATGAAGGGGAATTTGGCCACACAGTCATAAGTGTATAAGGAGTATAGCAAGAGGCTGAGGACACAGCCTTCTGGGGCATTGGTGTTGAGGATGATCATGGCGGAGGTGTTGTTGCCTATCCTTACTGATTATGGTCTGTGGCTTAGGATATCCAGTCGCAGAGGGAAGAGCCGAACACCAGGCCACGGAGTTTGGGAATGAGTTTCATAGGAATGATAGTGTTGATTTCTGAACTGTAATCAATAAATAGGATTCCAGCATGTTATCTTTGTTATCTAGGTGTTCCAGAGTTGAGAGCAGGGCTAGGGGGATGGCATCTGCTGTGGACCTGTTGCGGTGTTATGTGAACTGTAACAGATCCAGGTAATCCGGGAGGCTGGAATTGATTCATGTCATGACTAATCGTGGCTTGAATCAATGATGGATTGATGGATGTTAGAGACACCCGATAATAGTCACTAAGGCACGCTGCTTGGCTTTTCTTTGGTTCAGGGATGCTGGTCATCTTCTGGAAGCAGATAGGGACCTGAGATTGTTATAAAGAGAGGTTGACGATGTCTGCGAATACCCCCCACCAGCTGATCCAGGCAGGATCTGAATGCTCGTCCAGGTACCCCATCTCACCTGACATAGGGGAAAAGCCCCGAAAGCTAGTGGGATTTGCCACCAAACAAGCCTATTGGACTTTAACCTGGTGTTTGTGAGACTTCTTACTGTATATACCCCATCTGGACCAGTCGCTTTCCGTGGGTTGATTTTCAGGAAAGCTGTTCTGATATCTGCAATGGTGATCTCGGACACAGGTTCATCTGAAGCTTCCAGGCAGAAGGAGTGTTCTTGCTGACCTCTTGCTCAAAACGGGTGTAGAATGCATTGAGCTCATTGGTTGCTCGCTGTAAAGTTTTGGCTTAGTTGGTCACATTCTGGCTTGAATGACAAAGTTGTTGGTTCAAGCCCCACTCCAGGACTTGAGCACACAATTCGAGGTGACATTCCAGACAGTAGTGAGGGACGCTGTCTTTCGAAGGAGATCTGCCTGCTCGGTGGGGGTAGATATGGAAGGCCCCGAAGCACTATTCTGAAGAGTCTCGGAGTTACCCTCATTCACCCTGGTCAATATTTAACCCTCAGTCAGCATTGCAAGAAACAAATGGTGTGGTCAATGTCACGTCTCTGTTTGCGGGAGTTTGCTCCATTAGCTGCTCAGTCCGACATTACTACGGTGATTACACATCAAAAAATACTCCATTGTCTGAAAAACACTTTAAGGCACCCAGTGGTTGTGAAAAGTGCCACAACAATGCAATTCTTTCTTAGCATCTTAGAATAGAAGAATGCCTACAATGCAGAAGGAGGCCATTTGGCCCATCGAGTCTGTACCGACAACAATCCCATCCAGATCCTACCTCCGTAACCCTGTGTATTTACCCTGCTAAGCTAATCCCCCTGATACGAAGGAGCAATTTAGCATGGCCAATCCACCTAACCTGCGCATCTTCAGACTGTGGGAGGAAATCTTTAATTATTCTGTTACTGCGTGGCTTTTGAAATGTCTAGGATCCTACTTATAAAACGTCTAGTTCAAACAAACGCTGGTGGAAGTGTACGAAACTTGGCCAAGTGCGCAGCTGCTGGCAAAATGCACAAGCCACTGACATCAGGTCCAGCCAAGATTTCACCTGCTTTAGATGACACAAGAAGTTAGCTAAGCCTCTTCATCACCGTCCCCATACTTATTGCGCCTGATTTGACTCACATTAAGTCCAAGACCATTAAACGGGATTAAAAATATGAAGATTAGCAACGTAGGGTCCGAAGATCTAAAAATAACTGCTAAAAGGATTATCCCCCAGAGTTCGGTGTAAGCATAGCTCCCTGAGTATCTGAAACTGTGCTGCAATCTTGCTGATGTATCAAATATTCCTGACAGAAATGAGAATTACTCCAATAAACACATCTGGATCTTTTCACCGTTCCCAGGGCCGAGAACTCTCTCTCTGCTGCTGAAGCAAGTTCCATTTCTTCTCCAACAATAAGAATTACAAACTCTCTCCAAACAGTAACAGATGGAAATCTGGGGCATTGAAGCTCCTAATTAGTACTTATATAGCTGCCATTTCTTTGCTGATGACAGTTAAAAAATTAATAAAGTTTATTTATTAGTCGCAAGTAGGCTTACATTAACACTGCAATGAAGTTACTGTGAAAATCCCCCATACTCCACACTCCGGTGCCTGTTTGGGTACACTGAGGGAGAATTTAGCATGGTTAATGCACCTGACCAGCACATACTGTGGGAGGAAGCAGGAGCACCCTAAAGAAACCCACACAGACACGGGGAGAATGTGCAGACTCCACACAGACAGTGACCCAAACTGGGAATCGAACCCGGGTCCCTGGCGCTGTGAGGCAGCAGTGCTAACCACTGTGCCACCGTGTTCCTTCATTATTCTTGTGATCTGATTGACTTGTAGCAAGTGCACCCTGCCATTGATACGTTTGTAAGAATTGTAGCCAGTGGGATTCTCCTGTCCCGCCGGCAGCGCACCTGTGGGTTTCCTGCCAGTGTGGGGTGATGTCAGAGGGAATTCCCATTGACAGTGGTGGGACTGGAGAATCCCGCCACCAGCAGGAAGCATGGCTGGGAGGCTGGAGAACCTCGCCATGTATGTTTGGATACAAAGGAGATTAAGGGATTTGAGGACAATGTGGGAAGGTGGAGCTGGGGTGATGGACCTTTGAATGACTGTTTTGAATGAAAGGTTCCTTAATGTCACACTCGTTCAAATGCTGCCTTGGTGTCTCTCACCTCACCGCTGGAGTTTGGCTCCTTTTGTCCATGTTTGGGTCAAGGGGCTGATTGGCCCTGGCAGAACCCAAACTGAGGGCAGAATTTTCCTGTCCCGCCTGCCACGGAAATCGTAGCTGGCGGTTGGAGATCATGCGAAGGCGCATTAACCTCGAGCAAGATTTTCCAGTCTTAGGGCCAGCGCTGCTGGAAAATCCTGTGCTGAGTGTAATGGAACTGTTTGCTGCTGAGTAAGCACTGCTTGATAGGGCGAAATTTCACATCAGTTTGCTGATCATTAAGAGTAGACTGAAGGCCTGGTAAGTTGCCAGGTTGGATTTGTCCTGTTTTTTTGCAGGTAGGGTATACCTGGGCAATTTTCCACATTGCTGGGCAGATCCCAGTGTTGTAGCTGAACTGGAATAGCTTGGCCAGGGATCACGGCAGGTTCTGGAGTACAAACCTTGCTCTGATTTCCTTGTATATGATGGTTAGTATTACTAACCACCTGATTACCATGAACTGACCATTGCCTCCACAGCAAATATTGTTGCTCCCTTTGGACCTGTCTCTCGCTGCTCCTTCCCAAGTTTCTAGTTAGTCCCACTCCTAAACCCACCCACACAACACCAGCTGCCGCCCAGTCTGAAAGCCCAACAGCTAGATCCAGACTAAATCCAGGTGGCACGGTGGCACAGTGGTTAGCACTGCTGTCTCAAAGCTCCAGGGACCGGGGTTCAATTCTGGCCTTGGGTCACTGTCTGTGTTCTCCTCGTGTCTGTGTGGGTTTCCTCCGGGTGCTCCGGTTTCCTCCTACAGATTAGGTGGATTCCTCTTTAGTGTCCCAAGACGTGTAGGTTAGATGAATTGGCAGTGTGGATGACGGGGATAGGGTGAGGCGAGAGGGCCTGGGTAAGATACTCCGTCAGAGAGTCGCTGCAGGCTCGATGGGCCAAATGGCCTCTATGATGCATACATTGGC
Organism: Carcharhinus amblyrhynchos; assembly: GCF_965287045.1. Classification (NCBI taxonomy): domain Eukaryota; kingdom Metazoa; phylum Chordata; class Chondrichthyes; order Carcharhiniformes; family Carcharhinidae; genus Carcharhinus; species Carcharhinus amblyrhynchos. The sequence continues at coordinate 11,475,701 of NC_137337.1, forward strand.
TTCCTGAGAACAGGCCCTCAGTGTTCAATCCTGCTATCCGATGTCAGGCCTGAACTCTCATTGGTCCTCGAGATCAGGTCTGTGCAGCTGCCTTATTAGGAAGAAAGGAAATGGTAGTAACCAGCTGACTAGGCCCAACATGGCGGCTCGGAGCAGTGTGAGGTACCACACGCTAGTGAGATGATCATGGAGACACTTACACCTCACAGGGGGGCAGGATTTCTGTGTGGTACAAGCAAAAACAAATGTGAAGGCATTTTTCACCAGCAGAGTTAGGATCTCATTACACACAGCACTCAGAAGAAAACGTCCCCCTTTGTATTCAGCCTAGGCCTACGTTTGAGCACTTGTCTATCTTTGCTAACATCGTTACACGTCATCCTCTCCTGGAACATGATTGGGCCTGAGTGCTGACTAACTCATGCCATAATGAGTCACATTCAGTGAGGAATGCTTTAAATGGAGAATGTCCAAATGAAGCAACGCAGCCAGTTAAACATTCTCTGAGTACAAGATTTCCATATAAGCAGAGAAATAGCATAATCACTGTTTTGGAATCTTGAATAAGTCAGTTTCAACCCTTATTTTGTTGTAATGTACCGAGTAACATAAATTATCCACCCTCACACCTACTCCTTACCTCCCAACCCCCATCCCCAACCTCCCCTATCCCCAAACCCCCCTTCCCCAACCCTCCCATCCCCAACATCCCCCATCCCCAAACCCCCCTTCCCCAACCCTCCCATTCCCCAACCTCCCCCATCCCCAAACCCCCCATCCCCAACCTCCCATCCCCAACCTCCCCCATCCCCAAACCCCCCCTTCCCCAACCCTCCCATCCCCAACATCCCCCATCCCCAAACCACCCTTCCCCAACCCTCCCATCCCCAACCTCCCCCATCCCCAAATCCCCCTTCCCCAACCCTCCCATTCCCAACCTCCCCCATTCCCAACCTTGGGGGGGTATTTCTGGTTTTGGGGGGCGAGTGCATCCAGAAAATCCTGCCCTTTTTGTTCAGGGACTGTTTCACAGTGTGCCGCGTGGTAACTGGAACTCATTGGATGTTCAGGCTGATTGGTGTCCAAAGCTGACATTGACTGTAACACAGACTGTCCTTCCTGGTCTCCAGGACATTGTTAGAAGTTTTAATGGAGAGCTTGTCTCTGCACTGATCCACCACCACCACAGCGACAACAATAACTTTCTGCATTTCTCTAACACCTTTAATAGGATTAGAATATCCCAAGTTGCGTGACGGGATGGAATAGAAAGACATTTCCATGGACTTTGTCCTGTGGTACATGCAGCTCAGGATAAAATGTCTGCCGTCATTTCAGAAGTAGTGCTGGATGTCAGGGAGCCTGTTGCTGGGCAGATTATGCTTTGGAGAGCAGTACTAGAGGAAAATCCACCTCCTCAGTAACTCCACAGATTAAAAATGGGGTGGCACAGTGGCACAGTGGTTAGTGTTGCTGCCTCACAGCGCCAGGGACCCAGGTTCAATTCCAGCCTCGGGTCATAGTCTGTGTGGAGTTTGCACATTCTCCCCATTTCTGTGTGGGTTTCCTCTAGGCTGCAACCTCAATGAACCTGAGGCCTCACTTGCCTCATACCCCACCAGGGCACAGTGTTAATGCGCTGATCATACTGTTAAGAATGAGATCTACAATGACCTGATCTAACATGATGTACATTGGTTGCCTGCTAGGAACATAAAGACTCTGGGGAAGAGGCTGGAGAAAGGTTATCAACCCAAAATGTTAACTCTGTTTCTATCTCTCTCCACTGGTGCTGCCTGACCTGCTGAGTTCATCATAGAATCACAACAGTACAGAAGAAGGCCATTCGGCCCATCAGGCCTACACCAGCAACAATCCCACCCAGTCCCTATCCACATGTATTTACCCCACTAATCGCCTGACACTAAGGGGCAATTTAGCACCCAACCTGCATTTCTTTGGACTGTGGGAGGAAACCAGAGCACCCGGAGGAAACCACGGAGACACAGGGAGAACGTGCAAAGTCCACACAGATAGTGACCCAAGCCGGGAATCGAACCGGGGTTCCTGGCGCTGCGAGGCAGCAGTGCTAACCACTGTGCCACCGTGTCCCCAGCAATTTTTGTGTCCACATGATGAAAAAAGGCTTACCTTTCCTCTCCGTGGCAATGAGAGCCTTCAGCACACAAATAACATGTTGATAAGCTGGGTCTAGCCACTCACAGGGTTGATAGCACCTGTCACTTATTAAGGGTGACACTCGTGACTAATGTATCAACACCAGCAAGTAATTAGCCACTGATTGTCATGCATGTCCTTGGCCAGTAAATGTTAATATTTATCATATTCCAATTTGATATTATCTCCACTCTTAAGTACTGTGCATAATATCCGTTGATTTTTTAAGACCAGCACTCTGCAGGGCACAAGCAGAGAGAATCTACAGATGGAGAATAGCTGCCAGTTTCCTCCACAGTAGCCCTGAGGGGCAGGCTATGTTTACCCATCAGTTAAACCACCCCCGTCCACACATTGCATTGCATTCCGTGCAGCATCTGTTACAGGATCGCAACTTGCTGCTGGTAAATTCTAATTAGCTGGGAGGCTGAGCAGAGGCGGTGATGTCCCCTGGCTTTCTCAGAAAACGATTGCACTAACCATTCTGCTCAGGGTGAGGATGGTCCCCGAGTGTTTGCCTCGACGCAGGAGGTGTGACTCTGGTCCTCGCAGATAGCCCAGTACAAGAGAGTGGAACGTGGGGCTTAGACTGAGGCGGACAATCACCTCCTGATGATACCCCTCACTGCTGTGGGGAAATGTCTGTGTGGAATAGAGCCACTCCATCTTTTTAAAGATAATCACTGAGCCCAGGGCACTGCCACAGAATTACATATGTGGTGAGTCAATAGCTTGTGTTACAGAGAGGCACCAGGCATTATGGTGAGAGAACAACATTAATCTGCATTCAACAAACAAAGAACAAAGAAAATTACAGCACAGGAACAGGCCCTTCACCCCCTCCAAGCCTGCACCGATCATGCTGCCCGATTTAACTAAAACCCCCTACCCTTCCGGGCACCATATCCCTCTATTCCCATCCTATTCATGTATTTGTCCAGATGCCCCTTAAAACTTACTCTCGTATCCGCTTCCACCACCTCCCCCACAAGTTCCAGCCACCCACTAGTCTCTGTGTAAAAAATCTGTCTCTTGCATCTCCTTTAAACCTTGCCTCTCGCACCTTAAACCTGTGCCCCCTAGTAATTGACTCTTTCACCCTGGGAAAAAGTTCCTGCCTATCCACTCTGTCCATGCCTCTCAATCTTCTAGACTTCTATCAGATTGCCCTTCAACCTCCATCGTTCCAGTGAGAACAAATCAAGTTTCTCCAATCTCTCCACATAGCTAATGCCCTTGATACCAGGCAACATCCTGGTAAGTCTTTTCTGTACCCTCTACAAAGCCTCTACATCCTTCAGGTAATGTGGTGACCAGAATTGAACACTGTATTCAAAGTGCGGCCTAAGGTTCAAAAAAGCTGCAACATGACTTGCCAATTTTTAAACTCAGTGCCCCAGCTGATGAAGGCAAGCATGCCGTATGCCTTCTTGAATACCTTCTCCACCTGTGTTGCCACTTCCAGTGACCTGTGTATCCATTCACCCAGATCCCTCTGCCTATCAATACTCTTAAGGGTTCTGCCATTTACTGTAAATTTCCTATCTTTATTAGACTTCCAAAATGCATTACCTCACACTTGTTTGGATTAAACTGCATCTGCCATCTCTCCACTGAAGCCTTCAACTGATCTACATTCTGCTGTATTCTCTGATAGTCCTCATCGCTAACCGCAAATCCATCAACCTTTGTGTCATCCACAAACCTATTAATCAAACCAAATCGTATAGAACAGTGAAGGTAATAACAAATCCCAAGGTGCTTTGCAGGGGTGTTAGCAAACAAAGTTTGACACCCAGCCATATGAGATGGTATTAGAATATTGGGGGCTGCAGGGTGACACAGTGGTTAGCACGGCTGCCTCACAGCGCCAGGAACCCGGGTTCAATTCCAGCTTCAGGCCTGTGCAGAGTTTGCACGTTCTCTCCGTGACTGCGTGGGTTGCCTCTGGGTGTTCCGGTTTCCTCCCACAGTCCCAAGATGTGCGGGTTAGGTGGATTGGCCGTGCTAAATTGCCCCTTAGTGTCAGGGGTTTAGCAGGGTTATTATGTGGGGTTACGGTATAGGGCCTGGGTGGGATTGTGACCTCCTTCTACACTGTAAGGACTCTATGAGTCTATGGTAGAATAGATGACTAAAGGCTTTGCAATGGAGTTCAAAGTTCAGTTTATTTATTAGTGTCACAAGTAGACTTACATTAACACTGCAATAAAGTTACTGTGAAAACCCCCTAGTCTCTACACTCCGGTGCCTGTCTGGGTACACTGAGGGAGAATTTAGCACGACTAATGCACCTAACCAGCACATCTTTCGGGCTGTGGGAGGAATCCAGAGCACCCGGAGGAAACCCATGCAGATACATGGAGAACATGCAGACTCTGCACGGACAGTGACCAAGCCAGGAATTGAACCCAGATCCTTAGTACTGTGAGGCAGCAGTGCTAACCTCTGTGCTACTGTGGGTGCTTTAAAGAAGGGGAGAGAGGCAGCAATGTTTAAGAAGGGAGCTCCAGCCCAGACATCTGAAGGCACAACCTCTAATAGTGGAACAATATAACAGATAAAGGCAGACTTTATTAAAGTACCATGGCCCCCACCAGTCTGCTGGTACCATGGTCAGAGAGAGGTCCCTTAAACAAGGGTACTGTGCTTGTTGGTAAGGATTGAGTCAGTGAATGAACTCAGCCACAGATTTTCAGCTAAGAGTGGGCCTAAAGCTCCTCCACCAATCAGCAGATGGATGTCCCTTGGTCAAGTTAGATAGCGTCACTTGGCTCCTGCTGAACGTGCAGGTTGTTGTCATTGGGTCAAAGGTCAGGAATCTGACCCTGGAACTCCTTGAGAGACACTCTCTTGGGACATCAAATTCAAAGTGTTGGCTTTCCTTCCAAGGGTAAGTCAGAGTGACGAATGATAAATTGCATTCCAAATGCTCAGGTTAAGGTGCAGGGAGAGGTTTGTCATCAAACTGAATTCAGATGTTTTCGGATGGTGGGGTTAACTGAAGAGCCAGCAGGGGATATATTCCCATCACTATTGGCTGCTCCGTAGCCAGTGAACATCCCAAGGAGCGTTAGTCAGCTGGAGCTGGGATTCCTGCCCCCTCGCTCGAGAGCAAGTCCCCACCTCAGGGAGCTGTCAGCCAATCCGATCACCCAGCTACCCCAGTCTCAGGAGCAGTCGTTGCCATTGCTGGAACTACAAGCAATCCCCACCACTGAACGCCAGGGTCCAGAACCAGGTAAGTGCAGGAAGTCTTAGGCTGAGGGAGCGTGTGGAGTTGATGGAGAGGCAGGGGATGGTGGGGGGGAGGAGGGCTGGGGGGCTCTTGTTAGGGTGCACCCACAGGGAGCACCCATGGGGGGCGTTCACCCATAGGGAGCAGACATTATCGGTGGTGCCCGATATTAAAAGGTTATTGATGGAGGTGCCTCCCCCAATCCCTCACTCCCAGCCTAGGCAAGAGCAGGGTGATTTTCCGGGCTTTCCCCTTACTCCTGAGCTCCTCCCACCAGCCGGAAGGTTGAACGTGTGGAATGACCCAGAGAGCCAGAGAGTCACAGTACTGAAGAGGCCCTTTGGCCCATCGAGTCTGCAATTGTATAGGGCGTTGGTGAGGCCATGCCTGGAGTATTGTGTACAGTGTTGGTGTCCTTATCAGAGGAAGGATGTCCTTGCGATAGGGGGAGTACAGCATTGGTTCACCAGGCTGATTCCTGGGATTCATATGAGGGGAGACTAAGTTGGTTAGGATTGTATTCCCTGGAATTTAGAAGAGTGAGAGGGGATCTCATAGAAACTTCGAAAATTCTAACAGGGTTAGACAGGACAGATTCAGAAAGAATGTTCTCGATAGTGGGGGGAATGTAGAACGAAGGGTTATAGTTTGAGGATAAGGGGTAAACATTTTAGAACTGAGGTGAGGAGAAATTTCTTTCACCCAGAGGGTGGTGAATGTGTGGAGGATTCCCTGTGCGCTGTGAGGTCAGGGGGCTCAAGCACTCTAAAGATCCAACCCCACCCCCACTACCCCACCGCACCTTCCCCACCCCCAGAACACCCAGTACTGGCGCTAAACTCCCACTTCTCCAAAAAGTTGAGTGAGTGTGGGAGGGTTGTGATGTGGAGTGCCTCTGAGAGATCGGCACGGATCACTCCATTATTCCGTTGTGACGCTCCGTTGTTTTCTGGGAGAATCCCGCCCTGGATCTACATTAAACAAATAACAACAGAGACCAAAATAAAATTACAGCATAGGAACAGGCCCTTCGGCCCTCCAAGCCCACACCGACCATGTTGCCCGATTGAACTAAAACCCTTCCGGGGACCATATCCCTCTATTCCCATCCTATCCATGTATTTGCCCAGAAGCCCCTTAAAATTCATTATTGTATCCACTACCTCCCCTGTAGCCACGTCCAGGCACCCTAATCCAATAATTGGCCACAAGGACTCCAATCTGGGGTGAGGGCAGACAGGAGTGTGGTGGGAAGGCTGTCCGAGGAACCCACCTGCTAACCCCTCGATGGGGGAGATTCCGCCCTCGATGTTTATACACTGATATCACGATCGTTCATTCCTAGACACTGGCGTCTGCCCCCTCCAGTGGATTAGTATAGTAAATACCACTCTGTACCTGGTGAGACGCACCAGTGCCAAACACAATCAGAGACAGTCATTAAACACTAATGTTTATTAAAATCGACTTTGATTAAGAGGAAGTAGACTCTGCTGAATTGTCAGGGTATCGGAAATGTTGCAAAATGTTACACGGCGTAATTTGATTTAGTGATCGTCATTTCTAGTAATCATCCGTCTGGAATGTCCAATTTACTCTCGCCGCGACGGCAGCCAACATGTCTCCGTTTTTGATTAGTGGGATTTGGTCGTATTGATCAGATTAATGGCGCTGTGACTCTAATCCGATTCACAAGGGGGTTGCTGATAGAAATAGATAGGCAAAACCTGTTTCCAAGGACAAGCGGACTGATGAGCAGAGGACACGGATTGAAGATAATTAAAACCCAGGGAATGAAGAGCAGCAAGGTGATGGGGAATGTCTGACACACGGAGCAGACGTAGGAATGATGGCCTCTTCCGAAAAGTGATGGGAATTTGAGGAGTAATTTTGCAGGGTGATGGGGAAAGAACGGACTCATTGGAAGGATGACTCCATCCTGCGCATTCCTGAATTTTCATCACTGCAACGTGTTTGGCCGAAACTTTGGAATTTTCTCCACTTCTCTCTCCTCCTTGAAGACACCTCCTGAAACTTACAGCCTCTGTCCTAATATCCCCCCTTACATGCCCCAGTGTCTGCTGACAATGCTTTGAAGCAATTTGGGATGTTTTACTATATTAAAGCTGCTATATAAAGTTGCTGTTTTCGATTCTATCATTCTGTGGGATGAGACAACATTTTCAACTTCCAAGGCCGAGTTTCTCTGGTCGTGAGGGGCAAAGTGTAAAGGAGATGTATGAGGTAAATATTTTACACAGAGGCGGCGGGTGCCTAGAACTCACTGCCGGGAGAGGTAGTAGGGGCAGATACGACAGTAACATGTGCACAGTTGGGATGGCATGGTGGTACAGTGGTTAGCACTGCTGCCTCACATTGCTAGGGATCCAGGTTCGATTCCCGGCTTGGGTCACTGTCTGTGTGGAGTTTGCACATTCTCCCCATGTCTGCATGGGTTTTCTCCAGGTGCTCAGGTTTCCTCCAACATTCTGAAAGATGTGCTGGTTAATTAACCCAAACAGGCACTGGAGTGTGGAGACTCGGGGGATTTCACAGTAACTTCACTGCAGTAAGCCTTATTTCTGACTAATAAATAAACTTTTGATTTCTGCTGTGAGAGTTTGAGGACTTCCTAGTGGAAGTTGAACAATTTGTTCTCTTGTCTCGTGTTCCAACACGGGTAGGATCCCTCAGCTAAAATGATCCTATTCATTCCGGAACCAAACACTGGAGTTCTTCCTTGGGGTAGAACACTCGGGTTACTGACTGCTGGATCGACCCACTTCCCTTTCCAATGCAAAGCTTGCTCCAGCTCAAAGCGCAGACGTTAGCTCCTTCTACACCAGAGACAGGCACAGGCTCCTGCTTCACAATCCCAGAGCTCTCACGAGCCGGCTGCTAACCTCAAGTAAACCTGTGGCTTCCACTATCCTAAAACCTAAGACCTCAAAAATTCCAATTGCTTCCAAGGCAGAATCCAGCCAGGGCTCCCAGGCAGTGGCCTTGTAATTCCGTAAGGATGAATGAACACCGCACAACAATCACCAGGCAGGAGTGTTCCCTTCCAGTTGGGGAACACTTCAGCAGTCACGGGCATTCAGCCTCTGATCTTCAGGTAAGTGTTCTCCAAGGTGGCCTTCTTGACACATGACAATGCAGAATTGCCGAGCAGAAACTGATAGCCTAGTTCCGCACACATGAGGACGGCCTCAACCGGGATCTTGGGCTCATGTTACACTATTTGTAACCCTCACGACTTGCCTGGCCTTGCAAAATCTCAGTACCTGGAGACAATACACATCTCTTTAATCTGTGCTTAACCCTTTCTCCACTCACATTGTCCGTACCTTTAAGACTTGATTACCTGTAAAGACTCGCATTCCAACTACTATCTTGTAAATTGAGTCTGTGTCTATATATGCTCTGTTTGTGAAGATAATTCTTCACCCACCTGAAGAAGGATCGACAGTCCGAAAGCTCGTTCTACCAAATAAACCTGTTGGACTTTAACCTGGTGTTGTGAGACTTTGTACCGTGCTTACCCCAGTCCAACGCTGGCATCTCCACATTATTCCATAAGGCTCGGGGCAGTGCATTTATCCACCAAAGTAGCTGGCAAACCTTGTGTTCGAAAGTACTTCTTGATTTACAGTCAATAATAAGTGTCTCTGATTTACAATGGGAGCAACCTCTCTGAAGTGACATTACTCTTGCTATTATTGCTTGCAGCACTGCTAACTATCATCATATTTATTGATATCCAATAACTTAATACAATTCTCATCAATCACCATTATTAAACCTATACTTCTGCGAGTTTCCCTGTTAAAAATTGGTTAAAATATTACTCTATTCTTCAGCAGTGGGTGAAAATGTCTCTCACCTCTGGACATCAGCAGTTAACTGTTATGCACAGAACCTAATTTTGGGTCACTTTCTTCTCTGAGATTAAAAGGTTGATTGAAGGGTGGGCAGCACAGTGATTAGCATTGCTGCCTCACAGCTCAAGGAACCAGGGTTTGATTCCCATGTTGGGTCATTGTCTGTGCGGAGCCTGCATGTTCTCCCCATGTCTGCATGGGTTTCCTCCAGATGCTTCGGTTTCCTCCCACAGTCTGAAAGTTGTACCAGTTAGGTGCATTGGCCATGCTAAATTCTCCCTCATTGTATATGGACAGACACCAGAGTGTGGCGACTAGGAGATTTTCACAGTAACTTCAATGCAGTGTTAATGTAAGGCCACTTGTGACACTATTAAATCAATCAATAAATAACTGAGGTAAATTATGGTGAGAGGTGCATTCAGATGATGGGTAGTCCTGAGTACAACACACTAAACTCACAAAATCATTGAATGATTGGCTATCATTTGAAATATAAAGATTATAGAATCACCACATGCACTGCTTGACACAGTGTTTAGTAGCGTCCTAGTCCCAGCTACTTCCTCACTGACCTTCCCTCAATCATCCTCAGGAGTGGGGATGTTCACTAATGACTGCACGATGTTCAGCACCGTTCGCAACTCCTCAGATGGTGAAGTAGTCCATACCCATATGCAATGAGACCTGCCTATGGGCATGAGAGAGGCGGTGGCCTAGTGGTATTATCGCTGGACTATTAAATCCAGAAACTCAGCTAATGTTCTGGGGGCCCCGGTTCGAATCCTGCCACGGTAGATGGTGGAGTTTGAATTCAATTAAAAGTAAAATTTGGAATTAAGAATCCACTGCTGACCATGAAACCATTGTCGGAAAAACCCATTTGGTTCACTAATGTCCCTTTAGGGAAGGAATTCTGCCGTCCTTAGTCTGGTCTGGCCTACATGTGACTCCAGAGCCACAGCCATGTGGTTGACTCTCAACTGTTCTTGGGTAACTGGAGAATGGGCAATAGATGCTGGCCAGCCAGCGACACCTATACCCCATGAATGAATAAAAAGAAAACCGAGACAACGTTCAGGCTGAGGCTGATGAGTGGCAAGTAATATTCGTGCCACACGAGTGCCAGGCAAAGACCATCTCCAATAAGGGAGAATCTAACCATTGCCACTGATCATTCAGCTGCATTTCCCATTGCAGATTCCAGCCCCCTCTCCCCCGCCATTAGCAATATCTTGGCGGGAGGTGGACAGTGGAGTCTAGTCACTATTGAACAAACCACATCAATATTGTGGCTGGTGATTCTGCAGTGGGTAACTCACCCCCTGAAAGTGGTCTGAGAAGAGTAAAGGGTGAGCAATGGGATTTGTGAAAAGGATCCACGCTGGTTGGTGAAGCCAAAACCAAACAAAGTTTTTCTTTACTGAGGGAGTTTACTGACTCGCTGACACTCACACACTCATCTCCCAGCTAGCCCCTACTATCATGCTCTTTTCCAAACTAACAGGTTCCCTTCAAGGAACACTGTAAAAGGGAAACTTATCAAATGAAATTGAAATACTGTTCCCCAGGTTGATGATGCGCCTCTGTCCCTCTGCTGCCCCTCAGTGTCTGACAGATACTGCACCCTCCCTCTCCAGAGCCACCCAGGCACATGCCTAGCTGCAAAAATTCCCGATTTATACATGCTCAATGACAATTAATACCCATCACCTGTTTCTCTGCATCTTAACAGTGTCATTGGCAAGAGATTGGCAGCGGTCCTTGGGGCTACCATTGACCAGAAACTCAACTGGGCTCACCTTATAAACACAGTGGCTACAAGAGCAGATCAGAGAGTAGTAATACTGCGGTGAATAACTCACCTCCTGACTCCCCACAACCTGTCCACTATCTACAGTGCACAGAGTGTGATGGAATACTCCCCACTTGCCTGGATGGGTGCAGCTCCAACAACACTCAAGAAGCTCGATACCATCCAGGACAAGGCAGCCCGCTTGATTGGCACCACACCTACAAGTGTTCAATCCCTCCACTACTGGTGTTCAGTAGCAGCAGTGGGTACTATCTTCAACATGCACTGCAAGAATTCACCAAGGATCTTTAGACAGCACCTTCCAAACCCATGACCACTTCCATCTAGAAAGGCAAGGGCAACAGATATATGGGAACACCACCATCTGTAAGTTCCCCTCCAAGCTACTCCCCATCCTGCTCAGAAATATATCGACATTCCTTCACAGTCACTGGGTCCAAATCCTGGGATTCTCTCCCTAACAGCATTGTGTGTGAACCCACGTGGACTGTGGAAAGTCATCAAAGAAGCTACATTGATGTCTTTATTCTGCACAAGTCAGGCCTCCCTCAGATACCAGCACCTCCACACAGAGACTGTGAGAGTTTCCTCGACGTATGTAGCTGATGACTACATCATGTATGTAGCTGATTGGCACTGCGGGGGTGGGGGGGTTTGGAGATTGGGGTGGTCTGGGATGGGGGGCTGAGGCTGGCCTGGAAATGGTTGGAGGGGATGCGTTCGGGCCATGGGGGTGTTGGAGGGGCAGCGCGGCAGGGGTCCCGGGCTGGCAGGGATGAGTCAGTTTTCCCACAACAGTTAGAATTTTTTGGGGTAAATTCCAGCCATAATAATCCTACAAACTGTCCAGGGCGTGGTAAATCCATCTATATCTGCTTTCAAATCACTCAGCTATCACTATAGATGTAGAACTGGATCCTTACACTGCTGAAATGGGTGTCACAGTGGTACAATGGTTAGCGCCACTGCCTCACAGCACCAGTGACCCGGGTTCAATTCCCAACTTGGATCACTGTCTGTGCAGAGTTTGCACATTTCTTCCCAAATCTGCCTGGGTTTCCTCTGGGTGTTCCGGTTTTCTCCCACAGTCTGGAAGATTTGCTGGTTAGGTGCATTGACCTGAACAGGTGCTGGACGGTGGTGACTAGGGGAATTTCACAGTAACTTCATTGCTGTGCTAATGTAAGCCTTACTTGTGACTAATAAATAAACTTTGCTTAAACGTAAGGGAGACTTGTCCAAAGCACTCAGCACGGTGAAGGAACTAGACTGGGAGTACGTGGACCGAATATTTGAATTCAATGACTTAGCACAAGCAAGGCATTTTGTATGCAAGTTACATAAGCACAGAACTAGGTTAGCTGATGAAAGCTTTTCCTGTCCTGGAGAGTTATTGATCTATGGAATGGTTGGCATGTGCAGACTTATTGCGAATGTTCAGTAGGGAGTGGGACACGTTCAAGGAGGTGGCTGATATTAAGTGGCGATTGGGGAGGTGGGGTCATGTACCTTGTAGCCATCGCTATCTCCTGGACCTTCTTTAGAGGTGGCACAGTGGCAATGGGTGGCACGGTGGCCAGCACTGCTTCCTCACAGCGTCAGGGACCCGGGTTCGATTCCTGGCTTGGGTCACTGTCTGCGTGGAGTTTACACATTCTCCCCATGTCTGCGTGGGTTTAGAGTAAAGTAAAGTTTATTTATTAGTCACAAGTAAGGCTTACATTAACACTGCAATGAAGTTACTGTGAAATCCCCGAGTTGCCCCAGTCCGGCGCCTGTTCGGGTCAACGCACCTCACCAGCGCATCTTCCAGACTGTGGGAGGAGCACCCGGGGGAAACCCATGCAGACACGGGGAGAATGTGTAAACTCCACGCAGACAGTGTCCCAAGCCGGGAATTGAACCCGGGTCCCTGGTGCTGTGAGGGAGCAGTGCTGGCCACCGTGCCACCCATTGCCACCGTGCCACCATGCCGCCCAATCTTTACCTGTACCTTTAGGCGATCTTTACGATCACCTTTGGGGGTCAGATAAGAATTTCCCAAACTCTCTCCTTTTTCTGAATCGGCCACGGGGCTTTTTTTGTGAGGGGATTACATTTATATTTTTGTCTCTCCCAGGGGATTAGTGGGCTGCTAGCGGATGAGAAATATTGGAGGTAATTTTGCCAAGTTGCGACGTGGCAGAACGGGATAAACTCAATGTGCTGTCTGATTTTTCCGTCCACCACTTTAATATCTGCGTAAACAGAGTGCGATGGCAGCAAGTGAGTTACAAGCAATAATCTTGTCTTAGCATTCAGATGCTGCAAAATTGTAAAACCTCCCCTCACAGTTCAAGCCATCATTGATGCTTCTCAATTGGATTACAGTAATAGAGTCCACTGATACTCATCCAGCTGCCTCTACATAAACCAGCTGAATTAAATTCTTGCCTGTAACTCATTCCTGCATATCACAGTTCCAAAGAATGATATCGCATTCAAGAAAGCCATTCGACCCAAAGTTTCTGTGCTGGGATTTAATGGAGCTATTTGATTAGTTTGACCCTCCTGTTCTCCACCCGTGATTTATCGACATATGTATTAGGATTAGGAGCAGGCCACTTGGCCCTTCGAGCCTGCTACACCATTCAATATGATCGTGGCTGATCCAATTGTAATCTCAACCCTACATTCCTGCCTTCCCTGATAACATTTCACCCCAGTATTAATCAAGTATCTATCCAGCCCTGCCTTAAAAATATTCAAAGGGCAGGATTTTCCAGGCGTGCTCATTCCGAAACTGGAGAATCCCACATGACATCAACGGACTTATCCATGGCCTGCCCCTCGCCCGCTATGATTCCTGTGGCAGGCGGGATGAGAAAATTTGCCCCAGAGTCTCAGTTTTCAATTCCTTTTGAGGAAGAGGGTTCCACAGACTCACCACCCTCTGAGAGACAACATTTCTGCTCATTCCCCATCTTGAATAGGCGACACGGTGGTACAGTAGTTAGCACTGCTGCCTCACAGCGCCAGGAACCGGGGTTCGATTCCCGGCTTGGGCGATTGTCCGTGTGGAGTTTGCACTTTCTCCCGTGTCTGTGCGGGTTTCCTCCGGGAGCTCTGGTTTCCTCCCACAATCCAAAGATGTGCGGCTTAGGTGGATTGGCCATGCTAAATTGTCCCTGAGTGTCAGGGGGACTAGTTAGGGCAAATGCATGGGGTTATGGGGATTGTGGACAGGGCAGACTCGAGGCACTGAATGGCCTTTTTCTGCACTGTAAGATTCTGCGATTAAATGAGCGACCTCTTATTTTTAAACAATGACTTCCTCGGCTTCTAGATTCTCTGACAAGAGGAAACATTCAGTCCACGTCTACCCTGTCAATGCCCCTCAGGACCCTAATGATTTTAATTTGTTTCTCCTTTCAGGCATTTGTTCAACTTTCCTCTGAAGGTTAGTCACTATTGAATCAGCTTCCACCATCCCTTCAGGCAGTGCCCTTCTGATCACAACAACTCAACTGGGTTAGAACAACATATATCTGAACCTTGCACTCCTATCTGATGAAGCTCTGCCCTGGAGATTCTGTGGTCTCTGCTTCTCCCCGACAACATCGCAGCAATAACAACTTGTATTTTTATTTCAATCAGATTTTCTCGAGGCGCTTCTCGTGACTGTTCTAAAGCGACACAAAGCCACAGAGATACTCAGGATGGTGACTAAAGGATTCAATCATAAAATCCCCACAGTGCAGAAGGAGGCCATCCAGCCCATTGAGTCTGTACCAACCATAATCCCACCCAGGCCCTATTCCTTTGCAGGCCCTATGCATTTACCCTAGTAATTCCCCTGACACTAGGGTCAAGTTTGCACAGCTAATCAACCTAACCCAAATATGGGTGGAACGGTGGTTAGCTGCCTCATAGAGCCCACCCCCACTCACCTGATGAAGGAGCAGTGCTCTGAAAGCTTGTGGCTTGTGGTACCAAATAAACCTGTCAGACTTTAATCTGGTATTGCGAGACTTCTTATTGTGCTTATCCCAGTCCAACGCCGGCATCTCCACATCATGCCTCACAGCGCCAGGGACCTGAGTTAGATTCCCAGCTTGGGTCACTGTCTGTGTGGAGTTTGCATGTTCTCCCCATGTCTGCGTGGGTTTCCTCTGGGTGCTCCGGTTTCCTTCCAAATTCCGAAAGACGTGCTGGTTAGGTGCATTGACCTGAACAGGCACCGGAGCGTGGCAGCTAGGGGACTTTTACAGTAACTTCATTAAGGTGTTAATGTAAACCTTACCTGTGGCTAATAAATAAACTTTACTTTGAACTGTGGGAGGAAACCGGAGCACCCAGAGGAAACTCATGCAGACACAGGGAGAAGGTGCAGACTCCACACAGACAGTGACCCGAGGCTGGAATAGAACCTGGCGCGTTGAGACAGCAGTGCTAACCACTGTGCCACCGTGCCAGCTGTTCTCACAGGTGTAGGTTTTAAGCAGCGTCTTAGAAGAGGAAATAGAGGTTGAGAGTTTGAGGGAGGGAATTCCAAAGCTTAGAGGTTTGGCAGGCGATGTCACCAAGGATGGAACAATTAAATTCAGGAATGCCGAAGAGATGGGAGTGAGAGGGTGCAGATATCCCAGAGGATTGTGGGGCCTGAGGAGATGACAGAAGTAGAGAGGACGAGGCCACATGGGGATTCGAAAACCTGGATGAGAATTTCAATACTGTTGTTTAACCAGACACCAATGGAGGGGTAAATCAGACTTCTGAACTTTGGCTTGGGAGCAGAGCTTTGGATAGCTAAAGTTTCTGCAGGACAGGACATTGAAGGACAGACAGGAATAGTCTGATAAGAAAGGCATCAATGAGGGTTTCAGCATAAAGAAAGACAAATCCTTCTTTTATACAGTGCCTTTCAGGATCACCCATGAGTGTTTTACTGCTCATAAAGTATTTTTGATGCGTAATTAACTGATGGGTCGGCCTAGCTCAGTTGGCTGGGTGGCTGGTTAGCAATGCAGAGTGACACCAGCAGTGCCAGTTCAATTCCCGTTGCCGGCTGAGGTTAGTCACAGAGGCCCGGCCTTCTCAACCTTTTCCCTTGCCTGAGGTATCATGACCGTCAGGTTAAATCACTACCAGTCAGCTCTCTCTCAAAGAGGAACGCAGCCTTTGGCCCTCTGGGACTGCGGCGACATTTACTTTAATGTCAAAAACACGGCAGATGTCGATGGTCTTTCATCAAAAACCAAAACCGCAAGTTATTGTTATCATTGCTCCTGGACTGAGCGTGTTTGTGTTTTAGAAAGTCGATGCCACACTGCATTGACTAGCCGACTTGCTATGATCATGTGACTCTGCCACGTGCCTGCCTCTGGAGAAGACATCTTAAGATCCAGGTCAATAAAGCCTTTCACAGAAACACACTAATGAAGTGGTCACATCAGAGCTGAACTGGCGGAGTTGAAGGGCAGGATTCCAGCTGAGTCTGTATCCTTTAACTGCACAATAAACTGAAGTGAACCAAGCTGTGCGAGATCTGATCAAAAACCTAAGTACCAGGAGGGAAAAAAAAATGAACCATAATTCCACAGTTGGCAACTCAAATCAGCAGCTGAAAAATCTCAACCGTTGATACAACTGCAGGGATATGTGTTCATCGAATAAAATTGCTCCTTCATAGCAGTTGGATGCTCGGGAAGAAGGAATCTCACTCACTGTACTGAGTGCAGAATAACCATCAATTCCAGCAGTCCCACAGGTTCCTAACAATCAATATAGAACAACAATATAGTCACCAAAGCAACAAGAGCCATGGGAACGACAATCTCTGGCCAAAGAACAGAAAAATAGCCAATGTCAAGGTGCAGTGCTCCATTAAGTTTTAACACCATGGCTTTTCCCGCTGCCGGGATTATCCGGCCCTGATGATGATAACCCTACCATGGATTCCCCAGCGGCGCAGGGTACGAACAGCAGGGAACCCCGTTGACCGTGGTGGGACTGGAAGATCCCACTGGCAGCCAGTGGTTTCCTCCATTGCTGCAAAACACACCCTGGCCTGCGGGGGGCGTTGAGGGGGGGAGGCGGTGGGGCAGACCCCCTACCATATGGGTAAATGCATGTGCAGAAACTGACCAATAGACCAAAGAAGTGTCAATGTCTGAGACCAATAGGCACAGGGAAACACCAGAAAGGGCACAGTGGCACAGCGGTTAGCACTGCTGCCTCACAGCTCAAGGGGCCCAGGTTCGATTCCTGGTTTGGGTGACTATGCAGAGTCTGCACATTCTCCCCGTGTCTGCATGGGTTTCCTCCGGGTGCTCCAGTTTCTCCCCACAGTCTGAAAGACGCGCTGGTTAGGGTGCATTGGCCATGCTAAATTTTCCCTCAGTGTTACCCGAACAGGTGCCAGAGTGTGGCAACTAGGGGATTTTCACTGTGCCCTTTCTGGTGTTTCCCTGTGCCTATTGGTCTCAGACATTGACACTTCATTGGAGTGTTAATGTATGCCTACTTGTGACCCAAATAAATAAATGTTTAAAAAAGGGAAGGTTCTCGGGAAGTTGCTCGAAGGTCAGGTCGATATTGTTGGCTGTCTGTTCATAAGGAGGGAGTCTGTTCTCACGCCAGTAAAGTGGCCATCAGTTGGCCAATGAATCACTTGAATTCGTTGAACTTGCATCAGTCTGCTGGTTTCTCCCTCTCCTGATGCCATCTCACCAGCTCTCCTGTCCTTGGCCGCTCCAAAGGGCTGGGCAACTCATGACATCTCCTTGCTACTCCTGTTAATTACTCACACGGCCATCCAAATGTCATTGTGTTGGCTGGAAGACAGTACGAGTGATCTCAGTCTGTTGCATCACTCTCCCAGCTGTACCTGTGTGAGGCAGCTGAGTCTTGGGGGGGTTCCTCTTACCACCTCTCCCCCGATTTACCCCCCCAATGTTGCTGTCAGACGGTGAGCTGGAAAATCAGACAAATGTTTGCCACTTCACTGGCGCTGTTGATTCACAGATGCAGAACTGGGGCAAATAAGCGTTGACCTTCTGTCATCAGCCACAACGAAAGATAAGTATATGCGACCTTCCTGCAGTAAAACTAGATTGCCAGCTAAGATCTGGCAGTGCTATTACCAAACCCAAATAATCCATCTTCTGCCTTATTCAGCTTTATATTACAGTGGACCCAAAGGTTCTATAAATCACCCAGGCTTATCCAAAAGTATTAACGCCAGCAGCCCTCTCTGTGCATTGCAATATACAGTCAGAACCTCATACATACATATATATTTTCATGCTTTCTGGCCAGCAAATCATTTTTATTGCAACTCTTGGACCGCAAGTTCCATCAGCAAGCCATCAGCAACTGCGTTCCGCAACTTCCCGAATGATATATTACCAGGCTCGTCCTGGAAGATCACATTCGTGTCCTGGACAGTCAAAAGCCATTTTCCAGCATGAATTATGCAGCATCGCCGGGGAACTATCATCAGCATTTTCCCTTCACCACTTTCTTATTGCTTTAAGCTTGAGCAACATTGGATGTTTGATTCAGATAGAATATGTAAACAGATGACACTCAGCTCCTATCTCAGTGTCACCTCTCTCGACCCCTGCCCTGTCTCTAAAATTGTCAGATTTCTTGTCCGACATCCATGAGCGAGGGTGTCCGGAAAAACAGAAGCCATTCTCTTCGTTCCAGGTTAAGCAGCGTGTTCACTTGCACCTCTTTCAATTTGGTGTATTGCATTCGCTGCTCCCAATGTGGTCTCCTCTGTATCGGAGAGACCAAGTGTAGGCTGGGTGATTGTTTTGCACAATCAGGCCCTGACCTTCCGGTCGCCTGCTATTTTAACACACAATCCTGCTCCCGTGCCCGTATGTCTGTCCTTGGTCTGCTGCAATGTTCCAGTGAAGCTCAACGCAAACTGGAGAAACAGCATCTCACCTTCCAGTGAGGCACTTTACAACCTTCCAGTCTCACCATCGAATTCAACAACTTCAGATGATTAGCTCTATCCCACCTCAACCCTTCTTTTTTTGTTTTATTCGCTACTTAACTGTTCTCTGCCTTTTATTTCTTTATTGTCTTTCTGCATTGTTCTTCCCCCCCACACTCTTTCCCCTTTTATCCTCCCTTTCCTTACCGTTTCTCCCCTTTTGTTTCTCTCTCCCCCCTTTTCTCAATTTTATCTTTCTCCCACTCATTCTCCCCACACCCTCCCACAACTTCATCTGTCACAGTTTACCCTCTGATTTCAGCTTCTCTGCTGTTTGGCCATTCACACCTTCTATTCTCTCTCTGGGCTGCCATTAGCAGCCTTTCCCCTGGTTTCTGTGGCTATGACTCATCTTTCATTCCCTCGCCCCACAGTATAAATATCTCCCACTTTCTTTGCCTTTTAGCTTTGCCAAAGGGTGATCTGGACTCGAAATGTCAGCTCTTTTCTCTCCTTACAGATGCTGCCAGACCTGCTGAGATTTTCCAGCATTTTCTCTTTTAGTTTCAGATTCCAGCAACCGCAGTAATTTGCTTTTAGCCGTTCTCTTCATGTTTCCGACGCAAATTTTGCTCTATCACTACTGTCTCCATCCCTCTTGCTGGTAACTGGACAGTTTGTGACCTTTTGATGTCATACTTGCCCCACACTGCCACCAGAGTGCGGATCCAAGGGCGGCACTCTGTGTCTAGCACCGCTGCCTCGCAGCACCAGGGACCCAGGTTCAATTCCTGGCTTGGGTCACTGCCTGTGCGGAGTCTGCACGTTCTCCCCATGTCTGCGTGGGTTTCCTCCAGGTGCTCTGGTTTCCTCCCACAGTCCGAAAAACGTGCATTGACCCGAAGAGGCACCGGAGTGTGGCGACGAGGGGATTTTCACAGTAACTTCATTGCAGTGTTAATGTAAGCATACTTGTGACTAATAAATAAACTTTACTTTTCCTGACCACATATTACTCAGGTTGTCTGTTACTATCTCCCTGACATCAGCAAACTCTACCCATCCATACCCGATCTGCTGCTAAACTAACCCCCCGCCTCCAGCACCGCACCACCCACAACCCCCGCCCCCCCCCCCCGCCCTCCGGCCATGCCCCAACTGCCCCACCCAGGAGAAAGTGCCCAGTTGGGATTTTCTTTCTGATGTGTGTGAGGTTCTCTGGGAGTCAGGCTGGGTGACCACAGATGAGCGCAGAGACTCGCAGAGCGGAAAGCCTGCCCCAGACTGTACTGAAATTATAAAAAAAAACACTAAAGCGTCCACCAACCCTCACCCCTGCACTCAGTTCCATGTCCCATCCGTGCCAACCTGTGCCCATAATCCCACCTGCCACTGTCATTCATACCCCCGTGCCCATCTCTTCCTCTCTGCCCACCTTATTGCCCTTTATAGTTTCAATGCTAACTTAGTACCAATTTATGCCAACCCATGCTCCCCACCCACCATCCTTTGCCCTTTTACCTACCGACCTGGCATCCATCATTGACAGATATCAGTAGCCATGCTGAGGTGAAATAATATAAAGTTTTACTTGCCCATTACAGACATAATTTTTTAAATCCTATTCCTAAAATCCCATTTACTGCATTTACGTGCCTTCAATAAGATTATCGGTTGTGAGGATTTCATTCAGGTGCATAATCCCTTAGAAAACAAGCATTGGAATTCATAGTCCCACTTCAAAGAGTCTATCATCACTTCGAGCTGTCAATCAAACTGTGAACTGGGAGGTACTTTATTGTGACAATGGATGGCTGTGAAATCACTCGTGCAACACTAATACAGTAATGGAAACCCTCAGGATTATTTTAATAGACAGAATGAAATGGCAAGCATTTTTTTAAAAAATACTCCAGAGGTTTTTTTTTTACGAATAACTATAGGACAGGAATTTAAATACCTTGACAGTTTGACACTTGAACACATTTGACAGTAGTCTTTGACAGCTCATTTTGATGACTTCAACAAACTTGACAGTTAATGAGTTCATTACCTTTCTGTGCATATTCATATCTAATTTTAATGATCCCAAAGTGAACCTGACCTCTCACAAGAAACACCTAACTTCTCCCCAAGGATTCCCGACCTTCCCCAAGGGATGGCTGCTCCCTTCCAAAGGTTTCCTGTGACCAGATCCAAAGTGTACCCCACCTCCCCAAAGGACTCCACAAAGTACAGAGCTGATTGTACTCGGTCTAACCTCTGTGCAGCATTCCTCATACATTTAGATCAGTGGAATTAGACATGGGTGGAGGGAGCTCCCTCTGCACAACACCCAGATGCAGGACGTGAGGTAACTGGGCAAAATTGGTGGGTGCTGTGTTCAGGGGCAGGGCTTACAATTTTTGGCTCAGAATCATAGAATCCGACAGAGCAGAAGGAGGCCATTCAGCCCATCAAGTCTGCACCGACCATAATCCCACCCAGGCCCTCTCTCCATAACTCTGTGCATTTACCCTAGCTAGTACCCCTGACACTAAGAGGCAACTTAGCCTAACCCACAGATCTTTTGGGCTGTGGGAGGAAACCGGAGCACCCGGAGGAAACCCACGCAGACACGGGTAGAATGTGCAAACTCCACACAGACAGCGACCCAAGCCGGGAATTGAACCCGGGTCCCTGGCGCTGTGAGGCAGCAGTGTTAACCCACTGTGCCACCGTGCCAGCATGGCTTCTTCTTCCATTTTTGCAGGCCTATGATCACAATGTTTTTCTGAATTGCGGTGAAGTAACATTAAAAATAAGTTTACAATTTTGTCAGATATGGTAATGAGTATCGGAGAAATAGAACCCCTATACACAGTGATAGTCAGTAAAGTGGCTTGAGTTGTTCTTTTGCCAGCCTTTTATGTTCTTGCCCTTAATTCTTTTCAGCAGCAAAAGGAAGAAAAGAGAAAGAACACAGATTCTGAACATGTTTCACAGCATGTCTTGTGCAACTCAATGTTAACTCAAAATCTTTCCTTGCCTTGTTTTTTCAAGTGTCTACAGTCTCTACAGTCAGGCTTGGACATTACTCACTGAAGAATGTAAGCCCATGAGAAGCAGTTTTTCTTTTAAAGTTTATTCATTAGTGTCACAAGTAGGCTTACATTAACACTGCAATGAAGTTACTGTGAAAATTCCCTACACTCCAGCACCTGTTCAGGTACACTGAGGAAGAATTTAGCATGGCCAATCCATCTAACCAGGATGTCTTTTGGACCGTGGGAGGGAACCAGAGCCCCGGGAGGAAACCCATGCAGACATGGGGAGAATGTGCAAACTCCGCACAGACAGTGACCTAAGCCAGGAATTGAACCCGGGTCCCTGGGGTTGTGAGGCAGCAGTGCTAACCACTGTGCCACCATGTCACCCGATCAGTGAAGAGCAGTACAAATTTCTCTTCACCCGTTCTTGTGTTGCTTGTTCTTTATTAAGGCATTAATAACAACAATAATTTGCAATACTTTGTGGCTGGCATGGTGGCACAGTGGTTAGCACTGCTGCCTCACAGCACCAGGGACCCGGCTTTGATTCTGGCCTTGAGTCACTGTCTATGTGGAGTTTGCACATTCTCCTCGTGCCTGCGTGGGTTTCCTCCGGGTACTCCGATTTCCTCCCATACTCCAAAGCTGTGCAGGTTAGGTGGATTGGCCATGCTAAATTGCTCCTTAGTGTTAGGGGGACTAGCTATGGTAAATGCATGGGGTTATGGGGATAGGACCTGGGTGGGAGTGCAGACGGTGCAGGCTTGATGGGCCAAATGGCCTCTTTCTCTACTGTAGAAATTCATTTATATAGTGACTTTAAGGTGGTATAATAGAAGGCACTTAACAAGAGCAATACCAGAATAAATAATATATAAATAAGTCAATTTTGCGACTTTATTACAGAGCTGGATATCAGGACAAATAACCAAAAATTGGTCAGAGAGATATGATTTTAGGACTGTTTTAAAGGAAGAGAGATTGAAGGAGAGAATTCTCGAGTTTAGGGCCCAGGCAGCTGAATACACAGCCACCAATGCAATTACTGTCACAAATGTGCAACCGGCCTGAGCACAGGTACAGGAAATAAATCTTTCATTGTATCTTTCAAATGCACCTCACCTTTTCATGTTGTGCATTGGTACAAGACGGTGCGTGTCACCTGCCTGCACAGCAAAAAGGCATTATCTGTTAAATTGTCAATCAGAATGCTGCCGCTTAAATGTGGAAGAAATTCAAACTGGTCTGATTCACCTGGTATTGCTCAATAGGGAATAAACTGAAGCGAGTTTTCTTTTCAAAGCCTCTGTTTGTTAAATAGCAAGTACCTCACACAGGCCGCCAGCATTGCTTGTTCTCCACTTCTTACAATGCTGAGAATTTGGCTGTAACGCTCTGTGAAGGTTTCTACTTTCTCCCAACACTGTTCCGGGTCCCCGGCTCACTGACATTTCCATGCCACTTGCAAAGCTAGCTGAAGATAACGTGGGGAAACTGGGCCACATTGGAGTGGCCATTCGAGCAGAAGGTTTAAAGAGAAATGAATGCATTACCCGGTTTCATATAAGAAGCCACCTTTTAAAATGTTTTTCTCCCTGTCCCATAACACAGCACTGAAAGGTAGGCAAATGAAATCAGCACCCACCCTAAGGGAGGCTGTGGACAGGCCTTTCCCCCAAATATTTCTTCCTGCCCACTTAGGTAATGGGATCTGTGCGTAGGATTGTTTTCACTGGAAAATCAGAGGCTGAGGGGAGACCTGATAGAGGTTGACAAAATTGTGAGAGACACAGACAGAGTGGACAGTCAAAGGCTTTGTCCCCAGGGTGGAAACGTCAGTTACAAGAGAGCACAGGTTCAAGGTGAGAGGGGGAAATTTAAGGGAGATGTGTGGGGGAAGATTTTCATGCAGAGAGTAGTGGGTGCCTGTAACACACTGCCACAGGAGGTAATCATAGAAAACCTACAGTTCAGAAGGAGGCCGTTCAGCCCATCGAGTCTGCACTGGCTACAATCCCACCCAGCCCCTACTCCTGCATATTTACCCTATAAGTCTCTCTGACACAAAGAGTCAATTTAACATGGCCAATTAACCTAACCCGCACATCTTTGGACTATGGGAGGAAACAGGAGCACCCGGAGGAAACCCACGTGGACACGGGGAGAATGTGCAAACTCCACACAGTCTGCGACCCAAGCCGGGAATCGAACCCGGGTCTCTGGCGCTGTGAGGCAGCAGTGCTAACCACAGTGTTGCCCTATCAAATTAAGTAATGGTGGAAACAGACACATTAGCAACACGTAAGAGGCATTTGGATGGGTACATGAGTAAGGGGGGAATAGAGGGATAGGGACCTAGTAAGTGCAGAAGGTTTATTTTTTAGTTTAGCTGGGGCATCATGATCAGTACAGGCCGAAGGGCCTGTTCCTGCGCTGGACCTTCCTTTGCTCTTTATTCTAGATTGCACACCTGCAATTTGGCTCGATAAGAACAGAAAAGTCTGCAAGAAGCTAGCCCACATTTAGGCTTCTTCTCTTCTGATGCTCAGAGATATAGTGAGACATTTGACTTTGATCTAAACGCTGGAGTTTGGAGCTTCTGTTGACAGAATCTCTTTCTTTGCAACGTGGATGTGAGCTGGAGACAGTGAGGGAAAAATGCATCATGACTTCCACTCTTCCCCTTGTGGAATCCTAATACTGAGCGAGGCCTTTGAAGCCAGACATCAGTTTTGTCCTTCAACTCTATTCAGTGAAGGTGATTCTCCTGACATGATTCACCAAAGTGCATTGCCCAGTGAAACAATTTATCAAAGGTTTTGTTCTATCTCTCCATTCACTAGAGAGTGTTGCCATCTGACATAATTCACTGAAGGTGATTGTCTGCCTATAACACTCACCAAAGGATCTTGACGTCCAACATTACTGAGAGAAATCGACCTCAGTTTCCAATGACTATTGTGCTCCCTGAAGAACACTATTCTTAACTACACTCATGAAGGAACTCATGAACTACACTCATTAACTACACTCGCGAAGTAGTGCTCATGTACGATGATCAAAGTTCTCACTGGAACAATGGGGGTTGAGGGGAGACCTGATAGAAGTCTTCAAGATTATGAGGGGCATGGACGGAGAGGATAGTCAGAAGCTTTTTCCCAGGGTGGATGAGTCAATTACTAGGGGGAATAGGATTACGGTGTGAGGGGCAAGGTTTAAAGGAGACGTACTGTTTGTAATATATATAACTGATTTGGAGGAAAATGTAACTGGTTTGATTAGTAAGTTTGTGTACGACACAAAGATTGGTCAATTTGTGGGTAGCGATGAGGACCATCAGAGGATACAGTAGGATATAGATCGGTTGGAAACTTGGGCAGACAGATGGCAGATGCAGTTTAATCCGGACAAATGTGAGGTAATGCATTTTGGAAGGTCTAACACAGAGAGGAAATATACAGTAAATGGCAAAACCCTTAGGAGTATTGATAGGTAAAGAGATCAGGGTGTACAGGTACACAGGTCACTGAAAGTGGCATCGCAGGTGGAAGTGGTTGTCAAGAAGACATACGGCATTCTTGCCTTCATTGGCCGGGGTATTGAGTTTAAAAATTGGCAAGTCATGTTGCAGCTTTATCGAACCTTAGTTAGGCCGCACTTGGAATATAGTGTTCAATTCTGGTCGCCACACTACCAGAAGGATGTGGAGGCTTTGGAGAGGGTACAGAAAAGATTTACCAGGATGTTGCCTGGTATGGAGGGCATTAGCTATGAGGAGAGGTTGGAGAAACTTCGTTTGTTTTCACTGGAATGACGGAGGTTGAAGGGCGACCTGATAGAAGTCCACAAAATTCTGAGGGGCGTGGACAGAGTGGATAATCAGAGGCTTTTTCCCAGGGTGGAAGAGTCAATTAATGGGGGGGGTGGGGGGCATAAGTTTAAGGTGCGAGAGGCAAAGTTTAAAGGAGATGTACGAGGTAAGTATTTTACCCAGAGGATGGTGGGTGCCTGGAACTCGCTGCTGGGGGAGGGAGTGGAAGCAGATACGATGGTGACTTTTAAGGAGCATCTTGACAAATACATGAATAGGATGGGAATGGAGGGATATGGTCCCTGGAAGGGTAGGGGGCTTTAGTTAATTTGGGCAGCATGGTCAGTGCAGACTAGAAGGGCTGAAGGGCCTGTTCCTGTGCTGTAATTTCCTTTCCTAAAGATGAATTTTCTAGATCACAAACCAAGGAGTTTGTATCTGGGATCCTTTAGACCATAGGTTAAAATTAAAGTTTTTTAAACTTGTAAACTTTTTTAAAGTTTATTTATTAATCACAAGTAGGCTTACATTCACACTGTGATGACGGTAACGTGAAAATCCCCCAGTCGCCTCATTCTGGTGCCTGTTCGGGTACACTAACTTCGGGAGAATTTAGCATGGACAATTCACCTAACTTGCAAATCATTGGACTGTGGGAGGAAGCCAGAGCACCCAGAGGAAACCCACGCAAACATGGGGAGAATGTGCAAACTCCACACAGACAGTGACCCAAGCTAGGAATTGAACCTGGGTCCCTGGTGCTATGAGGCACTGTACCACCCTGCTGTCCCAAGGTTACATACATGGTTGGTGTTTATTGCTTGCAAATTCGAAATTGGTGCGATTTAATTTGAAGGTCAACTATTCTACCCAAAACATAACTTTTCAAATCTCCTGCAGCAAGTTCAATAAGTGTGGCATGGTGGCACAGCGGTTAGCATTGCAGCCTCACAACTCTAGGGACCTGGGTTCGATTCCAGACTTGGGCCACTGTCCGTGCAGAGTTTGCACGTTCTCCCCGTGTCTGCGCGGGTTTCTTCCAGGTGCTCCGGTTCCCTGCCATTCTCCAAAGATGTGCGGGTTACGTTTGCCCCTTAGTGTCCAAAGATGTGGAGGTTAGGTTTGCCCCTTAGTGTCCAAAGATGTGTAGGTCAGGTGGAATGACCATGCTAAATGCACAGGATTATGGGAACAATGTGGGGGGAGGCGGAGGGTGAGGGGTAAGGGGAGAGAGGCATTTTCAGATAGTCGGCGCCGAATTGATGGGCCGAATGGCCTCCTTCTTCACTGTAGGTATTCTATGGTACTCCTGCAAGAGTTGGGGAAGTATTTCAGTGAGTGCGGTACAATGTGTCTGGTTTGGATTGAATAGCTGTCCATGTGTCCAAGCTGTGAGATGCAGGCATGGGGATCGGAGTGTGAGAGTGAGGGTGAGGGTGAGGGGTGGCTGTTAAAGTGAATCATGAAGCACGTTTTTTTTAAAATTCATTTGTGGGACGTGGGCATTACTGGCTGGCCAGCATTTATTGTCCATCTCTAGTTGCCCTCATTCAGAGGGCAGCTGAGAGTTAAGCTCATTGCTGTGGCTCTGGAGACACATATTGGCCACAGCGAGTAAAGATGGCAGATTTCCTTCTCTAAAGGACATTGGTGAACCAGATGGGTTTTTCCGAGAATCGACAATGGTTTCATGGTCATCAGTAGATTCTTAATTCCAGATTTGTCTTATTGAATTAAAATTCCATCATCTGCCATGGCAGGATTTGAACCTGGGTCCCCAGGACATAAGACCATAAGACATAGGAACAGGATTAGGCCACTCGGCCCATTGTGTCTGCTCCGCCATTCAATCATGGCTGATTATTAGCTGAGGTTCTGGATTAATAGTCGAGTGACAATGCCACTAATCTATCACCTTTGTAGAGATTGCTGGTAGGTGAGTGAGTGAAAGGGCTCAGACACACTTGCAAGTACCGTACACAAGGCTGGTGATGTTGTCGGGGCAGTGTGGCATTTTTTGAGCGTCTTTGGGCATTCTTTGCAGCTCCTGAGGAGTTTCTGAGCTGGCATGGAACTGCGCAATTATCTGTGCCCATTGCCTTCTCAGAGTTTGACTGGAGGATTCTCAATGCATACAGCAATCATTGGAAATGAGCTGGGAGCGCAATGCTGACATGCCATGCAGGGGATAAACGTGCCACATTGTGCCGGTGTTAACCGTGTCACAGTGCCGGGGTTAACTGTGTCAATTTGTGCCGGGGTTAACCGTGTCACACTGTGCCGGGTTAACCGTGTCACACTGTGCCGGAATTAACCGTGTCACACTGTGCCGGAATTAACCGTGTCACACTGTGCCGGAATTAACCGTGTCACACTGTGCCGGAATTAACCGTGTCACACTGTGCCGGAATTAACCGTGTCACACTGTGCCGGAATTAACCGTGTCACACTGTGCCGGAATTAACCGTGTCACACTGTGCCGGAATTAACCGTGTCACACTGTGCCGGAATTAACCGTGTCACACTGTGCCGGGTTAACCGTGTCACACTGTGCCGGGTTAACCGTGTCACACTGTGCCGGAATTAACCGTGTCACACTGTGCCGGAATTAACCGTGTCACACTGTGCCGGAATTAACCGTGTCACACTGTGCCGGAATTAACCGTGCCACACTGTGCTGGAATTAACCGTGTCACACTGTGCCGGAATTAACCGTGTCACACTGTGCCGGGTTAACCGTGTCACACTGTGCCGGGTTAACCGTGTCACACTGTGCCGGAATTAACCGTGTCACACTGTGCCGGAATTAACCGTGTCACACTGTGCCGGAATTAACCGTGTCACACTGTGCCGGAATTAACCGTGTCACACTGTGCCGGAATTAACCGTGTCACACTGTGCCGGGTTAACCGTGTCACACTGTGCCGGAATTAACCGTGTCACACTGTGCCGGAATTAACCGTGTCACACTGTGCCGGAATTAACCGTGTCACACTGTGCCGGAATTAACCGTGTCACACTGTGCCGGAATTAACCGTGTCACACTGTGCCGGAATTAACCGTGTCACACTGTGCCGGGTTAACCGTGTCACACTGTGCCGGGTTAACCGTGTCACACTGTGCCGGGGTTAACCGTGTCACACTGTGCCGGGGTTAACCGTGTCACACTGTGCCGGGGTTAACCGTGTCACACTGTGCCGGGGTTAACCGTGTCACACTGTGCCGGGTTAACCGTGTCACACTGTGCCGGGTTAACCGTGTCACACTGTGCCGGAATTAACCGTGTCACACTGTGCCGGGTTAACCGTGTCACACTGTGCCGGGTTAACCGTGTCACACTGTGCCGGAATTAACCGTGTCACACTGTGCCGGAATTAACCGTGTCACACTGTGCCGGAATTAACCGTGTCACACTGTGCCGGGTTAACCGTGTCACACTGTGCCGGGTTAACCGTGTCACACTGTGCCGGGTTAACCGTGTCACACTGTGCCGGGTTAACCGTGTCACACTGTGCCGGGTTAACCGTGTCACACTGTGCCGGAATTAACCGTGTCACACTGTGCCGGGTTAACCGTGTCAATCTGTGCCGGAATTAACCGTGTCACACTGTGCCGGAATTAACCGTGTCACACTGTGCCGGAATTAACCGTGTCACACTGTGCCGGAATTAACCGTGTCACACTGTGCCGGAATTAACCGTGTCACACTGTGCCAGAATTAACCGTGTCACACTGTGCCGGGTTAACCGTGTCACACTGTGCCGGGTTAACCGTGTCACACTGTGCCGGAATTAACCGTGTCACACTGTGCCGGAATTAACCGTGTCACACTGTGCCGGAATTAACCGTGTCACACTGTGCCGGAATTAACCGTGTCACACTGTGCCGGAATTAACCGTGTCACACTGTGCCGGGTTAACCGTGTCACACTGTGCCGGGTTAACCGTGTCACACTGTGCCGGGTTAACCGTGTCACACTGTGCCGGGTTAACCGTGTCACACTGTGCCGGGTTAACCGTGTCACACTGTGCCGGAATTAACCGTGTCACACTGTGCCGGGTTAACCGTGTCACACTGTGCCGGAATTAACCGTGTCACACTGTGCCGGAATTAACCGTGTCACACTGTGCCGGGTTAACCGTGTCACACTGTGCCGGGTTAACCGTGTCACACTGTGCCGGAATTAACCGTGTCACACTGTGCCGGAATTAACCGTGTCACACTGTGCCGGAATTAACAGTGTCACACTGTGCCGGAATTAACCGTGTCACACTGTGCCGGAATTAACCGTGTCACACTGTGCCGGGTTAACCGTGTCACACTGTGCCGGAATTAACCGTGTCACACTGTGCCGGAATTAACCGTGTCACACTGTGCCGGAATTAACCGTGTCACACTGTGCCGGAATTAACCGTGTCACACTGTGCCGGAATTAACCGTGTCACACTGTGCCGGGTTAACCGTGTCACACTGTGCTGGGTTAACCGTGTCACACTGTGCCGGAATTAACCGTGTCACACTGTGCCGGGTTAACCGTGTCACACTGTGCCGGGTTAACCGTGTCACACTGTGCCGGAATTAACCGTGTCACACTGTGCCGGGTTAACCGTGTCACACTGTGCCGGAATTAACCGTGTCACACTGTGCCGGGTTAACCGTGTCACACTGTGCCGGAATTAACCGTGTCACACTGTGCCGGGTTAACCGTGTCACACTGTGCCGGGTTAACCGTGTCACACTGTGCCGGGTTAACCGTGTCAATCTGTGCCGAGGTTAACCGTGTCACACTGTGCCGGGTTAACCGTGTCACACTGTGCCGGGTTAACCGTGTCACACTGTGCCGGGTTAACCGTGTCAATCTGTGCCGGGTTAACCGTGTCACACTGTGTCGGAATTAACCGTGTCACACTGTGCCGGGTTAACCGTGTCACACTGTGCCGAGGTTAACCGTGTCAATCTGTGCCGAGGTTAACCGTGTCAATCTGTGCCGGAATTAACTGTGTAACACAATGCCGGGTTAACAGTGTCACAGTGCCGGGGTTAACCATGTCAATTTGTGCCGGGGTTAACCGTGTCACACCATGACGGAGTTAATTGTGCCACGCTGTGATAGGGTTAACCATGTCACACTGTTATCTCTACCACACTGTGCCGAGTTAAATCTGCCACACTGCCTTGCTCTGCCGGGGTTAAGACTGCCACGCTGTTCTGGGGATAATCATGCCACACTGCCGGTGTGATTAACCATGCCGCGCCATCCCTGCAAACATTTTTTCGCGAAAGTTCCCTCCGTTACCTTCAGAAGCATCGAGGAATGAGAACAGGTTGGCAGAGAAATCTGTCGAGCAAGAGAAGAATCACTACCAGCAATGCCGCACTTTTTAGCTGGGATGTAATAATATCTTTTACAGCCTAATTAGCGTGGATTATCCAAGGTAATCTAACTGTCAGCGGCGAGGCAGTTCAAACAGCCTCTGACCCGTGGTGTAATAAAGCTGGTATCGGGTCAGTATATATCAGACAGCTTAACCTTCTCTCGCTTTCCTTTATTGGACACTCTGGTGTTAAAAATGTTTTATGGATCTTTCTAACTGCTCCATAAATATCAATAAAACGCATCGTGATCACGATAAACTAGGGCTAATGGATTTTTTGTTTCTCTATTATTCAATGCACCAATGAATCTGTACCTACTTAACTCAATTTTAGGACCATCCACTAAATCTTCACTGACTTGCCCCTGTTTAGAAATCTACACCTTCTATTTAGCAGTTAAACAATAACACACAATGTCACCATGGGCTCTTTATCCTCTCACTGTTTCACTCTTCTCCTCTCTCTCTCTCTTTCCCCATCCACATGAACAATTGTGCTAACTATCCCCAGCCCTGCCCCCTAACTCTGCCATTGATTACACATATTTCATCCGCCACATAGCGATTGCCGTGAACATTTGTCCGGCATTGAAAAAACAGGAGTCAGCCCTTATTTCTAACCAAAAGAGTTGAATCATAGAATCCTACGGTGCAGAAGGAGAAGATCAAATTTAGATGTGATTTATACTGTAAATGGCAGAACCCTGCAGAACATTAACATTCAAGGGAAGTGGGCATGCAGGTCCACAGTTCCCTAAAAGTGGCAACATAGATGGCCGAGGTGATTAAGAAGGCATATAGCGTACTTGCCTTCATCAGCGGACATTGAATACAGGAGTTGGGAAATCATTTTGCAGCTATATAAAACTTTGCTTAGGCTACATTTGGAGCATTGCAGGCCATTCTGGTCACCATTCTACCACAAGGATGTGGAAGCTTTGGAGAGAGTGCAAAGAAGGTTCACCAGGATGTTGCCTAGTCTTGAGAGTGCTGGCTATGAGGAGAGGTTGAATAAACTAGGATTGTTTTCACTTGGAAGACAGAGGCTGAGGGGAGTCCTGATAGGGGTCAACAAAATTATGAGAGGCATAGACAGGATTGTCTTTTTCCCAGGATGGAAGTGTCAATCACAGGGCATCATGATCAGTACAGTCTTAGAGGGCCGAAGGGCCTCTTCCTGTGCTGGACTTTTCTTTGTTCTTCATTCACTTTCAGCCATTCAAATGACAATTTATATTTATATCAAATCTTTAATCACAGCAGAATCCTACATCAACTTGTAATAACTCAGGAATCCCAACTAGAAAGAGACTTCATTTCTCATAGAACATAAAGCAAAACCACTACTGGTGTACAGAGAGTAATCCCTGCCTAGGGCTAAGGTTCAGCAGGCCCAGTCCTGGGCCTGCCTTATAAAAAGACTTTGGTAATGAATTCTAGCTGGGCAGGCCACTCACTGCCTGTTACCAGGGGAACTCATACCTAATGACCTCCACAGGGAGATCGGTTTGTGATTCCCAATGGGTCTTATGGGGGTTATCACACAACTATTATTTTTCTATTTGTTCACAGGAGTGTTGCTGCAAAGGCCAGCATTTATTGCCCATCCCTACTTGTCCTTGAGAAGACATTGCAGCTTCTTGGGTTGGGGCAGTCCTTGTGTTTTTAAAAGGGGAGTTCCAGGATTTTAAAACAGCGAATGCGAATAGCGGGAGATTTTACAAGCCCCCACCAGCGCTTTTGCAAATGGGGGACCCTAAAATTCATTGGATGGCCGTCCCACCAACTATCCGCCCGTTCCTGCCCCATCAGAAATTTTACGAGGACTTTCAATGGGGCCTGAGTTTGACGTTTGATCCAAAAATCCAGTGCAGTGCTTCTTCAATTCTACACTGAACTCCCAGCACAGGTTCCAGATTGGAGTCAAGTTTGAGTCACCCAGAAAGTAGTGGAGGAAAGTTCTGCCCTCTATGTCCACCCACAGGGGTCACTGGATGGTGACTCTTCGAGTTATTGGGTTAGAATCATAGAATCCCTGCAATGTAGAAGGAGGCCATTCGATCCATGGAGCCTGAACTGACAACAATCCCACCCAGCCCCTATCCCAGTAACCCCACATATTTACCCCGCTAATCTAAACATCATGGGACATTAAGGGGCAATTTAGCATGGCCAGTCAACCTAATCGGCACATCTTTGGACTGTGGGCAGAAACCAGAGCACCTGGAGGAAACCCACGCAGACATGGGGAGGACATGCAAACTCCACATAAACCAGAGTTGGGAATTGAACCCAGGTCCCTGGCGCTGTGAGGCAGCAGCACTAACCACTGTGTTACCATTGGGGATGAGGATGGGGACATAGCTGGAGAGTGAAATCCTTGTTTTTATGCAAACATTTTGGTCAAAAACAGGTAATATGGTTCAGTTTCAAGAGGCAATTTGATATTTACCTGAAAAGGATTCATTCACACAGAAATGGAAAATGTTGGGATATGTGGCTAAAATAGAGAGTTTGTCAAAGAGCCAGAATAGGTGCAATGGGCCAAATGGCCTCCCTCAGTGTTGATTGATTCTATGCTAACCTTGAAGAGGTCTATAGATGTTTACAGAGGGACAAGAGATCAGTTACAGGCCGGATTTTCCTTCACGGTGGTGGAGACAATGGTGGTGGGATCTTCCAGTCCTGCTGTTGTCAAGGGGGGCTTCCATTGTATGGACCGCCTGTTACCAGGAAAACTGCGGGGAAGGTGGGGTTCGCTGTCGGTGGAACCGGAAGATCCTGCTGCTGTGAATGGCTGGAAAATTCCGATCTGTATTGACCCATTATTCAGGTCTTGGGTTTGAAATCAGTATTAGACTCATTAATCATTATTAGGCTCATTAATCTCTAAAGTAGGGACATGTTCAGCACAGCTTTGTGGGCTGAAGGGCCTGCATTGTGCTGTAGTTTTTCTATGTTCCTATGTTTCATTAAATGAAACTCACCCCTGATTATCCAAAATGTAAAGGAGCCTTGTGTCATTCCAATTCTCTTTCTAGTGGGTGCAGGTACAAAATCATTTCAGAATTATAAGGCTGTCAGATGTAAAACCATCACCGTTATGTGCGCTATCTTCAGTGTAAGCTCTGGCGTTATGGTACCACCACTGTTGCACATTATAAGGCTCTCAGCAATAAAGACTACATCCATTAGAAGACGACAAATGTCAGTTCCTGACTTTGTACATTAAATTTTACCCCAGAGTACACCTGGCTAAAAGCTGACAATGGATAACATTCACTCGGCACATATCTCATGTCAAATGTTGTAACGAGCTCCGGGTGAGATCAGAGATGCAACAGAACAAAGGAGCCAATATGTGAAAGCAGGACAAGTTGTCTTGGTGATGGAAGAGCTGCTACGTATTTGCCTAACATGTCAGATGGGTGCAGCAGTTGTATGAGTAATATCCATTCCCAGGACAAACAGCGTACATCTCCTGCTTCCAGCTGTCAGATATACATTAGTCTGAACTTCTGCCTTGGACAGTTTTCATCAGAGGATATAGATTGCGTGGAGCTCAATAACCCACGGATAGGCAGCCGAGAGAGAAGGCAGGGTGGCAATGTGTGTGTTTTTCAGCAACTGTCTATTTAAAGTTAGGTGAGAAGGGTGGGAGTTGCAGGGTGGGGGAGGGGGTGAGGAGCGGAGGAGGGTGTGTGTGTGTGTGTGTGTGTGTGTGTGTGTGTGATGATGGGAGGAGCAGAAAATGATCCAACCTCAAAGTTTCTCTCCGCCCCGGGACAGTCCCTGGAATGATCAGCGCAGACATTGACTAGGATCGAGGCTGAGGTGAATCGATTTTGGGCTCAGAGGGGATCAAGAGGTCTGGCAATTGGGAGGAAAGTTAAGCCGAGCTGAGCATCAACCACAAACTAATAAATAGCAGAGCAGGCTCGAGGGGCAGGACGGCCTACTCCTGCTCCTATTTCACATGCAGTGAGATTTGAGTGCCACCTGGGTCAACTGGAGTCAACTGGGTTGGCAAGTGGGAAAGTTGGTGGGGGGGGGAGAAGGGAGAGGTGATTGCAATTATAACACCTTAACGTTAATGGCAGCGTCCAACTTTGTAAACAATTGCTTCAGATGAGAAATAAACTGAACTTAGAAGCTGTAGTTTAGTATATTTATCAGTGTCACAAGTAGGCTTACATTAACACTACAATGAAGTTACTGTGAAAATCCCCTAGTCTCCTGTTCAGGTACACTGAGGGAGAATTTATCATGGCTAATCCACCTAAGATGTGGAGATGCCAGCATTGGACTGGGGTAAGCACAGTAAAAAGTCTCACATCTGTACAATCCACCAAACCCACTTGTCTTTCAGACTATGGGAGGAAAACACAGGGGCCGGAATTTTACCATCCTGCCCCCCATGGGAATCGGAGCGGGCAAGGGGCAGAACGTGGAAGGGTCCATTGACTTTGGGTGGGATTTTATGGTTTAGGGAGGAACGAGGCTGTAAAATCCCACCCAGAGGGAATGTGTAGACTCCGCACAGACAGCCGGGAATCGAACCCAGGCCCCTGGCGCTGTGAGGCAGCTAATCACCGTGCCATTGTACCCGAGTCACTAAAGCGTCAGACCTGGGAAAACTGCACAGGAACTTTATCTGAGAGTTAGTGCCAGCTCCTCATTCCCAGACCAGTGTTATCTGTTCCCAAACATGTCTAATCTTGGTTTGCATCCCTAATTCGATATCACAGGGAGTGTGTGTGGAATAACGAACATGAGTCAAACAAACAGCTCTAGCCTTTTCAGGCAATTAAACGTTCATTTAAGGTGTTGTATTGAATGCAAATATACAAATTGACCTGGATCTGCAAATGGGTAATTTTCGAAGGGCTTTAAAAATAATCATTGTCCCTCCCCAGCATCCAGCTTGGTCTTCCTGACCTAGCCAGTAAATAATGCACAGCATTAATATTTAAAGGACAATTTAAATGTAACTGGGTAATTACTCTTTATTTAATTAGCATGGTTTTGTAATTATTTTCCAGGCTTGCCAATGTTTGCTTTGTGCCTAGTTGCCATATAACCTTTATAGAAGGAATGGTTCGATCATACTTGTAATGGGGGGGGTGGAGACGTGAGACTCAATAGAATGTCATAATTAGAGCAAAAGATTGGAATGAAATAACAGTACCATCGAACCTCTGGGAGAAATTATCTTTCTTCCACTGATGACCCAACTAGACACAATGACAATTATTGCCACAGTTAATTACACATTCTTTATTTAATGGACACTAAGATGTATCTAACAGCAGCTGGTAGATGCATAGCTAGTCTTGTATAATAGGTAGCATTGCTGGAGGCTATTGTCTCATTAAACTGACCTTAATGGCTGAGAGCAGGAAGCTCTTGAGAATTTCTGCTTGTTCCTGGAGGGGTAGATCAGAGTCTTTCCTAAATGGGAATAATGCCAAATTCAGCTGATTTATCTGATTTGCTTTGATTTGATTTACTATTGACATGTGTTGGAA
This sequence comes from Carcharhinus amblyrhynchos, assembly GCF_965287045.1. Taxonomy (NCBI): domain Eukaryota; kingdom Metazoa; phylum Chordata; class Chondrichthyes; order Carcharhiniformes; family Carcharhinidae; genus Carcharhinus; species Carcharhinus amblyrhynchos. The sequence goes on from NC_137337.1 coordinate 11,512,487, forward strand.
TACAATGAAAACTATTATTCCTTGCGTGCTATACAGACAAAGCACACCGTTCATAGAGTATATAAGGGAGAAGGAAAGGGGTGCAAAATGTAGTGTTACAGTCATAGCTAGGATGTAAAGATCAACTTAATGTGAGGTAGATCCATTCAGAAGTCTGATGGCAGCAAGAAAGGTACTGTTTTTGAGTCGGTTGGTATGTAATCCCAGACTTTTACATCCTTTCCCTGACGGATGGAGGTGGAAGAGAGAATGTCCAGGGTGTGCGGGATCCTTGAGTGTGCTGGCTGCTTTTCTGAGATAGCGGGAAGTGTAGACGGAGTCAATAGATGGGAGGCTGATTTACGTGATGGACTGAGCTACATTCACGATCTTTTGTAATTTCTTGCCGTCTTGGACAGAGTAGGGGCCATACCAAGCTGTGGTACACCTAGAAAGGATGCTTTCTAAGGTGCATCTGTAAAAATTGGTGAGAGTCGTAGCAGACATGCCGAAATTTCCTTAGCCTCCTGAGAAAGTAGAGGCATTGGTGAGAACCATCTGAACCAAAGAGAACTGAGTTCTGTACTGGCTAATAAATTCTGTACAGGAATGTTTCAAAGGCTGCAGGATCATTATGTTTGTGTCCTAATATATACTTTTTTGTGGTTATCAAGGTGAGGGACAGCCGTAGTATTGAGCCGACGCTTCTTGACTTTGCACCAAAGTCAAAACTAAACAACTTTGTTTAATATTGACTTTGGTGGGCCAGGACAGACTGTTGGTGATCTGGACACCTAGAAACTTGAAGCTCTTGATCACTTACCTCAAATCAATTGGTGTTAACTCATTCAGCCTTTGAATTGCTGCAAAGCGAGGTCAAGGTAACGTGACCCAGAAAAGCACCAACAGCAATCAGGGCAAATGATTTGGATTTACACTAAATGTCGGGGTGCAGCTGTCATGTTCTAGAACATGGAAAGGTGGCTGTTCAGTGCTTCTCCTCAGGAACTACTGCACAGTCAGGCGTCAGGAACACAGATCTTTATTCAATACTCGCTCCACGCTCCTAACATTGACTCCCCACTCTGAGCGCACCCCAACAGCTCATCCCACACCTGAGGTCACATGACCCATTCCCTTAAAGGGGCAATGCCCCAGTACACACACAGCAGTGCCATACTGTAGTTGCAACCTCTCAGGACTGTGGTTCCAACCTGTTTTTGGCTGGCTCAGGATAAGCAATCCTTCGTTTTACATCTTTTAAAAAATTCTGCTCTTCTATTCTTATTACTGAAGCGAATAACCTCACATTTCCCCACATTCTACGCTGTTTGCCACCTTGTGTCCACTCACTTAACCTGTCTATATCTTTTTGCAGTGTCTCTGGATTTTTATTATAGTTTACATTCCCACCTAGCGTTGCAGTTTCAGAAAACTTGGATATATTACTCAGTTTCTTTGTCTAAGACTTAAATGTGAATCGTAAATAGCTGTGGCTCCAGCACTAATCCTTGAATAACACTGCGAAAAATCTTATATTTATTTTGTTGTATTCCTCAAGACCACTATTGTTTTAACAAGCTGTACTTGACCCTCTGCCTAATTGATGCCATGGGACCAGGAATTCACTCAACATCATTTATCTCCGGTTGCATGTCCTGACAAGCTGTTGACAATTCGGAAAAGAATGATCCTTTTCTCTCCTGGTTTAAATTCTCTGCGGAGCTCACCGTACAAAACTGACGCAACTGTACAATTATTCATCAGTCACCCTCCACAAAGTTCCATTCTTGCGAGTCTAGAGAGCAGGAGCGTCGCATTAATGCAACAGAGCTGCGTCTCCTAGAAGCCTCCAGCAAAGGTGCACCACTGGGGTAAAAGGAAGTGAGCGAGTGCAAGCTCCAAGGCTGCTTAGTATTGACTCTAGTTGTAAAGTCCAAAAACGTCGGTTCAATACTACGGCTGTCCCTCACCTTGATAACCACGAAAAAGTATATATTAGGACACAAACATAATGATCCTGCAGTCTTTGAAACATTCCTGTAAAGAATTCATTAGCCAGTACAGAACTCAATTCTCTTTGGTTCAGACGGTTTCCAGTAATAGAATACAGCTGACATTCCTCATATTGATTATAGTCAAAAAAGGCTTTGAGGCCTGTCGAGGAAATAATTTCAGAGGCACTTTCAATTCTTCGCCAACTCAGCAACGTAATGGAATACCTGACATGGGTGAAGGCAGCCATTAATCAGGGTGGCCTTTGGACAACCTTTTGAAGATGAATCCAATCGCGCGTGCACAAATTGGCTCCAGTTTTCATGGGAACTTGTTATTTTGAGCCTTCTGACAAAGGTCAAAGTTTATTTTGTGTTTCTGCATGAGGCGATATCCGAATGTTACTGAAGGGATTTCTGCCAGTTTGTTAACGCATCACCAGGAAGGAATCGCAAGCAAAGATCCGTGTCTTTCCCATCCTATCCCTTACTCGTTGTTTTAACACTTCCACGCTTTCATCCTGACAGTACACTGATTATTACACCTCTTTGTCCTTCGCGACTAAGTACAGAACCGATTTGGGTAAAAGCAAATTATTGTGGATGCTGGAATCTGAAACAAAAAGAGAAAATGCTGGAAAATCTCAGGAGGTCTGGCAAATGCTGCGTTTAACACTTTAACCTGGTGTTGTGAGACTTCTTAAAATGCTGCATTTGCAGATTTTCTAGCATTTTCTCTTTTGATTATCAATTTGAGTCAAGGTTGATAATGCAAGGAGATTTCAGGGCAGCTGTTTGAGAAATTCCAGGTTACTTTAACAGCAAATGGATGGAACAGGAGGAACTTTACTATGTACAGAGCATGAGACAAAGAAGATTAATATTTAGCACTCTGAATACTTTGGACAGTAATATGGAAGTTCTTAAGTGTACAAGTGTAAATCTATATGGGTTGCAACATATTTAATTTTCTCCATGTAATGTTTTCTTTGGAAAATCCTAGACTATAGCTCTTGAAATCTTCACTGATTATTTGGGAATACACAATTCACAAATATTAACACTTTAAAAAGTTCAACAACAGCTTGGTGCACTTTAAATGTAATAAAAATTCCAAAGATGCATTACAAATAAAAATGTAATACAAAGCCACTTCAGAAGATATCATGCAGGATTTCTACGATGGTGGGTTTTCCAAAAAAGTCAGCAGGGAACGCATCCCTGCTGATACAGACATATGGATTTACGAATTAGGAGCAGGATTCGGTCCTTTGGACCTGCTCTGCCATTCAATAAGATCGTGGATAAACTGATTGTAAGCTCAACCCCACATCTCTACCTAACCTCCAATAATCCATGCGTATCAAGAATCTGGATGGAATTTTCCCATTCCACCCATGGTGGGCGGGACAGGATCATGCAGAAGTCTGTTGACCTCAGGTGGGATTTTCTAGGTCTTGGGACAAGCGCAGTCGCAAAATCCCACCCTCTATCTCTGTTTGAAAAATATCCAAAGGTTTTGTTCCCACTGCCTTTTGAGGAAGAGAACTCGAAAGCTGCACTAGCCTCTGAGAGAAAAGGATTCTCCTCATCTTTGCCTTAAATGGGCAATGCGTTATTTTTAAACAGTGACCCCGAGTTCTAGATTCTCCTCAAGGGGAAACATCCTTTCCGCATCCACCCTGTCAAGTTCATTTGTTCCAATCAAGTCATCTCTTACTCTTCCAAGCTTCAGCAGAAACAGGCCTAAACCGCCCAACCTCTCCTCATAAGACAACTCTCTCATTCCAAGTGTTGATCTGGCAAACCTTCTCTGAACCGCTTCCAATACCTTTCCTTAAATAAGGAGACCAATACCGTGCACAGTACTCGGGTGTGGTCTCAGCAATACCCTATTAAATGGAAGTATAACTTCCCTATTCTCGTAATCAATCCACCTCATAATAATTGATACAATTCCATTAAATTTCACCTGAGCAGCTGCAGTCTAACCTTTTGCAATATTGGTAACCTGCGTGGAGAATTAAATGGTCGGAGGTGACATTTCTGCCAAATCTCCAGAGTGAGTCCAGCATCTACAACCTCCTCTTTCGAAATGAGAACGTTACCACAAACTTTTCCATTGGACATACAAACAAAAATTATAGATGGATGTCATTCCTCAGTCAAAGGGCTTTCACCTACATTAGATGCTTGGATTAACCAAACAAAATCCCTATCAATTCAATTAATGGATGAAATTGTATGAATGTAAAGAAACTGAATGTTCTTGTTCAAGGACAAAGCATGGACTTGCGCGACCTCGCCCGCAAGCTGGGATTATCCAGTCCTGCTGCAGTGAATGGAGATTAGAGCTGAGTGCCAAATTCTCCATTCTCTCTGCCAGTGGTGGTGGGGAATTCCTGCCAAAATGTGCAAAGATCTGCACATTAGGCTGGCTGGCTATGCTAAATTGCCTTTTAGTGTCAGGGGGTTTAGCACTGTTAATATGTGGGGCTGTGGGGATAGGGTCTGGGTGGGATTGTTGTCAGTGCAGACTCGATGGGCTGAATGGCCTCCTTCTGTACTGTAGGGATCTTACGATTATGTTCTGTGCTGAGAATGCTGGAAGTCTGAAATCAAATTTGAAAATGCTGGAAATACTCAGCAGGTCTGGCAGCATCTGTGGTGAAAGGGGAGTTATTGTGGCAAGCCAGTGGCCAAATGAAAGGCTACTGAGCTGATACATTAACTCCGCTTCTGTCTCCGTTGACGCTGCCAGATTTCTCTTGTTTTTGGGAGTTCCTAACCTTAATCTTCACACGCTCAGCGCATTGAAAGAATTGGTGCTGGACGAACAGAATCAAACACAAATTATTATTTTAAAATTGCCCGCTGTACGGCAATAAAGTTTACGCGGCCAGAAAGCCTCTCATTGTGCAGGCCTTATGCACTCCCGTTTGCCTTGTATTTCCCACTATAACATCAATCTTGTAGCCTCAAAGTCCAACTTACTCAAACCCCCTTCTCTAATTCAACACTCTCCACTCAACATTCTGACAAAGGGTCACCCAGGCTCGAAACGCTGGCTTCATTCTCTCATGATGTGGAGATGCCGGCGTTGGACTGGGGTAAACACAGTAAGAAGTCTGACAACACTATTATAATCTGTAAACTGTGCTGTTATATGCTCTGTCTGAGGCCAGAACTCTCCATTCGCCTGACAAAGGGGCAAACCCCGAAAGCTTGCGAGTTTACTATCAAATAAATCGGTTGGACTTAAACCTGGTGTTGTCAGACTTCTTACTGTGTTCATTCTCTCACCACAGACGCTGCCAGACCTGCTGAGATTTTCCAACATTTTCTGCTTTTGGTTCACATTCCAGCCTCGGCAGTATTTTGCTTTTATATATTTTTTTCAATGAAGGGGGCGGTATGGTGGCTCTGCTGCCTCACAGCACCAGGGATCCGGGTTCAATTCCGGCCTCAGGTCACGATGGAGTTTGGATGTTCTCCCCGTGTCTGTGAGGGTTTCCTCCGGGTGCTCCGGTTTCCTCTCACAGTTCAAAGGTGTGCAGGTTAGGTTGATTGGCCATGCCAAATTTCCCCGTAGCAATTAGCGGGGTCAATATGTGTAGGTTACGGGAATAGGGCCTGGGTGGGATTGTGGTCAGTGCAGACTCGATGGGCCGAATGGCTTCCTTCTGCTCTGTAGGGATTCTATGATTAATGTTAATCAAAAAGCTATCTAATACTCAGATAGGGATACCAATCTCTCACTGCCGGCTTTCAGAAAATGAATCTCTCCAGTGATATAGAGCCTGAGTCTCCCATCAACTAAAATGGCTGATGTGTGTATCAGGTATAACCCATAGAGTTAGCCCTTACCTGCAACTTGGGAGATTGGGGCCCTTCTTTGTAAGCAGCTAAACAGAATTAAACAAGCATTTGAAAAACTAAAAATCAAATATTTGTTTTTGTGTGTGCTGGACGAAGCAATCTGTGCTTTAGGAGTTACATCCACCCTGTAGCTAGAGAGGCCTAGATACACTCAGCGAATGAATAGTCAGAGAAGGGCCACAGCCAGAGCAGCACTAACAGCTCTACTTCAGGCTGTGCTAGGTAGCAAAGATGTCAATCAAACTCCATCCAGATAGGCTATTAAATGCCTTTATGACCTCCAAACATAACCCATCGTGTTTGCAGTTATCCTGGAGTTAGCTTTGAACTGTCTCTCTCACCACAGGACAGCAGATGATTAGCTGCCTCCTCCAAGAGTTTGGTTTGAAAATGCCTCTCCGCCAATTTTGAAACACATTTTATTTCTTATAACGTCAGCCTTTTCACTCCATCATAAATTTTGTGATGTTTCCTCGCTGATACAGCTGCCCTGTTTTCTGTATGAGTCACCCACACCCTCCCCGAGTACTCTCAATGTAAATGCTCTTCCATCTTCTCACCACAATTATCCTTCCTTTCACTTCTGAAAGAAGGGCTAACTACCCTATTAACAATGACGTGAATGACAACCATTCAAAGATTGCTTACGAAAGGTGCTTGACAAAGTTAATTCAGTCCATGTGTTGCATATAAGTTTTAAACATTTAAAAGTTTATTTATCAGTGTGACAAGTAGGTTCACATTAACACTGCAATGAAGTTACTGTGAAAATCCCTGGTCGCCACACTCCGGCGCCTGTTCAGGTACACTGAGGGAGAATTTAGCATGGCCAATCCAAATAACCAGCACGTCTCTCAGATTGTGGGAGGAAACCAGAGCACCCAGAGGAAACCCACGCAAACGTGGGGAGAAGTGCAGAATCCGCACTGACAGTGACTCCAGCTGGGAACTGAATCTGAGTCCCGGTTGCTGTGAGGTAACAGTGCTAACTACTGTGCCACTGTGTCATCCACATTGGAGGAGCAGTAAACAATTTGGAGATCCAAGTGAGCGTGCAGATAAATATTGAGAAGGTGGTGGAACGGACAAAGAGAAACAGATGCAATTCGATACAAGCAAATAGGACCATAGCAAATGCAAAGTGATATGCCTTGGTGCATAATACGTAAAAGCAATATTTGTACTTTGAGGCACAGCTGTTGATATTGAAGAGTAATGAGAATTGAGGATTCAGATTCACAAGGTGTTAAAATGAAAACCTTCACAAAAAAAGCCAAGGTATTATGGGAAGTGAAATAAATCTGCACAAACCCTGAGAAGGAACACAGCTGAAGCTTTGTGTGCAACTTTGAATTCTGACAAGAAATATGGTGAAGCAATAGAGAGGTAAAGTGCAGATTCTCTGGCCGTTCCCACCTACAGGATCTTCTGATCCCACCAGTGTTGATCCCCCACCCCTGTTAATGAACAATGGGAAAATCCATTGACGGTGGCATTTCCTGACTCCCCAAAGCCTGTCCACCATCCACAAGGCAGAAGCCAGGAGTGTGATGGAATAATCTCCACTTGCCTGGATGCGTGCAGCTCCAACAACACTCAAGAAGCTTAACACCACCTATTACAAAGCAGACCCACTTGATCAGCACCCTATCCACTCACTCCTCTATTGCTGCCATACAATGGCAACTGTATGTACCATCTCCAAGATACACTGCAGGAATGCACCAAGGATCCTTTGACTGCACCTTTTAAAACCACGACCTCTACCATCTAGAAGGACAAGATACATGGGAACACCATCACCTGGAAGTTCCCCTCCCAGCCACTCACCATCCTGACCTGGAGATACATCACTGTTCCTTCACTGTTGCTGGGTAAAGGTCCTGGAATTGCCTCCACAAAGCACTGTAGGTGTACCTTCACCTCATGGACAGCAGCAGTTCCAGAAGGCATCTCACCACCACTTTCTCAAGGGTAAGTAGGGATGAGCAATAAATGCTGATCTAGCCAGTGTCGCCCACGTCCTGCAAATGATTAAAAAATGAACAACATGTGATTCCAACTGATCGTGATGAGGACTCTGATGCCAACTAGGTAAGTGCCAGATTGGTGTTAAACTGGACTAGGGTGGCTCTCAATAACTGTAGCAAGATTGCCATCAGCTCTCCAAATGGTGGAGGGATCCACTGTCACAAACATTAAATTCCATCCATTCTTTCAGAGTTGGTCGGAGGTCATTGAACTTTCCTATCCCACCCACCATGCCAATCACAGCAGGCGGGGGTAGGCCACGCAGAGGCTCGTTGACCTTGGACAGGATTTTCTGGTCTTGGAGCGAGCGTGGCTGGAAAATCCCGCCCGTTAATTCTGTTTTACTCTCTCCTCCAATGCTGCCCAACCTGCTGAACTTTTCCATCATTTTCTAGGAATTCAGAAATCTGGAACGACAGGTATCTGTGTAAATGTAACTCATTTAGGGCGGACAGCAGGGAAAACAGAGGGTTGTAAGGATGTGGACATTCCATTGATATTAGGAAATGAAGAGAGACCATGGGCTGGAATTTCTTCCTGCAGGAATGTCCCCAGAATCCAGTGGAAGCCCCATTCGTTCCTCATTCCCCGATGAAATGCTGATGACCTTCTAAGGGCTTGGGATGGCCAAGTAGCACAATGGTTAGCTCTGCTGCCTCACAGTGCCAGGAACCTGGGTTCAATTCTGGCCTTGGGTCACTGTCTATGTGGAGTTTGCACATTCTCCCTGTGTCTGCGTGGGTTTCCTCCAGGTGCTCTGGTTTCCTCCCCCAGTCCAAAGATGTGTGGGTTAGATTGCTAAATTGACCCTTAGTATCAGGGGGGTTAATAGGGTAAATATGTGAGGTTATGGGGATAAGGTGGGATTGTTGTTGGTGCAGACTCACTGGGCCAAATGGCCTTCTTCTGCACTATGATTCTACGATGCTTCCAATGACTCAGTCGGCCTTCTTCCCCCGATCCCCGTACAAGGTCAACCTTGAAAATTAGTAATTGTGAATCGAGAGCTTCAGAAATAAATCAGCACAGTCTTGACATGTGAAAATGAGTAGCTATGCACTAGAGTGATGAGCGTACACAACACTCTTCCTCTTGTGGTCGAGAAAACAACATCAATGTGTGAAAACCTGGAGAAGTGATCCCAATTAAGACACAAAATTGTTGATGCCTTCCTGGAAAAATGCTGAAGTTTTGCATTCCAATGAGAAGGAATGTGCTGGTGGTATAGGAGGACAGGTGCTGTTCCCTGCAGCTGGATCCCAGTCCCGATGGTTTTGTTGACGGCAAAATTCCTGGCTTATGGACATTCCTTAAGAAGACACTTGGGACATTTGGGCTTATCAGTCATAGAAGAGTGTAAGAGAAAGGAGGTAGTGTTGGAGCTGTGAAAAATGCTGGATAAACTACAGCTGGAGTACTGTGTGCCATTCTGGTCACCTTACTGTAGGGAGGATGTGATTACACTAGAGGGGTTACAGTGGAGGTTCACCAGGATGTTGCCTGGGAAGGAGCATTTAAGCTATAAAGAGAGACTGGATAGGCTTAGATTGTTTTCTGTGGAGAAAATTTGAGGGGGGACATGATTGAGGTGTATAAGATTATGAGGGGAATGGACCTGGTGAATAGGAAGCAGCTGTTCCCTTTTGGTTGAGGGTCAATCACAAGGGGGCATAGTTTTAGGGTAAGGGGGAGGGGATTGTGAGGGGATTTCTAAAATGTTTTCCACTCAGATGGTGGTGGAGATCTGGAATGCACTGCCTGGGAAGGTAGTGGAGGCTGGAAATCGCGACACGTTTAAAATGTATTTGGATGGGCAACGTTAATAACATTCAAGGATGTAGATAAATGGGATTAGTGTGACTTTAGTGGTGGTTATTGTCAGTGCAGACTTGATGGGCCGAAGGGCCTTTTCTGCACTGTATGACTCTATGACTCATGGGAGGGATTTTATGGCCTCGATCGTCCAGAAACCATAAAATCCTGCCTGAGGTCTATGGACCTTCCCACTGTCCGCCCTTTTCCCGCTCGATTCCCATAGCGGGCAGGGCAGTAAAATTCCAATCATGGAGGCAGAGAAACTTGGGTGAAGACCCAGGTGTTGTGGGTCATGTAGAAACCAGCATCAAAGGGTAGAAGGAATGAGGAAGGAAGATCCGTGGAGGGAGTTTGGGGACATGAGTTAAAATGAATATGCAGAGGATCAGAGCTCTGGACCGTTTCCTGAGCTATGTATAAATTGGCTGAGGGCCAACCAGATTCGAAGGTTAAATGCATGGTGTGGTGTGAGAGGCAGGAGGTTTCCATTCTTGTGGGAAAGAGGGAATCATTTCAAATATTAGGATAGGCTCCAGTTAATCTGAGCTGGGATCAGCGTCCTGGCAAATCTAATAAGTCAGGTAGTAGATTGAGCTTTCAGTTACTGAATTGGAGTGGGTTGCAGGTGGGCATGGACGGTCGGGAGGATTTAGGAAAGAATACATTCAAAAACAATTAGAGAAATGTCACGGCTGTTGGGCGGAGCAATGTATTCGATAAATATAAGCAGCATGGGTCAAGAAAGGTCATCATAGAACATAGAACAGTACAGCACAGTACAGGTCCTTTGGCCCTCACTGTTGTGTCGAGCTATGTCAGAACCCAAGATCAAGCTATCCCACTCCCTATCACATAAGAACATAAGAAATAGGAGCAGGAGTAGGCCATCTAGCCCTTCGAGCCTGCCCCGCCATTCAATAAGATCATGGCTGATCTGTCGTGGCTCAGTTCCACTTTCCCGCCCTCTCCCCATAACCCTTAATCCCCTCTCTTATCAAAAGCCCATCAACCTGCGTCTTAAAAATATTTAGCGAGGCAGCCTCCACCACTTCAACGGGCAGAGAATTCCAGAGATTCACCACCCTTTGAGTGAAGAAGTTCCTCCTCAACTCCGTTCTAAACCGCCCCCCCCTTTATCTTGCGGCTGTGCCCTCTAGTCCTACTGTCCTTTCTGAGTGGGAAGAGCCTCTCCACCTCTATCCTATCCATCCCATTCATCATCTTATACGTCTCAATGAGATCTCCCCTCATTCTTCTAAACCCTAACGAGTACAAGCCCAGTTTATTCACCCTGGTGTGTTCCATGTGCCTTTCCAATAACTGCTTGAAAGTTCCTAAAGTGTCAGTCATCTTAACAAAGGTTTGATTTGATTTATTACTGTTACATGTATTGGTATATAGTGAAAAGTTTTGTTTCTTGCACGCTATACAGACAAAACATACTGTTCATAGAGTACATATGGGGAGAAGGAAAGGGCAGAGTGCGGAATGTAGTGTTGCAGTTATAGCTAGGGTGTGGAGAAAGATCAGCTTAAAGCGAGGTAGATCCATTCAAAAATCTGCTGGCAGCAGGGAAGAAGATTTTCTTGAGTTCTTTGATAAATGACCTTAGACTTTTGTATCTTTTTCCCGCTGGAAGAAGGTGGAACAGGGAATGTCTGGGGTCCATTGGGTCCTTGATTATTCTGGTTGTTTTCTGAGGCAGCAGAAAGTGTAGACAGAGTCAATGGATGGGAGGTTGGTTTGTGTGATGGACTGGGCTATGTTCATAACCCTTTGTGATTTCTTGCAGTCTTGGGGAGAGTAGGAGCCATACCAAGCTGTGATACAACCAGAAAGAACACTTTCTATGGTGCATCTGTAAAAGTTGGCGAGAGTCGTAGCGGACTTGTCTTTCCTTAGGATACTTGACTTTTACAGGTGAAAGGCAAGAAGGGAATACAGAGTACAGGGCTGGTAAAGGATGGGATAAAGATAATAGATGGAAATGATCTCAGCTCAGAAATTCAAGGTGGAGAATCAGATTGGGTAACGTGAAGAAATAACAAAGGCTGGAAATGTTTGGTGAGAATAATTCATAGATCCACTAAGAGAGGTTGCCGTGTCAGGCCAACTATAAATTATGAAATTAGAGATGCGTAACAGAAGGATAATTGAATAATCATAGGGAATTTAATCTTTATATTGACCTGGTAAACTGTATTTGCAGTAACCATTTAGAGGATGAGTTCATGGGTTCAAGAGGTTTCCAGATCAGCAAATTGAGGAAGCAACTTGAACAGGCTAATTTACATTGACTATTGTGCAATGAGAAATTATTAAATAATAATCTTATGATAAAGACTCGTCTGGGAAACATTGATCATGTTAGAATCTTGTCATGAGAACAAAGAACAGAGAACATTACAACACAGGAACAGGCCCTTCAAGCCTGTACTGACCATGCTGCCCGACTTAACTAAAACCCCCACCCTTTCGGGGCCCATATCCCTCCATTTAGGAGTCGCAGCGTCATGTTGCAACTGTACACAACTCTGGTGCGTCCGCACTTGGAGTATTGTGTGCAGTTCTGGTCCCCACATTATAGGAAGGATAAGAACATAAGAACATAAGAACATAAGAAATAGGAGCAGGAGTAGGCCATCTAGCCCTTCGAGCCTGCCCCGCCATTCAATAAGATCATGGCTGATCTGTTGTGGCTCAGTTCCACTTTCCCGCCCTCTCCCCATAACCCTTAATCCCCTCTCTTATCAAAAACCCATCAACCTGCTTCTTAAAAATATTTAGCGAGGCAGCCTCCACCACTTCAACGGGCAGAGAATTCCAGAGATTCACCACCCTTTGAGTGAAGAAGTTCCTCCTCAACTCCGTTCTAAACCGCCTCCCCTTTATCTTGAGGCTGTGCCCCCTAGTCCTACTGTCTTTTTTGAGCGGGAAGAGTCTCTCCACCTCTATCCTATCCATCCCATTCATCATCTTATACGTCTCAATGAGATCTCCCCTCATTCTTCTAAACTCTAACGAGTACAAGCCTAGTTTATTCAGCCTCTCCTCATAGCTCAATCCCCTCAACTCCGGTATCAGCCTAGTAAACCTCCTCTGCACTCCCTCCAGGGCCAAAATATCCTTGCGCAGGTGCGGCACCCAAAACTGCACACAGTACTCCAGCTGCGGCCTCACCAATGCCCTATACAGCTGCAGCAAGACCTCCCTACTTTTATATTCAATCCCCCTCGCTATGAAGGCCAGCATCCCATTCGCCTTCCTGACCACCTGCTGCACCTGCAAGCTGGGTTTTTGCGACTCATGCACAAGGACCCCGAGGTCCCTCTGCACCGTCGCCTGCTGCAGTTTTTCGCCACGTAAGTAATAGTCCTTCCTACCATTCTTCCTACCAAAGTGGACCACCTCACACTTGCCAACATTAAATTCCATTTGCCATTTCCTGGCCCATTCGCCCAGCCTATCTAGATCCTTCTGCAGACTCTCCACACCCTCCGCACAATTTGCCTTTCCCCCAATCTTGGTGTCATCAGCAAATTTCGACACCCTGCACTCGGTTCCCTCCTCCAGATCATCTATATAAATGGTAAATAGCTGAGGCCCCAGCACCGACCCCTGGGGCACCCCACTAGTCACCAACCGCCAATCCGAATAGCACCCATTGACCCCCACTCTCTGCCTCCTATTTGACAACCAATCCTCTATCCACGCTAACACCCTACCCCCAACTCCGTGTCCCCTGACCTTCTGCAATAACCTCTTGTGAGGTACCTTGTCAAACGCCTTCTGAAAATCCAGAAAGACCACATCCACCGGCTCTCCTCTATCCACTGCCCTAGACACATCCTCATAGAACTCCAGTAAATTTGTCAGACACGACTTCCCTTTAATGAAACCATGCTGCGTCCACTCTATCAAGCAATTCCCTTCAAGATGCCTCGCAATTTCCTCCTTAATGACGGATTCTAACATCCACAGACGTTAAACTAACCGGCCTATAATTCCCCGCCTTTTGCCTGGCACCCTTCTTAAACAACGGCGTAACATTAGCCGTTTTCCAATCTTCCGGTGTGGAGGCTTTGGAGAGGGTGCAGAGGAGGTTTACCAGGATGTTGCCTGGTATGGAGGGGAGGTCCTATGAGGAGAGACTGAGAGATTTGGGGTTGTTTTCGCTGGAAAGAAGGCGGCTAAGAGGGGACCTTATTGAAACATATAAGATGATTAGAGGTTTAGATAGGGTGGACAGTGATAGCCTTTTTCCTCGGATGGAGAAAGCTAGCACGAGGGGGCATGGCTTTAAATTAAGGGGGGGTAGTTATAGGACGGATGTCAGGGGTAGGTTCTTTACCCAGAGGGTGGTGAGGGATTGGAATGCCCTGCCTGCTGCGGTTGTAAATGCGCCTAGTTTGGGGGCGTTTAAGAGATCCGTGGATAGGTTTATGGACGAAAAGGGATTGGTTTAGGTTAGTGGGTCATTGTTTTTTAACTGGTCGGCGCAACATCGTGGGCCGAAGGGCCTGTTCTGCGCTGTAATGTTCTATGTTCTATGTTCTATTCCCATCCTATTCATGTATTTGTCAAGATGCTCCTTAAAAGTCACCATCGTATCAGCTTCCACTACCTCCCCCAGCAGCAAGTTCCAGGCACCCACCACCTCTGAGTAAAAAACTTGCCTCGTCCATCTCTTTTAAACATTGCCCCTCACACCTTAAAACTGTGCTCCCTAGTAATTGACTCTTCCAGCAGAGCAAAAGCTTCTGACTATCCACTCTGTCCATGCCCCTCACAATCTTGTAGACTTCTTTCAGGTCACCCCTCAACCTCTGTCATTCCAGTGAGAACAAACTAAGTTTCTCCAACCTTTCCTCATTAACTACCAATAAGTAATGGAAGTGGATACGATAGTGACTTTTAAGGGGCGTCTTGACAAATACATGAATAGGATGGGAATAGAGGAATATGCCCCCCATACCAGGAAACATCCTGGTAAATCTTTTCTGTACCCTCTCCAAAGCATTCACATCTTTCTGGTAGTGTGGCTATCAGAGTTGAACACTATATTCCAAGTGTGGCCTAACTAAGGTTCTATAAAGCTGCGACGTGACTTGCCAATTTTTAAACTCAATAACCCGGCTGATGAAGGCAAGAATGCCATATGCCTTCTTGATTACCTTCTCCACCAGCATTGCCACTTCCAGTGACCTGTGTACCTGTACACCCAGATCCCTCTGATTATCAATAAAGGTTCTGCCATTTACTGTATATTTTCTATCTGTATTAGACCTTCCAAAATGCATTACCTCATATTTGTCCAGGTTAAACTCCATCTGACATCTCACTGCCACAAGTCTCTAACCGATCTATATCCTACTGTATTCTCTAAAGGTCCTCATCACTATCTGCAAATTCATCAACTTATGTGTTGTCCGCAAACATACTAATTAAACCAGTTACGTTTCCCTCCAAATCATTTATATATATTACAAACAGCAAAGGTGCCAGCACTGATCCCTGAGGAACACCACTTGTCACAGCCCTTCATTCAGAAATACACCCTTCCACTGCTAGCCTCTGTCTTCTATGACTGAGCCAGTTCTGTATCCACCTTGTCAGCCCACCTCTGATCCAATGCGACTCCACCTTCTGCGCTAGTCTGCCATGAAGGACCTTATCAAAGGCCTTACTGAAGTCCATGTAGACAACATCCACTGCCCTACCCTCATCAATCATCTTTGTTACTTCCTCAAAAAACTTGATCAAGTTAGTGAGACACGACCTCCCATTCACAAAACCATGTTGCCTCTCACTAATATGTCCACTTATTTCCAAGTGGGAATAAATCCCACCTCAAAGGATCCTCTCCAATAATTTCCCTACCACTGATGTAAGGCTCACCAGCCTATGATTACCTGGATTATTCTTGCTATCCTTCTTAAACAAAGAAACAACATTGGCCAATCCTCTCGGACCTCCCCTCTATGTGAGATGCTGGTGTTGGACTGGGGTAAACGCAATAAGAACTCTCACAACACCAGGTTAAAGTCCAACAGGTTTATTTGATAGTAAATGCCACAAGCTTTTGGAAGACTATTCCTTCGTCAGGTGAGTGGAGAGAACTCTCCACTCACCTGATGAAGAAACAGTGTTCCAAAAGATCGTGACAGGAACAGGAACAACTGCGTCGTGACTGGGACCAGGACTATATTGTTTCAATATTCACACTCACTTGTATTCGGAGAGAAATCTGGCAGACCGCTTTTAGGAATCTGCTTCTCCCAAAAGCTTTTGTAATTAAGCCACTGTACTTTGACTCACTAACAGTCTCAGAGCTATTATTTTACCTACAACACATTTGCTTAAGGAATAAACACGGCATGGGAAAAGTCATGCAACCATGGCTAACCAGAGAAATTAAAGATTAAATTGAAGCAAGAGGTTTATAATGTCATCAAAAAGAAAAGTGAGCCAGAAGATTGGGAGGATTTTGGATTTCAGTGCAGTTTTCAGTCCACTACATCTCAAACTCCTCCCTAAATGAGAGACATAGGGCCAGAACTCTACTACCTCACCTGCCATGGGATCAGAGCGGGCGAGAGTAAGACAACGGAAATCTCTGTTGACCTCAGGCTGTAAAATCCCGCCTGGCAAATTGCAATGGCTTGTTCCCAAAAATGTTAACAGCAATCAGGAACATAACTTAAACATTCTACTCTACCACGATTACACATTCTGACTTTTGTATTCATTCAACAACGCTCTCAGTCAAATATGTTTTCTCCAATGAGGAGGATATGATCTGACATTGGCTGTGGCCTTATTGAACTGGGATTTGATATTAGAACTGGATTCAATGTCTATGAATGGTGCTCTGGAGAATGGCTCGTTTCATGTGAGGATTTGTGAACCATGCTTGGCGGTGATCATTTGATTTATATTTCTATGTTGCAAGAAGAAATTAGATATACTCTTGGGGCTAACAGGATCAAGGATATGGGGAAAAGATAGGATCAGGGTGATGAATTTGCTAATCGCCATGATCAAAATGAATGGTGGAGAAGTTTTGAAGGGCTGAATGGCCCCCTCCTACTTCTAGTTTCTATGTTTGATCTTTTACTGTTGGTCAGAACAAGCGTCTGGATGTCATAAGGGATTGTTTCCTTCCCAATAATGTTCCACAAACATTGTCTGTCCTGCTTTTAGAAGTGTAGATTTAAATGTCCTTCAGAATTTACTTCCATTTGCTCCTGGTGTCCTCAATTGTATCTGTTAGTGTGGCGATCATTAACTCTGCAGGATGGCTCAGGTAGGTGTGAGCACCAGGGATGTGCAAAGGTGACTGCAGCTGGAGCTCTTCCTGTTCATCAAGTAAGGATTTGCTCTGTAATTACAAATGACAAAGAAAGAAAGATAGCCTTTGCCTCCCTGACCAGCTCGCAGCAACAGACACGCAAAACAATTCTTCAAAATATCCAAAGGGCGGCACAGTGGTTAGCAGTGTTGCCTCACAGCGCCACAGACCTGGGTTCAATTCTGGCCTCGGGTCACTGTCTGTGTGGAGTTTGCATGTTCTCCCCGTGTCTGCGTGGGTTTCCTTCGGGTGCTCCGATTTCCTCCCAAAGTCTGGAGACGTGTGGGTTAGGTGGATGGGCCATGCAAAATTGCCCCTTAGTGTCCCAAGAGGTGTTGGTTAAGGGAATTAATAGGGTAAATATGTGAGGTTATGGGAATAGGGCCTGGGTAAGACACTCTGTCAGAGAGTCAGTACGGATTTGATGGGCTGAATGGCCTCCTTTTGCACTGTAGGGGATTCTATGATTATATAATAAATCTCTTGGCATCGCCATTGGACTTGACAACAGAGTTTTTTTGACGAGTGAAACCTCGGTATTTCCTGGATTTACTGAACCCAATGCCGTTGATTGGGGATCCGTTGCCATTTCACACTGTTTGAGGAATTCCAAACAAAGCACAAATCTGGTCAAGCTTTGGGATGATCGCTTCTGTTCAAGCTGATGTAACGATTTCCCTGCTTAGAAATCTGCTGGAGTGATCAGTGACAACAAATAAACATCACCAGTGGGAAAATCTGCACAATCAAAACTGACTTCACTCCGTGATTGCGGAGGTGATTCAGACACCTTGTGAGGATCACAGAGATTTGACATGCTGATTGCTTGACATGGTAAACACCGATTGATTTTATGTTCTGCCATGCGGTTAATTCCTGGGAAACATACCTTTTCCCGAAGGAGTTGTTTAGTTTCGACAATTCCCTGTTAGTCTTCATGTGCTATATCAATACCATCATACCCTCAAGGAGTGTGGAATAACAATCTCTTCCCCACATAACACAAGAGCAGCAATTGTTGAATTAGTGAGCGCATTATGAAGCTTGTGGTTAGTGCGTGATTTCACTTATAGATGCTTTCTCTCTCTTCCATATTTATTCCGTACACATTTGCAATGCTTCATCTTTGCTTTGATGTTCGCTGGATTTAGTGATTTTGGCACCATATTTAGGTTTGTGTGGTTGAGATGTTTATTGTTCAGTAAAAGGGGAGGCGATGGCCCAGTGCTATTATCACTAGACTATTAATCCAGAAACTCAGCTAAAGTTCTGGGAACTCGGGTTCGAATCTCACTTTGGCAGATAGTGAAATTTGAATTCAAATAAAAAGATATCTGGAATTAAGAGTCTACTGATGACCATGAAACCATGGTCGATTGCTGGAAAAACCCATCTGGTTCACTAATGTCCTTTAGGGAAGGAAATCTGCCATCCTTAGCCAGTCTGGCCTACATGTGTCTTCAGAGCCACAGGTTGACTCTCAACTGCCCTCGGGCAACTAGAGATGGGCAATAAATGCTGGCCAGCCAGCGACGCCCATGTCCCATTATTGAATTAAAAAAACCTTTCCTCACAATTGTTAGGACTGATTGATTATCAGCAACTGATTTCACAAAACGATTTGGATGTCCGTACAGGTACAGACAAGTGGGATTTTCCATGCAGCCTGCTGTGTGTTTCGGCGTGACGGAGATGTCCATCAATGGTCGGCAGCGAGGTCCTCTGGTCCCACCATCATCAACAGGATTTCCCATTGAATACATCTCTCATTGCTGGAAAATCCGGAGCGGGGATGCTTCCTCGGTAGGACTGGAAAATCCCACCGGCATGAACGGCCAAAAGATTCTGGACCTCATGCGACTGAGAGTGTTTTTCTCTCTGTCTACCATCGCAACGATTGCTGGGTTGCCTGCTGAATCTTTCCAGACAAGAAATGTATCTAAACCAACTGGGCTGCCTTCATGGCAGGGCTGGCTGGCTCTCTCTGGTTTGAAATAAGCAACTTGCTGCTGACTACTATTTCATTCTGGTGCACAGCCTGCTTGTGTGATGTGGCCCACTCCCATCTGGTCATCTCTTTATTCAGATGGTAGGATGGATAATGCAGCAAGGTCAGGGATGAAGCTGCTGCAATATGTAACAAGTGATAGCAGGCTCCAAATTTCCTGCACATTTTGTAAGATCTGCAGCCAAGGCTTCAAGTTTCTCCTGGTCAATACTCCTGAATGCATGACTGAGGAATCCAATTCTGCTTTCAGTGAATGAGGACTTGTCCTTGCTCCTGCTGAGGATATATTCACTTAAGACATAGAAAGATAGAAAGTAGGTGCAGGAGGAGGCCATTCTGCCCTTCAAGTCTGCACGTCCATTCAATATGGTCATGGTTGATCAATGGGATTAAGTGTCTCACTCCTGCTTTTCCTCCAAACCCCTTGATCCCTCTAGCCACATGGGTCATGTCCAGCCCCCTCTTGAGCATATCGGATGAACTGGTCCCAACAGCTTTCTGTGGTGGAGAATGCCACAGATCCACAACTCGCTGAGTGAAGAAGTTCTTCCTCTTCGCTATCCTGAATGGCTTACCCCTTATTTTTAGATTGTGTTCTGCACTTCCCCAACATCAGGAACATTCTTCCCGCATCTCGCCTGTCCAGCCCCATCAGGATTTTCTATGTTTCTACGTGCTGTTGTGGGTTGTTTCCAGGTAGGTGAGTGATGAATGCAGGAGTTGAATTTGGAATGTGGTAGTTACTGTTGGCAGCCTTGACAGCAGTAATGTTAGACTCTGAAAGCGATTGTGACCCTGCTAACCACAGCAGCTCTGACAGCGTTCTGTCTTTCTTCAGTGGGTTTTGGCACTGTTGACTAGAGAAACAACCTTCAATTATTTGTCTTTTGATTTCCCGTTCAACATATTGAACATCACTGATGTCACATTTAGTGCCGGTTGCTTCAATTATATGCAATATTCGTCAATGTCTCACTTGCTTCTCTTGTAGTATCCTGGAAGATCATGATTTTTATAACATTTTCTTGGTCATGGAGTGGCTTTTTGCAGAGCTGAGATGTGAAATATCTTTTTTGATTCAGTCTACCAGAGGTAAATTGCCCTTGAGAAGGCGGTGATGGGCTGCATTCTTGAACCACTGGAGTCTGTGTGGTGTAGGGTGTACTCACAGTGCTGTCTGGATCCAGTAACACTGAAGGAATGGCAATGTACTTCCAAGTCAGGATGGCATGTGGCTTGGAAGGGAACTTGAAGGTGGTGGTGTTCCCAGGAACCTGCTGCCCTTATGCTTTGAGATGGTAGCGGTCACAGGATTTGGAAGTTACTATTGAAAGCACTTTGATGAGTTGCTGTAGTGCTTCTGGTAGGTGATATATACCGGTGCTGCTGTGTGTTGGTGGCAGAGGGCTGGATGTTGGAAGTGTTGAATGGGCTGCCAGTCAAGAGGGCTGCTTTGTCCTGGATGGCATTGCAGGGTGTTTCCGATTGTATGACGGTCATTCAGCCTTGCTGATCACAACTGAACTCACTGATTTGTGGTCGTAGAATCCCTACAGTGCAGAAGGAGGCCATTCAGCCCATCGAGTCTGTACCAACCACATTCCCACCTTATCCCCATAACCCCATGTATTTACCTTGTTAATCCCTTGGTCAATGGTCTGCATTGCATAAATGAACCACAGTGAAGGATGATGAATAATACAATTGACACAGATTTCACATTTTGAATAACAAGAATATGTTTATTACATAGAGTGAATCTAAATATGGCGCAACCGGTGCTAAATGTTCTGATGTGGCCACTAACAAACGGTTTACTTCCCTACGGACTTCACTGAACTAAAGCCCTTCCAGGTTCCCTCACTCACAGTTGTTAAACCCCTCCAAATTACCAAAGGTTTGGTCAGGCGATGCGAGGTGACTCTCGTCACGGCATTGGGCTGACGATTCCACAGGCTACAGAGGAAATGTTCACCCCGAAGTGTCAGTGGCATTGTGAGGCAGCAGTGCTAACCACTGTGTATACCGTGACGTCCCCACATCACTTAGCATCATAGAGACACACAGAGCACAGAAACAGGCCCTTCAGCCCATCTCGTCCATGCCAACCAGGTTTCCTAAACTGAACTAGCCCCATTTGCCTATATCCCTCTAAACCTTTCCCATCCATGTGTCTGTTCAAATGTCTTTTAAATGCTGTAATTGTACCTGCCTCCACCACCTCCTCTGGCAGTTCATTCCCTATACACACCGCCCTCTGTGTTGAAAAAGCTGCCCCTCAGGTCCCTTTTAAATCTTTTCTCTGTCACCTTAAACCTCTGCCTTCTAGCTTTCCATTCCCTGGGTGGAACTTTCCCATTCCACCCGCCACGGGAATCGTGGGTGGGGGGGGTTGCAGACCACACAAAGGTCTGTTGACCTCGGGTGGGATTTTCTAGTTTCGGGGCGGGCTTGGCCGGAACATCCTGGCCCCTGAGTGTGAATCGGGCAGAAACCCGGAGGATCCGGGCATTCCACCCGAATTCCACGCTTTTGCAGAGGTGGGAGTTTGACGCCTAATTTGGAATGTTAGCGAGAGCGTGCATTGCTTTCCTGCTCAAAACGATCAGATGGTTCGATATCCTCGCCAATGGGTCTGGATTAAAGCATCTTCGAATAAAAGCACAGAGCATTATATTGCAGATGCTGGAGATCTCCAGGAGAGACAGCTAATGCTGGAAGCACTTAGCTGCAAAGAGGTGGCAGCTGCGACTGTCCCAGCTCTTTGTCAAGGCTGGAATATATTACAAATGATCTGCATTTAAAATGGAACAGAAGGAACAAAAGATTGGGGGGGGGGGAATATCGACACATATACACACATAAACAGAACGAACTTTGAAGTGTAATGCTCTTTCTGTATGGTAGTTTGAAAATGGTTACGGGGATAACAATACATAAACTTGTAGATTAAGAAATCATCGGAGGATGATATGTGAGTCTCAGAACAATCTGCCTTAGTGGACGGAAGAGCCAATTTTCATTTATCCGCCATCTCACAGCTACAGTAACGCACGGGTATAATTTTATACCGACTTGTGTCTGTCGGGCCACTGCTATTAAGATTTCCAGCCACAGGCGCAGGAACACTTAGCGGGTTTGGAAAGTACGTATCACTCACTCATTACATTCCCTCACACTGCGGACAATACAAATGTGCGCAATTTAGGAAATCTCAGCTGGCCAATTAGCACATCACACGCTGGGACCTTCCGATTTGTTATAGTGTGAGGACAAGCTCCACACTGCTCGCGTTGGCATCTCAACTGTCAGGAACCAATCATTTTGTACCTTGTAATGAAATGGGCTCCAGGAGCGAAGTCCCAGAACATCAACTCGAAGCAGGAAAGTTGGCCGTTAATTTCGTGACAAGAGATAGGATTAGAACTGAGGAGACTTCTGATGAAGATTGATGTGCCCGAGAATCTCGCCAGACAAATGTGCAGAGGCCCAAGGAAGCCGCTGCCTGCCAATTTGTAGTAATTCAATGGTGTTGAAGTGTTCTGGGATGTTCTGAAGCCTTGAGAAAGCATGATTAAGATGCAAACTCTCTCCTCAAGTTCAGGAACCCATATCCAAATTTATACAACTTGAAAAAATGTAAGCGGATTCTCTGAGATTTGTAGATTTGTTTTTCAACACGGGGTTTTTGAAGGAAATGTGCTTCCTTCAGAGTTACTGCGTGCTAAATCAATCAACTCCTCTACAAAGGAAATGTGTGCTCGCCTGGTTAGGAATGTTACTCAATGTTATCAGGATGAATTTGGGCTTTGAGGATTTAATTGCTTATGGAGCATGGCAGGGCATCGAGACACAGGAACAGGAGTCGACTCCTCTGTCCCCTGAACCAGTGAGATCGCAATGTACCTGGACCTCCACCTTGTTTCATTGTGTTAGCTCCATATCTCTGGACCCCTTGCCCGTCAATATCTGTCAATCTCAATCCAGAAACCTCCAATTTCCCGGGAAGCAGAAGCCTTTTTGGGAAGAGAATTCCAGGTTTCTATTGTCCTTTGCATGATAAAAGTGCTTCCCAATTTCCCTCCTCAGTGGTTTAGCTCTAATTTGGAAATTCTGCCCTCTCATTCTCCATTCTCAGTCCAAAGGTGTGTGGGTTAGGTGGACTGGCCATGCTAAATTTTCCTTTAGTGTTCGGGCAACTGGCTAGGGTACTGGAGTACTGTGTACTGTTTTAGTCTCCTCACTTGAGGATGGAAATAATGGCACTGGAAGGGGTGCAGGGGAGATTCACTAGGTTGAAATCACACTGAAGTATCTCTGCATCCTTCTCACAGCTCACCTTCCCACCTAACTTTGTATCGTCTGCAAATTTGGAGATAATTCAGTTCCCTCTTCAAAATCATTAATATATAATGTGAACAATTGGGGTCCTGGCACAGATAAGAACATAAGAACATAAGAACATAAGAAATAGGAGCAGGAGTAGGCCATCTGGCCCTTCGAGCCTGCCCCGCCATTCAATAAGATCATGGCTGATCTGTCGTGGCTCAGTTCCACTTTCCCGCCCTCTCCCCATAACCCTTAATCCCCTCTCTTATCAAAAACCCATCAACCCGCTTCTTAAAAATATTTAGCGAGGCAGCCTCCACCACTTCAACGGGCAGAGAATTCCAGAGATTCACCACCCTTTGAGTGAAGAAGTTCCTCCTCAACTCCGTTCTGAACCGCCCCCCCTTTATCTTGAGGCTGTGCCCCCTAGTCCTACTGTCTTTACTGAGCGGGAAGAGTCTTTCCACCTCTATCCTATCCATCCCATTCATCATCCTTGCAGTCACTGGCTGCCAATCAGTTAAAGGCTCATTTATGCCAACTCTTTGCTTCTTATCTGCTAATCAGCTTTCTATCCATCTCAAGACGTTACCTGCAATCCCATGTGCTTTAAGTTTACATGGTAGTCTGTTATATCACACCTTGTTGAAAGCCTTCCGAAAGTCTGAATAAATCGCATCCACTGGTTTTCCTCGGTCAACTCTACTAGTTATACCCTCAAAGAATTCCAATAGATTCATCAAGCATGATTTCCCGTTTATGAATCCATGCTGACTTTGTCTGATTATCCCACTGCCTTCCAAATGCTGAGTTATGAAATCCTTGATAATGGATCTAACAACTTCCCCAGTACCGACATTAGGCTCACTGATCTAGTTTTCTCACTTGCTACCTTTTTGAATAGCAGGCTTACATTAGTACTCTCCAATTTGTAGGAACTATTCTGGAGTCCAAAGAATTTTGGCAAATAATAGTTTTACTATTTCTAGGGCCACTTCCTTAAGTACTCTGGGATGAAGATTATCAGGACCTGGAGATTTACCCATCTTCAATCCCATCAGTTTCCCCATAACCATTTCTCTACTAATGCTGATTTCCTTCAGCTCCTCACTAAAACATGTTTCTCTCAGAACTTCTGGCACATTATTCATGTTTCCTTTGTACAGACTGAAGCAAAGTACAAATTTAATTCTTCAGCCATCTCTTTATTCCCCGTTAAGAATTCTCCTGTTTCTGACTATAAGGGGACATTCATTTTTGTCAATCTTTTTTCTCTTTACGTAGCTATAGAAACTTTTAGTCAGTTTTATGCTCTTTGCTTTCTTACTTTCATGCTCTATTTTTCCTTTCTTAATCAATCCCTTGGTCCTCCATTGCTGAATTTTAAACCGCTCCCAATCCTCACGCCAATTGTTTTTGTGCTTCCCAGACAGCGTGCAATCCTTAACCAGGGATTTCTGGTGGATATTCCCCATCTTTGACAACTCCCCAGTTCTGTCCCCGGAGCTGGGAAGTTGTATATTGTGCAGGCACTGGAAACACGAAGCCTGCAAATGACGGTTGAGCTGGAGGTTTTAGTCTGAAGGGTTAATGTAAACACATAAATGAGATACTTCTTATCATCTTGGAGAAATGATCATGTGACTTTCAAATTCAGATTCACTCTTTTGCGGTCTCGCTCAGGATGAAATCTCATTCTTAATGTTCTTTGTTATGTTTTGAATCAGGTCAGTGTTAAATCCTACCTCAAAAAGGTCCAACAATAGTCACTACCAACACTTCAAACACAAGAACCTTAATTGGAGAGATGACCCGCTTCTTTCGCACTGAGGTGAAGGGGAGTTCAGCATATAGTTAACACTAACAACTCCCAAAATGATCCGCCCCAAATAATGGGTAAAATGGCAGTCACATCTTCTACCATAGATACTTTGGATGGAGGACTGGACAATCATAGAATCATAAGGCCCCTTCAGTGAAGAGGAGGCCATTCTGCCCATTGAGTCTACATCGACTCTCTGATAGAGTATTTTACCCAGGACCTCTCTCCCTCACCCTATCCCATTTTCCATGCCCAATCCCATCTAACCTGTATATCTTTAGACAACAAGGGACAATTTAGCATGGCCAATCCACCTAACCTAACCAGCCAGCATAATTAAGGACCCCACATAGCCCGGACATACTCTCTTCCATCTTCTTCCGTCAGGAAAAAGATACAAAAGTCTGAGGTCACATACCAACTGTTTCAAAATCAACTTCTTCCCTGTTATCATCAGGCTTTTGAATGGACCTATCTCGCACTAAGTTGATCTTTCTCTATATCCTAGCTATGACTGTAACACTACATTCTGCACTCTCTCCTTTCCTTCTCTATGAACAGTATGCTTTGTCTGTAGCGTGTGCAAGAAACAATACTTTTCACTGTATCCCTATGCATGTGACAATAATAAATCAAATCTTCGGACTGTGGGAGGAAACTGGAGCACCCAGAGCAAACCCACACAGACACAGGGAGAATGTGCAAACTCCACACAGACAATCACCAGGGGCCAGAATTGAACCCCGGGCCCTGACACTGTGAGGCAGCAATGCTAACCACTGCACCCACTATGCTGCCCACAAAAAGGTTGGTTCTTCTGGCCTTCATCGTATGTAGCTGGAATACAGAGAAGTGCTTCTCAGAGCTGAGATGATAGGTTCCCTACTGTTTACTGGCCATCTCGTGCCGAGCCCAGCAGTAATGGTGTGATAGGTATGCACTCCATAGAGTTGCCACATCTGCTTGGATGTAGCCATGATGACCTCAACACACGACCTTTGCACTCTGCCCCCGCATATCCACAATTGGTCACCTGTCATGTCACATCACAGCAACCTGCTTTCCCACACCAAATGGTAGGCAAACAGGTTCTTGGCTATCCAATCGGATGATGGTTTAATGTTAACCATTTTATTCCATCCCAATATTCTTCTATAACTAACAAATGTTCAATGGAAACAGGTGGAAAAAAACACAAGTTTGAGTACCCCGATGCTTTTTTCTAAGAAATTAATCTTTAAAAATTAAGCACTGTTATTGGGCAGTGCTTAGAGAAGCAACTGCAGCTGATACATCTGAGAATTTTACCACCTCGCCCACCCAAGGCTCATAAGATCCCACCCAAGGCCGTTCTGTGAGCCTCGCCCACCCCGATCCTGGGGCAAGCGTGCCGGTAAACTTCCAGCACTGAAGTCTGGGCTGTCAAGAAAGGAGAGGGACCTCATTTGAAAAGTATCCCTGATTTCCCTCTGTCTCTGAATGAAAAAATAATTATTTCTCATAAGAAAAATTCCCGTTAAAGAGTCCTGATTGTGGGACTTAAGGAGGAGTCTGCAATGTTCGCCTTTTACTGACTGTTCATTGTATGGCTCCTTGGGGAGAAATATAGTCAAACTCAATCTGTGCAAGTCACTCATCCAACAGCAGTGAGAGAATACTAACTCCCCATAACTCACCACTGCTTTGTCTCTTATCTTCCTGTTTATGTTCTGCACAAAGCTTTCTGGCTGTGATTGATTAATCAGGACTGTACAGATGCAGGCTGTGATAATCGCTGAAGAGAATGAAGGAGGACAGAGTGATCAATGGAAGCTGTGCTAAAGGAATGTGAGACTGTATATCTTAATACTGCAGACAACTGGAAAGTTCACTCGGTCCAGCGCAGTCCCTGCCTTCCGTTTCACTTTGAAAGCAACATTTCTTCTTGGAGCAGCTGAAGCAGCGTTGACTTTGGGTGACACAGTAGCACAGTGGGTTAGCACTGCTTCTTCACAGCTCCAGGGACCTAGGTTCGATCCCCAGCTCGGGTCACTGACTGTGTGGAGTTTGCACATTCTCCTCATGTCTGCGTGGGTTTCCTCCGGGTGCTCTGGTTTCCTCCCACAGTCCAAAGATGTGCAGCTTAGGTTGATTGGCCGTGCTAAAGTTGCCCCTTAGTGTACTAGGACGCTTAGGTTCGAGGGATTAGCAGGTAAAATATGTAGGGATATGGGGGTAAGGCCTGGGTGGGATTGTGGTTGATGCAGACTCGATGGGCCAAAGGGCCTCTTTCCGCACTGTAGGGTTCTATGATTCTATGATTTCCAGTCCTTGTTGGGTGTGTGCAGTGGATGGGAGCTCCAGTACTGGTATGGGAGGGGGCTTCACACAGCAGTCTGTCATTCATCTCACCGGCAAACTAACATCATGGCTGCAATTCTCCAACCGTTCACACTGGTGGGATTCTCCAATCCCACCGGCTCCATACACCTGCCAGCGTGTTTCCCGCCAGTGTGGGGTGACGTCAATGGGAATTCCCATTGACAGCAGAGAACCCCTCTGCGAACAAACAACACACCACCTCCTGCCGGCGGGAAACATGTAGCTGGGAGGACGGAGAATCTCGCCGCATATTTTTGGCACCTGTTATTGATTTAGATGTTCCCCCGATCCGTGGATTCTTGGCATGGTCCCTGGTTTTTGGACAGACTCTGGTACTTATGCAATACTTGTTCATTAGTCAGGCATCTAAACAGGTTAAAAGCAAATTAATGCGGGTGCTGGAATCTGAAACCAAAAGAGAAAATGCTGGAAAATCTCAGCAGGTCTGGCAGCATCTACGGACTGAGAAACAGTTAATGTTTTGAGTCTGGGTGACTCTTCCTCAGAGCTGAACAGAGGCAGAAATCTGATGGATTTAATTCTGTGGAGTTGGGATAGATGTGATCTTCCCCACAGGGCTATCTGTCACTCGTCCTCATGTTTTGACAGGGTGCTGATCTTTGTTCTGCTATTAACGCGTTCTGATATGTTATCTTTCTGCCACATTTGTCCTTCACACTACCGTTAACACTTCCTTTGTCTTGCACAGAGCAGGCAGCCTGCTCCTAGGCCTGGTGTTCTAACTCTCTCTCTCTACCTCATTGAACACATGACAGACTCGTGTCAATGATACATCATTGTCTATAATCATACACGAGCATATCCTTTACACCACGGTTACTGGAGTACTGAGATCAGTCTCAATGCAGCATCTGCTTCACTTAGTTCAGACCTGGCCAGTTGCCTCCCAGTTAATGAGATCTGTGACTGAACCCATGGAAGAGCGGCGCAGTGGCACACTGGTTAGCACTGCTGCCTCACAGCGGTTCGATTCCCGGCTTGGGTCACTGTCTGTGTGGAGACTGTACATTCTCCCCGTGTCTGCGTGGGTTTCCTCCAGGTACCCCAGTTTCCTCCCACAGTCTAATGATGTGCGGATTCAGTTGATTGGCCATGATAAATTGCCCCGAGGTATCACGGGGATTAGCAGGGCAAATATGAGGGGATAGTGGAATTGGGTCTGGGTGGGATTGTGGTCGGTGCAGACCTAATGGGCTGAATAGCTTCCTTCTGCATTGTAGGGATTCTGTGGAAGATCACAGCCTTGGATTCACATAGCGACACATTACACTGCCCTGTGCCAGTATGTTATTCAGGTTAATCAACAACAGGACTTTGAACCTTTATACAATCTTCTTTAAACGTGAACAGTGCTTTCCTTGAAAGAAAACATTGTTTTGCAATGGACTCTATAGATCCAAGCCTAGAGACAAGTAGAGATTTTCCTCAATTTGTATATTGTACTATAATAAGAACAGCAATGCTGGGAATACTCAACAGGTCTGGCAGCATCTGTCAAGAGAGAAACAGAATTCATGGTTCAAAATCCATGAATTTAGTTTCTCAGTGCTTCACGGGAGAAGCTGAATAGTCATACAAACTTCTTAGGACAAAACATAGACTCATAGAATCCCTGCAGAGCAGAAGGAGGCCATTTGGCCCATCAAGTGTGTACTGACCATAATCCCACCCAAGCCCTATTCCCGTAACTCCTGATATTTACCCTGCTAAACCCTCTGACACTAAGGGGCAATTTAGCACGGACAATCAACCTAACCCACACATCTTTGGACAGTGGGAGGAAACCGGAGCATCCAAAGGAAACCTACTCAGACACGTGGACAACGTGCAAACTCCGCACAGACAGTAACCTGAGGCCAGAATCAAACCCGGTCCCTGGCGCTGTGAAGCAGCAGTGCTTACCATAAAGGAGAACATGCCCCTGTCTACATCAACAGGGATGAAGTAGAAAGGGTTGAGAACTTCAAGCTTTTTGGTGCCCAGATCACCAACAACCTGTCCTGGTCCCCCCCCATGCCGACATTATAGTAAAGAAAGGCCACCAAAGCTGCTACTTTCTCAGAAGACTAAGGAAATTTGACATGTCGGCTACAACTCTCATCAACTTTTACAGATGCACCATAGAAAAGCTTTCTTTTTGGTTGTGTCACAGCTTGGTCTGGCTCCTGCTCTGCCCAAAACCTGAAGGAACTACAAAAAGTGGTGAATGTAGCCCAATCCCCCATCACGCAAACCAATCTCCCATCCATTGACTCTGTCTACACTTCCCACTGCCTTGGCAAAGCAGCCAGCGTAATTAAGGACACCACGCACCCCGGACATTCTCTCTTCCACCTTCTTCAAAAGTCTGAGGTCACGTATCAACCGACTTAAGAACAGCTTCTTCCCTGCTGCTGTCACACTTTTGAATGGACTTGCCTTGCATTAAATTGATCTTTCTCTACATCCTAGCTATGACTGTAACACTACATTCTGCGCTCTCTCCTTCTCTGTTTTGTCTGTAAAGCGTGCAAGAAACAATACTTTTCATTGTACATTAATACAAGTGATAATAATAAATCAAATCAAATCAATTCTCTGTGCCACCGTGTCACCCATACACCACCATGGAGATCACAGTGCTGGCAGCCAGGAGCATAGTTGCAGCCTGGAAATGTTGTCTTCCTTCAATAAAGCAATGGAACAGATCCTTAACTGCTTCACTTTAATCCGTCTCCAAGGAACAATCTGGGATTTACCGCCCTGCTTACATCAAAGAGTGAATGACTCTTTTGACTTACTGAACTGTGGATTTGTGTTCAAGTTTACTTCAACCTGCTGCCACTCTGAATTAACTCTTTCCTATCACATCATCAAACAGGTCACACACTGATAACTAACGTCAAAGTCATGAATTCTTCTTTTATTCATTCGTGGGCATGGGCGTCGCTGGCTGGCCAGCATTTATTGCCCATCCCTATTTGCTCGAGGGCGGTTTATAGTCAGCTACATTGCCAAGGTTCAGGGGCGAGATTTGTTTTGTGAGACAGCAGTGCTAACCACCGTGCCACCCCAAACTTCAAAAATAAGGACAGAAAAATTGCTGGAAACATTCAGCAGATTCAGGCAACGTCTGTGGAAAGAAAAACACGGTTAATGTTTCAAGTATGTGACATGACAACTCTGTCTTCTTTCTCTTTGCTGAGCATTTCCAACATTTTCTGTTGCTGTTTCAGACTGCCAGCATCAGCAATTTTTTGGATTTTTGCATCCTTGACTTCAACCTTGTGGAAGCACTCCCCCAGCACTGAGACTCTATTCCCCGCTTCCCAAAGCTTGCGTTTCCGGAATGAGCCTGCTGATTTGCGCTGCAGGCTCCCACTAGGATTGAGCCTTCCCCAGTCTCAGCCAGCTGGAGAAAGAGGAGGTTTGCACATCAGCGGTTAGGGCAGGATTCAGACTCCAGCCCCAGAGATAAGAAAGAAATACAATACTTACTCTTTGCAGCACCCTCTGACCATAACTGGGCTTTTCCTTTTCCCTTTTGTGTTCAGTTTCTGGCGACATTACAGCAGCGATAACACTGCGAAAGGATTTTCACAGCTTTGAAGCACCTCGATGTGTAAGGACAGCCTGGTGACACAGTGATTAGCACTGCTGCCTCACAGCACCAGGGACCTGGATTCAATTCCTGGCTTGGGTCACTGTCTGTGTGGAGTTTGCACATTCACCCTGTGTCTGCGTGGATTTCCTCCCACTGTCTGAAAAATGTGCTGCTTAGAGGGCATTGGCCGTGCTAAATTCTCCCTCGAACAGGCGCCGGAGTGTGGCAGCTAGGGGATTTTCACAGTAACTTCATTGCAGTGTTAATGTAAACCTTATTTGTGACTAATAAATTTTTTAAAAATCCAATAATCATGATAAGTGTGAAATAAATGCACCTCTTTAAATTCTCTTCGATGAACAGAAATAGAAATTGATTGGTAACATTGAGAATGTTTCACCTCCAATGAATTGTGTCGGGTTTCCGAGTGAGCTTGCTTTACACGCATTGATTTGTTGGGGAATGATCAATTGAAATATATCTAGGTTACAGATTGTTCGAATTTCCAAAGTACTCTTCCACCACTGGCAACGCACTTGAAATTCAGCATATCATAGATATCATAGAAACCCTACAGTGCAGAAAGAGGCCATTCGGCCCATTGAGTCTGCACCGACCACAATCCCGCCCAGACCCTATCCCTATATATTTACCTGCTAATCCCTCTAACCTACACATCTCAGGACTCTAAGGGGCAATTTTTAGCATAGCCAATCAACCCAACCCGCATATCTTTGGACTGTGGGAGGAAACCGGAGCACCTGGAGGAAACCCATGCAGACACAGGGTGAATGTGCAAACTCCACACAGACAGTGACCCAAGCCAGGAATCAAACCCAGGTCCCTGGATCTGTGAAGCAGAAGTGCTAACCACTGTGCTACTGTGCCACCCATCAAGACAGCCTTCTTTCTCAGAGGGCGAATGGGGATCCCAAACTAAGTGAAACTGGCCAGTTCTAAAATCAAAAATGTATTGGTGATGTAAAGCTATTTTAACATTTCCCTGGTTTTCTATGCTTTGGAGGGATTGAAGAGAGTGAGGAGTTAATATAATCAGCTCCCTTTAATAAATAACCAGCATTGTATTATTTCTCAAAGCACATTCAAGGAACAATTCTTATTATTGTTGAAGAACAATTGTTGTTTTGAGTTATTTTGCCTGGGTCATGCTTTCTATGACAATGATCTGTCTGGTCTTTTAATAGTGTTTTGTTTAATTCCTTCCATCTTATCCCCTGAGCTGATCTCATTCTATGACCTGCATTTTCTTACTTAAGGCTTGTTCATTGCTTCTTTATAAAGGTTCCCTATTGCCTGACAAGGTTAATATTCCAAATTAAGATAATAATTTAGCAATCAAATGACAGAGTCTGGGTTTTGAATTGGCTGTTTTCTTCTTGAGTGCTTCTGATGCATCAACTGTAGCTTTACAACACTTCCATTATGTGGGAGCAGGAGTAGACCATTCACCCCCTCTAGCCTACTTCTCCAATCAACCTCATGGCTGGATTGGTTTGCTGTAATTCACTCTGTCATCTTACCAGAAGGGACAGGAGCAAAATTGGGCCATTCAGCCCATCGAGACTGCTTCACTATTCAATCATGGCTGACACGTTTCTCAACCCCATTCTCCCACCTTTTCCCCTTACCAATCAAGAACAAAGAGCAAAGAACTGTACAACACAGAAACAGGCCCTTTGGACCTCCAAGCCATGATGTCTGCCTAAACTAAAACCGTACGGACTTACAGAATCCATATCCTTCCATTCCCATCCTATTCATGCATTTGTCTAGATGCCCCTTAAATGCAGCAATTCTACCTGCACCCACCGCCTCCCCAGGCACCGAGTTCCAGACATTCACCACCCTCTGTGTAAAAAACTTGTCTCGCACATCTCCTCTAAACGTTTCCCCATGCCCCTTAAACATACATCCCCCTAGTGCTTGACTTTTCTACCCTAGGAAAGAGCATCTGACTATCCACTCTGTTCATGCCACTCATAATCTTGTAAACCTCTATCAGGTCACCCCTCAACCTCCGTTGCTCCAGTGAGAATGAATTTATCCAACCTCTCCTCATAGCTAATACTTTCCAGAACAGGCAACATCTTGGTAAACCTTTTCTGTACCCTCTCCGAAGCCTCCACATCATTCTGGTAGTGCGGCAACCAGGAATTTATCTATCTCTGTCTTAAACACATTCAATGACTTGGCCTCCACATCCTTCTGTGGAAATGAATTCCATAGATCTGCCACCCTCTGGCTGAAGTAATTCCTCCTCACCTCGGTTCTAGGAGTTGTCCCTTTACTCTGAGGCTGTGCCCTCAGATCTGAATCTCTTAGACTATTGGAAACATCCTAACCCTTGACACCCTTTTCAATCAAAAATCTGTCTGACCCAGCCTTGAAGAAACTCAATAACCCGCTCCCACTGTTTTCAGGGGAAGAGGATTCCACAAACTACTTGAGTGGAAAATAACCTCAATTTCTGTCTTAAACGGTATGGTAATGTATCAATAAAACTCATGTAAAATTGACCCCATGTATCTGTAACATTTTCAAGTATATACTTGTGTCATAATCAAACTGATGTTTAATTTCACAACATCTATATACAGTCAAAAGTTTCAGTTTTAGGTATCTTCATTCTCACATCTTGCCTTCTGAAGGAGAATGGGGAGGAGCTGGGAGATAGATTATCAATCTGTTAAACTACCTCCTCAAGATTCCTTCAACAGCTAACTAGTCCTGGAGTGGGCTTTGAACCTACAGCACCTTGGCTCTAATGGAAGGAGATCAAACAGCAGAGCCACGTGATCTCTTATCTCCCTGCAGCTGATAGATACACTTCCAGTTGTGACACACGCACCAAGATTCAAAGGGGCAAATTAGGCAAAGATAATTATAGAGCAGCACAGTGGCACAGTGGTTAGCACTGCTGCCTCACAGCGCCAGGGACCCGGGTTCGATTCCCAGCTTAGGTCACTGTCTGTGTGAGTCTGCATGTTCTCCCCGTGTCTGTGTGGGTTTCTTCCGAGTATCATGTTCCCTCTCAAAGTCCAAAAATGTGCTGGTTAAGTGCGTTGATCATGCTAAATTGCCCCTTAGTGTCCAGGAATGCATAGGTTAGTGGGGTAAATATGTGGGGTTACACAGACAGTGACCTAAGCTGGGAATCGAATCCGGGTCCCTGGCACTGTGAGGCAGGTGAGACTGTTGTCGGTACAGACCCAATGGACCAAATGGCCTCCTTCTGCACTGTAGGGATTCTATTAATTTATGAGGATACCTAAAGTGCAGAAGGAAGCCTTTCAGCCCATCGAAACTGCACTAACAACAATCCCACCCAGGCCCTATCCCTGTAACCCCATGTATTTACCCTGCTAATCCCCCTGACACTAAGGGTCAATTTATTGTGACCAGTCAGCCTACCCTGCACATCTTGAGACTGTGGGAGGAAACCGGAGCACCCAGAGGAAACTCACGCAGACATGGGGAGGACGTGCAAACTCCGCAGAGACAGTGACCTGAGGCTGGAATCGAACCTGTGTCCCTGGTGCCATGTGGCAGCAGTGCTAACCACTGTGCCACTCATAATCAGCAGTAAAACCCCAAGACCCTCCTTGCATCTATTGAGCTGAAATCTAGAGTGAAAGATAACACAAGTCAAGCACCACGCTGAGAATAATAATCTCTCAAAGCCACTCTCCTTCTGCGGTACATTGATGACATAATTAAATAATGTGATCATTTCGAATCCAGGCATTCTGCTCTTTAAAGTTGCACCAGGCATTAAAAGTTCAGTTTTCCAAACTGGAAATGAACAAAGTTAGCAGATTTGTTTTTGACCTGTGTTCTTTGACGTGTAGAAAATATTAAAAATCAATTCAAACTATTACAAGATCAGCAAGGTTTCAAAATAAGGGTCACTACAGTCAGCAAGAACAGGAATATAAACAGAGAAACAAGCTAAATAAACAATTCACCCAATAACTGACAACCAAGGGAACACTTCCAAATATATATAGAGGGGGTAAAGTTACTTTGTGAAGATTTTAAAGTAAAAGTTTATTAATCACAAGTAGACTTACATTAATACTGCAAAGAGGTTATTGTGAAAATCCCCTAGTCGCCACATAGCAGCGCCTGTTCATTAATGCACCTAACCAGCGTGTCTTTCAGACTGTGGGAAGAAACCAGAGCACCCAGAGGAAACCCATGCAGACACAGGGAGAATGTGCAGACTCCACGCAGGCAATCAGCCAAGCCAGGAATTGAACCTGGGTCCCTGGTGCTGTGAGGCAGCAGTGCTAACCAATTTGCCATCATGCCACCCAGGTGGACACAGAGATGATATCCAACTAAACCTGAGCCCATGGCTTGGGGGGGTATGGGATTCCACCTCCCCCTCTCCACCCCCCCAGCCCAACCCACCACAGTATAAACCAGCCATGATTGTATTGAATGGCAGGGTAGGCTTGAAGGGCCTTGTGGTCTGTTCCTGCTTTTATTTCTTGGCCAACAGCAGGACCTTCCTTTCTCAGTCTGGGGAAGTTGCCTTTGGTGGGATTGGAAGATCTCGCCGGTAGGAAGGGCTGGAGAATTCCGCCCTGGGATGCAGGCAGCCCACAAACATGGATTGGTTGGCAAAACAACAATAGAAGAAAGGTTGTCTTAGATGTGGTTTGGGTACAGTGGAGGTACATTCCCATAAGGGGGAAAGATAGGGCAACTCCTAACCTGTACTTCTTGGAGAACGATCAGATAGGGAGCAAGGTCGGAGCAACAAATGCAGATGTGACAGATATCAGGCTGATAATACAACTGAGAATACAACTGGCTACAGGGGAGGTCCCAAAGGATTGAAGAATAACCAATGTTGTTCCTTTGTTTAAGAAGGGTAGCAAGAATAATCCAGGTAATTACAGGCCAGTGAGCCTTACACCAGTGGTAGGGAAATTATTGGAGAGGAATCTTCAAGACAGGTTTTATTCCCACTTGGAAATAAATGGACCTATTAGCGAGAGGCAACATGGTTTTGTAAAGGGGAGGTCGTGTCTCACGAATTTGATCGAGTTTTTCTAGGAAGTGATCAAGATGATTGATGTGGGTAGGGCAGTGGATGTTGTCTACATGGACTTCAGTAAGGCCTTTGACAAGGTTCCTCATGGCAGACTGGTGCAGAAGGTGAAGACGCATGGGATCAGAGGTGAGCTGGCAAGGTGAATACAAAACTGGCTCAGTCAAAAAAGCCAGAGGGTAGCAGTGGAAGGGTGTGTTTCTGAATGGAGGGCTGAGACAAGTGGTGTTCCTCAGGTATCAGTGCTGGGACCTTTGCTGTTTTAATATATTTAATTGATTTGGAGGAAAATGTAGCTGGATTGATTGGTAAGTTTGTGGATGATAAAAAGGTTGGTGGATTTACAAATAGCGATGAGGATACAAATAGCTGCATCAGAGGATACAGTAGGATATAGATCGGTTGGAGACTTGGGCAGAGAGTTGGCAGATGGAGTTTAATCCAGACAAATGTGAGGTAATGCATTTTGGAAGGTCTAATACAGATAGGAAATATACAGTAAATGGCAGAACCCTTAGGAGTACTGATAGGCAAAGGGATCTGGGTGCAGGTACACAGGTCACTGAAAGTGGCAATGCAGATGGAGAAGGTAGTCAAGAAGGCATACGGCATTCTTGCCTTCATCAACAGGGGTATTGAGTTTAAAAATTGGTAAATCATGTTGCCGCTTTATAGAACCTTAGTTAGGCTGCACTTGGAATATAGTGTTCAATTCTGGTCTCCACACTGCCAGAAGGATGTGGAAGCTTTGGAGAGGGTACAGAAAAGATTTACCAGGATGTTGCCTGGTATGGAGGACATTAGCTATGAGGAGAGGTTGGAGAAATTTGGCTTGTTCTCACTTGAAGGACGAAGATTGAGGGGAGGCCTGATGGAAGTCTACAAGATTACGAGAGGCTTGGACAGAGTGGATAGTCAGAAGCTTTTTCTCAGGGTGGAATAGTCAATCACTAGGGGGCAAAGGTTTAAGATATGAGGGGCAAGTTTTAAAAGAGATGTATGAGGCTGATTTTTTACACAGAGAGTGGTGGGTGCCCAGAACTCATTGCTGGGGGAGGTGGTGGAAGCGGATACGGTAGTGACTCTTACGGGGCATCTTGACAAGTACATGAATAGGATGGGAATAGAGGGATATGGTCCCCGGAAAGGTAGGGGGTTTTAGTTAAGTCGGGCAGCATGATCGGCGCAGGCTTGGAGGGCCGAAGGGCCTGTTCCTGTTCTGTAATTTTCTTTGTTCTTTGTACTTTGCAACTGTTAAAGTCATCGTATGGATGGGCTCAATATTGATAAGGAGGAGGTACTAGAGAGGCTGGCTCACTTAAAGCTGATCAGAAACTGATGAGATGCATTCCAAGGATACCGAGGAAAGTAAAGATGCAGAATTGTGGGACGTACTGGTCATAATCCTCCAATCCTCCTTGGATAGGACGGGGATTCTGCCAGGTGTCTGTAAATCAGCAAATGTTATAGCCTTGTTCAAAAATGGCATGTAAGGATTAACCTTGCAACCCAGGCCAGTCAGTGGTGGGATAGCTGATAATCCAGGACAAAATTAACAAGTGTGAATTAATTAGGAAAAAGGGTTTGTGAAGGGTAAATTGGGAATACAGAGAAAAAAGCAACCTGATCTGTATTTCTTAGCTCTAAATGCGATGGTCTTATATTTCCCCATATTGAACTCCACCTGGCATCGTCCTTGCCCCCTCATTTCAACTACCAACATTGCTTTGCTCCCACATGCGGTGTTAACTGTGCCATATCGTCAGCAACCTTGAATGTGTGGCTTTCATCTTCGCCTCATTCAGTGTTGTCCAATAGACTTTTGATGCTCATTAAACTTGTGACGATCA
This sequence comes from Carcharhinus amblyrhynchos, assembly GCF_965287045.1. Taxonomy (NCBI): domain Eukaryota; kingdom Metazoa; phylum Chordata; class Chondrichthyes; order Carcharhiniformes; family Carcharhinidae; genus Carcharhinus; species Carcharhinus amblyrhynchos. The sequence continues at coordinate 11,550,590 of NC_137337.1, forward strand.
GGTCACCACGTTCACCGCATAATTCTAAACAGCTCACAAAGGACAAGAACTGCTGGAGAAGATTCACCTCAACCCAAGCCTGCCACTACACAAGGACCTTACCCATCCTGCTACTCTCCTCCAATTGCGCCAGCCTGTGTGGCTCAGAGCACCGTGCCAATGAATAACAGGGGCAATAGATACAACACGCCACCATTAAAAACCATTCCCTCAGCACAGATTCTGATTTTGATTTATTATTGTCATATGTATTGTATACAGTGAAAAGTATTGTTTCTTGTGTGCTTAACAGACAAAGCAAACCATTCATAGAGAAGGAAAGAAGAGGGTGCAGAATGTCGTGTTACAGTCTTCGAACATAGAACAGTACAGCACCGTACAGGCCCTTCGGCCCTCGATGTTGTGCCGAGCTATGTCCAAACCCAAGATCAAGCTATCCCACTCCCTATCATTCTGGTGTGCTCCATGTGCCTATCCAATAACTGCTTGAAAGTTCCTAATAAGTGTAGCAAGAGATTGAATTAAAACATTTTTAGCAACTTTCAAAGAGTTAGCATAAAGTTTTAGAAGCATAGAACGAGAGTAAAAGAATTAGACGGTATGCTGGGCACAGCTTGCAAGAAGTTGCCCCACCCTGGCGTTATCTTGGAAGATCCTACAGCCCTGCCCACCCGGCTTCAACCTGCCACGCCACCATTGGGCACTCCTCAACCGTTTCCCCACAGGCTAAGGTCTTTGTGCAGAATATCGATACAAGTAGGAGCACGCAGGGGACCCGTGCTGCAGCTGTGGTCCATACCAATCGATGACTCATATCCTTGAAGGTTGTCTCCTGACAGGATTCAGTGGAGAGCCCAGAGAGCCCTATTTAGCCACTGCAGGAGCTATTGCCTGGCTTGGTGATTAGGGCACGCACTAAAAAAGAATATTCCTTTACTTGGGGCTTCTTTAACATATCATTAATGGAATTCGACCATTGTCCTAATATTAAGGATTTCCCACAGGATTTTCAACCCATTGAAATGTGAGCAGGGATTGTATCTGGAATTGTGTCCTCAGTCAAGCGCACTGCCACAGATCCCTAATGTCTAACTAATTAAATATCTCACCTAATGAATGCTTTGTCTCTCATCAATTCATCTATGGCCTTTTTGTCACATGTAGCAAGTGTCAATTCAATGGAAAGCGCTGAGTAAGTTAGGCTTGATTTGTTTTGGTTGTTGGATGTGGGCATTATTGGAAAGTTGAGTGTTTGTTGCCCAACACTATTTGCCCAGGATGAGATGTTAGTGAACCACCTTCTTAAACCGTCACTGCCCAGGTGGTGTAGGGGCACCCACAGTACTGAAAGGAAGGAAGTTCTAGGAATTTGTCCCAATGATACCAAATGAATGGCAATATAGTTCAAAGGGGAATTTTGGGTGCTGCTGTTCCCGTTTTCCCTGCTACGTTTATGCTCCTAAGCAGTTGTGGGCTCTCAGTACAGTCAACAGATCGATGAGGACATTACGGGTCACAGCCAAATCGAATACAAGATCCATCGGCTGAAATCTTCCATACTCGCCCGCAGCTGGGAACCTCCAGTGCCGCTGAAAGTGAATGGAGTTTTGAACTGGAACACCAAATTTTCCATTCTCGCTCTCAAGAGTCCTGCCGTGGATGAGACTGGAGAATCCCATCTATAATGTTGACTTTCTGGATGGGATTTTCTGGCCCCACCCACTATCAGTATTGTCCAGTCCTGCTGGAGGTCAATGAACTTCTGATTCCGAATCTCAAAGTTTTGTTTATTTATTAATGTCACAAGTAGGCTGACATTAACACTGCGATGAAGTTACATTGAAAATCCCCTAGTCTCCACACCCTGGCGCCTGTTTGGGTACACTGATAGAGAATTTAGCATGGCCAATGCACCTAACCAGCACATCTCTCAGACTGTGGGAGGAAACCAGAGCACCTGCAGGAAACCCACGCAGACATGGGGAGAATGTGCAGATGCCACACAGATAGTGGCCCAAGCCAGGAATTGAACCCGCTGTGAGACAGCAATGCTAACCACTGTGCCACTATGTTGCCCCTTGAAACTGCTGAATCTCTTGAGGTGTGTCCCACCATGATGAGGATGAAAATTCCCGGTCTGTGTCTCTAATCACCTGACCAATTTCCCATGCTGCCTGTACCTCGAACTGCTCATTTTTTCATTGTCAATTCCTGATGTGGAACTTTATGGAATGTCTGCTGGAAATCTGGATAAGTGACATCCTGAAATCCTTCCATTTATACCTCCTCAAATAACTCAACCAGCTTTGTTAGAGATGACTTTTCCATTCCAAACTGGCTGGCACGGTAGCACAGTGGTTAGCAGTGCTGCCTCACAGTGCCAGGGATCCGGGTTCAATTCCGGCCTGGGGTGACTGTGGGGAGTTTGCACATTCTTCCCGTGTTTGCGTGGGTTTCCTCTGGGTGCTCCGATTTCCTCCCACAGTCCAAAGGTGTGTGGGTTAGGTTGATTGACCATGCTAAATTAACCCTAGTGTCAGGGGGATTAGCAGGGTAAATATATGGGATTATGGGGATAGGGCCTGTGATCAGTGCAGACTTGATGGACCGAATGGCCTCCTTCTGCACTGTAGGGATTCTATGATTCACAGCAAACTGGGCTCTCTCTGTTCATGTCAGTCCAAGTGCTCAGTCAGCTGCTCCTTGTAACAGAGTCTCATAACTTTCTCACAACAGGTACTGAATATAAAACAACCTTCTGTTTGCTGCATAATACATCGCAGTTCAATTTTCACACAGATCACTAATGGTAGAAAGAGTGAGATTCCCAGTGGGAATAGAAGCTCCATCTGAAGAAGAATTGAGAGTTTTAGGTTTCATTGGTGTGGCTTCTCTTTGCCTATTATACCTGAGGCTCCAGCACAACAGGTTAGCAGCTCGGCAAGCGTGTGTGAGGCACAGCAGGCCCTGCAAACTGAAACGTATCCCTGCCCTGCTTTTAAAAATCAATACACGCTAAGAAAAAGAAACTGAAGGAAAGAACAACTTAGCACAATGAAGCCATGCTGGTTACAGTGTGCCGGGGCAGTTCATTAGAACAGCAGCAAATCCAGGCACCCTCCAACAAGAGGGAATCACTATCAAAACTTGCAGAGTTTTATTGGATCCGTCGACCTTACTCAGGCTCTCCGAGTCGCAGGAAAAACCTATCACAGCTTTTTCAATAAATATTACATCCTCCTTAGGTGAAAGTGCAAACGGCTGGCTATCCAGTCGTCGAGGCTTTGACACCTCAGTACTGGAATTCGTTTGATAAATAAGACTTCTTCAAGCCTGAAGGAAAATATATTCCTTCAGCCCAAGATTGATTCACATTCCAGCTTTGGAATCGGTTGTGGTCACAGAACTCACGATCTACAAGCTCTGATGCTACTTAGAACACAGGGTGGTGGTGAGGGGGTGGGATACAGGTTGTGAGGGTGTAGGGTACAGGATGTGAGGGTGTGGGTTATAGAGTATGAGAGTGTGGGGCACAGGGTAGGGGAAGTTGGGGGTGTGTGTGTGGTGTGGGGTGTGGAATGGGAGACAGGGAGAGGTGGGAGTGGGTGGGGGTAGAGGGTGTGGGATGGGAGAGTGCGGGGTGGGAGTGGATGGGGTGGGAGAGGCTGAGAGGTGGGGCTGGGTGGGGGTAGAGGGTGCGGGATGGGGGAGGGGGAGAGGTGGGATTGGGTGGGTGTAAGGTGTGGGATGGGGGAGGGGGAGAGGTGGGAGTGGGTGGGGGTAAAGTGTGTGGGATGGGAGAGTGCGGGGTGGGAGTGGATGGGGTGGGAGAGGCCGAGAGGTGGGGCTGGGTGGGGGTAGAGGGTGCAGGGTGGGGGAAGGGGCGAGGTGGGGCTGGGTGGGGGTAGAGGGTGTGGGGTGGGGGAGGGGGAGAGGTGGGGCTGGGTGGGGGTAGAGGGTGTGGGGTGTAAGGGTATGGGGTGGGAGTGGATGGGGTGGGAGAGGCCGAGAGGTGGGGCTGGGTGGGGGTAGAGGGTGTGGGGTGTGAGAGTGTGGGGTGGGAGTGGATGGGGTGGGAGAGGGAAAGAAGTGGGAGTGGGTGGAGGAGGGGGAGCTAAAGGGAACACTGAAGTGTGGCTGGCTCAAAGTGCTGAGTGGAATGAAACAATAGTTCCACCCGCCTTGCAGCTCACCCAGGATTGAACCTGGGTTAAAGGATCAATGGCCATTCCCAAGGGAATGAATGATCCAATCCAAACATGATTCCAAACCATTCCATAAACCACAACTCAGAAAAACCTGAATTGTCAAATTTGTTTTCAATGCATCTCCACTTGTGAACTGAACAAAGATCAATGCTACTTCTGATTTGCAGAAACTGTTACACAAAACATGCTGGAAGAAACCTTGGAACAAAAAAGGAAGCCAATGGTTTGACTGGATTTAAGGGTTAGTTTGTGGTGAGCCAGTGGTTTGATTTTCAGTGTTTAAGCATGACCCTCTCTGGGAGAAAGTTCTTTGGCAGCCTGCAAGTTTGTCAATGATCCATGTTGGGTTTTTGGGGAATGCATAGTGGGTATTAGCTGGGTAATTGACAGTCTAACAGCACATATATCTCAGCTCTTTGCTAATTTCACCATTGAATTTTTGGCAATTCAATTGCAGGATGTGGTAGGACGGGGAATGAGACAAAGTAAATTTCCTCTCCAACAAAACTTTTCTCCCCTCTGTGGGGACAGTCTCTTTTCAAACATTCCAAATCCAAAGTCTTCAGACATATTTACATCCCTGGAAGTGGTTGTACAGTCTGAAAATATTGTTGGGGTTCCAGGACCATGGAGGCTGACTGGAAAATCTGCTCTCTGAAAATTAACCTTAATTGGCATTAATCAATCATTAAATGGCTACCCTCCCCACCTTCTCACAGCCAGCCTGCATGCCTCCCTTTTGCCTCCATCAGGAGGTAAGAAATCTTTCCATTGCCCCTAACAGGGACTCAAATCTCCAGGTAGTTTATTCAGACAATCCAAATCAGTGAACATGATTCATAAATGGCACTTGAAAGCCCACCAGCACCTCTACTTTCTCAGAAGACAAAGAAAATTTGGCATGTCCGCTACAACTCTCGCCGGTTTTTACAGATGCACCATAGAAGACATTCTTTCTGGTTGTATCACAGCTTGGTATGGCTCCTGCCCTGCCCAAAACCGAAAGAAGCTACGAAGAATTGTGAATGAAGCCCAGTCCATCTCGCAAACCAGCCTCCCATCCATTGAATCTGTCTGCACTTCCCACTACCTCGGAAAAGCAGCCGGCATAATCAAAGACCCCATGCACCCCGGTCATAAACTCTTCCACCTTCTTCCATAGAGAAAAAGATACAAAAGTCTGAGTTCACGCACCAACCAACTCAAGAACAGCTTCTTTCCTGCTGCCATCTTTTGAACGGACCTATCTTGGAGTAAGTTGATCTTTCTCTACACCCCAGCTATGAATATAAAACACTACATCCAGCACTTGCTCCTTTCCTTCTCAATGAATGGTATGCCTTGTCTGTATAGTGCACAAGAAACAATACTTTTCACCAATACATGTGACAATAATAAATCAAATCAAATTTCTCCAGAACGATTTATTTGTGCATGAGAGAACCTTGAAAATATTTGCACTTTTTTGATGTGATTGTAACACTGCTGGAGTTCATGGGCTGGCTATGATCCAGGCACTAATGGAGAACACTTGAATTCTTCAGTCTGTTGCCCAAAGAATTGGAGCCAATTACTGACCTTATTAGTTACCGCACATCTCGCTGACAATCAAAACTCAGTTTGCTTAATTCTTTGATGTGCATCAGTGAACTGAACTGCTCTGTTTCAGGACACATTAAAGACAAAACCATAACGTGCTAACTAATTGTAACAGTTTAAAGTAACTTGTTAGGATGTCATTCAGAGTCCTTACAATGCTTGGGAACATACCTATAGTTCCTCTGGGGCAATAGGTTCAAAGTGAATAGCTTGGACCATTTGAACATTTAATATATTAATCCTCTATTATTTGTCAAGAGGCTATCTACAGAATCAAGCATTTCCTTCCTCATATTCCACTGATGTCCTCTGCATTGAAAATATCCAGTCATTTGTGTATTTAAGCCCTTGTGTTTTACTTAGAAAAAAAGAATTTAATTTAGGCAAAATTACTTCATTTTTGATCAGTTCTTATAAGCCAGCGACACCTTCTTAAAGTTTATTTACATTAACACTGCAATGAAGTTACTGTGAAAATCACCACACTCCGGCACTTGTTTGGGTACATTGAGGGAGACTTCGGCATGGCTAACTAGCATGTCTTCCGAACTATGGGAGGAGACCAGAGCGACTGCAATAAATCCTCGCAGACACGGGGAGAACATGCAAACTCCACACAGACAGTGACCCAAGCCTGGAATCAAATTCGGGTCCCTAGGGCTGTGAAGCAGCAGTGCTAACCACGGTGCCATCGTGCCACCCACAAATGTTATATTGAGCCTTTTCCTGGCACAGCAATATCACAGCTTGCTGTTGAGCTTGCCAACAAAGTGGAAGCCTGTGGAATAAAAGAGGCTATGACAGAATTGGCTCAAGTTGGGCTCAGTAATAGTAAACAAGGAGTAGAGGTGAATCGTTGTATTTCTGTCTGGAGGATTGTATTCACAAAGTGCCAATAACAACCCCCTGTGGACTGCCCAGGGCAACCTCAAAAAGAATTATACAAAGGCTACCTGCATTTCATTAGCCAGGCTGGCCAACTGAAGTCAGTTCATCTGCTAGGACAAAGGACCTACAACCTTCCTTTCACTTCTTAATGATTGAGACACTTAACAATCTAGGGAACAAAGACGAGAGATACACCACTCTTTGTCAAAGGCAATGTGGCAAGGTGGAAGTTATGTGACATGGGCCTCTAGCTTGTGGAACCAATAATATTGACTTGTTGAACTGCAATGTCTCAGTCTTCCTTTTTAACCATCTGACCATCAGCGTCGCAGACATGGGGCTCTGGGCAGGTTGAACATATGACCCCATCTATTTTGCTTCTGCTGGAATTACTGTCCCATTGCCTACATGACTGATTGATCTCTGCGTGCCGATCTCATCTGTGAAGTCCACACCACTGGAAAAATGAATTATCCAGTATCGGTTTTCAGCTCACTGACCCCCTGACTGAAGAACTCATTGGCTTCAGTTCCAGATTCTGGAACACACTTGAAACAATAGTTCTCTTCTCTGTGACAGTAAATCTTCACTATAAATCTTTCCTTTCTCTATCCCTGTTTTATTGTATGAATGCAAAGGAGGCAATTCTGCGACCCTCCTCCTGAATTTTGAATGCATACAAATAAACTAACCCTTCGAGTTCATTGTACCTCAAGTTTGCTGTGGGGTTATTAGTAGAAAATTGATCATATCAGAACCAGGCAGTTGGGAAATTTAACACCACTTATAAGGGGGAAAGCAAATCAAAAACACTCTTTAAGGATGAGTAGGGAGAGGAGAAATTGTCATTCCTCTTCCCATACCTAGTGGTGCACAAGGCAGACTGTTCCCTAACCTGTCATCAGAGACTTATAGCCTGAGGCTATGTATGTTTGAAGAAATGAGGCAACTCCTCATCAAACATGGCTGACCAGGAGTCTCGCCCACCCTTACCAGTAGCCACTGGTGTGTTGGAACGAATTTTCAGATTGATAGTCAACCTGTTGGCTACGTTATGGACATACCTTCCGTGGCCATCATATCCTGGGGTGGAACATGAACCAAAAGCTTCTGGCTCAGAGGCAGGGATACGACCCACTGCATCACAAGATCTCCGCAGGGGAGGAATTAATACTATTTAAATTAATCCCTGTCTACCCTTAACAACTCCCATGAACTGGAGTGAAGTAAATCAACTTCTTGAAATGGGTCATTATATACCAGTGACTCTTTGCTCCAAATGCAGAAATGGAAGTTAAAAATGGCTTCCCTGTAACATAATTGTGGAGATGGTGGTGCAGTGGTAATGTCACTGATTTTGTAATCCAGAGGCCCAGGCTAGTGACAGGAGTTCAAATCTCACCATGGCAGCCGGGGAAATTCAAATTAAATCTGGAATTGAAAGCTAGGCTCATAATGGTAACCTTGACAACCATCATCAATAGTTATTAAAAATCAATCTGCTTCACTAATGTCCTTTAGGAAAGGAAATCCGCTGTCCTTACCTGGTCTGGCCGACATGTGACTCCAAAGCCACAGCAACGTGGTTGACTCTTAACTGCCCTCTGAAATCACCTGACCAGCCACTCAGTTTAAGGACAATTAGGGATGGATAATAAATGGTGGCCTTGCCAGCGATGCCCACATCCCATGAAAGAAAAATGCAGCACTAATTTTAGTAAATGCTTCCCCAAAGGACTATTTGTGGGGATGGGACGGTGGTTAGCACTGCTGCCTCACAGCGCCAGGGATCCGCGTTCGATTCCTGGTTTGGGTCGCTGTCTGTGTGGAGTCTGCACGTTCTCCCCGTGTCTGCGTGGGTTTCCTCGAGTGGTCCGGTTCCCTCCCACAGTTTGAAAGACGTGCTGATTAGGTGCATTGGCCATGCTAAATTCTCCCACAGTGTACCCAAACAGGTGCCGGAATGTGGCGACTAGGGGATTTTCACAGTAACTTCATTGCGGCAGTAATGCAAGTATAATCCACCTTCTTGCTAATGCATCACGTTTGTACGATTTTAGAAAATAATTCAGAACAACTAAACTGATTTTAAAATAATTGCCTTGACTGGTAAGCCTACTTGTGACATTCATAAATAAACTTAAACTTCACTGTACCGTCCTGCACCATAACCCTAACTCTGCAACTTTGGTTGATTTTTTATCAACCTTTTACCATTCAAGGCAAATCAGTTTAGTTGTTCTGAATTATTTTCTAAAATCGTATAAAGGTGATGAATTAGCAAGAAGATGGATTACACAAGAGTCAGTCGAAGAATTTGAATTCTGGCATTCATCATCACATTTTGTTCCACAGTGTGGTTTTTATACTTTAATCATTACAGCCGATACTCATATCAATTTACTGTTCAGAACTACCTATTTTTAAATGTTATAGAAATCAGAACACTACGTCTCACAATTGGTTTTAAAAGGCAATTGTACATTAAATTGGCATGTACACTGGCTGCCAATATGGTAATCGGCAAATTTGCATTCTCTGTAATTTATACAATATTCTCACACTCGAATCTAGTCTGCGTTCTGTGGATATTTTGATTCCTTCTTTTGTGCTGCGCTTTCTGCACCGCTCGCTCACAATGTAACGCATAATTCTGGCCCGGCAAAATGCCTTCAAATCAATTATTAATCCCCAGAGGTAAGCGAATAATGTTTGGCTAATTGGACTGAAATAAGCCCTGGCAGTCTCAGCCAAGTCTGTAATACCTGACATGAGCCAGTAATCACATTTACAAGAAAACCTGAATTCAGACAGAATATTAACTAAAGCTGCAGTTCCACATCGCAGCACCCACAAAAAAAGAATAATTGATGGCCCCGAGTGTATTACAGGCTGTAACATAACCGAGGAGCTCATGTGGTTTATATATAATGAATACTTGCAAATGAGTTATTGGCTGGGATCTAATCGAGGGGTTCAGGTGGTTTATATATAGACAGAATAATGGATTCCTGGGAGTAAACTACAATTTGGAATCTACTTAAGTAGTTTATATTTAGAATGCTAAATGGCTGAGATGAATCATACAACACCAACATTGAGAACAAGTAGAAGTGGATGAACAACTTCAGAACTGTTAACATTGCTGAATAACCTGCCTTGGTTTACCATGTTTAAGAGGACCGTAAAGCTCTTTTCCTGCTTGCACAGATGTAATGGGCTGAATGGCCTCCACCTGCACACATATATCTTAGCCGGAATTCTCCGGCCATCCACGTTTAGGGAGGTGATGGCTGAGTGATATTATCGCTGGACTATTAATCCAGAAACTCAGTTAATGTTCTGGGGATCTGGATTCAAATCCCGCCACAGCATTAGGTGGAATTTGAATTCAATATAAAAAACAAATGGAATTAAGAATCTACTGATGACTATGAGACCATTGTCAATCATCAGAAAAACTCATCTGGTTCTCTAATGTTCTTTTAGGGAAGGAAATTTGCTGTCCTTACCTGGCCTGGCCCACCTGTGACACCAGAGCCGCAGCAATGTAGTTTACTGTCAACTGTCCTCGGGCAACTAGAGATGGGCATAAATGCTGGCCCAGCCAGTGATGCCCACGTCCCATGAATGAATAAAAAAGAACTCTCTGGTTCTGCTGACAGCGCATCCCTGCCCAGGGGTTACCGCCAGTAGGAGGCAGTGTCAATGGGAAATAACATGGCTGAGAGGCCAGAGGATCTTATCCCACATGTTCAGTGTGATCAATATTAGAAGCATAACAATTCCTGATTTATACCTATGACCTAGATCTGGGTGGCAGGGTATGACTTTAAAGGTTACAGATGACTGAATGAAAAGTATCATCTGCAGTGCAATGAAATACCAACTCACAGATAAATTGTTCACCAATGCTTAGGCTGGGATTTGGGAATGGAAAATTTGGAGGGGCTGCCAAAAGCCCATCGGCGGAACTGGAAAATTCCACCCTTACTTTGGGTTCCCTCCATGACCAATTGGCTTGAGACCCCACTGTAGGCTTTGTCCAAAGGTAGACAAAAGAGCTGAATTTGGGTAAGGTGAGAGAAACTGCCCTTTGACATCAAGGCATCTGACCAAGCGTGGCACCAAGGAACCCGAGAGAAATTGCAGTCAGTGTGAATCAGGAGAGACCTCTTCCCTGATTGGAGTCATACCTGGCACGAAGGAAGGTGTTTGTGGTGGTTGGAGGTCAATCATCTCATTTCCAGGAGATTCCTGCAAGAGTTCCTCAGGATAGTGTCCTAGGCCCAACTATCTTCAAGTGCTTTATCAAATCCCTTCAACATGAGGTGAGAAGTGAAGAGATTCACAGATGATTTCACGACATTCAGTTCCATTTGCAACTCCTCAGATACTGAAGCAGTCCATTTTCATTTGCAGCAAGATCTAGATAGCATTCAGCTTGGGCTAATAAGCGGCAAATAACGTTCATACCAGGTGTTAGGTACAAGAGGCCGCTCGTGACTCCAAGCGACCAGGTGGTGGTATTACTGAAGGCTGATCCATTTCTCCAAACCACAAGGTGGCATTGTTACTGGAGACTGTTACAACCACATGACTGGAAATGAGGTCATTATAAACCTGCCTGGTGCTTTGGCTGAAGGGAGAAGTGATAGAATCATGGGAAAAGCAGCAGGTTGCTGACCACTCTCCCCTTGACCTGCATGTCTTTCCATCCACTCATTTATATTTCTTTGACTAGAACCATCTGGGGACCAGGGTTGGGTCAAAGGGACATCTATACACGAAATATCAGCTCCTTTCTCTCCTTACAGGTGCTGCCAGACCTGCTGAGATTTCCCAGTATTTCCTGTTTTGGTTCTTGGATGTTGGAGGCACCTAGAACATAGGGATGGCAAAGGCTCAAGGATATGACTCACCACTGCCTTCTCAAGGACAATTAATACTGCCCTTTGGCAGTGAAGCCACACATCCCACGACTGAATAAATAGTCCAGATTGTTTTAAATGCTATTAGGTGACGACCACTCCATTATCCAACAGTATTAAGCATGGAATTTGACTTAACCATAGCTGTGGCTTTATAGTGTGCATCGAACAATCTCACCTCAGCTCCAGGGAAATATAAATCAACAGGACAAAACTAACTGCCCACACGTGAGCAGAAAGGCACAAGCTACTCCAGCACTACAAATTCCACAAGGTCTCCTCCAGGGGATAAATCACGGAGACTTGGAAATTAATTAGAGTGGAACATAATTGATAATGTTACAGTCGATTCAAGCCGGTTTATTTTCCGACCAAGAATGCAGACAATAGACTCGCCAGACAGCAGCGATATTTTATTGCAGGTGTAAATATTGTTTTCCTGTAGCTAACACCTGGGGAATGGAAATGTTCAGTGATGAAGTGTGAGCTTGATGATAAAAGCGCCGTAATTTCTGTTAAACCGTACAGTTTTTCGGAAGACATAATGTGGACCATTGTAAGAGGAGAAATCTCTCACAATAAGGGCTGGAGTTTTATGTCTCCTCACACTGGCCTGATTTTCCAGTTCTGCCACTGTCAATGGGCTGTTGAACAGCTCATTGCATTTTCCAGTCCCGCCACACCCACCCGCCATGGCGGGGCTCTTAAATGCCCGTACCATTCGGGGAAATCAGGTGTAAAGTGTGACACTAATTATTCCCAGTCGGATTGTATCCAAGGTGTTGAAGAATTGGCACCACGGTGGCCCAGTTGTTAGCACTGCTGCTTCACAGCGTCAGGGACCCAGGTTCAATTCTGGCCTCGGGTCACTGTCTGTGTGGAGTTTTCACCTTCTCCCCTGTCTGTGTGAGTTTCATTCCCACGGTCCAAAGATGTGCAGGTTAGGTGGATTGGCCATGCTAAAGTGTCCTTAGTGTCAGTGGCATTAGCAGGATAAGTGGAGTTATGGGGATTGGACCTGGGTAGGATTGTGGTCGGTGCAGACTTGATGGGCCAAATGCCTCCTTCTGCACTGTAGGGGTTCTATGAATTACCATCAAAACTGATGACAAAATCTACCCACAGATGTTATCACCACGCCACAGCTGGACCCTAAGCTAATTTTCCTTACCTCCAATCAACACTGATTTCTTGACTGAGATTGCAGGAGGAAGCCACAAATCCTATTGCGTTCTCCATATACTGAATCCCAGCTTGACCTCATAATTTTATAAACCCTCTTCCCTGTCTAACATCCAGTTTTCTCCACACACTCTTCAATTCAGCTTTTTTGAAATACTATTAGGTGACAGACGGTTGTATTATCCAGCAATATGAGGCATGAAATGCTTACTCCTTCCATCTTTTAAGCCTTAGCTTCTTCATTGCAGGCTTTCGATCTTTCCCATCATAGCCTCAACAAAATGAGAACCAACAGAACAAAACTAACGGCCCACAAATAAATAAACATTCAGTCCATTGCAGAACTGCAGCTGTGATAACACTGCACAATCAGCTTTGGGACAAAATTGCCAATTTTTTTTAAAATCCACCATTTGACAAATTAATCATTTTGAAAGCTTAGCTGCCTTCCATTTCCCATGTCAAATGGGCGCAAATCTCAATCTTATCGAGTTGGTTGTTCTGAGCAACACTAAATGATGAAATCCAATTTCCAGAGCTCACCCATTCAATATTGCACATTAAACTTGCCAGCGGAGAACGATGAGGTGTGGGAGCCTTCATAATTTGACCATTTGGTCATTGTTATTAAAAGAAACAACACGGGTGGTATAGTGGCACAGTAGTTAGCATTGCTGCCCCACAGCGCCAGGGACCTGGGTTCGATTCCGGCCTGAGGTCATTGTCTGTGTGGAGTTTGCACATTCTCCCCGTGTCTGTGTGGGTTTTCTCTGGATTCCTCCCATACTCCAAAGATGGATGGTTGATTGGTCAGGCTAAATTGCCCCTTAGTGTTAGGGAGACTGGCAGGGTAAATACATGGGGTTACAGGGATAGGGACTGGCCTAGCGGGGTAAATACATGGGGTTACAGGGATAGGGCCTCCTCCAGCAGGGTAAATACATGGGGTTACAGGGATAGGGCTTGCTCCAGCAGGGTAAATACACGGAGTTACAGGGATAGGGCCTGCTCCAGCAGGGTAAATACATGGAGTTACAGGGATAGGGCCTGCTCCAGCAGGGTAAATACATGGAGTTACAGGGATAGGGCCTGGTCTAGCAGGGTAAATACACGGAGTTACAGGGATAGGGCCTGCTCCAGCAGGGTAAATACACAGAGTTACAGGGATAGGGCCTGGTCTAGCAGGGTAAATACACAGAGTTACAGGGATAGGGCCTGGTCTAGCAGGGTAAATACACAGAGTTACAGGGATAGGGCCTGGACGAACGAAGTAAACACACGGGGGTTACGGGGACAGGGCCTGGACTAGCAGGGTAAAAACACAGGAATAGGACCTGGATTAGCAGGGTAAAGACATGGGGACAGGACTGGACTAACAGGGTAGCTACTCGAGGTTATGGAGATAGGGCCTGACTGGGATTGTTGTCCGTGCAGACTCGATGGGTTGCGTGGTCTCCTTCTCACTGTAGGATTCTATGATTTACATTTCACAAAAGAATTCTTCACAGTGACAGTTTAAACGCTGTGATGAGCTGGTTGTTCAGTGAAACGAGGACTTTACAGTCGCACTGACCATCGAAGAGCGAGTTAAAGCTTTAAACATTTATTTTCACTGCTTCCAAAGAGAGATCAGAGTGGGAAATATCAGTATTAGTTAAAAATTCGTTGGACGCTTTGCCCCTCTCTCTCTCTCCTTACCTATCGAGTGACACCTTCAAATTGACCTTTTCACCTTTGCAGCGACTATTAGCTGGTGCCTTACACTTCTTACTGTGGATCCGTTCTCTCTCCTTTCATTTAGGTTTCTGTACTTCATCCATCATCCCGAGTGGGGTGTCGAGTGTTTCATTTTAATGATAGATTCCCATTTTCCCTTCCTTTCTGTCATGTTTAGTCTCCAACTCCCTACCTGGGTCGGACAGCCTCAACAAATCCCACACTTGGCTCAGTGGGTAACTAAGGTTCAGGATGATGGATTTTGATGAAGAAAACACTGGAGGAGATTCGGATGAAGCATAAACGGTAGTCGGTGCAGACTCGATGGACTGAATGGCTTCTTTCTGTACTGTAGGTTTTCTAGGTATATTTAATCCCTTATTAAACAAACATTTGTATTCATAGTTCAGCACTGAAGGCAGATAATCTCTTTACAATCCTTGGAGCTGTTAATCAAACTGTGACTTCGGTGATGATGATCGAAAATTAAATGCTATGATAATGATAAGTCAAGCAGCACTAATGCAAACAGTGAAATAGCAAGCACTGATTTTTTTTAACTGCAGGTTGGCTGCGACTTTTTTTTAAATTTAAAGGGCCTGGGGATTTAAATGACTTGCCAGCTTGGCAGGTCCACAGAGCATATTCACGTTTTAGTGCACATTTATGTATATTCTTAACAATCTCAAAAGAGTCCATTGTCCTTCCTTACAGATGCTGCCAGATGTGCTGAGATTTTCCAGCACTTTCCTTTTTGGTTCCAGATTCCGCAGCAATTTGCTTTTAACCTCAAAAGAGTACCTGATCTCTCAAAAAGGGTAGCTTATCTCTTCAAAAAGATTCATGATCTCTCTGAAGAACTCCACTACACCTAGACATGATCCTCGAATGTCTAGGAGTTGAGTTTCAGAAATCTTAGTTATGAGTGTTGCTTCTGTTTGAAGGCAACTGCTCTTACACATGTGCAGTAACCTCTGTGAACCACCGATGTGCAAAATAACTCCCAACATACCCCCCAGTCTCCCCCTTAGAGGTTATGGCAGTCCCAACAGCGTTTGAAGAGCAGGGATACTCTCCTGTCTCTCCGCAGCCAGCATAATTCCCCAACGCAAAACAATGCATTGACTGGGAAAGCGAGCTGGGCAGTACGGCAGGCACTGGTGCCATGGAATTTCAGAGGTGAGAACAAGGACGCTTCCAGTCAATTTCAGAGTGGACAACACGCCCAACTGGAATGCCGGAAGCATGCAAAGTGGACAAATTATGGCACCAATCAGCCTCTACCACTGAACCAACACACAATCTGCCACTTTGGATTGCAGTGGCCCACTCAGCAGCCCTTAAACACTTCCAAACTGACCCTTCCAGGTGTCCAGCTGCATGAGGAATTCCCCAACCACCATCCAACTTCCAGGTGAAGTACTTTTCACTCCTTTCTACTGGATCAGAGTTAGTGGAAGTCATAGAATCACTAAGGTTTACAGAATGGAAACAGG
This sequence comes from Carcharhinus amblyrhynchos, assembly GCF_965287045.1. Classification (NCBI taxonomy): domain Eukaryota; kingdom Metazoa; phylum Chordata; class Chondrichthyes; order Carcharhiniformes; family Carcharhinidae; genus Carcharhinus; species Carcharhinus amblyrhynchos. The sequence goes on from NC_137337.1 coordinate 11,566,610, forward strand.
CCCTTCAGCCCAACTTGTCACCCAGTTTTTACCACTAAGCTAGTCCCAATTGCCTGCATTTGGCCCATCTATATCCACCTAACCCATGTAATTGTCTAAATGCTTTCAAAAAGACAAAATTGCACCTGCCTCTGCTACTGCCTGTGGCAGCTTGTTCCAGACACTCACCACTCTTGATGTGAAAAAATTGCCCCTCTAGACCCTTTAGTGTCTCTCCCTCTCATCTTAAACATATGCCCTCTAGTTTTAGGCTCCCCTACCTTTGGAAAAGATGTTGACTATCTAGCTGATCTATGCCCTCATTTTTTTATAGACCTCTATAAGATCACCCTTAAGTTCCATACACTTCAGGGAAAAAAAGTCCCACCCTTTCCACTTTCTCCTTAGATCTCAAACTATCAGGTCCCAGTAGTATCCTAGAAAATATTTTCTGCAATCTTTTTAGTTTAAGAATATCCTTTCTATAATAGGGTGACCAAAAGTGTACACAGTATTTCAAATGTGGCCTTACTAATGTCTTGTACAATGTTTCAACTTCTGTATTCAATGTTCTGACCAATGAAACCAAGCATGCCAAATGCCTTCTTCACCACTCTGTCCACCTGTGTCTCCACTTCCAAGGAGTGATGAACCTGTATCCCTCGATCCCTTTGCTCTGTAACTCTTCCCAATGCCCTACCATTAATTGAGTAGGTCCTGCCCCAATTCGATCGACCAAAATGTGTTGATTGTTACGGGAGACTTGCGAGCTTTTTAGATTTACCAGCGAATGGCGCTGCATCTGGACATGGAGGTCAGAGGAGTTGGCAGACATGCCAGGATCAAATCTGCTTTCGTATCAGGTGATTGTTTTCCTCTCCTGTGGCCTGCATCTTGACTTGGAAAGCAGCAGGGAAATGTGGCAGAATCTTGGGGTGGCACGGTAGCACAGTGATTAGCATTGCTGCTTCACAGCTTCAGGGACCTGGGTTCGATTCCCGGCTCGGGCCCCTGTCTGTGTGGAGTTTGTACATTCTCCTCGTGTCTGCGTGGGTTTCCCCCGGCTACTCCGGTTTCCTCCCACAGTCCAAAGATGAGCGGGTTAGGTTGATTGGCCATGCTAAAATTGTCCCTTAGTGCCCTGAGATGAGTAGGTTACAGGGATTAGCGGGTAAAATATGTAGGGATATGGGGGTAGGGCCTGGGTGGGATTGTGGTCAGTGCAGACTCGATGGGCCAAAGGGCCTCTTTCTGCACTGTAGGGATTCTATAATTCTTGTCAAGGGAACGGGGGTTCAGGCACAGGCTTGCAAGCTATTGACACGCCAATCCTCTTTCCAGGACATCCCATTGCGCCTTGTCCCCCCCTTCAGGCACTCCTCGACACATCAGCTGACTGGACATCCCTGGGATCGAGAACCCCAGAGGTGGAACTCCCACCCACTGAGAGCTGCCAGCCAATCAGAGGTCATGTCCTCAGGGTCAGACTCCAGGATTGACCTCCCTGGTCACGTGCTCCCATTCCCTTCACAAGGTGAAGAGCATCATGGCTCTCCATGGGAACATGGGGCCCAATTCTCCCATTGTGACCCGCAACCTTTCTGGCAGGTCCGGTCCGGAGAATCGTGTGTCGGCCATTTTGCGGGATTCGCCCATGCGTCGGGCATGCGTGTCTCCCAGAGGCGGAGAACAGCCACAGTCGAGACTGCGCTGGAAACCGGCGGGAAGACAGTTAAGTCATTTGAATCTTTTTAAATGTATTTTAGATACATTTTGTAAGCGATTATTGGATCCAGGATGGATCTTTCCGGGTCCAGTAGCATCTCCCACCCCGCCAGGATTACTTCATTCCAGCAGGGTTTAGAGTAACTCCTCACGTTCGGGGAACTAGCAAGACACCCCACCAGAACTAAGGGGGGCAATCGGGGCCCCCCCAGGGGGGTCAGGTGGTGTGGGGGTGGTGCCCCCTGGGCCTGGGCACCCTGGTAGTGCCATTCTGAGCACCCTGGTATTGCCCTAGGGGCAATGTTCCCATACAGTGCCAGGGAGTGGGGCCTAGTGTGTGCAGGGCCTAGGGGCAATCAGTGGGGTTTGGGGGGGTCCTGCTGCCATTCTGCATAGAGATCGATCTGGGCTAGAGGGACTGTAGTGATTGGGGCGGGCTGGTGGGTGTGGCCTGCTGGAGGGGGGTCTATTTCTCAGCGGGGGGTTTGACCCCGGGGAGGGGGGCGACGGTCAGCAGGGACGGAGGGGTCTGCTGGTGTGAGGGTGGTGGGGGGGATCGCCACTGCAGGGGAATGGGCGCCATGGGAAGGGGGGGCAGGGGCAGGGCTAGCCCGGGAATTGTTATGGAGGCCACGATTGGGCCATGGGGGGATGCTGGAGGGGCAGCACTGCAGGGGTCCTGGGCTAGCCAGCGATTGAGCTGGCCAGTAAATGCGGAGACTGACAGATCGGGACCACTGCGCATGTGCAGAGTTCCAGCAATGTCAGACTCTGGTGCGAATAGCACCACTCCCCCCCCGAGTTTTTAATGAGATTCCTGATTGTGAACTCTGCATTGCACAGAGTATGGAGATTCAGGTCTGAAGCTACACTGAAAAAACAGTTGTGATCTTGAACAGGTTTCCCACCAATTCAGCACTTTCGGGAGAATTGTCCCCATGGTTTCTCAGCCCCTTTCCAATACCTGTTCCCAATCCTCCAGAGTGCATCGGAAAACCACTTCCTCAGCAAGAAATCAAAGTAAGAACTTTGTGGGCAGAATTATCCCATTCCATCCATCACGGGAATCGTAACAGGCGGGACCCGAACTGTGCAAAGGTTTATTGATCTCGGGTGGGAGTTTCCAGTCTTGGGGCAAGCATATCTGGAAAATCCCGCCCTGCGTCTCATTTTACAGTCAGCTTTGTATCATGGAGCAGTCAGTGTGTTTGGGATACTGATTTGAATTCCATTCTGTGTTTAGCGACAGCACTAACAAAGCCAATATCATAAAGGTTTCAAAATGTTGATAGCTACTTTAGAAATAACCCACTCCTCAGATGTATGAAGCTGGAAAGCAGTGACGGCTGTGCCATCAGATTGCTGGAAAACATTGTGTACAGAACTGGAACGTTTAGTTCAGGAGCTTCAAGCAATTTTCCCACTATGGGAACATTTAGGGTTATTTGAATCCCCTCCCATCTTCAACATTTAATGCCATTCAACAACATATCTAGAGTGGCACAATGGCGCAGTGGTTAGCAGTGCTGCCTCCCAGTGCCAGGGACCCTGGTTTGATTCCCAGCTTGGGTCATTGTCTGTGCGGAGTCTGCATGTTCTCCGCTGCGTGTGTTTCCCCGGGTGCTCCAGTTTCCTCCCACAGTCTGAAAGACGTGCTGGTTAGGTGCATTGGCCGTGCTAAATTCTCCCTCAGTGTACCCGAACAGGCTCTGGAGTATGACAACTCCACAGTAACTTCATTGCAGTGTTAACATAAACCTACTTATGACTAATAAACAAATAAACTTTATCATCCCTTTTCTTTCTCTTACTCATATTAGTTTATAGAGTAACAACGAAAACAATTTTAAATGAAAATGCTTGACAGGTAGTTTTTGCCCCGCCTTCTGCCCCCTTTCCAACATTGTCTTCTCCATTTCCCCTCCCATGGTTAATAACATCAATCTAATTGCCTCCTCATTTATTACCAACCAATCCCATTTTACAACAAACGCAGAAACAAAAGCAGTTCCTTTCTTCCTCGGAATCAGTTGGTTTCTGACTGAAAGCCGGCTTCAAAGGTCATTTGTTCAGTAAATCAAAATCCGACAGCCTGTGTCACGGACTTTTATCAAGTTGATCTTTGATATCCAGCCACATTCAATCTGGCCAGGCTTGGAAAGATAAACTCAGATGCGATTCCCAAAGCCTGATCACAGCTGGACAGAGCGATAAGAGTTAAGGTAAAACAGTGTTATCACTCAATATACCTAACATTACACATTCTTGTGATGTGGGTGGTAATTCCATGGCGCACAAGTTTTGGCCATCTCCAGCTCCTCAAAAGGCAATGCTGTATCTTCTCCTTGAACTGATACAGTCAGTGTGGTTGGTGCAGTATTAGGGTGTTCTGGGTTTAATGTGTGAGACTGAGGAGGGGGGAACAATACTGTCCACTTGATGCTATAAGTGACCAAGAGTCAAGAAGTGAATTAGATTTAATTCAGTGATAATCCTCTCAATGTGAGGTCCCACTCATAAAGCTGACAGGCCCTACACTGCAATCTCATCACAAGGAATTCATCTCCTTACCAGATCTTTATTTGAGCACTAGCTCAGTGCTGTGTCCTCAAAGCTTTTCTCTGTAGTATGATGAAACTGTGCTATTCGTGTATTTTATGATTCAGGAGAATGTTTTCAAATTCAGCTTTTTTTAATAGGCAGTCAGTATATCTGGCAGGAATACAGTTCAGATGCTGGGTAAAGAGGATAATTACTCATTTTAGCCAAGTAGTGTTTAATTAGGAGAGAGCTAATGGATTTTATTTTACAAAAAAGAAAGCCCCCTGAACGGGGTATTTTTGATTCAAGGAATGGAAGGTGGGTTTAGGCATGCATGGTCATGTTATAATGTGGTTGATGGGAGGAGTTAAATTCATAGCAAAGGAAAAACTGCTTTCAGTTTTGGTTGGGATTTGTTTAGAGGCAAATATGCTAGTCTCTCCACAAAATCTTTCTGTGAGCTTTGAGACTGACTACACTCCTTATATTAAGCATCATTATGGTTGCTAACTGTATTTAAAGTGGTTTTTGAGTCACTAAGAAAAATGTTGCTCATTTGGAACCGAAATAGTGATAAGTTCGAAATTAGGCAACATTTGGGCAAATTCTGTTCTTAATGAGCACAGATTTAGTGCAGACCTGAAATCGGCAGCATTACACATGGCAACCGTGTTTCATTGATACAGTGAGCTAGCAATGAAAAACAAATCAGTTGCTTAAATACGACTCCCCAGTGGGAAGAAAACATTGAACAGATTATTATTAGTAATTTCCAGCAAATACTTTTCAAATTCTGCAACATTTTAAAGGAATATCAAAAAGGGTCAGCAACTGCAGCAGGTATCAATGAATGGCTGGTTGGGACAGAAAACCCACATCACTGCAGGAGAAGTTTACAAAGTTTAAGACAAAGCTCTCAGAAAATTTAATCACTTACGGATTCCAAACTCACATTACCTGTGAGATTTGGGCGAATCACACACAGAATTGGGCACCACGGAGGAAAAGTATTTTTTTAGATTTCACATTGCTTCAGGACCGGACAATAACATCAAAGACCAACCAAGTTAAAGAAAAGAAGTTCAAAGAGATACGACTGATCTTCCAAGAACATGATCAGCAGAGCCCTATAATATTCTGACAGATTGAATCTGTGAAGTCAGAGCCTTGGGGAGATAAGGGTAGCGTGTGAATATAAATGGACAAAAACTGAGGGAAAAGATATAGTATTAGAGTGTTCAGCGTTGAAAAGGTTAATGTGTGGGATGAGAGAAACAATACCACCTACACGATAGTGTAAGAGATACACAACCAAGAGTCAAAAGGGAGAAAGCCCATGGCTTAGAATGAGTAATCATGTATATCGTTATGTTTATCCAATAAACCAGTCATCGTTCAGACATATTTATGCCTCAGCAATCATTCATTTGCCAGTCACAGTCAACATACTGCAGTTGGTGGTGATTCTACAGCGCTGTAAGGTAGTGAGTTTCAGAATTTTAAACTGCTGACAGTGGCAATGTGCCATGGTGGAACAGTGACTTGGAGGTGAGGGCGTTTTCATGAGCCTATTACTCATGCCCTTCTACACAATAGAAGGTCGCAGATTTGCACTGCCAAAGTAGTCTTATCATCAGACATCCTACAACTAGTATTCTCTGCAGCTACAGAATGCCAGTGATGGAACATTGATGATGAAGTAGCAATCAAGCAGATTGCTTTGTCCTGGATAGAGTCAAGCATTGAAAATGGGCGAGCAGATTATTGGTAGATAAGTGCCACTTGATCGCACTATTGATGACTCACTCCATCACTGATAATGATGATTGGGAGTCAGCTAATGGAGAGCAATTTTGTGTTGGATTTGTCTTGTTTCTTTTCTTTTCCCTGCATTGTCAGATAGATGCCTCATTGTTGCGGTGTTAGAAATGCCGAGCTAGTGGTGTAGGAAATTCTGTAGCGCAGGTCTTCAGCACTAAATTCAGGATAATAGCACAATCCATAGCCTTTGCTGCATCTAGTGCACTCAGACATTTTATAATGCCACATTGTGTGAGATTCAGGTTGATTGAAGACTAATAAAAGTGGTGGGGTCGTCAGGAGCAGGCTTGGTGCTCCTGGCTGAAGTTGGCTGAACATTTTGAGAAGAACAACTGCACGTTGAAGAGAACTTCAACATGTGTAGGGTTACTGCACGTACACTGTCCTGACAATGCAATGCCATGCCCTATCCCACATTGAGTTGAAATTGCTTGCCTGGATAAGGAAGCAAAATGTACTCTAACATAACCAAAATATATTTACAGCAATCAGGTAATTGAAGAGTGTGTCAAGCGAGCACCTTCACAATGATTTTGATTTGGTTTGATTTATTATTGTCACATGTATTAGTATACAGTGAAAAGTATTGTTTCTTGCACACGATACAGACAAAGCATACTGTTCATAGAGAAGGGAAGAAGAGAGTGCAGAATGTAGTGTTACAGAATAGCTAGGGTGTAGAGAAACATCAAATTAATATAAGGTAAGTCCATTCAAAAGTCTGATGGCTGCAGGGAAGAAGCTGTTCTTGAGTCAATTGGTACATGACCTCAGGCTTTTGTATCTTTTTCCCAATGGAAGAAGGCGGAAGAGAGTACATCCAGGGTGCGTGCAGTCCTAAATTGTGCTGGCAGCTTTTCCAAGGCAGCGGGAAGTGTAGACAGAGTCAATAGATGGGAGGCTGGTTTGTGTGATGGACTGGGCTACATTCACGACCCTTTGTAATTTCTTGCGGTCTTGGTGAGAGCAGGAACCACACCAAGCTGTGATGCATCCTGAAAAGCTACTTTCTATGGTGCTTCGGTAAAAATTAGTGAGAGTTGTAGCAGACATGTCAAATTCCCTTCACCTCCTAAGAAAGTAGTCATTGGTCAACTTACTTAGCTACAGTGTAAGTGTGGAGGGATCAGGACAGGTTGTTAGTGATCTGGACACCTTCGTCCCCATTGATGTAGACAGGGACATGTCTCTTCTTTCCTTCTCTATGAACAGTATGCTTTGTCTGTATAGCACGCAAGAAACAATACTTTTCACTGTATACTAATACATGTGACAGTCATAAATCAAACCAAATCAAAATCATTGTGAAAGTGCTCGCTTGACACACTCTTCAATTTACCTGATTGCTGTAAAGTGTTTTGGGAATACACTTCCCGAAATTAATGATTATCTCCTTTGTTTTACTTACATTTTGTTCAATTTTGTTTAATGTTAACATAAAAGGAACCTTTCCACATTGTCAGTGCGGCACTGCTGCAGTGTAAGTGGAGCACATTGAAAAGGCGCCTCCTAATCAGGTCAATCTCATTGAAAATCTCAGCTTGTTACCCATGCATACGCAGACTTTGTGACAAATCTGCCATCAGACTGGAGACGGCAGTGTGAGTGAGTGCGCCTGCCAGTGAGTACGCTGTGTTGTGTACTCCCGAGACTCTAAGCCACCTGCTCATTACGCAGAGAGAACTTTCTCATTGTCTGAGAAGCTGCTGTGTGGTCAAGAGCTCTGGGGCCTTCCTGCCGTGCTGAACAAGCTGCCGTTCAGTTGTCTCCTGCTCATTAGGTAAAAGATGACGATGACAGGCTCCGTGGGTTCCTTTGTTTTAGCAATTACTCTGTGTGGCCTGCCTGCTCATCAATGAGCCCACTCTCAAGGCAAGGAATGGAAACAAAGTTCTGGCATAGATTGGTACAGCAGTGTTCCGCAGAATACAGATACCCCAACCGGACACGAGAACTATCATGTTATACCAGTACTGTATATCCAAACTGCTTGTCTAATCAACATGAGAATCAGGCATTTGTGATTTATTAACTCTCACCCAGTAGCTCTATCAACCCTCACTCAATGTACAGTATCAAACACCAGGGCCAGTTTTGTCACAGGGTTGACCTCCTACTGCCAGAGATTTTGTGCGGGATTTTCCAGTCACGTCAAAGGTGGCACAGTGGTGCAGTGGTTAGCGCTGCTGTCTCACAGCGTCAGGGACCTGGGTTCAATTCCTGGCTTAGGGTCACTGTCTGTGTGGAATTTGCGTATTCTCCCCTTGTCTGCGTGGGTTTCCTTCAGGTCCTCCGGTTTCCTCCTACAATCCAAAGATGTGCAGGTTAGGAGGATTGGCCATGCTAAATTATTCCTTAATGATCCAAGATGTGCAGGTTAGTTGGATTGGTCATGCTGAACTGCCCCTTAGTTTCCAAAGATGTGTAGGTTAGAGGGATTAGTCATGGTAAATGTGCGGGATTGAGGATTTAGATAAGTCATTCTGCCAAAGAGTCAGTGCAGAACCAATGGGCTACATGGCCTCCTTCTGTTCTGCTGACATTCTATGATGGCGATACCGTTTTACACAGCCCACCTTTTCCATTGTGGGGGATCGCCTTTGGCAGGACCACAAGATCCCTCTAGTGAGAAGGGCCAGAAATTCCCACCCACTGTCAGGGATAGTTACCGTTGAATTCTTAGTATGCAAGCACCAGCAAGTTGAGCGTAAGTTGGATCTCGGAAAGATGTACTTATATTGTTTCACAATCTCGGAAAGTTTCAGAGTATGTTCCAGTTAGCTGGGTACTCACACTGCTGTGAGGTGTGGTAAAAGGCAGCCAGTTTACAAATAAACTATGAAGTAAAAATGGACAATCATTTGTGTTAGTAATATTGATGGTGAGCCCACTTAGTCCTCCTCAAAATGTGCTACAAGATTTTTGTTTTGTCCACTTGAATGGGCAGACAGACTTTCTGCTTAATATTCTTGGCGTCTCCGATCAGAACTCCAAGTTACATTATGAAGCCAGACCAGACCCCCAATAATTTTTCTACTTTGGCACAAATGTGAGGAAAGGATGATTCCTTCTAGGAATGATTCCGCTGACAAAGTAGGACTCTTTATTACAGTGAAACAAGCTTTATTTAATAACACAGTTTAAATGTAACTCTAACAAATGGAGCAGCTTAACCATTAACAGTTGAATAATATTTGAAAATGAAAAGAAGCAGCTTTATTTTCTAGCTTATCACTGTTCCAGTTCCAAATAAGCAACATAAGCAACGTTCCTGTTACAGACTTAAGTACCACTTTAAATGCAGTTAGCAACCACAGATACACTTGCTATAATAGGTGTGGACAATCTTGACGCTTTCAGAGAGAAAATGAGTTTTGGAACAGCTTGCAGCAGCCTCAGTCTTCAAACCATTTCCAGCGAGGGCTGCAACACTAAACTGCTTTCTGCAAAAGCTTGTTTCCCTCTCCAACAGACCCATCTCTGGGCATTAACCACAGCATCACATGATCCTGTCAATCACGAATCCTGTAATCATGAATCCCAGGGGAACTTAAGTAAACAAAAGTCCATTAGCTTAACTTGAAATAGAGGCTTGCAAGGTTGAAATGAGTAATTATTCTGCTCTCCCAAAACTTGAGTTGCATTTCCACTAGACATACCAACTGCCTATAGAATAAAGCTGAATTTTCAAACATTCCTCTGAAACTCATTGATATATATCTATATCAATGGCACTACTATCATCACACTATCTCATCCAAAATTGGATACCCAGAAAGGTGCAGCACTCCCCAACAGCACACTATTGTGTCAACCTGTATTTCATGCTGACTAATGCTCGCCCTAGAGTCACCCAATGGCATATTGTACAGCGGATATGAAAAAGTAATAGCTCGGGACAGGCACTGAATGTTGAGAAAACAATTTAGCAGGGCAACAAGAATGCAGTAAAATTTAAGCAGTAAAAGGCACATCTCATCTTAATGATGCTTGCAGTTTTATCTTTGCTGGTCCGTTTCCCGCGATAATCTGTGCTGAAACCTCAGTTATTCATCATATTGATTACAGATTAGATGTTGGGATAGAAAGCTACATATCCAGGTCTGCTGATGACACAAACATAAGTGACATTGCAAGCAGTGTGGATGGAAGCATAACGTAACAAAGTGGCATTGGTTGAGGCAGTAAATGGGGGAAAATGTGCGGGGAAATGGCATTGAGGTAGAAGTTCCAGCATAATCTGGCTGAATGGCGGAGCAGGCTTGAGGGGCCAAATGGCTACTCCCGCTCCTAGTTCCTATGTTCGGTGACAAATGGATTTGAATGTCAACCTGAAAAGAATAGAACTGGAGAAAAACTAAAACCAACAGAGGTCCGAAGAAAGTTGTGGTTTCAGGGATGTAGATAAATAAAATGTGCTGAATAAGTAGAAAGTTGGCATTCCTTGCAATTTAGAAGATTAGGAATGATTTGATGAAATTTTTCATGATTTAAAGGGATAAATAGAAACAATTCCCAATCCAGGGCCAGGGGGCATAGTCTAAAGCCTGACCTTTCGGAACTTTTTTTTATTCATTCATGGGGCATGGACATCACTGGCTAGCCAGCATTTATTGCCCATCCCTAGTTGCCCGAGGGCAGTTGAGAGTCAACCACATTGCTATGGCTCTGGAGTCACATGTAGGAAATTAGAAAACATGTCCACACACAAAGAGTGGTCAAAATATGGAATTCCCGTCGACAAAATAATTCATACCAGGTCAATTATCATTTCAGAAATTGCAATTGACGGATTTTTGTTGAGTTTAAGATATTAAGAGATGTGGGGAGAAGGCAGGTAAGTTAGTGACCAGTCATCGACTGGAATTCTCCGGTCTCACATGCCCCACTGCTGCTGCCAGCAAGAACAGAGAACCTGGCACTTAGCCAAATCTCCATTCACTGCAGTGGGACTGGAGAATCCCAATAGCAGGCAAGGTCGTAGAATTCTGGCCATAATCTCACTGACTGGCAGAACAGATGTGAGGAGCTAAATGGTCGATCCCTGTTCTTTTACTTCTAACGTTGTAAAACAAACCCTATGCTGACAACCTGCCTTTTGTAAAACCAGGTTTCAAAGTGATTCAGTGAGAGGTCTCTATGACAACTGGCCAAGCTAATGTAGAATCAATGATGTTTTTGTTCTATAAGCCTTTTGTAATTCCATGAAAAGAAAGATTAATGGCTTTAAAAATAATACTCCCTGCTTACTGTTATCTCAGAACTTGCTTAGTCTCTGGTCCAGAGGGGAAGGATGTAAATAAGGTTGAAAGAGTGCAGAGAAGGTTCACAAGGATGTTGCTGGGACTTGAGAAGCTGAGTTACAGAGAGAGATTGAATAGGTTAGGACTTTATTCCCTGGAGCGTAGAAGAACGAGGGGAGATTTGATAGACGTGTATAAGATTTTGATGGGTATAGATAGAGTGAATGCAAGCAGGCTTTTTCCACTGAGGCTAGAGGAGAAAAAAACCAAAGGGCATGGGTTAAGGGTGAAAGGAGAAAAGTTTAAAGGGAATATTAGGGGGGGATTCTTCACACAGAGAGTGGTGGGAGTGTGGAATGAGCTGCCGGATAAAGTGGTAAATGCGGGGTCACCTTTGACATTTAAGAAAACTTGTACGAGTTCATGGATGAGAGGGCTGTGGAGGGATATGGTCCAAGTGCAGGTCAGTGGGACGAGGCAAAAAATGGTTCAGCACAGACAAGAAGGGCCAAAAGGCCTGTTTCTGAGCTGTAATTTTCTATGGTTCTGTGGTTCTTACAGGAGTTTGGGGTTACATAACACTGTTTCAGTTGTGGAGTATTTCAATACAGTCATTGCTTTGAACATACAGCACTTAGTGTTTGGTGTCTTCAATAACTTTGATACTAAATAATGCAAAGAAATGATGTTAATTAGTCTGACAGAAAGTCCTGCATTTATATAGCACCTTTTGGAACTGCAGTTTACCTCAAAGCACAATGCAGCCATTTAAAAAGATTTTAAAGTACTGCAACTGTTGTAACGTGGATATTTGGCAGCGAATTTGAACACAGTTAAGATTCCACAAACAGCAATTGATTCAGGATGAATGTTGGCAGAGGTGACTAGCCTCTGATAGTCCTGTACGCACAAAGTTGATGATCCATTCTGGATGACGGTCTAGATAACAACATTAGTGAGGCCATCGTAAAACTAGGTACAAATTTACTGCCAAGTGCCACATACAGTGACACACTTTGGGTGGACAATCTGCTGCTATTCACATTTCCACTGATGCCAATTCTCCTGGTGTTGGAGCTGGCTGCTAGCACCTTGCATCACCACTTGCTAGCTCCCTGCTATGGGCTGTTTCCTCCTTGTCCACATCGAGATTACATGGCTGGAAGTTGTGCTTGAGTGTAACCTTACATCGCTTTACTACATGCTTGTTCCAGCTCACTGCACAGTAACATTATTTGGCATTTCTCAGGTTTTCCATACAGAAGATCAGTGGAGCTGATATGCACTCTCAGTGCCCAGTTCCTTGATGTATTTGTGCATTTTGCACTTGGTAATTTGTACCCAGACATTGGAGACGGAATATGTTGAGCTGTCAAATGTGATGCTGATAATGGAGCTGTACACTTTCATCTTTTGTTATAAGCTTCCTCTTGTTCCTTCAGACTTAATGGTTTTCTAAATCTGTCTGGTAGGGGATTCTTTTACAGGTTTTTTTTTAAAGTTTAAGTTTATTGATTAGTGTCACAAATAATCTTAAATTAACACTGCAGCAAGTTACTGTGAAAATCCGCTAGTCGCCACACTTCGGCGCCTGTTTGGGTACACTGAGGGAAAATTTAGCACGGTCAATGCACCTAACCAACGCGTCTATCAGATTGTGGGAGGAAATTGGACCACCCTGAGGAAACCCACGCAGACATGGGGAGAACGTTGCAGACTCCACACAGACAGTGGTGACCCAAGCTGGGAATCGAACCTGGGTCCTTGGCGCTGTGAGGCAGCAGTGCTAACCACAGTGCCACCCTGCTGCTCCTATGGCCGTGGCTATTTGTTACTGTGCCACCGCAGTCAGTAATCAGTGGCATATTGTTCGGGAGTTCACTCAAGTGTTGAGACGTTTACTCTATTCAGGTTGAAGGGTTTCTCGAATTTGAACCAGTGTCCCTGGGTAGACACATCCTGACCTCTTGCTGCATGACAGTAAAGCAGAGACCCCTCATAGGCTAGGCACACATGCGTTTGTCCCCACTTACAATGAAGGCTCGGATAGTTTACCACTTATTTTATCAGGCTGCCCATTGAGGAGTTGGCACAGTTATATGGAGAATGATTGGGCAACAGCAAGTCGAGTTGCATTCTTCACTCCAAGTCAGTAGGACCTTTAGATATCTCTATTCATATCTATATAGAACTATTGGAGTTGTCAGGTCTGCAAGCTGGTTTAATTAATGGGAATTTATATTCCAATAAATCAGCTTTGATTGTTGGTTTTAAGGTAGGGATGACTTGCAGACTGCTCCTAGAGAGAATAAGCAGTCAGAACATCATTCATTTTGATCTCAACCACAGACTGAGCCTTCTTTGGTCCTCAGGAAAATTGTTTAATTAATAAGTGCACAATAGGGAGGGTGAGGGATGAGGCCCAAATATCATTAGGTGAAGGAACACAGAGGTGAAGGAGGCAGTAGCAGACTAGGCAATTTCTCAAGTCAGTTCTAGCTGATGCTTAGACTTGTATCTCAAATTCATACCCGTCTTTGACCAGTGTAGGAAAAAGAGAAGAGGATTGACTCGGAAGGGGCCATTCGGCCCAGGCTGTCTGTGCCATCCACTCAGACAAGGCCTTCCGGAAGCTCAGGAAGAGGCAGCAGAGTTGATGGTGATTCCTTTCAATAGAGATATAGGTGGGTCCTTCCTGCTGCTGGAAGCTACCCAGCAATGTGTGTGTGTTGAGTCAGATGCTAGCTGGTGTAGTGAGGTCAGAAATGGCCTCAGGGGCATTTAATAAGGGTTACACACTGACTGACAAAACTGCTGTGCCGGCATGAATACATCCAGACCCTCTGCTAATATCTATCCCAATGTGCCATCCACAACACCAGAAATGCTGGGGCTCCATTTTGTCTCTTATACAGCTCCCAAAGACTGAGAACAATGGAGCTGAATGATGGGGGCTACGTGTCTCAGCATTGCCTTTTCATTTTGGTTAAGGTTATTTATCCTGATCATGTAGTGACCCCAATCACCTACTTTTTATTCCCAAAAACTGGAACTTGCAGTGTAAAAGCCCAAAGGGTAAGTGTGAGCCACCCCAGTTAGATTGCAGCTAATTGCAAACTTCAGTTACTGTCGCCTTGTTCTGAAGTCTCCTGTAACATGCTGGGTTCCCAAATCACTGACAGCAAGGACTTTCAACAAAGCGTAGTTTAACTTAGCAGCACCTGTACTCTGCCCGCACTCCTGGGGATACTTCCTGTGTTCCCGGGGCTTTCTCCTGGACTCCTGGGAATATCTGCTATGTTGCCAGGATATCTCCTGTGTACTCAGGGACAACTCCCGTACTCCAGCGGATAGATCCGATGTTCCTAAGATATCTCTGCACTCCCGGAGATATCTGCTGTTCCCGCAGATATTCCCTACACTCCCAGGGATAACTGTTGTGCTCCCGGGAGTATCTCTTGCACTCCCAGGGATATCTGCTGTGCTCCCAGGAACACCTCCCACACTCCTAAGGATATCTACAGTGTTAGTGGGAACATGTCCCGCACTCCCAGGGATATCTCCGGCACTCCTGGGGATATCTGCTGTGTTGCTGGGATATCTCCTCTCATCCCAGGGAAAACTCCCATTCTCCTGAGGTTATCTCCTATGCTCCCAAGGATATCTCCTGTGCACTTGGGGATATCTCCCGTGCTCCCAGGGATATCTCCCATACTCCCAGAGATATCTCCCGTGCTCCCAGAGACATCTAAGCTCCCGGAGGTATCTCCTGTGCTCCCAGGGATAACTCCCACACTTTCAGGGATAACTCCCATGCTCCCACGGATAACTCCCATACTCCCAGCGATATCTCCTGTATTCCCAGGGATAGCTCCCACAATTCCAGGGATAACTCCTGCACTCCCAGTTATCTCTGATGCTCCCAGGGATATGTCCCATGCTCCCAAGAATATCTCCCATGCTCCCACCATGTGACCTATTTTGCAACCACACCACTACAGTCTCACACGACCACTCGGTCTATATCCTCTATCCAAGAAAATAGTTCCTCTGTATCAAACTATTGAATCCAATCCTTCTGTCACTTACAAACAGGTCACCCCTTCACATTCTAGACAATAACACGAGCCAGATTCACACAAATCCCCCCATAATTGGACCTTTTGTGCTTTGGTATCATTCTGGTGAATCATCTCTCTGTGACCTTCAAGGTCCATGTTACTTTTCTGAGATTTAAAACTTCAGATGAGATCTAACCAAGACTTGTACAACTAAATATAACTTCTCCCCCTTTGAGATAAAGCCCAACACTCTCCGTGCCTGTGGGAGAAATCATTTGGAATTCCAGTGAGATGAAAGAGCACCTTCTGTCCCTGGGGCCGAAGAAATGCAGCATCCGACAGTGCCAACTCACATCAGTGTGGATCTGAATGTCTCTGCTCCTTATTAATAGCAAGCCTACCCACAGCAGCACACAGAGGTCATAAACTGAACAAAACGAGTGCAGGAGAAACAAAAGTGTGCGCTGCTGGATGTGGATATGCATGACTCTCAACGTGAATAGCAGTAGAAATACCTGGAGGATGTCACTGCTCAGGTTGAGTGAATGAGGTGACCAAATCCCAGCAGTTAACTCCATCAGGGCTACCAACTTCAGGTCAAAGAAAAAGGTACATTGATTTGTATTGATTTGAATACCTTGTCAAAATGTAAGGGAATTTCACTGTAACTTCATTGCCGTATTAATGTAAGCCCTATTTGTGATTAATAAATAGACTTCTAAAAATTTAAGTGCATTGGAGTTTATTTTAACTAGTAGGCCTACATTCACACTGCAATGAAGTTACTGTGAAAATCCCCCACACACTGGCTCCTGTTTGGGTACACTGAGGGAGATTTCAGCATGGCCAATGCACCTAACCCGCACATTTTTTCGACTGTGGGAGGAAACCGGAGCACCTGAAGGAAACCCACACAGACACGGGGAGAATGTGCAGCTTCCACACAGGCAGTGACCTAAGCCAGGAATCGAACCAAGGCCTCTGTTGCATTGAGGAAGGAATGCTAACCACTTTGCCACTATGCCGCCCCATGAACTGAAACGTTATTTATATCAATACACATTGCGATATTTATGGGTTTTCCATTAATAATGCTTCCTGGTTGTTTTGTAATTGTAATAACATAAAGGTTTAAATCACTCATATGGGATGCTGTTAACACATTTGTGATAATACTGAGCCTTAAAGAACTGTATTCCAGTCATGTTTTGGCACAAGATATTTCTAGCATTTGATCAGAGTCATTCTGTCCACAACCTGTACTGCTAATGCAGCAGCATAATTGCTTCTAACTAGTAGGATGTTGGTTTTAATCTGAACTGTGGTCAGATTAACTATGTTATTGGTGTTCTGTTGGGGTTGCAGAGTAGGGCTTGATTTGGGTGATTGGCTGGTATGGTCGTGTGGCTATCGGCTTACACAGGATATTCAAGCTGAGGTTCTGCTTTTGGGTTGAGAGAGAGCAATGCCTTTCTTTTCCCCTGTCTGAAGTTGGAGGGTGGAATCTGCCAGGAGATGATTTTTTTCTTGGAGGTTCTGCTGTGTGAGAGGGGATTTTTCTCTGAGAGTTGCTGCAGACAGGGCAGTCTCTCGCTTTTCCCCTCTCTGAAGTCTGGAGACTCGGAGCTACCAGACTTACTTCTCTGAAGGTTTGCTGTTTCGAGGATACATCCTTCTCTGGGAACTTTTGTCTGGATCTCTGACCAGAAGTGTTAAAAGGCTGAAGATCCAGTCCAATGGGAGCATACTTGTTTTTGCGCTACTAATTCTGAAGTAAGGTGTATTCCTGTGGAGACAGAATAGAGCCAATGTTTTGAATCACAATGACCCATTCTCGAAACATTGGCTCTATTCTCTCTCCACAGATGCTATCAGACATGCTAAGATCTTTCAGCATTTTCTGTTTTTGTTTCAGATTCCAGCATCAACAATGTTATAATTTTAGCACCTTATATAATCCGTAGGCGTATTTGATTTATTATTGTCACATGTGTTAACATACAGTGAAAAATATTGGTTCTTGCGCACTATACAGACAAAACATACCGTTCATAGAGAAGGAAAGGAGAGAGTGTAGAATGTAGTGTTACAATCATAGCTAAGCTGTAGAGAAAGATCAACTTAATGCAAAGTAAATCTATTCATAAGTCTGACAGCAGCAGGGAAGAAGCTGTTCTTGAGTTGATTGGTACGTGACCTCAGACTCTCTGAAGGAAGAAGGTGGAAGAGAGAATGTCCAGGATGTGTGGGGGTCCTTAATTATGCTGTCTGCTTTGCTGAGACAGCGGGAAGTGTAGACAGAGTCAATGGATGGGAGGCTGGTTTGCATGATGGATTGGGATACATTCACGACCTTTGGTAGTTCCTTGCTGTCTTAGGCAGAAAGAATGCTTTCTATGATGCACCTGTAAAAGTTGGTGAGAGCCATACCTGACATGCCAAATTTCCTTAATCTTCTGAGAAAGTAGAGGCGTTGGTGGGCTTTCTTAACGGTAGTGTCAGCATGGGGGGACCAGGACAGGTTGTTGATGATAGAACATAGAACACTATAGCACAAACAGGCCCTTCGGCCCACAAGTTGCGCTGATCATATCCCTACCTACCAGGCCTTTCTATAACACTCAATCCCATTAAATCCCATGTACTCATCCAGATGTCTCTTAAAAGACCCCAACAAGTTCGCCTCCACCACCACCGACGACAGCCGATTCCATTCATCCACCACCCTCTGAGTGAAAAACTTACCCTTGACATCTCCTCTGCCTGGATCTGGACACATTTTGGGGGGAGTACGTCATTTAAATCTTAAAGGAAAAATTCACCATTTCTTATTTAAAATTAACCAGTCTCACACCCCAGACACTGAACATTTTGAAAGCGAGAGATTAACAGGAACCATCCATCACAGTAGAAGAATGAAAAGTTTAATTAACATTGGTGTGTATGTGCGATTGTGCCCATGTGCCTGCACTCTCTGAGGACCACACCCTGGTTGCTGCTGAGAGCACACAGTAATATGAATTTCCAAAGAACACTATTACTCAGATAACCTGCCTACGGCAGTTAATTCACCAGCCTTGCCAAGTGGCTGACAGTCCAATTTATTATGAATAAGAAGCAAATTGCTTTTTAAAGCTTATCTCTTTCTCTAAAAGGCCAGTGGGAGCCTTCTATTGTGACAATACCGTACACAGAATTCCTCGACAGTTTACTGTGGTAATGTGACTGATGATTTAGAGCCTGGAATTACTTTGCACCAACAACCAGCCATAAGGGCAAATCAATAACCTGGAGTTTATACCCTTGTTGCAGCAACCAAAGCATCTTGTTATAGCAATTCTTTGACTTAAGAACAACCTCTTTTTTGAACAATTGAACAATCTCAATTGCTAATTTACCGGAAACAGCAACTTGGGATTGGGGGGGTGGGGGAAGGGGGAGGTGAAAGTGGAATCTGAAGCACGTTTTGGGGCGATGTAGTTTTCACATTTGAAAGTGGGGTTAGAGATGTATGGTACACACTTAGGCAGGAAGTGCACTGGGTGCCATCTTGATAAAGGAATTTGCTGCTCACACCAACAGCTGTTGACAATTGGTGTCTTTCCTGTGGATTTGATGCCAGCTCTATCTTTGGTAGTGTGTTGAGCTTGGGGTGGCACGGTGGCACAGTGGTTAGCACTGCTGCCTCAAAGCGCCAGGGACCCTGGTTCAATTCCCGGCTTGGGTCACTGTCTGTGTGGAGTCTGTGCCTGTGTGGGTTTCCTTTGGGTGCTCTAGTTTCCTCCCACAGTCCAAAACCGTGCAGGTTAGGTGGATCGGCCATGCTAAAATTGCCCCTTAGTGTCAGGGGGACTAGCTAGGCAAAATGCATGGGGTTATGGAGATAGGGCCTGGGTGGGATTGTGGTAAGTGTAGACTCAATGGGATGAATGGCCTCCTTCTGCACTGTAGGATTCTATGATTCTAATGAGAAGCAGCAGGCATATCAGAATTGGGAACTTCCCCACCTGCAATTGCACATCATCCTGGTGAGGAACCTCTCACTCACTGGTTCAAATTCTGGAACTCCCTTTCCAACCGCACTGTCAATGTATCTTCACCACGTAGACTCCTGCAGCTCCAGAACATGCCTCACCACCAACTTCAAGGCCATTCCTCATGAACAATAAATGCTGACCTTGTTAATCCTTTTGAGCAGATAGTTTGGTGTTCTGCTGTTTGATTAATTCTGTTTTAGTTTGTGGTGTTGAGTCTGCCATACTCTGCTTCCAGCAGGAGGCAGCACTGAGTGGATCTGAGAAAACTGGTGGGGTGGGATGGGGCGGGGGAGTTGAGGCCATTGTTTCCTGTCCTTTATGGATGGAAAAATCACCAGTTGTGTGTCTATGATTTCCTAAGTTATGATCCCCACAATATTCTATCACAGAATTACCCAGACATATTGTTGGATAAGCCTGTGCCACATTCTCATAGAATCCCTACAGCACAGAAGGAGGCCATTCAGCCCATCAAGCCTGTACCACCAGCAATCCCATCCAGGCTCTATCCCCATAACCTCAAGTACTTACCCTGTGAATTCCCCTGGCAATTTTGCACGGCCAATCAACCTAAGCTTCACATCTCTGGAAACTGGAGCATCCGAAAGAAACACTTGCAGATACGTGGAGAGTGTGCAAACCGCACTCACACAGTCACCCAAGGCTGGAATTGGACCCAGGTCCCTGGTGCTGTGAGGCAGCAGTGCTAACTAACCACTGTGCCACTCTATATTATACACTATTCTTCAATGAACAGGTTTCATGTACCACTTGCTGCTACAGAAAGAACTCCTGGATCAGGATTAATGGTGGCAAACCTGAATCCCTGCCATTCGAAATTTCTATGAACTCTTAAACAGAGATGGCTTATCTCTGTTTATTTAGCATCGTAGGGGATCATTTCTTCCATATTATCCTCTCAATGAAAGAACAGTTGATGCCTTGCACAGTATTGCAAGTTAATCTTGACTGCATTATCGGATCTGTTTAAATAATAGCTCTTTCCCAAGATAGCTCACTTCCAGCTTTTATTTTGCATTTTTTTTCACTTGGAATATCAAGCACTTTGGCTGAAGGCTCACTAAAAATCTAGAGGGAGATAAAACTCTTCACTGCTCTGCGTGGTAGCCTGTAAGCTGCTCCGATATGAAGATCACACACGTGGAGGTTATTATTGCGTTTCTTCTTCTGCCACCTTCCCATTCTGGAGGGTGGGGATTTAGGACAGATTCTTTGAAACGTGTACCATTCGGCTAAGTTGCTAAACAACTCTCAATTACAAATGAAAAGTTGGGCGGCCAATTCCTGGGGCAAAGCCCCAGACATCAGGACCAGGGCGTCCTGCCCTGCGCGTACCTGCTGTCAGATAACCATCACCCACTCGCCAGGATGTGGCTTCCTCATTGGCTGCCATCTTGCAGCCCGGGGGGGGGGGGGGCTCAATCAGAGGTGAGCGCTGCTGAAGCAAGTCAGAAACCACGGGGGTTGCCTCAACATTGCCCGCGCGTCCGATAAACCGGGACCTGGTGGGTGGATTGGGATGGAGTGGAAACTCCTGCCGCTCAATCAGTCTTGGAGAGAATTGCAGCCTTTCTGAGACCTGAGGGGAAATTGTTTCACACGCGGGTGGTGTATATGGAATGAGCTGCCAGGGGAGGTGGTAGAGGTGGGTATAGTTACAACATTTAAAAGACATTTGGACAGTACATGGATGGGAAAGGTTTAGAGGGATATGGGCCAAATGCAGGCAAATGGGACGAGACTTATGGAATCCTGGTCAGCATGGGGACGATATGGGCCAAAGGGCCTGTTACCATGCTGGAGATTTCTATGACTCAAAGGTGATGGTTCTATCTTGAATACTGTTCACTGATTGGAGCAGTCAGCCACTCACTCTGATGAGATCATTACCATAGAGCTGGGAATTTCGTCATGTGATGGGGAGGGTGGGAGAAGTAGTGGGGGAGGCCTGGGGGTGGTGTGGGAGGGCTGGGGGCGGGATTGGATGGTGGGGGAGGGGCTGGAGGTGTTGGGGGACTGGCTGGGTGTGGTGGGGGGTAGAGGAGGCGGGGCTGTGGTGGATGAGGGGCTGTGGGTGGTGGGGAGGGGCTGAGCGTTGTGGGAAAGGACACGGATGGTGTGTGAGGGGCTGGTTAATGTGGGAGGGGCTGGGGGTGATGGGGTAGTGGCTGGGGGTGGTGGGGGAGGGGCTGTGTGGTAGGGCTGGGGGTGGTGGGGGAGGGGCTGTGTGGTGGGCTGGGGGTGGTGGGGGAGGGGCTGTGTGGTAGGGCTGGGGGTGGTGGGGGAGGGGCTGTGTGGTGGGCTGGGGGTAGTGGGGAGGGCCTGGGTTTGGTGGAGGAGGGGCTGGGAGGTGGTGTGGATAGGACTGGGAGCGGTGGGGGGGGCTGTGGTTGGTGGGACAAGGGCCAGGTGTTGGGGGTGGGCTGGGGATGGTGGGGGAGAGGCTGGGGGCAGAGAGGGGCTGCAGGGTGGGAGGGGGCTGGAGTGGGGGAGGGTCTGGGGGTGGTAGCGGAGGGCCTGGGGGATGGTGGGGGAGGGGCTTGATGGGGAAAGGCCTGGGAGGTGATGGAGAGGGGTTGGGATGGTGGGGATACATGCACACTGACAAAATGCCAGCCCGACTGTAATATCATAATTGGAGCCTCAGGAATGTCGATTGGCTGGCTGCCTCGTGGTGTGGTCAGCTGATCTACATCCCAGCCCATCCCTGAAAAGTTTTCCCAGCTGTCCCAATGCAGTTTCCCTCTGTTTTCCAGCAGCACCCACCCCTCACTGCTCCCACTCTGCCTTCAAGCCTGCCACTTCAGAACTAAAACAATTAGGTAGACTAAAGTATTCAGCCTAAAGCCAACATAACCAATAAAGGGGAACCAGTAGATGTCATATACGTGGATTTCCAAAAAGCGTTTGATAAGTTACTGCACAAAAGGCTACTTAATAACCTTGGAATGCACAGTATTGGGTATAGCACAGATAGACAATTAACTAACTTAAAGGATACAGAGAGTTGGTATAAGAGGGGAATTTTCTGGATGGCAACCTGTAACTAATGGAGTGCCACAGGGATTGGTGCTGGGGCCATAATTATTTACAATGTATATTAATGACTTGGATGAGGGAAGTGAATGTCCTATTGCCATCTTTTAGATGACACAAAAATAGGTAGGAATGCAAGTGGTGAGGATGACATCAAGGATCTACAGAGGGAATTAGACAGATTAAGTGAGTGGGCAAAAACTTGGCAGATGGAAATGCATTTTGGTAGGAAGAATAAAGGAGCTGAATATTATTTAAATGGAGAAAGACTGCAGAAAGCTGCAGCACAGAGGAATTTGGGAGTCCTCGTGCGTAAATCACAAAAAGCTAGCATGCAAGTTCAGCAGTTAAGAGGAGTGTTAAAAAATCCTGCAATATAAAAATAGGGAAATCTTACCTAAACTATACAAGGCACTAGGAAGACCACACCTGAGACACTGTGAACTATTTTGGGCCCTTATCTAAGGAAAGGTATACTGGGCAGACCAGGGAAGGTTCACTAGGATGATTCTGGGTATGGGGGACTTTTCTTTTGTGGAGAGATTGAGCAGGTTGGGCCTGTACTCACTGGAGTTTAGAAAAAAGAGGCAATTTTACTGAGACATATAGGATTCTCAGGGAGCTTGACAGAGTAGATGCTGAGAGATTGTTCCCCCTTGCGGGAGGGCCTTGGACCAGAGGGTATAATCTTAGATTAAGGGAACACCCATTTAAAACAGAGTTAAGGAGGAATTTCTTCTGTCAGAGGTAGTGAATCTGTGGAATTCTTTACCGCAGAGGTGTAGAGGTTGGGTCATTAAGTGTGTTCAAGGCTAAGATACAGATTTGTAATCAGTAAGGGAATCAAGGATTATGGGGAAAAGGCAGGAAAGTGGAGTTGAGAATTATTATATCAGAACAGTCATGTTCTGTTTGAACAGTGGAGCAGACTCGATGGGCTGAACTGCCTACTTCTGCTCCCATGTCGTATGGTCACTCCCTGAATGTATTGCTGTATTTAGCAATAAGTTTACTTTTCATTCCTACACAGCCTAAAGAAACAATTCATAGAGTCCACTATGGTATCTAATTATTCCTCCAATTGCTGAGACAAGTGGAGTTGGACATGTTCCTTTGACGTGCATTGATGGCCTATACATGTAGCACATCCTTTTCCCATTTGCAGTGTCTATGGAAATAGCCTCAGACCCATTTACGTGCCAGAAGTGAGTGTTGCAAATGGAACAAGTGCATCAGTCCAGAGGCTTGTCTTAACTTGCTCCTCGAGATTCAATAGTATGTCTTGTTTGTGTGTGCCGCCTGCCATGTCTTTATAGGTAGTTCCTGTAAACGAGGCAATGGCCCAGTGGTATTATTGTTAGACTTTCAATCCAGACACTCAACTTAAGTTCTGGGGACCCGGGTTCAAATCCTGCCATGGCAGATGGTGGAATTTGAATTTAATTTAAAAAATCTGGAATTAAGATTTTATGATGACCACGAAACCATTGTCGATTGTCAGGGAAACCCATCTGGGTTGCCCTTTAGGGAAGAAAAACTGCCGTTCTTACCTGGTCTGGCTTACATTTAACTCCAGAGCAATATGGTTGACTCTCAACTGCCCTCTGAAATGGCCTAGCAAGCCAGTTTCCAGGGCAACAAATGCTGACCCAGCCAATGATGCTCATGTCCCGTGAATAAATAAAGAATAAAAAATAAACTGTTTTGAAAAGATGAGTATCAGGCCGTTGACACAGGGCCAACACTCTAAAGCTATGTGCAGTCTTGGTGAGAGGGATGTTGGTGGTGCTGATAATCATTGTCATTGGCCATCCCTCAATCTGAAGCTGACATCTGCACAGGGTTACCAGTTTCTGCCATGGATTGTCACGTGACTCACCTGGCTGAGTATAGACCCAGGGAGTATTGGCCATGGGGACGGGATGCACCATAAGGTGGTGGGATACAAAGTGTCGGATTTGCTTCCTTTTCTTTCCTTCTCTGCCTCATCATTAAGACGCTGTGACTTCAAATGTGATGGACCTTGATGGAAAATTTGCTGCCATTTTGAAAGATTGATAGCAATCCGTTCTCCTAGGTAATGATGTCAGTGCCTCCACGGTTCAACAAGAGCTTCAGGTTGTTTCTGAAGCATTTTCATTGGGGCTGGATTCTCCAACCTCACCCGCAGCTGGGATTCTCTCATCCTGCTTTATTGAACCGAGATTTGGCTAGGCGCCAAATTCTCCATTCTCACTGGCAGCCATGACTGGGCACAAACCATTAGAGAATTGCCATTGTCTTCCCTTGGAATAATATCAACCTGAGAGTTGAGAAAACAGGACCTGGCCACCCAGTGTCTGGGTCCTAGGAATCAATTTTGTCAGAGTTTTAACTGAATACCTGTGTGACAAGAAGGACACTAGTGTTTGGTTGACAGCCCTCATGGAATCCAGAGGATGCATTGTTGATGGAATTTTCCATTGCTCTTATGTGTATCTGATTCAGATTCAGATCTCACTTCATTACGGAAATGTCCTGAAGCAACTGCCCTGTACATTAAGAATTTTATTCACTTGCGGAGGCCTGCGTTGTCAACCATTCACTGCTGTAGTGTGGAGATTCTCTCAGAGACTCAGTGTGGCTTCAAACCTTCCAGAGGAATCTCCAACATGGTCTTTGTTGCCCGACAAATGTTGAGGACAACAATGGAAACGCTTCATTGCACGCATCGACCTAACTGTCCAAAGCTGTGAGGGTTAGGCTGATTAGCCGTACTAAATTGACCCCAGTGTCGGGGGATTAGCAGGGTAAATATGTGGGATTACGGGGATAGGGCCTAGGTGGGATTGTGGTCAGTACAGACTCGATGGGCCAAATGGCCTCTTTCTGCACTGTAGGGATTCTATGATTCTATAACCGAAGTATCTGTCTCAGTAAATCATGAGGCTCTGTTGGCCTGTATACCAATGAACATCATCACAATTCTGCAACTGTTTCAGGATGATATGACCACAACTGGCTTGAGAGGGAGATCTGAGAGGCAACTTGAAAAGCTGGGCTGGGGTGAAGCAAAGCCCCCACACCAGTTACAATCTACTTGAGAGTGGCTGTTCATCTGGAAGCCTTACCTCAATGGAAAACTCATTCACATCAATCACCTCTGTGCTAAAACTAAACAGACCACCATAGACATACATAAACTATAATTTGCAGGTGACTTCAATGGCATTGTCCACTCTGTACCAAAGTTGCAAACCTCTCTCTCTTCAATGTTGTATGCATCAGACTCGGCCTGTCCTTGAATGTTCCTACATCAACGCAGACCTGGTCAGCCAAATATTCCCCTTCCCTTTTGCACTGAAGAAGAAACTCTGGAATATGTTGAGAATTTCCCACACCTCAGCAGCCACCTCGTTCAAAAGGCCTCCACTGACAGGGAGATGCAACATCAGCTCAGTTGTGTCAGTCTTTCGGCAAGCTACAGTGGTGACAGTAATGGGATGTGGAGTCAGGGTCACTGAAGAATCTTGGGTTGGATCAGTTTCTGCTCCTCTGCTATCTTCAACTGACCAAAGAGAGCTAATAAACAGGTGATGGTTGTAGATGGAAAGGATGTAACCTCTGTCTAATGTGGCCGCCAGCAACACCTCCTAATAGCCTCATTAAATGGCTGGCCAGATACTTTTTGTGTCTTTTGGATACTAGTCACCAAAATTGGCCGTCACAATCCAGCCTGAGGCTTTAAACAATGCAATAAGATCCAATTCCAGTGTTTTTGCCTTTCTCTCCCGGTATTTTGATCTATTTTCTTTCTTTCCAATGTAATTTTCATTGTGGAAACAGTACGTTTGTCTCCGAGGTGATAAATCCATCAGCCACTTTTCCCTTTCTATTTCCAAGTGCTGCCATTCTTGATATGCTGCGGAAGTCACTATATAAATCTACAGGCACACATTAGCTTTAATGTCTTTTTGACCGTGATGGACTAGGCAGTGGTGCTAAACACAACACAGGCCTCGTAAACCAGTCACATATTTAGATCCAGTTACATCTTTTTAACAAGGCCTTGCTGTAAACACAACTGCAAGGACTTGCCACTAGTATGTGAAACACTGAAGCAATTGAGCAAAAGAGACTTCCTCACCTTCTATGTAAGAATCATAGAATCCTGACAGCGGAGAAGGAATGATGTGGAGATGCTGGCGTTGGACTAGGGTGGGCACAGTCAGAAATCTCACAACACCAGGTTAAAGTTTATTTGGAATTACAAGCTGTCAGAGTTCTGCTCCTTCATCAGGTGGACTCAAATAAAGCTGTTGGACTTTAACCTGGTGTTGTGAGACTTCTTACTGTGCAGAAGGAGGCCATTCAGCCCCTTGAGTCTGCACCAACCACAATTCCACCCAAGCCCTGTTCCCCTAACCCCATATATTTACCCTGCTAATCCCTTAACACTAGGGTCAATGCAGCATTGCCAATTCACCTAACACTCACTGAATGTTAAAATGGCAGCGCGGGCTTGTAGGGCCAAAGGGCCTGTTTCCTGTGCTGTGTTGTTCTTTGTTCTCACATCTTTGGACTGTGGGAGGAAAGCGGAGCACCCAGAGGAAACTCACGCAGACACGGGGAGAATGTGCAAACTCCACACAGATAGTGACCCAGGGGAATTGAACCCGGGTCCCTGGGGCTGTGAGATAGCAGTGCTAAACACTGTGCCGCCATGCCTCCCATAAAGAAGGTAACAAAAAGGAGTACAGGATAACTATTCAGCCCCTGAAATCTTCTCCCTGATTCAATAAGCTAACAACTAATCTTTCCCTTCAATTCCACCTTCCCTCACTTTCTCTATATCCTTTGATTCCCTTATTATCCAAAAAATCTATTGACTCTTGGGTAGAGAATCCCAAAGATTTATAACTTATTGAACAAATACATTTCTGCTTGTCCGAGTTTTAAATGGTTCACCTCTTACTCTACATCTGTGACTCCAAGTGCTAGCCTCACTGACAACCTCCCAGCATCAATCCCATCAAGCCTCTTAACAATTTTATATATATTTCAGTTTGGTCTCATTTCTCTAAACTCTACAAATTAGTCTAGAGAACAACTGTTGCGCTCCTTCCAAGCCAAATATATCCTTCTTTGGGTACGGTGATCAAATTTTATGTGGTTCCACCAAGGCCCTGTATATGAGAGATGCAATGGCTGAGTAATATTATTACTGGACTATTAATCCAGAAACTCAGCTAATGTTCTGGGGACCCATGTTCTAATTTCGCCATAGCAGATGATGGAATTTGAATTCAGTAAAAAGTATCTGGAATTAAGAATTTACTGATGACTCCAAAATCATTGTCAATTGTCAGGAAAAACCCATCTGGTTCATTAATGTTCCTTTAGGGAAGGAAACCTGCTGTCCTCACCTGGTCTGACCTACATGTGACTCCAGAGCCACAGCAACGTAGTTGACTCTCTAGGGTTAGGCAATAAATGATGGCCAGCCAGCGACACCTGTGCCCCACAAATTAATTTTTTTTTAAATTGCACTAAGATTTCCTTATTCTTATACTTGAGTCCCTTTCTGATAAAGGTCAAAATGCCATTTGCTCTCTTGATTTCTTGCTGTACCTGTAAGTTAGCATTGTGATTTGAGAGTGCTTGGATACCCAGCTCATAACAAATGCCAATATTTCCCATTCTCTTCCCATTTAAAAGCTGCATTTCTGTATCTCCAAAGTGGATAACTTGATATTTCCCCACATTATTTTCCATCTGACACATTCTTGTCCACTCACTTAACGAATCAATAATTCTTTTCCAGGCTCTTCGAAACCTCGATCCTCACCGCTTACGTTTCCATCTCATTTTGTATTGTCAGTATATTGGGATACATTATACTGAATCTCTGATTGTAGATAGCTCTCAAGCAATGATCCCTGCAGCACTCCACTAGTTCCAGCCTACTGTATCCCCAGAATGGTCCGTTTGATTGTAGAATTACTACAGTGCAGAAGGAGGCCATTCAGCCCATCAAGTCTGCACTGACCACATTCCCACCCAGTCTCTAACCCCATAGCCCCATGCATTTACCCTAGCTAGTCCCCCTGACATTCAGAGACAATTTAACACGGCCAACCTGCCTAACCCAGACATCTTTGGAGTGTGGGAGGAAACCGAAGCACCCGGAGGAAACCCACACAGACATGGGGAGAATGTGCAAACTACACACAGAGAGTGACCCCAGGCTGGGAATCGAACCAGGGTCCCTGGGTGGACCTGAGCGCTTAAGGGTAAATGGAGGGCAGCACAGTGGCACAGCGGTTAGCACTGCTGCCTCACAGTGCCAAAGACCCAGGTTTAATTCCTGGCTTGGTTCATTGTCTATGCAGAGTCTGCATGTTCTCCCCGAGTCTGTGTGGATTTCCTCCAGGTACTTCAGTTTCCTCTCTCAGCCCAAAGGTCTGCAGGTTAGATGCATTGACCATGCTAAATTGTCCCTCAGTGTTCCCAAACAGGCATTGGAGTGAGGGGACTAGAGGTTTTTCACAATAACGTCATTGCACTGTTAATGTAAGACTACTTGTTACTAATAAATAAACTTTACTTTTATTTTACTGGTACTGTGAGACAACAGTGCTAACCAGTGTGCCAACCCTCACAAAATCCCGTTCCATTTGCTGTCCATCAACCAATCTTCAATCAATACTAATATTACATGCAACTCATGAGCCTTGATTTTATTCAATAAGCTTAAATGAGCTTATAAAATGCTTTATGCCGCATCCATTGATTGCTTCATGCTTACCCTGCTATTTGCCTGAAAAAATTCTTTGCAGATTTGTCAAACATGTTTTCCCTTTCATAACTCTTTGATGACTCTGTCCAATTATATAATGATTTTCTACATGACTGTGACCACTAATAATAGACTCCAGCGTCTGTCCTACTTGTTCTCTCAAGCTAGTAGTAGTTCTGCATTTTCTCTTTACTTCCTGCAGAGTAGGGTTACACTGGCTACCTTCCAATCAGCAGAAACATTGCAAACACTCGGCAATACAAAGACCAAAGCATCCATTACCTCTGCAGCCACCTCTTTTAAAATCCGAGAATGCTGATCGACAAGTCCAGGGGATTTGTCATACTTTAGTCACATTCAATTTTCCAGTCCTATTTTGTTACTAATACTAATCTCTATGGCAAGCATGGTGGCACAGTGGTTAGCACTGCTGCCTCACGGCGGCACTAGGAGACTCGGTTTGATTCAATTCAATTCGAGTGTGGCGACAAAGGGATTTTTCACAATAACTTCATTGCAGTGTTAATGTAAGCCTACTTGTGACACCAATAAATAAACGTTTAAAATCTTCAAGTTCCTCTTTCTCCTTAGGCTGTTGGTTTTCCACTATGTCGGGATTCTTTTTGTGTTTTTTACCCTGAAGACAAATGCAAAGGCTAGAATTTTCTAGCAGCTCACGTCAATAGGATTTTCCAGGTTTGTTTTACAGCAAAACATGGATCAATTTTTAAAACTGGACTATTAGACCTGAATTTTCACAATGATGGGGAGTGTCTCTGTCAGAATAGACTGAATTCCACAAGTCCCTCCGAACACCGCACCTGCAATCTTCAGGAGGGACGTGAAGAGACCAAGGTCAGGATTTTAGGCTTGCATGCTTTGCAACTGTTAAAAGCAATTGTCAAGGCTTTTAAAATAGCTGCCCTTTAAATCTTTGATTGTGTGGAGTGTTTCAAAAAAATTATTACTTGCTGTTTCACTCTGTCTGTTGACACAGATCTGAAGGCTTCCATTACTGGATTTGTTTTTCATGTCTGATTTGACAACCTTCCATTCCCATAGTTGGGTGTGTGCCACCTCACAATTTGATTGACAGCTACAAGTGGGTATAGTGGTTCTGTGAATTCCAATGTTACTTTTATAAGGGATTAAGCACTTGAATGAAATGACTGTTTTATAAGAGATTATGTAGTTGAGTGAATATAAATATACTGAATGGGTTTATATGAATGCGAGTAGTTTTAAAAATAAAATCTGCAATAGACACTTAGAACTTTATTTTATTCAATCTCAGCATGGGTCTTTCCATGCTGGAAACTGGGTGAGCTGACATAGAGGTTGTAAGGTCTAAAGACTGATGGGTTGGATTCATGGCTTGACTTGCCTGACTTTGGGTCCTTTGGAAATCCATTGCTTTCTTCATTGTGGAACTGCTTGCAGTCCCAGTAGTGACTACTATTCAGCTATGGTGTTACTGGGACTGACAGCTCTGGCTCACCTCCACCTCCACACTCCCCACGGCATGCTTTGCAGTAGCAGAGGTGACCCACCATTGGCTGGTGGTGGGATTGTCTGATCCTGCTGTTGTCAGTGGGGTTTCCTATTGCTTGCAAAACACAGCAGGGTTCACCATTGGTGGGACCAGAAGATCCCACTGGTGGGAATCGCCATAAAATTCACCCCCACGCCCACCCCTGTTTACTTAGGCTACTGACAACATGTTATAGCTGTGGAGTGGCCTTTTACAAGTCGGTCTTCACAATCATCTTCTGTAATGGTGGGTGGGGGCAAATGAGTAATTTGCCCCTCACAAAATGATATATCAATAATATAGTGGAAGCAGTATATAATTTCTAGAAGTATCGTCCCATCTATTTCCAATCTGTGTTTTGTACCGAGAATTATGAGCTCAGAAATTTGCACATTTTTGATATTCTTGCTGCAATTTTGCTTTTTGCTAAAAAAGGATGCTGAAATAATCATTTTTAAATTCATTCATTAAGAACCATTCTGAGCTTGACTTTGTAAAATCTCACCAAAAACCTCCCCTCTTTTATATTCTGCTGCCCAAATCAAAAGCTGCGGATTGTGTGTCTGGGAATTAAGTTAGAAATGTTAAATAAACACAGAGTTTCAAAGTCACACCTGGATATTCGCAATGAATGAGATTACCAATTTAATGTTAATTAATATAAAACCAGGCAGTTATATGTGATCGAGTCTTATCGACGAGGAGCTGGGTTAAGCTGACTGGACTTCATTCCATTGATTATTCTCTTTGCTGTCAAAGGAAACGGGTATTTATCCTGTCAGTTTCTGGGCTGATTCACAGTCTAGGTCACAATGGTGAAAGGTGCTGCCAATGGTAATTCCTGCTGCCAATTCAATCTTCTTGTAACTCTGGGAGCTGATGTTTCATGCAAACTCCATTGGAGTGATTTTCCAGCCGTACTTGTCCCAAGACAGCAAAATCTCACCAAGGTCAATGGATGTTTGCATGGTCCACCCACACCCGCCACCCCCACTCACCGCTCCCCGCCCACCCCCGCCCCACCCCCCATCCCCAAACTCACTACAATTCCCATGGCAG
Source organism: Carcharhinus amblyrhynchos (assembly GCF_965287045.1). Lineage (NCBI taxonomy): Eukaryota > Metazoa > Chordata > Chondrichthyes > Carcharhiniformes > Carcharhinidae > Carcharhinus > Carcharhinus amblyrhynchos. Next base: position 11,598,442 of record NC_137337.1, read on the forward strand.
GCGGGATGGGAAAATTCCACCCCTTATAATGATCACAAGTCTCAATAACTACAATTATCATTTTGTTTCACCCACTGTCCTGGGTGTTTGACAGATTGGGTTCATCTTTTTTCATTGCACAAGAGCATAGGAGCAGGATAGACCATTCAGCCCATCGAGCCTGCTCCACCATTCAAACCAATCATAGCTGGTCATCTACCTCTACACCATTTTCCCCATATCCCTCAATGTCATTGATATCTCAAAATCTCATGATTTCTGTCTTGATCAGTGATCGGGCTTCCAATACCATGTCTCTCCCTATCTCAATTTGCTCAAGAACCTCACAGTCTCACTCTTTGAATTCCATACCATCGTTCTCATTCTCTTGGGTAAAGTATTTATTCAACACCCTACCAATGTCTTCTGGCACCACCCACAGATTGCCCCCTTGATCCCTAATGGGCCTTATTCTTTCCCTGGTTATCCTCTTCCCATTGATATGCATATAGAATATCTTGGGGTTTTTTCCCTATTTTTTCAAATCTTTTGTTTTTGTGCTTTACAACTTAGACATGTGCTCCAAGCTAGCAATTTTAAGATTGACGCATTGCCTGCAAGCAGCCTACCATGGGAGGCCATTGATACATTGCCCACGCTTTTCCATTCTCAGACTGAATCGGAAATTTTCCACTGTGTTTTACATGCAGGTCTTGCTCTCCTTTGAGAGTACAGAATTGTGCCTTCCATGCAGAGTTTCGTCTTCCGAGGCAGCATAAAGCAGGGAATCTCGCATTCATGCTCACTATTCATATGAAGAAGTGAAGAAATTGTAAATCCATTCAAATGTACAGAGCCGCATTTAACTCTGCTTGATGAAACGCATAGCGCTGTGTTCATATTTGAAAGACCCCTGACACACAAAGGCACAGATTAAAATTTTCCTGCAGAAATCATTCCAATTATACCAAATTTACCTCGCCGCCGACAGTGAGTCCTTTTGGAAGTATTGAAGCTTGTGAAAGAATTGGAAGTTGGAAGTGTTATTAATCGGAGAATGCAGGGAGAATGTCCTTCATAACTCCAAGTGGACATTGAATTAGAAAGCAATTAAGTTAAGCAGGTTAAGGCAAGGTTAGCCTACTGATAATGTTTAAAAAGCAATTAGAGAGACGCGCGCAAGGATACTCCAAGTTTAAAGCTTTTCCTTTTAGAGGTTATTGAGATAATGCGCCTAGTTTCGGCCTAGCGAGCCAGTCATCCTCCTCAGATACTGTCGCTCTGAACTAATATTCACTGATAGTCACTTTACTGACATTCAGCAAATAGAGGTTCCAGAGGCAATATTAACCTTCCTAGTGACTACCTAAATCATCTTCTCACCAGACTAAATTTTTAATCAAGTTAATCTCTCGGCTGAATACATTGATGGAATACCCCTGTTGTTTGAGTGGGCACTCATTACCTACAGCTCCAGAGTTTGCGTTCTAACTGGGTGGGTGGCCTCAGAGCAGGGGTGGTTTAAGGGGAGATTGAATAGAGGTGTCAAAACCGTGAAGGATTTTGATGGAGTAAATAAGGAAAAGCCGCCTGCAGCGGCACGAGGGCCAGTAGCCGGAGGATACAAACTGAAGGTAATTAGCAAGAGAATCAGAGACCAGGTGAGATTTTTTTTGAAAATCTATATGCATTATGATTTGGAATTTTCCGCCTGAAAGAGTGGTGAAAACAGACTCACTAACCAATTCCGGAAAAAGGGAATTGGATTGCAGGGTAAAAAAAATTGCAGGGCCGCAACAGTACTTGAGAGCTCTTTCTAAAGAGCTGACCCAGGTAGATGGGCTGAATGTCCACCTCTATATAGTATCATCCTTCGATTTGCTTTGTGAATCCACTGTCTGATTTTTACCAATTGTTCCAGAACAGTGATGAACGTGGACGGCAGTGGGGGCAGGAAAGGGGCGCCTGGCAGTGTATGTATCCTTGGCATTTGGCATTGAGTTCTCACTCAGTTTACTATACAGTCACAGCTTATTGGGTTTGGGGGAACAGATAGGAGCCGTTTCCTTTCTGTTCGTGACAGGCAATGGTTATTGGCTCAACCTCCGAAAGATTACTACTGGATACAGCTGGAATAGTTGGGATGGGATGAACCATAAGGAGTTTGTTTGTCTGCTGAGCTGTCTGCAGAATGAACTAGTTGCAGGTAAAAGACAGGCTGCTGTACTATCCCTCCATCATATCCTAACAGTTAAGATTAACATAGTATTCTGGGCAGTTTCATCATTGTCTCTTAAGAGGTTCCAGTTTTTAAAAATCTAACCAGAGAATAAAAATTGTATCTTGATAAAACAGGCCCTCCTCAAATGTATCATTGTCTGTTATTTTTGTTCCAAGCAATCTAAATTGGCAATGGGCAGCACGGAGGCACAGTGGTTAGCACTGCTGCCTCACAGTATCATGGACACAGGTTTGATTCTGGCCTTGGGTCACTGTCTGTGTGGAGTTTGCACGCTCTCCCTGTGATTGCGTGGGTTTACTCCGGGTGCTCCGGTTTCCTCCCAAAGATGTGCAGGTTAGGTTGATTGGCTGTGCTAAATTGACCCTAGTGTCAGGGGGATTAGTGGGGCAAATGTGTGGGATTATGAGGATAGGGCCTGGACGGGATTGTGATCGGTACATGTTCGATGGGCCAAATGTCCTTCTTCTGTACTGTCGGTATTCTATTCTATTCTATGGTTCTAATTACCCTCCTTGCAAGCAAATACTTCTATTTAAATTTGCTCAACACAAAATTCATAGAGTGAAACAGAACAGAGGGAGGCCAAAGACCCATCATAGCTGTGTCATTTTAGGGGAGCTACCCATGTACTCCAGTCCCCTATACTCATTCCCCATAGATCCTCAGAAAAAAATCTAGACTGAGAAGATAAAAGGATCTCAAGAAATGGCCCGCACTATTAGTGTTTCCTCTTGAAGTTTCCTTTTATTAACACACTAACTCAACTGCACTCACTGAACCAGATCAAAAAAAAACATCAGAGAAACTTCATTACTTTCATTTCCCTCGAGTTTTCATGAGGAATATTCATGGCAATATCAAGAGACTCCACTAAAGGACATGTTTAAATTAATCTCCGAGCTACGCTTTGTACAACATGATTGGTTTATTTTAAAAAACAAATTGCAAACTTCTTCTGATGCTGTTAACAACTATAATAACCAGCTACGGTGGAAGATGTAGGCACCCAACAATTCTTTTTGAGATTGAGAGTTTTTATATGGTAATAAGGAGGCTTAAGGTGAGAATCCCAAATGACCAGCAAGAATCTAAGCTTCACCAGCTAAACTCCCTGGGGTCTGGGCCCCATCAAGCAGCGGTACAAGGCCAGTAGATACAAACAAATCTGAGTCATTCATTTGTGCATGTAATAATTCTTGTTCTGAATCTCAATGCCAAGGTTAGGCATCTAAATTCAGCCTCATTATGCCACAGAGAAGAAAGATAAGGTTTAATTTGCCACAGTCCCCCATACATCAAGCTTCCCATCTCCAATACCTCTCTCTGGGAGTATGTGTCAGATCCTGCCTCCTACGCAGTTGGAGAAAGTCCTCAGCAATTTTCCTCCTAAACTGTGTGGCTGCCAGCAATCAGCAACGTGACATGTAGTGAACAAATAGGTCACACACACACACGCAACACACCCTTTAAGCTGCATGTAGGTGCCATCACACTACAATCTTAAAAGAACCATGCAGTGCAACAAGCAAACTGGGGAGGTGATAGCCTGGTGGTATTATCACTAGAATATTAATCCAGAAACTCAGCTAATGTTCTGGGGACCTGGGTTCGAATCCCACCACGGCTGATGATGGAATTTGAATTCAATAAAAAATATCTGGAATTAAGAATCTGATGATGACCATGAAACCATTGTCAATTGTTAGAAAAGCCCACCTGATTCACTAATGTTCTTTAGGAAAGGAAATCTGGTGTCCTTACCTTGTCTGGCCTACATACGACTCCAAACCACAGGGATGTGGTTGACTCTCAACTGCCCTCAAAGGGTAATTAGGAATAGGCAATGAATGCTGGCCAGCTAGCGACACCTGTGTCCCACAAATGAATAAAACAGAAGTGCTGCAAAGAGAAGTGAGGGGGATAATGGTCCTCAGTCTGCACATTCAGCCATCGAGTGTTTATGTTTCAGTCACTAACTGAAGTCACCAAGTTCAACACCTGCCATAATGAGAAAGGGGGAAAATCAACACCTGAGTCATTGCCTAAAACAGGTTGGATGTGGAGATGTCGGTGTTGGACTGGGATGGGCACAGTAAGAAGTCTCACAACACCAGGTTAAAATTCAACAGGTTTATTTGGCAGCACAAGCATTTGGAATGCTTCATCAGGTGAGTCAAGAGTTCGGTTCACAAACAGGGCATACATAGACATAGACTCATCTTGTAATTGAGAGTCAGAGGAACTGACACTTCTGGTTAAAGACAAGGAAAAGACTCCATGGTTGGCCCAGCAATTGACTCCTTAATCAGGGAGTTCATATTCCAATAGGCCATCCTCAATGGCCTGATTGAAGTTATTACAATGATAACCACCTTTACTGACTCCCAGCCTCACTTGACTTTATTCCCTGGCTACCACCAGGCTTCTGCTCTGCAGCCCATCACCTTCATTTCTCATGCCTGGGCAACGTCATTCACCCAATACTCATATGAAGGTGGCCTCCTGTTTGCCCTCCCTGGTAGTAAATAAGTAGAGTGCGGGAAGGAAACGTTGGGAGTGAACTAAACAAGCAACCCACAGTCTAGCTGCTTGGGTAGAAGGTGCCGATTTAATAGGAGAAAAGGTGGCTGGAGATAATTCACCTCGCTGTAGGGCCATGGCAAAGAGCAGGGAGGAGAGAAGAGGTGAGTTGCCCTTGCAAAGAGCTGATGCAGACAGGAGGGGCAAAGAGCTGATCAGACAGAGGGGGCAAAGAGCCTTCCCCTGTGCTGTAGCCCTGCTTTATGGTACCATTTGTTCCCAATTCATCCTCCCTTTTCTCATGGAAGCCTGCCTTTCTATTAACATAAATGAATTCTTAATGCTAAAAGATCGACACATATGTCACTTTCTCTGTGACAGATTTGTACAAGTTTTAAACAAAATCTAGAGGTAAAGGAAGCCAATGGGTGGTGGAGAGAAATTGAGAGGCAGAATAACATAGAAGGAAATGACAAAGGACTGGGAGGGGCAGGAAAGGGTTAAGTACTCTCACAAGCTGTCAGGTTGCTTTATTCTTCTGAAGCTCTTGCTAAATCAGGAAGGTAACTTGTACCTTGATTCTCAGCAGGTCAATAAGTAGCACCTTTCAGACTTGCTCTGATTGCCTCTAACCCACACTCTGCCAGAATTGTTAGTTACACAGTAGAGTGCCCAGCAGTGACACATCTTCTCAGGAAAGTGCAGCCCAGAAAATCGGAAAGGCTGGAATCTAGTTCAGTTGCCAGTTATTTTGTCCCATTTAGCGCGGCAGCACGTGCACTCCAATTTAGATTTGAGTTATGCTCCATTCACAGGTAGACAACGAGGTGACTGGAGGAGATTTGTTTGCTTTTTGCGGCAAATTACATTCTCCACGGCGGAGAAGGTAGATCAATTTTCATTTGTCAATTTAATTTGCTGCTAAGTGGCGGGAGTATCTGGCATGGTAACCCAGGTCTGCACGCTGCAATCCAGGCTGGATAATAAAGAGGAATGTGTGGCAGCTGCTGCTTCATATAGTGGAAATTAGTCACATCGCTCCATCCCCCACTCCCCCCTTCCCCGCTAACTCCTCCACCCCGGGGGGAGCCATCAGCAAACCCTCGCGAAGAGCTGTCTGCAGCAAGAATTAGAAATGTGACTTTTTCCCCAAAGACTTTCTTTCAAGGCAACTCGCGTTTTTGTCCATTTGGGGATATTGGTGTGAATAAAACAGATCAAAAGGTAAGCAAAGACTGAGCTGCCCTGTGGATAGATAGCACAGGCAAACATGTCCAGCTTAGTCAGAAAGGTGCGAGTTAGGAATGCTTTAAAGGAGGGCAGAGAAACACAAAGGTTAGACCGCTTCCTCCAAAACGTGGAAACCAAGGTGACCAGCAATGTTATAAGTCCCTGAGCTGCAGGTTCCCCAAACCCCTACATCTGTTCATCTGCTGCAGTAATCTCTCAACCGCTGCGGTGTTACATCTGGACTTGACTATTCCAATCGTCCACCTTTCTCTGATCACTGGCACAGTGGTTAGCACTGCTGCCTCACAGTGCCAGGGACCTGGGTTCGATTCCCGGCTTGGGTCATTGTCTGTGTGGAGTTTGCACATTCTCCCCATGTCTACCTGGGTTTACTCTGGGTGCTCCGGTTTCCTCAGTCCGAAAGATGTGCTGGTTAGGTGCATTGGCCGTGCTAAATTCTCCCTCAGTTAACCCGAACAGGTGCTGGAGTGTGGCGATGAGGGGATTTTCATAGTAACTTCATTGCAGTGTCAATGTCAGCCTACTTGTGACTGGTAAATAAATGTTAACTTTTAACTTATCCTCTATAAATCTGAGCTCATCCAGCACTTTGCTTCCTAATCTTAACTCACACCAAGTCATACTCAGCCTTTCTCTGCTCACTCACCTATATCGGAGCTGGGCCCAATAATGCTTCCCTTTTAAAGTTCTCATCCTTATTTTGAAATCCAGCCATGGACTTTCTCGTCCAAACATCCCCCTCCCCCCCACCACCTCCCCCCTCCTCCCCCCACCCCCCCTCCTCCCCCCACCCCCCCTCCTCCCCCCACCCCCCCTCCTCCCCCCACCCCCCCCCTCCCCCCCCCACCCCCCCCTCCCCCCACCCCCCCCCTCCCCCCCCCACCCCCCCCCTCCCCCCACCCCCTCTCCCCACCCCCTCTCCCTATCTCAGTAACTTCCTCCAGTTCTACAATCACCACCCCCCCGCCCCCTTCCCCACCAGCAAGATCTCTCAGCTCTTCTAATTCTGACCTCTTACACATAGTACCATAGAATCCCTACAGTGTAGAAGGAGGCCATTTGGCCCATCGAGTTGGCACTACCCACAATCCCACCCAGGCCCTATCCCCTATACCCCATGTATTTACCCTCATGCTGAAATTTTGGATGCATGTTGTCAGTGGTGGGCGAGCGGGACATGGCAGGTAAATCCTGGATAAGTTGGAGATAATGTTGGACTGTAAGGAGGAAAATTGGTGATAGGAGGTACACGAGGCTCTAAACAGGACAACCTAACTGGCAACTCAACGAGATCTGAGTCTTTCCGATCTTCTAAGCTGCACTTAACATAAGAACATAAGAACATAAGAAATAGGAGCAGGAGTAGGCCATCTGGCCCTTCGAGCCTGCCCCGCCATTCAGTAAGATCATGGCTGATCTGTCGTGGCTCAGTTCCACTTTCCCGCCCTCTCCCCATAACCCTTAATCCCCTCTCTTATCAAAAACCCATCAACCCGCTTCTTAAAAATATTTAGCGAGGCAGCCTCCACCACTTCAACGGGCAGAGAATTCCAGAGATTCACCACCCTTTGAGTGAAGAAGTTCCTCCTCAACTCCGTTCTGAACCGCTCCCCCTTTATCTTGAGGCTGTGCCCCCTAGTCCTACTGTCTTTTTTGAGCGGGAAGAGTCTTTCCACCTCTATCCTATCCATCCCATTCATCATCTTATACGTCTCAATGAGATCTCCCCTCATTCTTCTAAACTCTAACGAGTACAAGCCTAGTTTATTCAGCCTCTCCTCATAGCTCAACCCCCTCAACTCCGGTATCAGCCTAGTAAACCTCCTCTGCACTCCCTCCAAGGCCAAAATATCCTTGCGCAGGTGCGGCGCCCAAAACTGCACACAGTACTCCAGCTGCGGCCTCACCAATGCCCTATACAGCTGCAGCAAGACCTCCCTACTTTTATATTCAATCCCCCTCGCTATGAAGGCCAGCATCCCATTCGCCTTCCTGACCACCTGCTGCACCTGCAGGCTGGGTTTTTGCGACTCATGCACAAGGACCCCGAGGTCCCTCTGCACCGTCGCCTGCTGCAGTTTTTCGCCACGTAAGTAATAGTCCTTCCTACCATTCTTCCTACCAAAGTGGACCACCTCACACTTGCCAACATTAAATTCCATTTGCCATTTCCTGGCCCATTCGCCCAGCCTATCTAGATCCTTCTGCAGACTCTCCACACCCTCCACACAATTTGCCTTTCCCCCAATCTTGGTGTCATCAGCAAATTTCGACACCCTACACTCGGTTCCCTCCTCCAGATCATCTATATAAATGGTAAATAGCTGAGGCCCCAGCACCGACCCCTGGGGCACCCCACTAGTCACCAACCGCCAATCCGAATAGCACCCATTGACCCCCACTCTCTGCCTCCTATTTGACAACCAATCCTCTATCCACGCTAACACCCTACCCCCAACTCCATGTCCTCTGACCTTCTGCAGTAACCTCTTGTGAGGTACCTTATCAAACGCCTTCTGAAAATCCAGAAAGACCACATCCACCGGCTCTCCTCTATCCACCGCCCTAGACACATCCTCATAGAACTCCAGTAAATTTGTCAGACACGACTTCCCTTTAATGAAACCGTGTTGCGTCTGCCCTATCAAGCAATTCCCTTCAAGATGCCTCGCAATTTCCTCCTTAATGACGGATTCTAACATTTTACCTACCACAGACGTTAAACTAACCGGCCTGTAATTCCCCGCCTTTTGCCTGGCACCCTTCTTAAACAACGGCGTAACATTAGCCGTTTTCCAATCCTCCGGCACTTCCCCGGAATCCAGCGACGTCTGGAAAATAACCACCAAGGCATCCACTATCACCTCCGCCATTTCTTTCAGAACCCTCGGATGCATTCCATCCGGTCCTGGGGACTTGTCCACAATCAGCCCCTCCAGTCTGTCGCGCACCACCTCTCTAGTAACAGTAATGTCATTAAGACCCTCCAGTCCTACCACCTTTCCATCGCTAACACCCGGCAAATTATTCACGTCCTCCTCCGTGAAGACAGAAACAAAAAAGTTATTCAAGACCTTAGCCATATCCCCATCCCCTACCACTAGGTCCCCTTTCTCATCCGCTAAGGGACCAACGTTCACCCTAGCCAGCCTCTTCCTTTTTATATATTTATAAAAACTCTTGCTATCCTTTTTTATATTAAGTGCTAGCCCAGCTTCATAGCTTCTTCTACCCTCCTTTATCAACTTTTTTGTCAATCTTTGTTGACATTTAAACCTTTCCCAATCCTCTTCTCGCCCACTGCTCTTAGCTACTCTAAATTCCTCCGCTTTTAATTTAACACTTTCCTTCACCTCCTTCGTTATCCACGGCTTATTACCTCTCTTCCTACTGTCCTTTTTAACCATCGGAATAAATTTCTGCTGAGCACCAAGAAAGATCTCCTTAAAGATCCTCCACTGCTCCTCAGCAGACCTACCTTCCAACGCGCTCCCCCAGTCCACATTCGCCAATTCTTCTCTCATCCTACCATACTCCCCTCTATTCAAACAAAGGACACGTGTCCGGGAACCCACTTTCTCCTCCTCCATCTGCAACAGAAACTCCACCATACAATGATCACTCTCTCCAAGAGGATCCTTCACCTCAAGGTCCCTAATTCTACCCGCCTCATTACATAGCACCAGATCCAAGATAGCTCGCTCCCTCGTCGGCTCCAACACACACTGTTCCAGGAAACTATCCCGGCAGCATTCCAAGAACTCCTCCTCGAGCCCACCTCGTCCAACATGGGTCGACCAATCAATATGCAGATTGAAATCCCCCATAACTACTGCCGTCCCATTCCTGCACGCCGCACTTATTTGCGCGTTAACAGCCCGCCCCACCTCCAGATCATTATTCGGGGGCCTATAGACGACACCCACCAGCGTCTTCCTCCCTTTGCTGTTCCTAATCTCCACCCACAACGATTCCACTTTCTGCTCTTTGGCTCCGATATCATCCCTTGCTACCACCTTGATGCTGTCCTTAATCAGCAGAGCTACGCCACCCCCTCTTCCGTGTGTCTGTTCTCAAATTATTTTTTACCTTTATGTGGTTGCATTCCCAGCATGTTTATTAGCAACCAGCACCCCACAACATACTTCCGAGAGGGTCACAAATTCAACAACCTCTCAGAAATTCTAGAAGCACTTCTGATTCTCCTGCCGCACAGAATAATTTCCCATCTGATCCATAGGCTGTGGAGTAAAAGGCAGAGAGGATATGGTCATTTCTGACCCCATACTGAACACACAACTAAACAATAACTCTGAAATTATTCCATATTCCAACATGCCAAGGTCGATAATGCATTGAACCTGCCCCCATCTCCACCAGCACGTACTGCCTGCCTACTGCCTGAAATGAACACTCTGCATTAGATCCCTTTCTAAAGGGCACTGGCCTCATTTTGACAGAGTTAATGTGGCAGTAAATAGAACAAAGAACAAAACAGCACAGGAAACAGGCCCTTCGGCCCTCCAAGCCTACACCACTCATTGGTCCAACTAGACCATTTTACTGTATCCCTCCATCCCCAGTCTACTCATGTGACTATCCAGATAAGTCTTAAACGATCCCAGTGTGTCCGCCTCCACCACCCAGCTTGCATTCCAGGCCCCACCACTCTCTGTGTAAAATACATCCCTCTGATATCTGAGTTAAACCTTGCCCCTCTCACCTTGAACCTGTGACCCCTCATGTTTCTCACCTCTGACCTGGGGAAAAAGCTTCCCACTGTTCACCCTATACATACCCCTCATAATCTTATACACCTCTGTTAGGTCTCCCCTCATTCTCCATCTTTCCAGGGAGAACAACCCCAGTTTACCCAATCTTTCCTCATAGCTAAGACCCTCCATACCAGGCAACATCCTGGTAAACCTTCTCTGCACTCTCTCCAAAGCAAAAATATGCCAACCTCACTTGTGGCCAGTGCCAGCTAGTTAAACGCCAGGGAATTGAAATGAAAATAGACACTGGTGGGGTTTCTGTAGAGTGTTACTGGCAAATCATAGAATCATAGAAAGCCTACAAGCACAGGAAGAGGCCATTCGGCCCATCAAGTCTGCACTGACAACAATCCCACCCAGGCCCTATCCCCGTAATCCCATGTATTTACCCCCCTAACCCTTCTAATTTACACATCCAAGAACATTGAGGGTAAATTTAGCATGGCCAAAGCATCTAGCCTGCACATTCTTTGGACTGTGAAAAGAAACTGAAGCACCCGGAGGAAACCCACGCAGACACGGGGAGAGGGTGTAAACTCCGCACAGACAGTGACCCAATTTGGGAATCCAACCCGGGTCCCTGGCATTGTGAAGCAGCAGTGCTAATCACCTTGCTACCAGGCCACCCAGAGCAATTCCAAGAAAAGTTGCATTTCTGGGAATGTGGGGTACATTGGGGGTTCGCAGAGATAGTTTCAACAAAGGTTGCAGAGGTCCAACACATACTGAAATAGTATGGGGTGTGGAGGGACGGGGGGGGGGGGGTCACACTGATTCATTGAAAAACATAGACTCCCTGCCAACCCCAGAACATGTAGCAGTCCATCAGTAATTTAAATAGGAACTTGCTCATTTTCCAGTCTGTCTAATAGTTCCCCGCTTCATGCTGGAGATGACTTCTGCAGGAATAGCTTGTCTTTGGTTTCATCCTCAAGGACACCGCCGAGCTATCTGTGGCAAAGCTTCAACTCTCCCCCTCCTCATCCCCCATCCCCCCCGTCACAAAAATATTATTCCATAAAACATTTTGCCGTTCTCCTCATCACCCTCAAAGACACATTGATGGGTTTAATTTCTGCCGCCCGCCACTTTTACTACACCAGCTAATGTGTTCACATCAATTCCTCTCTGTGCTATTTTAATGGAATTGGTAACCCATTTAAAATAAACAGGTTAATGATGGCTGTGACAGGAATTTATGCATATTCATTTACTGCTCCTGGAGGAGACGGGAGCAGGTTCAATGCATTATCTACCGTGGCACGTTGGAATATGGAATAATTACAGAGTTATTGTTTAACAGTGTGTCCCATAACAGAATTTTACTTTGCACAATCATACTTGATTTTAAAACCGTTCTCTGCTTGAATAAGACTTTCCCCACTCGTGTCTGCCTCTATAATAAGAAGAAGCGTGAAGCTCTCACCATGCGAGCAATTCACTTGAATCAAACTGCTGGAAAATGACTGTAGTTTGCAGCTCTCAGACACAGCCTGTAACTCCCTCTAAATGCAATTCCATTTCTCTCACCAGGGAGAGCGGCCAAAGTAATCTCAATGCGGGAAGGTTGCATTGCATTTCCAAAGAATGCAGACCTTCGTTACAGATACGCAGCAACACTTTCACCATCTAACATAGCCTTATGGGCGGTACGGTGGCACAGTGGTTAGCACTGCTGCCTCACAGCACTAGGGACCTGGGTTCAATCTCTGGCTTGGGTCACTGTCTGTGTGGAGTTTGCACGTTCTCCCTGTGTCTGCATGGGTTTCCTCCGGGTGCTCCATTTTCATCCATTAGTCCAAAGATGTGCGGGTTAGGTGGATTGGCCATGCTAAATTGCCCTTTAGTGTCAGGGGGACTGGCTAGGGTAAATACATAGGGCTGTGGGGATACAGCCTGGCTGGGATTATGATTGGTGCAGATTCAATGGGCATCTTTCTGCAGTGTATGATTCTATGACTTTATGAATTTGTTGCTCTTTGTTGGTTAGGGTAACATGTTCCACAGTTTTACTCATGAATCATAATTGCTAGAATACTGATAAGACAGGACTGTAATTTGCTGCTTATTTAACGGTAAGGCTAGTTGCTGAAATGCTACAGCAGGGCAGGTGCATGGTCAAGTCTAAAAGTCCAATTTCATTGCCTCTCAGTTGAGGAGGAACTGCTTCTCGCAGAGGGTGGTGAATTTGTCGAACTCGCTGCCCCATAGCACAATGGACTCTGAATCATTAAATGGTTTCAAGAAGGAGGTGGATATAATTCTGGTAAACTAAAGGGATATGGGGGGTAGGTGGAGAGGTGGATTTGAGACCAGGGAGGGATCAACCATGATCTGATTGAATGGCAGAACAGGCTCCAAGGGCTGAATTTGCTGAATTCTGGCTTCTAATTCCTATGTTCTGAAGGTAGCTCCAGTTTTAGTTTTGTAAAGCACTGTCTCACTTGCTGGTGAAATGAATCAAACGGTAAGACATTGCATTTGAGATACAACTTAACTTTTTTTCTCCAATTACTCTTTCTAAGTGTTAATTACTGCCATTTAATATCTCTGGCATGGAAAAATAACCATCACGCATACTCGGGGGGGGTCACATTCTTTCAAATTTCAATTGTCAGAGATTTTTAAAATGCACAATTTGAAATTTTTGGAGAGGAATTTTCCCATCCCGCCCACCAGGGGGCAGAGCATGCAAAGGACTGTTTACCTCGGGTGGGATTTTCCAGTTTCGGGGCGAGTGTGGACCTTTTGCCCCAGGCTTATTCTGGAAATGGCAGGACTGCTGTATGAGAGATTGACGAGGTTAGGATTGTTTTCGCTGGAGTTCAGACGAATGAGGGGAGAATCTCACAGAGACTTATAAAATTCTAACAGGACTGGACAGGGTGGATGCAGGGGGGATATTCCCAATGGTGGGGGAATCCAAAACCAGGGGTCAAAGTCTGAAGATTCAGGATAGACCATTTAGGACGGAGGTGAAGAGACATCTCTTCACCTAAAGAGTGGTGAGCTGTGGAATTCATTACCACAGGAAGTAGTTGATACCAAAACATTGAATGTATTCAAGAGGCGGCTGGATATAGCACTTGGAGCAAACGGGATCAAAGGTTATGGGATGAAAGCAGGATTAGGCTATTGAGTTGGACAATTAGTCATGATCGTGATGAATGGTGAAGCAGGTCTGAAGGGCTGAATGGCCTCCTCCTGCTCCTATTCCCTATATTTCTATGCCACCCATTCTATCTGTGCTTTCTCTCTCTCAAACTAATCTTTCTTATGCTCTCTTTATTCCTCGTTCTGTTTCTGATATGTTATGAATTCGCCTGCTGACAATCAAACATTTTTAACCAGTCAATTAATTTCACAAACATTCTTCCTGATTGCTTAAGGAGAAATGCAATATTCTGGATGGAAGTGGTGATGGGTTTGGAAGGCATTGTCTAAGGATCTTTGGTGAATTGCTGCAGTGCACCTTATAGATAGTACATGCAGCGGCTACTGAGTGATGGTGATGGAGGGGTTGAAAGTTTGTCGATGTGGTGCCAATCAAGTGGGCTGCTTTGTCCTGGATGGCGTCAAGCTTCTTGAATGTTGTTGGAGCTACACCCATCCAGGCAAGTGCGAAGTATTCCATCACACTCCTGACTTGTGTCTTGTAGATGGTGGATCGGCTCTGGGGAGTCAGGAGGTGAGTTACTCACTGCAGTATTCCTAGCCTTTGACCCGCTCTTGTAGCTATTGTATTTATGTGTTGAGTCCAATTCAGTTTCTGGTCAATGGTAACCCCAAGGATGTTGACAGTGGGCGATTCAATGATGGTTACACCATTGAATGTCAAGGGCCGCTGGTTAGAGTGTCTCTTATTGGTGCTGGTCATCGCCTGGCATACGTGTGGTGCGACTTGCCACTTGTCAGCCCAAACCTGGATATTGCCCAGATCTTGCTGCATTTGAACATGGACTGCTTCAGTATCTGAGGAGTTGTGAATGACGATAACATTGTGCAATCATCGATGAACATTCCCACTTCTGACCAAAGTTAGGGATGGGCAGTAAATGTTTGGCCAGCCAACGATGCCCACATCCTATGAATGAATAGAAATTTTAAAAAAAATCACCCTCAGAGGTAAAAGTTGTATCAACTAAGCAAGGGCTGACATTGACATTACATGGGTAGATATTGCATTGTACAAACAGCATTCTCTGCAATTCTTATGACCCAGAATCTGGTAATAATCTAATCTGCACTTATTTACATAGCAAAGCAAAGTATTAAACCAGCAATCCAGTAACTCAAAGCACAAAATTGTCTCCTAGCTTTGATGACTGCTACTGTCCTTAAGAATCTGCCTGAACCCCACTGTTGTAATGTGCAGATTTTTCTCAAATTACTTACCCACTCTTGAGAAACTGCTGCCAGTTCTATAAGAAAGGCTGTGCAGCACGGTGGCACAGTGGTTAGCACTGCTGCCTCACAGCACCAGGGACCTGGGTTCGATTCCCGCCTTGGGTTACTGTCTGTGTGGAGTTTGCACATTCTCCCCGTGTCTGTGTGGGTTTCCTGCAGGCGCTCCAGTTTCCTCTCACAATCCAAAGATGTGCGGGTTAGGTGGATTGGCCATGCTAAATTGCCCCTTAGTGTCAGGGTGGACTAGCTAGGGTAAATGCACGGGGTTGTGGGAATAGGGCCAGGGTGGGATTGTTGTCGGTGCAGACCTGATGGGCCAAATGGCCTCCTCCTGCACTGTTGGGTGTCTTTGAAAAGAAGTTAGAGAAGTACAACAGTGAGGTACTCCACGCCAGAGTTACAGTACCTCAGACACACACAAGGATGCAATGAAGACAAGTGCTTCTGTCTTTGTGCTGAATTGCATTATTTTCATTAAAATAACTACAGGCATTAATTTGAAGCTATTAGCCAAATTGCATATTTAGAGACTGCGATTTATCAAAATTACCGCTCTAAAGACGGTCTTCAAGCATCATTCCAGATAATTAATGTTGATTATCTGTACTCATTACTGTCAAACTGGTGGCACGTACCGACAGGTTATATTAATCCTATTCAAATTCATAATTGTTCAATTTAATACAAATTAGTACTTAAGGAATAAATTTTGACCAGCTCCTTTCCTTTATCTTTCATGAGCAAGTTCTTTAATTGTTCTACCATTCTTTTATAACTTATTCCCAGAAGCATGTTCTTACTCTTCCCTCTCTGTCGTCTTAGTTATGTGGGATCCTCATCCCTATTCCCTACTTTTTGCATTCACCAGATGTGAGTGCCACTGACGAGACCTGCATTTATTCTGTAACTCTAATTGCCATTGAGAAAGTGCTGTTGATCAATGTCTGGAACCTCTGCAGTCCGATCTGGTGTAGGCACACACTCCTGGCTGTTAGGGAGGAAGTTCCAGGATTTTTGACCCAGTGGAGTAAAAGAGAAGCCATGGTCGGAATTCTCCGACTGTTCACATCCACTCCCCCTCCCCGCCGCTGGAGCTAGTGAGAATGGAGAATTTAGCATGCAGCCCAACTGGGGAGGCGATGGTCTAGTGGCATCATCGCGAGACTATTAATCCAGACTCAGCTGGGGACCCGTGTTCGAATCCCCACCACAGCACATGGTGGAAATTCAATTCAATAGAAATTACCTGGAATTAGGAATGTACTGATGACCATGAAACCATTGTCAGAAAAAACCCATCTGGTTCACTAATGTGCTTTAGGGAAGGGAACCTGCCGTCCATTAGCTGGTCTGGCCTACATGTGGCCCCAGAGCCACAGCAATGTGGTTGACTCTCAACTATCCTCCAAGAGAATCTAGGGATGGGCAATAAATGCTGGCCAGCCAGCGATATCCATGTCCCACAAATGAATTTAAAGAAAAACTCCATTCACAGCCATGGTGAGGTCAGAGAATTTGGCCCAATGTATTTGCAAGTCAGGATGAAGTTGGGCTTAGAGGGGAACCTTCAGCTGGTGGTGTTCCCATGTATCTACATCCCTTGACCTTCTAGGTGGTACAAATATGGATTGGGGAGGAGTTGGCAAAGGAACCATGGCATTTTGCCACCATGCATCTTGAAGCTGGCATGCACTGCTGCTATTCCGGGCTGGTGGTGGAGAGAGTATCTGTTTATGTTGGTGGGTGAGGTACCAATCAAATGGGATACTTACTCCTGGATGGTGTCGAGTGTTGTTGGAGCTGCACTCATCCAGGCAAGGGGAGAGAATTCCATCACACTCCTGACTTCTGCCTAGGTGCTGGGCAGGCTTCTGGGAGTCAGGAGGTGAGTTACTCGCCAGAGGATTCCTACTCTCTGACCTGCTCTTAGAGCTACAGTTTTGATATTGATGGTACGTAATTGGCTACATTTCTGGCCATTGAAAACTTTGTGATTCATCTGTAAGGAAATGCAGGAAAGGAGGGTGACACTGCACCGAGATTAAAAAATTAAATGCATGTGTCAATTGGCAGAATGTTTTGCTGCTCTTGTGTGTGTGTGTGTGTGTGTGTGCTTGTGCACATGTGTCAGTGTGCATGTGTGCATGCATGAATGTGTGTCTGTGCATGTGTGCATGTTTCCATGTGTATGCTAGTATGTGTGTGTAGGTGTGTTTGTGTATGTGTATTTGTACGTGTGTGCTTTCATGCATGTATGTATGCATGTTTGCAGGTGTGTATGTGTGTGCTTGTATGTATATGTGTGTGTGTGCACACGTGTCCATGTGTGCATGTGGATATGTGTACATATGTGCGTGTGTGAATATGTGCATATGTGTATATGTGTGTGTGTGTGTGTGTGCGCACGCACGTGTGTATTGCAGCTAATTTGGGTATTTTGTTGGATAGCAGCTGGATTGACGCGATGCTGCTGTGATGGTCCCAGCTGATTATTATCACTGCCATCAAATGTTCCTGGTTTTCTGCTGATCTCATCCCTGTCCTAATTAATGCAAGTTTGCATTTTCACGCTAACTTAGCACATGACGAATAAAATACTAATTAATCAAATTATTTGGGGTGGATTTAACTGTGCAGTGTCAACCAATTTTCCTCATTAAGTGGCTACATTTAATACAATTTCTGTACGGTGACTGCCTTAGACACACCAGTGCCTTCGGTGAGATCTGATGTGTGGCCTTGGCAACAAACATTTTACAGAGAAAAGGAGGCAGAGGCTCTGGAGGATGAAGAATTATTCTTTGCAGGGAACATTTAAGCATAACTACTTGCTCCTCACTGAATTATTTGGCCCTGGCACTATATCACCATCAATGGAGCTGCAGCCAAGAGAAAGCAAAAGAACTCATATTCACAGAGCAACTTCATGTCATCAGGACATTCCAGATCATTTCATTGCCAATTGAATTGTAACTACTGTCATCATGTTGCCAAATTAGGAAGCTCCATAGCAAGGTCCCTCCAAAGATGAAAAGTAAAGTTTATTTATTAGTCACAAGGGAGGCTTATATTAACGCTGCAGTGAAGTTACTGAGAAATTTCCTTGGTTGCCAAACTATGGCACCTGTTCGGGTCAATGCACCTAACCAGCACGTCTTTCAGAATGTGGGAGGAAACCTTAGCATCTGGAGGAACTCCACGCAGACACTGGGAGAATGTGCAGACTCCACACAGACAGTGACCCAAGCCAGGGATCGAACCCAGGCTCTGGAGCTGTGAGGCTGTCGTGCTAACCACTGTGCTACCGTGGCACCCTATGTGCGGTTTCAGGTGATCGGCCATTGCTAACTCGCCCTTTAGTGTCAGGAGAATTAGCTGGATAAATATATGGGATTACAGGGGTAGGGCCTGGCTGGGATTGTTGTCAGTGCAGGCACGATGGGCCAAATGGCCTCTTTCTGCACTGTAGGGATTGTATGATTCTATTCTATGAAACAGCAATGGGATGAATGAACAGATAACCAGTCTGCATGATAGTGTTTGAGGGATATATGTTATCCATGCCATCCTGGGGAGATATGATCCTATCATACCATTGGAGCTCAGAGGACTGACTGTGTCTCGGTTCATCATCTCATTGAGAAGCAACACTGCCGGCAGTGTGGCATTCCTTCGGTTCCACAATGAATTCCTGGCCTGGATTATGATGGAGATTTCTTGTGGGGGGCCCTAAGTATAAAAGGTCTTGTCAGTGAACATGCACTGCTAGCTGCAGTAACTCCCCACCGTCCCCTGCACCTCACCTCCCACCAGCTCAAAGACGTTACTATTAGAGGGGGCAAGATTGGAAAGCAGAGCTTCTTCTTTGAGAGCCTCTCATTCAGCGACACGCTCTCCCTTTCCCTCTGTCTCTCTACAGTGATTGGAACGCTACTTCCCACAGATCCACTTGATCCGCCCCACGCTGTGGGTGGAATTCTCCAGTCCCGCTGAAGTCAACCCCCGCCACTAGTTTGCTACGGAATGTAAAATCACCGTCTACCTTGGCAGGAACGGATGATCCCAGCTGCCGTAAGGCTTGGAGAATTCTGCCCTTACTACCTTTCACCGTGGGTTGGTGTTACTCCGGAACGTGTGTTCCTTTTGTAGTTGCTATCAATGTTTTACATTTAAATAACTGCTTCCCTTCCGATCTATAAACCCCGTTCACCTGGCTCTGAGGAGCCCTATCCTCCGCGCCCAGCAGAACATCCTCATGTTATGTAAAGGAACCTGATCCTGAAAGGTCAAGGAGGATCAGTTCAAAGGTCAGCTAGGTTAATTGCCAAAGCTATGCTGGAGTCAGTGATCGGGGTCGGCGATGAGGTTAAAATGAGGTACCATCATGTAATTTTTTAAAGTCTTCTTGGCCTTTTGGTGAAGATGTCAGAACAAGCCCCAAGGTGGGGCACAAGGCCTCATCTTGTCAGCTTGGATCTTATTTGTCTCTCTCGTGGGAACCATGAGGTGATTCAATTGAATTGAATAAAACTTTGAATAAAAAGTGGTCAGGCAGACGTGAATAATTCACAAATTAACCAACACCACCAGCCTAATTAGAAACGTTATCCCAACATTGGTAGAAATCATTGGCTGATTTATTTTTCAACAGCGTTGCCTGCCCTCTGCCAGCTCAAAGGACCAGGGCAGCAGATACATGAGAACACCGCCATCTACAGCTTGCCCTCCAACTCACTCACCATCCTGAGTTGGAAATGTATCGACCGGTTCCTTCACAGTCTGTGGGTCAAATTCGTGGAACACCCTCCCTAACAGGACTGTGGGTGTACCTACATCACACATAGTGGGGTCTAAAACGAGGGGTCATAGGTTAAAGATGAGAGGGTGGAGATACAAAAGGGTCCAGAGGGGCAATTTTTTCACACAGAGGGTGGTGAGTGTCAGGAACGAGCTGCCAGAGGTAGTAGTAGACGTGGGTACCATTTTGTCTTTTAAAACAGTTACATGGGTAAGATGGGTATAGAGGGAGACGGGCCAAATGCGGGGGACTGGGACTAGCTTAGTGGTTGAAAAAAAAGGCATGGAGAAGTTGGGCTGAAGGGCCTGTTTCCATACTGTAAATCTCTATGACTGACTCAATGATGTCGTCTGCAAGGGTTCAAAAAGATAGCTCACTACCACCTTCTCAAGGGCAATTCGATGATGGATGATAAATGTTGACCTTGTCAGTAAAGCCCTCATTCCATCAACAAATAAAAACAACCTTTCCCTCTTTCTAATTGTTGGTGGGAATAATCTGCGTGATATTCTGAAAGCTTTACTCATTCACTCACTGCCCCTGGCCTGACTGCAACCCACGTGTGTGCGGTGACTCACTATCTGTGTGGACTCCATCTCTGCCATTTCTCTTCCTGCACCTATTGGTGCCCAAGGCAGATTTTCATCTGTTTCCATCGCAGCTCCTTCCTGGGACAAATCCCCAGCCTGTCACCAGGGGCTGAGAGCTCCACACCAAGCAAGGCTAACCAGGAATCTCAAATAGAAAGCAAAATACTGCTGGAAATCTGAAATAAAAATATAACACGCTAGATTAACTCAGCAGGTCTGGCAGCATCTGTGGGAGAGAGAAACAGTTAATGTTTTCAGTCCATTCTACTCTTCAGAACTGAAGAGGGGTAGACATGTCATGGAGGCGAGGGGTGAAGGAGGTCGGGAGGGGGTGTGAAGGAGGCAGGAGGTCAGGGATAGGTCAGAGCTAAGGAGAGATTGACAAAGATGCGAAGGACACAAGACAAAAAGGGTGTTAATGGTGGAATTGAGGACTAAAGAGGTACTGATAGCAGCATAAAAGGAAGGTGGCAGAATGGGTTACTAGGAGAACACAGGGCAGTGTTCGGTGAAAGTGAAACAAGACTCCTGGTCTTGGGGGAGTGTGAGTGAGTGAGTGGCTATGGGGGAGAGTAGGTGGGGGTGGGGGAGCTGTGAGTGGGTGAGTGAGGGTGGGGGAGCTATTTGTATTGGAACAAACCAAGATAATATAAAATAAAAAAGGGGCAAGTTCCTAGTCTAAACTTGGTGAACTCAGTGTTGAGTGCAGAAGGTTGTTGTGTATCTAATCGGAAGATCCAGGTTGAGGGGTGCTTCACTGGAGCATTGCAGCAGGCCAGGGACTGACACGTGGGCACGGGAGGAAGATGCTGAGATGAAATAGCAAGTGACTGGCAGGTTGGGGTCATGCCTGGGGACTAAGCAAAGTGGTCACCCAGTCTGTGGGCCTGGCCTACACGTGACTCCAGACCCTCAGCAATGTGGCTGACTCTGCAATGGCCCAGCAAGCCAATAGGGATGGGCAATAAATGCTGGCCAGCCAGCAACTCCCACAGCCCATCAACATGATCAGTTTATTATCTAATAATCACACACTCAGGCTGTGAGTTCAGCTCATTGTGCCACTGATACCAGCAGACTACAGCAGTGTGAAACACATCAGATATTTGACAAGATACCTTTGAAGTTTATTTATTAATGCCACAAATAGGCTTACATTAACACTGCAATGAAGTTACTGTGAAAATACCCTAGTCACCACGCTCTAGTGCCTGTTCGGGTACACCGAGGGAGCATTTAGCATGGTCAATGCACCCAACCAGCACATCTTTCAAACTGCGGGAGGAAACTGGAGCACCCGGAGGAAACCCACGCAGACATGGGGGGAATGTGCAGACTCCACACAAACAGTGAGCCAAGCTGAGAATTGAACCCAGTCCCTGGCTTAGTGAGGCAGCAGTGCTAACCACTGTGCCAGTGTGCCACCATCACTGCCATTTCCAACAATGCCCTCAAACAGTGAGAGGTTATTGTGGGAATACCGTGCATATACTGGAAGTATGCAGACTGAGTGCATTGTGACAACTCTGCCTTGACACATGATCTGCCATTTCACACCACACAGTTCCTATTGAAATCCTCTCTAAAATCCACTCCCAGATCAACATGCGAATTGCATCCCCTGATATGAAACCTAATTCACTTTTTCTCCCACATTCATCATCTGTGATTCTTTCCAGGGATGTGTCACTGGATGGCAGTGATTTGATTTGATTTATTATTGTTGGATGTGTAAGTATTGTGAAAAGTATTGTTTCTTGTGCGCTACACAGACAAAGCATACCGTTCACAGAGAAGGAAACCAGATGCTGCAGAATGTAGTATTACAGTCTTAGCAAGGGAGTAGAGAAAGATCAACTTAACGCACCACATCTGCAAGAGATTGAATTTGAGCATTGTTAGAGAGTTTAAAAGAGTTAGAATGAAGTTTTAGAAGCATAGAACGAGAGCAAAAGATAGAATTAGAAAGTATGCTGGACGCAGCTTGCATGAAGTCACCTTGCGTATCTCTAATCTAAGGAGATTGAAGCCAATTGCAGCACTTGTACCAAGCTGAAATCAGCTAAAACAGACCAAACCTGGTCACCATGACTCAGCTGTCTGATGCTATTAGCAACGGTACCACTGGGAACGCACACGGCGATAATATCTAACCCCAACTCCAAAGTAATGTGATGAGTTTGCAATGCTGTCGTTGTAGACCTGGCAGGTATTTCATCAAACCTTTCAGAGGGTCCCTACTATTGGTTCTCTGTTAAATTAGCAAATTTTGCTGAGGTTTACTGTTTCTGAGCATTCCATAAGCCTGGTGGCCACGCTTGAACTTGCAGCCTTAGAATGATTGAAACGCAGAATCCCGACAGTGCAGAAAGGAGGCCATTTGGCCCATTGAGTCTTCACCCGATCACAATCCCACCCAGACCCTATCCCTTGAACCCTACCTATTTACCCTGCTAATCCCCCTGATACTAAGGAACAATTCAGCATGGTCAATCAACCTAGCCTGCACATGTTTGGAGTGTGAGAGGAAACTGGAGCACCCGGAGGAAACCCATGCAGGCACAGGGAGAATGTGTAAACTCCACACAGTCACCCAAGGCCAGAATCGAACCCAGCTCCCTAGAGCTTTGAGGCAGCAGTGCAAACCACTGTGCCAGCGTGCCACCTTGCTTCACTATTGCGCAACAGTGCTGCGTCAGAACTGGTGAAAGGGGGATCACGTTGCCAAGGCTTTTCATCTTCCACTCATTGAGACAACTGACAAAGTGCTAAATTTCAAACCTCACAATGGATTATACTGATGGAAAAAAAGGATGCTGGTTGGCAAGTCAACTTTGATTGGCTGAGGTATTACTATATAGAAAACAGTAAGAAATGATGGGATGCCTAAGTCCCTGGGAAATGTAATAAAGATGCTGAGCTTGAACGTATTCCTTTTGTTTGCAGATTAGGGACCTTGTGTAGAAGTATACATCGCTCTGAGTAAGTAAAACATTACAAGCCCGACTGATTATCTTAAAATGTTGATCAGTGTTGCTATTAGCGCACTCAGGATTATTCAGTGCAGAATCCCCTCTAACTGGGATTGCTGCATGGTATTTTTATCAAATGTGCTTATGTTACAACGCTTCATAGAATTATTTGAAAAAGGAACCCTGATCTATTTTATTTGAGCCTTAACTAAGATCTTCACTTTGACTATTGCCAGGACCCAACATATGAGCGATAATCTAAGTTTATTTGTGTCACAAGTAGGCTTACATTAACATGCAATGAAGCTACTGTGAAAATCTCTTACTTGCCACACTCCAACACCTATTCGGGTACACTAAGGGGCAATTTAACATGGCCAAAGCACCTAACCCACACATCTTTCAGACTGTGGGAGGAAACCAGAGCACCCAGAGGAAACCCATGCAGACACAGGGAGAACATACAGACTCCACACAGGCAGTGACCCAAACCAGGAATTGAACCCAAGTCCCTGGAGCTGTGAGGCAGCAGTGCTAACCACTGTGCCACCAAACATGTCTGATTCTCTTTCTGGAACGGTTGACTACAACATCATATTGCAATGATATTTTGCTTGTGTTGCTCTATGAAGTGTAACTGGTTGTACCTCCAATGATAAAGCTCTGGAGGGAGGTTAATTGCTGCTGGACCAGTTGCTTGCACCTTGGTCATGGGACAAAGTGTTGTATCTCTGTCCCTGAGCACACGATATAACACCCGACTAGAAGTGGTCAACAAATTCTGCTGTCTTGCACGACTCAATACACGCATGGGGAAAGGAACTACCATCTTCGGCTGACTCATAAAATGCACATAGGGTAAGCAACATCAGACTGATTTATAGGGCCTCCATTGTGTGACTCACATCTACCAGAGATAAAGAAGCTCAACAACTTCCGTTTACACTTTCTGTGGCACATCACGTTTATATCATTAAGAATCTACTGATGACCATGAAACCATTATCAATTGTCGGAAGAACCCATCTGGTTCACTAACGTTCCTTTAGGGTAGGAAATCTGCCATCTGTACCTGGTCTGGCCTACATGTGACTCCAGAGCCACAGCAATGTGGTTGACTCTCAACTGCCCTCTGAGGGCAATTACGGATGGGTGGTAAATGCTGGCCAGTCAGCGATGCCATGCCCCACAAATGAATATAAAAAGGTTAAATGGTCAGGCACATTTGTAGGAAGGGAGACAGTTGCAATCCCAAAGGAAGTTCTGTATGGTGAGTGTTACAATGCTGTGGACTATTAATCCTTAGTTTATTTGGCTGGCCAGATATATAGTGAACTCTTTAAAAGGATCTTTGCCAAGGAAATGCACTGACTTCAAAATGGCAGCGGGAGTCACCTGACCTAGGAATTGGCCAAGTCTGGAAACTTCTGAACATGGGTTTGCCAGGAGATAAAGTTATAGGCACTTCCCCTGATGGACATCGCACCTGCCGTGGTCTAAATTCGACAAAATCTAAGCAGAGTGGGCCTCAAGACTTTCTGATCCCAGAAATTACCAGGAGCAATGAGAGACTAATGAATCTAATAGGTAAGGAGAGTGCAGAGGGTCCCTATCTGTTTCTGGCCCCCACTCACCTGGAGCTGATGAAAGATGGAAAGGGAGACACCTCTTTTTGTCTAGAATACACTCCCATGATGACCAGTGACAGCAGCAGCTTTGTGGCAAGCGCCAAAACCAAAAACACAACCCATAATGTCACCTGCAGCTTCATGTGCCGCCCATGTGGGAACCAGCCTTCACAGGTACCTACAAAGTTCTACCAAATCAAGACCACCAGCACCACCCCCCACCTTCTCACACCTCCTCTCACTAAATGGGCTGTTGGTAGCATATCCATCACCTCATTTACACAGGAGGATGCCAGTGCAATCTATAGGCGATGCTTCAGTCTAATAATGTACATTCAGATACCGAGAGGCATGGGATTATAAGCAAAGTGACGTTTGATTATGTCAATGATTCATGTAAAGTTTGAAAGGCACTGAAATAGAACTAATTCCACAGGAACTCAGTAATCTGTGTCAATCAATAACACCATTGGCAAAAAAAGGTTACATTTTTAGAAAATGGCAGCATAACTGAGAGGATAGATGAACCTCAATTGGTTTTCTCTACCTTGCTGACGCTGAGAAAAACAAGTCATCTACTTTTGTGTTTTAACCTTCCTGCATATAATAAGGTTTTGAGATGCATAGTCGTATATATGCTTGACTGAAGGTAATCTTCCTAGGTTAGGTTCTTTTATAGTGTACTTTCTGATGGATGCTGCTCGTGCTTAGAGGAGAAAAAGTTGTTTCTGTAGCTTAGTGTTATGTTTCAGGTCAGAAACTCCAAAGTATCTTCTGAAGCCCACCAGAATCATAAGTTTTGCATCTTGAAGTTGGTTAGGGTAAGCATGATATGTTCCACTTCAGGTGTGATTCAACCCACTAGGGAGGCTTTATCAAACAAAGTTTATTTAAGAATAGAGTTAACATGTATAGTAAGGAAAAAAGCAAAAACTTTTTTAATTGCAAGCAAGAAACAAAACAACCACTACAATGTATAACTCTTAATGAATATCTCTAAGGTGTTCCAATTATAAACAAGACCTATAGACAACAAAAAAACCCTTTTTACAGGTTTCACACAGCACAGACTACTGCTCATGTGATACTGGGATCGAGTCATCAGTTGAATTCTGCAGTCAAATGCTTTCAGACTCAGAAGAGTTTGAAGACAAGACAGCTTCCTAAAACACTACAGAAACTCCGGTCTAGCCCCCAAGAACAACAGATTTTCACTCATCAGGAAAACAACAGGGAGAGAGGGAAAACATTTCTTTTTAGCTAGCTGTCCCTTCTAAAACTCAACTCCAACCTGAAACTCCAAACTGAAGTTGAAAATCAATCCTTTACACCCGACCTGCCCAGTTCCTTTCTCCTCCTAACAATGACACTACCTAAGGCTGTGAGCATGAATTAAAAAAATCATTTAAAGGTACACTAACAGCACACTTAGGAATATTTTACAATGTGTGCCCTTGCCTTGGTTCAGCAAAACATTTCCAAAATACTATAATCACATTAAGTTCTTTGTATTGTTACCCAAACAACCTAATTATCTATTATCGAGCACAAGGAAGTCTGTTTATATTAATGTGACTGGGTTTAGGTTTACTGTAGGAATCCCTGTACTTGTCAATAGTAAATATTCATTGGACTGGATTTTACAATGGAAAAGGAACAACACTCACCACTGACTATATGTGTGTACTGTGATAACCTCACCCTGTATATTTTTATAATCATTGAAGTATCATAGAAACCCTACAGTGCAGAAAGAGGCCCATCGAGTCTGCACCGACCACAATCCCACCCAGGCCCTACCCCAATATCCCTACATATTTACCTGCTAATCCCGCTAACCTACGCATCTCAGGACACTAAGGGGCAATTTAGCATGGCCAATCAACCTAACCTGCACATCTTTGGACTGTGGGAGGAAACCAGAGCACCCGCAGGAATGCCATGCAGACACGAGGAGAATGTGCAAACTCCGCACAGGCAGTGACCCAAGCCGGGAATCGAACCTAGGTCCCTGGCGCTGTGAAGCAGCAATGCTAACCACTGTGCTACCGTGCCACCCACAGTATAAAAGATCATTAAAATTGTCTGCCTGTGTCCTCTGGTCCAAAGAAGCCACCTTGCAGATCCAGGGAAACTCACACCTCATTATCTCTGAGGAGCCATGAATAAGTGTAGAATTATAGCATCTACAGTGCAGAAGAAGGCCATTCAGCCCATTGAGCCTGCACCAACAATAATCCCCACCCGAATACTGTCCTATTCCCACAACCCCACATATTTACCCTGCAAAGCCCCCTAAGGGGGATTAATGGGCAATTTATCATGGCCAATCAAACTAACCCGCACATCTTTGGAGTGTGGGAGGAAACCGGAGCACCCGGAGGAAACCAGGGAGAATGGGCAAACACAGACGGTGACCCAAGGCTGGAATTGAACCTGGGTCTCGGGCACTACGAGGCAGCAGTGCTAACCCTACCTGCTTTCTGCACAGTCCAACTTCAAAGAGAGCTATACAAAAGCAATCTGCATTGTAGATTGATGGTCTGCTATCACGTAAGGTACTTGGTGCTGCGCTCGAATAAGTGACTTAATTCAAAACAAAGTCTTTAGTAAGTCAGGGGAAAGTTGTGGGGGCGATTCTCCCAGCCTGCTGTGCTGCTTTTGTAGCACAGTGGGCCTGGAGAGTCTAGCGGAGTCCGTTTCGTGGGCACCCCGCTGGTCGTCATGGCCTCCACACTTCTCCGGCAACTGGATCTCCAGCCGTCAACTCCATGCTGGAAATCAGTGTGGAACTGCATACATTATGTAAATTCTAATTGTAATGCAATTTAAATATCATTAACGGACCCGGGACTGAAATCTTCGGGCCCACTAGCCACCACCCACACCCCACCACATTCCCCCACCCCCACCACCACCACCCCCCACCACCCCCAGCAGGAGTGGTTCACTCCAGTGGGGTTTAGTATAGCTCCCCACTTGCAGGCAGTTGACGGCCCAACCCTGCTGGAGTGCAAGGAGTGCAATCGAGGCCCCCCCCTCTCCCCCCCCCAATAGGGTCTGGTGTCAGGGGCTGCCCCCTGCATGTTGCCACCTTGGCTGTGCCAGCCAGGGCCTCCAGGCACTGCCCCAATGGGCAAAGTGCCAATGCTGGAGATACTGTGGCACTGCCCATCACTGCCAAGGGGGGTGGGGAAGGCCTAATGGGGGCAGGGCCTGATGGAGGGATGGGGCCTCGGGGGGGGGTGATCGTGGGGGTGGGGGGGGGGGGCCCTGCTGCCACTCTACATTTCTTTGGGCTGAGAGGCAGAGGAAGGGAGGTCAACTATTGGGGCTGGCCATTGGCCTGGGGGGCTGTTGGCCTAATGGGCAGGGCCTGGGCTGCAAGGGAGGATTGGAGCTGCCTGGGGAGGGGGTGGGGACATGTGGAGGGGGGAATCAGTGGGTGATCATGAGATCAGGGATGTGGGGGGAACATTGAGGTGGGCTATGAGTAGGGGGGGGGGGCGTCAGGTTGATTCTGGTCTGAGCATTCTTGGCGGAACAGTGATTGGGCCATGGGTAGGTCGGAGATGCAACACTGCGGGGGTCATGGGGCTGGCCAGCAATCGGGAAGCCAGCAGATTGGCATGCGTTGATCTTGACACTGACAGATCTACACATGCACAGTGGCCCATTCACCATTCTGCTGCCAGCATCTCCTGCGGGGACAATTACCACCCACAGTTTTTTTCGACTGATTCACACTCATGCACTCTACAATGCAGAGTGTGGGAGATTCATTTTGAAACCCCACTGAAAAAAAACTACATGATTTACTCCAATTTTTACATGAATTTGATGCTTAGAATTTGTTTGGGAGCATAGCCCCTGTTGTGTTTATTGTTTGTTTCATTTGTGTTGCATCAGGCTGGCCTGATAACTGATCTATGTACACCTGTTTGATTGCTTAGGCCAGTAGGTGAAACTAGAGAGGTATGAAATCTGAGAAGTTCCAGAAGGGATCTGGGCTCTGAACTGTGAACATTTGTGTATTGGAAATCCTGTAAGTCCTGAGATACTTTAAAGTTCTGTCAATAAGCTGTTTGGACTTAGAACAAGAGTGATGTCTACATTGCTCTGAGATAATTAAGTTATACAGAAATGTGCCTTATATGTAACACCACCTTTGCTTCCCCCTCTTCTTCCCTTCCTGTTGTCTGGTTTGGTCTCTGGGCTGCTTCATATTGCACCAATCTAATACAAACAAGCAGCAGCTGTAAGCTGCCTGATGCCTGCAGCTTGTCAGCATTTTGATAATGAGGTATTGTCCTTAAACCTGGAATCTTCCCAGCATTATCAGGCTGCAGTTTGGCAAGCGATTGAGCTGCCCAATAGTTGCAATCTACTCCTTTATTTCGTACAAATTATTGAAGGAAAATTCTTCAGTTATATACTCAAATTGCTGCGATGTTGGCACTTACTGAAGTTAAATAACAGCCATAAATACTTAAGCTGCATCCTTAGGTGCCAGGTTCAGATTCCACGCGTGATAATATTAGTTGATTAAAATACAGAATATATTAGAAAATATTACTTCAAGTCACTTTCCATATTCATCGCTAGACCTACATCAGACAGGTCATTGCAATCATCCAAATTCATCTTCATCGTTGGGTTATCTGTACATTTGTTGAATGAGCATTTTATTTATCTATTTCTACTGTCAGTTTGGCTCAGTTTGTAGCTTGTATGTTTCAGAAGGAGAAGATTGCAGGACTAAATGGTTGCCAAATTAGACTGCGCAGAAATAATAACCACACTCCAAAGTAAATTGCTCAATGTGAAGTGATTTGGGATGTCAACAACACCAACTTGTATTTGTGAAGATAAATCTGCCATGTAATTCCCTGAAGCACAGTCAGACCAAACTAGATGGCAAGCCAAAGAGGATGTTAGGGGGGACGCTGATAAGAGGTGGGTAGGAGAATAGGTAAGTAAGGTGATTTAGGAAGAGAATTCAAGACCCTCGGGGCTGATCAATGTCGGGTGAATATGGGAGTTGCAAACGACCAGCAGGACAAGGGCAGCAGATAATCGGGTACACCACCAGATGGAAGTTTCCCTCCAAGCCACTCATCGTCTTGTCTTGGAAACATATCGTCGTTCCCTCACTGTCGGTCAGTTAAAGTCCTGGAATTCCCTCCCTAACAGCACTATGGGTGGACCTGTACCACAGGGAGTGAAGTGGTCCAGGAAGGCAGCCTACCACCACCTCCTCAAGTGCAATTAGGTCTGGGCAATGCCAGCAAAAGCCACATCCCATGATTGAATAAAAACAAAGGTTGGAGGAGCTTATGGTTTGTAAAGAGTTTTTGGGCTGACGGATGCGACAGAGACAAAAGGGGCCAGGGAGGGATTTAAACACAAAGATGAGAATGTTGGATTTTAAAGTGTTGGTGGAGCAAGGGTGCATGATTATAGATCTGTGAGCACGGGGGCGATGGGTAAGTGGGATTTGGTTCGGGATGGGAAATGGACCACAGAGTCTTGGATGAGCTCAGATTTACAGGGTGTGGGGGATGGGAAGTTGACAAAGGAAAAATGGGGGTGACGGAGATTTAGCAGCAGATGGTCAGAGGCAGATTTTGTTTCTGTAGATATGTCAGCAAGCGACAACACCAGGAGAAGAATGAGCAGGGAACCGTTTATAGATCCTTGAGGAACTCCAGAGATAATGATGCGGGAATGGAAAAGAAGCTGATGTCATTGCCAAATGAGATTGGGGAAAGGGCAGGTCCCACTCAGGTAGACATTCTAGGGAAACTTTGAAGGAGAATGGTGCCAAAGGCTAAAGTTCATTTATTTATTCGTCACAAGTAGGCTTACATTAACACTGCAATGAAGTTACTGTGAAAATCCCCCAGTCGCCACACTCCGGCACCTGTTCTGAGGGAGAACTTGGCGTGGCCAATGCATCTAACCAACACATTTTACAAATTGTGGGAGGAAACCGGAGCACCCGGAGGAAACCCACGCAGACATGGGGAGAACATGCAAACTCCGCACAGACAGTGACCCAAGCTGGGAATCGAATTCAGGTCCCTGGCGCTGTGAGGCAGCAGTGCTAACCACTGTGCCGCTACAGGGAGGTTGGGAAAAACAAGGAAGAGTAATGCGCCACAAGTCACAATGTCATTAATTAGATCCTATGGCCAGGATCAAAGTCTGATTGGGGAGTTCTTATTCCAACAGGCCAACCTCAATGGTCTAGTTGAAGATATTACACTTGACCACAGTGTTTAATGTGTTGCAGTTTTATATAAATTCCCAAAAGTTACTGGCATTGAACAACATCAAATTCCAAAAGATGTACTTGATGTACTGTGGTGCCGTGGTGAAAAGACTTTATTATAAAAATTAACATTCACTTCATGTGCTGTACTTGAGCCAGACACTTGTGCATTTTTAATTTCAATATTCCAACCTAATCCATACGCTTTGGGGATTTGTTGGCTGGCTACTGTTGAACCTTTGTGACACCTTGCAGTACATTTTTCATTCAGTTACGAAAATTACAATCCTATTTTTAATGGTTTTTGATTGATCGTTTCAAATCATTGTGTCTGCAGATGCTTTATATTATAAAGTTAGTGTTGCACCCACTCAGATTGATTGCTTTTGTTCCGACTGACGCAGAAAGAAAACATTCAGTTATGTAGAAAGAAGCTCTTGCATGTGCGCAGACTGTAGCAAATAGGCAGCACGGTAACACGGCGGTTGTCACTGCTGCCTCACAGCGCCAGGTTCGGTTCCCAGCTTGGGTCACTGTCTGTGTGGAGTTTGCACATTCTCTGTGTGTCTGTATGGGTTTCCTCCCACAGTCCAAAGATATGTGGGTTAGGTGCATTGGCCATGTTAAATTGCCTCTTGGTGTCCTGGGATGCATTGGGTTAGAGGGATTAGTGGGATAAATACGGGGATAGAGGCTGAGTGGGATTGTTGTTGGTGCAGGCTCGATGGGCCGAATGGCCTCCTTCTGCAATGTAGCATTCCTACATTTCTATGTTTTAAAAGAACATAAGAAATAGGAGCAGGAGTAGGCCATCTAGCCCTTCGAGCCTGCCCCGCCATTCAATAAGATCATGGCTGATCTGTCGTGGCTCAGCTCCACATTCCCACCCTCTCCCCATAACCCTTAATCCCCTCGCTTATCAAAAACCCATCAACCCGCGTCTTAAAAATATTTAGCGAGGTAGCCTCCACCACTTCAATGGGCAGAGAATTCCAGAGATTCACCACCCTTTGAGTGAAGACGATTCTGCTCAACTCCGTTCTAAACCGCCCCCCCTTTATCTTGAGGCTGTGCCCCCTAGTCCTACTGTCCTTTCTGAGCGGGAAGAGTCTCTCCACCTCTATCCTATCCATCCCATTCATCATCTTATACATCTCAATGAGATCTCCCCTCATTCTTCTAAACTCTAACGAGTACAAGCCTAGTTTATTCAGCCTCTCCTCATAGCTCAACCCCCTCAACTCCGGCATCAGCCTAGTAAACCTCCTCTGCACTCCCTCCAAGGCCAAAATAAAAGCAATGTATGTATTTATGTGGCAGGAAAGCTGCCTTGACAATTCTTCAGTGTCCCCTGTGCCAAGTAGCACAAGAGGCGAACCTATTCTTTCTTTGCTGTAACATTCAGTAACCAGTTGTTTCCATGTACTTTTTATGGGGCTAGGCCCTCAGCCTGATCCAGGCTCATTAACAGGAGGACTATTTGAATGTTGCAAGAGGAGGAAAGAGGATGTCCCTGAAGGCCCATTGGGAACCTTGTAGTGCTATGGGTAGCGTCCCTGCCTCTGAGAATTTCCAGGTTCTTCCTTGGCCATCAGATGCATTGATAACACAGCCAACCTACAAAATCATTCCAACATACCAATTAGCACAGCAATTGGCAAGTGGTAAGAGTGAGAGAGACACCTCATCAGCCACACTTGATGTGGCGTCTCGCCCCCTCAAGCTATAAGCCCTGGCAACAGTCTAGCGACTTGTTCCAGGAATTATTAGCAATAGAAACAGATGGGAGTCTGCCTCAGTGCACCACTAGGTGAAGGAAGAGAAAGAAGACTGAAGGTCCATTAAACCGAATGAAATAGTATCCAGAGGCTCCATTACTTGCTCACTGAGGTGACAAGAAAAATCAATGATGATACATGAGAGTGAGCTGGCTTACAGAACCAAACAACAATATTCAACACCAGAGGAGTTCTGAAGGCTTTTTGCGCACCAGTTGTCCAGTTAGAAGAATACATCCAAAAAAATGAAGATGATTTAGGGAGCAGTGATGATATTGATGGCACTTCAGCAGAGGAATTCTGAAAGCATATTTCTTCTTGTTGGAAATTCCTTTCATGGAGCCATGTCCGGTCAGATCCAAATATGTTCATTCAGAACTATATGATCCTTGAGATGTGCTGACAGTCCAGAGTGGCTGCATTTAGTGTGGTGCTCTTTGGTTGATAGCCTCTGCATTTGTTCAGTAAATAATGTTATGTCTGATACGCCCCCATCAATGATTAACTAAAAATGATCATGTTGCTTACGGAGAATGAATCCTGATAAAGAAGTTTATATCATTGGGTGTGTTACCTGTGGATTGGGAAGATAGAAAGGTTTGGAACAGGGGCAGGCCATTTATCCCTTTGAATCTGTTCTACCATTCAATGAGACCATTGCTCATTTGTGACCTCACTTCATATATCCATCTTTGCATTATATCTCTTCATATCTTTGGTTAACAAGACACAATCGATCTCAGATTTAAGATTAATAATTGATCTAGCATTTGTGGAGGAGAATTCCAAACTTGTGCCTCACTTTGTATGTAGAAGTTTTCCTAACTTCATTCCCAAAAGACCTGATTCTAATATAGGTTTTGACCCATAGTCGCAGATTCCCTAAGCAGTGGAAATAGTTTCTCAATATCCACCCCATCAGTTCCTTCCTTAGCAGCTTGAAACTTTGATCAATTGACCCCGTAAGTGTCTAAATTCCAGATCATACAACCTCTGTTGTTTAATTTGTCCTCATTCTAGATTCTGAGTAAAACAGTGCATTCATTCCACAGCCAATATCTAGGAACTGGAGTAGGCCATTCAGCCCCTCATGCCTTCCTGGCGCATTACCCAAACTGCTCCTGATACTCCAGGTGTGGTCTAATTAAATCTTTGTATAAATTCAGCAGGGCTTCTAACTACTTGTTTTCACATCCCACAGGCCAGCATTCCTGAAGACTTTTTGATGGTTTTCTTAGCCCATTTATGGCATTTTAATGACCTGCATACCTAGACCCCAAAGATTCTTTGGACATTTGGAAGATAGTGTTCAACTCTAGTCACCACACTACTAGAAGGATGTGGAGGCTTTGGAGAGGGTACAAAACATTTATCAGGATGTTGCCTAGTGTGGAGGACATTAGCTATAAGGAGAGGTTGGAGAAACTTGGCTTGTTCTCACTGGAACGATGCAGGTTGAGGGGAGACCTGGATAAAAGTCTACAAGATTATGAGGGGCGTGGACAGAGTGGGTAGACAGAAGCTTATCCCCAGGGTGGAAGAGTCAATTACTAGGGGGCATAGGTTTAAGGTGCGAGAGGCAATGTTGAAAGGAGATGGATGGGGCAATTTTTTTAAACAGAGGGTGCTGGGTACCTGGAACTTGGGGAGGTAGTGAAAGCAGATACGATAGTGACTTTTAAGGGGCATCTAGACAAATGCATAAATACAATGGGAATAGAGGGATATGTTCCGTGGAAGGGTAGGGGGTTTTAGTTCAGTCAGGCAGCATTGTCAGTGCAGGCTTGGAGGCCCAAAGGACCTGTTCCTGTGCTGTAATCTTCTTTGTTCTTTCGTTGTTCTCTGTTCCACTGATTCTAGCTTTTCACCATTTAGAAATAACTTTGTTTTAACCATTTTATGTCCAAAGTGGATGATCCAACACTTGGATATGTTGACATCCAATTGCTAGAATTTTGATTTGATTTGATTATTATTGTCACATGTATAGATATGCAATGAAAAGTGTTATTTCTTGTGCATTATACAGACAAAGCATACCGTTTGTAGAGAAGGAAAGGCAAGAGTGCAGAAAGTCGTGTTGTAGTCATAGCTAGGGTGTGGAGAAAGATCAATTTTGTGCAAGGTGGGTCCATTCAAAAGACTGACGGCAGCAGGGAAGGAGCTGTTCTTGAGTCCGTTGGTACGTGACGTCAGATTTTTGTATCTTTTTCCCAACGGAAGAAGGTGGAAGAGAGAATGTCTGGAGTGCGTGGGTCAATTTTGACAGTTCACTAAACCTATCTCTTTCTCTTTGTAATTTGATCTTCCATTGTCATTGCTTAAAAAGTCAGCTATCTTTGTGTTACTGGTAAATTTGAGTATATGGTTTTTAATTTCATCATCTGAATTGTTAATAAAGATAATGAATGGTTGAGTTCTTTGTAAAGCATCACTCATGACATCCTGCCAATTAAACTATCTGACCATTATCCCAAATTCCTACCTCCTACCATTCAAATAATCTCCTAACTAGGCCAATCTATTGTTCTCCACTCTGTGAACTTCAACTTTAGTTAACAGTGTCTTCGGTGAGATTTTATCAAATGCCTTCTGGATAGTTTATGTGAATGAAATCCATACACATTGCACTTTCCACTATTCTAGTTACATTTTCAAAACCAAACTCAATCAGATTCATCGGGTATTACCCACCCTTTACAAATCAGTGCAGGCCTTATCCGTCCAACTGAAAGCCTGCAAGGTCACAGTAAAGCTTATTTATTAGGGTCACAAGTAGGCTTACATTAACACTGCAATGAAATTACTGTGAAAATCCTCTAATTGCCACACTCCAGTGCCTGTTTGGATACACAGAGGAAGAATTTAGCACGGCCAATGCATCTAACCAGCGTGCTTTTTGGACTGTGGGAGGAAACTGGAGCATCCGGAGGAAATCCATGCAGACATGGGGAGAAAGTGCAGTCGCTTCACAGACTGTGATCCAAGCCTGGGATTGAACTCAGGTCCCTGGCATTGTGAAAGAGTAGTGCTAACTGTGCCACCTCTAAATAGCCAGGATAGTGCAACAACAACACCACACCAAAAAGCAGCCAGCATAATTGAGGACCCCTCGCATCCCAGACATTCTCTCTTCCACCATCTTCCGTCAGGAAAAAAATACAAAAGTCTGAGGTCATGTACAAACTGACTCAAGTACAGCTTCTTCCCTGCTACCATCAGCCTTTTGAATGGACCTATCTTGCATTAAGTTGATCTTTCCCTACACCTTAGCTATAACTACACCTTAGCTACACGAGATTCTACACTCTCTCCTTTCCTTCTCTATGTAGGGTATGCTTTGTCTGTGTAGTGTGCAAGAAACAATGCTTTTCACTGTATGCCAATACATGTGACAATAATAAATCAAATCAAACCAAAACATCAGCCCATCCCTTAACCGCAGGTGCTAGACATTTCCCGACAACAGATGTTAGATTAACTGGTCTATAATTTCCTCATTTCCCACTCTCACCCTTCTTAAACATGTGCAATTTTTGTAGAAGATGGCCTAATAGGATTGCAATTACTCAGACCACCCGACTATAATCTGTCCTTTTTCTGAAATGTGTGTGGGATAAAATTGTCATTGATATAGTGGAACCTTTTGAACTTGTCGCTGTATTGTTCTTATCTAATTCCACAGTGGGGACTACTATAAATTGCCGTCATCTGTCTTCCACCCAGAATTAATTCCTAATGACATAATCGTAGATAATTGCTCTCAATTTACCCCTCCCCAGGGACTCGCTGAATTAATGTGACAGGCAGGAATCACTCATAGATTTAGCATTCCTGCTCCAATGCTGGAGCGGAATATTTAAAACCTGCTCTGAGGGAGCATTTACATCTGAAATGATCACCATGGAAATCCTGTTCAAATCCTGAACAAGAGACAAGTGGCTACGTTCCAGCTGCTGGGTAGAACACAAATGTGCGCCAGAGAAAATATCAGCGGGCGTTTGAGCAGAGCAGGAATCGTGGGCATAAACGATAGATCAGACTTGGAGAAATAAAATGCACGGAGATGGTGCTATAACGTTCAGTTTGGAATTTAGTGCTTCCCTCGATGTTCAGCTGCCTTAGATACACCAACAATAAATGTAAACATTGAGAGTTGAAGATTGTTGCTGACAGATTAAAGAAATCTCATAGAACTTCCATATTGGGTCATAAAGGAAGCTGGAATAGTTCCCAGAAATGAACACTTTTACTGATGGAGCACATGCTTGACTGTATTTATTCTTTTGTTGTTAGGATGTGAGTATCATTTGCAAAGTCATATCTCTTGCCCATCCCTAATTACCCTTGAGAAGTTGTGGGGAGCTGCCTTTTTGCATCACTGCAGTTTTTATAGTGTGGGATCAATGGCAGTCCTGTTAGCAGAAAGTTCCAGGATTTTGATCCAGTGACATGGGCAACATGGTGGCACAGTGGTTAGCATTGCTGCCTCTCAGCGCCAGGGACCCGAGTTCGATTCCCGGCTTGGGTCACTGTCTGTGTGGAGTTTGCACATTCTCCCCGTGTCTGCATGGGTTTCTTCAGCGTGCTCTGGTTTCCTCCCACAGTCCAAAGATGTATGAGTTGGGTTGGTTAGCCATGCTAATTTGCCCCTTAGTGCCAGGGGAATTAGCAGGGTAAATACGTAGGGCTACAGGGATAAGGGCTGGGTGGGATTGTGGCAGACTCAATGGGCTGAATGGCCTTCTTCTGCTCAGTAGTGATTCTATGATAGTGAACGAATGGCAATATCTTTCCAGGTCAGGATGTTGTGCAACTTGCAGGTAGTGGTTGCAGGTTTTGAGCTTGGAAGGTGTTGGAAGAAAGCTGCACCAAATATTAAACAAAACTACCCTGCCTTCCTAGTAACAAGGACGAAATTGTATGATATATTTGTTAAATACCAAGACGTTTGGTAGACATTCAAATCTAACTAAGCGCCATGCAGTGGAAAAACTGGGCTAGATGGACAAGTTGGGCCGACGGGCCTGTTTACACACTATAAACCTCTGTGATTATAGCAGTCTGATTTTAGCAATGAGAGCTTTCTGTAATATCAATTCAATCAAACTAATACTTTCCATTACTTAGCGGAAGGAGTTCTTGTTCAGCGTATGTAGGTTTCAAAGTCCACATTTCAGATTTTTGCTGGTACAGTCAATGTTGGTTGGATTCCTTGTTGTCATTTTTATTTACCTCAACATAAATAACAGTTGCATATTGGTGATATGGTGGAGTAGTGATAATATCACAGGATTAGTGATCGACAGGCCCATGCTAATGTGCTGGGGGCAACATTCAAATCACACCACAATAGTAGGTGGAAGTAAAACTTCAATCAATAAATTGTACATCTAGGATTAAGAGCTAACCTCAGCAATGGTGATCGTGAAGCTATCATCAATTGTCATAAAGCCCATTTGGCTCACTCATGCCCTTTAGGGAAGAAAATCTGCAGACTTTACCTGGTCTGGTCTACACATGACTCCGGGTTCACAACAAAATGTTTGACTTCTGACTGGTCACTCAGTTCAACGGCAATTAGCAATAGACAACAATGTCCACATCCCATGAAAATATAAAAGAAAAGGGGTGGCACGGTAGTGAGCATTGCCACCTCACAGTGCCAGGGACATGAGTTCAATTCCAGCCTCGGGTACTGTCCATGTGGAGTTTGCACATTCTCCCTGAGTCTACGTGTGTTTCTTCTGGGCGCTCTGGTTTCCTCTCACAGTTGAAAGATGTACAGGTTGGGTGGATTGGCCATGCTAAATTTCCCCTTAGTGTCCCAAGATGTGCAGGCTAGATGGATTAGCCATGGTAAATGTGTGGGTTTACAGGGATAGGGCAGGGGAGAGGGCCTGAATAAGACACTCTGTCAGAGAGTCGGTGCAGACTCAATGGGCCGAATGGCCTCATCTGCACTGTAGGGATTCTATGAAAATAAAACAGGGAGCAGTCGAAATCCTGAACTCAGAAAAATAAAAGCAAAAAAAAAAAAATCAGGAAGCAATCTGAAAGTATCATGGAAAATAATCCTGTCGGCAAATGAACACTCACCTCATTACATGCCATGTTTTCTTAAGACGTAATCATCACAACCAAGCCCTCTTTATAATATTTAAAATGAGGTACTTTAGAAATATGCTACTGAATTCACATCCTCTGATCCCACCAAGGAGTCATGTTCAAAGGGATTGCCAATCAATGGTAGGAGAAAAAGGAAAACTCGAGGCTGGATTTTACATGTCCTGCTGTCTTTTAACCCGCAGGCAATGGAGTGTAAAATCCAGCCCTTACGTTCCTGTAGCACTGTTCATAACTACCTGGCACCTCACAGCAATTTACAGTCAATGAAGTACATTTGATGTGTGCAATCGCTGCTGTAATACAGCAAAGAGGGCAGCAGTCAGCAAACCTCCACAAACAGCAACCTGGTAATATGTTTATTTGATATGTACTGATATACAAAACATCGGGCAAGACATACCTCCACAGTGGTTATCACTGCTGCCTCACAGCACCAGGGACATGGGTTTGAGTCACTCTCTGTGCGGAGTTTGCACATTCTCTCCATGTCTGCATGGGCTTCCTCTGGGTGCTCTGGTTTCCTTGCACAGTCCAAAGATGTGCAGGTTGGGTGGATCAGCCATGCTAAATTGCCACTCAGTGTAAGGGGAACTATCTAGGGTAAAAACATGGGGTAATGGAGATAGGGCAAGGGTGGGATTGTTGTCGGTGCAGACTCGATGGGCTGAATGGCCTCCTTCTGCATTGTAGGATTCTACGATTCTATGAAGTGGAAAGATTGAGAGCATCAAGTTTCTAGGTGTCCAGACCACTAACAACCTGTCCTGGTCCACACTGATGCTATAGTTAAGAAAGCCCACCAATACATCTACTTTCTCAGGAAGCTAAGGAAATTTGGCGTGTCTGCTATGACTCTCACCAACTTTTACAGGTGCACCATAGAAAGCATTCTTTGCAGATGTATCACAGCTTGGTATGGTTCCTGCTCTGACCAAGACCGCAAGAAGCTACAAAGGGTTGTGAATATAGTCCAGTCCATCAAACCAAACAGCCTCCCATCTACTGACACTTCCTGCTGCCTCAGAACAGCAGCCAGCTTAATCAAGCTGCCCACACACCCCAGATACACTCTCTTCCACCTTCTTCAATTGGGAAAAAGGTACCAAAGTCTGAGGTCACGTACCAACCAACACAAGAGAAGCTTCTTCCCTGCTGCCATCAGACTTTTGAATGGACCTACCGCATATTAATTTGATCTTTCTCATACCCAAGCTATGCTTGTAACACTATATTTTGATTTGATTTATTATTGTCACATGAATTGATATAGAGTGAAAAGTATTGTTTCTTGCATGCTACAAGACAAAGCATACCCTATACAGAGAAGGAAAGGAGAGAGTGTAGAATGTAGTGTTACAGTGATAGCCAAGGTGTAGAGAAAGATCAACTTAATGCGAGATAGGTCCATTCAAAGTCTAATGGCAGCACCCTGCACCTTTTCCTTTTCTTCTCAATGAACAGTATGCCTTGTCTGTATAGCAACAATGAAATTTCACTGTATCCCATTACAAAGTTGTTAAACTCAATGTTCAGTCCTGCAGGCTGTGAAGTGCCTAAGTAGAAGATGAGGTGTAGTTCCTCCAGCTTGCCTTTGCTTTCCATCTTGTTTCACTCCGCTCTCCTCACCCCACGAAGGCCATCTATTTGTTTACTCATTTGTGGGACATGGGCTATTTTGGCTGGCCAGCATTTATTGCCCATCCTTAATTATCCTTGGAGGGCGATTGAGAGTCAGCCACATCGCTGTGGCTCTGGAGTCACATGTAGGCCAGATCTCATTTCCTTCCCTAAAGCACATTAGTGAACCAGATGGGATTTTCCCAACAATGGTTTCATGGTCATCGGTAGGTTCTTTAATTCCCGATTTCCTTTTTATATTGAATTCAACTTCCACCACTTGCCTTTTTGAGATTTGAACCCAGGTCCCTAGAACATTAACTGAGTTACTGGATTAATAGTTTAGCGATAATACCACTAGGCCATCACTTCCCTCAGTCGCTTCTGTCTCAGGTTGTCCCTTGACACTCTGTAGCTTGATTTTGCCATTAGCAAAACTCCCAGCCTTTACTTCCTCTATTTACATTCCTTAAATCTTTCCGTCTATGACATCTTTGTCAATTACCTCCCCCCCCAACCCTCACAGTATAAATCTCATCCTATTTTCTTTGTCTTCAACTCTGACAAAGGGTCATCCAGACTCGAAACATAAGAACATATAAGAACATAAGAAATAGGAGCAGGAGTAGGCCATCTAGCCCTTCGAGCCTGCCCCGCCATTCAATAAGATCATGGCTGATCTGTCGTGGCTCAGTTCCACTTTCCCGCCCTCTCCCCATAACCCTTAATCCCTTCTCTTATCAAAAACCCATCAACCCGCTTCTTAAAAATATTTAGCGAGGCAGCCTCCACCACTTCAACGGGCAGAGAATTCCAGAGATTCACCACCCTTTGAGTGAAGAAGTTCCTCCTCAACTCCGTTCTAAACCGCCTCCCCTTTATCTTGAGGCTGTGCCCCCTAGTCCTACTGTCTTTTTTGAGCGGGAAGAGTCTCTCCACCTCTATCCTATCCATCCCATTCATCATCTTATACGTCTCAATGAGATCTCCCCTCATTCTTCTAAACTCTAACGAGTACAAGCCTAGTTTATTCAGCCTCTCCTCATAGCTCATTAGCTCTGTTCTCTCTCCACAGATGCTGTCAGACCTGCTGAGGTTTTGCAGCATTTCCTGCTTTTGAAATGTTGCAATGTTCTGATACAGCAGCTTGTCATCTGTATGTGCATTAGATTGCACTGAACTTCTGCCCCTGAATCATGTTCTATCTCAATGTGTGGTGGGAGTGTTGCTGCTATATTTTTGAGAGTTACAGCAAGGTATCTTAC
Source organism: Carcharhinus amblyrhynchos (assembly GCF_965287045.1). NCBI lineage: Eukaryota > Metazoa > Chordata > Chondrichthyes > Carcharhiniformes > Carcharhinidae > Carcharhinus > Carcharhinus amblyrhynchos. Next base: position 11,640,667 of record NC_137337.1, read on the forward strand.
AGAATACTTTGTTGCTTTCCTCCTGAAAGAGCCACAAGCGAGGTACTACATCTTGTTCTGGCAGAGAATGCCATCCAGCTAATTTGTGGAAAGAATCCATCACTGTATTTCATTTCTCGAGCTGTATCAGTAACTGCAATCATATTTTTCAATGCCAAAGGCCTTCTGCCTCTCCTTCATTTCAGGGCGTCAGACATCAAGGATAATTATTAATGCAACATCACATGAATGCGTTCATTTACATTCGGAGTGCCAATATAAATGTTCATTCAAAAAATCTTTTTAAGCAGCATTTAGCTCCTCAATGTCAAACACATTTAATGTAAACATCAATTTGAAACTAATTGGGAGATAACTACCGACTTTTAGCTGACCCTATGGTAAAAAAGATTCTATAATTCACTCGAATGTTTAAAAATATTCTGGAAGCTGAAGCTACTGAACAGTTGACTAAAGGAAGAAAGAAAGGAGTGATTTAATCTGTGGTGAAACCCTTCTGTCTCTGAGGCAAGAAGGCAGCCTTTGATGTGTGCCTCATTTTGTACCTAACTAAGGAGCTACATGTCTGTCCTTGGCCCATTTCAAAAGAGCTCTGACAAAGGATCATCCTGACTCGAAATGTTGACTTTATTCTCTCTCCACAGACTTGCTGAGATTTTCCAGCATTTTCTGTTTTTGTTTCAGATTCCTGCATTTTGCTTTCATATAAGTGGCCATCCGAGCAGTTAAATGGACTCAAAATCCAAACCCTCTGACACATTGACAAGTATATATAAATGGCAAACATATTTCACAGCGTGCCTTTGTCAATCCATTAAGTATGGAACGTTTGAAGGTATGTTCAAAAGGAAGTTCTGAGTGTGTGTAACTTACAAGGTGCCGATGGCTTTGCAATGTGGATTTTGTCGTGATGCCTTGTACTACTGGATATTTGACTTGAGTAAGAAGTCTCACAACACCAGGTTAAATTCTAACAAGTTTATTTGATAGTAAACCCACAAATTTGATAGTAAACCCACAAACTATCAAATAAACTTGTTGGACTTCAACCTGGTGTTGTGAGACTTTTTATTGTGTTTACCCCAGTCCAACGCTGACATCTCCACATCATGACTATTCGACTTGAGGCAGTCAATAGGTGAACTTTCATATATGTTAGATTTTACCTGATAACTCATGCTCTAACTAGAAAATCTAATATTACACAGATGGTGGCACTGTGTTTAGCACTGCTGCCGCACAGCGCCAGGGATCTGGTCTCGGCTGACTGTCTGTGTGGAGTCTCTCCTTGTGTCTGTGCGGGTTTCCTGATTTCCTCCCACAGTCCAAAAATGTGAGGGTTAGGTTGATTGGCCATGCTGAATTGCTCCATAGGCCAGAATTTTACTACCACACGCAGCCTGGAATCAGGGCAGGCGAGACTCGCAGAGCAGAACTTTCCGTGGGCCTCAGACGGGATTTTACAAGCCAAGCCTGAGCGAGGTTGTAAAATACTGGCCGTAGTGTTAAGGGGCCTAGCAGGGCTTAAGGGGATAGGGCCTGGCTGGGATTGTGGCTGATGCAGACTCGATGAACCGAACGGTCTCCTTCTGCATTGTCGGGATTTTATGATTCTATGAGATACAACTAAACATTTTAGAATTCTTACTCTTGTTTCAATAATGTACCTTTGCCCAGTCTGGAGTGAAGACATTGAAATTTCTGCTCCACCTATATCTGCTGTGGACTACTCATAAATGTTAACACTACTCCATTATTCAACACATGGGTCCATACTACACCTGTATATAACCCAGAATATACTTCATACTGGAGTTATGCTTCTACTTTTACCTATTTTAGCTCTGCAAGGTGTTTTTTCTGTTTTTCAACTTAGTTCATACCTTTTGTTTCAAAGATATTAACGTGTGACAAAAATTGTGACTGGATTCGTAATGATGTACTCCAGAGTTTCATTTTTAGCTCTTTGTACCAAAGCCATCTCCGGAACAGTAAAGTTCCTTATGCAGGTAAAATATTGAATTTACTGACAAGTAACTATTTTTTAGCATATCTGCTCCTTAGGTAGCATCTTTTAATCCCGTGACCACTACCATCTAGAAAGACAAGGGCAGCAGATACATGGAAACACCACCACCTGGAAGTTCCCCTCCAAATCACACACCATTCAGGCTTGGAAACATACCGCTGTACCTTCAATGTTGCTGTGTCAAAATACTGGAAGTCTGTCTCTAAGAGCACTGTGGGTGTGCCTACACCATACAGATTACAACCGGTTAAGAGGCGGATCAGCACCACTGCCTCAAGCGCAATTAGGGATGGACAATAAATGATGGTGTCAAGCTTCTTGAGTATTGTTGAAGCTGCACCCATCCAGTGGAGAGTATTCCATCACATTCCTGACTTCTGTATTGTAGATGGTGAACAGGTTTTTAAGACTCAGGAGGTGAACTATTCATCCTAGCCGCTGATCTGCTCTTGTAGCCATTGTATTTTGATGAGTCCACTTGACTTTCTGGTCTTTGGTAACCCCAAGGATGTTGGCAGTGCGGAGTTTCAGTGATGGTCACACCACTGCATTTCAAGGGGCAATGGTTAGATTGTCTCATATTGCTGATGGTCATTGCCTGGCATTTGTGTGGCGCGAATGTTACTTGCCACTTGTCAGCCCAAGCCTGAATATTATCCAGATCCTGTTACACTTGAAAGTGGCCTGTTTCAGTATCTGAGGAGTCGTGAATGCTGCTGAGCGTTGTGCATTCATCGGCGAACATCCCCACTCCTGACCCTATGACGGAGGGAAGGTCATTGATGAAGCAGCTGAAAATGGTTGGGCCTGGGACACTACCCTGAGTAACTCCTGCAGAGATATAGGTCAGGTGGATTCTCAGAGGTTTTTTCCAAGGGCTGAAATGGCTGCCACAAGAGGACACAGGTTTAAGGTGCTGGGGAGTAGGTACAGAGGAGATATCAAGGGTAAGTGTTTCACTCAGAGGGTAGTGGGTGAGTGGAATCGGCTGCCGCCAGTGGTGGTGGAGGCAAATTCGATAGGGTCTTTCAAGAGACTTCTGGATGAGTACATGGGATTTAATAGAATTGAGGGTTAGAGGTAAGCCTAGTAGGTATGGATATCATCGGCGCAACTGTTTGTGCTGTAGTTTTTCTGTGTTCTATATTCTGGAGCTGAGATGACTGACCCTCCACAAGCACAACCATATTCCTACGTGCCAGTATGATTCCAACCAGCAGGACTTTGCCCCCGATATCCATGGAGTCCAGTTTAACTCGAGCTCGTTGATGCCCCACTCGATCGAATGCGTCCTTGATGTCAAGGGCAGTCACTCTCACCTCACCTCTGGAATTGCTGATGAAACAAAAATTCTCTGATTCTATGATTACTCAACTTTAAAAACAATTAAATGACTTTAAAATACTTCAGGATATCCTAAGAATGTCAAAAAGTGGTACATAAAAGCAAGGCTCTCTCTCTCTCTGGCCCAATAGAAATATCATTCTTAGAAAAAAACCAGCCCTGGATGAGTAACTCGGTCTATGTTAGGCTAATACCCCGATCAGGCAGTGGAAATGTGGAACTATCTCCGACAGAACTCTGTTGAGGCTCAATCTGTCGAAACTTTTGAAACTGAAATTGATAGGTTTATGTGGTATTAAGGGATATGGAACCAAGGTGAATGAAGGGAGTAAAGATAGAGATCAGCCAGAGTCTAACTGAATGGTGGAACAGAATTGGATGGCCTACGCCTGTCAATATGATAGCTACATTTCATTTCTCTTTGCAGCGTAGCGAAACTTCGGCTGTTTCTCTTTGGAAATTGCGTTTGAGGTATTTACCTTCCTCAGAATGTTAAATAAATACAGATAATACAGGATCCATTGGAACACCAGGCTTGACAGCTTGAATAGATATTTCTCATTCCACGCTTTACTTTGTTCTTGCTACCTAATCAGTGTCTTCTTGTGAAAGCTCATTTGTTGTTGTTACCATACACGAGTGAAATGATTAGAATGTTTCTCATTCCAGCTCTGTTTCGGAATGAATGGCTGAAGATGGTCTGAGGTGCAAATTTTTATGTACAGTCCTTAAGTGATCCATGAATAATCCTAAACAAAACTCCAAATCTCTTGACAGCACAGTTGTGCGCTTATCAAAATGCAACGGTACAGAACTGGTATTACTTATTCAAATTAAATTTCAGATTGTAAATGGTTTCCAGAGCAGCAGCCACACTGTGATACAGACAGTCATTTTTCAGTGTGAGTTCTTATTTAAATTCACAAAACCCTGGTCTGCGGATCCCATATCTACTGCAGTGCAACTCCCGCTGTTTGTTAATCACGAAAACCGATATGTCACTCAATCTTGCAAATTATTTACTCTTCCCTTCCTCCATCTCTGCGTCCATGGAAACATCTTTAACCCTTTGAGATCTGGAGGCAACACTTCTGGAAAATCTGTATTGTTACCGTATTCTGATTATAGACGCATAGAAACAGAGAAGATAGGAGCAGGAGGAGGCCATTTAGCCCTTCGAGTCTGCTCCACCATTCATCACAATCATGGCTGATTGTCCAACTCAATAGCCTAATCCTGCTTTCTCCCCATAACCCTTGGTCCCATTTGCTCCAAGTGCTATATCCAGCCGCCTCTTGAATACATTCAATGTTTTGGCATCAACTACTTCCTGTGATAATGAATTCCCCATGCTTATCACTCTTTGGGTGAAGAAATGTCCCCTCATCTCCGTCCTAAATGGTCTACCTCAAATTCTCAGACCATGACCCCTGGTTCTGGACTCCCCACCATTAGGAATATCCTTCCTGCATCTAACTTGTCCAGTCCTGTTAGAATTTTATAAGTCTCTGTGAGATTCCCCCCTCATTCACCTGAACGCCAGCAAAAACAATCCTAACCTAGTCAATCTCTCCTCATACATCAGTCCCACCATCCCCAGAATCAGCCTGGTAAATCTTTGCTGCACTCTGTCAAGAGCAAGAACATCCTTCCTCAGAAAAGGAGACCAAATTTTATTGCACACAATACTCTAGGTGTGGCCTCACCAAGGCCCTGTATAATTACAACAACTATTATTGTTGTTAGTATTACAACTCTTATGAATTATGTTTGTAAATTGGGTTCCAGCAAGGGCACTGGGCTTAGAGAATAGGCACAATATCCCCACCAACAGCAGATCAGAAGTGAAGAATCCTGCAGCAAGTGACTCATCTTCCACCCCAACAGAGCCTGTCCACCATCTACTAGACAGAATTCAGTACTGTGATAGAATACTCTCCGCGTGAATGCAGTGGAGCATTCAAGTTGAATGCAGCTCCAACAACGCTCAAGAAAATTGACACCATCCAAGGCAGAGTGGCCCGCTTGGTTAGCATCCCATTCACAAATATTCATTCCCTCCACCACTGATGTACTAAGGCAATGGTGTGTACCATCTACAAGATTAACTGCAGGAGCTCACCAAGGCGTCTTAGACAGCACTTTCCAAACCATGATAACTACCATCCACAAGGGCGCATGAGAACACCACCACCTGAAAGTTTCCCTCCAAGCCATTCACAGTTCTGACTGGGAATATATCACTATTCCTTCACTGTCGCTGGGTCAAAACCCTGGAATTGCCTCCATAACAGTACTGTGGATGCACCTACACCACATAGACTGCAGCAGTTCAAGAAGGCAGTTCACCACCACCTTCTGAAGGGAATTATGGATGGGCAATAAATGCTGATCTAACAGTGATGCCCACATCATATAAATGATTGAAAAAAAAGTCAATAGACTGACCAGGAGAGGACGGTCATTGTTAAAGTTAGATGTCCCCTGCAGCTATTGTGATGATTATCCCTTTCAGGGCAACACAGCAGAAGAGGGCATCTGGCTTGAGGGGCCAATTGGGACCAAGAGTGAGTCACTGCCATGAGTGGAGTGCTCTCTGGGGCAAAAGACATGTAGAAGACATATAGGAACTGGGGCAGCCGTGGGGCTGATGGCCTCTGTAAAGTTTTACTTATTAATAAATAGCTTTTGTGTTTCAAATGAAGTCTGTGAAATTACATCATTTGTTCCAAAACCTCGCTGATAGGTACCTGAGAGTTCCAACCTGAAACACTCCTTTCATACGAAGCATGGGTTTTTTGTTAGACTTTAGCAAGAAACGTTTACGGAAACAGTGATTACTCAGGCCTCTCTTTCATCAAGCAACAAATAATAAAGTATTTATTGAAGTGGAAGAAAGATAATAAAACATTGCAAGGAACAATCCTACACTTCAAAAACTGAAAACCCCAAACTACCTGTTTCCCCATAATCCTAAACTCTGCTGACAACCTATCACCCAAACAAAAACCTTGAACCTGTTGGTCAAATCTAACCAATGGTTACTACATTGTATAGATTAAGTGACCAGGACTTGGAAATGCTCTTCAGTTCAGCAAAGAAAAGGATTTTTTGCACAAATTAGCTTGCCTTTAGCGCTTCACCTCGAGAATCATAGAGTCATAGAGGTTTACAGCATGGAAACAGACCTTTCAGATTAACTTGTCCAAGCTGCCCTTTTTTTAACCTTTAAGCTAGCCCCAATTGTCCATGTTTGGCTCATATCTCACTATACCAATCTTACCTATATAACTGTCTAAACACTTGTTAGAAGTGTTTCCATCTCTACTACTGCCTCTGGCAGCAGATTCCAGACACTCACTACCCTCTGTGTGGAAACAATTGCCCCTCTGGACTCTTTTGCATCTCTCCCCTCTCACCTTAAACCTATGCCGTCTAGTTTTAGTCTTCCCTACCTTTTGGGGAAAGATGTTGACTATCTACTTTATCTATGCCCCTCATTATTTTATAGACCTCTATAAGATCATCCTTTAAGCCTCCTGCTCTCCAGGGAAAAGAAAGTCCTAGCCTATCTCACCTCTCCTTATAACTCAAACCATCAAGTCCCAGTAGCATCCCAATAAATCTTTTTTGCACTCTTTCTAGTTTAATAATACCCTTCCTATAATAGCTGAGCTGAGAATTGCTGCCTCCTTCTCCTTCTTGCTGCTGCTTCTCCAACATCCCATCTGTGTCTGAACTGCTTTCTGGCTCACAGCACTCTGACTACTAATTGTATCATTTGCAAAGAACATCTTGTTCCCAATTCTTTCCTTTTCCTTTCCTCCTGTCTCTTAATCGCTGCCCAAACATGATTCACAAAATGCATGGCAGTTTAGTTTCACTTGTGCAAAAAAAATACATTCATTTTAATAGCATCCTAACATCTTGTGACACAGCCCCTCTTAAAGAAAATGAAGTGACTAAATTTAGAATTTTCACTTTGCACAAGAATCTGTTCAATAACACTATAACAGAAATTTGTAGCCTGCTTTAACAGAACAATAAACTCCAGTAAACTTATATACATTCATAACAATTGATAGAACATACGCTAGCTAGCACATTATCTCATCCATCAACATGAAAAGTGTTTTAATTAAATGGCTACAATAATAGACTTGAATGGAATAGTCTAGTGTTGCGGTCTCAAAACTTTTCCAGGAACATTAATGGACTATGATTTGTACACACACGACTGTAGGGTTAGTCGCAATATAAATTGCAAAAGCTTCAGTACAAGGATTCAAGTCTCTATTTTGACGGTGTAACATTTTTTCTGATGAGGGAGCAGCATTCCAAAAGCTTGTGATTCCAAGTAAACCTGTTGGACTTTAACCTGGTGTTGCGAGACTTCTTATTGTATCCTCTTGCAAGAGATGGCAGCACAGTGGCACAGTGGTTAGCACTGCTGCCTCACAGCGCCAGGGACCAATTCTGGCCTTGGGTGACTATGTGAAATCTATACGTTCTCCCTGTGTCTGCATGGGTTTCCTCCAAGTGCTCCAGTTTCCTCCCCTGTTCCAAAGATGTGCGGGTTAGGTGGATTGGCCATGCTAAATTGCCCCTTAGTGACCTAAAATGTACAGGTTAGGGGAATTGGTGGGATAAATACGTGAGGTTATGGGGATAGAGCCTGCGCGGGGTGCTCTGTCGGCGAGTCAATGCAGGCCTTGATGGGCCGAATGGCTTCCTTCTGCACTTCAGTCCCAGGCCTGCTAATCAGATGCAAGTTTTCACTTGAATAATTTATACTGATTTCTGGCACGGAGCTGATGGTGCCGGAATTCCAACAGCTGGAGACACATGGAGGTGGTGACGTCCAGCAGGAAGCCCGCTTCACGGCCCCCGCTTACCTCTCCTGGCCCTTTGGGAGAATCATCCACATAGTCTTAAAGTGTAGCTTCTGATCAGTTATTTAGCAGTTTTTTCCTGAATTAATTTGAATGGTCCTCTAACTATATGTCACCTCTCTAAGGGCTTCAAATATTTTGGGGATTTTTAAAGCCCATATCCAGTGATCAAAATAGTTTTTATTTAGTGTGTATAATTCAAGATGAGTTTTCACAGGCTGTTACTTGTGTTTTGAAACTTTTGCCTGTACGCCTCAGGAACAAACTCATATGGACCAAGGACTGTGTCATAGTCCTTCAACCTGCCCTCATTCAAAGATGCATAAATTTCAGTAGCCTTATCTACTAATTTACTCTGCAAGAGTATTGTGCAATCCCCTTGTGGCAATTTTAATTGTTTAGCTACCTTTCCAAAAGATATTGAGAAGCCTTCTATATCCTTCTCTTCAAATTTTGGAAGTACCTGCATGGCTTCTGGTCTGCTCAAGATGGCAGGAAACTACAAAAGGCAAACCAGCCTCCCATCCATTAACTCTTACTACACTTCCCACTGCCTTAGCAAAGCAGCCAGCGTAATCAAGGACACCACACAACTCCCAGACATTCTCACTTCCACCTTCTTCCATCAGGAAAAAGATACAAAAAGTCTGAGGTCACGTATCAACCAACTCAAGAGCAGCTTCTTCCCTGCTGCTGTCAGACTTTTGAATGGACCTACTTTGCAATAAGTTGATCTTTCTCTACACCCTAGCTATGACTGTAACACTACATTCTACACTCTCGTTTCCTTCTCTATGAACGGTATACTTTGTCTGTATTGTGCACAAGAAACAATACTTTTCACTGTGTACTAATACATGTCACAATAATAAATCAAAACAGATCAATCAAATCAAACAAACCTGCACAAATTTAAACATCTCCCCACTAGTCTCATGTCTAGGGCTGATTTTTTTTCCTCACCTTGCAGAAGTGTCTCTAAGTTGCTGCATTCTAAGCAGATATTTTCTCACTTTAGCCCTTTCTTTTTCTGCTATTGCCAACTTCTGCATCTCCACATCCCTTTAAAAATCTCCCTTTCTCTTTCGGTTGGTACGTGTTCTCAGACTTGTGTATCTTTTTCCTGACAGAAGAAGGTGAAAGGGAGTATAGCTGGGGTCCTTGGTTATGCTGGCTGCTTTTCCGAGGCTACGGGATGTGTGGACAGAACCAACGGATGGGAGGCTGGCCTGTGCAGGTACAGGTAAGGACAGCACACATCTTTAGTGAGGGACCAGATAGGTTTGCATTAACAGTGCGGTGATGATATGGTTGCCATTATTAATACTAATAAGCTTTTTTATGGAAAAAGACAATGCGGATTCATTTAATTAATTGGACTAGTATAATTTTATGACAGGGCGGGGTTTGAAGCAATATATTATTGGATGGCCCTAAGTTCGCAGGCTCATGACAAAACCACTATGCTACTGTCCCTCTTTGGGAAAGGATGCGGGAAAGGAGATAGAATAAACAAAAGTGAAAGGACCAGTGTACAGATTTGTTCATTATTCCCAGTGTTTCCATTTACAGTGTTTTTCATTGTCCGGCTTGTCATTTCTGATTATAGAAGCAGAATTTAACAGTTGTAGGGATCAGAGAAGAACGTTTCAAACAGTGTTGTCTGGTTAGGAAGTTAAGCACGGCTCAGCATCATCCATTTTAATAATTTTATACCTTTCGCTTGTCATCTTTTGCGCGTAATTAGAGTTGGCAGGTCTGTCGAGTTTGGGATTAGGAAAAGTCTCCAATATCACCAATTAAAGGGTAACCTAAAGGAACGATGTTGAAAGGCACCTTCCGCGAAACAAAGGAAGAGCAACATGAATAAAAATTCAATTAATTGAAAAGCCAAGGTTAAGAACTGAGCGTTCTTGCTGGGTGCATTCACGCACAAAACCGGCTGGAGGGGAAGCATCTTTATATTAACATTTTCCAGGGGTGTAATACTGGCATGTATTATTTTTTGATGTTCAACTATACTTTATAACAGTTTGTTTCAATGTCATTGCGCCATTATTGTGATTCAAGGACCCCAGCACCCCGGACATATTCCATTTTGGACGGAGGTGAGGAGACATTTCTTCACCCAAAGAGTGGTGAGCCTGTGGAATTCATTACCACAGGAAGTAGTTGATGCCAAAACATTGAATGTATTCAAGAGGCGACTGGATATAGCACTTGGGGCAAACACGATCAAAGGTTATGGGGAGAAAGCAGGATTAGGCCACTGATTTGGACAATCAGCCATGATCTGCAATAGATGGTGGAGCAGGCTCAAAGGGCCAAATGGCCTCCTCCTGCTCCTATCTTCTCCTGTATTTAACCAACTTTATCAATGGCCTTCCTTTCACCATAAGGTCAGAGGTTGGGATGTTCACTGAAGATTGCACAATGTTCAGCACCATTCATGACTCCTCAGGATAATCCTCAGCAAGGCCGTGTCCAAATGCAGTAAAAACTGTACAATATTCAGGCTTGAACTGACAAATGGTAAGTAATATTCGTACCATGCAAATGCCAATCAATGACCATTTGCAATATGAGAGAATCTATCAATCAATCTTTGACATTCAATGGCAATACCAGCCCACTATCAACATCCTCCTGACTCCCCAGGACCTGTCCACCATCTACAAGGCACAAGTCAGAAGTGTGTTGGGGCATTCTCCACTTGTCTGGATGAGGGCAACTCCAACAAAACTTAAGAAGCTAGATGCCATCCAGGACAAAGCAGCCCACTTGGTTGACACCACATCCACAAACATTTACTTCAACCACTGTCAACGCACAGTGGCAGTGGTGTGTACTATCCACAAGATGCATTGCAATAATTCACCAAGGTTCTTTCGCTCCCAAGCCTCCCACAAGCGCCATTGTCTAGAAGGACAAGAGCAGCAGACACATGGGAGCGCCACCGCCCGGAAGTTGCCCTCCTAGCCACTCACCATCCTGAGTTGGAAATATATCGCCGTTCCTTCACTGCCGCTGGGTCATAATCCTGGAATTCCCTGCCTAACAGCACTGTGGTGTACCTACACCTCAGGGACTGGAGTGACTCAAGAAGGCAGCTCATCACAGCCTTCTCAATGGCAATTAAGGATGGGCAATAAATGCTAGCTTATTCAGCAATGCTCACATCACATGAATGAAAACGAATAGAATTCAGGGGCCTTGCCCAATGTGCAGACTGAAAGATTTTCCCTCCACAGATATTAAACACATTTTCTCTGAGTCTAGTACCTGTCGATACTCAGGATATTTGATCTCTCTCCTAGTTTTATGTTTTTTGCGAAATGAACGTGGTTTATGTCATACTCAGCATGTTTGGAGCATGAGCCCAGAGCACAAAACTATCCTCAAACTGTCACTTATACGCAAGGATTGAAAACTGCAGCTCTTAGCCCTCTTCTGCTGGTACTTAATCAGATTCCAGTATCTATAATTTTGGGGTTGGGTATACCGGACCCTGGCTTGCCTTCACAGTTTTTGCAGAGTTCTGTAAGGACTGGAGACACTACCTGCCCCTAAGCAAAACCATCTGCAATTGCCCCATACTCCTCTTGGTGTATGATTGAGATAATGTCTACTCAGGCAGTCTCACCTGTACATTGAAATCATAGAATCCTGACAGTACAGAAGGAGGCCATTCGGCCCATTGACCTTGCACTGACAACAATCCCACCCAGACCCTATCCCCGTAACCCCAAGTATTTACCCTGCTAATCCCTCCGAAACTAGGGTCGATTTATCATGGCCAATCAACCTAACCCGCGCGTCTTTGGACTGTGGGAGGAAACAAGAGCACCCGGGGAAAACGCACGCAGACAAGGGGAGAACGTGCAAACTCCACACAGGCAGTGACCCAAACTGAGAATTGAACCCAGGTCCTTGGTGCTGTGAGGCAGCAGTGCTAACTACTGTGCCACTGTGCCACCCTATATATATATTGAGGAGCAGCAGGGCTGCTAACACCCTGGATTCTGACTTCATACCCAAGGCACTTTTAGGAATGGAATTGAGTTTGTAAATAAAAGGAATCTGGTGAGGGGACACGGGCCTCTGAGAAGTTACTTCACCATCAGTGGTGGCTGTAGACGGTTGTTTTTCAAATCGGAGGCCTGTGGTCAGCAGTGTGCCTCAGGGATCAGTGCTGGGCCCACTGTTATTTATCATTTATATTAAAGATTTGGATGAGAATATAGGAAGCATGGTTAGTAAGTTTGCAGATGACACCAAGATTGGTGGCATATTGGACAGTGAAGAAGGTTATCTCAGATTGCAACGGGATCTTGATCAATTGGGCCAATGGGCTGACGAATGGTAGATGGAGTTTAATTTGGATAAATGCAATCTACCAATGCATTCTGATTGATTGAACCAGGGCAGGACTTATTCAGTTAATAGTAGGGCACTGGGGAGAGTTACAGAACAAAGAGATCTCGGGATACAGGTTCATAGATCCTTGAAAATGGAGTCACAGGTAGACAGAGTGGTGAAGAAGGCGTTCGGCATGCTTGGTTTCATCGGCCAAAACATTGAATACAGGAATTGGGACGTCTTGTTGAAGTTGTACAAGACATTGGTGAGGCCACATTTGGAATACTGTGTACAGTTCTGGTCACTCTATTATAGAAAGGATATCATTAAACTAGAAAGAGATTTACTAGGATGCGACTGGAACTTGATGGTTTGAGTTATAAGGAGGGGTTGGATAGACTGGGACTTTTTTCTCTGGAGCGTAGGAGGCTGAGGGGTAATGTTATAGAGGTCCACAAAATAATGAGGGGCACAGATCAGCTAGATAGTCAATATCTTTTCGCAAAGGTAGGGGAGCCTAAAACTAGAGGGCATAGGTTTAAGGTGAGGCGTGAAAGATACAAAAGTATCCAGAGGGGCAATTTTTCACACAAAGGGTAGTGAGTGTCTGGAACAAGCTGCCAGAGGTGTAGTAGAGATGGGTACAATTTTGTCTTTTAAAAAGCATTTACACAGTTACATGGGTAAGATGGGCAGAGATAGATATGGGCCAAATGTGGGCAACTGTGACTAGGGGTTTTAAAAAAACAGCGGCATGGACAAGTTGGGCCAAAGGGCCTATTTCCATGCTGTAAACCTCTATGACTCTATCACTCAGTATAGGAGAGGCTGGGTAAGGCTCCCAAAGTGGAAAATCCTAATATTCGCTGGTTTGTGGGATCATCGCTTAGACTGTTCATAGAGAAAAGAGGTTGATCAGCCTGGAACTGTCTTGGAACAGAGAAAGTTCAGCATCCATGTGTCCCCTCATGCCCCCTAAACCACCTGAAGATTACAAAAAGTGGCAGTTTTAATGAACCCTCCCCCAGCACTGCAGCTCCCACCACCCCAATGCTCCTGACAAAACGGGAGAATGGACTACAAAACAATTGTTGCTGCAGCTCTACCTCATTCACCCTTCTGCTCGGATTCTCAGTTTCCCTAGGCAAGCCTGAGAACCAGCCCGAATCATCGGGGAACTCAACTATCTTATTTAAATAATATAACTACTCCACTGCCCCTTAAACTAAAATCCAGTGCCAAAATCCAGTCTGATGGCTGGCCACTTTCCAACATGGCCTGGTGGCACTGTGGTTAGCACTGCTGCCTCACAGCAGCAAGAGACCTGGGTTCAATTCCACTCTTGAGTGAGTGTCTGTGCGGAGTCTGCTCGTCCTCCCCAGATGGGGCCTGGGTGGGTGGGTTTTTTTCCAGTGCAGTCTCGATGGGCCAAATGGCCTCCTTCGGCACTGTAGGGATTCTTTTCTATGATATTATCAGACCCACACTCTCCCTCAGAGGGGAGGGAGCAGAATGAATAATGTAGATAATAGAGAATTTCACACTATTGGAGATGATTGAATGAAATTGGAATTAATTATTGGAAGATGAGGATATCCAGCTGCAGCACAGTCAGATCCTCAGGAAATTTACCCTTACCCACCAAGACCCCAGATGTTCCCAGGTGAGTATTGCCCAGTAATTGCCTGGAAAGTTGAAAATTCTGATGGGCAAATTGCCCCAGACACCCTCTCCATCTCCCATCCCTAGGCCAGAGCTGACTCCTCACCTCCCCCACCGCACCCCCCCCCCCCCCCACCCCCAGCCTCCTGCTTGCTCCTGGACCTCACAACCACCCTGACTCTAACCCCACTCCCCCTCCCAAGCCCTTGACCCGATTCCTCCCACCCCTGATTGCTCCCTCCCCTCCCCCCATCAGGCCCAACCTGATTCCGAACTAGAGTCAGAGAAAAAGGGAGCATGTCTAAAGGGAGTATGTCTTACTTATCTGCAACTGAGGTGCCCTCGAGTGTAGGCCCCGGGAGCGCTCTGCCCTGCCAAGATTACACCCAGCCTGAGGAGGAAGGAGCTGTAATTCCAGGTAAGTAACTGAGCAGAATGGCACTCTGACTGAATTACCATTCCCTTGGAGCTTGTAGACCGCGTGTGCAGCTGGATATTGTGATGACCTGTACACAGGAAGTGACATTTCAAAAGCGTTAGTGTGCCCCTTGGCATGGCCTCGGCATGGAAGAGCTGTGAAAATACTCTAAGTAAACCATTTCGTTTGTTATTCTTCCATCATCAATTCCAAACAACCTCGTGACTTTACGGCAGTTACAAAGTTTTATCACGTTGGAGTGATCAGACAATGAACTCAAATTACCCAGTATCGCCACGTGGGGCGGCATGGTGGCACAGTGGTTAGCACTGCTGCCTCACAGCACCAGGGGCTCGAGTTCAATTCCGGGCTTAGATCATCATCTGTAAGGAGTTTGCACATTCTCCCCGTGTCTGTGTGGGTTTCCTCCAGGTGCCCCAATTTCTTCCCACAGCCCAAACAACGTGCTGGGTAGGGGCATTGGCCATGCTAAGATTGTCCCTCCAAACAGGTGGCAGACTGTGGCGACTAGGAGATTTGCATAGTAACTTCATTGCGCTGTTAGAGTTTATTTTCTTAAGTGGGCTTACATTAAGTTACTGTGAAAGTGTAAGCCATTTGTGATGCTAATAAATAAACTTTAAACTTTAAATTTAAAAATAGCAGCTTCCCTGTGATGTTTCGCACTCAGAGTAACAGGATGCACGGTTGTATTTCAATGTAATGTATAAAATATTCAGGGACTACAATTCCATTGGAGCTTTTCCAATCCAAACACAGATTGAAGGCTGGAGTTTCAGGGACTGCTGTTCATAGGAGTCTTCTAAATCAGTGGCCTTGTTTGGATCAATCACAGATTCCATTCTTTTTTATTTGATTTGATTTATTATTGTCACGTGTATTAATATACAGTGAAAAATATTATTTCTTGAACCCTATACAGAAGAAACATACCGTTGATAGGGAAGGAAAGGAGAGGGTGCAGAACTTAGTGGAGTCAATAGATGGGAGGCTGGATGGACTGAGCTACGTTCACAACCTTTTATAGTTTCTTGTGGTTTTGGGCAGAGCAGGAGCTATATCAAGCTTCTTCCCAGGCCAGAAGGGCAAATTCAGGGCCTGAGGTCTCATTCTCATTTGTGTATTTTATAGCCCCTCCCCACTAGTCGCTGTACAGGAAGGTCCATGGATTTCCACCCTTCTGGCCTTGCTAGAATAGTCATGTATAACAGCAATAATGTACTAGTCATTGCTAGCAGCATAGCTCTTATCCAGTTGACATATCTGCTTTTTAATACATCAAAATGCTTCAAAACCTCCAAGCTAATATCTAAATGAAGTGTTTTTCTTGCTTTCTTGCTAACAGTTTCAATACTTCTTGGCATTTTCGACTTATGTTTATAAGTCATCGCATCATGAAATTGTGATAACACACTTCAGACAACAACCAAATGGCAAAGCAAGTTTAATACTGAGGAGAGATATTGCTGGGGATGTTGTGTCGTCAGAAAACCATTCAGAGTCTCCACACGCTTTGACAGCTGTGTGACAGGAAGTAACTCACTGTGATCCGCGGAAAACTACGTCATAGCAAATGTCTCCATGTTAAAGGAATCCCTATAGGGCAAAAAACAGCCCATTGAGTCTGCACCAACAACAATCCCACCCAGGCCCTATCCACGTAACCCCATATATTTATCCTGCGAATTCCTCTTGACACTAAAGGCAATTTAGCACGACCAATCACCCTAATCTGTTATATCACAGCTTGGTATGTATGGGTCCTGCTCTGCCCAAGACCGCAAGAAACTACAAAAGGTCATGAATGTAACCCATCCCATCATGCAAACCAGTCTTCCATCTGTTGAATCTGTCTACACCTCCTGCTGCCTCGGCAAAGCAACCAGCATAATTAAGGACCCCACACATGCTGGACATTCTCTTTATCATCTTCTTCCATCAGGAAAAAGATACAAAAGTCTGAGATCATGTACCAAACGACTCAAGAACAGCTTCTTCTCTGCTGCTGTCAGACTTTTGAATGGACTCACCTTGCATTAAGTTGATATTTCTCTACACCCTCGCTATGACTGTAACACAACATTCTGCACTCTCTCATTTCCTTCTCTATGAACAGTATGTTTTGTCCATATAGCATGCAAGAAACAATACTTTTCACTGTATGTTAATATATGTGACCATAATAAAACAAATCAAACCAAATCAAAAAAATCTTTGGACTGTGGCAGGAAACTGGAGCACCCGAAGAAAATTCACGCAGACACGGGGAGAATGTGCAAACTCTACACGGTCGCCCAAGGCTGGAAACAAACCCGGGTTCCTGGCACTGTGAGGCAGTAGTGCTAGTCACTGTGCTGCCCATGTTGTACTCCCCATTGTATCAGTAACATTATTGTGAAACATATTGGCTCAATCTACATTGAACTGGAGAAAGTACTGTCCGTAAATTGGCAGATTTGTGAAATTTATTTCATAGTTCCAGCCAGAGCCTGTAACGTAATTACAAAATTAACGTAATTACAAAATGCTAAGAGCACTTGCCCAGTGATTTGCGCTGGTAAATGTTGGCAAAAAAGATGGGCCAACAATTGTGACAGAGTAAAATTTATGGACAAGAAATGCATGCCCAACAATAGTACATAGATATCTCGAGTATCCTTGTTTTGCCTGATTGCCGTGACTCTTGGGTGGCACAGTGGTTAGCACTGCTGCCTCACAGCGCCAGGGACCCGGGTTTGGTTCCGGCCTTGGGTCACTGTCTGTGTGGGGTTTGCACCTTCCCCCCATGCCTGCCTGGGTTTCCTCCTAGTGCACCGGTTTCCTCCCACACGCCAAAGACGTGCCGTTTAGGTGAACTGGCCTTGCTAAGTTGCCCCGTAGGGCGGGATTTTACGGCTTCGCTCATCCCGAAACTGTAAAATCCCGCCCAAGGTCAGCGGACCTTCCCATGCTCCGCCCCTCCCCACTCCAATTCCTGTGACAGGCCGATAAAATTCTGGCTTTGATGTAGATTTGGGGGATTGGCACGGTAAATACATGAGATAATCTGGGTAAGATGATCTGTCTGAGAGTCGGTGTAGTCTCGATGGGCTGAATGGCCACCCTCTGCACTGCCAGGACTCTATGATTTCCCGTTGTTACGAGGTAGGCACAGCATTGTGACATTTAGTAAGGTAATGGTGATGCTTAGAGTGTAAAATGTTGGCAAACTCCTGGGCACAACACTCGCTTCTATTTTTAGTGGGCACCATTTGCAAGAGCTGTCATCCAATTCACTTACCAGTGACGGTGTGGTTAGTGTGGTACCGTGCCACCTTCCGCCTGCGTTCTCTCATGTCTTCTGGCCTGCTTCCTCTGCCCAGGAGGTTGAAGATATTTTTAACACAGTATTCCAAGGTGATAATGAGGAATTTCACCCTTGCTGGCAGTAAAATGAACAGAGGAATTGTCACGCTGCCCATTGCCAATAACAGCTGGCTACATGCTCTGATTTCCCAATGCTAAGCTTTGCCCAGATTTGCACAAATTCGAGACTCACTGCCTCAAAATGTTCTCCTGAATTGCCAGCCTTGCGAAGCCAAGACTTGGCAAACTGAGGGTTAAATCGATCAAGCCTGCATTTGACAAGTGGGGACCCCCCTGCCCCACTCAGCCACCCTGAAGCTGAAGCAGTCACTGGAGCCACTCTTGTCGGAATTTAAATTTGTATTCATCGCTTTAACCGATGCTTGCCCTGATTTACATTAACGGTAAGAGTGAGAAATAAATAAATAACCGCTGTCATCGCAGCACCGCCTGGGCTGCTGAGCTTCCCAATCATTCTGCTTTTTGATCTCTTCTGCTTCCTTTCTTCTAAATCATTCCTGGCAGCCTGTGTGATTAAAACGTATGCAAATAGCATGCAGATGTGACGGGAGCTGTCACCAATGTGCCCTCTCATTCCTCTCTGTTGCACCGTGTGGTACATCCTCATGTTGGCAATCTGCAGCCTCCCTCAGACACGGTTACACAGAACGTTCCAGGTCTCAATGTGGCCGTGTACCCCCAAAGTCCACATCGCTCCAGAGCTCTTCCATTCCCCAGGGGTGATATATCTGAGAGTACCTCCGACTAGTCCTCGATTACCCCCTAATCCCTCAACTATCCCCCCACCCTGACTCCCCCCAACTATTCCCAATCCCTCCCAACTGGCCCCAAACCCCCAACCCTCCCAGCTGCCCCAAGCCCTTCCACGCCCCGACTACCCCAACACCCCCCCCCCCCCCACCGACCATCCTTACTATCTTGCCAACCTATTGCCTACATCCCTGCAACCCCCCTCTCTCTCCCCTCCCACCCCACCCTCCACCTCCACCCCACACACCACCTCTTGACTGGCCATCCAATGCAGCCCCCACCCCCTGCCCAACTCATAATCACCCCCTGGATACAATCTAAACCCACCCTAAGCCCCATCCAACCTCCGAATCCATTCTAACCCCTCCCACCCAACGTACCCTTCCAGCAGATCCTTCCCCTCTATGGTATCTAGCACCATGAAAACGGGACCTATCTTCACTTCCCTCTAATTCTTCTTCTAATACCCTCCACTGGTGGGTCTCCTGAGCTGCACATTTCTCAGCTGGCTCAGGATGGGAGAAAAGTGCAACTTCCAACCTGGTTAATTGAAAATGAGTGAGTGGCATTCTGACTGAGGTTTTCATTCCAGGGCCGTTAACTATCGCACACGCTTTCTCCAACACCTTATCCAATGCACTTTAGTCAATAAACTTGACAGTTTATCCTCGAGCTCAGAGTGAACAATACCATAGAGGACCTGCAAGTAACCTTACAAACGTTCTCCCAGTATGGCCACAACATTGGCACCTACCCCACAAAGTGGAAAATTACCCGGGTATAAAGTGTCCATATTAAAACAGAACAATTCCAATCTGACCGATTACCACCCCAGCAGCTCTCTCTCGATCGTCAGTAAGGTGGTGGGAGGGAATGTCTCAGCAATAACCTGCCCGCCCAGTGCTCAGTCTGGGATCTGCCAGACATCAATACAACCTTCGTCTAAACCCGGACAAAATTGCTGAATTTGAGATGTGAGGTGAGAATAACTCCACTTGACCAAGAGTTGTGTCAAACTGCCTCAGCAACGTTTGGAGTTAAGGAGAAGGAGGGAGAGAGCTCTCCAATGATTGCAGTCATACCCAGCACAGAGGGAAATTTTTGGAGACCAATTATTTCCATTTCAAGACATCACTGCATAGAATCATAGAATCTGTCTAGTGCAGAAGGAGACCATTCGGCCCATCAAGTCCTCACCGACTCTCCGACAGAGCATCTCACCACGGCCCACGCCCTGCACTATCCCCATAACCCCACACTAACCCCTGCTAATCCATTATCCCAGTAACCCCACACTAACCCCTGCTAATCCACTATCCCAGTAACCCCACACTAACCCCTGCTAATCCACTATCCCCGTAACCCCACACTAACCCCTGCTAATCCACTATCCCAGTAACCCCACACTAACCCCTGCTAATCCATTATCCCCATAACCCCACACTAACCCCTGCTAATCCATTATCCCCATAACCCCACACTAACCCCTGCTAATCCACTATCCCAGTAACCCCACACTAACCCCTGCTAATCCACTATCCCCGTAACCCCACACTAACCCCTGCTAATCCACTATCCCAGTAACCCCACACTAACCCCTGCTAATCCATTATCCCCATAACCCCACACTAACCCCTGCTAATCCACTATCCCAGTAACCCCACACTAACCCTTGCTAATCCACTATCCCCATAACCCCACACTAACCCCTGCTAATCCACTATCCCAGTAATCCCACACTAACCCCTGCTAATCCACTATCCCCGTAACCCCACACTAACCCCTGCTAATCCACTATCCCCATAACCCCACACTAACCCCTGCTAATCCACTATCCCAGTAACCCCACACTAACCCCTGCTAATCCACTATCCCAGTAACCCCACACTAACCCCTGCTAATCCACTATCCCCATAACCCCACACTAACCCCTGCTAATCCACTATCCCAGTAACCCCACACTAACCCCTGCTAATCCACTATCCCAGTAACCCCACACTAACCCCTGCTAATCCACTATCCCAGTAACCCCACATTAACCCCTGCTAATCCACTATCCCCGTAACCCCACACTAACCCCTGCTAATCCACTATCCCTGTAACCCCACACTAACCCCTGCTAATCCATTATCCCCATAACCCCACACTAACCCCTGCTAATCCATTATCCCTGTAACCCCACACTAACCCCTGCTAATCCATTATCCCCATAACCCCACACTAACCCCTGCTAATCCACTATCCCCATAACCCCACACTAACCCCTGCTAATCCACTATCCCCATAACCCCACACTAACCCCTGCTAATCCATTATCCCCATAAGAACATAAGAACATAAGAACATAAGAAATAGGAGCAGGAGTAGGCCATCTGGCCCTTCGAGCCTGCCCCGCCATTCAATAAGATCATGGCTGATCTGTCGTGGCTCAGTTCCACTTTCCCGCCCTCTCCCCATAACCCTTAATCCCCTCTCTTATCAAAAACCCATCAACCCGCTTCTTAAAAATATTTAGCGAGGCAGCCTCCACCACTTCAACGGGCAGAGAATTCCAGAGATTCACCACCCTTTGAGTGAAGAAGTTCCTCCTCAACTCCGTTCTGAACTGCCCCCCCTTTATCTTGAGGCTGTGCCCCCTAGTCCTACTGTCTTTTTTGAGCGGGAAGAGTCTTTCCACCTCTATCCTATCCATCCCATTCATCATCTTATACGTCTCAATGAGATCTCCCCTCATTCTTCTAAACTCTAACGAGTACAAGCCTAGTTTATTCAGCCTCTCCTCGTAGCTCAACCCCCTCAACTCCGGTATCAGCCTAGTAAACCTCCTCTGCACTCCCTCCAAGGCCAAAATATCCTTGCGCAGGTGCGGCGCCCAAAACTGCACACAGTACTCCAGCTGCGGCCTCACCAATGCCCTATACAGCTGCAGCAAGACCTCCCTACTTTTATATTCAATCCCCCTCGCTATGAAGGCCAGCATCCCATTCGCCTTCCTGACCACCTGCTGCACCTGCAGGCTGGGTTTTTGCGACTCATGCACAAGGACCCCGAGGTCCCTCTGCACCGTCGCCTGCTGCAGTTTTTCGCCACGTAAGTAATAGTCCTTCCTACCATTCTTCCTACCAAAGTGGACCACCTCACACTTGCCAACATTAAATTCCATTTGCCATTTCCTGGCCCATTCGCCCAGCCTATCTAGATCCTTCTGCAGACTCTCCACACCCTCCGCACAATTTGCCTTTCCCCCAATCTTGGTGTCATCAGCAAATTTCGACACCCTACACTCGGTTCCCTCCTCCAGATCATCTATATAAATGGTAAATAGCTGAGGCCCCAGCACCGACCCCTGGGGCACTCCACTAGTCACCAACCGCCAATCCGAATAGCACCCATTGACCCCCACTCTCTGCCTCCTATTTGACAACCAATCCTCTATCCACGCTAACACCCTACCCCCAACTCCATGTCCTCTGACCTTCTGCAGTAACCTCTTGTGAGGTACCTTATCAAACGCCTTCTGAAAATCCAGAAAGACCACATCCACCGGCTCTCCTCTATCCACCGCCCTAGACACATCCTCATAGAACTCCAGTAAATTTGTCAGACACGACTTCCCTTTAATGAAACCGTGTTGCGTCTGCTCTATCAAGCAATTCCCTTCAAGATGCCTCGCAATTTCCTCCTTAATGACGGATTCTAACATTTTACCTACCACAGACGTTAAACTAACCGGCCTGTAATTCCCCGCCTTTTGCCTGGCACCCTTCTTAAACAACGGCGTAACATTAGCCGTTTTCCAATCCTCCGGCACTTCCCCGGAATCCAGCGACGTCTGGAAAATAACCACCAAGGCATCCACTATCACCTCCGCCATTTCTTTCAGAACCCTCGGATGCATTCCATCCGGTCCTGGGGACCACACTAACCCCTGCTAATCCACTATCCCAGTAACCCCACACTAACCCCTGCTAATCCTCTATCCCCATAACCCCACAATAACTCCTGCTAATCCACTATTCCAGTAACCCCACACTAACTCCTGCTAATCCACTATCCCCATAACCCCACACTAACCTCTGCTAATCCACTATCCCCATAACCCCACACTAACCCCTGCTAATCCACTATCCCCATAACCCCACACTAACCCCTGCTAATCCACTATCCCCATAACCCCACACTAACCACTGCTAATCCACTATCCCCATAATCCCACACTAACCCCTGCTAATCCACTATCCCCATAATCCCACACTAACCCCTGCTAATCCACTATCCCCATAACCCCACACTAACCTCTGCTAATCCACTATCCCAGTAATCCCACACTAACCCCTGCTAAACCATTATCCCCATAACCCCACACTAACCCCTGCTAATCCACTATCCCAGTAACCCCACATTAACCCCTGCTAATCCACTATCCCCATAACCCCACACTAACCTCTGCTAATCCACTATCCCAGTAATCCCACACTAACCCCTGCTAATCCACTATCCCAGTAATCCCACACTAACCCCTGCTAATCCACTATCCCCATAACCCCACACTAACCTCTGCTAATCCACTATCCCAGTAACCCCACACTAACCCCTGCTAATCCATTATCCCCATAACCCCACACTAACCTCTGCTAATCCACTATCCCCATAACCCCACACTAACCTCTGCTAATCCACTATCCCAGTAACCCCACACTAACTCCTGCTAATCCACTATCCCCGTAACCCCACACTACCTCTTGCTAATCCATTATCCCCAACACCCCACACTAACCTCTGCTAATCCACTATCCCCATAACCCCACACTAACCCCTGCTAATCCACTATCCCCATAACCCCACACTAACCCCTGCTAATCTACTATCCCCATAACCCCACACTAACCCCTGCCATTCCATTATCCCCGTTACACCACACTACCTCTTGCTAATCCGTTATCCCCGTAACCCCACACTATCTCTTGCTAATCCATTATCCAGTGACCCCACACTAACCCCTGCTAATCCACTATCTCCGTAACCCCACACTAACCCCACTATCCCAGTAACCCCACACTAACCCCTGCTAATCCACTATCTCCGTAACCCCACACTAACCCCTGCTAATCCATCTAACCTGAGTATCTTTGGACTGCAGGAGATGCTAAATGTGCTATGCCCAGGAATCTGCAGCTGCTGTATCAGCGCCTTTCCCTCCATCCTTGTATCAGAAGTGAGAATGATCACTGATGATTGCATAGTGCTATTTGTCACTCCTCAGATACTGAAGCAGTCCATGCCCACATACAGCAAGATCCGGATAACATCCAGCCTTGGATCAGTGACATTCACAACACTATGTACTAGACAACGACCATTTCCCAAAAGAGATAGCGTAACCATTTCCCCTTTACTGAACTGGACCCAGCCATATAAATACTGTGACTACAAGAGCAGGTCAGAGGCTGGGAATTCTACAGAGATTAATTCACCTCCTGACTCCCCACAAGCCTGTCCACCATCCACAAGACACGAGTCAGGAATACTCTCCAGCTGCCTGGATAAGCGCGGCTCCAACAACACTCAGGAAACTTGGCACTACTCAGAACAAAGCAGCCCCACTTGATTGGCACCTCATCCACCACCCTAAGCATTCACTTCCTCAGCCATCAAGGCATACTAGTATCAGTGCGCACCATCTACAAGATGCATTGCAGCACCTTCAATATCATCTTTCAAATGTGATCTGCCACTTACAAAAAACAAGGGCAGCAGATACATGGGAACACCGCCACCTGGAGGTTCCCCTCCAAACCACAGGACGACCTGACTTGGAAATAGATCACAGTTCCTTCACTGTCACTGGGTCAAAGTCCTTCTCAAAGGCAACTAGTGAGGAACAATAAATGCTGGCTTAGCCAATGACACCCACACCCGTGAATGAATAAAAATAAAATTCACTCCTCAACAGCACTGTGGGTGTACCTACACCACAGGAACTGCAGCAGTTCATGAAGGCAGTTCACCGTCACTTCTCAAGGGCAATTAAAGATGGGCTATAAATAATGGCCTTGCCAGCGATCCTGTGAACAAATAAAAAAAGGATTGATTTGTGTGCATCCGCTGTCCATACACTTCAGATGTCCTTTGTTCTTCACACATCATTACTACCTAATGCTAGTTCCTTTGTCAAACAGAGGCAATCGTTTTAACTCTTGGGATGAAAATTTCTCAGAGTTTGAAGCATCAAGCCCACATCTGGGGAGAGCTACCTCAGACAAAAGGCACGACCAGGGTGTATTTGTTCTGAAAGTTCCTCCTTGTCCTGGGATGGATGGGTCTAGGGATCCCTGAACCGGAATTTGCAATTTCCCAGGCCCACAAGGGGTCCTAGCTAAAGGGGCTCACCTACATATGGGACTCGCGGGGGGGTGGTGAATGGGCTTTCTGTGGAGGGGATCCCACTCACCAGAGCTTCTGGTAGGATGGATAACCAAATGAGATGTCTCCTGCTGGCCCTACAAACTGTAGTCAGGCCAGTACTATCAGGTATTGGCTGGTACAGTCCGTAGAAAGCATAGAGTCTGCATTGAATCTCCAATAGAGCGTCTTATCCAGGCCATATTCGCGTAATTCCATGTATTTACCCTGTTAATGCATCTAACCTGCATACCTTTGGACACTAAGGGGCAATTTATCATGCCAATCCACCTAAGCTGCACATCTCTGGACTGTGGGAGGAAACTGGAGCACCCGAAGGAAACGCATGCAAACACAGGGAGAATGTGCACACTCCACACCCAAGTCTGGAATTGAACTCGGATCCCTGGCGCTGTGAGGCAGCAGTGCTAACCACTGTGCCACCATGCCACCCTATGATGGCTTGAATTAGCATCTTCAAATTGGGAAAAATAAAATATGCTTCAGTTTAATCATACTGGCGTTAATTTTAATCCATCTTTAAAGTCACAAAGCCAATACTCAGAATGAAGCAGGCAAACACAAAGCCATTCCTTGCTCGTTCCAAAAAACAATTTCAACCTCCAACTGAATTCAATTAAAAGTCCCCATAAAAGGGGCAAGTAAGATCCAAGTTGCCAAGATAAGGCATTGCACCACACCTTGGGTTTCATCTGATATATTGTGAACAGGTAGAATGTATTACCATAGAAGACCACTGATGTAATATTACCTTGTTAGTAAATAAAAGCAGTAAGATACACGAGAACTGATTAGATTTGATCTCATTTATTATCGTCACATGTATAGTACACAGTGAAAAATATTGTTTCTTGAGCGCTGTACAGACAAAGCATACTGCACATAGAGAAGGAAAGGAGAGAGTGCAGAATGTAGTGCTATAGTCATAGCTCGGGTGTCGAGAAAGATCAACTTAATGCGAGGTAGGTCCATTCAAAAGTCTGCTGGCAGCAGGGAAGATGCTGTTCTTGAGTCGGTTGGTTGTATCTTTTTCCAGATGAAAGAAAGTGGAAGAGAGAATGCCCGGGGTGCGTGTGGTCCTTGATTATGCTGGCTGCTTTTCCGAGGCAGCAGGAAGTATAGACAGAGTCAATGGATGGGAGGCTGGTTTGCATAATGGGTTGGGCTTCATTCACCGCACTTTGTAGTTTCTTGCGGTCTTGGGCAGAGCAGGAGCTGTACCAAGCTGTGATATGATCAGAAAGAATGCTTTTTATGGTGCATCTGTAAAAATTGAATTAAAATGTGGTCATTAATGAGATAGAGCTGCCGAGGTTAGTAAAATGGGGGACAAAACTTGATGGGCTAAATGGCCTACTTCTGTTGCTGGAATTCAAATTGGTTACCCTAAACCTGCCTCATTGATACCCCTTCTTTTCCGATGTGAATTGTCGCATTGTCTAATTAAGTAAGCTGTGCTAATAGAAGACTCACTAATGCATGAAGATTAATAGTATTTCTTAAAGTTTTAAGTGAACTGGTCCCAATAGAGTTTCCCATTGTGTCTTTGTGAATTGCATTCTTTTTAATCTTTAGACAAAATTAATTTTGGAACTTCCAGCGAACAATGAATCCGAATATGTTCAGATATCTTGAAGAGGACAAGCACATTCCTAAATGGTTCAGAGTAGCTAAAAGCTCCTTCAGCGTACAATTATTTTAATTTTGGTAAAATAAAATCCTTCATCTTTCAAATGGACAGTGGGTTCGCCTTGAATTTTTCAGTAAGTTTTGGTCTGTGGGGAGTTCCTGCAGCTGCTAAAATAAATGGAAAGTTCCATTGTATTAAAGTTCCAGAAATATAAGTGTTAATTACAGGAGGAAACTATTCACTGAGACATTACAAAAAGCAATGACACAAGAGTTGGAAGGACAGTTGAAGCTCATCAGCATCTGTATCATTAATTTGAGGGGCAATTGTCATCTTAATGGAATTGAGATAATTTTAAGTGTTAAATGCAAATGACTTTCAGCTATCTCGACTTTCATATATTTGAGATAATGGGCAAGATTTTAACTCATTCAAAAACCCATTTAGTTGCACAGTTAAAATCCAGTCCAATGTCTGCCTTCCCAAAAAGGAATGAAGCGGGATAATGGGAGACTTTCCCACCCGTTTTTTGGGCGTACTTAGAGGGGTGAGTTTCCAGCACTCTGTCCTGCACAGAGTCTGCCGGGAGATTCACGTTGGTCAGGGGAGGGCAGGGCCTAATCCTGCCCGAGAGGCTGGCATTAGCGCGTGGAGCGGGTCACTGCGCATGCGCCGATCTGTCAATAGGGAGTTCGGTGCATGCATGCTGCCCCCTCCCCATCGCCAGCCTCCTTCCCTGACCCACCCTGGTTATTGCCCCTGACTCCATTCGCCCTGGCAATGACCAGCCTGAACCCCACCCCCCCCCACAATTGCCAACCCCCCGGTGTCTTCCTCAACCGCCCCCTCCCCGGTCACCAGCCTCGATTGCCAACCCGTCCTAGGTCAGCCCTGATCTCGCCCCCCTCCTTGGCCAGCCCCCATTGCCCCTCTCCCACCCTGACCGATCCCTAATGCAGAGTGTGCAGTAGATTGCCCCACCACCGCCGATCAACCTGCCCCCAGAAGGCCCCACTCCCCGACACTCTGCCGCTTGGCAGTGCCCATTGGTTAGTGCCAGGGTGCCAGGCTGGCAGTGCCAGGTTAGCACTGACCAAGGGGCAAGCCTTTGGCCCCTGACCTCTCAGGGAGGCCTCAATGGCCTCTGTCCCCATCAATGGGATGATCACGCCTCGTCCCCGTTGATGGGGACCAGCGTTAATCCCTGCTGGTGAGAACGTCTCCCAGCAGAAGCAGAAACATTAACGATACCGTCCCGGGCTTGCTAATAATATTGACATTGCGATTTCAATATGGTAATCAGCCTCGCACTGTTTCCCGGCACAGGCTGACTATTCCAGAAAAAATGGCCTGGGAAAATCATGATCAGCTAGACACTGCTCAGGAATTCTGCTACAGCTCCCTCATTGATATTTTCCACTTGCTGCACTGGTCAAACAGTGCAGTGGGCTGGGAAATTGCGTCCATAATTTTTGAGATTTCTAGTTTAAATGGAGGCAGATACTTGTGATAGGATCAGGTACAGATTGCTCTAACACACTGAAGTGATACTTCAACCCAGATCTTCTGACCCAGTGTTAGGGACACTAGTCACTGCAACATGAGATGCCCACCCACCAAATCATCCTCGCCTCATCCTTTAGTCCTCAGGGGAAGTAATAGCCTAGAGGTATTATCGCTAATCTATTTATCCAGAAACTCAGCTAATGTTCTGAGGACCCGGGTTCGAATCTCGTTACGGTAGATGGTAGAATCTGAATTCAATAAAAAAAATCTGGAATTAAATATCCACTGATGACCATGAAACCATTGTCAATTGTCAGAAAAATCCACTTGGTTCACTGATGTCCTTTAGGGAAGGAAATCTGCCGTCCTTACCCAGCTTGGCCTACATGTGACTCCTGACGACAGAAATATGGTTGATTCTCAACTACCCTCCAAGGGCAACTAGAGATAGACAATAAATACTGGCCATTCAGCAAAGCCCACACCCCATGAATGAATAATAAAAAAGTGCACATTTGATGCGCTTATACCCAAATTAGCACACACCCAACCATTTTCCATGCGTTTTGGTTAATGGATGCCAAAACTGTGAAGTTTCATGGCTGTCTGTGTGGAGTTTGCATGCTCTCCCCATGTCTGTATGGGTTTCTTCCGGGTGCTCCGGTTTCCTCCCACACTCCAAAGATGTGCGGGTTAAGTGGATTGGCCATGCTAAATTCTCCCTTTGGACGGAATTTGCCTGTCCCCCCCACCATGAGAATCACAGCGGGCACGGTGGGTGTGGACCATGCAAAGGTCCGTTGACCTCGGGCAGGATTTTCTGGTTTTGGGGCGAGCGTGGCTGGAAAATCCCACCCTTAGTATCGGGGTTTAGCAGGGTAAATATGCAGGGTTATGGGGTCAGGGCCTGGGTGGGATTGTTGTCCGTGCAGACCCGATAGGTGGAATAGTCTTTTTCTGCAGTGCAGGGATTGTATGATTCTATAAACTCCCAAGGACTGGCGCCCTCACATTTTTACCTCCTAATTGCTGACCCCTGGAGGAAATAAGACTGCTTACTATTTGAAAGTGTACCCTGATTAGATGCAGTGGCTGCTCTTGATCCAAGAGTCAATGTTTCCAGACTAGATATAAGCTGTATAATATCAGCGGCAGATAGCACTTCTTCAATTAGTGCCCCTTTGATGGTGCTAGAAGCACAAACTGCTTCTGCTAATGGTTCTGAGTGTAATACAAAGCGCACCAGAGAGAGTAGACAGCCTAATGCCTTGTTCACAGTGGGAACGATAAACCCTGACTCCTGTTAATACAATAATGGAGAGGAGAGAGTGTACAACTCTCTGACTAATTTAGCGAGTGGAACTGGTTCATCCCCGATAAAATATTGGAGCGGCGGCAGCCTTTGTACGAGGGAAGGTCGGGAAATCAAAGCATTTTAAAGACTGCAGCAGCAGTCTCAATGGACGGAACATTACTGTTTTTAAAGAATAAATATCCATTTCTATTCCGTGGTACCGAATCAGTCAGTAATCTCTGTTGGGGTTTCTCGAGGTGGAAATTGGTTTTCGTGTGTTGAATAGCCGCCATGCTTAGTGCACACCTGATCATACAGCCACAAAATGTCTCAGCTTGCTGAATTTTAGATAACAGAATATAATGGGTATCAATTTAGCAGGTGGCTGGGCTATTTAAAGGCAATGTACTCTTTCCAAAGGGGAGGCACCCTTTAGCTGCAAGGAAACACTCACTAAACAACTGAGAACCAGGACAAGCGCAGCAGGAACTGTGAGACCACCGTTCCCCACCCCCTGCACTACCTCTGTTCCCCACCTCCATCAGTATTTACAAACGCTGCTTTCGAGGTAGAGGAGATTGCTGGGATTTGGGAGCATCATCACAAAATGCGGACCGGTTTCCCAGCATGAGCTGGCAACGCGTGGTGGATAAGGTCAGTCTCAGAATTATCTCGGACAGGCTTTTCTTCCCCGTACATACGTGGGATGCGGGCAAGGCCCACCACTTATTGCCCTCGAGAAGGGGTTGGTGAGCAGCCTCTTCAGTCACTGCAGTTCATGTGGTGCAGGTACACCCACAGTGCTGCTAGGGAGGGAATTCCAGGATTTTGATGCAGAGACAGTGAAGGAACAGCGATATATTTCCAAGTTAGGATGGTGAATGATTTGGAGGGGAACTTCCAGGAGGCGGTGTTCCCATGTGTCTGTCACCCTCGTCCTTCTAAATGGTAGTGGTCATGGGTTTGGAAGGTGCTGTGTGAGGAGCCTTGGTGAGTTCCTGCAGCGCATCTTGTAGATGGTACACAATGCTGCCAGTGTGTCAGCGTTGGAGGGAGTGACTGTGCAAGGCATACCAATCAAGTGAATTGCTTTGCCTTGGATGGTGTCAAGATTCTTGTGTGTTGTTGGAGCTGCACCCATCCAGACAAGTGGGGAGCATTCCATCACACCCCTGACATATGCCTTGTAGATAGTGGACAGGCTTTGGGATGTCAGGAAGTGAGTTACTCGACGCAGGATTCCTAGCCTCTGGCCTGCTCTTTTAACCAGAGCACCTAATGTTTCTGGTCAGAGGTAATCCATGGGATGTTGATAGTGTGGAATTCAGTGATGGTAATGACATTAAATGTCCAGGGCAGATGGTTTGATTCTCTCTTGTTGGAGATGGTCATTGCCTGGCACTTGTGTTGTGCAAATGTCACTTGCTACTTGTCACCCCAAGCCTGAATGTTGTCCCAGTCTTGCTGCAAAGCAGTAAGAAGTTCAACATCTGCAGAAGGATAACTAAGGAAAACTTCCTAGCTCATATCTCTCAATACCCTATGCTTAACTTTGCTGCCACACTCACATCCCTTCTGGATTACCCTCCTCCAATCATTGCAACAAACTCCACCTCCTTCCACCCCTATTGCAGCACTACACACCTCCTCCCCACTTCACCGTTAATCCTTTTATCTCTGCCACCTTCACAAATCACTGTTGCACCCTGCCATGTTCTCAAAACCCCTCCCTACTTCGGCACGAGCAAACATCTTTCTTTTTTTGTGAGACTTGATCACATGCAATAAGAAAAAGCATCTAGATATATTTCAGTTATCTACACTGGATCTTGTGGAAGGAAGGAGTCTTGATGCTCTAAAGAAGGGGGCTTTAGGTGATACTCTTCTCAATATTTTGGTGGCTCGCAATTTGGTCCAGGAAATTTCTTAATCCTCTGGCCTGCTGTTCAATTCACTGCGGCAACTCTCACCAACTTTTACTGATGCACCATAGAACATAGAACATAGAACATTACAGCGCAGAACAGGCCCTTCGGCCCACGATGTTGCACCGACCAGTTTTTTTAAAAAAAACACTGACCCACTAATCTAAACCAATCCCTTTTCGTCCATAAACCTATCCATAGATCTCTTAAACGCCCCCAAACTACATTTACAACCGCAGCAGGCAGGGCATTCCAATCCCTCACCACCCTCTGGGTAAAGAACCTACCCCTGACATCCGTCCTATAACTACCACCCCTTAATTTAAAGCCATGCCCCCTCGTGCTAGCATTCTCCATCCGAGGAAAAAGGCTATCACTATCCACCCTATCTAAACCTCTAATCATCTTATATGTTTCAATAAGATCCCCTCTTAGCCTCCTTCTTTCCAGCGAAAACAACCCCAAATCCCTCAGTCTCTCCTCATATGACCTCCCCTCCATACCAGGCAACATCCTGGTAAACCTCCTCTGCACCCTCTCCAAAGCCTCAACGTCCTTCCTGTAATGTGGGGACCAGAACTGCACACAGTACTCCAAGTGCGGCCGCACCAGAGTTGTGTACAGTTGCAACATGACGCTGCGACTCCTAAATTCAATCCCCCTACCAATAAACGCCAAGACACCGTATGCCTTCTTAACTACCTTATCTACTTGATTCCCAACCTTCAGGGGTCTATGTACACATACACCTAGATCCCTCTGCTCCTCCATAGAAGGCATTATTTCTGCTTGCATCACAGCTTGGTATGTCTCCTGCTCTGACCAAGACCACAAGAAATTGCTAAAGGTCATCAACAAAGCCCCAGTCCACCACACAAACTAACCTCCCATCCAATGACTCCATCTACATTTCCCACTGCCTCGGAGTTAGCACTGCTGCATTACAACACCGGAGACCTGGGTTTGATTCCCAGCTTGGATCACTGTCTGTGTGGAGTTTGCAAGTTCTCCCCTTGTCTGCGTGTGTTTCTTCCGGGTGCTCTGGTTTCCCCCCACAGTCCAAAGATGTGTGGGTTAGGTGTATTGGCCATGCTAAATTGCCCTGAAGTGTCCCATGTTGCTAGGTTGGAAGGATTAGCGGGGCAAATATGTGGAGTTGCGGGGATAGGGCCTGGTTCGCTGGTGCAGATTCGATGTTCAAATAATGCCATTCTGCACTGTAGGGATTCTATGATTCCATGAAAAACAGCCAGCATAATCAAGGACCCCACGCACCTCAGACATTCTCTCTTCCATTTGGAAAAAGATACAAAAGTCTGAGGTCACGTACCAACAGGCTCAAGAACAGCTTCATCTCTGCTGTCTTCAGAATTTTGAATAGACCAACCTTATATTAAATTGATCTTTCTCTACACTCTAGCTATGACTGGAACACTCCATTCTGCACTCTGTCCTTTCCTTCTCCCCTATGTATTCTAAGAACAGTATGCTTTGTATAGCGCGCAGAAAGACAAAGCTTTTTGCTGTATCCCAATACATGCAACAACAATAAATCAAATCAAATTATGCAAACTCTGTAAAGTGAATATTATTCCTCCAAAAATTAATTGACAAAAAAATTATGAACCTTGATTTTTATTGACGTAAATTTTATTATGCTTTCAAATGGTTATTACCACTTTCCTGATTTTCCGCTGTGATTCTCTGCGCCCAGCTCCCTGGTTAGTTTCATGCCAATCAAGGAGCCACTGATATTGACAAGATTTGAATGCTCCCAGAATGGAAACATTAACAAGTCAGCCTGCATTACCTGGATGAATATCAATAAGTGGTGTTGAATTGCAATGGTAATGCCATGAGCTCCAAGTAATAAGGTTAACAGTGTTGATACTCATCACAGCTCCTATGAGTATGTGTTGGCCCTTGAGCAATTAACCCTTAGAATCCTAAACCTGACTTCATGGGCTGGATTTTATCTCCTTGTTTGTCCTGAAACCGTAAGATCCACCCGGGGTCAACGGACATTTTCTTGTTCCACCACCTCCCACTCCCGCCCACTCCGATTGCCATGGTGGGCGGGACGCTACAATTCCGGCCTATATCGAAACCGTATTTGATTTAAACCAGAAAACCTTTCTAGGCCAAAGAGACTAAAATGCGACACAAAAAGAAAGTCCAGTGCGGCGTCAACTACCTTAATTATAACTCTTTAATACTCTGCTGCCTGAATCCAGTTGCATAAAGAGAGAAAATAAATGTCACGTTTGAATAAAATTAAAAGGTGAACGTTGCTGAGGAATGCTGCAAAAATGCTGCACCTTCTGAGAAGGACTAAAGTGGTCAAGACTCAGATATGCCTAAAATACTTAACTAAATATCAGGTTTAGGCATTACACTGGGATTAAATCAATTTATCCATCATAAGAAAGTCCTAATTATCTATTTAATGGCAATTTGGGATTTTGTAGCAGTTAGTATTAATAATTAATTTTATGAAGAGAAAATTGTAATTAAAATATGGTGTCAGCATAATCAAGGTTATACATGATGGGCAAGGATAATTAAATGTCTATAAATATGCATATATAAATATATAATGGCAATAAGCAATACACACAGTGTGAATTACATATGGTGTAAAGTGACAATGAGGAATGTTGATAAATGTGGCGTATGCAATGTAATGGGAGTACTTCCAGATGTGGATCATGTGTTGTATATCATATGTAAATATCTGGGTCATGCTTTAGAGTGGATCTATTGTGAGAAATGGCATATTAGTGATTGTATTATAACACCACAGGACCAATTCTATAAACACAGATCATTCCAGCGAGATTATATATTGAGGGTGGCATGGTGGCACAGTGGTTAGCACTGCTGCCTCACAGTGCCAAGGACCCCCAGGTTTGATTCCAGACTTGAGTCACAGTCTATGCGGAGTCTGCATGTTCTCCTCATGTCTGTGTGGGTTTCCTCTAGGTGCTCTCGCTGGAGTAGGGGCAGCTAGGGGATTTTCACAGTGACTTAAGCCTACTTGTGACAATAATAAATAAATAGGAATTTGAGAGAGAGGCAGGCTACCTTAATTACAACTCTTTAATACTCTGCTGCCTGAATCCAGTTGCATAAAGAGAGAAAATACATGTCACATTTGAACAAAATTAAAAGGTGAACATTGCTGAGGAATGCTGCAAAAACGCTGCACCTTCTAAGAAGGACTAAAGTGGTCAAGACTCAGATGTGCCTAAAATACTTAATTAAATAGCAGGTTTGGGCATTACACTGGGATGATACAATGAGAATGAAGACCATAGCTGAATGAGGATTGTGCTTAGGTGGCTTAATTATACTGGCAAATGTCCAGTGTGCCTAAGTTCATCATGTGTTCATTCTTCTGGGGCGCAGGACCTCAGAAGCTGGGGAGGGGTATCACTTACCTCTACAGCACTTCTTGTGGGCCAGGAGACATGGTAAAGTTTGAAACAAATACTTGTGACCACAAATAGGTGAGGGCCTAGTGGTTTTATTGCTGAACTATTAATCCAGAAACTCAGCTAATGTTTTGGGGATCCGTGTTCGAATCCCTCCAGGGCAGATGGTGGAATTTGAATTCAATAAAAAGTTGTCTTGAATTAAGAATCTACTGATGACCATGAAACCATTGTCGATTGATGGAAAAACCCATCTGGTTTACTAATGTCCCTTAAGGAAGGAACTACACTGTCCTTACCTGGTCTGGCCTGCATGTGACACCAGAGCCACAGCAATGTGGTTGACTCTCAACTGTCCTCTGAAACAACCGAGCAAGACACTCAGTTCAAGGACAACCAGGGATGGCCAATAAATTCTGGCCAGCCAGTGACGCTCATGTCCCATGAATGAATAAAAGAAATGCGGTAAGTATGCACATCTCGTTAACGTGGGTCTGTCGGCCAGATTTTCCACTCCCTCCGTTCGGTTTGCGTGCAGTTGGCCGACACCTCAGGGGCGGCAAGGAGAAAGTATTCCGTGAGCTGAAACGGAAAACTGGGCATTCAGGTCACGGCACTGTTGAAGTGCTTTCCTCCAGCTTTCTAGTACGAAAGTCCCAGTGTGTTGGAATGGAAAATTAATATTGCAACCAGCTGATAATGGATGAAAGAATCATTAAAGGAATGGGCAGTACCACTCCGGGGTGAAGGACAGAATCTAATGAAGGAGAATGTGTGGGTTTTGGTGATCGAATGCAGAAAGGTCATTGAAATCATCAAAAGCAAGCAGCGTGTGGTCACCGGGATGGGGATGGTAATCTATAGTTATGAAGTGAGCCTGGAGATAGTGGGAGCTATTTCCAATGGAGCAAAGAAGCCTAAGAGGTTTTTAATGCAAGTTTAATAGAGGTTTTTAAAATTCTGATGGTTATGATAGTGAATATGGAAAATCTATTTCTTCTGGTTGGGGAATCAGTGCTGATGCATCTGCAATTTCAAGCTGTGACTGCAAGAGTGAAGAAGAAGGTTAGAAACCTTACATGGAGGGTTCTGGGAGCATGAATACTTTAACACAGTGTAAGGCAGAGATATTGCAACTTTTAAGAGAAACTCGGATAAATGTTTGAAACGGAGGAATGGGCTGGGATAAAAGAGCTCAGGATGTTGCAGACAAATGGAGACAATGGGATTGGTTCTAGATTGCTTTAGTAAAGAGACAGCACTGACACAATGGTCTGAATAGTCTTCAGTACTGCTGCAAATTCACACTGTTCTGTTGTTCTCTGGACAGTTTAATTTTACCACAGCAAAGTTTCTTTAGCAGACTGGTTATTGAGTTCTTGCTAAATTCCATCTGGGATCCAGTGCAGTAGTGCCCTTACATCATTTATTACATTGACTGATTCTTAAACACCCCCTCAAGGGCAATAAGGGATGGGCAATAAATGCAGACCCAGCCAGCAAAGTCCACATCCCATGAAAGAATTTTTAACAATTGCTGTGCTGAGTCTTGTATATAAATACCGGTGTTTCAAAATAGACATAGACAAGACAAGACATCAGATAGAGAGACAGAGGGCACAATTCTGTGTTTTTGAGATTAAATTCGGTGCCAGGCTCCAGTGGTACTTTTCCTGCTTGCTGGAATGGCGGAATCCGTGCCGGATTCTGTGCTTGGAACCTTATTAAACATGGACAGTTGAGTTTCCTTCCAATTCACCTGTCAGGCACCCAGCTGATTCATGCACCCACCCTTAACTGGCAGGTTCAAAGGTCCCACCACCATATTTAAACACAAATCTACCACACCCGTATCACTCTCTCCAGCCCACCAGTCTTTAGGAGACCCTCCAATATGTCCAGAAGCAAAAGGTGAGAAGCCTCAAGAAGAAGGCAGCACCAGCCTTAAATGCAGACACCCTAGAGGCCTTTATTTAGAGAGTCCAGGCCCACCCGTATGCCATTTAGCAGAGCAGGGTACACAACAGAGGAGTCCGCCCATGCCCAGGCTCTGACACGTGTGTCCTTCAAGGCCACCATGGGATGGTTGGTGACCACCATAGAGACACTAGTCCTGCCAGATTTGCGCCCAGACCTGCACTCCATGCCCACACACTCTGGTGGGCACCCTCGGGATGTAGCTCACATGGGCACGAGGTGCCTTGACTGACCTCCTGCGGGAGTCAGGTCAGGGCCTTCTGGTACCCACAGGGAGGATGAGCATCAGCTGGACACCCTGGGGGTCTGCACTTGGGACTTTCCAAGGGTGTGAAAACACTCTGCCCGTGCACACTCAAACTCCAGCAGGACGAGCCATTGCCAAGAGTGTTTCTGCCCCTGAGCCATGCGCCCCAGCGGTGCTTCCTGTTGGAGCTCCATGTGCCAACACATTTTTCCCCCGCATTACACGGTAACTCTGAGAAAAGCTCCCTTAGGCCACTGGACCCATTCTCACTTTTGCTTCCTCTTTAAAAAGATACATTAAAAATCAGAATGGTTACAGGATGCTGAAAAGAAAGGTGGGAATGATAGATCTATGGGACAAGTTGACCAGGTAAGCCTTAGCAACTTAGCTTGCATTGTTCCTCATGCTACCTCTCCCCAGGACTGCAGCACATACATAAAGGTGAGCAGCATTCCATCCTACACACGTGAAACCTGGAGCCATGGAATGGGGGGTGGGGTGAGGGGAGGTGGGGGGTGGCGGGGGTAGTTGAGTGTTGGAGGTGAATTACATCACCGAACCAATGAGGGCCTGAGTTCCACTCTTCGATCTGGTATTGGTTTCATGGTGAATGAATGGAATCCAATTTTCCACTGGTGGATGGCACTTGTCATTAGCCCTTCACTGACAGGATGGC
This sequence comes from Carcharhinus amblyrhynchos, assembly GCF_965287045.1. Taxonomy (NCBI): domain Eukaryota; kingdom Metazoa; phylum Chordata; class Chondrichthyes; order Carcharhiniformes; family Carcharhinidae; genus Carcharhinus; species Carcharhinus amblyrhynchos. Next base: position 11,678,620 of record NC_137337.1, read on the forward strand.
AGAGTTGATGTAGGTGCCCCCTTCACTATAGCCTTCACTCTCCAAGGCTGCATTCCTGTCTTCCTCTACGTAGCTTTTCACCGTGAGCTTATCGAAATCCCTCTAAAATCACAAATTAGAATTTTGGTTGGCTATTGCTTCCTGGGTCACCGAGTCTGTGTCCTGTGTAATTGACCTGAACCCTGTCTGCTTTAGCGGCACCAAACAAGTGAGTGTGTATCCCAAGAAGGAGCCCCAGAGCTCAGCCCCAGCTGAGTGGTTCTCCCACACTTCATCACACTCCTCCCAGGAAGAACAGCTCTTTTGATTTTGGAAAATGCCAGTTGGCCTCTGTGTCGAAATGATGGTTCTACACCTCTATTCCAGGATGTAGTTTTATCTTCCCTGCCTCCCTCCCTCCCTTTCTCCCTCCCTCACTATCTGTGTGTCCCAAGAGCCTCACAATGTGCAGATAGAGATGCCACCTGTTATCCTTTAGCCTCCTCACTAATATTGGATCCTGTCATTGTGATGGTGAATATTCCCAACCCCACCCTGAGACCATCAAGGCACCCATACTTCACATGGACCTGCACCCACTCCATCTGGAGGCTGTGTACACCATCACGTGTAGGTGCCCACCCCATGAGAGTTTCATATAACCCCTCTATTATGTGATCTTTATCTACAGGCTGCAGGTGAGCCCTGTGACCATCACCATTTGTTCTGCAGCCCAGTACAGCGTACACTGAAGCCCAAGGATATTGATTGCAGGACAGCCCTGCACACCAGGCTGTGTATTCTCCCTCTGCAGCACACAGTCCTTGCCCCTCTCTGAAGCTGAGGTACAACATATTCCCAATGGTTGCTTCTACTTCATGTCTGCTTCACTTGCGCACTGTTTCCTGTCTCTGACTTCAGACTGTGAGGTCCACATAAACCCTGCTCTGCCTGTCATCTGTTAGTGCCAACCTGTGCCTGGGGTAGTGCTAGCACACCGCCCGGGCAAGTCCTCCCCCACCACCCCCTTGGGGGCCATACTTACCTTTGTGCCTCTGGGGGATTCCTTCAGCTAAATCATGGTTTTAAAAAGATGTCCTGTTGCCACGGTTTGAATATTCAATGAGGGAGGGAAATCATAGAATCATAGAATCCTACAGTGCAGAAGGAGGCCATTTGGCCCATCGAATCTGCATTGACCACAATCCCACCCAGCCCCTATCTCCGTAACCACACATATTTACCCTGTTAGTCCCCCTGACACTAAGGGGCAATTTGGCATGGCCAACCAACCTAACCTGCACATCTTTCGGACTGTGGGAGAAAACCGGAGCACCCAGAGGAAACCCCCGCAGACACAGAAAGAATGTGCAAACTCCACACACAGACAGTGACCCAAGCCGGGAATCGAACGCAGGTCCCTGGCACTGTGAGGCAGCAGTGCTAACCACTGCTTCACCATGCACAGTGGAGGTGGAGGGGTGGGGGGCTGCTGTGTTAACATTTATCGTAATCCATTAAAATGAGATTCTTTCCTTTTATGGGCGTGAACCTTATGACATCACCGGCAAGGGTCATGGAAAATCCGGAAATGCAGTCTCCCCGGAGATTCCTGACTCCCTCTGAAATTTCCCCTTGCGTCGGCAATCCCGCAGGCCACTAACACAAACTCAAAATTGCCTTTCTAGATTCTTTGAAGCAAAAGGAAAACGGAGGCTGCTGTTTCTGGACTAACAAGAACTGGAAAATTTATTAGCATGTTGATTTGATTTGATTTGATTTATTATTGTCACATGTACTGGGATACAGTGGAAAGTATTGTTTCTTGCGCGCTATACAGACAAAGCATACCGTTCATAGAGAAGGAAAGGAGAGGGTGCAGAATGTAGTGTCACAGTCATAGCTAGGGTGTAGAGAAAGATCAACTTAGTGAGAGGTACATCCATTCAAAAGTCTGATGGTAGTAGGGAAGTAACTGTTCTTGAGTCGGTTTGTACGTGACCTCAGACTTTTGTATCTTTTTCTTGACGGAGGAAGGTGGAAGAGAGAATGTCCAGAGTGCATGAGGTCCTTGATTATGCTGACTACTTTTCCGATGCCGCGGAAAGTGTAGACAGAGTCAATGAATGGGAGGCTGGTTTGCGAGTTGGATTGGGCTACATTCATGACCTTTTGTAGTTCCTTGCAGTCTGTTGTATCCTTGGGGGAGTGGTGCAGTTGATGGGGTACTGTGTGCAGTTTTGGTCGCCGCACCTGCGCAAAGATATTTTGGCCTTGGAGGGAGTGCAGAGGAGGTTTACTAGGCTGATACCGGAGTTGAGGGGGTTGAACTATGAGGAGAGGCTGAATAAACTAGGCTTGTACTCGTTAGAGTTTAGAAGAATGAGGGGAGATCTCATTGAGACGTATAAGATGATGATGGAGAGACTCTTCCCACTGAAAAAAGACAATAGGACTAGGGGGCACAGCCTCAAGATAAAGGGGGGTGCGGTTTAGAACGGAGTTGAGGAGGAACTTCTTCACTCAAAGGGTGGCGAATCTCTGGAATTCTCTGCCCGTTGAAGTGGTGGAGGCTGCCTCGCTAAATATTTCAAGACGCGGGTTGATGGGTTTTTGATAAGAGAGGGGATTAAGGGTTATGGGGAGAGGGCGGGAAAGTGGAACTGAACCACGACAGATCAGCCATGATCTTATTGAATGGCGGGGCAGGCTCGAAGGGCTAGATGGCCTACTCCTGCTCCTATTTCTTATGTTCTTATGTTCTTATGTTATGAGTGGCTGTGAGCTGACAACCAAATGGAAACTCACAATATAGGCCCATGCATGTTTGGGACAGTTCTTCTCTCAAGATGAACACCTCGCCACCTCCCTACCGCCTCCCCCCAACTTCCCCTCCACCCCCCCCACCCCATGAACATCAACAACTTCTTTATACTTAACCTGCCCTGTTTACCGAATATTGGAGTGTTTAGTGATGCTCGGCCTACACTTCCTGCCTTAGCCGCCCACATTGTCTTCTAAATTGAGGCAGAATGTTGCGAATCTGGAAGAGAATCTGTATAATTAGCGGATCTGAAGTATTGTTTTGATTTTCCAGATAGCATGAAAAAAATCTACAGTCTGTGACTTTTTTGCAGGAAAGATACTTCATCAAGTTCTTGAATAATTAGTATATTTCTTATTTACACCTCCCTGAGTGATGAATGTAACATTTAAAACCGATAAAATGTGGATTAGAATCATGCTTCAACACAGACTTTTGAATGCACCTATCTTGCATTACGATGATTTTTCTCTGCATTCTAGCTATGGCTGTAACACTACATTCTGCACTCTCTCGTTTCCTTCTCAATGAAGAGTAAGCTTTGACTGTATAGCTGCAAGAAACAATACTTTTCACTGTATACCAATACATGTGACAATAATAAATCAAATCAAACCACACCAAGGAATGTATTTAGAGAGAAGGGAAAGGAGCTAATGTTTGAAGTCAATGGCCTCTCTTTCAGCAACAACTTGCATTTATAAAGCACCATTAATACAATAAAATCCTCCAAGACTCTTCACAGGAGCATTATCTAACATAATTTGACGTAAGAATATAAGGATGGAGATATTAAGTCAGGTAATCAAAAGCTTGGTCAAAGAGTTGGGTTTCAAAGGGTGATTGAAAGGAAGAGAGAAGGGGAGAGAGACAGAGAGGGCTAGGCAGAGAGATTAGGGCCTACGTACTTGGATGTAGCAGTGAAGGAAGTCAAGAATGCGTCAGAGGCCAGGAATTCGAAGGGCCGGGGAGGCTTGGCTGGAGGACGTTGCCGAGGTGGGGAGGGGGCAAAGTTATGGAAGGATTTGAACACTAAGCCAGAATTTTACCACCTCACCTCACTCATAAGATCCACCTCCCCCACCACCACCACCCCCGCCCCCCCCGCCCCGCCCCCAAGGCCAATGGAGAATGCCCTTCTGCGAGCCTCGCCCACTCCGATTCCAGCGGGTTAGGCGGTAAAATTCTGGTACTAGAATCAGAGCTTCTGAAGTGAGATATTGCAGGCCTAGGAGTCAAACATGGGACTGAGTGAGCGTTGTGTGAATTAGGGTATAGGGTTATCTCACAGCTAAACAAAGACCATAAAGAAATCACCAACAGCTGCAACGAACAATAGTCCAGCCTGAAGAACAATTTTTTTTTAAAAAGTGACCTGCGAGTAAATTAATGCCAGGTATAACTCCCATTACCTGTGGCCATCACCCCTCATTATTTCTGAAGAGAGACTGACAGTCCTGAATGCCGTCACTGAGGAGAGAAGCAGAAGGAGGCTGTTTTTATATTGCTTTATTGTCCAGTAAGTGCCATATCCAATGTATAAAGCCGATGGCAACTTCAAAGCAAACTTGCTGGGCTGACTAAGAATGGTAGCCGGGAATCCTTTGCTAGATTCCTCTAGTACCACGGCCACATGAGACACATTAGGAACTAGAGGCATTAAAGCAATGTAAAAGGCAACTGGAGAGAGATATGATCCGAGACTTTAAAGAGCTAAAGGGCTGGAATACTATGGATAGAAACAGCTTATTTAAATTAAAAGAATGCACAGCACCTGAAGACGTGAGTATTAAATTCAAAGGCTTCAAACAAGACTTGAATCTACTATCACTTTTTGTTTGACTTTGGATTGAGCATTTAAAAAAAATATTATTCATGGAACATCACTGTTTAGGCCAGCTGGTTAAATGCATTGGCCATGCTAAATTCTCCCTCAATGTACCCGAACAGGCACCAGAGTGTGGCGACTAGGGGATTTTCACAATAACTTCATTGCAGTGTTAATGCAAGCCTACTTGTGACACTAATAAATAAAATTTTAAAACTTCATCGCCCATCCCTAATTGCCCTTAAGAAGATGGTGGCTTCTTGAATGGCTGCAGTCTCTGAGGTGTAGCTATGCCCACAGTGCTGTTGGGGGCAGCACGGTGGCACAGTGGTTAGCACTGCCACCTCACAGTGCCAGGGACCCGGGTTCGACTCCAGCCTCAGGTGCCAGTCTGTGCAGAGCCTGCATGTTCTCCTTATACCTGCATGGGCTTCTCCCAGATGCTCCAGTTTCCTCCCACACTCCAAAAATGCGCAGGGTAGGTGGATTGGCCATGCTAAGTTGTCCCTTCATGTCAGAGGGACTAGTTTGGGTAAATGCACGGGGTTATGGGGATAAGGCCTGGGTGAGATTGTTGTCAGTGCAGATTTGATGGGCCGAATGGCTTCCTTCTGCTCTATAGGATTCTATGATTCTATACCAGCAGCCACAGTGGACTTTTTGATTGGACGGATACTTGTGTTCGATAGTTTATATAGGCACTGTGTTACCTTAAAGATTGATTTTTGCAAGAGCAAGCTGGTTCCAAAACAGAAGTCCCACTGTCCGATGTGATTCTATGATTGGGCAGCACTTGCAGAACAATCCTGAGTGCGCTCATAGACATACTGACGACCAATTTAAAATAATCAGCAAAGCTTATAACTATTCTTTTCAGTGTGCTGGAAGTGAGATGCATTTAGACACAAGTGAATCTCTGCAAGCAAAAGGAATATGCTCAAACCTTGTACCTTTTTTAAAATTACCCAGGAGCTTGGGGCGTCTATCAGTCCCATTGCTGTTTCCAGTGCTAAGGCCAATCAGAGTCAATTTGTCAAACAATCAGCAGACTTTTCTCCTGCAGTATAAATTGCTGCGATTATTTGAAACTTGGTATTTTTGCATTTGTCCTGATGAGTACAGGGTGAGAAGCTTTGACAACGTGGCCTCATTATATTGCACTCATTGGGTGAACACACTCAGTGGACCTGGAATCTGCAACCAGCCCAGGAAAGCGATTTTAACACTGGCTGGCCAGTTAAAGGGGAGCCAGGATGAAATGCGCACTGGGAAAGGTCCAGCACTGCCAGGGAGAGGGTGGGTGCCAAGAACAGGGTGGGTGTGGGCTGGTGGGCTCCTTCATAGGTACAGCAGCTACAGAAGTGTCACAGGGAGTGGTAGACCTATACAAGTTAAATCCTAATGGAAGAACGCTGCCAACTGTATACAGGCAGCACACTCCAACACAAATCTCAATCCCCAGACAGCCTCTTTAAATCCTATTTCAGTCCTGACACTTCACCATGCCCTGGATTCAGGCTGCAGCTAAAATGTCAAGGCTGCTTGGCCAATCAGCCTGCCTGCCCCTCTAAAAGCAGAATTCTGCTATCTTATTATTTATTCTGCACATGGTGCTACACAGAGTGACAGACTGTCCCACAGAGCGACAGACACACCGTCCTGCAGAGTGACAGGCACATCGTCCCGCAGAGTGACAGGCACACCGTCCCGCAGAGCAACAGGCACACCGTCCCGCAGAGTGACAGGCACATCGTCCCGCAGAGTGACAGACACACCGTCCCGCAGAGTGACAGGCACACCGTCTCGCAGAGCGACAGACACACCGTCCCACAGAGTGACAGGCACACCGTCTCGCAGAGCGACAGACACACCGTCCCACAGAGCGACAGGCACACCGTCCCGCAGAGCGACAGACACACCGTCCCACAGAGTGACAGGCACACCGTCTCGCAGAGCGACAGACACAACGTCCCACAGAGCGACAGGCACACCGTCCCGCAGAGTGACAGACACACCGTCCCACAGAGCGACAGGCACACCGTCCCGCAGAGCGACAGACACACCGTCCCACAGAGTGACAGGCACACCGTCTCGCAGAGCGACAGACACACCGTCCCACAGAGCGACAGGCACACCGTCCCGCAGAGTGACAGACACACCGTCCCACAGAGCGACAGGCACACCGTCCCGCAGAGCAACAGACACACCGTCCCACAGAGTGACAGACACACCGTCCCGCAGAGTGACAGGCACACCGTCCCGCAGAGTGACAATGTGAGATTTGAACCAGTTGTTCCTGTGCTGTATGGAGCAGCATTGAGCTGAGTCCTTCCTTCAAGGGGAGGGAGAATTGATATTTACGCCAGTGATTGGAGTCAGCACAGTTCTTCAGCTAGAGGGTTGTGTGTCTTTGAGGAGGTGATGGCCTAGAGATATTATCATTCAGCTATTCATCTGGAAACTCAGCTGATGCTCTGGGGACCCAGGTTCGAATCCTGCCACGGCAGATGGTGGAATTTGGATTTTAATAAAAATCTGGAATTAAGAATGTACTGATGACCATGAAACCAATTGTTAGAAAAACCCATTTGGTTCACTAATGTCCTTTAGGGAAGGAAATCTGCTGTCCTTACCCAGTCTGGCCTACACGTGACTCCAGAGCCACAGCAATGTGGTTGACTCTCAACTGCTCTCAGGCAACTCGGGATGGGCAATAAATGCTGGCCAGCCAGCGACGCCCATGTTCCACAAATGAATATTAAAAATTTATTGCCACAGAAGGCTGTTGAGACCAGGCCATTGAGTATATTTTAAGACAGAGATAGATAAGTTCTTGATTGGTAATGGGGTCAAAGGTTATGGGCAAAAGGCAGGAGAATGAGTTTGAGGAACCTATCAGCCATCAGTACTAGACTGGGTAGATGTAGGGAGAATATTCCCCAAAGTGGGAGTAGTCCTGAACCAGGGTCACAGTCTGAGGATTCGGGGTGGTCCATTTCGGACGGAGGTGAGGAGACATTTCTTCACCCAAAGAGTGGTGAGCCTGTGGAATTCATTACCACAGGAAGTAGTAGATGCCAAAACATTGAATGTATTAAAGAGGCGACTGGATATAGCACTTGGGGCGAATGGGATAAAAGGTTATGGGGAAAATGCAGGATTATGCTATTGAGTTGGAGATTAGCCACGATCATGATGAATGGTGGAACAGGCTCGAAGGGCCAAATGGCCTCCTCCTGCTCCTATCTTCTATGTTTCAATGTTAGCCATAATTGAATGGTGGAGCAGGCCTGATGGGCTGAATGACTTAATTCTGCTCCTTTTTCTTGCGCTCTTATTGAGTTGTGATTGGTGTTTGACAGTAAAACAACTAACCAGAGGAGGTTCTGCGAACAAACCCACCCTCAATAATGGCCGAGCCCAGGGTGCAAAACACCGGGCTGCGGAATCTGAAACCATCTTCAGCCAGAAGTGCTGAGGGGACCATCAATCTCAGCCTCCTCCTGAGCTCTGCAACTTGACAGCAGCAAGTCTTCAGCCAATTCCATTCACACCACCTGATGGGGAGAAGCAGCTGAATGTATTGGTTACAGTCGAGGCCATGGACCCTGACAGCAGCAGATGCTCCAGAATTAGCCTCACACCTAGACAAGCTGTTCCATTACGGTTATAGCAGGCATCCACCTGAAGCAATGGAAAAGTGCCCAGGTATGTCTTGTTCACGAAGTCAAGACAAATCCAATTACCAAATCAGCCACAATTAAAATGAATTCATTTCTGCGGGAGTAGAGCTACATTTCTTGCCATTAGTTTGCCCTGACATTTCAGTAACTGACATTCAAATCCAATTATATAACGTAGGACTTCTAATGATCCCAGACGAGACTAGTTAACATTTTATTTAGAAACAAAAGAAATATGAAAATTCAGTTATTTACTGAAAGGCGCGTTATAAAACAGAATAATATGCAAGGGTTTAAAAAAACGTTAAATGCTAACTTGGGTCATTACCTGACTCTGAAATCTAAAGTCAACATTAGTCAGACATGAATTAATGAACAAATTACACTGATTATAAATTATAAATTACACATTGGCAGATGCAACTAAGACAGATCTTATGAATTGGCTCAGTAGTCTACTCAGCACATAGATCATTCAACTCAGTCACCAAGTCCTTCAATATTCCATCTCTCTCCGAGCCAACACTGCAGTTAAGAAAGCCCATCAATGCCTCTACTTTCTCAGGAGGTTAAGGAAATTTGGCATGTCAGCTACGACTCTCACCAATTTAACACATGCACCATTGAAAGCATCCTTTCCAGATGTATCATAGCTTGGTATGCCTCCTGCTTTGCCCAAGACTGCAAGAAACTACAAAAGGATGTGAATGTAGCCCAATCCATCACGCAAACCAGCCTCCCATTCATTGACTCCGTCTACATTTCCCGCTGCCTCGGAAAAGCAGCCAGCATAATCAAGGACCCCACACATCCCGGACATTCTCTCTTCCACCTTCTTCCATCGGGAAAAAGATACAAAAGACTGAGGTTGTATACCAACTGACTCAAAAGCAGCTTCTTCCCTGCTGCCATCAGACTTTTGAATGGACTTACCTTGCATTAAGTTGATCTTTTTCTACACCCTAGCTATGATTGTAACATTACATTTTGCACCTCCTTTTCTTCTCCTCTGTGTACTCTATGAACTTTTTTTTGTCTGTATAACGTGCAAGAAGCAATACTTTTCACTGTATCCTAAGCCATATCAAATCAAAAGAACTTCTCGGATGTAGCCTGATCCCCAGCCAACAGCTGCATACAAACACCCCAAGAATCATAGGTACTGTTTTTATCAAAGACAGCACAAACCTACAGAGTCTCCTTAACTCCATATGAAATGGGTGGATCCACCCCTGTTAACTTCAGCTGACAGAAACATTGCAGCAACTGTGTATTTGCCTCTTCTCAGCTTCTGGAACTAGCCCCCATCACCGTCAGTCTGTTTGTACTGCACTCTGTGGGATTTAGAAGAATGAGGGGAGATCAAATTGAGGTATATAGGATGATAAAAGGTATGAATAAAGTAAACATGGAGTGGATGCTTCTTCTTGTGGGGCATTCTAGGACTAAAGGTCCACAAGACCATAAGACATAGGAGTGGAATTCGGCCACTTGGACTATCGGGTCTGCTCCGCCATTCAGTCATGGCTGATTTTTTCTCATCCCCATTCTCCTACCTTTTCCCCATAACTCCGATCCCCTTATTAATCAAGAACCTATCTATCTCTATTTTAAAAACACTCAATGACCTGGCCTCCACAACCATCTGTTGCAAAGAGTTCCACAGATTCACCACTCTCTGGCTGAAGAAATTCCTCCTCATCCCTGTTTTAAAGGATCGTCCCTTTAGAGGTTGTGCCCTCTGGTTCTAGATTTTCTTACTAGTGGAAATATCCCCCTCTTGTCCACTTTACCCGGGCCTCACAGTACCCTGTAAGTTTCAATAAGATCCACCCTCATCCTTCTAAACTCCAACGAGTACAGACACAGAATCCTCAACCGTTCCTCATAAGACAAGCTCTTCATTCCATGGATCATTCTTGTGAACCTCCTCTGGACTCTTTCCAAGGCCAGCACATCCTTTCTTAAAACTGCTCACAATACTCCAAATGGGATCTGACTAGAGCCTTATACAGCCTCAGAAGTACATCCCTGCTCTTGTATTCTAGACCTCTCGACATGAATGCTAACAATGCATTTGCCTTCCTAACTGCCAACTGAACCTGCACGTTAACCTTAAGAGAATCTTGAACAACGACTCCCAAGTCCCTTTGTGTTTCTGATTTTCTAAGCATTTTCCCATTTAGAAAATAATCTATGCCTCCATTCCTCCTTCCAAAGTATATAACCTCACACTTTTCCACATTGTATTCCATCTGCGACCTCTTTTCCCATTCTCCTAACCTGTCCAAGTCCTTCTGCAGCTCCCCTACTTCCTCAATACGACCTGTCCCTCTACATACCTTTGGGTCATTTGCAAACTTAACAACAGTGCCTTCAGTTCCTGCCTCCAAATAGTTAATGTCATAGTCTTAGGATAAGGAGTAGCAAATTTAAAACAGAATTGAGGAGAAACTATCTCTCCCAAAGGGTTGTGAATCTGTGGAATTCTCTACCCCAAAGAACAGTGGATGCTGGGACAGTGAGTAAATTTAAGTAGGAGTTAGATTTTTAGTTGGTAATGGGGTGAAGGGTTACGGGGGTGGATGGGGGGGGGGGTGTTCGGGAGGTCAGTTTGTGGGGAGTTGTGGGGGTCGGTGGGTGGGGATATGGGTGGTGGGGAGGTTGAGGGTGGGGGATGGGGGAATGGGTGGAGTTGGATAGGAGGTGGAGGGCTGGGTGGACAGGGAGTGGGGAGGTTGAGGGGGTCAGTGGGGGGGGGGGGGCGCTGGCTGGCAGAGGGGGTGAGGGGGCAATGTGGGTGGTTCAGGCTCGAAGTTGCAACATTCCTGAGCTCGGTGTGGATTGGTCCATGGGCTTTGATTTGGTGTAGCAGCCACTAAACGGGGGCGGGGAATAATCATTAAATCAGAGCCTAAACCACAAGCTGGAGGGCCCAGGTTATAAAGTAATTCTGTTTTCAGTCGTACAGCTTTCTGAAAAAGGGTTAGGGCTTGACCCTTCAGGAATCTTTCTGCAAGGGAGATGGGGCAGGTGTCTTTTTATTCGCCATCATTTTTTTTGCCTCTGTTGGGTAGATGGGCACCCAAAATGCACCCCAGACGCCATTGCCCATGTGGCGTTTTGAAGTTAAGATGACCATATCCCAGCCGACAAACATTGACAGGGCCAATCTCGGCATTGTGGGGCTTCAGGCTCCAGATTTGCTGAGTTCAATTTCCACAACTTTGGTGTTGCAGTGGGAGACCTGACGGTGCAGAGGTAGTGTCCCCACCTCTGGATCTAAAGCTCCGAGTTCAAGTTTGACGTCAGCACTTGTAACCATGGAAGGAGCATTCAGAATGTGGTTCAACAAAACCAACCTGGTTCACTAATGTCCTTTAGGGAAGGAAATCTGCCGTCCTTACCTGGTCTGGCCTACATGTGACCCCAGAGCTACAGCAACGTGGTTGACTCTTAACTGCCCTTGGACAACTCGGGATGGGCAACAAATGCTGGCCAGCCAGTGACGCCCAGGTCCCACAATGATTAACGAAAAAACAAGCTGACAATTAGCTCAGGAATCCTTCCACCGCGATTCCCCAAAGGAGAAAAAGAAGTGTGTGAAAAAACATGTCCTGTTGCTTGCCTGTAACTCCACCCTGACCTTTCACCCTCCCCCTAATCGTCTTCGCTAAAAATAGCACCGTGCCTCAAAATCAATTCCATTTTGGAGCACAACAGAGGAGAAAAGAGGGCACAAAATTGTTTATGTTAAAAATAAGAGAGTTGCCATTCTGACAAAATGCCACCCGCATTGGCAGAGGATAAAGGAACCAGCCGGCAGAGAGAATCGTGCGTCACACTGGGACGAGTGAGAAACATTGAAATCTGGAGCACGAGAGCAGACAGACTATACCAGAACATGCTTAACCACAAAGGGCTATTTCATTGCAGTTTATTACTGTGTTCTCAGAGTAATTAAGTTGCTGCTTGTGGCTTCAGTGTGTCTCTCGCATTTCGCCATTAATTTCTGGAATTAAAGAGACCACGTTGAGCGTCTGCTGGCTGGTTGCTTGCCTTGTGCTCCCTTGCCTGAGATTATTACTTAGAATTTACTTTATTTTATAGACTTTTATTTGCCAGATTTGTCAGTGGCCAGGTTAGCTTGAGATTGGAATGACTTGCATTTTCTTTTAACAGGATCTGTTTAAAATGCAATCCCTCGTGCGGCAAGAGAGGGTTGCCAATTCTCTAGGATTTGCCTGGAGCCTCCAGGAATTGAAGGTTAATCTCTGGAACACGACTGTGACCTTGTGGAAAAATTCATCCGGGCATTTGAAAAGATTGGGTTTTGTTGCCACTTCCTCTTTACCAGGTATAAAAATATTGCCAATGGGGGGAAAAGTCTTTTTAGCTGTAATTCGAGCATTATTCAATTGGATAATGAGTCTTTTTGCTTCCCAATTGGTGTAGGAAGGCAGAGCGTCACAAGGATGGATGTTTTGGCCGACTAACGGCTAGAGCATGGGGCAAATCATGAAATGAAAGCTCGAAGAATGCACTTAAACACAGTTGGCAACCCCATGCTGTAGATTCCCCTGAACCAATCCAATTTATATTCTAGGGCGTGTGGTTAAGCACAAGCGTTACTTCTGCAGAGTTTTACTGACCTGAGGCTGTGTGGCGTCTCAGCAATACCATCGCCAATAGAATCACCTCCTCTTGTATATTGCAATACAATGACTAGGCCTGGGGGTCCTGTGATTGGCAGGCCTCAGATTCCTGAGGTTGGCAGGCCTCAGGCTCCTGTGATTGGTAGGCCTCAGGCTCCTGTGGTTAGCAAGCTTGAGGCTCCTGAGGTTGACAGGCCTCAGGTTCCTGTTGTTGGCAGGCCTCAGGCTCCTGTGGTTGGCAGGCCTCAGGTTCCTATGATTGGCAGGCCTCAGGCTCCTGTGATTGGCAAGCTTGAGGTTCTTGAAGTTGACAGGCCTCAGGTTACTGTGGCTGGCAGACCTCAGGCTCCTGTGCTTGGTAGGCCTCAGGCTCCTGTGATGGGCAGGCCTTAGGCTCCTGAGATTGGCAGGCCTGAGGCTCCTGTAGTTGGCAGGCCTCAGGCTCCTGTGATTGGCAGGCCTGAGGCTCCAGTAGTTGGCAGGCCTGAGGCTGCTGAGGTTGGCAGGCCTAGGCTCCTGTGATTGGCAGGCCTCAGGCTCCTGTGGCTGGAAGGCCTCAGGCTCCTGTGACTGGAAGGCTTTAGGCTCCTGTGGTTGGGCAGGTGTGAGGCTCCTGAGGTTGGAAGGCCTGAGGCTCCTGAGGTTGGCAAGCCTGGCAAAGGTTGCTGCTGCAGACAAGTAAATAGAGTTCCTGTGAATTTAGACTTTGGTAAACCTGTAGAAGTGATAAGTATGTTCTATCTGCCTCAGTAACAGGTTGCAGATCTGCTTATGTATCGTGACTTACTGCATGGTGAATTTGGCGGCCAGAGGTTTTGATTTTCAATGGACATCCGTTCATTTTATGCTGAAATTATGATGCTAAGACCCGGAAAATTGCCCACATGTGGAGCCTGGGAATTACTGACAGTATTTTGGATCGAGCCTTACATTAACTTCAAGCAATTGTCCACCTATATTGCCATTTCTACAATGACCTACAAATCATGAATGGGAACCTTCTGGAAAGTGCCTTTTCTTGTGTATTTAAATAGATCATCAGCTACTCTCAGCGAAATCACTAATTTGTTTTTTTGACTGCTATTTCTGCTGCTTTCGCTCTTTCACATATTAGACATGCCAAAAAATATTGGCTGAGCTGACAGTGCAATGCTGGCCTTGGCAGTTTCTGGTTGGCATTATGGGTTTTGTATTCAGGATGATACTGCAGCTGGTAGTGTAGGAGGAGGTGCATCCGACTAGAGCAGAGAGCAGCTGGTCCCTTGTATGAGAGACACTCAGAGGAGGCCTTATCCCACCAGCCTACGCAGGCCAAGAACTTCATGTCTGCCATTGAGCCCAGAGCAGTATGTGTGAGAAAGGTCAGTTTAACCAGGGAAGTTATCAAACCAGCTTGTTGCAAGATCCAGGGCAACTCGTAAGATATAAAAGCAGAATTAGGCCATTCGGCCCATTGTGTCTGCTCTTCTATTCAAGATAGGTTTCTTAACCCCATTCTCCTGCCTTTTCCCCGTAACCTTTGATCACCTTACCAGTCAAGAACATATCTATCTCTGTCTTAAAGACACTCAATGACCTGGTCTCCATATTGCCTTATGTGGCAATGAATTCCACCCTCTGACTGAAGAACCCTCCATTTCTCGATCTAAAGGGTTGTCCCTTTATTCTGAGTCTCTGCCCTTGAATTCTAGTCTCTCCCACTAATGGAAAATTCTTTCCCACAGCCACTCTGTCCAGGCCTTTCAATATTCTGTAAGTTTCAATGAGGTTCCCCCTTCATCCTTCTAATCTCCATTGAGTACAGACCCAAAGACCTCAAACGCTCCCATCATCTGAAAGTGACTATAGCTTTGAATCACTGGGTGGGATTTTATGGCTTTGCCTGTCCCGAAACCTAAAATTCCACCGGAAGGTCAATGACCTGTCCACTGTCTGCCCCTCACTGGCTCCAATTCCCATGGCAGGTGGGTCTTTGTTTGTTGAGAGAAGCCAGGCTGTCACAGGTGACATTTGCAATATTAGCCAATCATCTGCGACTGCAACATGCATGGGTGAATGCATGCTTTGCCGGAGCCAATCAGAGTCCCTGTAGTGAAGAAGGAGGCCATTCAACCCATTGAGTCTGCGCTGACGACAATCCAACCCTATTTCTGTAATCCCACATATTGACCCCACTAATCCTTCTAGCCTACACATCCCAGGACCCTAAGGGACAATTTAGCATGGCCATTGTATCCAATCCGCACATCCTTGGACTGTGGGAGGAAACCGGAGCACCTGGAGGAAACCCACGCAGACATGGGGAGAACGTGCAAACTCCACACAGACAGTGACCCAAGCCAGGAATCAAACCAGGGTCCCTGGAGCTGTGAGTCAGCAGTGCTAACAACTGCGCCATCATGCTGCTGCCCATAAGAAAAATATTCTGATGTTTCTACCTTCAGATCAGTCTCCAGGTCCCCATGCAGGCAAGACAATATGCAGGCAGACATCTGAGGTTTACTGTGTGCCAACACAAGGCCATGAGTGCTCCAATTTAAGACCCCAGTGTGTCTGTGAATAAATCAGGCTTCCACTCATTTGACAAGCAGTGCACCGTCCAGCTCATTGCCAGATTCTGATGAAAGGTCATCGATCTGAAGCGCAGACCCTCCATTTCTCTCTGCCGATGTTGCCAGACCTGCTGAGTGTTTCCAGCATTTCCCACATTAATCTGAGATTTCCAACAGCTCCAGTTTCTGTCTCACCATAGCAGCTCTCTGAATTTTCTTGCTTTTTGTTACCGCCAAACAACTGCGGGGCTCGCTGGATTTAGCTCAGGAAATATAACACAGCAGCTTAAATTCTGAATCCGAGGAAAAGCTTCTCCTTTATCTGGTAGAGAGAGGAAATTTTTAACCAATCATTCTGAGGTAGAAATTGAACCCATGTCACAGATCAAAGATATTAATATTCAAGCTGACTACACCAATCATTCTGCTCCAGTGTTCTCAGTAAGACCTCCTTTCCCACAAGCGATTGATCCCTGATGATACCAAAGTATACTTGGTGCATTGTACCATTATTTTGATTCAATATCATTAGGTGCTCAGAGCGGACATTCCTTTGCGTTCTTTCATCCACATTTGGGATCTTGCTTTGCCCCCACCAGCTGAGAAGCTGGATTATTGATCAAATCTCATACACTGCAGCAGAACCATTCCACAGCAGCCTGTAGGGCCCACACGGGACGCGGTTCGCATCCTTTATTCCCTGCAATGCGCGTCTTTTGTTGAGGTAAGTGGATGCAGGAGCTCGAGCTTGGATAGGAAGCGTATTCCAGCCTCCAGCAAGGCTGCAGTAACACTGTACTCGAGGGGACCATGAATGGGCCAGGGAATGGGAGGATTATCTTCCCCCCCTGACCAATTTACCCCTCTACTTCCTTCACTCAACGTGGGTAATCTTAACTTTGAAACGAGAGTGTAAAATGAGTGAATTCGAATTGGGTAATTGAAATAAAGTGATATAACAGTTCACTTCAGTGGAAAGGAGAATCATGTGGTGCATATTGTTGCAATATAGTTGGGCATTATGGTGTGTTATATTGTCAGCTGTGGAGTCAATAATAAACTGGCCTAGCCAGCAATGCCCACATCCCTTAAAATGAATTTTTAATAAAGTATAGACTGGGGCTTTTTTCTCTGGAGCATAGGAGGCTTAGGGGTGATCTCATCAAGGTCTACAAAATAATGCGAGGCATAGATCAACTAGATAGTCAATATCTTTTTCCAAAGGTAGGGGAATCTAAAACTAGACAGCGTAGGTTTAAGGTGAGAGGAGAGAGATACTGAAGAGTCCAGAGAGGCACTTTTTTCACTCAGAGGGTGGTAAGTACCTGGAACGAGCTGCCAGAGGCAGTAGTAGATGTGGGTACAATTTTGTCTTTCTAAAAGCGTTTTGACAGTTACATGGGTAAGATGGGTATAGAGGGATATGGGCCAAACATGGGCAATTGGGACCGGTTAGTGGTTAAAAAAAAGGGTGGCATGGACAAGTTGGGCGAAAGGCTCTGTTTCCCTGCTGTGAACCTCTATGACTTTAAGTACTCTGGTCTATCTCAACCCTGTACAATCTTGGTTGTGGAGTTTTTTCAACAACTGTACCTCCCTTCTGCTGATCTTGGATCCATATAGCGTAGATTAAGGTAAATTAGCAGATATAATATTCCTGGATTTCCAAAAGGCATTCAGTAAGGTGCCATACAAAATGTTAATAGGCAAAATACAAGCAAATTACTGCGGATGCTGGAATCTGAAACCAAAAGAGAAAATGCTGGAAAGTCTCAGCAGGTCCTGAGCTGCCCAAGACCGCAAGGAACTACAAAAGGTCATCTGTCCTGGTTAGAGGGATTAGCGGGGTAAATGTGTGGAGTCGTGGGGATAGGATTTGGGGCAGGATTGTGGTTGGTGCAGATTCGATGGGCCAAATGGCCTCCTTCTGCACTGTTGTGTTTCTACGATTCAATTCCAGTTAGCACTCACCTGGCCCTGGAATGAAAATGTCCCCACTCGAGATACCCAGTAGCCCCTACCGAACACCAAGCATAAATGAGCTTACATTGCACGGCCCAATGGTGTTCCTATCTCGTCCTCATCCCTCATGCCCTACGAGTGCTTTGGCAACCTGAAATTCCATTGGGTTGCTCCTCTGATTACGTTTGGCAAAGTATTGCCAAATGGTTCATCATTGCCATCTGCAGTATTGCTAACCAGGAAACTCTCTCCCTCTTACTGCCTGCCAACAGGCGTCTTGGAAGGATTTACCGGCTGATAATCGGTGTTACGACACACCATCCGTGACCATCAAGTCCTGAAGTAGGACCTGAACCTGGAACTTCTGGACCAGAGTTGGGATGTTATCACTATGCCACAAGAGCTCCTGTTGTTCTACAAACACTCAGGCTAAAATTCCCCAGGGGCTCCTGGCATAACTTTGGAAGGTCACTAGTGGAACATAGAATCAGATCCTCGGGCCTGTTTTGTCATTCAGTTAGATCATGGCTAATACTGAACCCCATTTGTCCACCTTGGTTTCATATTGCCTACTACCCTTCCCTAACAAAAATCTGTTAGTCTCATTTTTTGAGATTTTGAATTGATCAAAACGCTTTTTATTCTGTGAGTGAGTTCTGTAAGGTTGAGTTGTTCTGCACTTGATTATGTGAGTCTGTTTACTATCAATACTCACTGTGCTTGATTAGTTAAACTTGGGTGACATGGCCTTAGACAAATTGCAGCAGTTCCTGGAAACAAGGCTCTGTAAGCATGGAGCAGATCCTTTAGAATCAGAGGATAGAATGCCTACAGTGTAGAAGAAGGCCATTCGGCCCATCGAACCTGCACCGACAACAATCCCACACTGGCCCTATTCCCGTAACCCCACATATTTACCCTACTAATCCCCCTGACATCCTCCTTACACTAAGGAGCAATTTAGCACGGCCAATCAACCTAACCCACACATCTTTGGATTGAGGGAGGAAACTGGAGCACCCAGAGGAAATCCACGCAGACACGGGGAGAATGTGCAAACTCCACAGTCACCCAAACCAGGAATTGAACCTGGGTCCCTGGTACTGTGAGGCAGCAATGCTAACCCCTGTGCCACCAAGCCACCCTGGTAAATGCGCGTAAGTGCAGTTTATATACAGACAGAACCTGGTGTGTTATCTCTGCAGAGCTCCAAGATATAAAATATACAAGTTCCAAATTTCCACAATCCTTTGTGTGAAGAAGCACTTCCTATTATCATCTGTGAATGGGCTTGTTGGAATTTGAAGGTTAAACCTCTCACTGGGCTTATCCAGGGATGCTCACATGGACAAGATAATGGAATCACACCTCACCACGGGCCAGCCCTGCAGATTTTAGTTTCAGAAAAAAAAGGGCAAATACAATTGTGTACTGTTGATTTGCATCATTCTTTTATAAATGTTTAATCAGGCACATTCACCATATTGCAAAATTGACTAATGCCCTCAGAAGTGACCTCGCAAGCCACTTAGCAGTGTAACCAAGTAGGTCAAAGCAACTTTTGACATGTTACGCATTGCCAGAGCTGCCATTTTATGTCACCTAGATGTTCGCATCTTGTATGATATCCTGGGCAGGTGCTAGGGGGAAGCAATCCTTGCAGAGTACAATGCCAGTGTACTCCATCAGGCAGACTGAAATAACACGGATCCCCGTGTGAGCATCTTATAATGAAAAGAACAGACATTAGCCGCAGGTGGCAGTGAACAATTGAACATAAGAACATAAGAACATAAGAAATAGGAGCAGGAGTAGGCCATCCAGCCCTTCGAGCCTGCCCCGCCATTCAATAAGATCATGGCTGATCTGTCGCTGCTCAGTTCCACTTTCCCGCCCTCTCCCCATAACCCTTAATCCCCTCTCTTGTCAAGAACCCATCAACCCGCGTCTTAAAAATATTTAGCGAGGCAGCCTCCACCACTTCAACGGGCAGAGAATTCCAGAGATTCACCACCCTTTGAGTGAAGAAGTTCCTCCTCAACTCCGTTCTAAACCGCCCCCCCTTTATCTTGAGGCTGTGCCCCCTAGTCCTATTGTCTTTTCTGAGCGGGAAGAGTCTCTCCACCTCTATCCTATCCATCCCATTCATCATCTTATACGTCTCAATGAGATCTCCCCTCATTCTTCTAAACTCTAACGAGTACAAGCCCAGTTTATTCAGCCTCTCCTCATAGCTCAACCCCCTCAACTCCGGTATCAGCCTTGTAAACCTCCTCTGCACTCCCTCCAGGGCCAAAATATCCTTGCGCAGGTGCGGCGCCCAAAACTGCACACAGTACTCCAGCTGCGGCCTCACCAATGCCCTATACAGCTGCAGCAAGACCTCCCTACTTTTATATTCAATCCCCTTCGCTATGAAGGCCAGCATCCCATTCGCCTTCCTGACCACCTGCTGCACCTGCAAGCTGGGTTTTTGCGACTCATGCACAAGGACCCCGAGGTCCCTCTGCACCGTCGCCTGCTGCAGTTTTTCACCCCGTAAGTAATAGTCCTTCCTACCATTCTTCCTACCAAAGTGGACCACCTCACACTTGCCAACATTAAATTCCATTTGCCATTTCCTGGCCCATTCGCCCAGCCTATCTAGATCCTTCTGCAGACTCTCCACACCCTCCGCACAATTTGCCGTTCCCCCAATCTTGGTGTCTTCAGCAATTGGTGGAAAGTCTGAGAGGGAAATGAATTTCTGATGCAGTTAAGGCCTTAAAGACAGCAGCATCATTAAAGGGACAGTCACGGGATCAGATTAGTCATGCATATTGCTGAGTCTCAGCATAACAATAATGGAACCAGCTTGGAGATGCAACTGGTCCAACTTGTTCTCATATCCAATTTACCCTCTCTATGTAAAGTCATAGCGTTCAGTATCCCCCTTGCCCCATTTTGTTCAACTAACGTCGTGAGACAGATTTCCAATTTGAAGCTGTTCCCACAACAGGCAGACAGAAAGCATCAGCAATAGATTTCAACATGTTCTTGGAGCTCACAGTTGAACTGTTACATTCTGTACCCTCCATTAGACAATACAAGCAGGATTCAGCATCAGCCAAAAGCACAAGAAGCCCTCAGTGGGAAATTGGTGCCCAACTAGATGTAAAAATACAGCGACAATTTCCATTTTTTTTTATCCTTCGATTAGAATTTTCTTCTTATTAAAGCCTCGTTCACTGAGACATCTGAGCTCGTGGAAGGAAATTATTCAAGACTAATGACTGGTTCAGAACTGAAATAGACCTGCCTGTCACTCAATAATCGGAGAGTGGGATTTTGTTTATACTGTGCTGTCACTGTGTTGTTCAGTCTGGTCATTGCGGCTTCTTCAGCAGATATGAGTTGAAAGCTTGTATTGTGGCTTGACACTTTGTTCTCAAACATGCTGAACTGAGGCTATTAATTCCACACATACTGTCATTTATGTTTTAAGAAAAAGGAATATGAAATTACATCGGAATGAGTTACAAATCTGCAACTCAAATTGAAGGTTCAGATGCAGTTTTAAACCATGGAAGCAAAGTGTTTATATATTAGACCACTGGCATATCTCATAGATAATGGTTTAAGAACATTGTACCTCTCACTATCTATTTGATTTCCTGCACGTTAAACCAGCATTTTCTTGCCCAGGTTTTGTCCCCAGGCTGGGTGCCATGTGCTGAGGCAGGCTGAGAGGAAAGGCTACCTCTGTGTTATGGTGATGTATTTAAATAAGATATGGGAAGATATAAGATGTGGGAAGGCCAAGTGGTATTATCACTAGACTATTAATCCAGAAACTCAGTGAATGTTCTGGAGACCTGGGTTTGAATCCCACCACAGCAAATGGTGGAACCTGAGTTCAATAAAAAAAATCTGGAATTAAGAACCTACTCATGACCGTGAAACCATTGTCGATTATCGGAAAAATCTGGTTCACTAATGTCCTATAGGGAAGGAAATCTGCCATTCTTACTGATCTGGCCTAATGTGGTCCCAGAGCCACAGAAATGTGGTTGACTCTCGACTGCCCTCAGGGAACTAGGGGTGGGCAATAAATGCTGGCCAGCCAGCGGCACCTGTGTCCCACAAATAAATAAAAATAAATAAATAAAACAAGAAACAGCACTCTCCCCTCATCACTCCAACCCCACACACTCCCTATGCCCCAACGATGCCAACCCATGCCCCTCCACCAGCCCCACTGTGAACCTCTCCAAGCCTCCACTTTCCATCCCAATCCCCATCTCCCATCATCCGTGTAATGCACAGGGACCTGTCATTCTCTATCTTAAATATGGTCAACACCTGAGTACAGGTGCACAGCTACCAAAGATTCCAAGCTCCTGAATGAAGAAATGTCTCCTAATCTCTGTCCTAAATAGCTGAAGCTGCTATCCACATCGATTCAAGATTCCTCTATCTCAGGAGAAAGTCCCACCTTAGAAAGATTAACCAGCTGCTTAGTAGTCCGAGCAACAGCAGCCAGGAGCTGTGGCAACTGCTGGGACAACAGGCACTGCCACACACTGAGTAAGTCCGGGTAAGTCTGGGGTCAGCGGTCATGGCAAAGGGCAGGTAAATGTTCGGGTGGGGAACCTTGTTCAAGAGCCAATGGGAGAGGTGAAGGGAGGGATGATCTGCGTGGGGCTGACCGTCCAGACCTCGAGTGGCTCCCCTTGGCTGACGCCAGGTAAAGCTGCCGAATTTTGTGCATGGTGTGGGCTTTCCCATAGAATACTAGCAATGGTGAAATGAGGCCATTGTGGAGCTTTTAAGAGGTGCAAGAGTGGCTGTCCAACCTCTAAAATTTCAGACAGGCCAGGGGAAGAGGGCACGGTGTAGAAAAGTCACCCATTTGATTTTATGTGTCACCCCATTCTAACCCCCTGGTGAGGGAATGTAAAATTCAACCCATTTTCTCAGTCCCTCCCCTTCGGTTTTTTACATGTTTCAATTAGAGAAACTCTCCTTTCTCTAATGTCCAGGAAATATAGACCCAGACTGCTCAATCTCTTCTCTGAGGGCAAATGCATGGCATGGTGTTACAGTGATTAGCATTGCTGTCTCACAGCGCCAGGGACCCAGGTTCAATTCCTGGTTTGGTCACTGTCTGTGTGGAGTTTGCACGTTCTCCCCATGTTTGTGTGAGTTTCCTCCAGGTGCTCTGGTTTCCTCCCACAGTCTGAAAGACATGCTGGTTAGATGCATTGACCCAACCAACCCCGAAGTGTGGCGACTAGGAGAATTTCACAGTAACTTCATTGCAGTGTTAATGTAAGTCTTGCTTGTGACTAATAAATAAACTTTAAACCCCTCCATTCCAGGAAGCAATCTAGTGAACCTCTTTGTTGCTCTCGAGGTAAATGTATCCTTCCATAAGTAAAGAGACCAAGATGACGTGTGGCACTCACCAATGCCCTATATAATTTTAGTAAGTTTTCTTTTCGTTTACTCTGATCCCGTGGTAACATTTGCTGTTTGTGTTGTCCTAATTACTTGCTGAACCAACATATTAACTGCAGCCTCTTTGCTCCCTCCCCCTCCCCCCTCCACACCCCTCCTCAACATTTACTTGCCAACCTCACTTTATATCATAAGAAAACTTGGGTATGTACACTCGCTCCTCTCGGCTAAGTCATACATGTAAGTTGCTAATAGCTGAGACCCATGTACTGCTCCAACCAGTTACAGTCTACCAACTGAAAAATATCCCCTTTTTTCTTTTTTTCCTCTTCTCTGTTTTCTGTCCACACTCACGTCCATCAGCCTTGTGAGTCAAGAGCTGAATTTGCCAACAGATGTGACAATTGCATTTTGGAAGATTCAATACAGATGGGAAATATGTAATAAATGGCAGAACCCTTCGGAGTATTGATAGGCAGAGGGATCTGGGTGTACAGGGACACAGGTCACTGAAAGTGGCAAAGCAGGTGGAGAAGGTAGTCAAGAAAGCATACAGTAAGCTTGCCTTCATCGGCCAGGGCATTGAGTCTAAAAATTGGCAAGTCATGTTACAGCTTTATAGAACCTAGTTAGGCCGCACTTGGGATATGGTGTTCAATTCTGATTGCCACACTACCAGAAGGATGTGGAGGCTTTGGAGAGGGTACAGAAAAGATTTACCAGGATATTGCCTGGTATGCAGGGCATAAGTTATGATGAGAGGTGAGAGAAACTTGATTTGTTCTCATTGGAACAACAGAGGTCTACAAGATTATGAAGGGCATGGACAGAGTGGATAGTCAAAATCTTTTTCCCAGGGTGGAAGAGTCAATTACTAAGGGGCATAGGTTTAAGGTGAGAGAGGCAAGGTTTAAAGGAGATGTACTTTACACAGAGGGCAGTGGATGCCTGGAACTCGCTGCTGGGGGAGGTAGTGGAAGCAGATACAATAGTGACTTTTAAGGGGCATCTTAACAAATACATGAATAGGATGGGAATAGAGGGATGTGGTCTCCAGAATGGTAGGGGTTTTAGTTTATACGGGCAGGCTTGGAGGGCCAAAGGGCCTGTTCCTCTGCTGTAATTTTCTTTGTTCTTTGTTTCATATATATACCTAGATCTACGTTTCAATGGTGTGAGTGTGAGAGGAGAGAGAGAGAAAGAAACGGAGAGAGAGAGGGAGATCACTGACTCCTCACTCAGCTTAACATGAGATGCTGGATCACAATCAGAAGCAGGAATCTGGAAACAAGCTGAAAGCAG
Source organism: Carcharhinus amblyrhynchos (assembly GCF_965287045.1). Lineage (NCBI taxonomy): Eukaryota > Metazoa > Chordata > Chondrichthyes > Carcharhiniformes > Carcharhinidae > Carcharhinus > Carcharhinus amblyrhynchos. Next base: position 11,702,844 of record NC_137337.1, read on the forward strand.
TGTTGCTAAGCAATCCTTATTTCAATATGAAGTCTATTCAGACATTTATTTCAGAGCTGATACTAATTTCCTCAACTCAGAATGCATAAATAATGACCTTGTCTTGAAATTTTTTGTGCCAAAGGGCACAGTTGAGTTTAAACCCAGTTAAATCCAAAATGCATTTGGTTTCATCATTGCCAGTAATCCCTGCTAATAATAGTTACATTAAACTGGCTCAAATCCACCCTTTATCGTTACAGCATAATAAGGTAACAGATCACACTCTCCCCCAGTGAATCATTTATTCTGTCCATTGTTCGATTTGTTTGGACACTTTGAAAGAATATATATCCATCTTCCCATGCTACAGAATAATGATGATTTATTTCCGGAGGTTATAATTTTTAGACGCTCAGATATTACAGATTTATTATCCACTCCTTCATGTAGGGAACGCTATCAATAATACAGGCATGATACATTATTACCTTATAGTGCGAACACAATTTGTTATTCCAGGATAAATATTCAGTTTTCTATTCACTGCGTTATATCCCTAGTCTGGTACATGCTGTAACATACTCATGGCTTAGAATACACCTTGCCCGTCATTGATTGGAACAGGAGAAAGCCAACATCATTATACCTGGTTAAAGGTGCACAATACTGACAAAAGGTGTTTTTTTTATTCATTCATGGGACATGGGTGTCACTGGCTGGCCAGCATTTATTGCCCATAGTTGCCCTTGGAAGGCAGTTGAGAGTCAACCACGTTGCTGTGGCTCTAGAGTCATATGTAGGCCAGATCGGGTAAGGATGGCAGATTTCCTTCCCTAAAGGGCATTAATGATCCAAATGGGTCTCTCCAACAATCAGCAACGGTTTCATGATCATCAGTAGATTCTTAATTCCAGATTTTTTTTATTGAAATTCAATTTCCGCTATCTGCCGTGGCAGGCTTCGAACCCAGGTCCACAGGCTAGGAGCAAGCTTTATGTTTACGTATCTCTGTTCAAGACCATACTGACCTTAGGTCATGTACACCCTTACGTCACTCAATGGGCAGTCCTGTGCTCACATTAACCCTGTATATGCCACACCCTTACACCACATTTGGGAGGCTATGAAATCTGTCAGGGGATTTTTATAGTTAAATGAACTGATTCTTAATTGATAAAAGCAAAATACTGCGGATGCTGGAATCTGAAACAAAAATGGAAAATGTTGGAAAATCTCAGCAGGTCGGACAGCGTCGGTGGAGAGAGAATGGAGCCAACGTCTCGAGTCTGGATTTGGCTTGAAGCGTTAGGTCTCCACAGACGCTGTTAGGCCTGCTGCGATTTTCCAGTATTTTCTGTTTTTGATACCCAACTGTCCTCCTACACTCTGTTATTATGAAGGGTCTGTTATTCTATAATATATGTAGGATTAGTCATCCATCTTAATACTTACCTGGTTTATATCGGAAAGCTGGACTTTCTTCCCCCCCCCCACACCGCCTCCCTCCTCAGTCCCACCCCATCACCCTGCTCTCCACCCCCACCCCCTCACCACCACTAATAACTGTAGAGGTTGGTCAGTTCAACATTCTGAAAGTGAAACTGATAGATCTTTTATTTGGCAAAAGCATTAAGAGTTGAATCATAGAGGATTCTTACAGGGCTTGACAGAGTAAATTCTGAGAGGAAGTTTCCCCTCATGAGAGAGTCTAGGACCAGAAGGCAGAGTCTCAGAATAAAGGGGCGACAAGTTAAGACTGAAATGAGAAGGAATTTCTTCTTTCAGAAGGTTGTGCGCCTTTTGAACTCGTTGCCACAGAGAGCTGTGGAGGAAGATATATTCCAGGCCGAGATAGATAGATTTTTGATCAGTAAGGGAATGAAGGGTTATGGAGAAAGGGCAGGAAAGTGGATGTGAGGGACATCAGGTCAGCCATGATCCTACTGAATGGTGAAACAGGCTTGAAGGGCTGAATGGCCTCCTCCTTTTTTTATTAATTTGTGGGGCATAGGTGTCCCTGGCTGGCCAGACTTTATTGCTAGAGGGTAGTTGAGAGTCAACCATATTGCTGTGGTTCTGGAGTCACACATAGGCCTAAACAGGAAAGGACAATTGATTTTCTTCCCTAAAGAACATTAGTGTACCAGATGGGCTGTTCCAACAATCGACAATGGTTTCATGGCCATCAGTAGATTCTTAATTCAAGATATTGGTTTCTATCAAATTCAAATTCTACCATCTGCCGTGGTGGGGTTCAAACTTGGGTCCTCAGAACATTAGCTAAGTTTCTGGATTCATTGTCTAGCAACAGTACCACGAGGCCATCGCCTCCCAGTTCCTATTTCTTGTGGTTTTATAATTATGGGACCAAGGTGAACAGTGAGATAAAGATGACTCATGATCTGATTGAATAGCAAGGCAGACTCGAGAGGCTGAATGTTCTTGTGTTGCTATGAATGTGAGAGAGATGTTGGCCAGGTTACCACATGGTTCAGTGGTGAGTTATAGATGGGTATTCGATCAAGTGTCGGAACTCCTTGCAGTCTGAGCACTGACCCCACAATGGCACGGTGTTCTGACCATGTGAGAAGGGATAAAAGTTGACTCCAGGTCTGGTTGTAAGAGGTTCAGGTGTGAATTTAGCCACAGTGTGCTCTGCCAACACAGCAGGAGTCCCACCATGAATGCTGTCAGATCATAAAGAGTTAATCAGGCAGGTTTTTTGAGTTTGATTCAAACAACAAGACAAGTTTATTGGCACAGATTCCTGAATTTGAATGAAAAAGGTGAAGTGTAACAGTCACCCACACATTCCCTGGGCCCACACACACAGATGGTAGAATACGACAATAGACATAAAGATTTTTTCACAGTTCATGAAGAAAATAATCAAGAAATGTACGATTAACTGTCCTTTAGCTGGTTTTGATGTGGTGGTTCCATGATGTCCCATTTTGTTCACTTATCTTTCTAGGTCTAGCTGTATGGAGCAGATTCCCATGTTTTATTCCCAAAACATCTTGATTTACAGTAGATTCTGCTTTGCTCAGTACTCCTGAGAGAAAGATAGACATAGGGCGAGATTCTCTGGCCTCGGCGTTTATCTTGACAGTGAGAGGTGGTGCGCTGTTCAATGTCAGTGGGACCTTCTGGTCCCGACTCTGTCAATGGGAATTCCCATTGAAGCCACCCCACAATGCTGGGAAACCTGCAGCAGAGGGCGCACTGCCAGTGGGCGGGACCGGAGAATCCCACCAGTGGGAAGAACTGGAGAATTCTGGCCATTGTTCCCTCAGCATTTCAGTATATCCTTTCGATCTCAGCTCTGACTTGGGTGAACAGATCTTAAAACGCCTCGAGAGAACAGTGCTAACCTTTTGAGTCTGGAGCCAGACTTGAAACATTGGCTCTATTCTCTCTCCACAGATGTTGTCGGACCTGCTGAGATTTTCCAGCGCTTTCTGAGTTTTGTTTCAGATTCCAGCATCCACAGTATTTTGCCTTTATCTTTAAAGAGCCTTGCTGGCTATACACTCCTGAGGAATTCTATTATTATGACTGCTGCAGTAATTGTGTTGTTGAAGGAGTATTTGCAATTTTGATGTCTCATTTCAGAAATGTTTGAAGTGTAGTAGTGTAGAGATCAACAGGGTATTAGGTCTTTCACAATCTCTGGCAGTAAGAGGGGAAATGTATGAGGGTCAGTTGCTTTCCTTTTTGTTAGGAGTGGATTGCAAGTTATATACTGGGCTAGCTGGCAGTCTGTCCATCACCTTAATGGGATTATTCAAATCCAGCCAGAACAAAAAAAAATTAGCAATTGTATCTTTATCTTCTTAAAAAAACAATTCCTCCTACCAATCGGGAAACTTCAAAAAAGTTTTATCAGAGAATGCATCTCCAAATGGTGCAAAAGGAAGTCAATTATTTCAAAGCAAAATGAACGGCGGTACAGTCATTAACACTACTGCCTTACAGTGCCAGGGCTCCAGGTTCAATTCCGACCTTGGGTTAACAGTCTGTGTGGAGTTTGCACATTCTCCCTGTGTCTGTATGGGTTTCCTCTGGGTGCAGATTAGATTGATTGGTGATAAAGTTTTCCCTTAATGTCAGGGTAATTAGAAGGGTAAATATGTGGGGTTATGGGGATGGGAGCTGGGATTGTTGCTTGTGCACGCTCAGTGGGCCAAATGGCTTCCTACTGCACTGTAGATTCCATGATTAGAGTCATAGAGTCATAAAGGTTTACAGTATGGAAACAGGCCCTTTGGCCCAACTTGTCTAGACTGCCCCTTTTTTTAACCCCTATGCTAATCCCAATTGCCCGCATTTGGCCCATATCTCTCTATACCCATCTTACTCAAGTAAACGCTTTTTAAAAGACAAAATTGTACCCGCCTCTACCTCTGGCCGCTCATTCCAGACACTCACCACCCTCTGTGTGAAAAAAATTGCCCCTCTGGACCCTGTTGTGTCTCTCCCCTCTCCCCTTAAACCTAGTTTTAGATTCCTCCACCTTTGGGAAAAGATATTGACTATTTAGCTGATCTATACTCCTTATTATTTTATAGGCCTCTATAAGATCATCCCTTAGCCTTCTGCATCCCAGAGAAAAAAGTCCCAGTCTATTCAGCCTCTCCTTATAACTCAAACCATCAAGTCCTGGTAGCATCCTAGTAAATCTTTTCTGCACTCCTTCTGGTTTAATAATATCCTATGCTATGAATGTAGAAAAGCAGTGATGGAGACCTCAAAATTTCAGCTATGAGAATGAACCAAGAGATACTTGATGAAATACCTTAATTATCACTGCAATTAACCTTTTGGGCCAAGGACATTGCAGGCTGGAATTTTATGCACCCAGGAATGTGTGTTAACTCCACCTTTGAAGAATTTTCCCTGTATTATACCAGCCAACCGTTTGACAGTAGACTTTCTCAGTGCCTTATCCATTTCTCTAAGGATTTTAAAACATGAATCATTTCTTCCCTCAATCTTTTGGCTCTTTTATAATTTGCAATCCAAACTTTTGACAGAAAATCAGAGAACTTCAGTGTCACAGCCACAGGCAGCAACATCCTTTCTATGCTGTATGGTCGTAGGTCATTGCTAAAGGGATTACGATTCTATGACCACTTACTTATTGAACCCGAGTCGCCTCAGGCATTGCCTGTGTGTTAATCGGAGGTAAAGTGCTCACATAAAACACCTTATGTTATGTGGGGCCTTGCAGCATCCACAATACTGTCACTGTAGGGAGACAGTAGCATAGGGGTCATGTTATTGGATTAGTAACCTAGTGGCCTGCATTATTGTTTTGAAAGCATGAGTTCAAATCCCACGACAGCAGCTGTGGAGTGTTATATTAGTAATTAATATTAATTGATAACTATTGATTGATACAGAGGCTCAAAATCATGTAGGGGTTGGACAGAGAAGATAGGCAGAAATTGCTCCAGCTCATGAAAGAATCAAGAATGACGGGGCACAGATTTAAAGTGACTTGCAAAAAGAAACAAACATGAGGGAAAAAAAACTTTTTTCACACAGAGAGTTGTTGGGGTCGAGAATGCACTGCCTGGAAGTGTGGTGGAGGCAGGTTCAATTGAGGCTTTCGGGAGAGTATTTGTGCAGATGTATGGGGAGTAGGCAGGAGAATGGCACTACATCACGATGCTCATTTGCAGAGCCGGTGCAGACATGCCCACCATGGGAATCGTAGCACGCAGGTGGTGGACCATGCAATGGTCTGTTAATCTTGGGTGGGATTTTCCAGTTTTGAGGTGAGTGTGGCAAGAAAATCCCGCCCATAGAACCATAGAATCCCCCCAGTGCAGAAAGAGGCCATCTGGCCCATCAAGTCTGTACTGACTCACCAAGAGCATCCCACCCAGTTTACAGAATAAGTTTTTATTTATTAGTCACAAGTAAGGCTTACATTAACACTGCAATGAAGGTACTATGAAATTTCCCTAGTCACCACACTATGGTGCCTGTTTGAGTCGATGCACCTAACTAGCACATCTTTCTAACTGTGGAAAGAAACCGGAGCACACGGAGGAAACCCATGCAGACATGGGGAGAATGTACAAATTCCATACAGACAGTAACCCAAGCCAGGAATCCAACTTGTGACCCTGGCACTATGAGGCTGCAGTGCTAATCACTGTACTACCACACTGCCCCACCAGGCCCTCTCCTCTGTACTTTCCCATCATTACACACATTTTGGAACAGTGGTTAGCACTACTGTCTCACAGGGACCTGGATTCAATTCCACTCTTGGTCACTGTCTGTGCAGAGTCTGCATGTTCTCCCCATGTCTGAATGGGTTTCCTCTGGGTCCGCCTGTTTCCTCCCACAGTCTGAAAGACATGTTGGTTAAGTGCATTGGCCATGCTAAATTCTCCTTCAGTGTACCCAAATAGGTGCCCGAATGTGTCAACTAGAAGATTTTCATAGTCATTTCATTACAATGTTAATGCAAACCTACTTGCGACACTAGTAAATAAATTTAAATTTAAACTTAATTTACCATGGCTAATGATAGGCTGAATATCTTCCTTCTGCACTGTTACAAATCTGTGATTCTGTGAATTTGGAATTAAAGAACTTGTCTCAGCAATTTTATGTGCAATCCTGGCTCTGTAGCTGAGAAATAAATAAGTTTTTGTCGAAAGGAGTTGGAGTTTGACTGTTCTGGTAGAAGATGGGAGATTTTGCAGGCTTCTGAAGGCTCTATATTTTTCTGAAAACCCCAAGGCTGTCTACACTGTTTGTAGCAAGTATTTTTGTGATTGCTAACTATATTTAAAGTGGATTTTAAGGCTGTAAGAAAATGTTGCTTATTTGGAACTGAAATAGAGATATGTTAGAAATTAGAATTGCACTTTCTCATGTTTAAAATTGTTTAAATGTTAAGCTGCTTCACTTTGTTAGAGTTATACTTAAACTGTGATACGAATTAAGCTTGTTTTGATTTTTTAAAAGTCCCTAATTTGCCCATGGAATTACTCCTCGAGTGAAGCATCATTTTCTCACGTTTATGCCAAAAATAGAAAAATTGTTGGTATCTAGTCTGGCTTCATAATATGGGACCCTAACACAATAGCATACAAATGACAACCAGGCTGAATGTAGCAAGTTCCAATGGGAAGTAACACAGAAAATGAGAGTGGCGATGAAGGAATATGAGAAAGACCAGCCACTAACATAAAAGAAAATCCAAAAATCATCAATAGGCATATAAATTGTAAAACGGCGATGAGAGAAGGAATGAGACTGATTAGGAACCAAAAAGAGGTCATGAGCATGGAGGTATAGGGCTTTCCTGAGGTAATAAGTAAGTAATTTGTGTGTATCTTTATAAAGTGACCAACCTGAGAGGGGAAATCTACTGAAGATTGTGACCTTTTGGGAATAAAAAGTGGAAATCTGCTGTATGTAACTATGCCCAGCAAGGTAACTGGACAAAATGGCGCAATGTGGAATCACCGCATCAAGACCAATCAAAGGACAGTTAACCACATATTCCTTTGATTATTTATGTTCCTCACAAATTATAAAACATCCTTAAGTCTCTCCTCTTATTCTACCATCTGTGTGTGTGTGGGTGTGTGTATTTGTGTGTGTGTGTGTTTGTGTGTGTGTGGATGTGTGTGAGTGTGTGTGTTTGTGTACATGTGTGCGTGTGTGTGTGTTGTGTTGTGTGTATGTGTGCATGTGTGTGTGCATGTGTTGCGTGTGTGTTGTGTTGTGTTGTGTGCATGTGTGTATGCATGCATGTGTGTGTGTGTGTGTGTGTGTGTGTGTGTATGCGTGTGTGTATGCCTGAGGCAGCAAGGTGGCACAGTGGTTAGCACTGCTGCCTCAAAGTGCCAGGGGCCAGGATTCGATTCCCAGTTTGGATCACTCTCTGTGTGGAGTTTGCACGTTCTCCCTGTGTCCACGTGGGTTTTCTCCAAGCGCACCAGTTTCCTCTCTCAGTCCGAAAGACATGCTAGTTAGATGCATTGGCCATGCTAATTTCTCCCTCAGTGTACCTGAACAGGCGCTAGAGTGTGGTAACTAGGGGATTTTCACAGCAACTTCATTGCAGTGTTAATGCAAGCCTACTTGTGATAATAATAAATTAAAAAAATAATAAAAACAATGGCTGGAATCAGAAGATCTCGCTGCCGGCCAATAGTGGACCACCTCCACTGATGTGGAAAACCCTGCCCGATGTGTGTGACCGAGTGAACGGTTGTTGTGATTTACCTGTGTTCCTTTTAAATTCTAGAAGTGGGTTGATAAACTTTTGTTTAAACTCAGAAGATCGACCTGGCTAATTCTTCACAATTTGACAGTGTAAAGAATGGGATTCCTGCGGTGTTGTCAACGCGCATCCCAGCTAAACTGACAAACAAAATACTTGGAGTGGGATTATAGAGGGATAATTTACACTCCGCCCCATGTGACTGTAACAACATCCTGGAGAAATGGGTAGATTCCCTCTTGTTGGAGGTGGCCACGACTTGATAATTCTGTGGCATTACTCCTACTTGCCACTTATCAGCCCAAAACTGAACGTTGTCCAGATGTCACGAGGGCACGAACTGAAGAGTTGTACATAATAGTGAACTCTGAGCAATCATTAGTGAACATTAGTGGGAATTTGCACATTCTCCCCATGCTTGCGTGGGTTTTCTCCGGGTGCTCCAGTTTCCCAAAAACGTGCTTTTTAGGCTGATTGGTGTCAATAAATTGTCCCTGAATTGGATCTCTCTTAATCTGGTGCACGTATAATTCCCTAAATTTGCACCCCTTTACTGTGGAGTCCACTAGAGGTAGACATAAACGTTGATGATCGACAAAAGACTTGAATAAGGCACTCACTGAGTGCTAAAATGGGCAGCGCGGACTTGTAGGTCCAAAGGGCCTGTTTCCTGTGCTGTGCTGTTCTTTGTTCTTTGCTCTTTGTTTTTTATTCCTACTTCTGACCTTTTATGTTGGAAAGAAGGTCATTGATGAAACAACTGAAGATGTTTGCGTCTTGGACACTACCCAGAAAAACCCCTGCAGCATTGCCGCGGCGATGAAATGATTGGCCTTCACCAAAAATACCAATCTTCCCTTCAGCAGGGTGTGAATCTCCTCGACTCCACTGGCGTCAACCTTACAATCACCCTCGATGCGGCTCAAGTGTTGCCTTGATGCCAAGGGCAGTCACTCCGGCTTCACCTTGTTACTAATAGCTATCCGTTAACTAGCTTCTGTCAGTTAATAGTTAACAATCACACACTGCTCTTTCAACCAGTCCAGGCTAGATGCCAAAAGTGATGAAATGCCCACGTTGTAACTCATTGTGTCACTAAATTCACGCTAGGAAACATGAGCCATTGCTTTTAAGGGGTTGAGTCTCCGTCAAAGGAGGACTGGCTCCATTGTACTGAAAATGTCAAATTGAGATAAAGGAGGATTTAATTCCTGGAATTGCATTTATCCTTGCAAGGACAGGCTGTACTAATTCCTAAAAATAACTTTGCTTCTTGCTTTAAAAGCAATAGGAGTCTGATTCAGCTTTTAAAATATAGTTCTTTTCCTTTCATATGCATCTCAGAAAACCAGTAATTTACAGCTTTCAGAAGTGAAGGCCCAAAGAGCATTTGTCATTGTTTATCTTTGCACTTTTCCTCAGACTGAATGTTTTCTTTCCACACAACCGCAGTCGCTTGCTGAGAACATGCCGTATTTCAGCACTGCTGTTCTCCCCCATTTGCTCGGGCTCCTGCTTAAAGGAGGGTTGCCCTTCAGACCCGTGGAGGACTTTACTCCGTTCCCTCTGACTGGAAGGGGATTCGTTTGTTCACGGGGTGACTGACGAGGGAACCTTTCTGCAACTTACCGGACAGAATTATACAGGCCCTCGTTAATGGGTTTGCTGATTGTGGAGGGTAGGGGAGATCTGTGAGTTACTCGGGTGCCCTCCCTGCCATCCTCACACCTACCCCAACCAGTAGGCGACTCCAAGATGTGGGGAATTAGTGGGTGAAAGCTCAGGGTGGCTTATGTGCCCGTGTCCAAATTGAGGCCCTTAGGTGATCAATTCTGAGCCCGTCAGTAGGACAGGAATATGAAGGAAGACCAGCAGGTGACGCTGTCCAAGCCTTGGGTACAAAAAGGCCAGGAGAGTCCTTCATCACTTTCCTGATCGGAGTCCCCCTTCCAACCAAGGTTTGCCCTCACTGGGAACTCCCTTGGCCTTTTTTACAGATCCCCAACCCTCTTTCCCATTCCCAGTCTCCTGCTACAGCCCACCTCTCAGTCCCCAACTTGACACTGCTCTCACCTACCTCCATCCCACCCCCCGTGTTTATGTTCTGGGGACTGTTTAGTATGAGCTATAGACCCCGCTCCCAGTGGCACTGCTGCAATTGCAAATATCAGTTACTCACATGAATGTCTGAGTTTGGGGGGAGCAGAATTGTGTTTAAAAGTCTGTTTGATGTCGAAGGTGCCTGGGTGTCGCTCTGCTATGTTCCAGCAGCACTAACACCACTAGTCCCACCTCAGGGCGCCCTTCATGCATTTGCTGATGATAAATTCACTTTACTCAGGGGAGATGGTGGAGCAGTGGTATTGTCACTGGAATTGTAATCCAGACACCCAGGCTAATGCTCTGGAGACCTGCATTCAAATCCCACCATAGCAGATGATGAAATTTGAATTCAATAAATATTTGGAATGGGCAGTACGATGATATTGACTATCTTCTTCACCAATGCCTTTAAGAATGGCTATACAGCACAAAGGAGGCCATCTTGATGGCCTACATGTGACCCAAGATCCACACCAATGTGGTTGACTCTTAAAAGCCATGCAATTACAGATGGACAATGAATGCTGAGAGAGTGATTGACATTAATTCCTTGGCTATGTAGCCTGAGGGGGTGTGATATGTGGTATCACGTTTTATTCCCTGCCTGGAGCTTTACATGGAATTTACAGCATGGGAATAGGCTACTTGGTCCTCGCAACTTCCTTTCACCCTTCTTGATCACAAGGGTAACCTTCAGCGTCTTTCTTCCTTGAGTTTTTATCAATATTCTTGATGATATCAGCACTAGAATGGTTACAGCACAGAAGGAGGCCTTTCAACACATTGTCTCTGGGGAAAATCTTGCCAAAAAAATTCTAAGTGCTGAATGAGCATGAAAATGGGAGAGTTTCAGATCCATTTTTTCAGTGAGGCCACAAATGAAATCTTAGCGGCACACAATGCAAAAAATGTTGCACAGTCTGATTTCCACCATTAGGAGGAACGGGTGGGGCCTAAGCTCACTGGAAAGCCAGCTGCTCACACTAGAGGGTGCAATCGTACATGCACAGATCTCTCTGTTCTGTGCAACGTGATTTAGAACACATCTTATCTCCTCTCAAACTTTTTTCTCTGAGGCGAACAGTCACAGTTTTACAAATCTATCCACAAAACTGAAGTCTCTCATCCATGGAGACATTCTTGTTAATATTTTATGCAACCTTTCTAAAACCTTCCAACCTTCCTATTAAGGCTGAACTTGTGTTTTCAGAAACCTCATAACTTACATATGTTTGTATTCTGTGTCCCTACACAAAGGTTGGTGGATTTGCAGATAGTGATGAAGAAAGATGGCAGATGGAGTTTAATCCAGATTAATGTGAGGTCATGCAATTTGGAAGGTCTAATATAGTGAGGAAATATACAATAACTGACAGAACCCCAAGAGCACTGATACGCAGAGGGATCTGGGAGTATGGGTACACAGGTCACTGAAAGTGGCATTGCAGGTGGAGAAGGTAGTCAAGAAGGCATACGGCGTGCTTGCCTTCATCAGCCGGGGTATTGAGTTTAAAAATTGGCAAGTCATGTTGTAGCTTTATAGAACCTTAGTTAGGCCGCACTTGGAATATAGTGTTCAATTCTGGTCGCCACACTAACAGAAGGATGTGGAAGCTTTGGAGAGGGTACAGAAAAGATTTACCAGGATGTTGCCTGGTATGGAGGGCATTAGTTAATGAGGAGAGGTTGGAGAAACGTGATTTGTTTTCACTAGAGCGACAGAGGTTAAGGGCAACCTGATAGACATTTACAGAATTATGATGGGCATGAACAGAGTGGGTAGTCGGAAGCTTTTTCCCAGGATGGAAGAGTCAATTACGAGGGGGCATAGGTTTAAGGTGCGACGGGTAAGGTTTAAAGGAGATATACAAGGCAAGTTTTTTACACAGAGGATGCCTGGAACTCACTGCCGGGGGAGGTGATAGAAGCAGATACAGAATGCCTACAGTACTGAAAGAGGCCATTCGGCCCATTGAGTCTGTACCAACCACAATCCCACCAAAGCCCTATTTCCATAACCCCGAACATTTACGCTAGCTAATTCCCCCTGACGCTAGGATCAATTTAGCATGGCCAATCAGCCTCCCCGCACATCTTTGGAGTGTAGGAGGAATTCGGAGCAACAGGAGGGAACTGACGCAAACATGGGGAGAATGTGAAAACTCCGTACAGACAGTGACCCAAAGCCAGAATTGAATCTGGAAGCCTGGCGCTGTGAGATAGCTTTGCTAACCACTGTGCCACCGTGCATACGATAGTGACTTTTAAGGGGCGTCTAGACAAATACATGAATAGGATGGGAATAGAGGGATATGGTCCCCGGAAGGGTAGGGAGCTTTAGTTACGTTGGGCAGCATGGTCAGTACAGGCTTGGAGGGCCGAAGGGCCTGTTCCTGTGCTGTAATTTTCTTTGTTCTTTGTTCGATGTATAAAACCCAAGGTTCAGTACAATTTATTCACTGCTTCCTCAACCTGTCTGTGCACCTTCATGATTTAAGCCAAGCCTCTCTTTTCCTTCATTCTCTTTAGAATTGTACACTTCATTTTATGTCACTTCTCCTCGTTCTTCTGACAAAAATGAATCATTTCACACTTCCCTACATTACGTTTCATTTGCCACACGTTGGCCCATTCCACCAGTCTCTCTCCATCGACACGGAGAATATCAGCAGCTTCCTCACAGTTATTTCCAAGTCTTGCATCATCTTGAAATTCAGAAATAGTGCCCTGTACATCCTGATCTGAGTTAGAAATATAAATCAAGAAAAGTTATCTTCCCTCTCTCTACCATCCCCACAGTCAGAAGTAAAGTTTTCTGTAATTCATGTTTTTTTAATAGAATTGAATTAAATAATTAAACTGTTGCACCATGAAATCCAGGTTGTGCTGAAGACTAATGTTTCAAAATGCCACCTGCTTCAAGATTAAAATGGCTGCTGGCACTAATATTTTTCACTCCAAAAGAATGCCGTTGAATTTTCCAGCCCTTCCCGCTTAACGGGGTCTTCCAGTCCCGCCGATAGTGTGAAACCTGCAGCAGGTTCCTCGGCAGCAAGGCCGGCGAACAAGGCAAAGCGATGTTGACAGCAGCGGAACCGGAAAATTCTGCCGCGTGTCTGTGGTGAGGCACCTCTGCCACCGGTAAACATGCCGCAGTGGGCGGGGGTGGGGGGTGGGGTGGGGGGGGGGGAGGTGGTGGGTACAGGGGGTGGAAAATCCCACCCATAGTTTTGCTGAAGTTTGGTGATTAATACATAGGAAAACAATGCAATAGAAGATCACAGAATCCCTACAGTGCAGAAGAAGGCCATTTGGCCCATCGAGTCTACATTGACCACAACCCAGCCAGACCCTATCCCCATAGTTCCATACATTTACCCTAGCTAGTCCCCCTGACACTAAGGGGAAATTCAGCATGGCCAATCCACCCAACCCACATGCCTTTGGATTGTGGGAGGAAACCGAAGCACCCGGAGGAAACCCACGCAGACACAGGGAAAATGTGCAAACTTCACACAGACAGCGACGCAAGCCAGGAATCGAACCCATCCCTCAGCCTATATTTAAATTAGTCTGTAATACATCTCAATTTCACACAGGTTAACATTTTTCAAGCATTTGGAACCCCAATGTGAGGAGCATTGCTAACCACGGTGCCACCATGCTGCCCATTTAGAAATGATAGCGCAAATACATTTTGTTAGATCTCCTACACACCAGAGTCTCTCGTTACAACATTGTGTGGGACTTCCTCTCGAATGAGGGTCTGGGGTCCTCCAACTAACATTCCTTGGACTATTAAGTGCCAGTGGGACTGCTGCGATTGGCAGGGATGCACTGCCGAATGAGTTTTCAGATGGTGAGGTGGGAACTCCCACCTCTTGTTGCACTCTATCCACAGTTATTAATATGCTTTCTAAAAATGGATTTACTATCTTCATCATAGCTTTTGAATACTGAGAGGAGGACTAATGAATGATTCTTTTTCTCCACTGTAGTAATGTTTAATTGTGCAATAGTTGTATGCATCTTAGTGACCGGAAAACAACCTGATTAAACCAATGTAAGTATGCTTAACAGTAAGGGCTAAGATCAAGTATAGTTATAGCATCGTGCAATTGGTTGAAGTTATGAGATTACACTGCAGCTTCATTTGAAGCAATTTTTTTAAAGTGGCATCTCAGCCTTTTGGCTAAGATACAAATAAGATCAAGCCTTGGAGAAGGTGCAATGCCTATTCCAATCAGCTTGGATCGACGTAGATCAAACCCAAGACAGGAAGTGGGATGCCTGTATTGTCAGCTTGGATCTGACAATTCTCACTTGCTGAGACTTTGAATTGGGCTTTGATTGGATTGAATTGGATATCTAAAAAACAACTAGGGGAGGGAAAGAATTCACACGTTTGCCACACATTCGGTGCACCAGAAGGCAAATTAAGCTCCATGTCCTCAGGACAAAAGTGGAGAAAACAACACATTAATGTAAATAAATGGAGGGAGAGGTGGCTGAGAAAGAGAGTAAGGTAAGTGACAGAAGGAAAGACTTGTGAGAGAGGCAAGCATGAAAGACAAGTGAGAAGAGTCAAAGAGGCACTGTAAAAGGAAGCTTATCGTTGAGAAGCTCCACACTGCTGTGATTGATCCAATGGCTTTGTCACTGAGCCTTCCGCAGCAGTTGAGCTGCGCTGCTCAGCCCATTTCGCAAACCTGAGTGGGGTCACACAGTTCATTCCGTCAGATGGATTTCACCTTATTGTCTTATGAGAAGGAACACTCTGATCTTATCAAACGGAACATGCTTGACATTTTTCTTTCCATTATGCTTTGCGCTGCTGTGTAAGCCGGGGACATGGTAAACAGGGAGCCGGCACTGTCAGATTCTGCACATTACCATGCGCAAGATGAGGGTGTTTAAAAATGAATGTGTGTTAATGTCAGCTTTTGCTCAGACAGTCAAACATCTGACACAATCAGCGGCTGAAATTGTTGCGTCTCTGTGCTGACTAGCCAGCTGTCTGCTGTAGACTTATTCACATATTCTGTATTCTTCGTACTCCCGCATTTTGGGAGTTTGGCTGGTATCGCACGGTTGACGAATTGAAATGGAGGATGATTTATCTTCCTGCAAACATCATTCATTTACCTTTGTTCAATTTTCTGATGATGTCATGAACATAGGAATTAGGAGCAGAAGTCGGCAAACACAGCTCTTTGAGCCTGCTCTGCCATTCAATCAAATCATGGCTGATCTCTCCCTGGTCTCAAATCCACCGCCCATCTGTTACCCATATCCCTTTAACCCGCTGCCACTCTGCAGGTGATTGGCGGGGGCTGGGTGGAACGGGTGGGGGTGAAATCTATCCCGATGGCAGGGGTGATGGGGGCGATATTTCCAGGCAGTGAGGAGGCTCGGAAGCGGCCACGGGCCCCTACGGCAGCTGGGGGTGGGCGGGTGGGCTTCGCTGAGGCCGGCTGTAACAGCAGGGGCAGTTTTCTTTCTCTCTCTCTCTCACACATAGAGTCATAGAATTGTCAAGATTTACAGTATGGAAACAGGCCCTTCAGCCCAACTTGTCCATGCTACCCTCATTTTTTTTAAAACTCCTAAGCTAACCCCAATTGCCCGCACTTGGCCTATATCCCTCTGTACCCATTGTACTCATGTAACTATCTAAATGCTTTTTAAAAGATAAAATTGTACCCGCCTCTACTACTACCTCTGGCAGCTTGTTCCAGATACTCACTACCCTCTGTGTGAAAAAATTGCCCCTCTGGACATTTTTGTATCTCGCCCCTCTCACCTTAAACCTATGCCCTCTAGTTTTAGACTCCCCTACCTTTGGGACTCCCCTACTCGCTGTCAGGCCTCTGCTGTTGCAATTGTGCCTGTGCATCCACAGAGGTCTGCACATGCGCAATAGTTCCCTCTGCTGCTAGAGCAAGCTGGCTGCTGAGTTAAGTCCCACCCACTCCCTCTACTGGTGGGAAACAGTCTAGCCCATTTTTTTCAATGTCTTTGTGCATAAAATTTGGAGTAAAGATGGGCCCTGAAAAACAGACCTGAAACTCTCCCACATTCATACTAGGGGGGCACGTAGAATTTTTCTCATAAGATCACCCCCTTGGTCCATATTCCAGACATGGTTTCACCAACACCCTGTACAATTGCATGGAAAAGGTTGCGTGGATATTGTGGTTGGCATTCTGTGTATCAGTTTTCAAAAGATCTTTGATAAAATATCACACGTTAGCAAAATTGAAGCCTGTGGGGTTAAAGAGGCATGGGCCACGTGAATGAGAACTTGGTCAGGATTCAGAAAGGGAAGAGTGATGATGAAATGTTATTTTCCAGACTCGATGTAATGTACAGCGGTGTCCACCAGGAGTCAGAGTGTTCGGACCATTGGTCTTTCTAATAGGTTAAAATAAGCTGTGTTCGCTGCCAACAAGGTGCATGCGCAATTATACCCATTTACTACATGATGTCAGAAGCAGCATGGTGGCACAGTGGGTTAGCACTGCTGCCTCCCAGCACCAGGGACCCGAGTTCAATTCCCGGCTTGCGACACCGTCTGTGTAGGGTCTGCACATTCTCCCCGTATTTGCGTGGGTTTCCTCAGGGTGCTCCGGTTTCCTCCCACAGCCAAAAGACGTGCTGGTTGGGTGGATTGGCCATGCTAAATTCTCCCTCAGTGTACCCAAACAGGCGCCGGACTGTGGCGACTATGGGATTTTCACAGTAACTTCATTGCAGTGTTAATATAAGCCTACTTGTGACCAATAATTTTTTAAAAAACTGCAATCGAAACCAAAGAGGAGTTGAAGCAACTTTCCAAATTAAAATAACAAAAAGTGGCCAAAAAATACTTGACACTGAAAATAGAACGTGAGCCAGAAACCATGTGCATGTTTCACTTACCCCTTGATCTCCAACTCAATTTAGTGGATCAGATTGTCACAGCAGTTACATACACATCCTGTGTCATTCAGGGTTGTTTTTACTTTATGCTTATGAGTACTATAAAAATGCTCATTTACTAGTTTATTTGCAGGTTCAAACTATACAGAGGCTTGCGGTCTTGTGGCTGCAATCAACTCCCGAGATGACTCTGAGTACGAAAGCCTACACTTAACTGGGTAATTTCCCACCCCCCCCCACCCCTTCCCCCACCAGCTCCCCCTTACCCACCCCCACCCCCACCATTCTCCCTGGTTGATTCCCCAGCTCATGTAACCCTTATTCTACAGATAGACCCTTAAAGGGACAATCACCAAATCCCTCCCCCTTTAAGTCCCTGTGTAGAAATGTCATTACTCAATTTACACGGCTGCAGATATTTAAACATTTAGCACATGAATTTAGTCAATTATAAATCGAGTCTTTCAGGGGGTTTTTGAATCCTTGTGGAGCAGCATAACCCCACTGTCTGGGGCACTTCCACAGGATTGCTGTCAGCCGGAATCACAATGAAAGATGTCTCTTCAGGCACAGGCAGTTCAGTCCTATCTGTTTCCATGGAAACATCACTTATGCCTGTCATTGGATGACCAGATACTGCAGTGTTAAAACAGTCGGCAACATTTCCTGATGGGAATATACTTCCTGATGGCAAACTGGCTACTGGAGTATCCCTCTTTTTCTCAAATGGTCAATCCATTTTTGGACAATCCTTTCTGATCCTCCTAATCAGACTCAAGTCCATTTTTCAAGACAACGATTCCAGGGAGTCAACTCATAAAGATCATAGAAATCATAAAATCCCTACAGTGCAGAAGGAAGCCATTCGGCCCATTGAGTTTGCACCAACAACAATCCCACCCAGGCCCTATCCCCCTAAGTCCGCATATTTACCCCACTAATCCCTCTAACCTACACATCCCACGACACTAAGGAACAATTTAGCATGGACAATCCACCTAACCAGCACATCTTTGGACTATGGGAGGAAACCAGAGCACCCAGAGGAAACCCACGCAGACATGGGGAGAATGTGCAAATTCCGTACAGTGACCCAAGCCAGTAATTCAATCTAGGTCCCTGGCCCTGGGTTTCCTCCAGGTGCTCCAGTTTCCTCCCACAGTCCAAAGATGTGCGGGTTAGGTTGATTGGCCACGCTCAAATTACCCCTTAGTTAGGGAGACTAACTAGGTTAAATGTGTGCTGTGATGAGGATAGGGCCTGGGTGGGATTGTGGTCGGAGCAGACTCAGTGGGCCAAATGGCCTCCTTCTGGGCTGTAGGATTCTATGAATTGGTGGCTGAATGTCCTCTTTTCCTCCGCCAAGAGTAGCGGAAGTTTTCTATTGTCTGTTTTATTGATTCAGGGCTTGCAACATTTTGGTTACCTGTATCCAATATCTTCATATCTGGGGAAGTTCAACAGAACATCCTGCATGAAGACTTTTAACCAGGATCTATTAGTGACTTCACTGGCTCTTTGCTCTTTAACTTGCAATTTCTGATGTCAATGTCCCTTTATTATATTTCCAAACTTGTTTCTCTGTGAATGATAGTTCTATTTAATTTAAGCAAAATCTCACCTTGAGTAACATTCTTGCCACACAAGTGCCAGGCAATGATCATCTCCAATAAGAGAGAATCCAACAATTTCCCTTTGATATTCAGTCACATTACCATCGCTGAATCCCCCAGTGTCATCCACCCTGAGGTTTATTACTGATTAAAACTGAACTAGATTATCCATGTGAACACTGTGACTACAGAGGTCAGAAGCTGGGAACTCTGAGATGAGTAACTCGTGCCCTGACCCCCCCAGGGCCTCTCCACAATTTACAAGCCGAGTGGGATTATCATCAGACTATTAATCCAGAAACTCAGCTAATGTCCCCATAAGGGGTTGGTTACACCTTTACCTTTTGGAGCCTTATCGGCCTGTGCCATTTTCGGGCGTGTGACAGGAAGCTTATTACAGGGCATCCCTAACGCAACGGTTTACCTAGCTGATATCCTAATCTCAAGATCCTCATCTGTAACTTAGTCCTGAATCATAGCCTGGACTGGACAAAGGGAAAACCTCAATAGCGTCATTATACCTCCTACAAGGGGCAACGGACATCAACATTTGCAGAATTCATATATTCCAGGTTGATAAGAATAAAGAGTCTGGAATGCTTTTAATATTGGCAGCTTTTCTTACAGGTTTTACAAGAATAACTCTGACTCTAGCATATCAAAGAGAGTAATTGATTTGCGTATGTTTATCCTTTGCCTGGAGGAGCTGTCAGTCTCACAGACTAACGAGGAAAGTTGTTGACAGTGGTATCACTATACAGGCTGTGTGAGAATTGTTCAGTGAAAAAAGTGAACCAGACTCCTAAATTTTATTCTATTCAGAGGTACACACTGTCCTGGCACATAGCAACCAGCAGGTTACACTGCTCGGACTAATCCAACGAATAGAAGAGGTGTAATTTGTCAATGTTTTCATATTCTAAATCTTTTCTGTCATTTGATAGACGGAGTACATCAGACTCGAACACAACATGGCAAACCACACACACTGTCTGATTAGTAGCTTGTGGAATCCTGTTCAATTCCCAGATGGCTGAGTGTCTGCGCCAACACAGAAATGCTTCAAATCAGTGTTAGGCAAGATTCTGACTCTTAATCGAATATTGTACTTTGTCGAGATAGTGAGGCTGAAGGGTTAAATTTAAGGATTTCCTCTTCAGAATATAAAATGCAAACACCCAGTGAACCCATGAATCTTTTCTTCCTTAGTAAGAAGTCTCACAACACTAGGTTAAAGTCCAACAGCTTTATTTGGAATCACGAGCATTCGGAGCGCTGCTCCTTCATTGGGTGAGTGGAGAGGTGGGCTCACAAACAGGGCATATATAGACACAGACTCGATAATGGTTGGAATGTGAGTCTTTACCAGTAATCAAGTCCTTACAGGTATAGACAGTGTGAGTGGAGAGAGGGATAATTGCAGGTTAAAGAGGCGTGAATTGTCTCAAGCCAGGAGAGTTAGTGGGATTTTGCAAGCCTAGGCCAAATGGTGGGGGTTACACGTAGTGTGACATGAACCCAAGATCCCGGTTGAGACCGTCTTCATGTGTGCGGGACTCGGCTATCAGTTTCTGCTCGGTGATTCTGCATTGTGGTGTGATCTTCCTTAAATACACAACAAAGTCAATTACATCATCAGAAGCTACAGTAGATTATTTAGGTTCCATCCAACCACTTACAAGTAATTATCCACTGTTCAATGTATAAGCCATTGAATTGAATTGAATTGAATTGATTTATTATTGTCATGTGTTGGGATACAGTGTAAAATACTGTTTCTTGGAGTTATACAGACAAAGCATAGCATTCATAGATGACATAGAGGAGAAGAGAAGGATAGGGTGCAGAATATAGTGTTGCAATACTGACAGGGTGAGGTGAAAGATCAGCTTAATGTGTGATTGGACCATCAAAGGTCCTTCATTGGATTTAAGATAGTAACTTACTCCTGCGTTTCCAATGCCTATCTGATATCCAGTACTAGGTGGGCACTTAAATAGAGTCATAGAGGTTCACAGCATGGAAACCGGCCCTTCGGCCCAACAAGGCCATGCCACCCAGTTTTTGCCATTAAGCTAGTCCCAACTGCCCGCGTTTGGCCCATCTCCCTCTATACCCATCTTACCCATGTAACTAAGTATTTTTCAAAAGACAAAATTGTACCCACCTCTACTGCTATCTCTGGCAGCTCGTTCCAGACACTCACCACCCTCTGTGTGAAAAAATTGCTCCTCTGGATCCTTTTGTATCTCTCCCCTCTCACCTTAAACCTATGCCCTCTAGTTTTAGACTCCCCTACCTTTGGGGAAATATGTTGACAATCTACCTTATCTATGTCCCTCATTATTTTATAGAGCTCTATAAGATCACTCCTAAGCCTCCAATGCTCCCGATAAAAAAAGACCCAGTCTATCCAGCCTCTCCTTATAACTCAAACTATCAAGTTCCAGTAGCATCCTAGTCAACATTGGGAAGTCTTGAACCGTTGCTTACAGTGCCCGCTCTAAATTTTGTTCCTCTAGCAACTCACTCCAATCCTCTTCCAGGCAACAACTGGAGACTAAGACAGTCAGTTCTCAGTTTTGGGCTCAGATTTGATCCTGAGATCAGCATCCAATTAAAAATTGTGTCACCATTAAGACTACTTATTTGCATCTCCATAACAGCAACTGATTTCATCCTCTTTCTCAGCTCATTCGCTGCTGAAATCTTATTCGTCCTTTTCTTACCACTAGACTTGACTATTGCACACCTGGCTGCACTTGCCACTTTTACCCTCCATAGACTGGAGGTCATCCAAAACTCTGCTGCCCCTGTCTTAACCCACAGCGGAGTTACAACGGCTCCACATTCGCTTTAGAATTCTCATCCTTGCGTTCAAATCCCTCCTCCGTCTAGACCCTCCCTATCTCCGTAATCCAATCCAGCCCCGCCACCCTCGCTGAAACATGCACTCATCTAATTTGGGCCTCTTGACTATCTCTGATTTTAATCATTCCACCATTGGTGAGTGTGATTTCTGTTTCATAGGCCCTAAACTCAGGAACTCTGTCCCTGCGACTGACCACCTTTTTAACTTGCTTTTGTCAATGGAGGCACTCCTTAAAGGAAAGTGAATTATTTGCCCAAACTCCACCTCTTTTTGTGGTTGGATTAGATTATTTTACTTATGCACCTTGGGAGGGTTTATTAGATTGAAGGCATTGTCTAAATATAAATTGTGGTGTGTGTGTGTATAAATATATATTAGATATTTGGTTATCTAATCTTCAGTTTTGCTTTAAGAATCCAAATCAAGGGAAGCAAGTGATTGAACAAACTTGTTTATTTGGTTCATGTTCCATTCACAGACGCTGACACTTCCAAAGTGACTGACGTGACTTGGGCATACACTTTAATGTTAATTTCCTCATTCTAACCACATATTGCAGTTATGATGCGAAAATCTTGGTTGCCATAGTGAATGAGATTAGACGGAGGCAAGTGGTCACACTGCACCAGCAGAACGTCTACAGGACATCCTGGTAATCGAAGCAAATGCTTCTATTGGCGTCATTAACTGTGAGAGTGAAGATTCCTGATTGAATTACCGGCTGAGTCTCACTGTCCTGCGTGATAATGCATTATGTATTCTTAATCATTTATCTGAGCTGTTTGACAGTGCTTTTCCTTGGGATAAAGTGGTTGGTATGTCAGCTTTGCATTGTTTGCCAGTGATTTAAGTGCACCCTGTCCTGGTGCAGTTAGCAAGCCTGCTCTGATGTGTGAAAACAGTTCAGGATTTGCAATATCTTTGCTCTCTGGTCTGCACTCGGAAGTAAAGCAAATTATACCAGTTTAATTAAAAGAGAAAACTTCATCCGTGTGGAGATCAGCTTACATAGATATGAGAGAGAGACAGAGGGAGAGAGATGGAATTTCTATCACCGAATGTACCTTCAGGAGAAGATGGAAAAACCCTAATGAATGACCCTGTACTCACTTGGTTTGCAGTGTGTCAGAGCTAGTTGATTTCATGCCTTTAAATGGCTGTCAAATCCACATTCTGCCTTTAGCGAAAACACATTGGGAGTGATTCTCCCATCCCCCTGCCCTGCTTTTATAGCACGGCACGCTGGGAGACTCCAGCAGAGGCCGTTTCGCAGGCTCCTCGCTGGACGCCATGGTCTCTGTGCATCTCCCAGTGCTGGATTTCAGGTGCCATCAGCTCTGTGCCAGAAATCGGAGTGGAGCTGCATTATATATGCAGATGCTGATTTGAATAAATTGTAATGTCTGTAAGGGATCTGTAATAATTGTAAGGGGCCTGGGACTAAAGTCTCTGGGTCTGCTAGTCCTTTCTCCAATCCCCCCCCGCCGACCGCCTGCCCTCAGGAGTGGTTCAGTCTAGCGAGGTTTCCAATAGCTCCCCATGTGTGGAGAGGTGGCAGACTGACCCCACGGAGTGAAGGGGGTGCAATCGGGGCCCTCCAAACGGTCAGGTAGTGGGGAGGTGGCCCCTGGGCATTGCCATCTTGGCAGTGCCAGACTGGACCCCTGGCACTGCCCAAGTACCAACGCCCCAGGGGGCACCTCGGCACTGTCCATCAGACATTGGGCAGTGCCAAGGGGGTGAGGCCTAATGGGGGGACAATCTGCTGCCACTCTGTACTCAGGCTGAGGGACGGGGGAGGGAGGGCAGCGATCGGGGCTGGCCATTGAGTTGGGAGGACAGCCTGCTGGTTGGGGGAGTATTCAGCTGCAGGAGGAGAGTCGGTACTGTGGGAGCAGGATCAGGGCTGCCGGTCAAAAGGGGGGGATTGGGAGGGTGCAGCGATCAAGCCGTGGGGGAACCAGTGGGTCAGCGATGAGCAGTCGCAGAACTGGCCAGCAACACGGAGTAACGCACTTGCGCCAATCCCAGCACTGACAGATTGGCGCATGCGCAGTTGCCCGCTCAGCTGCCAGCCTCTCCCATTGGTCCCTGGAGTGAATCACACTCATGCACTCAGCAATGCGCAGAGTGTGGGAGATTCACCATGAAACTCCGGCTGGAAAGAAACCAGTGTGATTTACTCCAGTTTTTAAACAAATTCGACACTTAGCATTTTTTTGGGAGAATTGGGTGGGATTCATCCAACCTCGACCAAGGCCACCCCACTGTGAGTGAGAACGCGGAATTTGGCATTCCAGTCGAAAACTCATTCGTTTTCAGCAGCACCGGAGAACCCCAGCCGCGAACGAGGACGGAGATTTGCCGGAGTGTAAAGCAAGTGGTTGAATGGCCTCCTTCTGTTCTATCCCATTAATTCTGCCTTGTCCTCATTTTTTAAACCTAGGGTTCATCCCATCCCAGATAAATAACCTTGTACTTTGCAGCAAGTCATCCCCATGATGCACCAAACCAGTTGATCCTTTTATGCTCAGTACATCACCAATTGCACTTATTTGCTACTTCGCAACAGTTGCTGTACACTACTTTGTTAGCTGTGATTTATTACGGCTGTCCTGAGTTCATGAAAGGTGCTATATAAATGCAAGTCCTTCTTTCATTACATCATCGTGTACGCAGCTCAATTTATTAATTCAACCAGTCCCGTCTACTTCACTGAACAAAGAACAAAGATCAAAGAACAATACAGCACAGGAACAGGCCCTTTGGCCCTCCAAGTCTGCACCGATCATGTGTTCCTAGCTAAACCACCTGTTTGTATCCCTCTATTCCCAGTCTGTTCACGTGGCTATCTAGATAAGTCTTAAATGATCCTAGCGTGTCTGCCTCTATCACCTTCCTTGGTAGTGCATTCCAGGCCCCCACCACCCTCTGTGTAAAAAATGTCCCCCGCATACTTGTATTGAAGACTGGTTGGATGAATGCATTAGTATCTCTATTGGGATTAATCGACCCTTTGGCCACTGTCAGGTGTCGAAGCAGCATATTTAAAGGAGAAATTTAGTTGGTTTTCTGTTATCCTGACTCTCTGTGTACAGGGAATGACAGGCGATTCGATTAAACAGGTGTTAAGATATCAAAATAATCTCGAGTAACTGGATTTATCTTTACTGAACAAGCAGAAACTTATGACAATTTACTAACCTTTGAAAAATTTGTATTTCAAGGAAACAGTGGTTGCCAGTAACCGGAAGGAAACTGTGTGTGACAGGGTGGCACAGTGGTTAGCACTGTTGCCTCACAGTGCCAGGGACCCAGGTTCAATTCCTGGCTTGATTAACTGTCCGTATGGAGTCTGCACATGCTCTCCATGTCTGCATAGGATTCCTCCCACGGTCCAAAATATGCAGGTTAGGTTGATTGGCCATGCTAAATTATCCCATAGTGTTAGGGGGATTAGCAGGGTAAATACGTGAGGATGCAGGGATAAGGTGGGATTGTTGTCACTGCAGACTCGATGGGCTGAATGGCCTCCTTCTGCACTGTAGGGATTCTATGCGTGCCTCCAAATTCAACTTTTGTTTATTGAAACATTGCTTAAAAGTAGTAGCCGCCGAACTGATTTTCTTTACCTGGTAACTAGCGGTTACCGATTGAAGCATTTTGATGAAGACTGCAGCCTTTGAATCATACCATAAAACTTCAAAGCGATTGGATTAACTTTGGAGTCCGAACTACAATTACTAACACAATAAAGCTTTGCGTTGCAATCACACTGTTATCATCTTTTTTTGAAATGCAAGATGAGCTGGGTAGAATAATTTAAAATGTAATTAGTCCGATCATAAAAGAATCAATTATGGTTAACTTGTAGAAAGCCATGTGTATTTGTGATTCCAGCAAGTAATGAAGTAACATTCAGTGCTCACAGTTTGCCCACTTCCTTCATCAGTGAAGTTTATCGAAGCTGAAACTTTATGAAGTCAAACATCTCACAGATGGGAAACTAAAGTGGGTTTAAAAAGAGAACCAGAAGTGGAACTGAAGGAGGAATCAGTAGGATCGGTTTACTGGCAAGAAGACAACAGACTCGACGCAGGGCGGTTTCTCGAACAAGACAGTTTATTCATTTGATTTGACTTATTATTGTCACATGTATTGACACATAGTGAAAAATATTGTTTCTTGCATGCTATATGGGTAAAACATACCATTCATAGAGAAGGAAATGAGAGAGTGCGGAAGGTAGTGTTTCACTCATAGCTAGGGTGTAGAGAAAGACCAACTTAGTGTGAGGTAAGTCCATTCAAAAGTCTGACGGTAGCTGGGAAAAAGCTATTCTTGAGTTGGTTGGTACGTGCCCTCAGACTTTTGTACGTTTATCCCAACGGAAGAAGGTGGAAGAGAGAATGTCCGGGATGCGGGGGCGAAGTATTCAAGACTACTCCCAAGGTGCTTCTCAAGATACCAGAGTTTGGGAGCTACAGTTATATGTTTACAAAAGTTGCACACTCATTCTCCCAACTGCGTACATAACCAATCCTCCTTTCTTCCAGCCATTGCCCAGGCTGACTCTTTACATGATTTTCCATTCTCGAGACCACATTCCTCCCACAGTGCTGTTCTCTTTGGTATCATTTCCTGACCGTGAGATAGAATTGTCACATCTGACTACTGGTCTTTCCCCTAACACAATCATGGCCGGAATTTTACTGACACGCCTGCCCTGAAGCTCACAGAACGGAATTCTCCCTTGGCCTTGGGCGGAATTTTACAAACCTTGCCCGAACGAGGTCGCAAAATACCGGCTCCTAAAACAATTATGTCTCCTAACACAATTACAAATCACTTCTCACCCTTAGCCCTTAAAGTCTTTTATGTTCCCTAACAGGAACAAAACCAGTATTTAGCCTTCTCTTAAGGACAGGAAAGGGGTTTAATTTAAACAGCACGGGTTTCTCCTCTCACCACTTGCCCGTAAACAGGAAGGTGCATTGATTTTGATTTCCCCCTTTCCACATGGTGGAATATTTTTCCCAGCCCTTCAGTTTTGATGAGATCCAATTCCTATTAAGAACTCTGCTGCAAACTCAAGTTAGGATACACTTAGAGGGTTAGTTTATTTGTGTGCACTCAAACACAAAAGCAGGGGTCGTAATGAAACCTCCTTTTTAAATTGTACAATAAAAAAAGAGACAATTTGGAAAGAAAGGGGTTTACTGGGGAAAAACACAAAGTAAAGAGTTATTGTTTCCCACAAGTTCAGTGGTGCATTCTTTCCCAGAATCATTAGGCTAAAGACTGATGCTGGATAATTCACTCTTCCAGTGGAGGCTTCATACTATACCTTGGGGTCTCTGATTTAGTGGCACCTTAGACTGATGAAGAGGCACAGTAGCACAATGGTTTGCACTGCTGCTTCACAACTCCAGGGACCTGGATTTGATTCCCCGCTTGGGTCACTGTCTGTGCGGAGTTTGCACATTCTGCTCGTGTCTGTGTGGGTTTCCTCCGGGTGCTCCGGTTTCCTCCCACAGTCCAAAGATGTGCAGGTTAGGCTGATTGGCCGTGCTAAAATTGCCCCTTAGTGTCCTGAGATGCATAGGTTAGAGGAATTAGTGGGTAAAATAACGTAGGGATATGGGGGTAGGGACTGGGTGGGATTGTGGTCGGTGCAGACTCAATGGGCCAAATGGCCTCTTTCTGCACTGTAGGGTTTCTATGATTCTATGAAGTCTTGAGAAAAATAATTGAACTGAAATGATAACTGCTGCTATTGCCTAATTCAATATCTATTTGCCTTTGACGAAGAGTTTTTGAAGATTAATTCCATTAAAAATGATAAATGAACACAGGTTTTTGAACTACGAACAAAGCTGATCAGGATATAAATTCCAAATTGACAAATTTTAAACAACATTTGTGATTAGAAGGAAGTTGATGAACATTTCCTTTCCAACAGGGACCGAGAGTTATAATGATAAGATGGATGCTGTGATTGAAGGTCTTTGGAGTTTGTATGCTGAACTATTATTTTGGGGGAAGGAAGGATGCCTTGAGATTGCTGAACTGAAATTTTCAAACTGATCAAGTGGACACAGTGCTGCCTCACAGTGCCAGGGATCCAGGTTCGATTCCCGGTTTGGCTCACTGACTGTGTAGAGTTTGCACATACTCCCTGTGTCTGCATGGGTCTCCTCCAGGTGCTCTGATTTCCTCCCACAGTCTAAAAGATGTGCTAGTTAGGTGCATTGGCCATACTAAATTCTCCCTCAGTGTACTGGGAACGCTTCAGCAGTCACGGGCATTCAGCCTCTGACCTTCGGGTAAGGATTCTCCAAGGCGGCCTTCATAACACATAACAACGCGGAGTCACTGAGCAGAGACTGATAGCCAAGTTCCGCACACATGACGATGGCCTCAACCGGGATCTTGGGTTCATGTCACACTATCTGTAACCCCCATGACATGCCTGGGCTTGCAAAATCTCACTAACTGTCCTGGCTGGAGACAATACACATCTCTGTAACCTGTGCTTAACCCTCTCTCCACTCAAATTGTCCATACTTTTAAAACTTGATTCCTGTAAAGACTCGCATTCCAACCATTATCTTGTAAATTGAATTTGTGTCTATATATGTCCCGTTTGTGAAACAACACCTCACTCACCTGAAGGAGGAGCGATACTCCGAAAGCTTGTTTAAACTTGTTGGACTTTAACCTGGTGTTGTGAGACTTCGTACTGTGGGAGGAAACCAGAGTGTCCAGAGGAAACCCGTGCAAAAACGGGGAGAACATCCAAACTCCATACACAGACAGTGACCCAAGTTGGGAATCGAAACTGGGTCCCTGGCACTGTAAGGCAGCAGTGCTGACCACTGTGTCAACATGCCACACAGATTGCTGGTTAGTCACTTTCCTGTGGCAGGCACCTATACCATGATTTATTTAGATGAAAAAAAGTGGTCTATTTTGGACATTATAGAAAAGGTAATGGCCTCAAAATAGGGCAGGGTTATTGCTGTATTAATGCTGAAGATTGTACCATTACTTTCAGCAGTGCCTACCAGGGGTGGTTGAAGAACTTCCCTGTTCAGGCGACAGTTGATTGTTTAACGCCCAAATTGCAGCCTCTGGGCCGACTGGTATTAAGTTGACTTGAATACAACAAATTGCACCAGAGCACTCACTTAATGTTCAAATTCTACTTGGAAAAGGCTGGAGCTCTGTCCTCACGGACATGT
The DNA here is from genome assembly GCF_965287045.1 of Carcharhinus amblyrhynchos. Taxonomy (NCBI): domain Eukaryota; kingdom Metazoa; phylum Chordata; class Chondrichthyes; order Carcharhiniformes; family Carcharhinidae; genus Carcharhinus; species Carcharhinus amblyrhynchos. The sequence goes on from NC_137337.1 coordinate 11,731,836, forward strand.
TGACTGCTGGGGCTACAGCGATCGGCTGTGCCGGGAAGTCAGTTCCCTGATTGTTCTCTATTGTAAATGTCTGTTGCTGCTGTGCTTAAGTTAGAGGGAAGCCTTCCCCACACAATGGCGTAATAACTGCGGAGAACAGTTAAAAGTGTGCAATTTGAAAGGGTTCAAGACAGTGTTAGGTGGAAAGAGAGAGGATTGAGGGATGTGGAGAGAATGCAGGAGGTGGGATTGTTCTATAACAAAGGCCCAGCCCGTGCTAACTTGAATTATGTTGAAATGTTTTGAAGGAACTGAGTTGAAACAGCTTTTTTTTGCTCCACTCTCAAGCTCCTCACGTGATAGGAGAAATATGAGCATAATCTAGGCAACGGGAGCTGATGTCAATGCTGCAAAATGAGCTTATGGGATTACTGGTCATATTCTGAGCAAGTCACAGTCAGAACCTCGGGTAGCTGGTTTTTCTAATGTAGGGTAAGCAGCAGATGAGGATTTTGAGTTATTAGTTTATCGAGTATTGAATTATGAGCATGGTTGACCTGATGCAGGAGAGCTATGTATACCGAATGCTTAATAAATTCTTTCATTGTTGGAACCAGTGCCAAGTCTGGTGGGGATAAATGGAAATCTGGGCCAGAAATCGATATCTCACCTTTGCTGCAAGTTGAGCCAGGTAAACCCAGATGATGTTCTGGTCGCCCTATTATTGAAAGGATGTTATTAAACTAGCAAAAGAAGATTTACTAGAATGCTACTGGGACTTGATGGTTTGACTTACAAAGAGAGGCTGGATGGACTGGGACTTTTTCCTCTGAAGCATAGAAGGCTTAGGGTGATCTTAAAGAGGTCTATAATATAATGAGGGGCATGGATCAGCTAGATAGTCAACATCTATTTCCAAAGGTAGTGGACCCTAAACTTCAAGGGCATAGGTTTAAGGTGAAAGGATCCCAAGGGGCAATTTTTTTCACACAGAGGGTGGCGAATGTCTGGAACTAGCTGCCAGAGGTACTAGGAGAGGCAGGTACAATTTTGTCTTTTAATAAGCATTTAGGCAGTTACATGGCTAGGATGGGTATAGAGGGATATGGGCCAAATGTGAACGATTGGGACTAGCTTAGTGGTTAAGAAAAAGGGCGGCATGGACAAGTTGGGCCAAAAGGCCTGTTTCCATGCTGTAAACCTCTATGATTCTACTCTATGAGCAGTTAAATAAAAACTTGAGTTAAACTGAAAGGATTGCAGGGTGGGATGGGTTAGCATGCTGTCCAGTTAACTCTGGGATCTGGATGTGAACCCAGAAAGATGCTTTCTCTGCTCCGTGCAGTAATCATAACTAATATGAGATTGGAGAGTGACAATTTAATCAGCTGATGAGGAACGCTAAAGTGGGCACCTTCATTCCGAAGGTCCACAAGGATGCAGTTGGAGGCAGTCCCCTGATGCTTGGAGTCAAAGTTCATTTATTACCTCTTCATCAATTGTTTTCCTATTCGTTCATGGAATGTGGGCATTGCTGGTTGGCCAGCACTTCAAGCCAGCATTTAAGAGTAAAACACATTGCTGTGGACCTGGAGTCACATGTAGGCCGGACCAGGTAAGGACAACAGATTTCCTCCCCTCGAGAACATAGATAGGTTTTTACAACAATTGACAATGGTTTCACAGTCGTCATTGGACTTTTAATTCCAGATTTTTTAACTGAATTCAAACTTCACCATCTGTGTGATGGGATTTGTCCCCAGAGCATTAACCTGGGTCTCTAGGTTGCTAGTCCAATGACAATATCACTATACCACTGCCTCCCCAGTAATATTAATGAAAATGCCAATGCAAGTATATAGCAGGAAAACATCTTCATGTTGCCTTATTAATTAATGGAACCATCAGAAGGAAAGACTGAGTCATTAGAGCTGGGGCAGGCGGGTCTTTCCTTGTCATCTAATCCACATATATTGCTGAACAGAAAGCACTGGCAGCCAATTACCAGTGGTTCCATCATTTAACTTCAAAATCAAAGAGGTACCCCTCCCAAAATGTTGCTGAATAAGGAATGATATAGATGACATTATGCCATACTCCCATGTCTTGGCCATTGAAAATACAACTTCCTGACTAAAAGATCCAACATCCCATGGTTGAATATTTTTTTAACTGCTAATTTTTTTTTTGTAAATTGAATTCACTGCCCTTTTCAAAAGTACTAAACACTCAGTCCACTCACCTGATGAAGGAACAGCACTCTGACAGCTCGTGATACCAAATAAACTAGTCCGACTTTAACCTAGTGTTGTGAGACTTCTTACCTCCATTCGTCTGATGAAGGAACAGCGCCCTGACAGCTTGTGATACCAAATCAACCTGCTGGACTTTAACGTGAGACTTCTTACTGTGCCCACCCAAGTTCAAATCCAGCATCTCCACATCATGAATAACTGAAGCACACAGACCACACCAAGTGAATGGGGACCACATTTACTTTGTGGCAAAGAGCTAGTGACAAGGTCTGAAACCTCCCAGCCACGAGAAACTTTTAGTTTACCAAGTGTGAATTACTTCACCAAATCGACTCTTGTTTCGGTGTCACAGCAAAGTGCAGACGGTGCAAAAATGAGTAGTAAATGCACTCTGAAGATTAAAGCCATAGCAGGATGGTGTTTGAGAAACCTGTCTTTAACCTGCTTTATTTAATGGCTGCATTAGTATTAGTGTTAGCCACAAACGCCTATGGTAATCTTTTAATTGCTTCTCCTTCAGTTCCTGCATTAGTCAAGCCGGCTTTCTTGACTCTAAATTCCCTTTTGTTATTTTAATTTACTTCGGGTTCATTTCATTTTGTTTTAATGAGTCTGCTCAGTGTCAAAGGCGAGTTAACACAGGCCACCAGTCAAATAATTAAAGCTAAATACCTTCAATTTCTCATTAAGAGTCCTCCAGCATTTGAACATTTCACACATCACAATCTACACATTGTCATATCACTTGATTAACCATCCACCGCAGATTGATCCGCTGATGATATCAAAACGCAGAATCACAGTTCCTGCCAAGCTGTAAATTGCCGATTGCACCATCAATAATGTGGGAGAGTGAGAGATTCAAATTACAAAAACCAATTTATGTCGTCTTGTTGTTGATTGTGGGGAAAATGAATGGTTTTATAACTGAGTACACATGCACTTTCCGTCTGCACACAGAACCTCCCAGACAATCTTGGTTGAGCTGAAGCAGGCACACTTCATAAAAAGTCAATAAAAATGTACCTTCCTCAACCAGCTATTTTTCACAATAACCCTTCCTGTCTGCAGGCTGTTGCAGATGGGGTAACCTTTCATCCGAATGTGATTCTCTCCTCGCCTGGAACCCACGTATTTCCAGCAAGGATCCTTGGACACCAATCTTCTCCTTTTTTTGTCCCACTGCTTAATCAAGCGAGACTTTTTATTGCACCATCTATCTCAACCTTGAATATACTCAATGATAGCATGTCCACAACTCTCCAGAGTAGATAAACCCAAAGTTCACAATGCTCTGGATGAAGAGATTTCTCATTATCCCAGCCCTCAACCCCTTATCCTGACACTGTGGGAGGAATTTTCCCATCCCGACCGCTGTGGGAACTTTGCAGGATGTGGTGGGGTCCATTGACCTTGTTCAGGATTTTCTGGTTTTCACAGGATCCATAGGACCCTACAGTGCAGGAGAAGGCCATTTGGCCCATCGAGTTTGCACCAACCACAATCCCACTCAGGCCCTGTCCTCATTACCCCATGCATTTACCCTAACTAGTCCCCCTGACATTAAGGGGCAATTTAGCATGGCCAATCCACCTAGCCTGCGCATCTTTGGACTGTGGGAGGAAACCGGAGCACCTGGCAGAAACTCATGCAGACATGGGGAGAATCTGCAAACTCCACACTGACAGTGACCCAAGCCGGGCATCGAACCCAGGCCTCTGAAGCAGCAGTGCTAACCATTTTGGCACTGTGCCGCACCCTTTTGGGGGCAGCAAATGTGGCTGGAAAATCCTGCCATGTGTCTCCATGTTCTAGATTCGCACCAAGGGGAATCTATTTTTTGCTTTCTACCCCCTCAATCCTCTTTAGTGTCCTTTTTGCAGCTTACAAACATACAAACAAATTAGGAGCAGGGTAGACCACTCAGCCCCTCGAGCTTACTTACCCATTCAGCAAGATCACAGATGATCTCATTTAAACCTCAACTTCACATTCCTGCCTACCCCTGATACCATTCACCCCTTTGCTTTTCAAGAGTTTATTTATTACTCCTGTCTAAGATATTCAAAGTCTTTGCTTCAAATACCTTTTGAGGAAGAAAACTCCAAAGTCTCAGTTCTCTGAGAGGAAAAACATTTCCTCATTGCTGTCATAAATAGTCGACCCCTTAAACGGTGTTCTGTATTTCTAGATTCTCCCATAAGAGGAAACATCCTTTCCACATCCACCCTCAGGATCTTACATGTTTCAATCAAATCACCTCTTACTCTTCTGAATTCCAGCAGCTACAGGCTTAGCTGGACCCACCTTTTCTCATAAGACAACCTGCCCATTCCAGGTATTAACCTAGCAACCCTCCTCTGAACTGCTTCCAACGCATTTACATCTGTCTTTAAATAAGGAGGCCAATACTGTACAGAGTTCTCCAGACGTGGTCTCACTAATGCCCCCTACAACAGAAGCAGAACCTATTTCTTTTATTCAATTCCCCTTGCAATCAACGATAATATATATTATTGTATATATTAACGTTTCTAATTATTGGCTGCACCAGCATACTAACCCTTTGTGATTGATGCACTAGACCACCCAGACCCCTTTGCTTCTCGGAGCTGTGCAACTCTTCACCACTTAGATAAGACGCTTTTTTTTAACAATTTGCTGAGTATCACTGTCATTTTCTTGAATTCCTCCTTTCCAGTTCCTGCCATGTTTGGGATGTTACTTGTATCCTCTATGATACTGATGCGTAATACTGTTCAGTTGATCTACCATCTCCTTATTTTCCATCATTAGTCTCCCAAATTCACTTTCTTTTGAACCACCGCTCATTTTGTTAACTCTTTTAAAAAAAACTCTAGAAACTCTTAATTTATATTTCTTTATATTTTGAACTTTCTTCCTCTCATCCCCCAATTCCTCCTTCTTGTTACTCTTTGAATCAGTCGTTGCTGTTTCTTGTTTTCTGTCCAATCAGCTGACCTATCACCAATCTTTTTTGCCTTTATGTGTTTTTTTTAATACTATCGAACTGTAATTTTGTTTTAGTTAATCATGGATAGTACATTCTCCCCTTGGAATTGTTCTTTTTTATTGAAATGTATCTATCCTGTGTAATCTGAAATATTTAATCTTCTCTCCTTCAAGCAGAATGCAAAATTTAATTACATTATGATCACTAGGGGCGCCCTCACTGTGAGGGTACTAATTAACCCTATCTCATTGCACAATACTAGGTCTTGTTTAGCCTGTTCAAAGAATCAGAGAATCCTTACAGTGTAGAAGAAGGCCATTTGGCCCTTTGACTCACCATTCTCTGGTTGGTTTCAGAACGTGGTTATCTAAGAAATGTTTCAGAGAACATTCCATGAATTTGTCACCTACGCTATGTTTGTCCATCTGTTCATTCCAGTCTATATGCAGATTAAAATCCCCCATGATAATTGTTGTATCTTGTTGACAAGCTATTTCTTCTTAGATACCCTGTCCTGCCTTATGGTTACTGTTAGGGGGTCTGTACACAACTCCCACAAATGACTTCTTATCTTTACCTTTCCTCATCTCTATCTAAACCACTTCTGGTTTCCTGAACTTAGGTCATTTCTCTCTATTGTGCTAATGTCAAAAAGTACAACACAGGAACAGCCCTCCAAACCCATGACAATCGTGATGCCCTAAGTGAATTAAAAAAGACTTTCTGCTCTCCCTCGATCTGTATCCCTCTATTCCCTCCCTATTCACACACCCATCCGGATGCCTCTTAAATGTTGCTGATGTGCCTACTTCCACTGCCTCCTCTGGCAGCACGTTCCAGCCACCCGCCACTCTCTGCGTGAAAAACTTCCCCCGCACATCTCTCTTAAATCTTTAATGAGTAGCACTAACACCCCCACACCCCCCAAACATTTCATTACTTCCAATCGTTCCTAAGAGACACGCACCCTAATCAATATTCAGGCGGCAACCTACGCCAGCCTGCAGCCATGTCTCTACAATGGTTATTAGCTCATACTCACTTATCTCCATTTGCAGTTCATCTGTTTTGTTTCAAATGCTGTGAGCAACCAAAAACAGAGCCTTAAGTTCTGTCCTTTTATTATTTTTGTGACCTCTAGCCTTATCTACTGATATACGGTTAGATTTGTTCATTGTTCCAGCAGCACAGCGGCCTGGGAGAATGGCCCCTTTTGAGATTTTGCTTTTTAGTTTATTAACTAGCTCCTCACACTCTCCATGCAGAATCTTCTTCCTAGTCCTAACTATGTCGTTGGTATCTTCATAGATCATGATAACTGGCTCCTCCTCCTCCCACTGCACACTCCTCTCCAAACCACCCAATCAGAACTGTGTGGCGCCCCCCTTTCGATGGGCTCAAGGTTGACTTTTCTATGGGAAGCGGAGTGGGTGGGTAGTACCCCCCAGTCCCCCAGCCCCCCCCCCCCCCCCAGTCCCCCAGTTCCCCCAGCCCACCAGCGCCCCAGTTCCCCCAGCCCCCCCAGTCCCCCAGTTCCCCCAGCCCCCCCCAGTCCCCCAGTTCCCCCAGCCCACCAGTCCTCCAGCCCCCTTGCCTCCCAGTCCCCCAGCCTCCCCAGCCCCGCAGTCCTCCAGTCCCCCCAGCCCCCCCAGTCCCCCAGTCCTCCCAGCCCACCAGTCCCCCAGCCCCCCAGCCCCCCAGTTCCCCCAATCCACCAGTCCCCCAGCCCCCCAATTCCCCCAGCTCACCGGTCCCCCAGCCCCCCAGTTCCCCCAGCCCACCAGTCCCCCAGCCGCCCAGTCCCCAAGTTCCCCCAATCCACCAGTCCCCCAGCCCCCTAGTCCCCCAGTTCCCCCAGCCCTGCAGTCCCCCCAGCCCCGCAGTCCCCCAGTCCCCCCAGCTCCCCCAGTCCCCCAGTCCCCCCAGTCCCCCAGTCCCCCCAGAGATAGGGACTGGGGGATAGGGACAGAGATAGGGTTCAGAGATAGGGATGCTACCCACTGTACCACAAGACCTCCTTGGAGCATCAGCTACTGTCTACATATATAGAGGGATAATACCTCGTGGCCAGGTTATAACTTGATTATCATTTGATTCAAAGGGCAGAATTTTCCTGTCCCGCCCACCACGGGAATCATAGCAGGCGGATCACAGACCATGCAAAGGTCCACTGACCTTGGGTGGGATTTTCTAGTCCTGCAGCGAGCACGACTGGAAAATCTCACCCCATATCTCACGGCCACAGAACATTGGTGACAAATGTAAGTGGATCAGGAATTTTCAGCTCCACTGGCCTGTGGTTCCCATTCTGAAGGCAATAGGGCTGCTCTGGGATTCTGTCAGCTCCCCTGTGCTGCAGGTGCACAGCACTTAACATGGAAACATAGAAACTAGAAGCAGGAGCAGGCCATTCAGCCCTTCGAGCCTGCTCCGCCATTCATTTTACTCATGGCTGATTGTCAAAATCAATATCCTGATCCCACTTTCCCTCCAAATACATTTGTCCCTTTAGCCACAACAGCTACATCTAATTTCATCTTCAAATCACACAATGTTTTACACAGAAACATAGGAGATAGGAGCAGGAGGAGGTTATTTGGCCCTTTGAGCCTGCTTCACCATTCATCACGATCATGGCTGATCATCCAACTCAACAGCCTAATCCTGCTTCCTCCCCATAACCTTTATCCCATTCGCCCCAAGTGCTGTATCCAGCCACCTCTTAAATACATTCAATGTTTTAGCATCAACTACTTCCTGTGCTATTGAATTCCACAGGCTCACCACTCTTTGAGTGAAGAAATGTCTCCTCACCTCCATCCTAAATGACCTACCCCAACCCCTGGGTCTGGACTCCCCCACCATCAGGAATATCCTCCCTGTATCTACCCTGTCTGGTCCTGTTAGAATTTTATAAGTCTCTATGCGATCCCCCTTCATACATCTGAATTCCAGTGAAAACAATCCTAACCTAGTTAATCACTTCTCATACATCAGTCCCACCATCCCCGGAATCAGCCTGGTAAACCTTTGCTGCACTCCCTCGAGAGCATGAACATTCTTCCTCAGAAAAGGAGTCCAAGACTGCACACAATACTCCAGTTGGGCCCTCACAAAGAGCCTGTATAATTGCAACAACACATTCCTGCTCCTGTACAGGAAACTTCTCGCAATGAAGGCCAACATGCCATTTTCCTTCTTTACCCCCTGCTGCACCTGCAACATCACATGGATATGCCGGCGTTGGACTGGGGTAAACACAGTAAAAAGTCTGACAACACCAGGTTTAAGTCCAACCGATTTATTTGACAGTAAACTCACTAGCTTTCGGGGTTTGTCCCTTCGTCAGGTGAACTCTCCATTCACCTGACGAAGGGACAAACCCTGAAAGCTAGTGAGTTTACTGTCAAATAAATCGGTTGGACTTAAACCTGGTGTTGTCAGACTTTTTACGGCACGTACAACAGGCAGTAAACTACCTCATATGGTAGTTTCTTCCATTTCATGTGCTAGTGAATTCTGCACATTCACCACTCTCTGGGTGACTAAATTCCTCCACACCTCAGTCCAAAAAGTTTGCCCCTTATTCTCAAACTATGATCTCTAGTTCTGGATTCCCCCACCATTGGGAACATTCGTCCCGAATCTACCCTGTCTATTTTGGTCATGACCCTGTTTCTGGTGCTAGGCTGTTCAGGAGTAATGTTGGGAAACACTTGTGACACCTGGAGTATTGGAAACTTTCTCTCACATAAAACTGTTCAAAAATGCAAAACTGAGATAGGTAAATTTTATTAGGCGTAGGTATTAAAGATTACAAATCTAATTATAACACACATCCCTCACTGCCTGTACTGAAGATGATAATCTTGGTTTTATGGTAAACAGATTGAAAAATACACCAACAAAATAAATGTAGACGGACAAACTGGTTTCTTTTACATACAATACATGAATGAACAGAATACTGTTTTCAATGGGATTCATCAACTTCGTATTGTTCCTTGCTCATGTAAAATAATGAAATGAGTGTCATCCAGTTCAGTAACCAGAGGACACATTCTGAAGCTGATTGTCAAAAGGGAACTAGAGGGGACATGAGGAGAACAAAGAACACAGAAAGTTACAGCACAGGAACAGGCCCTTCAGCCCTCCAAGCCTGCACTGACCATGCTGCCCGACTGAACTAAAACCCCCCCCTACTCAAAGACTAAAACCCACTACTCAAAGGTGGGTTTTTAAATGGCGAGTTGCAGCGATCTGGAATGCCCTGTCTGAAAGGATGGCAAAAGCAGATTTATTAGCAACTTTCGAAAGAAAATTGGATCAATTACATGAACAGAAGAAAGATAAAGTCACAGGATTCTGAGGGAAGAGCTGTGGAGAGGATGAAGCAGGAGGGAATGGAAGCAGGTAGCCAGTAAGGTCACTTCCCAATATCCCAAGGTGCTGGACAGGAATATTTTCAATCAAAATGTTGACACCAAGCTGCATAAGGAAAAATTAGGATCAGAATCTGATCCCTAAGATTTTAAGAAGCATCTTAAAAAGTTAGGAGGTTTAGGATGGAAATCCCAGAGCCTAGAGCTCAGACAGCTGAAGATAAGGCCATCGAATGTGACGCAATTGAAATTGGGCTGATCAAGAGGCCAGAATTAGATAGGTAATGCAGAGGCACTTCAGTCACAGGAAAAGTTTAAAATTGATAAGGTGGAGGTAATTGTGTAGGCTATCTACACCTGAAATGAATATGACACAGAGACCAGGTGAGGTGCATGCAAAGAAAGCGAGAGAAGTGAACTGGGAAATTGAGGTCCATGGTGTGTGATTATGAATATAGATGCTTGTTTTTATAAGGGATTAGACAATTGAATGAAATGTTTTAAGGGATTAAGCACTTGAATGAAATGCTAATTGCTATAAGGGATTATGTAGTTGAAGGATGGTAAAAGTTGTGAATGGATTTTCATGAATGAGAGTTTTTTGTGTGAAAATAAACTGCAATTGACACTTAGAACTTTATTTTGTTGCATCTCAGTTTGCTGCCTCAGGGCTGCTCATGGCGGATGTCCTTACTTTTTTCTTGCACATTGAAATAATGAAATGAACATGGTCCAGCTCAGTAACCAGAGGACACATTCTGAAGGCGATTGTCAAAAGAATTGGAGGTGACGTGACGAAACCAGTTTTTTAGTGTGAGTTGCAATGATCTGGAATGCACTGTCTAAAAAGATGGCGAAAGCAGATTTAATAGAAACTATATGTAAAGGCATGGATGCAGCAAGGCCAATGGGTGGTGGGTATAGCAGGGGTAGGTTGACATGGATGGGGCATGTGTGGAGCTGCAGCCTTTATAAAACCCTACTCCAAGTCCCCATTCCCATTGAATCTGGTGCCCAACCAACACCCGCCTCATCCAGACTGGCAGACCAACCAGAGGACACATTCCACCTATTCCACCCAGACTGAAATTATTGGTCCCAAACATGACATCAACCAGGAGTCATTTCCAGAACAGCTCCTGGGTTTGTTGAAGGCATGCACCACAACATTGGACAAGGGTCGTGGGTGGGGAGGAGGACTGGTGGTGTTGAGATGGCAGCGCGGGCTCGTTGGGCCGAAGGGCCTGTTTCCCGGGCTGTTTTTGTTCTTTGTTCTTTGTAACAATCAGGTGTTTGTATTTTTGGCAGCTGGGATCTCTGAAGGTGGCCTTTCACACAGCTCCCCCCCACCCCCCCTCCCCACCCCCACCCCACACCCCTCAGCTTTTGTGGCTGCCTGCAAACTGTTTTGGGGGATTAACCCCCACCTCCAGGAACCAAGAATCCGACCATCTGGAGAACCTTCTCCCGAGTCGGGAACTTTCCCGAACCAGGAGCAAAACCTTAGGCCTGTATGTCCGGGTATCAATTAATCCTCAAATGTACTCAGCATCGGAGCATCCCCAGCCCTATGAGGTAGAGAATTCCTAAGGTTCACAACTCTCCGAGATCATCCTTGTTTGGAGCCAGACCACTGGGGTAAAGGGAGAGGTAGAAACAAGGGGAGGCAGTGTCACTGTGGTATTGTCACTCAGCTGGTAATCCACAGACCCAGGGAAATGCTCTGGGGACTCGGGTTCAAATCCCACCGGAGCGGATGGTGGAATTTGAGTTCAATAAAAAATCTGGAGTTAAAAATCAAGGCCATTTGAGACCATTGTCAATTATCATAAAAATGCATCTGGTTCACTCATGTCCTCTAGGGAAGGACCTGTACCCTTACTTGGTCTGACCTACGTGTGACTCCAGACCCACAATAATGTGGTTGACTCTCAACTGTCCTCTGGAAAGACCAAGCAAGATATTCAGTTCAGGGTGCAATGAGGGATAGGCCACAAATTCTGGCCTAGCTGGGCAAAACCCACATCCCATGAAAGAAATTTTATGAAGTAACTTTGCTGTGATCTGTGCACCAATCCTCACAGATCTAGTGAGCAGTTCACTGGAGTCACTTCCTCAATCGGCCTTGCAAATTGTTTGTTGAGGATTGCAAATCAGTAAAAATCACCGCAGATGAGGTGTGTTTGGACTGGGTGTCATGTTTGGAGGAACATTTATATTCTGGTCCCGGTCCCGTCTTTCAATTTACTAAGAGCGGCTTAGCGACAATGGAGATGTGTTAAATTGTCCCCATTAATGAAACTTCTCCACAATGCGATAAAATAATTAACTCCAATCAAGGCTTTAATTCTGTATGCAAATCAACCCAACAGAATTAAACATTGTCAACCATAATTAAAAGAAGGATTATCCAATCAAAGCCGCGTGACTTTAATAATTTATTTGACAGTGGGGTGGGGGTTGGGGGGGGAGGTGGGGGGGTGCTGGTGAGGGGGTAGTGGTCGAAGGTGGGAGATAAACAAGGTTCTGACATTCAGTGATACTGGAGAGCACTTTCTAACTAACAGCACCATCTAGTGTTTGGAAGGAACATTGCCGCAATCTCAGTTCTGATGTGGAGGTGCCGGTGTTGGACTGGGGTAAACACAGTAAGAAGTCTCACAACACCAGGTTAAAGTCCAACAGGTTTATTTGGTAACAAAAGCCACTAGCTTTCGGAGCACTTGCTGCCCCTTCGTCACTCACCTGACGGAGTGTGGCAACGAGGGGATTTTCACAGTAACTTCATGGCGGTGTTAATGTAAGCCTACTTGTGACTAATAAATAAATTTTAACTATTTTGTCTCGCTGCATTCCTATTTCATCTGTCAATCAGCCATCCAGAGACATCCTGAGAAAACGCAGTAAGCTTAATTCTTTTTTAAATATTCTTCGCCTTCTGAGTGGCAGAGGTCACAATCACACTCCCCAACCACCATCCCCGCCACCCCCCTCATCCCCAGCTCCCCCCACCCCTCCCTACCTATGCTTGGTAAAGTCACAGAATTGAAACGTGAACTAGGCCATGGTCCAGGGGGGTGGCACTATCTGGGAGGGGGGGCAGTCAATCTGCCTCCCTTCCCTGTTGTCACCTTACCTGTGCCTGAGTGTCCCTTGAAAGGAGCGGGTAGGCCGTTACGTTATGACCTTGCTCGGGCAACATTCGTAAAATCCCGCCTGAGGCCAACGGAGAATTCCAATTTGTGAGCCGGTGAAATCCCAGTCATGGTGACCACTGGTACACTTGAGGAGGCCGCCATCAATTGGTCAAACTCTGCAAGGGTGTGGAGTTGACACCAGGAGTAACCTTATTTAATATGTTAAATCCCTTCTGCCATTTGGGTTTGATTAGCTGGAGGCATCTTTTTGTTGTATTGGTGACAATGGCCAACTCAATTCATCTTTAAAGGGTTAACATGGAATCCCTTCAGAGCAGAAGGAGGCCATTCAGCCCATTGAGTCTGCACTGAACACAGTCCCACCCAGATCCTATTCCCACAACCCCTCATATTTACTCTGCTAATCCCCCTGATACTAGAGTCAATTTAGCACGCCCCAACAACCTAACCCACATATCTTTGGACGGTGAAAGGAAACTGGAGCATCTGGCAGAAACCCACACAGACACGGGGAGAATGTGCAAACTCCACACAGACAGTGACCCAAAGCCAGAATTGAATCCGGGTCCTTGTTGCTGTGAGGCAGCAGTGCTAACCACTGCACCACCATGTCACCCCCAGAAGGGAAAAGACATTTGACACTGGAACAAGGGAAATACATTAAATGCTAGATGGCATCGGAGCACGGCGGCTTCTCGTGAGCTGTCCCCAGTATATCCTCTAATTCAATCTTTTAGTCTCGTTCTATGTTTCTAAAGCTCCTACAGATTTGGCATAAGTTGATCTTTCTCGACACCCTAACTATGACTGTAACACTACATTCTGCACTCTCTCCTTTACTTCTCTATGAACGGTATGCTTCATCTGTATAGCGTGCAAGAAATAATATTTTTCCTTGTATCCCGACACGTGACAATAATAAATCAAATCAAATCAAATCACAAGGCAATTTAAGTTTCTTTCATGTGATGAGTGATAAAGACTCGGATGTGATCTATCAGACGGACTGGAGGAGCTACAAAACTCACGTGTAATTTTGGAATGTTTGCTTCATGGTGAGGGGTGCGATAGATCTTTGACATGACCTGAACGTTGGGGTTTTGGACTTCACACTGCCCCTTTAAGAGTGTGGGTCAGGTGACCCTGGGAGGGACTAGCTCCTCCCAGTGTGGGGCAGTCTTAGATCTGACTGTGGAAAAGTGCGCATCTCAAATAAAGACTTCCCAGTGTTCAAGTTACCAAGCCTGCCTCGTGATTCTTCAAGCACCCTTTGGCCATAGGGGCTGTGATGACTTCAGCCAGGCTAATGAGGTTGATTTGCGACGGTATGAACTGCCTGATGAGTCCTAATTGATGGTTAAATCAGGAAGCCTCACGCTCCCTATTTAAAGCAGGTGTGTCAGATTCCCAGCCTGCATTCAGCAGGGAGCAACTGGAGAACTGGCTGTGTACAGAGGTGTGGTGTAAATAAAGTAACTTGGTGGCGGGACTTTCATCTCCGTGGAGTTATTACAGGGGTAGACACGACACTGAATAACTCACATCAGAAAATAAAGCCTGAAAATGTTAGAAACAAAAATTGAAAATGGGCGACGTGCGTAAGAGGTGAAATAAAGATACCATGGTTCTCTAATGGAAGTGTCATGTATACTGAGCCCTGTCATGTGTATAACAGCTGCAATGAATCTACATGCAATAGGCTTGGCAGAACAAGTGAGGAATAAGCATTCACAATTTACAAACAAGTTGGATATTTCAAGCAAGCTAATCCACCCGAAACCCAATATCACCAGAGGCAGCCTTCAGGAGCCAGAGTTTTAATCAACGACAGCACTGGGGAAAGAGTTTCACAGAGAGATAAATAATGGCACAATGATGGTATTCAATGTAACACTTAAGCACTCCGAAACCAATCTCTCCCAGTTCCCCAAGTGCACTGATGTTATTCAGGTCATTGTAATGGCACAACAACATTCATGCCCACTATCCCGCACTACCCTTCCCCAGTAATCATTATCAACAAAATACATTTTTTGATTTGATTTATTACTGTCACATGTATTGGGATACAGTGAAAGTATTGTTTCTTGCATGCTATAGAGGCAAAGCATACTGTTCATAGAGTACATAGGGGAGAAGGAAAGGAGAGGTGCAATGCAGAATGTAGTATTACAGTTATAGCTAGGGTGTAGAGCAAGATCAGCTTGATATAGAATCATAGAATCCAACAGTGCAGAAGGGGGCCATTCAGCCCATCAAGTCTGCACCTACCACAATCCACGCGGCCCTATCTCCGTAATCCTATGCATTTAACTTAGCTAGTCCCCCTTGACACTAAGGGGCAATTTATCATGGCCAATCCGCCTAACCCGCACATCTTTGGACTGCAGAAGGAAACTGGAGCACCCAGAGGAAACCCATGCAGACACAGGAGAACGTGCAAACTCCACACAGACAGCATCCCAAGCCAGGAATCAAATCCCTGGCGCTGTGAGGCAGCAGTGCTAACCATAGTGCCGCAGTAGGTCCATTCAAAAGTCTGATGGCAGTAGGAAGAAACTGTTCATGAATTGGTTTGAGCACTTGAGGTTAACCCTTTCTTGAAAAAACTTACTCTGCAGTGGTAAAGTGTCGACTAGTTCCAGGATAACATCACCAGTCACTCATTGATTCCCTCGATTGCGCAGAGAAAATTAAAAATGAGAAACAGGCAAGGTAACACATTAAAATATATGTCCAAACTTGCAAGAACTGTAAGACCAGTTTGATGACAATTGTACACTAGAAACGCTACAAAAAATACAGAACAGATGTAAACATAACCTTACGTAACAGAGGGGTGATCAACTCTCGTGGAGAGAATTGAGGGACTTGTTAATAATTGGGGAAAATTGTGATTTAAAAAATGAAATTGGGATAAAAGAAAGCAAAACAGAGCTGATAAGGCAAGAGATGTTGCATATGAATTAGCATATCAGTGAGAAAAGTGTTTACCTATGCGGCTAGAGGAAAATAATAGGAGTATGGAGGAGGTCACTTCAAAGTGAAGAAATAAGGAAATTGATATGTAAATGTACAAAGCTGATTGTACATGTTGGGTAACATCAAAGGGAAATAATAATAACATATCCCATGCATTATGACTGGAGAAAGGGACACAGTCACAGCTAACTTTACAGTTACAATGTGATGAATGTGTGTATTTTGATGAAGAACTGTACTGTGATGTATGAAATGTCTTGGAACAGAGCACTGTAAAGTATTGAAGTTAAGGAAATTGTAAATATGACTCTTTTTCCCTGTTTGTCATGATTGGAAATGTTTCTGTAAAGTTTTATTTCAGATTATTTTTGAATAAAGTGATATTTTTGAAATAAAAAAATACAGTTCCCTGAAAAGCAATGACAGGTTTTACATTCGCTGAA
This sequence comes from Carcharhinus amblyrhynchos, assembly GCF_965287045.1. NCBI lineage: Eukaryota > Metazoa > Chordata > Chondrichthyes > Carcharhiniformes > Carcharhinidae > Carcharhinus > Carcharhinus amblyrhynchos. The sequence goes on from NC_137337.1 coordinate 11,748,009, forward strand.
ACTGAAGACAGTTTTCCCACACATGACCATATAAGCTGTGCATGGTCATTACTTGCCGGATTTAGAGTCATAGAGTCATTGAGGTTTACAGCATGGAAAACAGGCCCTTCGGCCCCACTTTTCCATGTCGGACCTTTTCTTAACCCCTGAATTAGTCCCAGTTGCCCGCAATTGTTTAGCTCAGAGAGTTACCTAATATTAAATGTTGTTTGGGAACAAAGGGTCATCTCAGAGCTCAGGAAATGTAGGTAGTTAATTTTTATTCATGAGACACGGGCATCGCTGGCTGACCAGCATTTATTGCCCATCCCTAATTGCCCTTGGTGGGCAGTTAAGAGTCAACCACACTGATGTGGCTCTGGAGTCACATGTAGGCCAGACCGGGTAAGGACAGCAGATTTCCTTCCCTAAAGGACATTAATGAACCAATGGGTTTTTCCAATAATTGACAATGGTTTCATAGTGATCAGTACTTTCTTAATTCCAGATTTTTAAAAAATTACTGAATTCAAATTTCACCATCTGCTGTGGCGGGATTCGAACCCAGGTCCCCAGAATATTATGTAAGTCTAACAATAGTACCACTAGGCCATTGCCTCCCCTCTCTGTACGAGTGTGGGAACAAAGGGGTAGTTTCATGTAATACAATGTGTGTGTAGCCATCAGTGTACTTAAGTGTTGGTGTGTACTTTTTTTATTGTTATTCATTTGTGGGACATAGATTTCGCTGGCTGGCCAGCATTTATGCCCTTGTTGCCCTTGAGAAGGTGGTGGTGAGCCTCCTTCTTGAATCACTGCAGTCCATGTGTTATGGTTGACATACATTGCCATTAGGGTGGGAATTCCAGGATTTTGACCCAGTGACTATGAAGGAACGGCGTTATATTTCCAAGTCAGGGCCATGAGGGACTTGGAGGGGAACTTGCAGATGGTGGTGTTCCTATGTATCTGCTGCCTTTATCCTTCTACATGGAAGCGGTCATGGGTTTGGAAGATTCTGCGTAAGGATCTTTGGTGAATTGCTGCAGAGCATCTGTAAATAGTACACACTACTGCCACTGAGCAGCGGTGGTGGAGGGAGTGGATGTTTGTAGATGTGGTGCCAATCAAATGGGCTGCTTTGTTCTGGATGGTGTTAAGCTTCTTGAGTGTTGTTGGAACTGCATCCATCCAGGCAAGTGGGGAGTATTCCATCACACTCCTGACTTGTGCCTTGTAGATGATGGAGTCGGAAGATGGCTTTGGGGAGTCAGGAGGTGAGTTACTCGCCACAATATTCCTAGCCCCTGACCTGTTCTTGTAGCCGTTGTGTTTCTGGTCAATGGTAATCCCAAGGATGTTGACAATGCAGGATTCAGTGATGGTTACTCCATTGAATGTCAAGGGACGGTAGTTCAAGTAGCTCTTATTGGTGCTGGCCAACTCCTGACATTTGTGTGGCGCAAATGTTATTTGCCACTTGTCATCCCAAGCCTGGGTATTGTCCAGATCTTACTGCATTTGAACATGGACTGCTTCAGTATCTGAGGAGTTGCGAGTGGTGCTGAACATTGTGCAATCATTGGCGAACATTCTCACTTCTGACCTTATGATGGAGGGAAGGTCATTGATGAAGTAGCTGAAGATTGTTGGGCCTAGGACACTATCCTGAGGGACTCCTGAAAAGATGTCCTGGAGCTGAGATGACTGACCCTCCACAACAACAACCATCTTCCTATGTGCCAGGTATGACTCCAACCAGCGAGAGTTTGTCCCCTGATACCCATTGATTCCAGTTTTTCTAGGGCTCCTTGATTCAACACTCGATCGAATGTGTTCTTTGTTGCTTTTAACTTAATAAATGTCCTATATTAATTGTCCACACAGTAACTGGGTTATCCTCCCTGATTTACATACTTTTCTCATAGAATACCATATTGAAAATGTACACCACTAAGAACTCACCGGAATTCTACCACCTCACCCACCCAGAATCGGAGCCGGCAAAGGACTGACAACAGAAATCTCCATTGATCCCGGACAGGAATTTCTGATCTTGCCCGAGGGAGGCCATAAAATCCTACCTCCTGCGTCACAAGTTACCCTTCTGGGTTTGGGATATACTTGCATTTAACTTCAGCGGGGTTCTTAACAAACATTGGGGGCTCGTCCGGGATTTTGGAAAGCAAAATTCCTTGCGAATTTATGACTTTTAACCGCAATGAGAGTGAAAAAAATGTGAAACCAAGTGAGGGGAGTGTGTCATTTAAAATAAGGTGATTAGAACATGACTCTTGCCATGGCTAAAGATGAAAGACGTAACTCTGTTTGGTTTACAGCAAGTAACCAAAGTCAGTTAACTGAGTTAGCAGATAAACTGGAGTTGGGATTGCCTGCAGGGCTAAGGAAAGCTGAGATCTTTTGAAAACATAGCAAAACATTTAAAATTGCAGGAGTTGCCTGAAAGACCAAGTTCCCCAAAATCTGAGGCAATTGAAATGGCTAAAATTCAATCACAAAAAGGAATAGATATGAAATAAAAACTTGCACTAGAGATGCGGGGAAAAGAAAGGGGCAAAGAAAGATGCTTATCTGGCAGGGGTGAAATCATGATTAGGCAGGGGGCATGGCTAGCCCATTGCACCTGGGGTGTGCTGACAACTGCGATTGTGGTTTTTCTTGAGTAGAGTAAGTATTCAGGGTAGCCAATGAGGTTAAACTGAGGCTTTGCCTGATGCAATCTTCCAAAGCCATCTTGGCCTTCTGGCTAAGATGAAAATGTTAGATCAAGCCCGGGAGGGGGTGGAATGTCTCATCTTGTCAGCTTGGGTTTTGTTTGATCAAGCTCAAGATGGGATGTATATCCTTGTCTTGTCAGCTTGGATCTGGTTTTTCCCTCAAGTGGGGACCATGTGATTTAATTGGCTTTTTTGATTAGGAAAAAAGTAGCAAAGGATACAAAGAAAATGAAAGAGAGAGCTCTTCAAAAGGGAATTGGAAATGGAGAAGTTAGCAATGGCAAAAAGGGAAAAGGAGAAAGAGAGAACAGTCCAATTTAGAATGCTGGAAGTTACAACAGAGTTGATTTATATATTAGTCACAAGTAGGCTTACATTAACACTTCAATGTGCCACCGTGCCACCCTTAAGGATTGACACAACCACAAACAGCAGAAAAGGACTCATAATCAATTAATTCTTTTTTTATTTGCCTTTGATTATTGAAACATAATTGAGCCAAAAGTTAACTTCCTCTGCGTTGTAACTTGTATTTTCTTGCGTGCGTGTCTGTGTTTCTGTCGCGACAGTCAGGGTGGGGGTTTAATATTTTTAATAGCTTTACCTACCTGGGTTGCGTGTTTAACTCGAGAAAGCCTGTCTGACTGAGTTATTTGCAATCAGCAAATATACAGTTAAGTACATACATTGAATTACACATTTACCCTTAAAAGTTTTTTTTTAAACCTGATGGTGAGAAACTGTTTGCATTCGTAAAAGGATCATGAACGACAGGGAACAGATTCGAAGTGATTTGCAAAAGAAGCAAGCTTGACGTGAAAAATATGTTTCTCACTCAGTGAGTGGTTGGGGTCTGGAGTTGGTGGAGGCAGATTCAGTCGAGGCATTCAGTAATTAAATGATTACTACATAGAAACAATGTGCAGGGGAAGGGCATTAAATCATGATGTTCTTTTGGAGAGCCAGTGCAGATACATTGGGCTGAATGGTCACCTTCTGCGCTGTAACAATTCTGTAATTCTATGGATTGAGAGGCACGGATTAAATAGATTCAATAAAAGTTTTAGATTCCAGCTTGCCAATTGTTCTCAGCGCAGTTATTCATTATTCTATATATAAACCATCCAAACCCCAAAATTTGATTCCTGTTTGAAAGTCATTCCCAAAGTCCCTGTATTCTATGTATAAACCATATGAATCCGTTTATTAGATTTCAACTTATAACTTACTTCCAGCTATTCTTCCTTTATTCATTCACCCAACACGCTTGTTACTAGCTAGGGCAGCATTTATTGCCCATCCCTACTTGTCATTAAGAAGGTGGGGTGGTAAGCCACTACCCAGTAGTCCATGTGGGTTATAATTTTTGTAACAGTTATGACATAACTGAATGGCTAGCTAGGGCATTTCAGAGGGAAGTTAAGAGTCAACAACAGCATGAAGGGTCAGAGGTCAGTTGTAAGCCAGACCAAGTAAGGATGGCAGATTTCCTTCCCTAAAGGATCTTAGTGAACCAGCAGGATTTTTGTGACATCTGGTACGTCTGGACACTGGGCAGCACAGCAGCAGAGCAGTTAGCACTGCTGCCTCACAATGCCGGGGACCCAGGTTCGATTCCTGTACTGGGTGACTGTCTATGTGGAGTTTGCATGTTCACCCCGTGTCTGTGTGGGTTTCCTCTGGGTGCTCCGGTTTCCTCGCAAGCTCCAAAGATGTGTGGGTTAGGTGGATTGGCCATGCTAAAATTGCCCCTTAGTGTCAGGGGGACAAGCTAAGATAAATGCAAGGAGTTATGGGGATAGCGCCTGGGTGGGACTGTGGTCGGCGCAGACTCGATTGGCCGAATGGCCTCCTTCTGCCATGTATGATTCTATGATATGGTAGTTTCATAGCCACGCCTCCTAATATTAGTCTTTTGTTCCAGGTTGACTTAAATGGATTTAAACTCCCCAGCTGTCGTGGTAAGATTCAAACTTATTCAGTGTCCGCTCTGAAGCTGGGTGGAAGCTGATGCAAAGCTAACCAGAGGCTCACAGGAGATGTTTGCTCACTTGAAGAATTGCCACAAGCTCCCAGGGAGGTATCTGCAGCCCACATTATGCACGGCTGAGCTTTCGCAGTAGCACAGTGCAATGTGCAGTATATCATTTAAAACATTTGTTTTTTTATATATCCCTATGCAACATATTAGCCAGTCTACTGTGAAAATCTGATAGCCGCAGTGGATCAACAAAATTACATAAAGTCACACACAAGTGACTCGATTTGGCTAAAGGACAAGTTATGAAAGTATAATTAATTATGATGCAGTGAGATAAAGCCTGAAAGGACCCTGCTTGCTATTAGCATAGTGCTGAGGCTGCACATCTTTCATATCCATCGATACTTTTAAATTCCACCTGGGGATTCAATCCCCCCATCACCAAGCAGCAACCCATTCATATCTACAGCAGGCCAACCATCAGCCATGTAAATATTTATTTCCCCAGCAGCCCAAATGTGTTTTCAATTGGAGTGCATGGATTTTTAATATGCATTATTCCAGGCGATGTGCAGAATCAGATATTTGGAAGGAGCAGGAATGCACAGGAGAGGCTTTTAGTGCGGCGTTGATGTATCCTGCTTGGTGGAGCATTACCACTGAGTAATTCCAGCGAGGATGCTTTCAGCTTGTGCCGTTATAATGAGCAACGTTACGCTTCCCGATGGCTTCAAACAGAGCATTTGGCCATGTTAAATACCCTGAATAAAAGGCAGCTTACAGACAATCCTAAAGCACGAGCTTTAAACATTCTTAAGCCTCTTTCATCATCCCATCAAATCTGATTAATTTTTTACGAGGACCCAAGTGCAGTCAAAACGACACGAGGCAAAATCCCATTTAATCAGCAAGTTGCAATCATGAGGAAAACAACCTTTTTCCCCGACTCTTTCAGGTTAATGGGATTTTTCTGGCTAAGTGAATTGAAGAAGCATCTTATCTCTTTCTCCTGTGGGCCAATATTTTGCTAAATTGTCCGATGCCAATGTCCACTTAGTGAAATGGTGTTAATGCCTCCTAAAAATTGAATTATCTGTAAAGCGCTGTTAATTTCATACCCAATTAGGTAAAATAATTATCAAACTTGTATTGGAATAGTCGTCTCTATTTTTAAAAGGAATGTTCACCTCTTTTCAATAATTAGACCTATCTGCTGATACACTGAGCAGGCAATGTGCTTCTTCACGTCTGCCTGTGCTGCTTTGGTAAGAACAGTTTTGAGGTAATGTCCAGCCAGTCCATTATACCCTTCTTAATACCTCCCCACAATGATCTCCCATGTTCATTGATGCAGGGGGCTTTGTTCACTCCAAGCACTGTGCTGTTTAGTAACTGAATTATTTCCACAGCAAAAGTCAATTTAAATCGAGGTTAAAGCATCCACATGGGCTGAGTTTTCAAAATTCAATGTATAGCACGGTTGGCTAAAAATAATCAGCCAAACTAAAAATCATTGAACGTTATCTCCCAATTGGAAACAAACGGTTTATGGCCAGATTAGAAACCAGTGCACTTATAACTGATTAGAGAACTTTGGAGGCTTAGCACAGCAGATGTTACCTGGAGGCTAGGTTCATGAATGCACATTTGTACATCTGAGACCCAATGCCACCAGGACTGAGCTGCAAAAACCGCAGCATCTCCTGTTGACGTTTTGCATGGCTGTGTTTATCCCCCCATCTTAGCTGCCCAGTAAAGTTGGGGATGGACCGACTGTGCCAACCTGGCAGCTGTGCCAAGAGGCAGGACCCAGTGGGAGCCTCATGAAGGATGCGAGGGGGATTCATTCGTATCCAGCGTTGGCCACTAACGGATGGAGGGTCAAGGGATGCCAGTGACGGCTAATGGGTGGGGATGAGGTCAATATTGGCTCCGACTGTGGGGAGAAGGAGCTGATGACTGGGGGGCTCGGGGGGGAGGGGGGGTAGCGCAGTGCAGTGCCAACTCAGATTGGGGGTGGGAGGGTTTCTCTGGAAAGAAACCAGCTGGTTTCCTTGCTGGAACCAACACTCTGCAATTTCTTGGGAAGATTCTTCCCTCTGTGAACCGGAGACACCACAGATCAGTACACAATATCCCTGTACAGGTGTCACTTGGAGACGAATTCCACTACCCCACACAAAAGTGAATGAATATTTTGTTTTAATTTTAAAGAGGTTTGGAGAGCGACAGCTCTATTTTGGGGTGCCTTCTCTACTTACTTGCAATGGTATTGTGCTGCTGCACTGGAACTGAAAGACATCTTTTTGTCCTTCAGAGTTGAGAGTTCGCTCACTGGACAAGAAGCTCATCTTTTGGCCATTAACTGACCAATTCAGGGAAAATCCGAGGTGATTGTTTCCCACAAGGTGTGGCTATCTAACCTTCATTTAAATCTCAGTGGTTTCCCACACAGAAAATCCTGTCTCGAGCTTAGATTGTGAATTGGCTGGATTGGATTTGCAGTTTTGCATATTGTGAGGTAACTGTCAGGTATGGTAGCTGTACTGGAACAGCTTACCCAGAGGATCAGCTTGTTGCACAGCACAGGTCTTCAGCACCACAGCTAGGACGTTGCCCTGACCTGTCTGTTGGGGACCGGAACACAGTCTTACCAAGGAATGGCTGAGTGTTGGTTCCAGCGAGAAAAGCGCTGGTTTCTTTCCAGAGAAATCCTCCCAACCCCCATCGGAGTTGGTACTTCACTGTGCAACCCCCACCCCACCCAATTATCGCTCCTTTGCCCCACAGTCAGAGCCAACCCTGACCTCCTCCCCACCCAATGGACAGCGCTGGCATCCCCTGCTCCTCCCTCATAAGGCTCCCACTGGGCCCTGCCCCTTGGCACAGGTTGGCACTGCCAGGTTGCACTGACAGAGTGGCGTAGACATGGTGCCAACCTGCAGTGCCAAACTGTGCCAAGGGGCAGTGCCAGAGGGCATTTTTAGGCCACTGCCTAGCCATGCCATCTCCCCAGGTTTAAATTTACCTTTATGCCCGTGGCTAAACCCCCACAACAGGTTCATGTCCAGGTGAACATGTTGTAAACCATGCCCATGTGACAGCAATATCTGGTGGGGAGGGGGGGGCGAGTTAATAACATGCAATTATATTCAAATAAATGGGGCGAATGGAATCAAAGATTATGGGGAGAAAGCAGGATTAGGCTATTGAGTTGGACGATGAGTCATGATCATGATGAATGGCGCAGCAGGTTCGAAGGGCCAAATGGCCTCCTCCTGCTCCGATTTTCTGTTTCTATGTTTCTACATAAAGCAAATTCACGCCTGTTGCAGGCATGATGACTTCACCAGTGAGGGGTGGGAAAGATCCAAAATTATGATCTCACCAGCGAGATTTGTGACTTCTTGTTCTTGAGCCCCCCACAGGCAGTCGCATGGATAGAGAGACCCTCACACTCTCTCTACGCCTGGGAATAACACCCATCGTTTGACTTTTTTTGTTTTAAGTTCCATTGGTCCATTTAAGAACTCCCTCTTAATGATACAGACATAGATTATCTCTGAATATTGATGGAACAGAAATTGGTGCCGTCTTTAGTGAATACTGGAGTGTTGCAATCACTGGAGCCTCCAGTCCTACCAATTAATAAGTATCGGTGTGAACCCATAGTGTGCTAACCATTTTCCTCCATCTTATCGCATAATGTTGCAAGAAATATATTTTCGCTTTCTAATTAGCTGGATAGTGTGATTTATAGGATTACAATCATTCTGAAACAGTGCCAAATATCCAACAAAAAGTAATACAGAAGATCAGACGTCTTTTCTGTTTCATTGTGGACCAGCCTCACAGCCAGGAAATTGATCTGTTCAAATCTGTTGCCCTCTCAGTAGAATGATCCTGTTGAGTTGATGCTGGCACACAGCAGTCAGAACTCTCACGTGAGTCTGCATCGTCTGATGCCCTGGTTCTCATTATAATCCATGTTGTTATATTTCTCCCCCTGAAGTAAAGCCAAGTATAGGGTGCCCTCAATCCCACCTCTCTCTCCTCCCAGCTTTAACTGTGCATTGTAATTTCCTGCTCATTCTCTGACAGGTCTCTTCAATGACGTTCAAATTGTTGCCATCAGTTGTACGAAGATCGAGTCGCAGCTGACTCCTGTGATGGTCCCACACCTGCGCTGTTGTTGAATCGCAACAGCATTTGGATGTAAATGAAGCTAAGCTGCTGTCATAGAGTTATAGATTCATAGAGGTTTACAGCATGGGCCCAACTTGTCCATGCCATCATTTCTTTTTTAAGACCCTAATCTAATCCCAATTGCCCGCATTTGGCCCATATCCTTCTATACCCATCTTACCTATGTAACTGTCTAAATGCTTTTTAAAAGACAGAATTGTACCTCTGGCAGCTTTGTTCCAGACACCCACCACTCACTGTGTGAAAAAATTGCCCCTCTGGATGCTTTTGTATTTCCCCTCTCATTGTAAACCTATGCCTTCTTGTTTTAGACTCCCCTACCTTTGGGAAAAAATATTGACTATCTAGCTGACCTATGCCCCTCATTATTTTATAGACCTCTATAAGATCACCGCTAAGTCTCCTAGGCACCAGGGAAAAAAAGTCCCAGTCTATTCATCCTCTCCTTATAACTCAAACCATCAAGTCTTCAAAGGGTAGAGAGCCATTTGGACAGTATGTTTACAGCATTCCTATTGATGGTTGCAATGCCACTGACAGATGTCATTGTTCCAACCTGCAGGGAGGATAAGCACAGAGCAGCAACACAGTGTAACTCCTGTTGACCTGCACAGACCGTCCCCAGCTCTGTCCAGCTGAAATAAAATTGGCATTTGCAACTGACCGTACAACAGCCATAGTTTCCTTTAATGCTTGAGTATTTATGTCATGTTATTTATTTAGTTTTCTCAGAAAAAAAACTAATTGTATCTCTGTGTATAGGGTGGCACAGTGGTTAGCATTGCTGCCTCACAGCACCAGGGACCCAGGTTCATTTCGGGCCTTGGGTGACTGGCTGTGTGGAGTCTGCACATTCTCCCCGTGTCCATGTGGGTTTCTTCCAGGTGCTCCTGTTTCCTCCCACAGTCCAAAGATGTGCAGGTTAGGTGGATTACCCATGCTAAATTGACCCTCAGTGTCAAAGCTATTCAAGTGCTGTCAGTGCTATTCAAGATGGCGCTGGAGTGAGGCAGCTTCTTGCGAGCTGTGCCCAATGTACCCTCTTGTTCTGTCTTTTACTCACGTTCTATGCTTCTAAAACTGTGTTTTAACTCCTTTAAACTCTCTAACAATGCTTCCTTGCTGTCATCAGACTTTTGAGTGGACTTACCTTGCATTAAATTGCCCTTTCTCTAAACCCTAGCTATGACTGTAACACTACATTCTGCACTTTCTCTCCTTTCTTTCTCTACGTATGGTATGTTTTGTCGGTATAGCGCGCAAGAAACAATTCTTCTCTGTGTATATTAACACATGTGACATTAATAAATCAAATCAAATCAAGGGGCATTAGCAGGGTAAATATGTGGGGATAGGGCCAGTGGGGATTATTGTCAGAACAGACTTGATGGGCTGAATGGTCTCCTTTTGCACTGTAGGGATTCTATGAATAGTGGAAGGAATCCCGAGCTGATTATCAGCCCATTGAACCAGGATTTGAATGTCCCTTCTGTGACCAATGGGTCCTGGGGTTGGACTTGGACCCAGAACATCTGATCCAGATGTGTCAGAATGCTACCTGTGAGATTCAAGACCTCCATCTTAATGCAGATGAATTGGTTTCATTCAGTAAAAAATGTATAAACCATGCACATAAATTATATGTATATTTATGAGATAGAAGCATCCTAACTCTGATTCTTCAGCAAGAGAATGAACCACAGTGAGTACATTACTGAGGAAATGAATAGATTCACTGGAGGTTGGAACAGCTTCCTGCTGCAAATTTTTTATTTTGTTCTCTTATTTAAAGAAATTTGGGAGAAAATAAGCTCTGAGGAAGGTTTGATTATAATGTAATACCAAGGCAGCTGCAGGCTTGCAAATGGTTGCCCAGGCAACGGGTTACTGCTGATTCCCGATTGAACGAGATTTGACTACCACCTTCCACCTAACGCCAGATTGAAAGATGTCGGAGTTGTGATTACAAACTTGGCCAAATGAAAAATTTGAAAATGAACTGCGGCGAGATTCATGACTGCAGATGCAACTGTAAAGAGTCTGGAATGAGTGTCTTGCTGCATACGTAATCAGAGGTTTCCAGTAGCACGCTCTCCAATCTTGTCCACTTCCATCATCTCTGGAAGGCAATTCATTCATGCCTCTGCAATCAAAGCAGCTTCGTCCTCCTCACTCATTGTAATTGTAATCATTCACCTTGGCAGTGAACGCCAGCTGGCTATCCGACTGGGGCGAGCATCACAGCCAAGCCTGAAACTATTCTCTTCTACCTCCACAGACAGGCAAAGTTTGCACTGGAGGGGGCACCACAGTGAATGATTGTTGTGTGTGTGTGTGTGTGTGTGTGTGTGGGGGGGGGGGGGGGGGCGGGGGCGGCGGGGGAGGAGGCAGGGTTGGAGAGGGGGTAGTGACCTGGATAATCTTCACACAGCAGCTGTTTCTCACTGGGATCCATTGCTCAACCCAGTGGAATTAAAGTGGAGGTCTGTCTTTATTGGTGTGACTCAAAGGTGGAGCAGGTTCATTTGGGTAGCGCCCAAAACATGCATGATTAAGCTGCAGCTGTTCCCTGCGTTCTGGGCAGCACAGTAAAATTGTGATGTGAACATAATGAATGCACGTAGCAAGAGCACCCATACTATTCAATGACTGTACATATCAACAGGAGCCCCAAGTGGCTAACATTCCTTAAAGGCAGCCTGTACCTCTTGAATGGGAGGTGCACTGCGACTGTAGGCACGAATGGGAATCATTTCAGAAGTGAATCATGCCTGTGAAAGAGTGAAGAGTCCCCAGCCAGGTGAGGGGGCATCCAGCAAGGCTTTCAGACATGGCACTGGTGGGCTGGGTGGAGAGGAGGAGACACCTCAAATCCACAGAGGGACAGGATGCCCTCTAGATATTTGCTCAGAAAGCAATGGGAGGAAGTAGTGATTGAGGTCAATGTCACGAGTGTTACTTCTGGAACTTAGATATCATGCAGGACGAGGTTTCATGATCTTTCATGACTTGTCAAAGTCAGTGAGCCCATCTTCACAGAGTCGCTGAATTGTTTCAGCACAGGGCAGGCCATTCAGCCCATTGTGTCTACACCAGCAAGCATTAAATCTTACAGCCATTCTTCTACCCTGTACCCTTGCACGGTGTTTTTATTCAAATAATCATCTAATGCCTGCTTGGATGTTTCCATTGAACCTGCCTCCACCACACTTTCAGGCAGTACCTTCCAGCCCTGAACCACTCGTTGTGTGAAAAAGTGGGACCAGTTTTATCAGTTTATCCCTATTTACCCTGTCCAGCCCCCTGGAATATCTCTATCAAATCTTCCCTTAGGCTTCTTCTCTCCAACCTCTAATTAGTGTTCCAACCTCCAGTGAATCTATTCATTTCCTCAGTAATGTACTCACTGTGGTTCATTCTCTTGCTGAAGAATCAGAGTTAGGATGCTTCTATCTCATAAATATACATATAATTTATGTGCATGGTTTATACATTTTTTCTTGAATGAAACCAATTCATCTGCATTAAGATGGAGGTCTTGAATCACAGAGGTAGCATTCCGACACATCTGGATCAGATGTTCTGGGTCCAAGTCCAATCTTTCTTTCTCTACGTACGGTATGTTTTGTCGGTATAGCGCACAAGAAACAATACTTCTCAGTGTATATTAACACATGTGACATTAATAAATTAAATCAAATCAAGGGGCATTAGCAGGGTAAATATGTGGGGAAGGGCCAGTGGGGATTATTGTCAGAACAGACTTGATGGGCTGAATGGTCTCCTTTTGCACTGTAGGAATTCTATGAATAGTGGAAGGAATCCCGAATTCAGCATAACCTCCTTACTCTTGCACTCTAAGCCCCTATTTATAAGGTCCAGAATATTGTATGCTCTATTTACTGCTCCCTCCACTTGTCCTGCCACCTTCAATGATCTATGTACATACATCCAGGTCCCTCTGCTCCTGCACCCCCTTAAAGATCATACCCCTTATTTTATATTGTCAGTCCATTTTCTTCCTACCAAAATGCACAACCTCACGCTTGTCCTTACTGAACTTCATCTGCCACTTATCTGCCCACCATAATCTGTATGATGGATGACAGCAAATCACCAAGGTTACAACAGCATCTCTGCCTCTCTGTCCAAAGCTGCGTGGGTTGGGTTGATTGGCCATGCTAAATTGACCTTAATACCAGGGGATTAGTAGGGCAAATATGTGGGGTTACGGGAATAGGGCCTGGATGGGGTTGTGGTCAGACACGATTGGCCAAATGGCTCCTTCTGCACTGTAGGGATTCTATGATTCTATGACTATTTGAGAAGGCCAAGAGTGCAAATATTGTGGGAACGTGATCATCTTCAAGTCCCTTTCCAAGTCACATGGCATCCAGACTAGAAAATGTATCACTGTTCCTTCATTGGGTCAATATAGAAACATAGAAACACAGAAGCTAGCAGCAGGAATAGGCCAATCTCCGGGAATTCTCTTCCCAGGTGTGGAAACACCTTCAAAACAGGGACTGCATTGTTCAAGAAGAAAGATCGCCACCATAGACGCGAGGGAACTGGGATGAGCAAGAAACGTCACCAATATCCTGAGAACAAATAAAGTAGTTCTTATTGACTCACATTTCTTTCTCTGGCAGGTATCTACTTGGTTCCACGTGTACACGAGAAAAACATTCAAGTTTGCAAAATAGAAATTATGTAGTCCTGGAACTTAGATTTCATTTCCAGCCCAAGCAACTCACTGATGGTTACAAGGGCCCAAATTAAGTAAGTTTAGATACTTTGATCTAGCTCATAAAAGAGCAGAATTCAGCGCATATATCATTCGCAGAGCAATTTTATATAGATGCCCACAGGGATTGTAATGGCAACAGAATAATTTATACTCAGACAGTATGAAACTATGCAGCTTACTGAAATTGTGTGTGCGTGTCCCAGAATTGAAATCTACTGTACCATTCTCAAATCTCTTAGTAAAGAAAAATACAATTGGATAATATTTGGATAACTATTTTAAAAAGAAATGCATGCCTTGAGTTAGTGCTACCCTGAAAATATTGGAATATGTTTTTTCATTCATTCATGGGACATTGGGCACCGCTGGTTGGTCAGCATTTATTGCCCATCCTTAGTTGCCCTTGGCTAGGCCATTTCAGAGGGCAATTGATAGTCAATCCTATTGCTGATGCTCTGGAGTCATATGTAGGCCAGATTGGGTCAAGATGACAGATTTCCTTCCCTGAAGCACATGAGTGAACCAGATGGGTTTTTCCAATAATTGGTTAGCACTGCTGTTTCTCAGCTCCAGGCACCCAGGTTTGATTGCCAGCTTGGGTCACTGTTTGTGAGGACACGTTCTCCCCACGTCTGGTCATCAGTAGATTGTTAATTCCAAACTTTTTTTTATTAGATTCAAATTCTACCATTTGCCACGGCAGGACTCCAACCCGGGTCCCCAGAACATTAGCTGAGTTTCTGGATTAATAGTCTAGTGATAATACCATTAGGCCATTGCCTTCCCATTGATCAAGCTGGTGTCAGTCTGGATTGCCAGCATTGTTTCAGTAACCTCAGGGCAGGCCTAACATTATAGAAACCAGTAAGGAGTCTCACAACACCAGGTTAAAGTCCAACAAGTTTATTTGATAGTAAACCCACTAGCATTCGGGGTTTGACCCTTCGTCAGGTGAATGGGGAGTTCTGGTCACAAACAGACCATACTCTCCACTCACCTTATGAAGGAGCAAACCCCGAAAGCTAGTGAGTTTACTATCAAATAAACTTGTTGGACTTTAACCTGGTGTTGTGAGACTTTTTACTGTGCTTACCCCAGTCCAACGTCGGCATCTCCACGTCATTATAGAAACCATACAGTGCAGAAAGAGGCCATTCGGCCCATCAAGTCTGCACTGACAACAATCCCACTCCAGGCCCTATCCCCACAACCCTACACATTTACCCCGCTAATCCCTCTCACCTCCACATCCCGGGATGCTTTGGACAATTTAGCATGGCCAATCAATCTAACCCGCACATCTTTGGACTGTGGGGAAACTGGAACACCTGGAGAAAATCCACAGGGAGACGCGGGGAGAACGTGTCCACACAGACAGTGACCCAAGCCGGGAATCAAACCTGGGTTCCTGGAGCTGTGAAGCAGCAGTGTTAACTGTGCTGCCCAGATTGAAGGCCCTTTGGTCCACTAGTGAACCAATCCTTTGATCGCTGCTTACAAAATGAAGTTTTGAATCACCTTTGATGGGAAGCAACAGTTAAAAAGGAAACTGAGCTGCTGTATTTAATCATCCGCACAGAGAGTGCAATTATCGAGAGGAGTGCACTTCAATATGTTAAAATAATTGCAGGTTCCCTCAGCCTTTTGAATGAGGATGCCTCCAATCAAGCTAAGATAATGAAAGTCCTGAAACGTTGAAATTTTTCTTCATTACTGATGGGTATTCATCAAGAAGATAATTTCATTAATGCTCCCTATCAGCCATTTCTTCCATAATTCCTATCTTATTATGTAGCTTCATGAAGGAAATGCCATCATTATCGTGTTTTAATTGGGTTGTTTTTCAAGTGCAAATGAATGCCATCTGCACGTAGGGACCAAACCGTTTCCACAGAGTTTTCTTGGTGTCAGTCCTTATTACTCTGCACATGGACTGCGACATAATACAATATTCCGTAACAAAGCCAACATGAAATACCATGATGGATTTTAATTAGCAGATTATTAAATAAGAGCGTATACCCAATCAAGTTTCCTCAAGAGATCATGGATAAAGGAGTATTATAATTAGATCTGTAATGTTCAAGTGAAGAACCTTAATAGCATTAGTTAACAAAGTTATATTTAAATAAATATTCTGACTAGAACAAATGTTTCTACTCTCCTTCGTCCACAAATTTAATTAATTCCAAGTTTCAGTGAGAGGGAAGAGGATTCCAAGTGTTATCAATATGTCAATAGATAACAAAGTTAATTTGAAAACAGGAGAGGAGGGATCAGAAGTTAATAGTATGGCTGTCAGCATTGCCCTTTCACCTTAGACAATAGATAATGCAGTGGATTATGGGATTGACCTTTCACATCAGATTGGTGGAATGGCAAGAGAACCAGGGTACATGAGGAGATCATTTTTTCATGTTTTGGGCTAAGGAAATTTGGCATGTCAGCTACGACTCTCACCAACTTTTACAGATGCACCATAGAAAGCATTCTTTCTGGATATATCACAGCTTGGTATGGCTCCTGCTCTGCCCACGACTGCAAGAAACTACAAAAGATTGTGAATGTAGCCCAATCCATCAGGCAAACCAGCCTCCCATCCATTGACTCTGTCTACGCTTCCCGCTGTCATGGCAAAGCAGCCAGCATAATTAAGGACCCCACGCACTCCAGAGATTCTCTCTTCCACCTTTTTCCTTCGGGAAAAAGATACAAAAGTCTGTGGTCACGCACCACCCGACTTAAGAACAGCTTCTTCCCTGCTGCTGTCAGACTTTTGAATGGATTTACCTTGCATTAAGTTGATTTTTCTCTGCTTGCCCTAACTATGACTGTAACACTACATTCTGCACTCTCTCCTTTCCTTCTCTGTGAACGGTATGCCTTGTCTGTAAAGCATGCAAGAAACAATACTTTTCACTGTATGTTAATACATGTGACAATAATAAACCAAATCAAATCTTACGATCTGGAATGCATTTCTTGAAAGGATAGCGGAAGCAGATTCAATAGGAAGCTTCAAAAGAGAAGTTTAAAGGTATTTGAAGGGGAGGAGGTTTGGGGGCAAAATTGCAGGGTTATAAGCAAATTGGATGGGTGTGGGATTAACTGGATAGCTCTTTCAAAGAAACACAATCAGAAATTGTAGCATGAAGCAGTAAAGTAATCCAAGGTTTTGAACAAATGCTCCAGGGAATTCATTTAATTAAATATAACTGGGATAAAAAAAAACAGTCTCAGTCATGGTGACCGTGAAACTACTGGATTGTCCTAAAATCTCATTAAGTTACATAATGTTCTTTACAGTAGGAAATAGTTGTCTCATCCAGTCTGGCCTACAATATGACCCCAGAGCCACAGCAATGTGCTTGATTCTGAAACATCCTCTAAAATGGGCTAACAAATTAACCAAACCACTTCAGGAATGTTGAATATAAACTTGTGGCTGATCATCCAATATCGACCTCAGGGATGGATAAAGCCACATTCTACTCAGTCAATCCTGGAAGGTTGTCCCTAACAACTGGAGACTTGTGGCATGATTGGGAGAACTGTCCCATAGTCTGGCCAAGTAACAGCCTAATGTAATCATATTCAATGAATAGTATTTTACAGTCAAAGCCTGAGACACCTCCATCATCATCCCTGGTAATGTCCTGTCCTACCAGCAGAACAGATCCATCGGAACTTCTGATGGCACAGTGGCCTGCAGCTGGAAAAAATGGCCCTAGGAATCCTCAATATTGATTCCAGACCCCATGAAGTCTCATGGCAATAGGTCAAACATGGGCAAGGAAAACCTCCTGCTGATTACCACCTAATACCCTGTGTCAACTGATAAATCAGTACTCCTCCATGCTGAAGGCAGCGGTAGCTCAGAATGTCCTTCACCAAGAGTGGCTCCATAGCATCACTATTGAACAAGCTAGCTGAGTCCTGTAAGACATATCTTCCAGACAGGTTGTTTGGCAAGCGATGAGAGAATCAATTTAAGGGAAAATAATTTATTTGACCTTGTCCCCACTGGTCTACCTGTTGCTAGTACATCTGTTCATCCATATTGACAGGAGTGATCTCTGCACAATCGTCATGCAGTCACCTTCACTCTGAGGATACCCTATATCATGTAGAGTGACCATATTAGTGTGCTAAATGGGATAGATTCAGAGCAGCTTGAAAAAGGCATCAATGAAGTGCTGTGGGCCATTAATAGCACAGGACTCTTTTCCACCACAATCCTGGTATATCTCTGACTTTATCACTTCTATCAATCCAGGATCAGTGCCAGCCATACCTAACGTTGACATGCCAACCCGGTGAAGTCACAACTCTGGAATGGAAGCATGTTAAACAGCAAAACATGATGGACAGAGCGAGTTAATCTCACACCCAACGGATCAAATTAAAGCTCTGCAGTCTTGCCACAATGAGTATTTAATGGTATGGGACAACCAAATAACTAATGAAAGGAGGAAGCTCCACAAATATCCCCATTTTCAATGATGAGGCGAGCCCAGCATGCCAGGGCAAAAGACAAAGTTGCAGCGTTTGCTATCATCTTCATCCAGAGCAGTTATTCAGGGTGCGGCATGAAGGCACAGTGGTTAGCACTGCTGCCTCACGGTGCCAGGGACCTGGGTTCAATTCCCGGCTTGTGGATACTGCCCGTTCTCCCCATGTCTGCATGGGTTTCCTCCGGGTGCTCCCATAGTCCCAAAGACGTGCTGTTTAGGTGTATTGGCCATGGTAAATTCTCCTTCAGTGTACCCGAACAAGCGCTGGAATGGGGTAATCAGGGAATTTTCACAGTAACTTCATTGCAGTGTTAATGTAAGCCTACATGTGACACTAATAAACAAGTAAACTATAAACTTTAAAACTTGACCTTGTCTTGAGGTCCCCGCCAGTCTTCACATAAATTGATTCTCTCCCCATGAGACCGAGAAACAGCTGAAAGCTCAATACAGCAGAGGCTACGGACCCTGACCACATCCCAGCTGTAGTACTGGAGACTTGGCTCCAGACCTAGGTATGCCTTTAGCAAAGCTGTTCAAGGACAGTTGCAACACGAGCATCTAGCAGCAGTGCGGAAAACTGCTCAAGTGTATCCTCTCCGGAAGAACAGGACAGATAAAATCCAACCAATTACCACACCATCATCCCACTCTCAATCATTAGCAAAGCAATGGAAGGAATCATTGACACTGTTATCTGTTTTGTCATGTGTTCAGGGTCTAGATGAGATTCTTTGGGGCTTGTCTACTTCCTCCAAGTAAGCTGCTCCAGTTTGTTAAAACTATAACTTTTTATTTACAACTATTATGAATCTATTACCAACATGGGAATGTATGAATTAGAAGCAGGAGTAGGCCACTTGGCTCCTTGTTTTTGCTTTGCCATTCTATTAAATCCTGACTAATCTAATACTGACTGCAAATTCACATTTCTGCCTATACCTAATAACCTTTCACCCCCTTGCTTACCAAGAATCTGTCTACTTCTGCCTTAAAGATATTTAAAGACTCTACCTCAACCATCTTTTGATGAAGAGATATTTTTTCCCTCAATTCTGTCTTAAATGGGTGACCCCTTATTTTTAAACAGTCACTCCTAGTTCTGGATTCCCCTGCAAGAGGAAACATCCTCTCCACATCCACCCTGTCAAGACCCCTCGGGATTTTATATGTTTCAGTCACGTTGCCTCTTACTTCTCTAATCTCCAGCGGATACAAGCCTAGTCTGTCCAGCCTTTCCTCACCAGACAATCTGCCCATTCCAGGTATTAATCTAGTCAACTTTCTCTGAACTGCTTCTAATGTGATACCAATATTTTCTTAAATAAGGAAACTGATATTGTGTACAGTGCTTCAAATGCCTGGTACAACTGAAGCATAACTTCCCTACTCTTGTATTCAATTCCCCTCACAATAAATTATAACATTCTGTTAATTTTGCCAATTACCTGCTGTGTCTGAACACTAGCCTTTTGAGATTGATGCACTGGGACATCATTTTCACTCAATATTTCAGTCTCCTGCAATCTCTCAACATTTTCTGGCCAGAATTTTCCGGCTGTTCATATTCCGCTGTCATAGCAAGTGAGGTTGGAGAACTTGGCGCTCCCTGTTCCCTGCAGCAGGACCAGAAAATCCCACCACTATGAATGGCCAGAAAATTGTCCCCCCCCCCACCCCCTTCCAGGTTTCTTCCTTATTGGTTCTGCCAAAATGGACAACTTCATATTTTTCCATGTTATACTCCACTCACCAGATCTTTGCCTATTCATCTAACCCATCTATATCCTTTTTGGTATCCTCCTTACGTCTTCTTCACAACTTACTTTCCTACTTCTGTCTGTGTCATTAGCAAAATTAGCAACCATACCGTATCTTCATTCATGTCATTTATGCAAACTGTAAGGAGTTGAGGCTTCAGCACTGACTCCTATGGCACAGCACTCATCTCTGCCAAGCAGAAAATGACCCATTTAAGATGACTTCCTGATCCTTGTTAACGAGCCAATCATTGAGCCATGCCAACATGTTAAACCCTACATCACCAGCTTTTGTGTTCTGCAATATCCTTTGATGAGACATATTATCAAATGCCTTCAGAAAATGTAAGTACAGTGCATCCACTGGTTCCCCTTTATACACAGCACCTGTTGCTTCATCAAAAAATTCCAATAAATTGGTTTAACACAATTTCACAAAATCGTGTTGACTCTGCTTAATTACCTAGAATTTATCTAAGTCATAACATCTTTAAGATTAACTTCTAAGATTCCTTCCCGCACCTCCCCCACCTCAACCCCCGCTCCACGATAGGCACAAAACTAACTGGCCTCTGGTTTCCTGCTCTCTATCTCCCTCCCTTCTTGAATAGAAGAGTTACATTTGCTACTTTCCAATCCAGTGGAACCATCCCCGAACCGAGTGAATTGTGGAAAATTAAAACCAGCGCTACAAACTATCTCACTAGTCAAAAGAGGGAATGTTGGAAAATCTCAGCAGATCTGGCAGCATCTATAAGGAGAGAAAAGAGCTGATATTTCAAAAGCTTTGACAAAGGGTCATCTGGACTTGAAATGTCAGTTCTTTTCTCTCTTTATAGATGCTGCCAGACCTGCTGAGATTTTCGAGCATTTTCTCTGTTGGTTTCAGATTACAGCATCCGCAGTAATTTATTTTTGCCTCATTAGTTCTTTTAAGACAGTAGCATGAAATCTACCAGGACCCCAGGGATGTAGTGAATTGTTGGTACAGTGGGTTGACAAGTACCACTTCCCTGGTGATTTCCTTGAATTTCTTCCTCCTTTCCTTTTCCTGATTTGCTGCTATTTCTGAGATGTTAGTTACAGAGGCACTGGCACCTCTTTTCAAAATAATGAACTCATTCCTGATTTGCCAGAGGCTAGTAATCCCTTTGGAATGAGTCATGACTAGCCAGAGAAAGTCTTGTCCATAAAAAAAAACCTTTTGGAGTAGTAGGCGATGCAGATATGTATTTGCTTTCTGTCTTGTCTCAAATGAGACCAAACCATCTTAAAAATACTTATGACTAGTCGACCGCCTATTTAGACATCTGTGACCATTCTCCAACCCCAATAATGCCCTATAATGAAACTGATGCAAAATATCTATTTAATTCATCTACCACCTCTTTATTTTCCATTATTAACTCCTCAGTCTCATTTTCTTTTGGACCAACACTCATTTTATTAAGTTTTTCGGATTATAAGTATCTATAGAAATTCTGTCTTGATATTCGGAGCCATTTTTCTCTCATACTCCAATTTGTCTCTCCTTTTTAATCCCTTAGAATCATTGAATCCCTACAGTACAGAAGGAAGCCATTTGGCCCATTAAGTCTGGACTGACCACAATCCCAGTCAGGCCCTATCCCTGTAACTCCACACATTTACCTTGCTAATCCCCTGACGCTGAGATCAATTTAGCATGCTCAATCAACCTAATTTGCACATCTCTGGACTGTGGGAGGTAACCAGAGTACCTGGAGGAAACCTACACAGACACGGAGAGAAAGTGCAAACTCCACACAGACAGTGACCCAAGGCTGGAATTGAACCTGGATCCTTGGCGATATGAGGCAGCAGTGCTACCAATGTGCCACCATGCTGCCTTATTTATTTTTTACTATTTTTTATGTTTTGTCTAATCTTCTGACCTGCTCGCCATCTTTGCACAATTATACATTTTAAGTCTGATACTGTCTTTAACTTCTTTAGTTAACCATGGATGGTAGATCTGGTTTTTGGAATTTATTTATTCATTGGAATGTCTGTGTATTCTGAAATATCCCTTTAATTTTTTTTTAGTTCTTGGTCATGCCAGCATTTGTTGTCCATCCATAATTTCCCTTTAACTGCATGGCTTTCTGGCCCATTTCAGAGGGTCAATCTTAAGATTTGGGGTTGGGGGATGGCCACAGATGTCTAAATAGGTGGTCGACTAGTCATAAGTATTTTTAAGATGGTTTGGTCTCATTTGAGACAGGACAGAAAATAAACACATAGCTGCATTGCCTGCCATTCCAAAAGGTATGTTTTTTTAATGGACAAGGCTTTCTCTGGCTAGTCATGACTCATTCCAAAGGGATTACTCGCCTCTGGCAAATCAGGAAGGAGCTCATTATTTTGAAAAGAAGTGCCAGTGCCTCTGTGATTGTGGACAATGAAATTCCAGAGAAATACACCAATCCTTTTCCCATTTCTAAGGCAGAGCTCCAGCCCTAGAGGTGGTGTGTCTGTCCCAGCCAGCTATGAACAAAGACAACTACTGGTTTCTCCTAGCACCCCTAGGTGGTGTCAATGGCCCAACAGTGACCTGGTCCCAAACACATTGGATTCAACCAGGGGGCCTGAAGCCATGCAATCACATGACTGAGACTAGAGCTGCCTGATCTCCTTCAAACTAATAAACTTCTGTCACTGTTTGACCTCCAAAGACAACAGTGATTCCAGGCAAAAAAGACCTGTCACTTTCTAGCATCAAATGGGCAGCAGCAGAAAGAGCTCTGTTCAGCTACAACTGCCTGGCCCTCTTTGTGAACGATTGGAGAATTGGAACCAGTCCCTTTTTGACTAATTCAACCAGACCTTTTACCCTTGTGGAAGTCTCACATCAGAAAACTTAGATCACCCTGTGGCAGTCAACCAACCTACCATTGGAAGAAACCTTCTATTAAGCCTTTGATTCTAGATTCACTAAAACCTTACCTTCTGTTTTGTTGCAATCTGTCCCTGTGCTCCTTTGTTTCCCTTATCCTCTTGCATTCTGTAAGTGAAAAAGGAGGCAGGTATTGTACCTTTTCCCCATTTGTATATATTTGTGAAATAAACCAACCCCTTATTTTATCTTTTCATGAGTTTGCTGTGCAAGTTATTCACGGAGGTAAAAAGTGAAAGATGTGGAGTTGGCGGCGTTAGACTGGGGTAGGCGCAATAAGTAGTCTCACAATATCAGGTTAAAGTCCAACAAGTTTGTTTGGTAGTACGAGCTTTCAGAGCATTGCCCCTTCATCAGGTGAGGGCCTGATGAAGGAGCGGCGCTCCGAAAGCTCGTGCTATCAAATAAACTTGTTGGACTTTAACCTGATGTTTTGAGCTGCTTGCCGTGAAAAGCAAAATATTGTGGATGCTGGAATCTGAATCAGAAACAGAAATTGCTGGACAAACTCAGCAGGTCTGACAACATCTGTGGAGAGAGAAGAGCCAATATTTCGAATCTGATTCACTCTGTGTCAGAACTGTTTTGTTGCTTGTTTTATTCACAGAGGATTAGACCATCCCAACTTTAATGGCTGGGGAAAATACAGCACCACTGACAAAGGGGGAATTTAGAAGTTGAAAACATCGTTCTGTTTAGTGGGTAGTGAGAGGAGGAATCAGGGCTGTTTAAATTAATCCCCCTCTGTCCCTAACAGATTATTCAGTTTATTAAGAAACAACAGTTGAGATATGATGCAGTATCTAATTAGGCAGAAAAAGTATATGACCCGTAACATCAGTTGAGAGCAGATGGCACAGTGTGTTGATCTCAGTGGCTTGTGAGAATAGTATTCTGCTTTCCAGTCAAAATATCAGGGTGCCTCCCTGATACAAAGGCTGTGTAACACTTTTATATCTTTCTATTATCACATTTCACAATACTGCTTTCCATACCAATTGAGCAGAATTGTACAGCTGCAGATATTCTCTGTTATTGCACCGGGAGCATGGGAATGCCTTCCATCTGAAGCCTCCAGTCTGTGCTCCAACATCATACCATTTGCCCATCCTGTGAAGGTCATTAGGCTTTGGTCTCCTTACTTGAAAAAGGATATACTGGCAACGGAGCGGGTGCAAGGGAGATTCTCGAGGTTGATTCTGGAGTTGAGAGGGTTGGCTTATGAGGAGAGACTGAGTAGACTGGGGCTGTACTCATTGGAATTCAGAAGAATGAGGGGAGATCTTATAGAAACATATAAAACTATGAAGGGAGGTTGTTTGCATTGACGGAGAACTAGGGGGCACGGCCTCAAATTAAGGAGGAGCAGATTTAGGACTGAGTTGAGGAGGAACTTCTTCACCCAAAGGGTTGTGAATCTGTGGAATTCCCTGCCCAGTGAAGCAGCTGAAGCTACCTCATTGAATGTTTTTAAGGCAATGATGGATAGACTTTTGAACAGTAAAGGAATTGAGGGTTATAGTGAGTGGGCAGGTAAGTGGAGCTGAGTCGACAAAAAGATCAGCATGATCTTATTGAATGGCGGAGAAGGTTCAAGAGGCCAGATGGCCTACTCCTGCTCCTAGTTCTTATGTTCTTATATTCTTCTGTTTTGTGATTGTTGGATTGGTTCCCACAGTATTATATCCAGCATGTCTATGCCTTGTCTATATTATTTCCTGTCATGTTTAGAAAGAGCGGCCTTAACTACACTTGTGTACATTCAGAGCTGTTAATGCTAATCTCAATACCAATGCTATTATCACGGCTATTTCAATTCCTCCACTTCAGCTGGATGCGAGTGAAGACATAAGGTGCAGAGTTTTACACAATTCAATGAAGCAAAATTAAAATACTGCAGATGCTGAAAGGACGAAAGAAAAACGGAAGCAGCTGGAAAAACGGAATCTGTGGAGAGGGAAACAGTGAACATTAACTCTTCTTCTGAAGGATTTTTCCCAAAAATATTTTTTTGCTCCTGTTTTGGTGGGAGGGCAGGAAACAGCAGAGGGGGCAGATAATCAAGCAGGAGACCCAAAACACTTTTACACCAATGGGGTTTCCCCGTTCGATTGACCCCATCCCCAATTTAATTCACATTGCTGATCAGGCACTAAAGCTCCCCCAGCCTCCACATGGAAGTGTGTATTCATGTTAGTATGAGGGCCTGCAGAATCACAGTAGATCCCCCATGACGTACACCGTGCAAACAGAACCTGCTGGAGACACACAGGTGCAAGGCCTCGAGAGACAGAGGATCATGCCCTGGTACTAGGGCAGTGCCCGGAGGAGTGTCAGGCAGGGCAGTCCCGGGGGGATTCTATGAGGAAGTACCAGAGGTTCTGTGTTGGTGGGGTGGTGGCGGGGGTGGGGGCCGGGGGGGGGGGGGGGGGTGGATTCCGTGTGCACAGGGGGAGAGTGGGGCTTCCGTGTCCATTGGGAGTGTTCTGTTTCCATGACCTCCTTGTTTTTTTCTATTTTTTTACACTGGGGCACCCTCTAAATCATTGCCTGACTCCCCAGAACCAATCCACCATCTACAAGTCACAAGTCAGGGTTGTGATGGAATGCTCTCCACTTGCCTGGATAAATTCAACTCCAATTGAAGCTTAACCATTCAGGATAAAGCAGCTGCTTGCGTGCGCTTCTCACTAAGACTCCAGCCGTTACCATCTAGAAGGACAAGGGCAGCAGATGCATGGGAACATCATAACTCCTCCAAATCACACATCACCCTGACTTGGAAATGTATCGCTGTTCCTCCATTGGGTCAAAATCCCGGAATTCCGTCCCTAACAGCACTGTGGGTGCACCTACATCAGACGGACTGCAGCGGTTCAAGAAGGCAGCTCACCACCACCTTCTCAAGGGTAATTAGGGGTGGGCAATAAATGCTGGCTAGCCAGCAACACCCATGTCCCATGAATGATTAAATAAAACAATCCCTGCCTGTCCATTCCAGGACAAAGTGAGGAGAACAAATATATGTGTTTATGTCTTATTCAGTAAGAGAGAATGCAAATGTGCTTTGAGGGAACAAGCCCCACATTCTCTATTAATAATGGCCATTGCTTTCAGCTGATTGGAACACTAAGGATAGCATTAATCGCATTCCTGAAAATTCTCACACAATAACAATTGCCTTGTGAGAAACAATGCACACAACATCACCTACGATCCTTTATATTCCATTTTAGAAATGTGCAAAAAGTAACCCAAGGTTTAATGCAACATGCTGACGCTTATCTGTGTTGAGATTGAAATCCTCGGGACTTACAAAGGTACATTTTACAGTGAGAAATTGTCCTTGATGAAGGCAAGTATTTACACAATCCACTTCATCCCCTGTCGTTAGTGAACACAGCACTTACTGTGCCTAGTGTCTGAGTGAATCACTGCAGTGTGGCATTTAATTTCCTTCGTAAAAGAGTTCTGCTGAAATCCGGGTGTTAAACGCTGTGCAAGTGGCCTTTTCTGCCTTTTGTATTCATCTATAGATCTGCTCTGTGCCCGTTTCCGAGAAACACCTGCATGAAAAACACACAATCCCAAATAAATTATAAACATAGGAAAGAGTAAAATGTAATCTGTACGAAAGTGAAATTGAAACAGTAGAGTGGCATTTCAGAAACAGATTGGCCACCTACATAATCATATTTATATGCTAATTTAATTTATTTCACTGGAGCTGTTCAGAATCCAATGTGGAGCCTTTGGCAGATGACTGTAAAGTTTTATACAGATAGATTATGGCATCCCGGATATATAGTGTGTGGCCAAGATGATGGAACTAATTTAAGGAGTTGTCTGTAAGAGTTTACATGAGCACTCCCCCACCTCAAGACACAAAGCTTATTCCTCCATTTTAGAAAGATATATGTTGTCACAACCAACTGTAAAATCGAATGCAGGATTTTTTACTGTGAATAACAGCGGGTTGCAAATATCTCTACAGCGACAAGGTTGTTTTCATCGATGAGACACGTTGCAACCTCAAAGATCACAGCGGCACACTGGTTAGCACTGCTGCCTCACAGCGCCAGAGACCCAGGTTCGATTCCCGGCTTTGGTCACTGTCTGTGTGGAGTCAGCACACTCTCCCCGTATCTGCGTGGCTTTCCTCTGGGTACTCTGGTTTCCTCCCACAGTCCAAAAGATGTGCTGGTTTGGTGCATTGGCCGTGCTAAATTCTCCCACAGTGTACCCGAACAGGTACTAGGGTGGGGCGACTAGAGGATTTTCACAGTAACTTCATTGCAGTGTTAATGTTAGCCTACTTGAGACAATAATAAATAAACTTAAAAAAAAAACACTCTTGCAGGAATACTACAACACACTTCAACCACATTGTGTCTGTGGCCAGGACTGAGTTCCTTCGAGATAAGCTGGTGATTTCAAATATCAATAATAGACAAGGCAAGTTCAGACATATCCGCAGAAGTGAGAGAGCGACACAATTTTATTTCAAGTGTCAGTTCCCTAAGTACAGTGATAGTACCCTTGCTCCTGTAGTCAGTAGTGGAAGATCAAGTCCCACCTCTGAGATTTCCTTTGATAAGCTAGGCTAACACTGCTGCGATACAAAGGAAGTGTTCTCTTGTTGTCTGCCCTCATATCAGCCTTTTAGAAAAACAAGGACATTCTTCTTGGACAACTTTTATCCCTCAACAAATAGTTCTAAAATAGCTTATTATTGCTAAAATGGTTCATTATTGCTAAAATAGCTCAACTACTGCTATCTGTGGGTTTTGTTGTGTGTATTGGCCATGAGGATGGCATGGTGACACAGTGGTTAGCACTGCTGCCTCACAGTGCCAGGGATCCAGATTCGATTCCCAGCTTAACAAAGAACATAGAACATAGCACAGTACAGGCCCCTTCGGCCCACGATGTTGTACCGAACTTTGTCCAAAACCAAGATCAAACTATCCCAGTCCCTATCATTCGCGTGTGCTCCATGTGCCTATCCAATAACTGCTTGAAAATTCCTAAAGTGTCTGACTCCACTATCACAGCAGGCAGTCCATTCCACACCCCAACCACTCTCTGAGTAAAGAACCTACCTCGGACATCCCTCCTATATCTCCTACCATGAACCTTATAGTTATGCCCCCTAGTAACAGCTACATTCCCCCAAGGAAATAGTCTCTGAACGTCCACTCTATCTATACCCGTCATCATCTTATAAACATCTATTAAGTCACCTCTCATCCTCCTCTGCTCTAAAGAGAAAAGCCCTAGCTCCCTCAATCTTTTCTCATTAGACCTACCCTCCAAACCAGTCTCACCAAGGTCCTGTGCAGTTGTAGCATAACCCCATGACTCTTAAACTCCAACCCCCTGCTAGCACACTATAGGCCTTCTTCATGGCTCTATCCATCAGCAAACCCGTCAGCCCCCTCTTTCACGTCATTGATAAAAATCATAAATAACAGTGGACCCAGCACTGATCCCTGTGGTACACCACTGGTAACTGGGGAGGGGGGTCATTGTCTGTGCAGAATCTGCCTGTTGTCTCCATACGTGCGTGGCTTTCCTGCAGGTGCTCCGGTTTCCTCGCACAGTCTGAAAGACATGTTGGTTAGGTGCAGGCGCCAGAGTGTGGCAACTAGGGGATTTTCACAGTAACTCCATTGTAATGTTAATAGAAGTCTACTTGTGACACTAACAAATGAACTTTAAAAACTTTAAGCTTCAAAACTTAACAACACAGCAAAAAAACAATC
Organism: Carcharhinus amblyrhynchos; assembly: GCF_965287045.1. Lineage (NCBI taxonomy): Eukaryota > Metazoa > Chordata > Chondrichthyes > Carcharhiniformes > Carcharhinidae > Carcharhinus > Carcharhinus amblyrhynchos. The sequence continues at coordinate 11,776,616 of NC_137337.1, forward strand.
AAGAGCCTGGTGACCTCAAGTATCTCAGTTTGAAAACCAATGATTTGGAAGAACATAGGCCCTGAATACTATCTTCTACTTTAATTGATTTTTCTTTACAAAGCTGAAGGAGTAATAACAGCAGATTGATAGCCAGACACTTACTGAAATTGGTCATAGTTGACAATTGCAGCATTTAAAACAAGGGGGATGGTTACACTGGTCCAACATTTACTAATAATGTACAAATCACCTGGCTTCTGCATAGGTCCTTGACCCTTGGCCTTTGCACTTTGAACCTTACCTTCTGTGGAGCGTTAATGCTCAGATTCCAAACTCCACGGATACTAAACTTCTAGATTTAAAACTTTAAAACTTCTCATACTTTCTTGTTTCTCAATGTGTTTTAGATAATCAGCGATCTCACTTTTTTGATGCGTTCCCCATTCAGATATAGCTTAAAAAGTAACCATTTCACTTTGTGCTCTGTCTTATTTCCTTTCAAGTCAGTTCTAATATCTACTTGGGCTGTCAACTGATACAATATGAATCATCTTGATTAATGATACAGTTATACATCTTAATCAAAGTTATTCTTGGCTTTAATGACACTTAGTTAATAAATTTACTGCATCCGTTTTAAGCTTATTTTCAATGCAACTTCTTTCATTTAAAACATTCACTCAAACCTCAACTTCTAGATTCTGATTGCTGGCCCCTTTTATACAACTTACATTCATCTACAAAGATTTACGTAAAAACCTCACAAATTGAATTGCATGTTGTGAAACATCAAAAGCTCTCAAATCAACATATCCAAAAAACAATAATTGCTAGGTTTTACATAACAACTGACCAAACGAAACACCAGGCGGTCAAAAAATTTTTTAGTCCTGTTTTGTGGAACAACATAATCAGTTGCTTAGACAGACAGGCGCAGCACGGTGGCTCAGTGGTTAGCACTGCTACCTCATAGCGCCAGGGGCCCAGGTTCAGTTCGCGGCTTGGGTCACTGTCTGCGTGGAGTTTGCATGTTCTCCCTGTGTCTGCGTGGGTTTCTTCCGGGTGCTCCGCCTTCCTCTCACAGTCCAAAAGATGTGCAGGTTAGGTGCATTGGCCTTGCTAAATTCTCCCTCAGCGTACCCTAACAGGCGCTGGAGTGTGGCGACGAGGGGATTTTCGCAGTAACTTCATTGCAGTGTTAATGTAAGCCTACTTGTGACGAATAAATAGAGGTACATTTGCATTTTGGCACATCCTGCAGCTTGCTTTGCACACATTCTGGTGAAAGTAGTTGGTTACATTTTTTCATCCGCAATTGCAAGCTAGCTTTGTTAAAGATTCAAAGACACCAGTGAGCTTCATATTCATAAGAACATCTTCCATCATATAGACCAGAAAAATAAAATACTATTCAATGAACAGACTAGATTTTCTTAATCAACAGATACCAACCATAGCCACATCCTTATAGTTAAAACTGATTACTGCTAAGTATTGCAGCAAACTAGTTTCTAAAAGTTACCCAAGTCAGCGTTAATTTCCAATAATCACAGAATTGTTTGGGAACCACCTATCCTGCCCAGATCCCAGATTTTGAGTATCTCTATGAAATCTCCTCAGGTTATTCAGAGACACACAGGCCAGAGTTCTGCCACCCCACCCACCATGGGAATCGGAGCGGCTGAGGGGCGGGCAATGGGAAGGTCTGTTAACCTCGGGTGAGATATTACAGTTTCAGGATGAGCAAGGCCTCAGAATCCCTCCCAGATTTTCCTGTCCTGCCCGCCATGGGAATTGTAGTGGGCGGGACACGGACCATGCAAATGTCCATTGGCCTGGGGTGAGATTTTCCAGCCTTGTGGCCAGAAAGTGTTCCCCGGAGCCTTTGGAGCAAGTTTCTCTGGAAGGAGTCAATCCACTCCACTCCATTAAAAGCTGTTGCCAGTACACTTGCTTGGTGATTGTATTTTATGTGAGCAAACACCCATTTTCAATCCTGTGAACACCTGACCAGTGAACTGCAATGAGAAATATCAAAGCAATTTGGCTACATTTCGATAAGAAGTCAGTGTGAGACTGTTGGGTACAAAATTAATCAGGAAGTTATGTAGAAGCATACATTCCCATATATAGGAGCAATATAAAAAAGCAACAGAGTAAAGTTGCCTTTATAGTTTTCTTGTTTTGACCTTGACAACAATAGTAAACGTTATTAAACGTATAACAGCTGTGATCTTGCGGCCTCACCCTGTCTGACGCAGATTGCGCTAATCCAGGAAAATTGCAGACGGGCCCAAACCCATTTGCAATTGTCTCGGTCCCTTGCTACTGGCACAAACTAGATCTTGTCCATAAAGGCCAATCAGCATGATTAAAGGAGCATTTAAATATACCTAGCCCACTCGATGCCAGATTCTCCAAACTCCCGGAACCTTCCAAACTTCAGGTGGGGCGCGAACCCAGTGAGAATCACTGCTGATCTCCAATCGCGGAGACCAGGTGTGACGGCCACGCCGGGGAGGCTCGGAATCTATGAAGCCCCCAGATGCTCGGAGATATGGCTGGGTAATGCCACCTGGCTGTGCCCATCTGGTGGTACCCACCTGTCAGGTTGGCAGTACCATTTAGGCACTGCCGGTGTGCCAGGGTAGTGCCAAGAAGACAGTGCTTGAATGGGTGTCATGAAAGGAGGCTATGATGTAGGGGGGGTTACGGCAGGAGGGCTATGATGGCAGGAGCTATGATGGGGATGGCTTTGAAGGGAGTTCATGAAGGAATGGGGCATGAAGAGGAGCATGTTGGAGATCTTGAGGGGGGACAGAGTGGGAGGGGTCTCAAGGCTCCAATGCAGGCGATCCATGACAGGGAGGGGGTGGGGAAACATGCCGCTGATGAGATGGGGTGGGCGTGGGGGAGGTCCCAATGCTCCTGGGTGTGGGGGTGGGGGGGGGTGGGAGTTTTCCAGTGCATGTGAGATTGGGACCCCATTTCAAAATGGCACCAGATCACTTTGCAGCTGAGCTCACCGGCATGTTTAGCCCTACCCCTCCCAGAACCAGCACAAAACTCACCACTCTCCCAAAAACAATGACAGTGTGTGGGACGATTGTGGTCTAGATCATGCACGACAGGCTGACACAGATCACAAAACTCTGGTTTTCTCTCTGAAATGACACACAGTCATTTTTTGGGAAAATTCCATTCACTACTTTAGGTAGCATCTGTTTCCTGTTTAATGCTCAATAACTTTGTTTTTTGGTTTTTATGTTGAACCAGCACCTGGCAAACTGGTTTAGATGAGGAGGGGACATGGCAATATATTCTCTAATCCTAAGCGCAGTGACAAGTGTTCTTTATTCAACTCCGAAGTGTCGCTGTATTCACCTGGATATTGCACGCTCTGCTTTGGAAGAAATGAGATCTATTAACATAATTGATCAGGGATACCACCACATCTCTCATCCAAAATGCCCAAAACGTATCAGCAACAATCAACGAGAGAGACCTGCACTACATTGACATCTCCTTTCCCTTGACAGATCGTTTCTTTTCTGCTCATTGTGAAATACTAGTCTTAAAACTATTGTGAATCTAATTAGAAAAATCCCCCTTGGTCAGTTTCTACTTTCCAGGCTTAGTCACCGTAAAAGGCTTTATCATATTCAATCTGATTTAATTAAACGTCAACATATTCATCATGTGAAAGGATTGAGAAAATCTTATTAATGTCGAGGCCACTTGCTGGCTACTGTTTTGCTGTAAGTTTCATTGCGGCTTGCTGAATTAGCTTATGGGTAATCAGTAGAAAACACAATGATGAAGAGAGAGGCCAATAAATGGCAACACCAGCGCAACCTCTGAAAGGAAGGCAGGAGCGATAATGAACAATCTGCCCAAACTGATAAATTACAGAACTGGCATCAATAAAACATTCAAATCATGTACTGTTCCTCAGCCATGGAAAAAAAGCATGATCGTTGCTGCTGGAATTGCATTGACTTTTGCACTTAGCACCCTAGTCATCTCCAGCGTGGGTTAGATATTGGCTGAGAACTTGCCCAATCGGGTACTCTGAGACGAGGTGAAACTATAGTTAGGTGTGGAGTAAGTTTGTAAGAATTGAGAGGCAGATAACCAATTTGGTGTGTGGGTCATAAGTAGCTTAGTTTTTTTTATTCATTCATGGGACATGGGCATCACTGGATGGCAGCACTTACTATTCATCGCTAGTTGGGGTGAAATACAAAGTACAACTTGCACAAGAGTACGGTGGCACAGCGGATAGCACTGCTGCCTCACAGCATCAGGAACCCAGGTTCAATTCTGGCCTCAGGTCACATTCTGTGGGGAGTTTGCATGTTCTCCCTGTGTCTGTGTGGGTTTCCTCCAGGTGTTCTGGTTTCCTCCCACACTCTAAAGATGTGAGGGTTAGGGTTGGTTGGCCATGATAAATTGCCCCTTAGTGTCAGGGGGATTAGGAGAGTAAATATGTGGGGTTATGGGGTAAGACCTGGGTGGGATTGTCTTGTCGATTCAGACTCAATGGGCCAAATGGCCTCTTTCTGCGCTGTAGATTCCATGACTCTATAAGACTGAAATGACAGTTACAAAGAAAATAAGAGAATGATATAGCCCAAACCTGGTGGGATGCATATAGGCCTCTACCTTGTTCTATCTTCTCATGCTATGACCTGCCGGGTCTATTGTTCTCATAGCATCCTTTGGGTTTGTCTCAGATAGGCAATTGCCTTTCAGTTTCCACTTCCAAGAAGATTCCAGGCTGCTTTATGTAATTGTATCTTGCCCAGATAACCTTTGTGGTGGGTGACAACTCCAACACAATGATCCTGCTTACACAATACTTCAAAAAAAAGGTTCCTTTTTCAATCTTACAAAGCTCTTTGACAGATTAAAATATTTCCTTACACTATCTTTGATAACATATTGCTGTTCCTTCATTGCCACGGGAGCCAAATCTTGGAATCTCTATAACAGCGCTGTAGGAGGATCTTCACCATATAAACTGCAGAAAACTAAGAAAAAAGCCCACCGCCACTTTCTCAAGGGTAATTAGGGATGGGCAATAAATGATGGCCTTGCCAGCTATGTCCATATCCCATGAATAAACTAAAATAACAACTGAACATTAAGCATACAAAACTCCCAGCACTGAGGAGCTAACAACATTTCAGTTGCATAGAGTCTCAGTTATAATATACAAACGCACAATCCATTTAGATATCAACACAAAGGAATGTACACAGTGTAGAAGCAAATAGCACACTCAGTCAAAAGAAAACAAAGTGTATTAAACCAGAAACAATTCACTCCTATTCACCATCGAAGAATAAACAGCAAAATGCTGATCATAAAATGCCATCATTATCTTCATTCTGCTGTCCAAACTTCTAATATATGGAGCTAAGAAATTCCTATAACACTACAGTAGCATTCAGAAAGCTTGCCCAATCACACTGGCTTCACCATATTGCTACTTTTACAGAAGACGTTTTGTAATAAAGTTTTAAGTTTTATTTATTCGTGTCACAAGGCTTACATTAACACTGCAATGAAGTTACTGTGAAAATCCCCAAGTCACCACACACCGGTGCCTGTTCGGGCACATTGAGGGAGAATTTAGCATGGCCAAAGCATCTAATCATCATGTCTTTCAGAATGTAGAAGGAAACTGGAGCCCCCCCGGAGGAAACGCACACAGATGTGGGAAGAATGTGCAGACTCCACACAGACTGTGACCCAAGCTGGGAACCGAACCCAGGTCCCTGGTGCTGTGAAGCAGCAGTGCTAACCACTGTGCCACTGTGCCACCCTGTTATATAAGGTTAGTAAATCATGGGAAATGTCAGTAGATCCATCAAACCATTCGACAATTGTTTAGAACTTGAAACACGAAGGGTTCTCCACACTGTTCCCAGCTGTAAGCGTATCTACGTTCCAAATAATGTGGTATCTGAACATACACCTGGAGTTTATCACCTAACTATCATGATGTCACAGTGGTTAGCAAAGATGTGTGGGTTAGGTTGACTGGCCATGATAAATTGCCCCATAATGTCAGGGGGACTAGCGGGGCAAATATGTGGGGTTAGGGGGGATAGAGTTGATTGTGGTCAGTGCAGACTTGATGGACCCAATGGCCTCCTGCTGTACTGTAGGGATTCTATGATAATATATTCTGAAATATATAGTTCCACGCGTATTAGGTGGCATTCTCTATTACTATTTTCTCACCTGCCTCTGCTGCTTTCTAAGAAATGGTGGCAGCAATTGGAATGGTGAGATTTTCCTGAAGGGAATGGGTTTGACTCAGAAGCTACACCACAGGAATAGTGCGTAACCATGATATTGCTGTCAGCTACCGCAAGGATTGGAGGGACAACATTAAAAACCTTTTGTAACCATCAGAAAGTTGTTTAAGGAATAACTGACAAGCAGCGAATGTTTGTACAACACCAGAACCCAACTACTGAATCACTGTGGGCAGGTTTATGCAGGGTTATGCCCCATGCACCACAAAACCACCCTGATATTTACATTTTATTGCATCTTAACATCTTAACGGTAAAAATGCAACATTCTACATGTTGCTCATGCCTGTAAACAATCACAGATCCAAAATGAGGTGGTTGATCAACAATATCCTGATGTAATTTTATTTTAAGCTTCTCCCGGGGCAGTTGGACACCATGTTCAGCGTTGTATTTAGAGGTGTTCTAGAGGCAACATGTGATGATGGGTGACACAGTGGCACAATGGCTAGCACTGCTTCCTCTCAGCGCCAGGGACTCAGGTTCGATTCCAATCTTGGAATTGACCACAGACTGTCTGTGCAGAGTTTGCACGTTCTCCCCGTGTCTGCATGGGTTTCCCCTGGTGTTCCAGTTTCCTCCCACAGTCCAAAGATGCACAGATTAGGTTGACTGGCCACGCTAAATCACCCCTTAGTGTCCCAAGATGTGTAGGTTAGAGGGATTAGTGGGGTAAATGCATAAATTTCTCCCCAACTCCAGCCCCTCCCCCAGGCATCCCCTCCCTACCCTCCCACCCTTGGAATCCTAGGACATTCCTTTACCTGGGACTCAGTCCCAGGCAGAGCACTGCAGTACCACTTCTTGCCACTGCAGTGCCTGATGTGGAGATGCCGGCTGGGGTAAAAACAGTAAGAAGTCTCACAACACCAGGTTAAAGTCCAACAGGTTTATATCCATCAGGTTTATTTGATAGCTGCCACTGAATGAACCTGTTGGACTTTAACCTGATGTTGTGAGACTCCTTACTGCACTGCCTGGCCAGGTTGAAGAGCTGCCAGCCAATCTCATTGGCCCAGAGCTCCCATGGATGGGATTTCCTTCCAAGGTCAGACTGCACCAAATCACATTCACCCTGTGCTCACTGACCTGCGTTAAACCCAGTCAAGCAATGCCCTAATTTCAAAATGTGCATCATTGCTTTCAAACCCCCCCCATGACTTTGCCCTTGTCAATATCTGTGACCTCCAGCAGCCCCACAGGCCCCCGAGATCATTCTAGCCTTGAGCGTCTCCCCAATTTTAACCGTTCCGGGCATTGATAGCTGTGCCTTCAGCTACCAAGGTTTTAAGTTTGGGATTCCCTCCCTACATCTCTCCACCTCTCGAGATCCCATTTTCCCTTCAAGATACTCCTTAGAAACTATGGGCGGAATTCTCCCCGAAAACAATTCAAAGTGTCGAATTTGGGTGAAAACTGGTTCACACTGGTTTCTTCGGTGGGATTTCAGGGAAGAATCTCCCACACTCTGTGCACTGCAGAGGCCACCAGCGTGAATATCATTACATTTCAGGGGGCCTACTCTGCGAGAGAGGCTAAGATCAGTATGCTGAGTGGGCTATTGCGCATGTGCTGATCTGACAGTGCCGAGATTGGCGCATGTGCAGTGCCTCCGCACTGATGGACAGCCGACTGCTGGCCAGCTCGATCATTGGCCAACTCCGTGACCCCTGCAAAACTGACTCTCTGCCTCTCCCTGCACATTGATCGCTGACCCCCAACCACTCCTAGGCCCAGCACCGACCCCCCCACCTCCCGGCCTGCTGCTATCTCCAGCCACCCCCCCCCCCAACCAATTCCTCCAGACAGTAACCCCACCTACAGTCCTTAACCCCCCTCCAGCCCACCCCGAGTGCTGGCCTCCCAGCTGCACCCCCCCCCATTCTGTCTGCGGGAACCCCCATCCCACTGATCACCCCTAAGCCCCGCCCCATTAGGGTCCACCCCCTCGGCCATGCACCACCCCCTTGGCACAGCCCCATGACTGATGGGCAGTGCCAAGGTGCCCACCAGGGCATTGATGCTTTGCCCCTTGGGCAGTGCCAGGGATACAGGCTGGCACTGCAAGGGTGCCAATTCCCAGAGGGGCTAGCGGGCCCTGAGGCTTCAGTCCCGGGCCCGTTAATCACATCTAAATTATATTTAAATAGCCATTTAAAATGGTGTTTGTGCCTCTCCACCAATTTCCGGTGTGGAAATCCAACACTGGGAAGTGCAAGTGGCGCTTGAACGCATGCGCGGATCAGGCGAATTGGCCAAAGTGAGAATCTCCTAGGCCGCTGTGCTAAAAAGTAGCACAGCGAGAGGGGAGAATCGCGGCCTATCTCTTTCACTAATCTGTTGACTGACTGCTCTAACAGCACCTTATGTGTCTCAGTTTGCCTCATAACATTTTATTATGGTAAAGGCACTATAAAAATATAAGTTGCTGTCATACTTACTTAGTGACCTTGATATCCTTTAAATCATGATAGATTGATGCAATGAACTGCATGTTTTTACAGGGTAATGAATTTCTGCTTTACAGATGCAGTTCGGTACAGATGCATTGCGCTCTGCACACAGGCAAACTTTAGGAGTATTCTGCCATCTACTGGACACAGTAAGAAGTCTCACAACACCATGTTAAAGTACAACAGGTTTATTTGGTAGCACGAGCTTTTGGAGTGCTGCTGCTTCAGCAGGCGAGTGGGATTTCAGTTCACAAACAGGGCATATAAAGACACAAACTCAACTTACAAAATAATGTCTGGAATGCGAGTCTTTGCAAGTAATCAAGTCTTAAAGGTACAGACAATGTGAGTGGAGAGACACACATTGCACTCACATTGTCTGTACCTTTAAGACTTGCTTACCTGTAAAGACTCGCATTCCAACCATTATTTTGTAAATTGAATTTGTGTCTTTATGCGCCCTGTTTGTGAACTGAAATCTCACTCACCTGATGAAGGAGCAGCGCTCCGAAAGCTAGTGGCTTGTGCTACCAAATAAACCTGTTGGACTTTAACCTGATGTCGTGAGACCTCTTACTGTGTTTACCCCAGTCCAACAGCAGCATCTCCACATCATCTACTGGGCAAACATGCTTCAAAATCCATAGAGTACAAATAAAAATGCAAAGCACTCATGCATTTGGTTGGAAAGTTTTGAAAAGGAAAGAATGGAGATTAGAAGGAGAGCATGCCTATGTCAATATTGCCAAAAAAGCTATGTATTGTAAAAGATAATAGATTTTTTACTGAACAAAAGGAGGCCCTTTGGTCCATCGTGTCCGTGCTGGCCATCAAGCACCTACCTACTCCAATCCCATTTTCCAGCACTTGGTCTGTAGCCTTGCATGCTATTACTGTATGTGTTTAGAGTCCTTCTAAAATTTATCCCTATAATTCAGCAGAATTGGGTTAAAATTTGGCCACAACAAATAAAAGTCAAATTAGAGGAAACTTTTCAGGCCATTCACCTGATGAAAGAGCAGCGCTTTGAAAGCTCATGATTCCAAATAAACCTGCTGGACTTTGACCTGATGTTGTGAGACTTCTTACTGTGCCCACTCCAGTCCAACGCTGACATCTCCAAATCATCTCTTTCTTGGTAAATGAGGTGTTGAAGGCGCAGACTGATCTTAACAAATAGGGAGAGAATCCAGAATTTGAGGAGAATCGATGATCAGGCAAGGTTTCTCTCCCGTATTAGGTGGAGTCAATGATCAGGAAAGCCCAATGAGATTTAACAAAGGTCTCGCCTCATGCGATTTTCAAAGCCATCTCGGCCTTTTGGTAAAGATGTCAGAACAAGCCCAAGGGAAGGTGCAAGGCCTCATCTCGTTAGTTTGGATCTGGTTTGTCTCTCTTGTGGGAACTATGAAGTGGATTCAATTGGATTTTGAATTTGTTTTTATTGGGTGGAACCAAAAGCTGAAAACAAAAACACTGTAACGTTACTTTTTACGACCTCTGCTGAACCGTATCCTACTGTGCTGGCTTTATAACTCTGCTGTGTAATGGTCGGACATGTTTAGCATCCAGACTCCATAGTCTCTTCCACCTTCATCTGTCGGGAAAAAGATATAAAAGTTTGAGTTCACTGAGTACCAACCGACACAAGAACAGCTTCTTCCCTGCTGCCGTCAGACTTTTGAATGGACCTACCTCACATTCAGTTGATCTTTCTCTACACTCTAACTATGACTGTAACACTACGTTCTGCACTCTCTCCTTTCCTTCTCTATGAACGGTGTGCCCTGAATGTATAACGCACAAGAAACAATACTTTTCAATGTTTACTAATACATGTGACAACAATAAATCAAATCAGATCAAAAAATCTATTTTTCCTTACGACATACAATGCCTCACGCTTATTTACAAGAAATTTTATCAGCCAATGTTCTGCCAATTCACACATCTTGTTTGATCTGTTCTGCAGTTTATTAGCTGCTTTTTCTCATTCCATTGCTCTTGTAAATTTGGTTATCTGAATCCAAGTCATCAATGTAAATTTGAGGCAGGAATGTTTCCAACACAGAGCTCTAAGACATGCCATCTAGTTAATATCTCCCCACAGCCTGACTTAACTTATTGATCAGTAATTCATTATTATTTTCTATCCTTCAGTCATACTTTTGCCATTCCCAATGTTCCATCAGAACCTCCACAGCTTTGTTTCATATGAAACTTCAATGAAAGCCTTTTGGGAGTCTCGGTACCTCATGCCCTCCAGGGATTTTGAAAGTCCACTTGAATCGTAGAATCAGAGAATGTAGACGAGGCCCTTTGGCCCATTGAGTCTGCACCGACAGGTGAGAAACACCTGACCTCCCATCCAATCCCACTCACCAGCACTCAGCCCATAGCCTTGAATGTTATGATGTGCCAAGTGCTCACGCTTTTTAAAGGATGTGAGGCAACCCACCTCTACCACCCTCCCAGACGGAACATTCCAGACCGTCACCACCCTCTGGGTAAAAAAGATTTTCCTCACATCCCCCTTAAACCTCCTGCTCCTTACCTTGAATCTACGTTCCCTCATGACTGACCCTTCAACTAAGGGGAACAGCTGTTCCTTTTCCACTCTGCCCATGTCCCTCATACACACCGCGATCAGGTCACCCCTCAGTCTTCTCTGCTTCAACAAAAACAACCCAAGCCTATTCAATCTCTCTTCATAACTTAAATGTTCCATCCCAGGCAGCATCCTGGTGAATCTCCTCTGCACTCACTCCAGTGCAAACACAAAGTGAATCGCCACTATATCAAAATGGGCTGTTAAAAACCTGGGAAGGAGTGGGGGGGAGGTGGTTGGGTGATAGTGTTGGCCTTCAGAGTTGTCAGGAGTGTGAGGTTGCCTATGCTGCCCAGGTAGATTTGCCCAACCTGCTTATTGGCAATGTCATTGACATCCTAATGTTGCAACAACGCTAATGTCTGCAAGCCAGAGGGTGATGACTTTCCACAAACAAAAATAAAAATCTCAATAATTAAAATGTGATGAGCTACAATGCTTCTGAGCACATGAAGTCTCCTTTGGAGAAAGTTTAATTCACAAGCACATTTAGGCTCACAATTACATGGCCTAAGAATCTCTCAATACTGCTGTATATTACTTTAACACACACACGTGTCAAATCATTTACAGCTGTCATCAACAAAGAAATCATATACAATAAGACAGACATGTTTTCTCCTCTCTTCTTCACATAGACACATGCTGTCAGAGCGCATTATATTCAAAGGGTTTTGCATTATTGCTGGTGTGATCTTTCAATGTGAGTTCTAATACACTGTGAAGTGTATTTCTGAAGTTAAAATGAAATGATAAATAAGTAATATGTACAATTAAGTACCGCCAGGGGCACTCTCATGGGACTTTGGGGAACACAGCCTTCAAACGTGGCAGACAGCATCTTTTCTCTCTTAAAGAAGCCTTGGCCAGTTAGCAATGGTATTTGGGTGGCAACCAAGATAGCAATAAGATGTTTATTTTTCTTTAGATAATTTTAACTCTTGGGATCTGGGCAAAGCTGGCATCTATGCCATCCTTATATGCAGAAATTATAACGTTCTCAGGTTACCTACGATGTTCTCTCTTTATATGAGGCACACTAGACTGATTTCAGAGGGAGCAAAGTCAGTTACAGATAGAAAAAAATCACCATAAATACAGATATGGATAAATTTTTAATTAAATCACCAGTTTCAAAACAATGAAACCCATGGAGCGACGATGGAGAACTTCCTTCATTAAGTTCAATGGTAAAGTCTGAAGAACAGAAAGGAGTTGGAGGTTTAAGTAACAAACATGGAATCACAATCAACCTTGCAAAAGGTAGATACCTGAATTTTGCCTCTGTTTATGTTGAAAGTGGAGATGTCTTAAATGGTAGTGTATAGCTTGTGTACATCTGCTGCCTAGTGAATCTTAGAAACTGCCCAAATTACAGAGGCATTGAATTATATCAATGAAACACACAAGGACAGAAACAGTCATTCTTTTGTTTTTTTTTAATAGTTACCTAACTAACTTATACTTTTGCAAAATGGTGGAAATATTTCAGGAGTTGAAATATTGGAGTTTCATGCCAAAGATGACTTCTTCAATAAAGGCAAGTTATATTTGGCTCAAACTGTTGACTCTGTTTCTCTCTCCACAGATACCGCCAGGCCCGTGTGGACATCCTGTATCTTAAAAAAGGAAATATTAAAAATAAAATGCTACAGTTGCTGAAAGTGTGAAATAAAACCAGGAAATGCTGGAAATACTCAGCAGATCTACTGTCTGTTCTTCATTAGATGTTATGTGTCGATGTTGGGACTGGGGTAGACACTGTAAGAAATCTCACAACACCATTAAAGCCCAACAGGTTTATTTGGAATCACAAGCTTTTGGAGCACTCTCCTTTATCAGACTTCACTCCTTTGATGAAGGGGCAGTGCTCTGAAAGCTCATGATTTTAATGCCCCATAGCTTTCCAAATGCCATGTTGCTTCCAATAGAAGTCCATTTTCCAGTAAACTCATAAGCATTGTGGGACTCACCAATTTTAGAATGTGCAGTGCCACATTAGGGCAAGAGGAAAAGGATTATTTGCCTACATGTTGGCAGAACTTTTGAAACATTCCCATGGTCTCCCAGGGGCTGCAGAGCATGGGTTGATATCCCCTGCTGTAGTGTATCTTCAGTAAAAAGTCTGACAACACCAGGTTTTAGTCCAACCGATTTATTTGATAATACTCACCAGCTTTCGAGGTTTCCCTCTTCGTCAGGTGAATGGAGAGTTCTGGCCTCAGACAGAGCATATAAAGCACAGACAGTTTAGAGATTACTGATTAGAATGCGAATCATTACACCTAACCTGCTGTTCAAAACCTGAAGTGGCTGACAATGTGAGTGGAAGGAGCACTGATCACAGGTTACAGAGGTGTGTATTGTCTCCAGACAGTACAGTAAGTGAGGTTTTGCAAACCCAGGCTGTACTGTCTGGAGACAATACACATCTCTGTAACCTGTGATCAGTGCTCCTTCCACTCACATTGTCAGCCACTTCAGGTCTTGAACAGCAGGTTAGGTGTAAGGATTCGCATTCTAATCAGTAATCTCTAAACTGTCTGTGCTTTATATGCTCTGTCTGAGGCCAGAACTCTCCATTCACCTGACGAAGAGGGAAACCTCGAAAGCTTGTGAGTATTATCAAATAAATCGGTTGGACTAAAACCTGGTGTTGTCAGACTTTTTACTGTGTTTACGCCAGTCCAACGCCGGCATACCCACATCATGACTACTATCGGCAGTGTATCTTGTCAGGGATAGACACTGCAGCCTTGGCAGTGGAGAGAATGAATGCTTAAGGTAGTGCATGGGGTGCCAATCAAGTGGGCTGCTTTGTCGCTAGTGGTGTAGAGCTTCTTGAATGTTGTTGGAGCTGCACTCATCCAAGAATATGGAGATTATTCTATCACATTCCTGATTTGTAACTTGTAGATGGTAGACATTCAGGAAGTTAGGAGGTGAGGTATTAGTTGCAGGAATTCCTCAGCCTCTGACCTGCTCCTATAGTATTTAGGTTGCACAGTATTTACATCAGTTCTCCAATTAAGTTTCTGGTTAATGGTAACCCTTGCCCAAGATGCTGATAGTGAGGAATTCAGCAATGGTAGTAATGCTGAGTATAAAGGGGAGTTCGACTCTGTCTTGCTGGAGATGGTCATTGCCTGGCATTTGCATGATGGGAACATTTCTTGTTTCTTACCCAAGCCTGAATGTTGTCTGGGCCTTGCTGCATGAAGGCACAAACTATCTTAGAAGTTGCAAGTGGAACTGAACACTGTGCAATCTTCAGTGAACAGTTCCAAGTCTGTCCTTTAAGTTGGAGGGATGGTCATCAATGAAGCAACTCAAGATGGCTGTGATATTACCATAAGCAACTAAGAACATAAGAACATAAGAAATAGGAGCAGGAGTAGGTCATCTAGCCCTTCGAGCCTGCCCCGCCATTCAATAAGATCATGGCTGATCTGAAGTGGCTCAGTTCCACTTTCCTGCTTTCTCCCCATAACCCTTAATTCCCCTGCCTACCAAAAACCTATCTACCCATGTCTTAAATATATTTAGCGAGGTAGCCTCCACCACTTCAACGGGCAGAGAATTCCAGAGATTCACCACCCTTTGAGTGAAAAAGTTCCTCCTCAACTCCGTTCTAAACTGCTCCCCCCTTATCTTGAGGCTGTGCCCTCTAGTCCTGCTATCCTTTCTGAGCAGGAAGAATCTCTCTACCTCTACCCTATCCATCCCCTTCATTATCTTATACGTCTCTATAAGATCCCCCCTCATTCTTCTAAACTCCAACGAGTACAGACCCAGTCTATTCAGCCTCTCTTCATAGTCCAACCCCCTCATCTCCGGTATCAGCCTAGTGAACCTCCACTGCACTCCCTCCAAGGCCAAAACTCCTGTCCTGGGACAACTTTGATAGGCCTCCAACAACCAAAACCATCTTTCCATTTGCCAGATATGAATCCAGCCAATGGGAAGTTTATTCCTAATGGCAAAGTTTGAAAAATAAGGGGTTTCGCTGAACTAGAGACTGAACGAGTATGTGTGTGTGTATGTGTGTGAGACAGAGTATGTGAGCCAGTGTGTGAATGAATGTGTGCATGAGTGAGTGTGTGTGTGAGTGACAGTGTATATGAGTGAGTGTGTATGCAAGTTAGTATGCAAGAGAGAACAATTATGAATGTGTGTGTGTGTATATGAGAGTGAGTGTGTGTGAGAGTATGTGAGAGTGAATAGATGAGTGTGCGTGTCTGCTTGAGTGTAAGTGAGAGAGTGAATGTGAGAGTGAGTGTGAGAGTGAATGAGATTGGGTAAATGTGAATGATTGTGAGTGAGTGCATGCATGACTGAGAGAGTTAGTCTGAGAGTGAATCTGAGAATAAGTGCGAGAGTGAGTCTGTAAGAGTGAATGTGTGTGGCAGTGCGTGACAGAATAGGTCATGAGTGTGAGGGAATCTGTAAGAGTGAGTGTGTGTGTGAACATGAAAGTGAGTGAGTGAGTGAGAGAGAGAGAGAGAGACAAACATAGAAATATGGCAAATATGTGCAGGAGTAGGCAATTTGGCCCTTCAAGCCTTCTCCACCATACATTATGATTATCGCTGACCATCCAACTCAATAGACTGATTCTGGCTTCCCTTATATTCTTTAATCCCTTTAACCCAAGAGCAAGATCTAATTCTTTCTTGAAAATGTACAATATTTTGGCCTTAACTGCTTTCTGTGGTAACAATATCTACAGACTCACCACTCTCTGAGTGAAGAAATTTCTGCTTATCTCAGTCCTAAAAGGTTTACCCCCTATCCTCAGACTGTGACCCCTGGTCCTGGACACCCCACCAACAGGAACATCCTTCCTGCATCTAAGCTATCTAGTTATCTTAGAATTTAATAGGTTTATATGAAATTCCGCATCAATCTTCTGAACTCAGGCAAACATAATCCGAACCAGCTCAATCTTTCTTCATACATCAGTCTCAACATCCGAGGAATCAGCCCAGTAGCACTGTGGTTAGCACTGCTGCTTCACAGCTCCAGGGAACTGGGTTTGATTCCTGGCTCGGGTCTCTGTTTGTGTAGAGTTTGCACATTCTCCTCGTGTCTGTGTGAGTTTCCTCGGGGTGCTCTGGTTTCCTCCCACAATCCAAAAATGTGCGGATTAGGTTGATTGGCCATAATAAAATTGCCCCTTAGTGTCTTGAGTTGCTTAGGTTAGAGAGATTAGCGGGTAAAATATGTAGGGATGTGGGAGTGGGGCCTGGGTGGGTTTGTGGTCGGTGCAGACTCGATGGGCCAAATGGCCTCTTTCGGCACTGTAGGGTTCTATGATTCTAAACATTCGCTGCATTTCCTCCATAACAAGAACCTTCTTATCATTCCTCAGATAAGGAGACAGTAGGACTAGGGGGCACAGCCTCAAGATAAAGGGGGGGGGCAGTTTAGAACGGAGTTGAGGAAGAATTTCTTCACTCAAAGGGTGGTGAATCTCTGGAATTCTCTGCCCGTTGAAGTGGTGGAGGCTACCTCGCTAAATATTTTTAAGAAGCGGGTTGATGGGTTTTTGATAAGAGAGGGGATTAAGGGTTATGGGGAGAGGGGAGAGGGCAGGAATGTGGTGGGGCAGGCTCGAAGGGCTAGATGGCCTACTCCTGCTCCTATTTCTTATGTTCTTAAAACAGCACACAATATTCCAGGTGTGGTCTCACCAAGGCCCTTTATAGTTTCAGCAAGATATCCCTGCTCCTGCACTCGAACCCTCTCACTTTAAGTTCAACATAACATTTGCATTCTTTACCACCTACTAGATCTGTGTGCTTACCTTGTGACAGGTGTATAAGGACACCCAGGTCTCATTGGACATTCCCTCTCTCAATTTGCAGCCATTCAGATTGTAATCTGCCTTTCTGTTCTTGCTCCAAAATGGATAACCTCACATTTATCCACTTTACACTGCATCTGCCATATATTTGTCCACTCACTCAGCTTGTCCAAATCACATTGAAGCATCTCTGCATCCTCCTCACAGCTCACTGTCCCACCCAGCTTTATGCTGTCTGCATATTTGGAGATACTACATTTAGTTCCCTTATCTAAATTAGTGTATGTTGTGAATAGTTGGGATCCCAGCACTGATCCCTGCCGTACTCCACTACTCACTGCCAGTCAGAAAAACATCCGTTTATTCCTATTCATAGTTTCCTGTCTATCAACCAGTTTTCTATCTTACACTACCCGCAATCCCATGCCCTTTAATATTCCACACTAATGTCTTATGTGCGACTTTGTTGAAAGTCTTTTGTAAGTGCAAATAAACCACATTTACTGGCTTCCCCTCCTCAACTGTACTAGTTACATCGTCAAAGAATTCCAGTAGATTTGTCAAGCATGATTTGCCTTTCGTAAATCCATGTGGCTCAGTCCAATCCTGCCATTTTCCAAGTGCTCTGCTATTAAATCTTTTATAAATGTATTTCCCCACTACCAAAGTCAGGCTGATCTATGTTTTCTCTCTATCTCTCTTTTTAAATAGTGGTGTTACATTAGCTACCCTTTGATCTGTAGGAAGGTGACCACCAATGCATCCATTATTTCCAGGGCCACTTCCTTAAGTACACTAGGATGTAGAATATCAGGCCCTGGGGATTTATTGGCTTTCAATCCCATCAGTTTCCCCAACACCACTTCTGTACTAATACTATTTTCCTTCAGTTCCTCCTTCATTAAAACCTGTATTCCCCAACATTTCTGATACATTATTTGTCCTTTGTAAAGATCGAACCAACTGAATACATGAGGCAACAATGCTAACCAGTATACCCCCTCCAATCTCCAGTCAATTTGGTATTCTTACACTTCTTGGTTCAAACTGAGTGCTGTCCATTGTCATTCTTCATCCTAGTTGGTTAAGCAGGTACAAGTTGCTGCCCAGTTTACGCAAGTCCTAAATGCTCTTTAGAGAACACTACACTATTTTGATTCTCATCCACAGTAACTTGCTCATAGAAATTAAATACATAAGAGCAAGCCCAACATCACACCAGCTACCATAAATTCTAGCTCATTGCCTCTTAGTGCCAGGGACTCAGACAACCACCCAAGGCCGCAATTGAATCTATGTTGCATCTGTACATTCTCCCAGTGTCTGCGTAGGTTTCCTCCAGGTGTTCCTGTTTTTCCCCGAAGGGTATACAGAACAGGTGATTGGCTATGCTAAATTGCCCCTTAGTGTCCAAAGATGTGTAGGTTAAGGAGCTTAGTGGGGTAAATGCATGGGATTACAGAGCTAATACACGGGTTGGGTCTGAATAAGATGCTCTGTTAGAGGGCCGGTGCAGGCTCGATAAACCAAATAGCCTCCTTATGTACCGTCAGCATGCTATGAGCCACTTTGACACCTGAAAGCCACAATACATTACTGCTCTGAAGCATCAGCCTAGATGTGCTCCTGCCTCAGGAATACGACTTCATCATATAACGTTCTAAAAAACAAGTGTTGCTTCTGAACCAAAACTGACACCTAATGAAATACGCATGAACACGCTGTGCCTATTCCATAATTTTAAAAAATGTTTATATTAAAAACATGCCCACAGACAAAAACATCTCCAGATTCAGCTACACAAAGTGCATATTTGACAATGTCTTGTTAAGACGTTGTAAAATATGCAAGTGGTGTGGAAACCAGCTTCTCCAGGAAAGGCTGTCAGTACTCCAGGATGCATTAAGGAACAGTATGAAGCAGCATTCAAAGAATCTTTATTATTGCATATAAAAATATTTACAATTATAACACACGCTATTATGATAATCACTGTACGAGTGCAAAAAAAAGACATCTTGCCTTTTTTTCTTTGGAACATAAATTAAAAGCACAATTGTTTAATTCTGTCAGGTGCTTTTTTCTGTTTCTGACAACAATGGACAGAGGTAAGTGCCCACTCCTTCACATGTTAACACACTCTTTCAGCAGAACAAAGCTTCCCTTTCTGAAACACTACATGTTGTTGGAGGCATAATGAGCATGATTTCACTGGCTACAGCACTGGACAAATCAACTACAACAGGACATAGAATGGATGGAAAATTTCACTTGTCAGCAGTCCAGTGGTGAGGTAACCATAAAGACCTAGCAAGGTGAGTGAAAAAAAACAAAATCTACCTGAGCACTTTTCCCCAGCTTTGGCCTTTACTTTCTCGCTGTGTGCATATATATTTTGCACATTTTTTACTAGTTTCTCATCTGCAAAGCTTCTTTTTGTTTCTGTTTTTCCCCTTCTCATACTTCCTCCAGCTTAAGGCACTTGCTTTACCTTTTTAACATGGGTATAAAATGGGTGTTATCCAATCGACCAACCACTACACACCTCCCCCATTTCCCTTTCACTGAAATCAAAAATAAGTTTCTTATCTATTTTTCAAACACCAACCCACTACATCAGAAGGCAAGGATATTTCAAAGTAAAAACAGAAAATGCAGAAAATATTCAGCAGGCCAGGCAGCAACAGAAGTTCTGATGGAAAATTACTATCCAAAAATATTAACACTCCCTTGCTCCACAGATACTTCCTGGCATACTGAGTGATTCTAGCGTATTGCTTTGTTTCAGAGCCCCACCATCTGCAGCATTTTACTTCTGCCTAAGTGTTTCAAAGTAGCTTACTCAATATCATAAAAGTGATTGTGCATTAAGTGTTAAATAGTGTTGTCTTTCTTTTCAAGTGGCAAACATCAGGATGTTCTATTATTTTTGTCATTTTAAAGTCTATTTATTACTGTCGTAAGTAGGCTTGCATTAACACTGCAATGAAGTTACTGTGAAAATCCCTCGAAATTTTGAACTATGTACAGCCTTCCTGAGTTTGCAAAGAACGGGAGGGGGGAAAGGAGTGGTGGGATCAATATTCCACGTGACATTTTATTGATACCACTTAATATCGGACGCTGAGTCTCACTGCCAATAACACCAAACACTTTGCAGGTATTTGGATCCAACCATAGAAGCTATTTTCAGAGTTGATCAGACATTCCTTGAAACCTTCCACTTAGACCAAGCTTTTGTTCATCTGTCCTAATATCACTGGCTGGCATCAATTTTTTTGTTTGACTCCTGTGAAGTGCCTTGGGATGTTTTAATATATTCCAAGGAACAAGCTAAATGTAAGCTGTTGTGTCATACACCACTAGGGGACACTCAAGTGACAGGAAAAACTACAAGTTGATGACACAGTTTCTGACCAGCACTGAATAAGGTCAGTTTCAGAAACAGGTCAGTTTCAGAAACAAATAAGACAAAATAAAGTTGAGGAGTCAGACAGAAAAAAAGGATTTAAAAATGGCAACAAAAAATAAGTTTTTAAAATGTTGTCGAGTGATAAGGTTTAAAGGAAACATGGGCGGAAATTTGTTTAATCAAATTAGGAACTATAAACATAAAAATGCTCTTCACCATTCTGTTTATCCCAGAAACTATTCCCAATTAAATTTTATACAAGCTAACACAGTGTGGGAGTATGTTACTGAGCTAAGAATTTTAAACACAGCAGGTCACTGCTCTGTATTAATCTATAACCAAATCTTCCAGCTAAATCAAAACAGGCAACAGTAGCATAGATAATTAAAAAAAGACGGGTTTCCCACAAAACAACACTTCCTTTGTGATAAATACTGCTGGTGCCAAGTGATTCATGCATCACATTTTTCTCTCTCTGTATACAGACTAGCAGCACGCAGAGTTTGACAATGGCACAGCCATATTGGACAAGTCAGCTCTCAATCTATTTTGCAAATGAACATGAAAGGCAAATGTAAAAAGTGACAATTAAGTTAGTTATAAAAATGTATTCACACCAATTTACTTCCTTTACATGATGCAAATTTAGGCAGACTATATCAGGCAGTGTTGGAGAAAAAAGTAACTGAGAAGAAATGTTTCTTGGACTCATTGCACCAGTATCAGCCTCAGGATCTTGTGAAACAAACTTCCGCTGCAGTACAACGGACTTTGTGCACATGACTGAATGTAACCAATTTAAAACAGGAAGAAAATGGTCACAAGATTCAAGAGGTTTTAGCGAACCAGCAGAGACGAGAGAAGTTGGGACTGTTCTTCACAGAACAGAGCAGGTTTTGGGGAGACTTAATTGAGTGTTCAAAATATGAGGGGTTTTTGATCGGGTAAATAAGGAGAAGCTATTATCACTGGTAAGAGGGTCAGTAATGAAAGGGCACAGATTTAAGGGTTGATTTAAGGTCATCGACAAAAGAACCAGAGGGGAACTAAGATTTCCTGCAGCGAATTGCTAAGATTTGGAATGCAGTGTCTGAAAGGATGAAAACCAAATTAATTATTTTCAAATTAAAACATTTAAAGATTACAAGGTTTTCCACAAGGTTCCACATTATCGGCAGAACAGTGGTGTGCTGGAATGAGCTGAGGTGTGCCAACACAAAACTCAAGCCTAACTACAAAGATAAATTGCGGCCATTATAGATCACTTTACTTTGGGCTTAAGTGCCAAATAGGGAAAAATGCCGATACATGTTAGATGGGTCCCAATCTGAGAGTGTGTCATTTCCACCCTTGTCATGTCACTCAGAGGCACATGGGCACCATGCTACATTTTCTTTCTCTTCAGATAGGAGATACTTTCTGGATGGTAGGGAGAGGGTGGAGAGACGCAGCTAGATTTAATTCCTTCACTGTCTCTCAAGGATATCATGTTAAGGAAAGGAAACATTTGTACAACTCTTGCTATTACTATCACATTTTGTTTCAAAACACTTGGCAGTATCACAATACAAAGCATAAATAATGCAGCTCCAGTGTTCTGTTAACATTTGTTCTCTTTGCAATTTTCAACAAGGTTACAAGGTCACACCATTTTGTTTTAAGCTTAGCTGCATCTTCTCCCAGCCAAGCCAGTTCAGCATTAGTCAGCAGTTTTCTGAAATAGAAGACTGGGAGAACAAACTGCTGCACGAGGGTGTCTCATTTCAGAGTTTGATGGAAAAGGAGCTCCCACAAGAACATCCATGCTCTGCCCGAGGATTGTGTATCACTTGAAATGAGCTACGGATTAGCTCCTCACTGTAATCCACCGTCCCTCCTTTCAGATACTCCAGACTGTCAGAATCAATGACAAGGCTAACTCCATCCTGTTCGAAGACCCTAATTTGTAAAGACAACCACACAATTAAAATGCAGTGTGTAAAAATGAATATATTTAAGATATTAGATGCTTGACTAATTTAGAATTATTCAATTCATGCTGGAATTAAATTGATAACTACAAACTCTCCTGTTTTGAGTTTCATGCATTTTGGGAATTCAGGTTCTCTTTTTGGATCATTGTAATACAATCCACAATGCATCACTGGTAAAGCAATGTACCATTTAGATTAAGCAGTATGAAAACAGAGTTGCTGTAGCACCAAGAGGAGTTAGAGACACTTTCTCCTCCAAACTTCAATGCTATAAGCTCAATTTTGTTTGCCAGCTTACTTTATTGAATTTATCATGATCAGAAACATTTTTTATAATGTGGGCTTTATCCACTGCTGACCAGAAGACTATGAACATGACTGGAGTACAAGATTGTATACCTTCCTTACTTTGCAACAATAGAACAGTGCACAATTCTGGAGCTGCACATACCCTGGTGGACCAGCTTAGTGATTTGAATACATGAAAACTGGGTTTGGGGTCATTACCAGATTTCAAACTAGAACGTCAGAAGGAGAGATGAGAAAAGCAGTGCTCAAATAATTCGGGGTAAGAATCCAATGTTGGGAAGTAAGGATTGAAATTAGACCACTGAACTGATTGGCAATTTTTCATCAAACTCAATAAGCAAACTTTTGGTTGATTGAGTTTATGGAAGGAAAATTAGAATTGGATGTCAGAGGGGCAATCTGCCAATTTGGAGACAATGGCGGGATGGAGCGAGGTCTTGGTGAGGTTGAGCTTTGTGTTATCAGCATACAGTTGGAAATTGAAGCTGCGCTTTTGGATGATATCGCTGAGGGGCAGTAAGTAGAAGCAAAATAGAAGAGGGCCCCAAAAATAGTTCCTTGAGAAATGCCAGAAGTAACAGTATACAAATGGGAAAAAGCATCTCTCAAATGAATAGTTTTGAGTGGAATCAGGCGAGTGCAGTCCCACCAGTCTGGACAACAGTGGAGATGCATTAGAGGAGAGAGGCATGGTCAATCGTGTCAAAGACCGCAGACAGATTGAGGAAGGCAAGAAAGGATAATGTTCACCTTCATTAAAGAAGCACACTTTCCAAAGGGAAAATATTCAATATACATAGTAAAATGGAGTTGCCAGACTAGCAGTATTGCTTTTTAGAGCATCCCCAACTATGGAATGGCAGTCCACAAGCTAGCATCTCAAATCTGTACAATGCCTCCCATAGGGAAGATTACAACTAAATCAGAGAGATGAATAGATCAGAGTAGTGTTTGCAAATCATTGTCTGTCCTGGAAAAGTTATTTGCATGCGATGTTACTGCAACACTGAGCAAAAAAGCATGAATCGCTAATGAATAAATCTCAGTTTTACCTGTCATCTGCCTCTATTGTTTTATCCAGTGTGAATTTGTACTGGAATCCTGAGCATCCACCTCCTTCCACTTGTACCCTCAGGAACTCATCCTTTTCCAAAATCTGTTTTAGGCGCTGCAACACAGGGATTTTCAAAAGCAACTTTAAAATTGTAATAATTTATAAATTTCATTAATTTGCTCTAAAATACATCTCTAGGCCATGACATGTTTTGCTATTTGACTATGGATTATATCAAATTACAGTGTGGAAAATTGCTTGTGCTGTGGGTTAGTCTGTGCCTGGGACTGGAGCTAGAATCCAGCACAGGCCAATAGATAGAAAGCCATCTCATCCATTTGCATCACGAAGGTTAATGAGTTTTGGATGGGGTCACAAACAAGTCACCAAGCATGAGACATGGCATAAAGCTGTTCATAATTCTGAACTAATTGATAATGTCACACGGGGATACCATAAGCATGAAATGTAATGCTGGTAAGGATAGGGTTGTTAGTCCGAATCAATTTGGCAGATTGATTTCCCCACTAATCAACAAATACAAGAGTCAGGGACTTCTTATTGGAATCTGCTACGCTTCCTAAAGCAGCCCAGTGAAAACTGTGCCTAAACAGTGGCAACAATGAATGGGCTCGGTATGATAATCAGTTTTAGAATTGTCTGATTTTGGCTAGGAACCGTCAAATATAAAGACAGACAATTTTTACTTATAGTAGGCATCTCAACCAGGCCCCCACACCCCACTATTTTATTCTTCACCTTAACACAGCTATCACTGATAAACACGGTGTCCGGGGTTTCGCCATTTTGTGATTCTGTTTCTTGACCAGTTGAGAAGCACCTTCCAGTTACTCGTGAAGCTAGCAACTCCCGGTGAGCCAGGGTGCGAATTTTGCCAGCCAATGATACAGGCCGGCTCAGCAAAGAAATGGTCAAACATGGCACCCTGTTAAAAAATTTGAAAACAAAACAAAAAGTCAGTTTGCAGAAAAGTGTGAAAACTGAGAGACTTTTGTGTACATAACAGAATAAGGATAAAACATCAATGCTGCAACAATGACTACACTTCAGAAATACTTCATTGGTAAGGTGCTTTGAAACATTCAGTGGTCATGACAGGAGCTTTCAATGCAAGTATTTCTTTAGGTTCACTGAAGATGCCAGCAAGTCAAATTTGAGCATGTATCAGTACTAATTAGAAGCATCCAATCCAAGTTCTTGTCAACATTGACACTAGTATTCAGGGCAGTGTCAGAGTTGCATTCCTGGGTTTGGGGTGCAACACATTCCTCATGCAACAGAAACAGCACCTGACCTGGGCTTCTTCACACCTGCTAGATGTTGAAAGTAGAAAATGCTTCACTCGCCATCAACAAGCAATGAAAATTACAGTGGAAATTCATATGGATATGTTTAAATAACTGGTGAGACATTAAGCAGCAACTGCCATGAAGAATGAGATGATCCTGAATTAACCTGCCATTAATCCTAGAATATTTCAGCCACCTGAACAATTTGGCTACCTGCACCTATTAATTCTTCTCCCTGACCATTAAATACTAAACATGACAAACGCCTTGTCAGCATTTCATTTTTAAAAAAATTGATAGTTGTGTTAGATCAGCAGTTAAGGAGTTATTCCACCTTGGTGTTCGACCTTGATGCCTTGCTCATCTTATCATGTAAGTCAGGGGTGAATAAAGAAAGATTTGCATTCTGTATCAGCAGACAAGATGGTTCAAAAGTAAAAATAGAAAATGCCTGGAATATTCAGTAGGTCAGGCACTATCAGAGGTTCTGATGAAAGGTTATGATCCCAAAACATTAACTCTGTTTTTATTCCCTCTCTCCACAGATGCTGCCAATCCTGCTGAGTTTTTCCAGCTCTTTGTTTTTATTAGTGCTGTCACGGCGTGTTTTCCAACGGTGAAGGCGATTGCCATTGGCCACTGGCAGGATCTTCTAGTCTTGCAGGTATTTACACCGTTTTGCATAGCTTGCCCATCCTGCCACCGCGGAACCTGTGTGTGTGTCTGTGTGTGTGTGTGTGTGTGTGTGTGGGTGGGTGGGTGGGGGGGGCGGCGTTGGTGGTGGTGGTAACCTTCGTTGAGATCAGAAAAATCCTGCTGACAGGAACGGCTGGAAAATCCTGCCTTAAGTCTTGTACATAGCAGTCAACTTGCACCCAGGTGGAACAAACAGCAATGAGATAATGACCCACTAATCTGTTTTGGTTGTGTGGTGAAAGATAAACTTTGGTTCAGGTAATAATTTCCCTGCTCTATCATATACCGCCATAGAGTACATCCACGTAAAGCACATGGGATCTCATCTGAAAGTCAGAGCAGGGTGGTCTCAATAGTATGGTGAAATACAATCAAATGGAAGAGTCCTGAAGGGTGGAACAATTGCAATATACAACAGTCCTAAATTAGCAATGTGATAAATTTATAATCACTCTGCAAACACAACTTATTTCAAGATTAATTTGTGGTGTGCCTTATATCCCTGGGTTCACTCTCAAAAAAGGATGTTAAAATTAAACTGATCAACAGGTTTTTACTAGATCTTCATGGAAACTACAGATATAAAATAGAAAGTATCACAAATTTTAGGCTTGAACATGGGCCCTTTATTATCTACTGATCTTACACACATTCAACCCCAGAAAGGAGAGTGTGTTTCCCTGACTTGAACATTGGGGTGCAAGACAGCAGTAAATAACCAACTTTGAAAATTAAAAACCACGGATTCAGCAGGAACGAGAATTATTTCTGTTCCCCTTTAACACAATGTGGTCAATCAGTTGCTTTATGTTTCACTATCGATACTATTCAGAACATTCTGTTTTGTGTTTTCAAGTAAACAGCAACATTTCAACTCCCAAAAGGTAAAGTGTAACCAAAAGCTGAAAGCAAATCCAGGAACATATGGCCTTCCAACCTACGTCAACGAGACAAATGATCTGTTTGTTACCTTGCTGATTTTTGTGGGAGCTTGCTGTGTACAAGCTGGCTGCCGCATTTCCTACATCACAACAGCAGCCACACATTATAGACCATGTCAATAGTTATCAAGGTCTTTGAGATGTCCTAAGTTTGTAAACTTCACAATAACAAGTTTGTTCATTTTCAAAACCTCTTAATTTCTGTGCCACTTTATTGGAAATGAAGATTATGCAGCATCACCATTTGCATCTTGACACAATTTTGAAACTATAATATTATAGTTAACCCCAGATTTAAATCTCCCATATAATAGAGACTTGTATGTTATACATCTGCGATAGCTACTTTAAAATACTCTTCAGTCAGCAAATGTCTCCTAGATTGTTACAATCGCCAAGAGCTCACACCATTGTATGGCAGTCCATTTTTTAAAATCATTCTTGAGATGTGAGCATTGCTGGCAAAGCCAACATTTATTGTCCATCCCCAATTGCCCTTGAAGAGGTGGCTGTTCCGGCCAATACTTTCATGGACAGGTGCCTCTGCAATGGGCAGATTAGTGATGATGAAGACAAGCTGGTTTTTCCTCTTGTTGGTTCTCTCACCATCTGCTGTAATACCATTTTGACAACTATGGCAAAGCTCTGTCAGTAGTGATGCTGTGGAGCCAGTCTGGTGATGGCCACTGAAGTCCAAACTCAGAGTATAATGTGCCCTGGCTACCTTCAGTGCTTCTTCAAAATGCTGCTGAGTATGGAGGAGTACTGATTCATCAGCTGAGAGAAGGCAGTATGTTGTAATCAACAGGAGGTTTCCTTGCTCACTATTGACCTGATGCCATGATATTTGATGGGTTCAGGGTCAATGTTGCAGACTCCCACTCGTACTATATGACACTCTGATACACTTCTGTTAGATCCTGTCCAAACAATGGGACAGCACATATCCAGGATGGTAAAGTAGTCTGGGATAGAGGCTGTATGATGCGATTTGGTAAGTATTAATGACCATGTCAGGATGTTGTCTGACTCACCTAAGGTACAGCACATTGTCCCAGATGTTTGGGAGAAGGATTTTGCTAGGTTGACTGTGTTGTTTCTGGTGCCTCTGTCAATACTGTGTGGTCTGTCTGGTTTCATTTTGCTGAATTTTTCTGTAGTGGTTTTGATAGAAGTAGGTTGCTTACTGGGCCATTTCAGGGGACAGTTAAGAATCAGTCACGTACCTGTGGTTTGGAGTCACACATAGACCAGACATGCAAAGGACGGCAGCTTTCAGATGTTTCAAAGCACTTTACAACCACTGAAGTGCTGTTGTAATGAAAGAAATATTTTAGCAGGGCATCAAAATTATGTTACTTGATTCCATTTGTTTTTGGCCACTGTTTAAAATCAAAATTATTCAAGTGTTTCTTTGAACTTTTCTTCCTTCTCCATTTTAAATTCTAAATAGGCCACCCTACGGAGAAGCGATGGCCTAGTGGTATTATTGCTAGACTATTAATCCAAAAACACAGCTAATTTCTGGGGACCCAGGTTCAAATCCCACCATGGCAAATGATGGAATTTGAATTAAATGAATTAAGAATCTACTGATGACCATGCAGCCATTGTCGATTGTTGGAAAAACTCATCAGGTTCACTAATGCCCTTTAGGGGAGGAAATATGCCACCCTTACCTGGTTTGGCCTATATGCGACAGCAATGTGGTTGACTCTCAACTGCCCTCCAAGGGCAACTAGGGATGGGTAATAAATGTTGGCCAGCCAGTGAAACCCATGCCCCACAAATGAATGAAAAAAAAGTGCAAGTTTTTTTTGGTATCTAATTTGAATGTTGAAATCTTTCAAGACTACTTTATGAAAAAAGATTCTTGGATGTGTGTGACACTGGCAAATTAGAACTTAGTGCCCATCCCTAAATCATCTAGGACTGGAGTGGCAGTTAAGCTAAACTATATATTAACAGGACATTAATGATTTTTAGACAATCTGGCAGCTTTCATGGTCATTTTTTTTGATGCTACTGCACAAACAACGAGACTTATTGAATTCAATTTCACAATTTGTTGACACAGTGAGATTTGAAGTCATGCTTTCTGTATTATAATTGCTAGGCAACAGTAAGCCTTACTCCGCCTCAATTTTCAAAGTACTCAAAAAAGTGAAACCATTCATCATCCTGTCATCCCACATTGTTAAAGGGTTTTAAAACTCATCACCTCTTAATTTACATGCCCGTTCACCAAACTGTTTTATCTTTGGCACGTTCTGCCCTTTACCTCAGTTTCTCAGATAAAAAGAAAAGTGCTGACTAATGAGAGATGGCAGAAATACAAATCTTAACCGTCAGCTCAATGAAAATGCACTCAAATACAAATTCATGATTAGCAAGTTCACAGTGCAACGTCCTAAGGTTTTTCGAACTGTTTGTTAAGTTTTTACATTTCTGCACTCTTGAGCAGCATAAATGAGCAATACAGTAATTGGTTAAGAACAGAATTAGCTGGGTTGCAATAAGAATGGATTTTCCACACTCTCCCAACCCCATAAAGAGAACAACAGCACTCTGCAGTTGCAGTGTGGTTTACATTCCAATGTTAAAGTTATGGGCTCCTGTATGGACCTCTGCTGAATAAAGCGTTATCATTCTGTTTGAATGTGAATATGCACGGGAATGTAACTGGTGTGTCATCAAATCTGCTTTAAACAGTGTTGCTTTAAACAAGCTGTATTTTCACTCTCCTGCCAACTTACCTGGAGTTAATTTAAAGGTTAAATGCGTGCGAGGATGAATGCACATAAGAATTCAAGTGGAAAGCTCTCGGACAGAAATCCAGTTGATATCTTGCAGCACAGTTGGAACAATAATGCAACATAAATGTACCACAAGACAGGAGTTTTAACTTTGAAATGAATACCTGGAGCTTTCAAAATACCTCAGTCTTTTTGACTGTCTGGAAATGCTGTGTTGAGTTATTTAACGAATCAAATACAAACCTACAGCAAATGCAACATTGAGCAACTGCAGTAAAAGTTCATATTCACGTTCTGCATTGGCAGCATTGAAGGTTGAGCGATAAAACAAGGCCAAATGGTAAAAAGAAAACAGGTCAATTCTGTGACTGACTGTCAATGACTTTTTTTCCATTTTAGTGGCTACAATTCAGAATATCCAAGAAACTAATATTAATTTAGTCCCAATAAATTTTGTGGCTTTGTTCGCCAGTTAGTACTAGCAGACTATGTCAATATTAACTTGCTCTCACATTTATATATTTACACTTACAGTGAGTTATAATGCTAAATCATTTTTTAAAACTGACAAGAAACCTAAGTCAAAGAGTAAGATACCCAAATTGATTTTAAATTCCATTTTTGATCTTGCTTGTAAAATTAATCATATAATCCCATCATGTATGAGAAATTACACATGCCATATATATCATTCCTAACACTTCCCATTTATTTTAACAAAAATAAACTAATTATTGCCAAAGCTGCAGCAAGCAGGCACAATTATAAGAAACATCGCATACTAAAAACTAGTCATATCAGCAGTTTAATGAGGTTTGCAGGTCATTGGCAATACTGGAACACTGTGACCAGTCAATAATACAACGCTGAGTGTGAAATATATGATTTGTTTTTCGATTGCAAGTAAAATAAATCAATGCTGTCACACACTGTGCTCAAATAAAAAAAAATTCCTCAAGTATTTGCCAACAGGTGCATTCAAATTAAGACCAGGAATCCTGGCTTACCTCTCTTCTGTCACTGATAGAAATGATAATGACTAATAGTTCCATAACATAAAAAGTGAAGTATATTTTTGCAGCAAAAAAAAGTTCAGCCAGGGCATTGTGTATACGATGAACATTAGATAGCTCGCAATTGCATTGAAGCATCTCGGAGTGTAACTTGATTTATGCAGACAACTTTAAATTCCACTGCACTTTCTGTAATGACCATCTTTAACTGTCTGTAATGTTCCTTCAAAGTGCTTCATTGTCTATGTAGAAAACTAGAATAGCATTGCCCTCTCTGTGACAGCCAGTTAGAAATTTTATAATGTTCTTTCAGATATTTTACAAATAAAATAAATGCAACAAATACAAAAAATACAAAAAGGTGGAAGAGATGTGGTGTTTAATTAGGTTGTGTTGGTTTTGGGTTTCTATCCCTCTGGTAAAGACATTCCAAAGTCAAGATAATTACAGTTATGCCAACTTGGAGCCTATTTCCAACGTCAGCCTTCATCCAAAGACTAAGAATGCCTAAAAAGAGGCAAGATACTGCGGATGTTGGAATCAGAAACAAAAACACAAAATGCTGAAAAATCTTAGCAGGTCTGGCAGCATCTGTAGAGAGAATACAGCATGACCCTTCGTCAGAGGTGAAGACGAGAAAAATCAAACAAGATTTATACCATGAGGGTGAGGGTTGTAATTTATAGGAATGGCATAGACAATAAGACAAAGGGAATGTAAATAGAATCATAGAGATATACAGCACAGAAAAAGGCCCTTTGGCCCTACTCGTCCACGCTGACCAGGTCTCCAAAACTGAACCAGTCCTATGTGGCTGCATTTGGCCCATATCCCTCTAAACCCTTCCCAGCCATACCCTGTCCAAATATATTTTAAATTTATAATTGTACCCGCCTCTACCACCTCCTCCAGCAACTCATTCCATATACACATCACTTTGTATGTAAAAAAGTTGCCCCTCGGGTCCCTTTTAAATCTTTCCCCTCTCACCTTGTGCCATCTAATTTTGCATGCCCCTACTCTGGGGAAGACCTTGGCTATTCACCTTTCTACATCCCTCATGATGATGATGAAGTTTAAGGTTTATTTATTAGTGTCACAAGAAGGTTTGCATTAATACTGCAATGAAGTTATTGTGAAACTCTCGTAGTCACCATACTTTGTCGCCGGTTTGGGTACACTGAGGGAGAATTTAGCACAGCCAATGCATCTAATTAGCACGTCCTTCAGACTGTGGGAGGAAACCGGAGCACATGAATGAAACCCACACAGACACAAGGAAAATGTTCAGACTCCGCACAGACAGTGACCCAAGATGGGAATCGAACCTGGATCCCTTGAGCTGTGAAGCAGCAGTACTAACCACTGTATTACCTCCTGGCTGTTAAACCTATGTTCTTTAGCTTTGGCCTCCCCTAGCTTGGGGAAAAGACTTCGGTTTATTCACCTTATCTATGCCTCTCATGATGATGATAAAGGCTAAGAAAGGCGCTAAGAGTGCCCATTAAGAGACTGGAATGTGTGAATGGCAGAACAAAGGTACAAAGTGACTTATGGAAAGGAAAAGAAAACGGGGATTGAAATGTTCACGCATACAGTCAACTTGCAGTGTACAAAGAACCAGATCAAGTCTGTAACAGTCAGAAAGTTGTAAAGCAGCAACTGAAGTTCAAAATATAATAGAAACACTACAAGCACAGCCGGATTCCAAGTTGTCTGGAACTACGAGCGTTTGCAATATCTTCAACAGTACTCATTTTCAGAAAAGCCTGAATGGAAGTCAGACATCACAGGACAACTCAGCATGAATTGCCAAGGTGCTCGTCAGTCACTTTTTTTGTATTACTCCAATTCTTTCAAATCATTCCAATTCAAAGTCTCAACAAGTTGAGACATTCCCGATCCAAGCTGACAAGACAGGGCTCTCACCTCCCGTCTTGGGCTTCATCTATACGATCCAAGCTGATTGGAGTAGGAATAGCTCCTCCTCCAAGGCTTGATCTCATCTGCATCTTAGCCAAAAGGCCGAGATGCCACTTTTAAAAATTGCTTCAAATGAAGCTAAAATGTAAACAAATGACTTCAACAAGCACAGCATGTCCCTACTACACTTGATCTTAGCCAAAAGGCCAAGAAGCAGCTTTAGTCCTGATGCAGATTTCAGGTGGCCTAATGATGTGGGCTTGTCCCTTACTAACGTGATGACCCATTTAGAAGGCATTGACCTGGCTCCCCCACAGGTAACTCGTATTGACAGTTACTGCTTTTTGTTTATATCCAATTCAATCCAATCAAAGTCCAATTCAAAGTCTTAGCAACTGAGACATTCCAGATCCAAGTTGACAAGACAGGCATCCCACTTCTTGTCTTGGGTTTGTTCTACATTGATCCAAGCTGATTGGAGTAGGCATTGCACCTTCTCCATGGCTTGATCTCGCACTTTAGCCAAAAGGCCTAGACGTCGCTTCACAAAATTGCTTCAAATGAAGCCTCAGTGTAATCTCATGACTTCAAACAAGTGCAGGATGCCAAAACTACACTTGGTCTTAGCCAAAAGGCGAGGATGAGTATTGACAGTTACTGTTTGCTCACCTCCTCCAGCAAAGTTGCACAGCAACTGATAAAATGCCCCTCCTCAGTAACCCGATTGCAATCATCTTCCCCTCGTCGCCAGGACACCCCGCCCCGGGGGGGAGGAGAAGGAGGCGGAACGCCTCCAGGTATCCGCCCCCTGACCTCTTTCCCATTGGTCCAGAGGCAGGCCGGCCCCCTCAAAAGATTGGACACTGAACACGTCCGTTAGAACCGCGACCTGGTTCCATCCCCTCGATTCGTCCATTGGCTGAGG
Organism: Carcharhinus amblyrhynchos; assembly: GCF_965287045.1. Taxonomy (NCBI): domain Eukaryota; kingdom Metazoa; phylum Chordata; class Chondrichthyes; order Carcharhiniformes; family Carcharhinidae; genus Carcharhinus; species Carcharhinus amblyrhynchos. The sequence goes on from NC_137337.1 coordinate 11,810,106, forward strand.
CGGGCACACGTCACAATGCAAAGGACGGCAGCGATTGGGCGGCTCGCCTGTCAATCACAATGACGGGTGGGCGTCCGTTAGTAAGGGTCAACGCCGGCTCGGAGCATCTTCATGAGGGAAACGATGTTTAAATTGAGGGAGTTTATTTATTGTTGTCACTGACTATAATGTATAAATGTTATCTGTTCCGATTTTGGAGTTGATTTTCCCTTCGCAAGGTGTTTTGAGGCCATTATGAGGAGTACCGCTATTACCGAATAGTGACGGACATAAAATGGCGGCGGATGGGGCTGTCCCCAGGCCGCTCCGCTGGGCCGCCATTAAGTCAAAGCTCCCCCTTTCTCCCGCCCTCTGACTGATGGAGGGTGGAGGCGTTCGGTGAGTTCCGCCCCTGGGGCGGGGTATAAGGGCCATGTGAGCTGGGCATCGGCTCCTTTTAAGCCAGAACCGATCTCTCTGATCGTACCTTTTCCCTTCCCTTCCTTTCCCACGGTGTGAGGCTTCCACTTGCTTAGGATGGAGAGTGTGTGTCGGCTGGTAGTAACTCTGCTGGCTCTGGGAGCTCTCTGTGAGGCCGACCCTGTGAAGTTTCGGGACTGTGGTGAGTGGAAAGACCCAGGATAAATTGTATTTTCTAAATGTTATCCAGATATTCGAACCCTTCAAGTCTATAAAGGGAAGAGTTAGAACTTTTTGAAGAAAAATCGGGATGTCCTAAAGTGAAACTACCACACTGAGTTCGAGCTATTCCACGATTTTATTTATTCTCACATGTATTGGGATACAGTGAAAAGCGTGCTATACAGACAAGGCATACTGTTCATAGAATACATAGGAGAGGATGTAGTGTTACAGTTATAGTTTGGGTGTTGAGAAGGATCAAAACTCATTCCAGTTCAATGCTGGCATCTCCACCTCATAACTTGAGATAGGCCCATTCAAAAGTTTGTTAACTGCAGGGAAAGAAGCTGTTCTTGAGTTGATTGGTATGTGTTCTCTTCTGAAGGAAGGGAGTATGTCCAGGTCCTCGATTATATTGGCTGCTTTTTATTTCGATGCAGCACGTAAGGAAATTGTGCAATTGACTGCTTCGGAAGTCAAATCTATAAAAGGAAGAGTTTGAGCTTTATTTGACAATCAAGATATCATAGAATCTCTACAATATAGAAGGATCCCATTTGGCCCACTACAACAATCCCTATTCCTATAACCCTAGGTATTTACTCTGCTTTTTCCCTGAAACTAAGGTCAATTTAGCATAGCCAATCAACCTATCCCACAATCTTTAGGGCATAGAACTGTACGGCACAGTACAGGCCCTTCGGCTCTCAGTGTTGTGCTGAGCTATGTCTGAACCCAAGATCAAGTTTTCCCACTCCCTATCATTCTTGTGTGTTCCATGTGCCTATCCAATAACCGCTTGAAAGTTCCTGAAGTGTCTGACTCCACTATCACAGCAAGCAGTGCATTCGACACCCCAACCATTCTCTGAATAAAGAAACTACCCCGGACATCCCTCCTAATATCTCCGGCCATGAACCTTAAAGTTATGGCCCCTAATAACAGCTACATCCACCCGAGGAAATAGTCTCTGCATGTCCATTCTATCTATCCCCTTCATCACCTTATAAACCTCTATTAAGTCGCCTCTCATCTTCCTCTGCTCGAAAGAGAAGAGCCCCTGCTTTCTCAACCTTCCCTCATAAGAACTACCCTCCAAACCAGGCAGCATCCTGGTAAATCTCCTCTGCACTCTCTCCAATGCTTCAACATCCTTCTTATAGTAAGGTGACCAGAACTGCACACAATTTGGAGTCCTAGAATGGAAATACTATACTTGAGTCTAAGCTATGTCAGTGTTTTTATCACAGATTTTAATTTTAGAGGTGTATATGCCTACAAATTCCTGAAGGTAATGGGACAAGTGGTCAAAGAGGACCTTTTCCTTTTATATTTTGAAAGTTCAAGAGCAAGCAAGTTTTATGGTCAAAGCCTGTTGGTCCTGATACTGTTGGAAGAATGTGTTTGCACTAGAAAGGAAATTTGTGAAGAGATTGATAAGAATGGATAATTTTAGCTAAGAAGAAAGATTTGGACAGTCTGGCTTTTCCTTGGAACCAGAGGAAACTGAATGGAGTTTTAATTGAGATATAAAACATTGAGGGGTATTTCCTAGTTGCTCTTTCTGTTAGCAGAAATGTGACTCACTTTAGTGAGTCATATGGTCCTGTAAGCAATATCCAATAATGCTACTCAAGTGGATTCCTAAAACAAGGTGGAAAACTACAGCTATTTATTGTCTTTACTCCATTTTGTGGAGAACTCCTAGAAGTATTTGTGTGAAGGACTCCTTGTCTGAAACTTCCTTTTTTTTTCAGTGCTTCAAGTGGCTTCATATAGACAATGTTCTGCAGGTGGGGAGGGGAGCAAGAGGTTTGAGGAAATCATTGTTCTAGCTGTTTTTAGAAATAGTCCAATAAATCAAAGCCACCTGAACTGCCAGTTTCTGTCCTACATATTGTTACCATGCCAAGTTTCATTACAACTGTACAATTTGTCAAGTTCTGTAACAGTGACTGGCCTTTATATGACAGGATCTACAGCTGGAAAAATTCTAATAGTGGATATCACGCCCTGTCCCACTCTTCCATGTATACTTCGCAAAGGACAGTCCTATGCAGTGAATGTCACCTTTACCAGCAGTAAGTATTTTAAAAACGCAAAATTGGGAAAGAATGCATTTCTGAGTTTTTTTGGCAATTCTGTTTTTAATAAAAGTGCACTCTTGAAAGTCTATACAAAGCTGTGTATATCTGCTGACTTAACAAATGTCAAACATTAAACAGCAAATATCAAAACATTAAATGAATATAACTTGCTGTTTAATGTTGGCATCCTTTCTAGCATTGAGAGGTTGTGTGATTTTGATTTATTGTTGTCACGTGTATTAGTCAATAGTGAAAAGTATTGTTTCTGCACGCTATACAGACAAAGCATACTGTACATAAAGAAGGAAAGGAGAGTGTGCAGAATGTGGTGTTACACCCATAGCTGGGGTGGAGAGAAAGATCAACTTAATGCAAGGTAGATCCATTCAAATATGATTGCAGCTGGGAAGAAGCTGTTTTTGAGTCAGTTTGTATGTGATCTCAGACTTTTGTGTCTTTTTGAGGAGCAGTGGAGGATCTTTAAGGAGATCTTTCTTGGTGCTCAGCAGAAATTTATTCCGATGGTCAAAAAGGACAGTAGGAGGAGTGGTAATAAGCCGTGGATAACGAAGGAGGTGAAGGAAAGTGTTAAATTAAAAGCGGAGGCGTTTAGAGTAGCGAAGAGTAGTGGGCGAGAAGAGGATTGGGAGAGGTTTAAATGTCAACAAAGATTGACAAAGAAGATGATAAAGAAGGGTAGGAGAAACTATGAAGCTGGGCTTGCGCTTAATATAAAAAAGGATAGCAAGAGTTTTTATAAATTTATAAAAAGGAAGAGGCTGGCTAGGGTGAACGTTGGTCCCTTAGAGGATGAGAAGGGGGACTTAGTGGTAGGGGATGGGGATATGGCTGAGGTCCTGAATAACTTTTTTGTTTCTGTCTTCACGGAGGAGGACGTGAATAATTTGCCGGGTGTTAGAGATGGAAAGGTGGTAGGACTGCAGGGTCTTAATGACATTACTGTTACTAGAGAGGAGGTGCTCGACAGACTGGAGGGACTGATTGTGGACAAGTCGCCAGGACCGGATGGAATGCATCCGAGGGTTCTGAAAGAAATGGCGGAGGTGATAGTGGATGCCTTGGTGGTTATTTTCCAGACGTCGCTGGATTCCGGGGAAGTGCCGGAAGATTGGAAAGCGGCTAATGTTACGCCGTTGTTTAAGAAGGGTGCCAGGCAAAAGGCAGGGAATTATAGGCTGGTTAGTTTAACGTCTGTTGTAGGTAAAATGTTAGAATCCGTCATCAAGGAGGAAATAGCGAGGCATCTTGAGAGGAATTGCTTGATAGAGCAGACGCAGCACGGTTTCGTTAAAGGAAAGTCGTGTCTGACAAATTTACTGGAGTTCTATGAGGATGTGTCTAGGGCGGTGGATGTGGTCTTTCTGGATTTTCAGAAGGTGTTTGACAAGGTACCTTACAGGATGTTATTGCAGAAGGTCAGGGGACAGGGAGTTGGGGGTAGGGTGTTAGCGTGGATAGAGAATTGGTTGTCAAATAGGAGGCAGAGAGTGGGGGTCAATGGTTGCTATTCGGATTGGCGCATGGTGACTAGTGGAGTGCCTCGGGGTCGGTGCTGGGGTCTCAGCTATTTACCATTTATATAGATGATCTGGAGGAGGGAACTGAGTGTAGGGTGTCGAAATTTGCTGATGACACCAAGATTGGAGGAAAGGCAAATTGTGCGGAGGGTGTGGAGAGTCTACAGAAGGATCTAGATAGGCTGGGCGAATGGGCAAGGAAATGGCAAATGGAATTTAATGTTGGCAAGTGCGAGGTGGCCCACTTTGGTAGGAATAATGGTAGGAAGGATTATCACTTGCGTGGCGAAAAACTGCAGCAGGCGACGGTGCAGAGGGACCTTGGGGTCCTTGTGTATGAGTCGCAAAAACCCAGCTTGCAGGTGCAGCAGGTGATCAGGAAGGCGAATGGGATGCTGGCCTTCATAGCGAGGGGGATTGAATATAAAAGTAGGGAGGTCTTGCTGCGGCTGTATAGGGCATTGGTGAGGCCGCAGCTGGAGTACTGTGTGCAGTTTTGGGCGCCGTACTTACGCAAGGATATTTTGGCCTTGGAGGGAGTGCAGAGGAGGTTTACTAGGCTGATGCCGGAGTTGAGGGGGTTGAGCTATGAGGAGAGGCTGAATAAACTAGGCTTGTACTTGTTAGAGTTTAGAAGAATGAGGGGAGATCTCATTGAGACGTATAAGATGATGAATGGGATGGATAGGATAGAGGTGGAGAGACTCTTCCTGCTCAGGAAGGATAATAGGACTAGGGGGCACAGCCTCAAGATAAGGGGGGGGGGGGCGGTTTAAAACGGAGTTGAGGAGGAACTTCTTCACTCAAAGGGTGGTGAATCTCTGGAATTCTCTGCCCGTTGAAGTGGTGGAGGCTGCCTCGCTAAATATTTTTAAGACGCGGGTTGATGGGTTTTTGATAAGAGAGGGGATTAAGTGTTATGGGGAGAGGGTGGGAATGTGGAACTGAGCCACGACAGATCAGCCATGATCTTATTGAATGGCGGGGCAGGCTCGAAGGGCTGGATGGCCTACTCCTGCTCCTATTTCTTATGTTTCTTATGTTTTTCTAATGGGGGAAATGAATCAGAAAATATCAAGGAGAAGATAACTAATGCAATCGTATGAATCCAGTAGAGGTATGAGGGACAGTATTGGAACTGGGAAAACAGTAATTATTAGTGAAAAATGCAGTCAGTCTGAGATGTTCTGCAAATAAATTCAATAACACCAGTTTGAATAGATGTGCTCATCTGACTCAAGGCAGAATCACTAAATCTCGGTTGCTGGTGTATATTGAGTACAGGAAGCTACCAGTAATGTGGAAGCAGCTTCAATCTCCACCTTGTCTTGGTGCTTCAAGTTTTTTGGGGAAAATTAATATACTGTTTTTAAAAAAACTTTTTAATTTTTTTGGGGGTTAATATTGCTGCTTAAAAATGCTAAGTACAATAAACAATCTGAGTGATCTCCATGCCTAGCTTTCAAGCGGCAGAAAATTGGATTATAGTTGTGGCCCTGTGTCTGTTCTTTGTTACCTTAAAAAAAATCATAGGCAATCTGTGTTAATGAGATCTAACTATTGCAACTATTCTTTTTGTTCAGAAACATCAAGTCAAACAAGTGTGGCTGCAGTGCATGGGATCCTGGCTGGAGTTCCAATTCCTTTTTCTGTTCCTAATGCTGATGGCTGTAAATCTGGGATTCAGTGTCCCATCCGGAATAATCAGATCTACCACTACATCAATTCATTACCAGTTAAAAGTGAATATCCATCAGTAAGTGTTGTCATGAAACAATAGAATTGAACTGAAACATTCTGTCTCATATGCAGGTTATTTGCACCCATTCCATGTAGCCTGCATTTGTGTTTCAACAAATTTCATACCAGTTGGTTACAAAGAGTGCAGCATGGTGACAAAGGGTTGTCTGGACTCAACGTCAGCTCTTTATCCCCTTACAGATGCAGCCTCATCTGAGATTTTCCAGCATTTTCTCTTTTGGTTTCAGATTCCAGCATCCACAGTAATTTGCTTTTATTTAATGCAGCGTGGTATATCACTGGAGCCTGTCCACTAAGAGTGTCATGTAACGAATAGAGTTTTGTCAGGTGCCTGTCCTTCTGTGCACAATAGGAATTTATTCTCAGTTAACTGTAGGATGTTTGATTCAGAAGTTACTATCTAGCTCAACTAAACAAAGCAGTGCTTTTGGAACAATTGTTTCACTGACTCTTGACAGCACTTCCATGTTAGTGATGCACACTTAATTTGCTAAATCTTTCATTTGGACACTTGTGCTGGACAGAAACTGCAAAAATACACTGACACTACAACTGACTCTGGTTGGATTGTCCTTCCAACAGACAAGTGTGAAAGCGAGCTGCACTTTCTGAGCTCATCAATACCTACAGGTGCAGCAGAATATCAGAAGCTTCAGAAGTTCACTTTCTCTTTTGATTCACTGGTGTACTGAATGGATCTGGCAAGGACAGTATTTATTTTCCTATCCCTAATTGGCCTTGAAGATAGTTGTTAGCTGCCTACTTGAACTGCTATTGTCTGTGTGTAAGTACTCTCTGTGCTATTAGCAAGAGTGTTCCAGGATTTTGACCCAGTGACAGTGAAGGAACAAAATTCAATGTTGGTAATGACACAATTCCAGCAGAGGTGGTTAGATTGTCTCTCTTGCTGGATATGACCATTGACTTGTATCTGTCAGTGGTAAGCAGCACAGAAAAAGGCCCTTCAGCCTTTGTGTCTACACTGATCAAAGACAAACCAGTTAACCATTCTGATCCCATTTTCCAGCACAAGCTTGAATGTGTTTTTCTGGTGGGTATGGTTAACCTCAGTATTTGAGGATTGTGAATAATTTTGAACACTGTAGTCATTAACCTTGATGCAGTTTTAATGGTGGCACTATTGTACATAATTTTATTGGTTTTTTTTTTTACTATGTGCTTTGATATGTTATCAATTGAAGAAAATGTATGAAATGTGATGAGGTATGGGGGTGGCATGGTGGCAGTGGTTAGCATTGCTGCCTTACAGCACCAGGAACCCAGGTTCAATTCTGGCCTCGGGTGGCTGTGTGGAGTTTGCATATTCTCCCTGTCTGTGTGGGTTTCCTCCCACAGTTCAAAGATGTGTAGGTTAGTTTGATTAGCCATGTTAAATTGCCCTAGAGTGTCAGGGGGATTAGCAGGATAATAGGGAAAATGGGAATGGATCCTGGGTAGGATTGTGGTCAGTGCAGGCTTGATGGGCCAAATGGCAACCTTCCCGTGGATTCTTTGAACAGCCTTGACTTCCATACGAGGGTATCCAGACTCTTGCATTTCTTCGGCTGCTCTTTTGCTTTCCCAGGAACTTTAAGGTTGTAATCTATCTTGGTAGAAAACTCTGGCAATACTTCATCAAAGTGGAAAATTGATCTAACGTTCTTCCACATATTAGTTGAATTCCCCTGTAGTGTGGTGAATACCTGCAGGCTGTGATAGACTTTTGATACCTCCTGGCTGTCTGCCCTTCACTGGTCCTCTTCATTTGATCAAGTGGTTCTTGTTCTTCCATTTGTTAAATTAGTGTTGGGATTGCTCAAATTTTCTGTAGCTGGTTATTTGGAAAATAAATGTTCCATCCACCAAAGTGGGATTGATAGGTCTTTCCAATCCACTAGCCCAACAAAACCAAATTTAAACTCCGGGTGTCAGTTCAGACTTGAATGTGGGATTTGCAAAGCAAGTAATGGGGTGACTGTTTAGAGGGGGGGGGGGGTTGCGCATTCTTCCTGTGCCTGCATGTGTTTCCTCCCACAGTCCAAAGATATGCAGGTTAGGTTGATTGGCCATGCTAAATTGCCCCTTGGTGTCAGAGGGGATTAGCAGGGTAAATACGTGGGGTTATTCTTGGTAAGGGCTTGATGGACTGATGGCCTCCTTCTGCACTGTAGGGATTCTACGATTCTGTGAACTAATGAATTGAATAGCGATGACAACCCAACTTGTAAAGTATTACGAATTGCCACTTCATAACATACCCAACTTTACATAATGAACTGGCATTGAGAAATGTGTATATGTGATTAACACTAACTCTAATGAATGAATGTGGCTATGGTATTAAAAATCTTTGACTTTTTTTTCCCTTTTTTCAGATTAAGGTGGTGGTTGAATGGGAACTGAAGGATGAAAATGACAAAGACCTCTTCTGCTGGAGGGTCCCTGTGCAGATTGCCAGCTAAACTAAATCCAACTCTTGGATTACCAAGCGATTACCAACTCTTGTAACAGCATCCAGAACGCACCTATCCACTCTAGCCAGTTAGCAGTTTCTAGTTCTGCATCTTCAAGAAGAAATTGTCAAACTTGAGCAAGGACAGACTATTACAATTTTTTTGCACTTGTAAGTTTTTGAACATTTAGACTGACCTGTCCTGACCTTAACATGAGTGGATTAATAAAGCTGTGAATTACACTGGGTACATGGAGTGTTTTCAATCCAAAGTTCTCTACTAACAGATTTCAATAAGTATTTAAACCACTTTGTTTTTAAACTGAATGATGTAAAGCTGACTAATAGAGGAATTAATCCCCTGCTATCTGGCCTGGATGTTTGGCCACCTTCTTGTTTAGGCTTATCCACTTCCCTCCCTGCAATAATATTAGGAATATTTTGCTCTACTGATTAAATAGTGGTTGTTCCTGCTGGACTGTCGACTCAGTTTTTTGCTTTAGTTTTGGCCTTTAGCCTTTTGATTGCCAAATTCCTCCTTTGCCTTCCTTGTGAACCTGCTCCTGGGCCTGGCAAGACGCACCATCAACAGGTCCAGGCAGCAGGCGTTTGAGGGGGTCGTCTGTCCCGACTGTCTGCCCCTCTACTGCAGCTACATTCACGGCCGGGTGTCCCTGGAGAGAGAACATGTGGTGTCCGTGGGCACAGTTGAGGCCTTCCATGCCTGTTGGGCACCACAGGGGCTGGGGTGCCTTTATAGACCCCAACAATCACATTTTGATTTGACGTGTCTTAAGTTTCCTTTGTACTTTTTGTTTCTGTTCAGGCCGTTTTTTCCCCCCTCCTTTTGGGGAGCCACCCCCTTTTTCTTTGTCCAAATGTAATTTGAGTTTGTTTACTTGGTTTGTCTGGAAAATACCCCCCTTCCTTTGCCTGCCTTTTTTTTTTGCTTTGGCAGCAACAAAAAATTGTGGGGTTTTTTCTGCCTCATCTGATTCAGTGGCTGAGATGTGTTTATCTATCTTCATTTTGTTTTGGCAATCTTATGCAACGGAGTGGAATGAGCAGGGTAGTATTAACAGCAAGAGTTTGACAAGAACTCAACTTTTGTGTGCCAATCAAATGACTGGAGAGAGCAGGGGACAGGGTCAATGGGTTCTCACCTTAACATGATCCATCTCCAACCTTTCCCTTCCTTGACCTCTTGGTAGATGGACCACCAAAGTGAAGCAGCGTTTCACTTGCACCTCCTTCAATTTGACCCATTGTATACGTTGCTCCTAATTGCAGCTGTCTCTTAAGTTGTAGAGACTGAATGCTGACTGGGTGACAGATTTAGGGAACACCTTTCACTCAGTCTGAAAACCATCCCTGTTACTGCCATTTCAACTTGGCATCTTGCTGTCATTGCCCCATTTCTGTCCTTGGCCCGCTGCATTGCTCAGGTGAAGCCCAATACATCTTTGGATTTAGGCATGTTACAGCCTCAACACTGAGTTCATTAACATTAAACTGATCTGTCTTTTCCTGCCTTCACTCACCAGGCCATCTATCACTTGTTTAAATTTTGTCTTTTTTGAAGCAATTTCTCCTTACTGTTGAGCCACCCTGTTCCAGCCCCACTTATACAGTTTACAAACGAAGACCTTTCTTCCTCTGAAACAGCTCTGATGAAGACTTCTCTCTTCACAAGTGTTGTCAGACCTGCTGAGATGGTCCAACATTTTCTATTGTTTCAATGGGCCAAGGACTTGGTCAGTGAGGTTCAGGAATTGGATTTAGATCCAGCATCTGCAGTATTTTCCTTTTATCTTTCTCTTCCTCTCTCTCGCTTCAGCTCTGAAATAATTTAACTACTTTCCCTCCCTAAAGTTGCCAGCCTTGCTGGTTTTTCCTAGCATCCTTTGCTGCTGTTGTTTCAACGATGTCGAGGTGTGAGTGTTGGGCTGGGGTAAACACTGAAGTCTCAACACCAGGTTAAAGTGCAACAGGTTTATGTGTAGCAAACGCCACTAGGTTTTGGGGCTCTGCCCCTTCGTCAGGTGAGTGGTGAAGGGCACTTGAGCACTCACCTAACGAATGGGCAGAGCCCCGAAAGCTAGTGGCGTATGCTACAAATGAATCTATTGGACTTTAAACTGTTGTTTCAATGGGCCAGTGAGGGTGGGGAGCTGGATTCACGGATGTGTGAAGCTGCTGATTGAAGGGGCGGGGCCTGGTGACGTGTTGATCCGATAATTGATGGGGGTGGGGCCGGCGACCTATTGACAGATGGGGGATGGTGACGTACGCAGCCGGTGATGAACCAGGGACGGGGCGGTGACATATGTAGCTGATTGACAGGGGGAGGAGATCGTGACGCACGCAGCCGGTGATGGGCGGGGCGATGACATACGCAGCTGGTGATTGACAGTGTGCGGGGCGGTGACGTACACAGCCGGTGAGCGACAGAGGGCGGGGCTGGTGGTGTACGCAGCCGGTGATTGACAGGGGGCGGGGAGGTGACGTACGCAGCCGGTGATTGACAAGGGGCGACGGTTTGAAGGTAGGGTGCCGGCGCCATTGCTGTCTGGGTGATGGCGGAATATAGTCGCCAGGGCCTCGGTCCCCGCCCCAGCTGGCTGGGCGGAGTTTGGTCCTGTGGAGATTGGGAAGTGAATCATGTGAGGGCGCGGCCTTTACTAGGGTGTCTTCTCGCTGTGTTAGAGCAATGGAGACTGTGTACAGATTGACGGCTGCTCTACTGGCGCTGACGGCTCTGTGTCAGGCCCAGCCTGTTAAGTTTCATGACTGTGGTGAGTGACTGGATTGGGTGCGGGTAGGTTGATGTTTTATATAGTTTACATCGGGGCTTTAACTTCACTAACCTGTCACTGAGTTCACACAGCTCTCTGCCAAACAAAATCGCATTTCTCCCAAGCTGTTGTGTGTTTTTTTTAAGACAACTTGGTGCCCGCTAAGGTTTGAACCCCAAAACTGGGTTGATATGGTGCCTAATTATCTTCCGCCTCAGCTTTCTCTAATCACCTGATGAAGGAGCGGTGCTGCAAAAGCTCGTGCTTTCAAATTAAAAACCTGTCTGACTTTAACCTGGTGTTGTGAGACTTTTTACTATGCCCAGCCCAGTCCATATCAACAGGTCCAGGCAGCGGGCGATCGAGGGGGGCTGTCCATCTCAACTGTCTGTCTCTCTACCGCGGCTACGTTTGCGGCCAGGTGACCCTGGAGAGGGAGCATGTGGTGTCCGCGGGCGCAGTTGATGCCTTCCACGCCTGTTGGGCACCGCAGGGGCTGAAGTGTGTTATAGACCCCGACAACCACATTTTGATTTGATGTGTCTTAAGTTTCCTTTGTACTTTTTGTTTCTGTTTGGGGTCGATCACCCTCCTTTTGGGGAGCCGCCCCTTTTTCTTTGTCCGAATGTAATTTGAGTTTGTTTATTTGGTTTGACCCAAAAGACCCCCACGCACCCCATCATTTCTGCAGACTGACTTGGCTAATTCTATTGGAATGTGTGTGTGATCTGATCATCTGACTCGTTCACATGCACTGTGGTTAGATCAAGTGCCCATTCATCATTATTGTGTGTGTGCGCGCGCCTGCCCTGGGAATTGTGTTTTTTTTTAATAGTGTGTGGTTTCTTGAAAGACTGTGTTTCTTGGGTGGCAGTGCCCCAACTGAAGAGTTCTTAGACTGCTGAGTGTCAAGCCTCCTCAGCTGACCTGTGTGAATAAACAGCTGAACATTTGGAAATACAGGGAAATATTGAGCTCCATCTAACTGCTGACATTTTAAATCAAAACTTGCCTATTTGCTGCAAGTATTTTTTTAAATCTCTGGGAAACAAGAGACTGCTGTTAAAATAAAGCCATGAGAGTTTGTAGCACTGGAATAGACATTTCAGTGTCGTGGCCTGACATTCTCTGTTCTTGCACCTCTCTACCTGACTTTTATTAGTGTAATTGCATTGTCCTTTCTCCCTCATGCTTTTCTAACTTGCTCATAAATCTAGACAATTTGCCCCAACCTGTTTCTGTGATGATGACTTCCACATTCTGGATAAAATAGTTTGTTTTGACTCCCCTGTTTAATTACTTAGTTATCTTACATTGACTATCTTTAAAACTTTCATGCTAGTGGAAACATTCTGTGTGTATAGTCTATTTAGGACATCTTTCAGTTGGGTCACTCCTGCATTTTCTTCTCAAAGATGTAGCCCTTTCATCTTTTCTGCATCGTTCTGGTATAATCATTGTAAATTAATTTTGCACCCACTCCCTAGTGCCTCTATCATTTATGTAATATGGCATTCTGAACTGTACACAACCAAGTTCCCTGTTTAACAGGGCATCTCTGCTTTCCAGTTCTATCCCTTAGCATTAACTTCTATCCCTTAGCATGGGGCAGCATAGTAGCACGGTGATTAGCATTACTGCCTCAGTGCCAGGGACCTGGGTTTGATTCCTGGCTTGGGTCACTGTCTTTATGGAGTTTGCATGTTCTCCCTGTCTGTGTGGGTTTCCTCTGAGCGCTCTGGTTTCCTCCTACAGTCCAAAGATGTGCGGGTTAGATGGATTGGGCATGCTAAATTGCCCCTTGGTGACAGGAGGACTAGCTAGGGTAAATGCATGGGGTTAGGGGGATAGGGCCTGAGTGGGATTGTGGTTGGTGCAGACTGGATAGGCTGAATGGCCTCCTGCACTGCAGGGATTCTATGATTAATCTGAAATTCTGCTGTTGTGCTGAGCAATGTTCCACAGTTGGTCAAAAATGCCACATCAATGGATGATCTTATTTGAAAATGGACAAATAATCAGTGTCCTGGAAGATATCAGATTGTTTCAGGTCTAAGTCTCTTCCTTGGGACTGGCAGGAAGACTCAGACCTGAACTGAGACATCTAAGAAACTGTTGCGCCCTGGCGACGTATTTCTTCCGCCAGTGGCGTGGCCTCAATTACGACGTGCAGCTCCTGCACATCAATCTGGGGCGCGCTCCGACCTCGTTGCGGGAACTGCCTGTCTTTTACCAGGACCACCTCACCGTCTGGAACGCGGTCGCCTCGCGACGCAGTTCTCCCCCGTCAGGAGTAGCGGCCCTCGTGCGAGAGCCGTTGCTCAGGAATCCGCACCTCCAGCCGTATAACTTCAGGTGGCTGACGGAGAGGGAGGCTGTGGAGGCCGGGGTGACCAGTATCGGGGACGTGCTGGACGGCGGAGGAGTGGGCTGGATGAACCCTGGCGTGCTGGCTGAGCGCGCGGGGGTGTCCGTCCGGCGTGCGGCCAAAGCCATCCAAGACCTTAGGACGGTCGTGCTGGGCCCCGAAAGCACACGCCAGCTCGAGGCGGCTCGAGCGTGCGGTGGGATCCCGTCCGAGCGTTCCCCTGTTCGGACGGAATTCCACATTGGCCCGAAGCCGAGACCCCCCTCCCCGGGTCAGGTGCCCCACAGCGCGAGCCGCCTCGCGGGAATGTCCTCCGTGCCCTTTTCCAGCGCGCGGAGGCGTTTCCTGTACGGGCTGCTGCTGCACACCTTCCACTACCGCGTCCTCGCCCGTCGCCCGGACACACCCTGGCGGGCCTTGTTGCCGCCGGACGGCGGAGGTCCCCGATGGAGGTCCCTCTACGGAGGGATCTCCCCCAATTACCTCGGGGACCTGGGGTGGAGGGTGCTGCACGCGGCGGTGCCGTGCAACAGTAGGATTCACTGGCTCACGGGCTCCCGAGACTGCTCTTTCTGTGGCCTTGTGGAGTCCGTGGACCACGTCTACGTTTTGTGTTATAGATTGCACTCCCTTTTTGATTTTCTGAAGAACCTTTTATTGATGTTCTGTTTGCATTTCAGTCCCACGCTCCTGATCTACGGACACCCGGTGTGGAGAGGGGAGGGTCGGGACGCCGACCTCCTCGTGAACCTGCTCCTGGGCCTGGCGAGACGTGCCATCAACAAGTCCAGGCAGCGGGCGATCGACGGGGCCGTCCGTCCCGACTGCCTGCCCCTCTACCGCGGCTACGTTCGCGGCCGGGTGTCCCTGGAGAGGGAGCACGCGGTGTCCGCGGGCACTGTCGAGGCCTTCCGTGCCCGTTGGGCACCGCAGGGGCTGAGGTGCCTTATAGACCCCGATAATCACATTTTGATTTGACGTGTTTTAAGTTTCCTTTGTACCTTTTGTTTCTGTTCGGGCCGTTCCCCCTCCTTTTGGGGAGCTGCCCCCTTTTTCTTTGTCCGAACGTAATTTAAGTTTGTTTACTTGTTTGGCCCACCCAAAAGACCGACCCGAAAGATCTTGGGGAGCTGCTCCCTTAAAAATAAGAACAGCCTGATTGGTTAAAAAAAGACCCGGGGGAAAAAAGATAAAGAAACTGTCAGATTTACCATGTTGATTGACTCTGTTGATCTCACAAGTTCTTTTAGATGCTTGTGTCATTTAATAAGTGCTTCCTGTTGGTGTTGGTGTAATACAGGAAACAAACTTGAACAGAGCAAGGTTATAACAGAGACTTTGTGTTTGCTGAAATGTATTGTGCAAAATCTTCTAGGGCCACAAAGGCATGCTAAAACATGCAAGTAAAATAAAAAAACTTTTTATAGCTTTGTTCTAGTTTCTCTTCCTTATTTCTCTTCCATTTTTTTTCTACAGAAAGTTTTCCAGTGCATGACAACTATGGAGTAAAGTGTATTGAATATCCTTTCTAGTGGGCAGTATGGGCCACACTAATTTTTTTTAAAAAATTACTACTTAACTTTTTTAACTATGTTTCCCTCCATTTTGCGTAGCCCCTTTTCATCTTATCGACACATTGGGGTCATCCAGTTTCTTTTCTACTCTATTTCTGTTCTTCTCCTCATGAAGAGAGAGCTGCAGGAATTTATTTTCTGTTCCTCCTGCAGATCCGTGGTGTCCAATAAAAATCACTTCTCTAGTTTTAGAGGAGGCTGAGGTACATGCATTGAAATGCTTTGCACAATGCAATTGTGTTTCACACATATATTTACTTATCAAAAATCTATCACCATCCAGTGCTGAACTTTGTGCATTGCAAAAATTTGAAATTCTGCCATGAATTTATCAGGCACCAAGCAGCCTCTTGGTCTCTGTCCACTAATTGTGGAACTTCTGCAAATTGTTGCTGAGAATGTTGACTGAGTCGTTGGATATTGTTTCCCTTTTCACTATAGGTTTGTTGTTTTCTGTTGGCCTAGCTGAGAGTTTCCCTTTGTAGTATTGAAATCCAGTATTTTCATCTATGTTGCACAGTTTTAGCAAGAACTGAGCAAAAATAGCACAAAGATTTTAAAGCAAAATCTACCCATTCTGCTTTTCGAGTTCTGGTTATTAAAAGTATATGAATGTGCTTTTTGAATATTGATGCCATTATTTTTAAAATTTATAGTATGTGGCTGCTGCTGGCCAGTGATCACTGCTCATCCACTAGTCACCTTGATTGATCTGCGTGCTTCTTGATAATGGGCATTGGTAACACTTGTTTAGCTTGCTAGACCACTTCAATTGGCAGTTAAGAGTCAACCACCTGAGATTGAGTTGGCCGGAGAGTTGGAGTTACATCCAGGCCCGCCCAAATGAGAATAGCTAGTGCATTATCAAGGGGCCACACGGTGAAGCCTTCCATTGTTTGCTGAAGCAGAGAGAGAGAGCTAAGATTTTACCTGTTAAAAACCTGTTTAAAATAAGTTTAAAGCACTTTACTCTTTGTAGAACTGTTTAAAGCATTTATTTATTGTATTTACTGCTTTAAGAATTCTGAAGGAGTGGTTAAAAGGCATTTGTGGACCAGCCTGCTTTAAATCAGCGCCAGGTTTAAAAGGAGGCCTGGTGTAGACAGCGGGCAGCGTCTGAGCGGGCAGCGGAGTGAGTGGGAAGCAGAGTGAGTTAATAGGGCTTTATATCAAAAAGGGCTTGGAGGAAAAAGGCCAGGTGAGTTTGTTTGAAAAAAACAAGGAAAAAAATTTTTTTCAAAACTACTACAGCAGGAAACAAGGAAAAAAATTTTTTTCCCCATAAAAAATTACAGTGAATAATGGAGGGGCATGTGATGTGTGGTTTCTGTATGATGTGGGAACTGGTGGACCCCAGGGTCCTTCCCAGTGACCATGTCTGTAGTAAGTGCAGGTTGCTGGAGGAGCTCCAGCTCAAGGTGGATGAGCTGGCCTCTGAGCTACAGACACTGAGGCTCATCAGGGGGAGAGAGGGTGCCATTGTCAATGGGGTGCAAGTGACATCCACCCCTGCTAGACTGGCTAAATCTAAGGGTCAGGGACAAAAGGGGGCTGCTGGGAGGAGGAAGGGGGGTGAGGAGCGGAGGCCTCAGCCTCTTAATCTGCATAACAGGTTTGAGGTTCTTGCTTCCAGTCTGGAAGAGGACGAGGCAGGTGAGGTTGGTGAGCAAACTGCACACGGTACAGTGATGCAGCAGGACATAGGCAAAGAGAAGGGGAAAAGGAACGTAGTAGTGATTGGGGATAGTGGGGTGAAGGGTATTGACACTGTCCTTTGTCACAATGACAAAGTGCACAGAAGGGTGTGTTGTCTGCCTGGTGCTCGGGTACAGGATGTCGCAGCTGGGCTGCAGAGGAATCTGGAGTGGGAGGGTGAGAACCCAGTCGTTGTAGTACATGTGGGTGCCGGCGACGTAGGCAAAGTGCGGACTGAGGATCTGGGGAGGGAGTATGAAAAGCTGGGAATGGAATTAAAGAGTAGAACCGACAAGGTGGTCGTCTCTGGGCTACTGCCTGAACTGAGTGCAGACGGGCGTAGGGTTGACAGGATAAAGGAAGTGAATGGGTGGCTCAGGGATTGGTGTGGGAGGAATGGGTTCGAATTTATGGGGCATTGGCACCAGTATTGGGGTAGGTGGGACTTGTTCGGGCGGGATGGGGTGGGTCTGAACCGTGCTGGGACCAGAGTGTTGGCGAATCGAGTAAAGAGGACTGTAGACAGGGCTTTAAACTAATTAGGGGGGGGGGAGGGTGCGAGGGTAGGTGACGCTACGAGGTCTAAAGTTAAGGATAGGGTACAGGTAAGGGAAGAGGCCGAGGATGTCCCAATTGGTGGCGTTACGGCAAATAGGGTCCAGGTGAAGGCTGGGATGAAAGCGCTTTATCTGAATGCACGAAGCATTCGGAATAAAGTGGATGAGCTGGTGGCGCAGATCGACACAAATGGATACGATCTGGTGGCCATTACAGAGACGTGGCTGCAAGGTGACAGGGACTGGGAGATGAATGTACAGGGCTATCAAGTGTTTAGGAAGGATAGGCAGGAGGAAAGAGGGGGTGGCGTAGCTCTGCTGATTAAGGATAGTATCAAGGTGGTAGCAAGGGATGATATCGGAGCCAAAGAGCAGAAAGTGGAATCGTTGTGGGTGGAGATTAGGAACAGCAAAGGGAGGAAGACGCTGGTGGGTGTCGTCTATAGGCCCCCAAATAATGATCTGGAGGTGGGGCGGGCTGTTAACGCGCAAATAAGTGCGGCGTGCAGGAATGGGACGGCAGTAGTTATGGGAGATTTCAATCTGCATATTGATTGGTCGACCCATGTTGGACGAGGTGGGCTCGAGGAGGAGTTCTTGGAATGCTGCCGGGATAATTTCCTCGAACAGTGTGTGTTGGAGCCGACGAGGGAGCGAGCTATCTTGGATCTGGTGCTATGTAATGAGGCGGGTAGAATTAGGGACCTTGCGGTGAAGGATCCTCTTGGAGAGAGTGATCATTGCATGGTGGAGTTTCTGTTGCAGATGGAGGAGGAGAAAGTGGGTTCCCGGACACGCGTCCTTTGTTTGAATAGAGGGGAATACGGTAGGATGAGAGAAGAATTGGCGAATGTGGACTGGGGGAGCGCGTTGGAAGGTAGGTCTGCTGAGGAGCAGTGGAGGATCTTTAAGGAGATCTTTCTTGGTGCTCAGCAGAAATTTATTCCGATGGTCAAAAAGGACAGTAGGAGGAGAGGTAATAAGCCGTGGATAACGAAGGAGGTGAAGGAAAGTGTTAAATTAAAAGCGGAGGAATTTAGAGTAGCTAAGAGCAGTGGGCGAGAAGAGGATTGGGAAAGGTTTAAATGTCAACAAAGATTGACAAAGAAGTTGATAAAGGAGGGTAGGAGAAGCTACGAAGCTGGGCTAGCGCTTAATATAAAAAAGGATAGCAAGAGTTTTTATAAATATATAAAAAGGAAGAGGCTGGCTAGGGTGAACGTTGGTCCTTTAGAGGATGAGAAAGGGGAGCTAGTGGTAGGGGATGGGGATATGGCTAAGGTATTGAATAACTTTTTTGTTTCTGTCTTCACGGAGGAGGACGTGAATAATTTGCCGGGTGTTAGCGATGGAAAGGTGGTAGGACTGGAGGGTCTTAATGACATTACTGTTACTAGAGAGGTGGTGCTCGACAGACTGGAGGGGCTGATTGTGGACAAGTCCCCAGGACCGGATGGAATGCATCCGAGGGTTCTGAAAGAAATGGCGGAGGTGATAGTGGATGCCTTGGTGGTTATTTTCCAGACGTCGCTGGATTCCGGGGAAGTGCCGGAAGATTGGAAAACGGCTAATGTTACGCCGTTGTTTAAGAAGGGTGCCAGGCAAAAGGCGGGGAATTATAGGCCGGTTAGTTTAACGTCTGTGGTAGGTAAAATGTTGGAATCCGTCATTAAGGAGGAAATTGCGAGGCATCTTGAAGGGAATTGCTTGATAGGGCAGACGCAACACGGTTTCATTAAAGGGAAGTCGTGTCTGACAAATTTACTGGAGTTCTATGAGGATGTGTCTAGGGCAGTGGATAGAGGAGAGCCGGTGGATGTGGTCTTTCTGGATTTTCAGAAGGCGTTTGACAAGGTACCTCACAAGAGGTTATTGCAGAAGGTCAGGGGACATGGAGTTGGGGGTAGGGTGTTAGCGTGGATAGAGGATTGGTTGTCAAATAGGAGGCAGAGAGTGGGGGTCAATGGGTGCTATTCGGATTGGCGGTTGGTGACTAGTGGGGTGCCCCAGGGGTCGGTGCTGGGGCCTCAGCTATTTACCATTTATATAGATGATCTGGAGGAGGGAACCGAGTGCAGGGTGTCGAAATTTGCTGATGACACCAAGATTGGGGGAAAGGCAAATTGTGCGGAGGGTGTGGAGAGTCTGCAGAAGGATCTAGATAGGCTGGGCGAATGGGCCAGGAAATGGCAAATGGAATTTAATGTTGGCAAGTGTGAGGTGGTCCACTTCGGTAGGAAGAATGGTAGGAAGGACTATTACTTACGTGGCGAAAAACTGCAGCAGGCGACGGTGCAGAGGGACCTCGGGGTCCTTGTGCATGAGTCGCAAAAACCCAGCTTGCAGGTGCAGCAGGTGGTCAGGAAGGCGAATGGGATGCTGGCCTTCATAGCGAGGGGGATTGAATATAAAAGTAGGGAGGTCTTGCTGCAGCTGTATAGGGCATTGGTGAGGCCGCAGCTGGAGTACTGTGTGCAGTTTTGGGCGCCGCACCTGCGCAAGGATATTTTGGCCCTGGAGGGAGTGCAGAGGAGGTTTACTAGGCTGATACCGGAGTTGAGGGGATTGAGCTATGAGGAGAGGCTGAATAAACTAGGCTTGTACTCGTTAGAGTTTAGAAGAATGAGGGGAGATCTCATTGAGACGTATAAGATGATGAATGGGATGGATAGGATAGAGGTGGAGAGACTCTTCCCGCTCAAAAAAGACAGTAGGACTAGGGGGCACAGCCTCAAGATAAAGGGGAGGCGGTTTAGAACGGAGTTGAGGAGGAACTTCTTCACTCAAAGGGTGGTGAATCTCTGGAATTCTCTGCCCGTTGAAGTGGTGGAGGCTGCCTCGCTAAATATTTTTAAGAAGCAGGTTGATGGGTTCTTGATAAGAGAGGGGATTAAGGGTTATGGGGAGAGGGCGGGAAAGTGGAACTGAGCCACGACAGATCAGCCATGATCTTATTGAATGGCGGGGCAGGCTCGAAGGGCTAGATGGCCTACTCCTGCTCCTATTTCTTATGTTCTTATGTTCTTATGTTCTTATTTCCATAAAGGATGCTGGTGAAGCATGCTCTCCTTTCTTCTTATGCACTCAAGAAATTCCACTGTTTATTCCTGATCTTGACCAGCAGGGTTCTTTCAACATTAGATTTGGTGTGACATGTTCAAAAAAGCAAATCTCTAGTCGCAATTCTTCTCTATTCATCATCCAGTGCCATTTAATACAAGTTAAAATTGGTATGTTGAAGCATTCTAGGATTCTCAGCTTTGTTTTTTGGGATAATTTTGAGTTGACATCTTTTTTGTGTTTTTGGAATGGGCCAAGTGTTCAATCTTGTTTCCACATCCCATGGAATAATAAAAACATTCTGACCTTGAAAGTGAATCAGCGATATCCCTTCCTGGTTCTCCATAATCAATGCTTATAAACTGATGATGTTTTAAATCACAGTAAAATTGCAATTCTGTTATACTTTGATCTAATAACTGCACAATCTACTTAACCCTAAAAGTACAAAATATTGTTATGCAATTTGCTGCTTTCTGAATAGCGCATAGTTTTTGAAATTATTGCTGTTACGTTATTGAAGCTAGTAGATTTATCTTCCTCCCTCAGGTTAAGGACAACTTCTTTTTGACTGACCCATTTGCAAGAGAATCTGGGATGAATGAATCAGCACTTTCATTTTTCCTGGTTCTTCCAGGCTAATGTAGAAATTTTTTCAAGGAGGAATTGAGGATTTAGTGAGTGTCCAGTACAATAAGTCCTTTCTCTTGGAATCTACATATTTATGATTCTTTTTAGTTGAGATTTATGCCACACAACACTATAAGCAGTAGATCAATGATATTACAAGAGGGAACCACACGCACAGTCAACAGATGATCTGCTCCTCTTGAGTTGTTTGACCAAATTACCACTGCCTGACTGCAGGCAGACTTCTCTGTTCTGTAATATATTACCCAATGGAGTTAAAACCCACCTTGACATTGACCTCCACAAGCATCTAAAGTATTCACATGTTTTCTGCCATTAACCAATCAAACATTTAATGTCATCTTTCCCTGTCTCATCCAAGGTAGTTTTAATTAACTTTCTCTGATTTGTAAATGAACTTTGAGCTTTCATGTTTGCATTTGTTACCACTCACTTCTGCTCAGAACTGTTAACAATATTGATCCAGTCTAAATGATCTCTATTGTCAAACTATTAAAACCATATTAAGGATCTAAGTGGCAGCCTTCCATCCCATAAGTTGATGGTTTTGTTTCTTGACACAGTCCAGTGGTTCTTGTATATCTGAAAAAAGCAGTGTAAAACTTTTAGTGGGTTATTTTGGTCAAGTCTTTGTGCAACTGGCTATGATAAACAACACCTCTCTTAAACTGTCAATGCTTCCAGTTTCACAAGGTTCAACCACAGTTTCCAACATTGTTATTAGTGTAATTTTGAAACTGCTTGCTATGCAGCTAATGCGAGTTTTATGAGGCGTCTTGCTGCTGATCATCTCAGAATTGGAAAACCTGTGGTGTAGTGAAGGAGAAGAATGAATTGAAACACGTAGTTTATTCTATAGATAGTTTGTGGCTTTAGGTAATGTTTGTTTTTTTCACAGTTTTATCCTTTCACTGCATCAAGGTCTGGTTAATTGATTTGTACAACTAACTTGAAATAATTGGTATTAACTCGCCATTTCTATTGCAGGTTCGAAAGCGGAGCAGATTATAGTGGATGTCACCCCATGCGCCACACTGCCATGTGTTCTTCACAAAGGACAAAACTACAGTGTGAACGTCACCTTTACCAGCAGTAAGTAGGTTGCAAAGAACAAAACTGTTCAACTATGTACAAATTATTCAGTGGGGTCTAGATTTTCCTTTAAAAAAATCCCTTCTCAATCTGCGACAACAATTTAAATCTTCCCAGCTGAACAGAGGAAACAGGATGTACACATTCCCTCTGGCAAATATCAAACAACAATGAGACAAGAATTTCAACAAATTTTCCTATTGTGACAGAGCCAATTCTATCAAGTTTGCTTGATTTGCTGGATTTAACTTCTCATTTTGATAACTTGTATTTTTAAGACGCGGGTTGATGGGTTTTTGATAAGCGAGGGGATTAAGGGTTATGGGGAGAGGGAGGGAATGTGGAACTGAGCCACGACAGATCAGCCATGATCTTATTGAGTGGCGGGGTAAGCTCGAGGGGCTAGATGGCCTACTCCTGCTCCTATTTCTTATGTTCTTATGTATGTTCTTATGTATTTCTGTTCAACGAAGAATCTGCAAACACCAGACAGACCAACAAAAATTAGGATTAGATAAAATCCTAAACGCACAAACTGAAAATTTGATTTAGGGAACAAATCTGGAAGCACAAATTTGGTATTTGACAAAAAAATGTTTAATACAAGCATGAAAGGAAAAATGTTGTCTCGAAGTAAGGTGCCTTAGTAGATTGATAATATCAGTGAGCATATGTAAATGGATGATGATGCAGAATTCCTGTGAGGAAAGAATATAGAACTTCAAATGTTAAAATATTAACTGCATTAGGAGAAATGGACCTGAGAAAATCCTCCTGCAGTTTCCATACGACCATAAGATATTGGAGCAGAATTAGGCCTGTCGAGTCTGTTCTGCCATTCAATCATGTTGTCATGATGTCATGTGAAAAAGCTTCTAGGATTTGAGATGGGAGAGTTTCTTAAGTATCGAGCTCTGGTTGCCACGTCATAGGAAGGATGTGATTGCATTGGAGAAGTTGCAAAGAAGATTCACCAGGATGCTGCCTGGGATGGAACATTTAAGTTACGAAGAGAGGTTGGATTGTTTTAATTGGATCCAAGACTGAGGGGTCATCTAATCGAGGTGTGTATAAGGGACATGGACAGAGTGGAAAAGGAGCAGCTGTTCCCTTTAGTTGAAGGGCCGATCACAAGGGAACATAGATTAGATTCAAGGTGAGGAGCAGGCGGTTTAGGGAGGATGTGAGGAAAAACCTTTATACCCAGAGGGTGGTGACGGTCTGGAATGTCTGCCTGGGAACATGGTAGAGGCAGATTGCCTCACGTCCTTTTAAAATGTATCTGGATGAGCACTTGGCACATCATAACATTCAGGGCTATAGGCCAAGTGTTGACAGATGGGATTAGGTGGGAGTTCAGGTGTTTTTCATGTGACAGTGCAGACTCGATTAGCCAAAGGGCCTCTTCTGCACTGTATGATTCTAATGCTTGGGGGTGGCTGAGAGAAAGGATGTAATGGACATTACCTG
Organism: Carcharhinus amblyrhynchos; assembly: GCF_965287045.1. NCBI lineage: Eukaryota > Metazoa > Chordata > Chondrichthyes > Carcharhiniformes > Carcharhinidae > Carcharhinus > Carcharhinus amblyrhynchos. The sequence goes on from NC_137337.1 coordinate 11,833,827, forward strand.
AAGAGCCAGTGTATTATACCAACTGAAGCATTTTGAGTTAATTGTTGGCCCCAGCATTGTTTTTGATAACCATATATGACTTGATCAGAAATCCAATATAATGCCAGATTTCCAAATGCAACCAAACTGAGGTGATAGTGTGGTAAAGTGGCTGAGTTAAGGGAAGACACTGTCACTGTTTCCAAATGCAGCATAATAATGGGTAGAATTTAATATGGAGAAGTTCAGGGTCTTTCACACAATACTGGGTGTGGGGATGGGGGTGGGTGTGATGTAGTGAATGCGGCATAAAAATAGGTTGACAGATATCTGGGAATGATTACATTAATCAATACTGCAATCCCTGAGGCATACAAGCTAATGTTGGAAGCCATTATTTATTACTTTTATTTGACTTTTTTATATAACATTTTCTACAGTATATTTTTATTACCATTTTCACACAGGACAAACCCTGCTAAAAACTTATCATGTTACATGTGCTGCTCTGCTTGTGTTGCATTCCCAGCTCTCAGCTAACTTTGTGCACAATGCATGATCAGAGGTTAGAACCAATTGCTGTTGGCTACCTTATGTGCTATGTTTAATTAACCATTAAATATGAATGGGTGTTCTCCTGGAGGAATGAATAAAAAAACTATAGAGATTGGCAGAGAGACTGGTGGCATCTGGTGGAAGGAAGATTGGCAACATCTTGACTGTGAAACCCAGAGAGAGAGGGTGAGCGATACTAAAAAGCTGGTGTACATCTTGAACTCAGTGAACTTTTATGATTTACTGACAAGGTGCCAATGAATTCTTCAGCCTAACACTAGCAAAGTGAAACATGCTGTGTGATGGTGCAAAATTGAGAGTACAGTCTGTGGGTGTCACCCTGCAGTTGTCGAGCACTCTGACCTGGCCCCATTTCGAGTAATGTCTTGATTTCACTCAGACGTAAGGAAAATATCCGACTGTGCAGTATAAAGAGCAGAAATCTAGTTTCTTAGTATTTGGTGCTAGACTACGGGTGGAAAAGTTAGAACAATGTTGACCCTTCTTGAAAGGAAGTAAACTTGATGGGATATTTTATGTAAGGGGACTTGTGTAGGAACTGCTAAAGATAAGTTCAAGACTGCAGTCACAGACACATGTTAATTCCAGATGTTCAACTGTTAATAAGTAAATGTAGCATTGGGGAAAATTCTATGTATGGATAAGATAAACTAATTGTAACATCAGCTATCCTGATGCTTTGTCTTTCCAACATTTGTTTATAAAACTTCAGATTAATGTCCTTTCTTCTTGTACTTTTTAATCCCTCAAATGCTGTTTAAATTCATGTCTGGCTAGTGGAAGCCTCCCTTTAGCTATTAACAATTGAAATGTGTTTGAGGTGGTTAAACTCCTGTTGAAATGTCCAGCAACGTTAGAAAGCAATCCACATGGTAGAGAGATGGGTTCTCCCAAAGCAACAATTTGGATACTTTTCATTAGATTAGAATGGAGCATCCAAGGTCTGACCAAAGAATCAAGTGTTTCTAAAATAAGTTTCCTTGGATTGTTTCATAGTACCAACTGAAATATATCCAAGTAACAAACCATCTCAAGTAGACACGAGTTGTCCCTCACCCCAAATGGAATTGCACGTGTGATCCTGTACTCTGCTGTGACTTTTTTTTAAAGTGGACTAACTATACTGTGATGTGTCTTTCAGCAACCTCGAGCCAGACAAGTGAGGCTGTGGTTCATGGTATCCTAGCTGGACTTCCAATTCCTTTTCATATTCCAAACTCTGATGGTTGCAAATCTGGGATTCAGTGCCCCATTCGGAAGATGCAGAAGTATAACTACATCAATTCATTTCCGATAAAGGACGCCTACCCATCAGTAAGTGTCTTTGTGAAACATCAGAATGCATACAAACGTCCCTTATACTTGATCAAAAGAAGAGTGAAATCATTTGTAGATCGAGAGTTTGTTGCAGGAATGAATATAGCTATTTGGAACAAAGATTTGTTTGTAGACATCCCTAATATGTAACAAGAATTTGTCATTCCAAGCTTTCTGGTGATACATTGTTCACTTGGGATCTTGTGTTGAGGTTGTCCTCGAAAGTGACTACAAAGATGTTTGACATTTTTCAGGGAATTGTGGAATCCCCCAACATGAGCTGAGTATCACCTTTACTCTTCCTGCTCTTAATGAATTCAGTATGGGTGATGATATCATTAATTTATGGTGCTTTCTGTAAGCACCAATGTGGAATGTTTTCTGAGTTAACTAATCTTCACATGTTGAGATTTGTGAACAGGACAATGTTAGTAAAAACAAACAATAGATTAAGTCTACTGAAGAGTAAGGAAGAGGTTCTCCAACACTCTAAAACATGATTGGATACTACTGACCATGAAGCATGATTGTGGAAGAGGATAGGATGTTCAAACTTGAATTGGTTTTTATGAAACATATAAAATGAAAGTGGAAACTTTAAAACAAATGTTAAAGTTTTATTTTTCATGCAAAAAAACCCTGTTCTAGCTTTTTTGTTGACCATCTTTACTTTTGTATTTCTGTTTGTTTTGCCCTCGGCTGAACTGTTTGGGATGGTAGATTTTGAAAAGGGCCAATGTAGATCCTAATTTATCCATCAGGAAGTAGGACAAGTCAAGATTAAAATGCAAAGCAATTAAGGTTTAAGAGCCAAGTTGGAAAACTCTGACAGTAACCAGGACTTTGCAGGTCAGAAAAAACTGGAGCTTGTGATTTATTTACCCCAGGTTTGGATTGCAAATGAATGGCAGCTTGAAGAACAATTTGTATTTCTATAGCAGCTTTAACATTGTTGAACTTCCCAAGATGCTTTATGGAGCATCATCAAATCAAATTTAGTATGGAGCCACATGATGAGCTTGGTCACGGGCATCTTAAAGAAGGAAAGAGAGCCTTTGTGATGGAATTGGCCCAGCAGCTGAATGTGCATTCTTAATTCTGGCCTTTTGTGTACTCCCAGGAGTGAGTTGGAAAATTATGTCTAAGGGCAGCAAATGATTGGTTGAGGATTTCAGTATCAGAGGCAGGTTTAGAGAACATAAGAAATAAGAAATAGGAGCAGGAGTAGGCCATCCGGCCCTTCGAGCCTGCCCCGCCATTCAATAAGATCATGGCTGATCTGTCGCTGCTCAGTTCCACTTTCCCGCCCTCTCCCCATAACCCTTAATCCCCTCTCCTATCAAAAACCCATCAACCCGCGTCTTAATCTTAAGAGATGGAAAGAATAATGAAAATTTGTGGTGGACAAGTCACTTCAGGGTCAGATATGATCCAAGCTTATGAATAGGGTGCCAACTGCTGCCTCAGAGTGCCAGGGACCTCGGTTTGATTCTACACATGGGTGACTGCCTGACATTCTCCCCATGTCTGCGTTAGTTTCCTCCGGATGCTCTAGTTTCCTCCCACAGTTCAGAGATGTGCATATTAGGTGGATTGGACTTGGTAAATTGCCCCTTAGCATTCCTACATGTAGAGTTTAAGGGATTTAGTGCAGTAAATGCATGGGATTACGGGGATAGAGCATCTTACCATTGCCTTATCAGTCGGTACAGATTTGATGGGCCAAATATTCTCTCCTGCACTGTGAGAATTCTGTGATTCACAGAATGGAATTTGTGGCAGGAAACTAAAACTCTGAATCTCCCAAAGTTCAGTTGGAGAATATTTCAGCTCACCCAGAACTGGATGTTGGACAAGCAAGCTGCCAGTTTGGAGACCATTTACGAGTCAAGAGTGATAATTTCTGGAAAGCTGGGTGTGAATTGGGAGCCAACAATGTAACTGGAGTTTAGTGAAGAGAAGCTGTTAGTTGCAAGGATAGAGGGGTCATGCAGGAATTATTTTGAGGGATGCAGCAGGAGGAAAGACAGAAACTAGAGCAAAGAGTTTAGAGCACGGAGACGAATTTGAAGCTTGGCTCATTAGGCAGGCATCTGATCAAATAGTCTTAATCTTGATCAAATCTTTGTTGCTGATGGAGAGATGGGGAGAGTGGTCACAAGAGAAAAGTTAAATGTTATCTTTGCATTGAAAGATGATTTCAGAGCACTTTCAGGCAGTGCTTTGTGATCCAACCAGATTTGGCAGTAAATGACCAAATCATTTGTCCACAATATCCAAGCCTTGGGCTTGAGGTCATAAAGATGAGGGCTGCATTAGGAGAATGGTCAGGATGAGAGAGGGCATAGGCTTTCATGGGACTAAGGCATCAAAGATGGAGGTGAGGGTGCTGTTGAGGGGTACAGAAGAAAAAGAATGGATAGCCAAGTTTTCTTGGGTGGACAAAAAAGGGAATTGATGGAAAGCATTGCAAAAGTTGGGTTTTAGTTGACATGAGTAGTAATGGGAAGAGGTAGTTCTAAAGTTTTGTACACAACCTATGATTGCATCTGAATTGTGAAGCCTTTGAAATATTGAGACTGGTACTCGAGAAATAAATGATTAGCTTGTCAGATTTTAAGTGAATTGGTTTTCAATGGATCAAGCAAGATTCTCTTAATCCTCTCAACATTCTTCTTTCCCCCACCACCGTTACTAGGTTGAATTGGAGGTTAAATGGGAGCTGAAGGATGACGATAAAAATGACATCTTCTGCTGGGTGATTCCTGTCAAGATCTCCAGCTAAGCTATACTGCTGAAAATAACTCCGTGATAATTTGGATACTGTGGTCAGCTGCACAATGGAAATTAAAACAGGCACCTTTGAGATTTTTCATATTTTTACAAAATCTTGTACTTATAACTTTGGAACACAATTTCTAGATGAACATTGTGACCTGTGTTTAGTTTTAATACTAAGATTTTTGTAAATTAACCTGACTAGTTCAATAAAGAGATTAACTACATACATGTGTTTGATGGTGTTTTCATGTTTAAATGGAGGGATGGATAGTTTAAATCTTTCCTAATTCTGAAGTGTAAACAACTCTAAGGTTGTTGAGATGCCATTCAAACTCTGCCATATACATCACAACCTCTTTCCATGTGTCTCTTGAAATGTGACTGTTTCTAACTACACCAGTGTTGATATCATGGCAAAGACTGATTAATTGTTTCAGGCTTCCTGCTTTTTGTCCTTTCAACTTTCATTGAATTGCATTCAACCACAATTTTTAACTTCATGGCTGGATATATTCCTCACTCTGCCATTACCATTAAGTCAGGGAACCAACCCTGGTTCAACAAGGAGTGCAAGTGAGCAGACGGGGAGCAGCACCAGTACTTTTTTTTAAAAAAGAAAAAGTGCCAAGCTGGTGAATATGCAATACATACCTGCGATATGTAGAGCTAGACAATCCTCCGATCATTGGATCAGATAAAAGCTTGGCTGTCCTGCCACATTCAATTGGGCATGGTGGACAATGAACTAACCAACAAAGGAGCCTTCACATAATCATTGATAAGACAGGACAGCACAGCACATCAGTGCATAAGATGAGACTGAAACGTTTACAACATCTTCAGTCAGAAGATGATCACAAATCTTCAGCCAATTTGATTCACTCTGTGGTATCAGGGAATGGTTGGTTGCACATGACACAACAAAGGCTATGGATTCTGGCAATAGTACTAAAACTACTCCAGAGCTAGCTGCCATTTCAGTTGCAGTCTACCTGGCAGCCTAGAGAATTGGCCAGGTGCACCCTGTCTATAAAAATAGGACAAATCCAATCCGGCCAAATAATACTACCAGTATAGTGACATATTGTTAACAGTGCTATCAACTGTTACTCAACAGTTTGTGTTCCAGTCAGGCCCCTCAGCTCCAGACCTAATTATAGATTTGGTCCACATGTGGATAAATGAGCTAAATTCAAGATATTTGACTGAGCATAGTATCCAGGAGCCTTCACAAAATCAAAGGGTTGATGGGAATCTGTGGGGAAAAACCTAGAACAAGGGAAGATGGTCATTGGAGATCAATCATCTCAGCCCAAGAACATCACTGGGAGTTCCTCAGGGTAGTGTTCAGAGCCCAAATCTCTAAAGCTGCTTCAACTTTGACCATCCCTCCATAAGGTCAGAAATAGGGATGTTTCTGCAATCATTAATGTGCAGCACCATCTGTGACTTCTTGGTAACTGAGGCTGTACATGTGCAGGAAGTAAAGGAGAATGATGGACAAGAAATGTGCAGTCCATGCACCTGTTCCTTTAATCATGATGACTGTATTAAGATGTATAATCTCCTGCATGAAGTGCAATAAGCAAAGGATTCCAGGCCATTTTGGAAAGAAAAATATTAGCGTGTTCCTCTTCAAATATTGAGGCAATTGAAACTCATCCAGGCAAATATAAAAACTCTAATTATCCTTATTGGGGCAGTAGTTATACATAGTCATTCATTTGTGTATGTCAAATGGTAATGTTTATATCTGGAGTGTTAAAAATAGCCAACTTCCAATTATCAGTGCATCACACAACACTTACATGGTATCTAGCAGGACAATGAGAATGAACTTTATGAAATGCACAATGGACCAACAGCAAGACTTGAGCTTTTGTGTTAATGACTTGAATTACATTTTCCGTGCATCTTTTGCTCCGACTGCTTTTTGGAAAAAGTATGAAATTTATCAATACTCAACCATGATGTGGAGATGCTGGCGTTGGACTGGGGCAAACACAGTAAGAAGTCTCACAACACCAGATTAAAGTCCAACAAGTTTATTTGATAGTAAACACACAAGCTTTCAGGGTTTGCTCCTTTGTCAGGTGAGTGGAGAGTTCTTGTCTCAAATGGAGCATATAAAGGCACGCACAGTTTCCTGAATACCGATTAGAATGTGAGTCTTTACAGCTAATCAATTCTTAAAGGTGCAGACAATGCGAGTGGAGATAGCATTAAGCATAGATTAAAGAGATGTGTATTGTCTCCAGACAAGACAGTAAGTGAGCTGTTGCAAGCCCAGGCAAGTCATGGGGGTTCAGATAGTGCAATATGAACACACGATCCTGGTTGAGGCCATCCTCATGTGTGCGGAACTTGGCTATCAGTTTCTGCTCAGCGACTCTGCTGTCGTATGTCATAAAGGCCACCTTGGAGAATGTTTACCCAAAGATCAGAGGCCAAATGCCCGTGACCACTGAAGTGCTCTCCAACAGGAAGGGAACAGTCTTGCCTGGTGATTGTCGAGTGGTGTTCATTCATCCATTGTTGTAGTGTCTGCATGGTCTCCCCAGTGTACCATTACTCAGGACATCCTTTCATACAGCGTATCAGGTGGACAATGTTGGCCGAGTTGCAAGAGTACGTGCCGTGTACCTGGTGGATGGTGTTCTCACATGAGATGATGGCATCCGTGTCAATGATCTGGCATGTCTTGCAGAGGTTGCTGTGACAAGGTTGTGTGTTGTCATGGTCACTGTTCTTCTGAAGGCTGGGTAGTTTGCTGCGGACAATGGTCTGTTGGAGGTTGTGCAGTTGGTTGAAGGCAAGAAGTGGAGGTCTGGAGATGGCCTTGATGAGATGTTCATCTTCATTAGTGACATGTTGAAGACTCCGAAGAAGATGTCGTAGCTTCTCCACTCCGAGGAAGTATTGGACGATGAAGGGTGCTCTGTCCACCGTGTCTCGTGTCTGTCTTCTGAGGAGGTCAGTGCAGTTTTTTTGCTGTGGCGCATTGGAACTGTTAATTGATGAGTTGAGTGCCATATCCTGTTTTTACGAGGGCATCTTTCAGCATCTGTTGCAATCCTCCTCATCTGAACAGATCCTGTGTATACGGAGGGCTTGTCTGTAGGGGATGGCTTCTTTAGCATGTTTAGGGCGGAAGCTGGAAAAGTCGAGTATCATGAAGTTATCTGTGGATTTGGAGTACAGTGAGGTACTGAGGTGATCGTCCTTGATGGAGACGCTTGTGTCCAAGTATGCAACTGATTCCGGAGAATAGTCTATGGTAGTCTGATGGTGGGATGGAATTTGTTGATGTCATCATATAGTTGTTTCAGTGATTGTTCACCGAGTCCAAAGGAAGAAAATGTCATCGATATAGCTAGTGTATAACATCAATTGAAGGTTCTGTGTGGGGAAGAAGTCTTGTTCAAGTCTGTGCACGAAGATGTTGGCATATTGAGGTGCGAATTTGGTTCCCATGGCTGGATGAAGAACTGGTTGTTGAAGGTGAAGACATTGTGGTCCAGGATGAAGCAGATGAGTTGTAAAATTGCATCTGGAAACTGGCAGGTGTCGGTGTTGAGTACTGAGGCAGTCGCAGCAGTGCCATCGCCGGGGTTGGGGGGCGGGGGGGGGGAGGATGCTGATGTAGAGCACCGAGGCATCTATTGTGACGAGGAGTGCCCCTGGTTCAACTACTCCATGTGCACTGAGTTTCTGTAGAAAGTGCGTAGTGTCACGACAAAACCTGGGGGTTCTTTGTACAGTGGGTTTCAGGATGCCCTCGATCTAGCCAAAGAGGGTCCCATTGCCCAATACAATGGGTGCTCTGAAGGTCCGGATCAAAGGTCCTGATTAGGGTGTTGAGTTGACGGGTGTGTTCTTTGATCGGATCTACAGGTAACTGTAGATTTCCTCGTTGTTCGGTTGTCGGTACACTTCTTTACAGTAATCCGTTCTGTTCAGTATGATGATGGCCCTCCTTTGTCTGTTGGTTTGATGATAATGTTGCAGTTGGTTTTGAGAGTGTGGATGGTGTTGCGTTGTGCTTGGGTGATGTTTGGGGCTGTCTTGGGTGATGTTCAGGACAACACTCAACCATCCATTAGCCCTTTGAGAGTAGATAACTATTATTTTCTAAAGCTTTGCAATGATTTGATTTTGGAAATTATTTTTTATCCAATTCAGAACATGGTAGTGGGAGGAGAAGTGGTAACATTTATAGAACAATGGAAAGAGAACAGGTAACACACGTACTGTGCTGCAAATTGTGGACTTCAAGGAAATGAATTCCATTGCGAGAGTTTTTTGGATAGGAATTGCAGAACTGGAGGACTCTTTTGGCTGCATGGCTCTTAATAGGACATAAAGTCTTTTCAATTTATTCTTGAGCGTCCATGTGCTACAACATTTAATACTGTCAGTAGCTTTTAAAAAAGACAGATGAATTTATCGTTAGCAATGGTTTATGGAACATTAATGTTCCTGGGACTGGAATCATTACAGCTGAATAATATGGGATGTGATGCTGATAGTAATCTCAACATTACAGTACAGATGGAGAAGGTGGTGAAGAAGGCTTATGGCATGCTTGCCTTTATAGGAAGGGGTATAGAGTATAAAAGCTGGCATCTAATGTTGCTGTTGTATAGAACGTTGGTTAGACCGCATTTGGAGTGCTGCATCCAGTTCTGGTCACCATACTACCGGAAGGACATGGAGACCCTGGAGAGAGTGCAGAGGAAGTTTACCAGGATGCTGCCTGGTATGGAAGGACTTAGCTATGAGGAGAGATTGGGCAAATTGGGATTGTTCTCTTTAGAAAGACGGAGAGTGAGGGGAGATCTAATTGAGGTGTATAAGATTGTGAAGGGTATAGATAAAGTGAACAGTGGTAAGCTTTTTCTTAAGTTGGATACGAAATTTACGAGGGGCCATGGGCTTAAGGTGAGAGGGGCGAGGTATAATTCAGATGTTAGAGGGAGGTTTTTCACAGAGGGTTCTGGGGGCCTGGAATGCACTGCCAAGTAGGGTGGTGGAGGCAGGACGCTAGAGTTGTTTAAGGCTTACCAAGATAGGCACATGAGCAGACTAGAGATGGAGGGATACAAAAGATTGTTCTAAATAAGAATCAAGCGGCTCAGGATGTTCCTGGGAATCAATAGATTCCTATAGACCGTCCAACATATTTTATGGCTCACATGTCTTATGTTTGAGCTTCTGGGGATTCTGTGAATGTCTGTATAAGTTGTGTATGTTGATTGATGTCTTTTTTTACAACCACAGGTGATTTGGTCCGCCTTGTTGTCCAACAAGGGGCATACATGTGGTGGGCTGTGCGAGGGCTGCTCTTGGATGTTGCTTCGAGAGTTGCCTAGTGCTTCATGTCGTTAGTGTACGCTTAAACTGGACCAGCTGATGGGCAACATGACAGCTCCGTGACTAGCACTGTTTGCTGTGCAGACACATGGATTTGGGCCAGTGTCTGATGGAGTTGGCACCTCCTCCCCGTGCTTGCATGGGTTTTCTCCAGGTGTTCCGGTTTCCTCCCACACCCCAAAAACGTGCTCTTAGGCTGATTGGTGTTAACAAATTGTCCCTAAAGCAGGCATCCCTCAATCTGGTTATAATTCCTTTATTGTGGAGTCCAATAGGCGTAGGCAAAGGTCATAGGTAGAAGAGGGCACTCACAGTGTGAAAATGGCGGCGTGGGCTTGTTGGGCCAAAGGGCCTGCTTCCTGTGCTGCGTTGTTCTTTGTTCTTTATTAGATTAGGTTCATGGAGCAGAAAAAAAACTCCTCAGGACCTTTTCAAAGCTGCATCCATTACAATTGCGTGCTTGCCATGTAAGAATAGCTAAATTTGCCTTACAGCCAAATGAGTTTGAGATGTTCCCCAAACCTTAATTCAGTCTTGTTATAATGTGTTCTGCTTTATGGGAGCATATTTTACCCTGCTAAGTCAAAATCCTGGAACACCCTCTCCGATTGCACTGTGGGTGTATGGTTTAAAAAGACAGATCACCTCCACCTTCTTGAGGGCACAGTGAGCCAAAGCTAAAGGCTGTAATTATGATTAATTTGGATGGGCTGATTTGAGCATCACAGTGATGACAAGGTATTTGCTAGCGAAGTGAAAAGGACTGACAACACAGATCCAATTTCATGAACTCTAAATGGAATACAGTAGCAGTCATAAGGTTAAACGTCCACCCAACCGCCTGATTAACATTGTACATCCTCTTCAAATAAAGAACTGACAATATCATTTTCTCAATCCTTGCTGCATGATTGCATTCTTCTGTTTATTACAAATGTATCAATGTGCTACCAGTTCTGGTTGTGATTCTTGAAGATTCATAAGAACATAAGAACATAAGAAATAGGAGCAGGAGTAGGCCATCCAGCCCTTCGAGCCTGCCCCGCCATTCAATAAGATCATGGCTGATCTGTCGCTGCTCAGTTCCACTTTCCCGCCCTCTCCCCATAACCCTTAATCCCCTCTCCTATCAAAAACCCATCAACCCGCGTCTTAAAAATATTTAGCGAGGCAGCCTCCACCACTTCAACGGGCAGAGAATTCCAGAGATTCACCACCCTTTGAGTGAAGAAGTTCCTCCTCAACTCCGTTCTAAACCGCCCCCCTTTTATCTTGAGGCTGTGCCCCCTAGTCCTATTGTCTTTTTTGAGCGGGAAGAGTCTTTCCACCTCTATCCTATCCATCCCATTCATCATCTTATACGTCTCAATGAGATCTCCTCTCATTCTTCTAAACTCTAACGAGTACAAGCCCAGTTTATTCAGCCTCTCCTCATAGCTCAACCCCCTCAACTCCGGTATCAGCCTAGTAAACCTCCTCTGCACTCCCTCCAAGGCCAAAATATCTTTGCGCAGGTGCGGCGCCCAAAAATGCACACAGTACTCCAGCTGCGGCCTCACCAATGCCCTATACAGCTGCAGCAAGACCTCCCTACTTTTATATTCAATCCCCTTCGCTATGAAGGCCAGCATCCCATTCGCCTTCCTGACCACCTGCTGCACCTGCAAGCTGGGTTTTTGCGACTCGTGCACAAGGACCCCGAGGTCCCTCTGCACCGTCGCCTGCTGCAGTTTTTCGCCTCGTAAGTAATAGTCCTTCCTACCATTCTTCCTACCAAAGTGGACCACCTCACACTTGCCAACATTAAATTCCATTTGCCATTTCCTGGCCCATTCGCCCAGCCTATCTAGATCCTTCTGCAGACTCTCCACACCCTCCGCACAATTTGCCGTTCCCCCAATCTTGGTGTCATCAGCAAATTTCGACACTCTACACTCGGTTCCCTCCTCCAGATCATCTATATAAATGGTAAAAAGCTGAGGTCCCAGCACCGACCCCTGGGGCACTCCACTAGTCACCATCCGCCAATCCGAATAGCACCCGTTGACCCCCACTCTCTGCCTCCTATTTGACAACCAATCTTCTATCCACACTAACACCCTACCCCCAACTCCATGTCCCTCGACCTTCTGCAATAACCTCTTGTGAGGCACTTTGTCAAACGCTTTCTGAAAATCTAGAAAGACCACATCCACCGGCTCTCCTCTATCCACCGCCCTAGACACATCCTCATAGAACTCCAGTAAATTTGTCAGACACGACTTCCCTTTAATGAAACCGTGCTGCGTCTGCTCTATCAAGCAATTCCCTTCAAGATGCCTCGCAATTTCCTCCTTAATGACAGATTCTAACATTTTACCTACCACAGATGTTAAACTAACCGGCCTATAATTCCCCGCCTTTTGCCTGGCACCCTTCTTAAACAACGGTGTAACATTAGCCGTTTTCCAATCATCCGGCACTTCCCCGGAATCCAGCGACGTTTGGAAAATAACCACCAAGGCATCCACTATCACCTCCGCCATTTCTTTCAGAACCCTCAGATGCATTCCATCCGGTCCTGGGGACTTGTCCACAATCAGCCCCTCCAGTTTGTCGAGCACCGCCTTTCTAGTAACAGTAATGTCATTAAGACCCTCCAGTCCTACCACCTTTCTATCGCTAACACCCGGCAAATTATTCACGTCCTCCTCCGTGAAGACAGAAACAAAAAAGTTATTCAATACCTTAGCCATATCCCCATCCCCTACCACTAGGTCCCCTTTCTCATCCTCTAAAGGACCAACATTCACCTTAGCCAGCCTCTTCCTTTTTATATATTTATAAAAACTCTTGCTATCCTTTTTTATATTAAGCGCTAGCCCAGCTTCATAGTTTCTCCTACCCTTCCTTATCAACTTCTTTGTCAATCTTTGTTGACATTTAAACCTCTCCCAATCCTCTTCTCGCCCACTACTCTTAGCTACTCTAAATTCCTCCGCTTTTAGTTTAACCAAGAAAAATATACCCTCAAACATTTCATGTAGTAGACTGGCGTGGAAATAAAATGATGATCAAGTACTCACATCGTTGAAGTGAGTAAGTCATTCTGTACCAGTTCAGGAATCCCACAACCAGTATCTTAGTTCTGGGACATAACACCTCCAAGCAGCAAGCTTTGGGTCATGGTTAGGTTGTTCAAATTTAGGAGAGTTTAAGTAGTCTCAGTCTACCGGCAGTGGAGGTTATGCAGGAACAGCAATTAAATAACCTGCTAGGAGGAGGAGCATTACAGCTCCACAGAGAAGATATTCCACGACTGCAGTATATCATCTGAAGGCGGGGGCACAGTTTAAAAACTTGAGACGAAGCCAAGTATGAGTTCATTCAGTGACAGATCCCAATGGCTGCTACTAGCTTAAAAAGGGCTGTTAAAAGTATTTTCTGACTTAAATTTTCCCTTTAGAATCTAAAGTCCATTTTTGCCAAAACACTGCAGGTTTGTGGACAGCTTCCCATGTGTTTGGTGAGGCAGCAACAGCTCAATAGTGACACCCTTGTTGTCAAAAAAGCTGTGGCCAATAAAGGTACTGCAGCAAGGCACCAGAAATGCGCAGTCCTGTAGGACCAAAGACCCGGATTATTTGCTCCTGTTACAGATGGACCTGTTTATTCAGCGAAAAGTCACAGGAAGTTCACAGAACTTCCAATACCCCTTAATTTCAGAATGCACCGTCTGGAATTCATGTCTTTTCGAATACAGAGTAGGCCACTGATCCATTCATAAGCAGATTCAGAGACAATGGCGTGATTTTAAGGCAATAGAGTAAGCCGTCAGAATTATTGAGCTCATGGTGCCATCTACCCCCATAGAAGCATTCCAAAAAGGTCTCTTAGACCAAACCGAAGTTAACAGATGGATGCACAATTACAAAGCAGATACAAATACAGAGCCATAGTCTATCATCTGTATGGAATTCATCCATTTATAACATGATGGCCAGTGCAAGCAAGCCTAGTAAGCAAGTAGTGTGGCTGCATGTGTGCACCCAGAAATTGCCAAGCTTTTAATGCTAAATGGAAGGAACATGGCTGTAGAGGACACAAACGACCAATGCAGAAAGCAAAGCTCAAACGAAGTGGTTTGCCATCATGGGAAAGCTGAACCAGAGGCCAGACAGGTACAGCATTCCAATCGACTGACTAAAAGTGCACACCAAACATTGCCAGAACAAGATCCACAAAATGATTGGCCAAGTGACTCTGGTGGTGATGATAATTAAACCCATACCATTAAGTGTGACCACCTGATGCACAAAGTAAGCTGACATTCAGTGTGGAGAGCATCAAAGAAACTTTTGGCACTGAAGTGTCAACAGATGCCTTTGACACTGTCCCAGTTATATGCCCAAAGATGCAGAGCTAGCATGAATTACATGCAAAATTGGAGAGTGGTGCAGGTGCAAACATCCTTCCATTTGTACTATCTATGTACTAATCCATGTACCTGCAGAAATGGCAAGTGATGGTTCAACCAATCATTGCCAAACTCAACACCTACAATGGCTCAGCGATCCCATCTATGGGATCCATTACACTGTGTTGTTCCAACAAATAATCCTGGTCACCAAAGAAATGTTGTGAACATTACAGCTCCAGTGATTGCAGGGATCTCTTGTTCATGGTCACCATTCATGGCATCATCAAGACAAGAGTGAGAACCCCTGTGAGCACCATTGTATATCCCATACTTACACTGCAGGAAGACCACCTAACTCTGCAACCCAGATCATCAGCTGGTAGGCTACACAACATGATCTGAAACAAGTAATGTACACCATTTCAAAAACACATTTTACTGTACTGCAGAATCACAGCAAAATTAGAATTTGGCCGACGAGTGTGGCAATCCTTCCCAGTCTTCACTGGTCGACACTCCCAGGAATATGAGAGGCATAATTGAAAACGGAAAGGTGAAAGAACATATAGTCAATGAATTATACAACTTAAACATTAAACAAAAGTTTGAATAAAATGCCCAACCGATAGCATACAAAGCAGCAGCATGTGCCCAGAGCCAAGATTCTATTCTGTGTTTTCATACCAAATGCACTTTTCTGCACTGAATTGCCTCTGCCAATGTTTGCATATTCCTGCAGCCTATTAATTTCAGTGCTGCTTATGGTAGCAAATTCCATGTCCTCACCACTCTTTCACTACCTCCCCTCTCTCCCCCCTTCCCTCACAAACTGCTTTTCCGATCTGCTACATCCTGGAAGAGTGGAGGGTGAGGTGGTGGCATTGTGATAATGTCAATAGCTAATAATCCAGGAGCCCAGGCGACTGCTCAGGGGGTACAGGTTCAAACCCATTGCAGGGTTCTCTGGAGGCTAGGTATCACCAAAATCTTCAGCCAATACAAAGATTCATGAAAACCAGTGTCCTGGTTAAAGACACAACTTTCTTAACCAATGATCAATAGGAGAATGAGGATTGGGCAGTCTAATGCCTTAATCCAAGGGAAGGCCTTGAGCTTTCCAATACCACCCTGAGGTTACAATGCAACAGACAGATCAAGTTTACATTTCCTGCCTTCCAATAGTTATGAATCAGCTAGTTTCAATACAGATCAATCATTGTTAATACATGTCATATACTTTAACTAATTGCCTGTTATCCTCTGACCTCATGGGATTTCATTGGTCCGTAAAATCCGGATGCTTTCTCTCTCTGTCGCTGATGCTGCTTCACCTATTGCTTAGCATCCCCTGATGCTTAGCTACAAAGATTAAAGTTAATGTTCCCACCAACTTTTGCTTACATCAATGGCCGAACCAGACAGGTGCACATTCTTAGACCTGCCTTATCTGGATAATGTGAACAACTCTATTCATAAAGGGCTCAGAAAGCACTTGCCATATCTGGACAGTGTGAACTATCCTATACATAAAGGGGGTGTGGGAATTTTACTGCTGGTAACTGTCATTGATAAGAAGTTACAGATTCTGTACTTTAATTGCTCGAAAGAAAGTGGCTTGTCTCAATATGCCTCTTATCCCATACAGAAAGCATAGGTCAATCCAAGTGGTTTGACATCATGGGAAAGCAGAACCAGAGGCGGGACAGAAAAAGCATTCCAATTGACTGACTAAGAGTGCATACCAAACATCACCAGAACAAGATCCACAAAATTACTGGCCAAGTGACACTGTCTGGTGGTGATGATAATCAAACCATCGACGCACAAAATGAGCCAACATTCAGTACGATGAGCATCAAAGAATGTATTGGCACTGAGGTACCAACAGATGCCTTTGACACTGTCCAGATTATATACCCAAAGATGCAGGTCTGCCATCAATTATATGTAAAAACAGGTGAGTGGTGCAGGTTCAAATATGTTATCCTATTAGGCTTTGAGGTAACCTACTTCTGGCTAAAGTGTACAGATTTCTTCAACATACAGCTAAAATACATTTTCAAAGATTCAAAACATATGTTTAAATCAGAAATACTTGTTCAAGTTTCATACTTAGTTAAATCTCTTGCAGTGTTTATATGTGTTTTTACGTAGACTGTTCCCCTGTTAACTTGTAGGTCTAATCTGAAGTCATTTCACTTATCGTTAATATTTTGTTAGTAACTTAAATCCCTGCTTATTTAAAATTTATTTAATATACTATGAATTTCCCCAACAAAACTCCACCATGATAGCTGGTAGAATTTAAATTCAGTTAATAAATCTGTTACTAAAAGCTAGTCTTGATAATAGTGACCATGAAACGATTGCTGTAAAAACCCATTTTGATCACTAATGTCCTGTAGAGGAGAAAATCTGCCAATACCTTCTGGTCTATATGTGATTACAGATCCATAGCAATGTGATTGGCTCTTAACAAGACATCCAACAACACTCAAGAAGCTTGACACCATCCATATGAGGCAGCCTTCCTGATTGGCATCTTATCCTCCTCCACCTTAAATATTCATTTCCTCCCTGATGCACAGTGACAGCAGCAAGCCTCTCTGTTGTATCAAACCACTATGTCTAAAAGAAATGAAACCAGATGGAACATGTAGCATCAGGTTAGGAACTGAAAACAACAACAGCAAACCCTGCCTTGTCTACATTCCTTAATAACATCTGAGGGCTTGTGCTAAAATTGGGAGAGCTGCCCACAATCTAGACAAACAACAGCCTGACATTGTCTGTAAGCTATGATTCCGGACATATAACTATGTCCCAGACACCACCATCATCATCCTTGGCTATACAAAAAAAACAAAGAAAATTAAAGCACAGGAACAGGCCCTTCGGCCCTCTAAGCCTGCATCAACCATGTTACCTGTCTGAACTAAAACTCCCTATCCTTCCACAGACCGTATCCCTCTATTCCCACCTGATTCATGTATTTGTCCCGATGTCCCTTAAAACTACTGTATCCGCTTCCAATACCTCAGTAGCGAATTTCAGGCACCTACCACCCTCTGTGTTAAAACCTTGTCTCGTACGTCTCTTTTAAACCTTGCCCCTCTCACCTTAAACCTATGCCCCCTCATAATTGACTCTTCCACCCTGGGAAAAAGCTTCTGACTATCCACTCTGTCCATGCCCCTCATAATCTTGTAGATTTCAATCAGGTCGCCCTTCAACCTCTGCGATTCCAATGAGAACAAACCAAGTTTCTCCAACCTCGTCTCAGAGCTAATGCCCTCCATACTCGGCAACATCCAGGATGGTGGTATAAAGTCACGAGGGAGTGCCCTGCCAGTCCTCAACATTGACATTAGGTTAAACGTGGGCAAGGAAACCTGTTGACTATCAACTGTTGCCATCAACACACCCGCTTACCCCCTGAGAGTGGCAAGGACACAGAATGTACTCCGGGTGAGAGACTTCAATGTCTATCACAAAGAATGGCTCAGTGGTACTACAGGTAACCAAGTCCTAAATAACAGTCCCATAGCAGTGCCGGACAATGACCATCTTTAATAAAAGCCAACTATTTTTCCTTGAGGTCAGTGCTATTACCATTGCTGAATCTACAAGAGCAGGTCCAACAACACTGAAGTAGATTGACACCATCCATACAACACAACCCATCCACCACCTTAAACAGTCACTCCCTCCACCGATGCACAATGGCAGCAGTGTGTACCATCTACAAGATGTATTGCAGCAACTCACCAAGTGTCTTTTTACAGCGCCTTTCAAACCCACAATGTTTACCACCTAGAAGGACAAAGGCAGCAAATGCATGGGAATGCCACCACCTGCAAGTTCCCCTCCAAGTCAACACCATCCTGATTTGAAAAAGTATTGCCTTTGTTTCGCTATTGCGGGTCCTTATCCTGGAACTCACTCCCCAACAGCACCGTCGGTGTACCTGCACTATGTGGGCTGCAGCAAGTCAAGAAACCCTAGCCAGTGATACCTACATCCTTTGAACAGATTGATTAAAAAAAGACTCAAGGGAAACAATCACTTGGAGTTGAACAACCAATATTCCTGGAGACAAGCTACAAGTTGATTGCATTAGAAATGGCCTCATCTCACTAACAAACCAAAACTTTCAGATTTCTGGGTGCTACACACAAGTCAGGCATTCAAGGGAAAGAGACACCAATAGACGTTCAATGCACCCTTCATCCACCACCTGTCAACCAGCAGAAAACATAACTTTTACTGGAAATCTGACAGGTGAGACCTACTGAAGTATCGTGACTTATTCAAGGCCACCGACTGCATGATCTGGCTGGACCTCAGATGTGGTTGTGGGCCCCAATTCTGGACATAACACCTTAATATGGATGTCAAGCCCACATTGAGACTCTGATGGTAGCAGTGACTCCACCTCAGAGGCTCTTCATTGGCTGTATACCGTTTCAGGACCTCCTGAGATTCCAAAAGGAGCTTTAGAAAATGCAAGTCATAATCGATTGAAACCTTAGAATATTCAGGTGCCATCTGTACCCACATTCAGATAACAGAGAGGTTTCATGAAAACACACCAGCCTGTCCTCCTAGTTACACTCTTCCATCATACAAAAATTCTGCAAAGCACACAAAGTGCCCTGATCTTTATTAAATTGTTGTTTACAGTATTCCACTAAGCAAGCATTATGACGTCAATATTCTTATACTCCTTTATCTTTAAAACTCTCTTCCCCAGAGAATGGTGGAGGCAGGGTCAATGAATAATTTTAAGGCAGAGGTAGATCGATTTTTAACTAACAAAGGAGTATCGGAGGTGGGTAGAATTTGGTGTTGAGGCCATAACCAGGTTAGCTACAATCTTATTAAATGGCAGAGCAGATCAGAGGGGCTGAGTGACCCACTGTTGCTTCTAATTTATATGTTCATATGTTCCATTGCCTCTGTTTAATGGTATACTTTCATGTAGCCTGACATGTCAGAGCTGATGATGCCTACAATTTGGAGAGTGAATACTCCCACAATGTGCGGAGATGAAGAGACCCATAGTTTGGGGGATGTAAGGAGATCAGAGTTTGGGGAAATGAGAATACCCACAGACTGGGGAGGCGAGATGTCTCCGCAATTTGGAGTAGCGGGAATGGGGACTGTGAAAATTTGTTGTATTTTGTTACCTCTGAATAATACTATTGGTGAATAACCCCAATAAGATCAGGTTCAGCCTGAAGCCTCCCAACAGGATTTTGTGCAGTGCTTGTTAGTTTGACGGAAGTTTTGGTCTAGGGATGTGCAGCAATGATGGAGTTAATCCAGCGGAGGTAGCTGGACACCCGTGTGTACACTCCGTAGCGTCCCGGCCGCCCACAACCAGTGCCCCAAGACACGATGCCTATCAAGTACCAGGCTCCTGAGTGCCGGTCAGGTACTAGGAAGCCCCCACCTGTGTCTCCAGCACAAGCATCCTTACCCCCCTCGGGAATGCCAGCACAAAACATATTGTAGGTGATTGGAGGACGATAACCCAAGATTCGTGCTTCCTGGAAAGCTTGCAAGCAGCGATTCTGGTGGACTAAGGGCAGTGGCACGTAGCGCAGCCGGTCACAGAGAAAGTGGCCGTCTTCTATCCCCCAGCCAGCCACATAGCCTATTCTTCCAGGCTGGAAGAGGTCACTCTCCTTATGCCCCCGAGTCCTGGGTAAGCAGGCAGGCATCACCCCCTCCTCTTCCTGGTTTACCCTCAGCTTGATCAGAGCAATGTCATTATCAAAATTGTGTGGCGCCTCCTGAAAACCTGGGTGCACCACGATATCCTCAATCTCCTGGTTGGCCCCTTCCAGCCGTGCTTGCAGGCTGGTGCCTGGGCTCATCCGGATCTGGGTGGTGTTGCGTTGGCGGGCCAAGTCTATTCGAAGGCTGCCCTTGGGGTAGAAGATGTGGGCAGCTGTCAGAACCCAACCTCCACCAATCAGGGTGCCACCAGCCCTCCCCCGGCCCCCTGCCGATACCAGTACATGCCAGGGGAAGTTCCCTTCTTCTGCCAGCTTGCCGCCTATTATTCTCTGAACGATTGCCACTGGGTTTGGAGGCCGTCCGCAAACTGCAAAGGTAGGAAGAAGGAAAACAGGAGTCAGTGGGTGTAGGATGAAGAGAGAGGGAGAGAGAGAGGGAGAGAGAGAGAGGGATAGAAGACAAGATTATGCATGCTTGGCTATGAGATCAGACCAATAAAAGCATTAGCTCATTAGAAATCTGTTTTAATAAGTGAATTATTGACTTTATTAACATCGTTAAGCGGTTATAATAAGTTGACCTTTCTGTGACCTCTTCTGTCTATGTTTCAAAGTTTATTTGGACAAAATTAAAAAATGTGAAATGTTGGCAGCCTCAGTTATTGACACGTTAATTGTCTGCCGATTGACACTTTTGTTAGGTTGTAGAAATATTTTTCACAAATAATTTCTTTGTTCTTCTTAGCAGTTTCCACATTTGCCATTGTTATTACATGGCATATTGGTTATGTATCTTGTGTGTACTGGGTGAATGAGCATGGAAGAGGCATGACTTAATATGGAGGTTATGAGTACAGCTTAGGATTGGGTCTTGTAAGATGATGTGAGAGGTAAGAGGCAGAAGAACCAATCACCTTAATTACAACTGGGATGATGAAGGCCCAGATAATTGAGGCATACATTCAAACCAGCCTATCTTGGCACCTATCCATTCCCATAACCATCTCGGATCTGTGAGGTTGGTGCCCCCTCATCTCCTTCCCCCCAATCCACCCCTGCAACACACACATGGAGCAAAATTTGTGTGTGACCAGTAAGTTAAATTGAGCTGGACCAGCTGAATCAGAAAAATATCTGCCTTGGTAGTGAAAATCTGACCCAAAGAGGAAGAGGCATGCAAAGAGAGAGGGAGGGGAAGGGGACTGGGAGAAAGGAGAGAGCGAAAGAGAGACAGAGAGGGGGAGAAAGAGAGATAAACAGAGAGATCATTTGAGACAAAGTGAAAGATAGAGAGATAGAGAGAGAGTGTGGAAAAAAGAACAGACAGCGAGAGACAGATGAACAGATAGAGAGACAGAGAGAAAAAAATGAAAGGTAGAGACAGTGAGAGAGAAAAATTCTGGGGAAGAGAGACAGCCAGGGAAAGAGAGAGAAGACACGCAAAAAAATGAAAGGTGGAGACAAAAGATAGTAAGAGAGAGGAAGAAGTGAAGAAACATAAGCAAACACAGAGAGCAAGAGACAGAGAGTTTGGAGAGAGATAGAAATTACCTTGAATTCCAGAGGTCCGATTCCTTGTGCCATCGCTCACGTTCTTGCTTATTCCTGTGGCATTCTGCTCCAATATCCAGGGTTTGGTGGTAGTTTGGGGGTCACTGGCTGATGGGACATCTGATCTGTCTCTGGATAGCTGGGACATGGAATGGTCACAGAGCAAAGCAAGTACCAGAGTCAGGAGCCTGGAAGGGAGAGTAGAGAATGGTGGCCATGGTTGCTGAACAAAACCAAGAATGGGGACAGGTGGGGTCAGGTGGTTGGAAACTTCAGGATTTCTGGCCCTGCCTGACCTCAGGACCATGCACCCAAGATGATAAGGCCTGTGGTGAATTGTTGCTCAGACTTTTGGGCCTAATGACTTAGATGAGAGCCTTCTCATTATCCAGAACAATTTTCTGGCTTTAAAAGCAACAGACATCCTACCCTTCAGCAAGACTGCAGTGCCAAAGTTGAAGATGCAAAACTGCCCTAGAAAACATTTTTTAAAAAAGTGTCCACAAAATGTCTGCAAGTTGCTTAAAATAACTGTCAGCTTCTTAAAATGGCATTTGGTATACTGAAGCTTGGCATTTAACTCCTAACCCTTTCAGTTGACACCTGACCATGTATGTTGAAACCATTCTCTCCTCAGAGTCCCAACACTACCATGCTTAAGTGGAGATTTGGCCTGGCCTCTTGGCCTTGCTCAGGAATAAAACTGTCAACATTTAAATCTTTTTTGCCTAAGTCTTGCCTCTAGTGTGAACTGTGGCTGGAGCCAGGAGGAGATGTGGCCTGTTGGAGACTCCACAGTCAATCTGGAGGTGCCTGCAGGTCAAAATGCATGAGTGGGTCCCGTTAGCCATTGAACATTGGGTTGCAGCTTGGGGACCACTGAGAAAGCCCCAAGAGATTGGAGCCAACACAAGCAAGCTTCCCACCCAATGTATACCATGTCTTTTAACAAAGAGCATCCAACGTACCTTATCATCCTTCGGTGAGAACAGATCCTGCTTTAAATTGTAGTGCTAGCAGCATACACACACACACAGCAACACGGCACAAGTAGAAACAAGAGACACTGACCTCTTGGACTGTGGCAGTCTATAATCTCTGTTACCCACGTCATTACTCAGGAATGTTCATGGCTCAATCGTGTTGCAGTGGCAGAAACTGATTTCAGTTCAGGCCCCCCAGAGTTATAGCATGGGGGTTAAATGCAGAGTAAAATTCCCCTCTAATATGTCCCATCAAATGCTCCCAGTGCAGGATAGCAGAGTAAAATCTGGGCCCACCTGTGCACTTTGACCTGCAGACCCTTCCAGCTTTACTGTGGGGTCTCCAACAGGCCACATCTCTTCCAGCTGTAATTCACACTAGAGGCAAGACTTAGGTGAAAATATCTCCTTGAAATTTAAATGTTGGCAAACTGCCATATAAAGTAAACTGTCTTATATCCAACATTCACACAGCAAGTACAATATGGAGTTAGATACAGAGTAGGGTTTCCATTCCACTGTCCAGTCAAACATTTCCAGGGCATGTACAGCACAGGGTTAGACACAGATTAAAGATGTCTTTACATCTGTGCTTAACACATTGGATCCCAGATGTCAATAAAGCAAAAAAGCAACAAAGAATGTGGTAACATTTGGTATATAGTGATTAAAGTACATGGATTGTAAATCAACATATAATTAATTATATGTACATGAAAATCTATGTTTTTAAGGTATGTTATAAAAATGTCAAATGTTATAAAAGTTTTATGTAGTCACCAGGCTGTCATTCATCTGAGCCACTCCTATTCGTTGACTTTGGCCGGGAAGTAGACGATATGATTGGCATTCACCTTTGCATTCAGCATCACCGATCCATTGCACCAAGGTTCACCAAAAGTCAACATTCTTTTTAATGTGAAACATGTTTTTTTTAAATTTTCAAATTACACAAGATAATATATTCATAGTTCCAGAAGCTGCAGTTTCACTGTGCATTCTGCAACTAAAAAGTGCAGCTTTTAAAAAAAATGGAATTAATTCACAAGGTAAGCATCTAATCATTGACTCTGTCTACACTTCCTGCTGCATCGGCAAAGCAGCCAGTATAATTAAGGACCCTACGCACCCCGGACGTTCTCTCTTTCACCTTTGTCCATCGGGAAGAAGATACAAAAGTGTCAGGTCATGTACCAACTGACTCAAGAGCAGCTTCTTCCCTGCTGCCATCAGACTTTTCAATGGACCTACTTTGCATTAAGCTGACCTTTCTCTACACCTAGTAATGACTGTAGAACATGAAGAACAAGTGGTAATAAAGAGGCATAGAGTGTAATATCCAACAGTTATTAGCCACTGCGGTTTCAACCGTATTCCCCAGTGAGCTTTATTGAATCTTCTCTCCCTCCCTTCAACACCACCACCATCAACACTACCCCCCCAATCCCGCAACACCTTCCACATACATAGATACATCAGAAGCAGCACACTTCCCCTAAACTGTGTGTGTCAATTTTTAAATAGCCTTGGAGTAAAAAAAAACCCAATTCTGAGATATGAGCAGGGTTGGATGCTACTTAAACGCAGTTGGACTTAGCGTTGGTTTGAAGTTGGAAGGGGGGGTAGTCTTGAAGAAGAGAAAGAGCTTGTGGCTGTTACAAGAAAGTTGATAAGGTGTAAATGATTCTATATTGGAACTAAATTGCAATATAAATTGTAGAATTTTCCTACAGAAATTATTCACAGCTAGGAAATTGTAGAATTATCAAAGAGAAATCACTTGTGGCTAGAATTGTGTGTTTCTCATCAGTACTAAAACCTAATACGTGGAGGAAGTAAGGTCTTTTGTCTCTGGCCACCTGCTTTAAAACTTGTGTTAGTTTTTCCTAAAACAAGACTGAGTGTATTAGATGAACATAAATATTTCAAGTATATTTCCCAGGTGTCACCAGATGACTGATGTTATGAATCTACGAGTAGCATTCAATAAAAGTTGATGAAGATATTTTTATGCTGCTGCATGCAAGTCAGCATTGCAAAGGGCGGGGGGTAATGTTATGATATATTGCAACAAGAGTTAGGGTGTCTTTGAACCAAAGTGTAATGAAGGAGGATGTAAACTCCAAGTAAGAATTGGTTTCTGTATGTTGGTACCCAAGGCATAGTAGCAATTCTCTTATCCTGTTTTCCCTGATCAAGATATTGAACTTTATGTTGCAGTAGTCTGCTGTTCTAAAACTGCAAGTTGGCATTCAGTGCCAGAGCCACTTTTCTCCATATGTTTAGAAAAATACTTTGTTGATATTTCCTTCTACTGGTAGCCAGTGGTCTTTGACACCCTGAAGGCTTTTGGCTACAGGTTCTTGTATCTTTTCTATCTCAATGCCACGTGCTATTATCCTTGAGTTTCTCAGTCTGTTCTGCCAATCCAATCCATTCTTATAAATTTACTGAAAGTTTCTATCTTCAATAAACATGTGAGACCAAATAATATTATTCACTCTGGTACAATAATCATGACTTACATGTTGCTCCATGTGGTTTGATGTTGCACTTCTCGATAGCTGAATCATTCTAAAGGCCGATGAATAAGGTTCTATACTGTCCAGAGTGCAATATTCCAGTGTTGGGTGGGAGTTGTGCCCTCAATATGCCAATGACTTTGTAGATGAGTTTACCTAGCATTTCATGGTGTGGTGAGTGCTGTAGTGCATGGATGGGCAGAAGTCCCAGGTCCAGAAGCTGCAATGAAGTAACCAGTCCCATGGATTGTCAGCATCAAGGTAAATAAATTAACAGAGAATTTTGTAATTATTTGCA
This sequence comes from Carcharhinus amblyrhynchos, assembly GCF_965287045.1. NCBI lineage: Eukaryota > Metazoa > Chordata > Chondrichthyes > Carcharhiniformes > Carcharhinidae > Carcharhinus > Carcharhinus amblyrhynchos. The sequence continues at coordinate 11,859,350 of NC_137337.1, forward strand.
TCGGGCAACTTGATGAAGCAATGTGGAAAATGAACCAGAAAAGTTCACACCACTTGGGGGCCAGGTAGGGAATCTGATTGTGTCATTGCAGGAATCCTTATCCAAGTTTGTCTGCTTCATGAAAAGTTGCTTGGAGTCCCTCCTGATCGAGAACAGCAGTCAACTTTCCTCATAGGACAATATTAATGTTGGTAAAGACCTTTGGGTTCCAAACTGCATCTCCAACATGGACTCATGAGCCCTACAATTGCCATTCTGTATATACTGTCTGATGGTCCCCACACTGGCATTTTCAGGTTCAGGATGAAAGAAGATCCGATATCAATGCCATTGTTTAGGATTGGAAAATGATTTAGCCCCCGAACTAAGGCCACATATAACTCCTGGACCAGGTTGTAATTATGGCTGGAATGATATGGTATTGGACTTTTGATCCATTTCAGTTTGGACATTTTGCACTAGGTATGTATAATGTGTGATTGCTGCATTATAAACGGCAAAAAAAAAGCTGCATGCAAAAGAAAGACAGAAAATACTGTAGAGTTACAACCAGTTTTATTTCCAAAGATGAAAATGATAAATTCATGCCTGTTGGAGTGGTTGACTTTCTATACAACAGCTCTATTTTCAGAGCAGTGATACTGTCTATAGGCAGTGCCAAAGCATAACATGTGACTAGACAATGAAATATTTGAAACAATGACTTAATGAGAAGATATAGATGACAGGTTGAATCAGGTTCTCACTCATGCCTGTGACATTTTTTGAGGAAGCTCCATGCCATCTCATGGGAAAAACCGGTACTACAGCAAACAAGCTCTGGAGGATTTCCAGCACTTTCTCGAGCAAGCACCGATTCTCAGACCAATTTTGGTACTTTATTCAGCAAATCAGTCATTTACTTCCTATATTTGATTTGCCTAATTTTCAATCCATTTCAAAGTATTTTACACATCAGTACAGAAACCAGGATCAAACAAATATTGTCTGATTTCAAATAGGTTTTAAACAACAATTACTTTTTCTCCACTTCTTTTGTTTGAAGATTCCAGGGGAGGAATTTTATGGAGCAGTGGGACCATCAATGTGGCAAGCTGTTCAAAGGTCTATTGACTTAGGTCTGACATGAACATCCCACTAGTGGTAGAAGCTGCAAATCCTGTCTCCCTCCTCCAGATATGGAGAATGAGTGGGAGGAGAATTTCGCTGTTGTTGGATAATACCTGGGAAAACAACTAGTGCTTTTTAGCAGTTGTTTTTATGTAGATTTATAGGCTTTGTTCAGCACCTGTAGTTTGCAAGAAAACTAATAAATAGTTATAAATACCATAAATCAACCAATATTCAGATCCCAGGTTACCAGACTGGTAGCAAAGATACTGAATGGAAAGGGATTATTAAAGTAAATGACTCCTTGTTCAATAATCATGTGCTTGTTTCTGCACTTGGTCTTCAGGTTCCACAAAGACCAAAAAAGTCAAATTCCAGTGCAAATCTGATAATAATTAGGCCAATGTATCGTAAATATTTTAAAGAGCCATTTAATATACCAGCAGAATAATGAGCAGTGTTAATGAGGATAACTTATAATTAAATACAGTAGTTTTGAGATAAAACAGAATAACCAAATTAACCATGATGCAATTCTTTTACAATGAATATACTAGAGAACTGTGGCTCCAACTGTATGGATACTTAAGAGTATTTTTTTCTTCATCCACTAAGGGTGCATCAGCAGAACTCAGATACACACTGCTCAGAGTTTTCTGTTCATTAGCTTAAAGAAGTGCAAGGCTGGAAAATTACGACTTTAAGTCTCAATCCGTAGTGACAGTGAGAATGATGTGGCATTGTTTGATTTCTAACAAATACCCAGAACTGCTCCATAGGGCAGAGAATTTGCACTTCATATGGTACAGTATAGAAAATGTTTTCTAAAAGTTCAACAGTAAATTGGAATAAAATGAAGTATGGCTAAGGCACTTGACACTTCAACTTTTCAGCATGAGATACTTGAATCTTTAGCCAGGTCACTTGTAAAGAGGATAAAGTCTGAACTGAAAACAGTATCAATGTTATTACTAAATAACTAACATTTATCTTGCCTAAAACATTAAATACATTGCATTTTGTATATAAATCTGTACAAAACATATGGTCATTTATTTTTGAGAATGGTACTTGTACTCACAGAACATATACAAGAATCAGGTGTTGTAGCTTTACAGATGTTTTAGTTGCAAATATGAATTACAAGGGATACCAGAGCTCATTAACTACAAAAAAAACAAAATACACACACACAAAGGAAATGTTTTCTTCACTTGAGATTTTCAATAATTTACCTGTCCTTTGTTTACACTGGTTAGAACTGGGAGAGGATTCACAACATATTCATGTTATGTGCAAGAGTTTTCGATTGAAATATAGGTTAATATACAGGCTGTATCTTAAAGAACTATTTAGACAACTCATTTGTCATACAGGTATGTGTATTAATTTTGAACATTGCAATATGCTCCTTAAATTGTGTTATCACAATGTAGAAAATCGTGCTGTAACTTTAAAAAGAATAATTTGGCTCCACTCATCAAGATTATTCAATGAACTGCTGGACCAAATTTGTTCTGGATTTCATCCCAATTCCATTTGCTGATCTCAGTAGGGAAAGTAGTAGGAGCTCTGAATTTGGCATCAGCATCCATGGGTTTGGGTGTGTAAAATGACCAGAAATTCCACTTCATATCCAGCAGCATCTGCTCGAATTTCATTGGGTGATGACAGAAGCAACTGAACTGTGATGTCCCATTATTGAACAGCTTGTCAACATAGAGGTTTAAACATGAAAAATGACTACCTCAATTATGTATAATGCTTGAAATCAGAGCCAATGTGGAATCAATAGCTTCAACAGAGAGCTCAGAGGTGAAAACTGGTAAGGACAAAAAGTGAATTTAATTCATGTTCAAGGTAACTGAGGTAAATTTTCAAAGCAAGGTAATAATAAAATTAAAGTGCATCCATAAGCTAATAGCATCCTTTAAAAAGAAAACTGCCAAATAATGATTCTGTATTAAAATCCAATTCTGACTACTCAAAATAATATACACCCTATTTCATCGCAAATTTGAGTTACTCCCTTCTCATTACATGACATTTTACATGGGATGTCCTCAAATATTGAATAGATAATGTGAAGGTTATGATTCATTCAACTTACGAACAGTCTTAAGTAATTTTTGATCTAGTTAGAATTTTCCTCCGGTGGCATTGTGTAACAAAATTTCTAAGTTTTCTTTTAAATTGCTTTTTATCAACAATTGCAAATACAGTGCATTGAACATTGATATCACTCAAGGTGCTAAAGTACATGTAATCAAATTAGCTGAGGAGAACAGCAGCCAGTACTGCATCATATGTTGCTATCATCTTGTCATAAATAGTGGGAATGATTATGTGAGGCCATGGATGGCAGCATTTCAGACACATCTTCAGAAATCTAAACCTTTGAAGATTGCAGTTTTAATTAATAAATTCCTTTAAATGGATTTTTATTCTCAGAGATTCAGAAAGTGGATTTGCTTTAAGATAAGTTTCAATGATTAAAGCAGCTGATATATTTCTCAATTTGATAAAAATTCAGGCTAAATTTATTTATCATTTTTGCTGATGGCATATTATGGTGATTGAGGCATCAACAATGACAGTTTATATTAAGGCCTATCTGAATTTTTCTTTACTTCAGGATTTCACTCCAGAAATCCTTTACCACAGAAAGAAAATCTGGGAAGAGTAAGGTCATTGTATGAAAGTAGAACCCTAGAATGTCACTTACTTCATGTTTGAATACATATATATCCTGAGGAGGTTGGTTTGTTCTGAGAGACACAAAGAATAACAGTCGCAACACAGAATGTGAGTTAGTGAAACCTGAATATATGTAAAAGCGAGTCCAGATCATTAATAAGTGCAAGTTTTCTATCTAGAAATGGTAGGGAGCAAGCTGCAAGTTGTTGATTAGTGCTGTGTTGCAGATCTAGCTTATAGTTCTCCTCCAACTTCTAATATAAACTGAATGTTATCTATGTATTGCATTGAAATGCAGGCTGACCCCAAGAAAATAAAGTCATTCATGCTGTTGTGAGATACATCCCATTTTGATCTAGGGCTTAGAAATCCACCTGTCATCTGATTCCACGAGGAGAATGATACGTGTTTTTAATGAAGCCAGTTTTTATTTGTATAGTCTGCTAAAGTCTATAATTTAACTCTACATCAAATGAAACCTATGGAAGTTAAGTTTAGTTTAGTTTAGTTCTACATCAACCAAAAAATGGGCCCAAATTTTCAGGAACCCCCGTCATCTGAAGAGTCAGCAAGGAACACATCGCTGTGACTCCAAGGAGGCCCAATGCCATTTCACAATCTAACGAGCACTGATTGGCGGAAGGCAGGATTTTTGCTCATCAATCGTAAGAATTTCCAACATGGAAATCTGCTGGTCAATCTGATTGGGTGGCTGAGTTCCAGCCCCTCACCCCTCCAGGAATAGCACAGTAGTGGCCAGAAGAGGAACTGCAGGAAGTGTCTGGAACTATGTTCTGGGAACTGGAGGAGAGGGAAATGGCAGGGCCCCAGAACAGTGAGGGTAATGAAGACTTCTGGAGGATTGTGAGGGGGACAGTTGGGTTCCTGGGGATAGGCTGGAAGGAAGGGAGGTCTGCAGGTCATCAAGCCTTAAGAGGAGGGCATCCCTAGTTAGAAGGGGGCTTCTGATGGTGGTGCCCACCCCCTTACTGGGCACGATTGATCTCTGCTCATTTTCAGGTTTGCTATCTCGACCTGTCGTCTGTCTGCCAGCCTAAAAATTGAGGCTGGTTGGGAAAAGGCCCGTAAATGGCCTTAACTGGTGCAAGGGCAGGCTTCCCATCCAAAGCCCTGCCCCATGTAAAATCACAACCAGATCAGACAGGCAAAATCCCAGATGGAATCTCTTTCATGCAATTTCACTTGTTCCCCCATCTCAGAACCTGCTGGATGGGGAGGGGAGCTTAAAATTCTTGTTATGGAGTTTGAGATTCTTAAAACATTTGACTTCATAAATAGGTGACATTACATTTGTGAAATTTATTTTGTATTTTCTTACTAATGTCAAAGCCAATGGAATTAAAAAGGAAATTAGTAAAATGTAACCAGATTAGCAAAATGAATGACCTATTTGATATCATGGCTTGGCAACCATGCAAAATTCAGCAGCTTTTCCTACAGAAGTGAAAATTGAATCTGTGTAACAAAGTTAGTTCCTCTCATACACTTACATTTCTTGTATTTCTACCTTTAATTGTCCTTTGCTCCCCCCACAAGTATATGAACAGAAAGCAACAGGAAGAGGTCTGATTCAAATAAAGATAACTTTTCTGAATTTGCATTCTTGATGTGGAGGTTTACTTACGGTCAGAGTACATTGGAAGTCTAATAGCTTTCACTTTCCAGCTGTTAAAATTAATACTTAGAAAAATTATGCTGCCTGAATTCTTAGTAAATGTTCATGTCAAGGACGAATTGTGTATTGGGGTGCACATTTCTAAAATTATCCTGGTAGTGTAGTTTTTAATTACGTGGATAATCAATCATCTCTTTTTTTCACTGAAAATTATTACAATTCATTGAAAAAAAAAGTTTATGTCATCCAAACAGGTGTGAACACATGCATCCAACTGATAATAACAATGCAATGATGGCCAGGTTTTTAAGAAAGGAAAATAGACAGAGACTTAGAATGAAAATAAATATTTGCAGAATTAAAGAGATGAACTTAGAAATTATGTTGTCAGCTTTTAACATTGGAATGTTTCATGTCCTTGTATGAAATTACCCTGTGTGCTGTTTTAGTAAACAATACCCATTTAAAATAATGGGTTAAATGTTGGACAAGGTAATTTCATACGAACATGGCCGATAGTTTGATGTTATATTACACAGTGCTATTTCTAAGATATGAATTTCAGTGGAGCTGAAAATTACAAGCAGGGAATGATAAAAACAATCCTATTGGCATATTCTTATCAACACGTTGGAAACTAGTCTGATATAGTGCTAATACGTTTTGGTTTACAGGAATGCTTCCAAATTACTATGACATATAGTCAGAGATGACAGTCAAGTCTCTGCAAAGATATGACAGGTTTTCAATTGCTACATATGGTATTAGCAGCCTTAAAAGATAACTTTACTGACCAATTAAAACCTATCATGTGGTTGGTGTTGTTTTGAAAAGGTGAACTACTGCACACCCACACAATCCACTCTTTTCAAACCTATTTCAATATGCCCATTTAGATTAGATATAGCTAAGTTTGCCAACTTATCCTTTTGTCAATGGTGGTAAAAGGATAAGAGGCCAAGCTTCATTGTAGAATCCAGGCCAATTTGGTATCTTCTTCCTCAATCATCACCCTCCCAGCCGTTTGCTGGCCCATTGAAGGATGCCTGTGCCTTAATATCATGGCCATTGTCTCAAAATGACACATGCCCTCTCACTTTGGGTTAGGCTGTCTATCTGGCATGCCTCCAAGATCAAAATGGCTTCAATGATTTTTGTGTCATTAGAAGCTGTACTCTGACGTTAATACAAGACGGAAATGTGAGCAGAGATATCTACTGGTAGAATAACACTATATTTTTTCCAACTGATCATGGGGACTTTGAGCGTGAACATCGAATTATATGTCAGTTGAAAACCCAAGGGCATCAAAATGCACAGCATCTATTTTAATATACGAAACATTTTATTTTAGAAACAATATGTATGTGAACCTATCCTAACTATTTTTTTCATTCTAGTTAAAACAACAAATACTTTGCAGCAATGTGTAATAAGAAATAACTTACTTCTTTTTCACTTTTTGCTTAAGCAGGTGATATTTATCACTATCTTGGTGTCAATTATTTCAAAGCCATTCAGGATGTCTTCAAGTAACATAATGGCTTCACATGGTCTATTAGTCTCAATCCATTGTATGTTACTTGCATTTTGTATTGCCTCTATTATTTTTCCAAATTAAATAATCACAAATCTAATCAACATTTTTTTAAAGTTGTAGACATAAATTATAGATACTGATGCTGGACTGGTAGATTGGTAAAGTCCTAGCACTGAACATTTACTCTCACTCATATAATCAAATTGATAATCCCAAGCAGAATAAACATGTAGTTTCCTTAAAATAAATCACCAAGTGCTTCCATATCCCTTGCCAGATGACAGTGTCCCAATTCTTAGTGATATCTTGCTTCTGTTTCTGGTATACAGTCATTAGGATATTGGGAAAGTATGTAGCCTGGTAAACAGATGCACTTATACGATCCCTCTGTGTTCTCACAGCTTGCATTTCTGCAGAGTATGCTGTCACTCAGATCCTCACACTCATTAATATCTGAAATGTAGTAAACACAATAGTGTCATTTCAACTGATTGAAAAATAATTTTCACCTAAGGAATCAGAACAGGAGTAGATCCAGCTTGCTTCAACATTCAATTAGATCACGACAGATCTTCAATTTCAACTCCATTTCCCACTTCATCTGTGTATTCCATAATTTCGTTTTGGCTGTAATGTTTTAATTACCATGGATGGCATTTTCTGGGATGCACTATTTTATATTCCATTCAATTTTCCCCTTTAGCTTCTGAAATATTAGCCATTTCCTGTGATGAGTATCCTTGGAGAGAGTGCTGCTTGTTATTTGACTGCAAGAACAGGTTAAACTGGACTTTGTCCATACCTCATACCCGTAATAATCAGGAAGAGAAAACCCTGCATCCTTTCTAACCCAGGATGCTGAAGTCAATTCCCTCAACCTTATTGATACAGAGATTAATGGCTTCACATAGTGTATTATTCACAACTATTTATGCTACTTGCAATTTGTATTGCCTCAGCAACTTATTAAACGCAGGGATTAGCCAACATTCAATTCATTTTAACAATTAATTTGCTGGGTGATGCAGTGAGAGTGAATTTGCTCCTTTGATTTAGAGGGTCTGGGTTAAAATCTAATCCAGACAGATAATTATTGTTTTCTCTGATAGTTTCTAGTCAACTATAAAAGCAGATTTGCTATGTTATAACTGTTTTCAGTCAAAACATTTTCTTAGACCCCATTTGCTCAGTGCCAGCAGCTTCCTAATTCACTTGGCTTCTTTTTATTCAGATTGTCGCTTTCTACAGGGAGACTTTTCAGCTGAGAAAACTGCATTTGCTCATGGGGTAGTGTTAGCAATGGTGTGATAAACACCACAGAGAAGTCTGCATCCCACCCTCCCAACTGAAAGGGAGTGACCGGTGATCAGGGATAGCAGTGTAAGAAAGAAGGGGATGTAGGGAAGGAAGGTTATGCTGAAGCAGAAGAACACTCACCTACACAAGTCATTTTTGTCATATCAAGCTCAAATCCATCAAAACAATCACAGGTGTACCCTTCCTCCACTCGAACACATCGCCCATTTTCACAGCCATTCAGAATTCCACATTCCTCTGCTTGTAAGCCTTCAAAACTACTGGAACGATCTTAGAAAACAAGATCAAACAGTGTCAAAGAACATACAACTAAAATAGCTTCAGGTATTACAACTTAGACATTACCACCTTGAAACTGACAATACCAACTCCCACTGAATTGTGCCTTGCAATCCAGCTCAAGTGCTGAATTCAGCGACATCCCACTAAAGTACCATGGCTATGCTCATTGACCCGCTGTGATGTGTCTGGGTTAGGACACAAACCTGGCTTTTATATTAAAAAAATCTGTAAAATATTTGAAATTGAGCAAACAATAACAGAATCAAGCTTTACAGTCCTGTGTTCTATTTCCATTATCACTTATGTATCCTGTATACTTTGACTGTATGTTTGCCACTTCCTCTGTAGCTACAGTCCACTTCACATTCAAAGCTCTTTCTCATCTGTATTATGCTCTGCAATGTCCCAGTTTTCCAACATTAAAACCTTCATGATGGTTTGTTTTACATTTAGACTTTCTTCCTTTTTGCATCTATGCTAGAACCATGGTTTACTAATTAGCACAGAAAAGTAATGAGATATGAGTCTGGATCTCACATAAAGTGACAATCATTGTTGGATTGCTGTAGCACTTGAACTTTTCCATGCCCCAACATTGCTCTGCATTTCTTACTGGGTCATCTGAACCAGTGTTCTCGCATCTTGGCAATCATAGCACTATACCATTGCGAGGATGTGAGGGGAGAAATTAGGACATGACCCCTTTTATGGGACTGAATTTTATACTGTAAATATAAAGTTTGAATGTAAGCGAATGGGTGAGTGGATAAATGATTGAATGGATAGGGTGGTGAGGTGGGTGAACTAAGTAGGTAAGTGGGTCGGGTGGAAGATAGGTAGGCAGGTGGGCCGATAATCTTGAGAGTGGAAGATCAGGCCCAGTATGTTTTCTGCATAATCAAACATTTTTTCATAATTGTTAAAACACCTTGTTCTTCCCCGTTGGCACATTTTGTTCATCAATAATGGAACATTTGCAAATAACTAGTAATGAAAGAAGGGGTGTCTTGAATATAATGTCCTTAGAATGCTGTTAATTCTGCTGTAAAAACATTGAAAACAATTCTGAAAATTTTCCATGTCATGTTTCTATTTTGACATTCTCAGCCCGCAGTGTGCAGATTGTATTAAAAGCAGCATTTATTTTTACTGTACCCATTATGGAAGAATACCTTGTTATATTGAGAAGAAATGTTAGTTTGAAGTGGCATCTAGTGGTACAAAGCATGAATTGCATTAAATAAATTGCTAAAAAACTTGGCAAGGATGGTTGGAATGGGAGTTAAGTTATGCCTTTTCAAGCAGACCAATTTAGCAGGCTTCCACTGTTTAATGCATTTCAAAGATGTCCGAAGCAGAAATCAAAAACACATGATTATCCTTTGAGTATGTAGGTGACAGGCTTAGTGCCTACTAAAGGAACTATTCTTGACATTGGGCATACAAGTATAATAGCAGGCCTCCATCACTCAGAATTCTTCAGTACTTCTTTATCTACCCAGTCCACCAATGCTGTGAGTGAAAAGTAACATTTGTCTAAAAAAAATCTCTCCTGGGGAGTTTGGAGAAGTAGAATTGACCTTCTGTCTCCACAGCAGTTCTAATGGCCCCTTCTGGTTTTGAGGATTTCTACAGAATGCTTTCTTGCCCTGTGGAGCACCTTCCACACCCCCTCCCCGTCACCTTCCACACCCCCTCCCCGTCACCTTCCACACCCCCTCCCCGTCACCTTTCACCCCTTCCACATCACTTTGCAGCCCTCCCCATCACCTTCCACACCCTCCCCATCACCTTCCACACCCTCCCCATCACCTTCCACACCCTCCCCATCACCTTCCACACCCTCCCCATTGCCTTTCTGTTCCCCCATTCTTCCTACCTCTTCAATTGTTTTCCTTCTCTTTCTACCAGCTTTCCCTCTTCCTAGTATCTCTGCTCTCCTGAGCATCTTCCCTTCATCCTAGCATGTTCCCCATTGCCAGCATCCTTACCTCTCCCCACTTCCCCTCTTCTCCTCACCCTCCTCTCTCCCTATCACCTTCCCATTCTATCACCTTTCCCCTCTTGCTAATTGTCTCCCTTCTCTCCTCATCACTTTCCCCTTCTTATCCTCTCCTTTCGTCTTTGATTGCCTTCTCCCTTCACAATCAACTTCCCCTCCCATTCTTGATGGTCCCAGGAAGGAGGGAGACAAACTTGAGAGTCAATGTCCATATTGAGCTCCTGTTTCTTGGATGAGCTGCTCAAGGACGTACACTGGCATTTGAGCTAACCACTCCAAATGATCAAGACCTAATTTTAATCAGGTCATGGGCCTAGCTATTCTCAGGAAACATGCCACCCAATTTATGCAATGCAAGCTCCAACAAATACCAAAGAGATATTATCTGGGGAAATTTTTTTAGTGGTGTTAGCTGATGGCAAAATGTTAACCTGGACAACTAGAGAATTCTCCATTTCTTATTTGTATGGGATTTTTAAGAGTAGAATCCATAGAATCCCTACAGTATAGAAGGAGGTCATTCAGCAGATTGAGTCTGCACTGACTCTCCAAAAGAACGTCCCGGCCAGGTCTATCCGCAGCCCTATCCCCATTACCCCACACATTTGCTATGGCAATCTACCTAACCTACACATCCCGGGACGCTAAGGAGCAATTTATCTTGACCAATCTACCTAATCTGAACATCTTTGGACTGTTGGAGGAAACTGGAGTTTCTGGAGGAAACCTTTGCAGGCACGGGGAGAACGTACAAAATCCACACAGACAGTAACCCAAGGCTGGGAACGAATCTGAGTCCCTGGCACTGTGAGGTAGCAGTGCTAACCGTTGTGTCACCTTGCCAAGTAGATAGTGTCTTGGTTTGCAGCCAAAAGACCAATTTGAGACAGTATAACATTCTATGTAGTACTACACAGAAGCATCACCCTCTACTCTGCTTGAGTCTCTGCAGTAGACATTGAACTAGTGACATTAAAATGTCTTTACAGTGCAGTCGTTAATGATGTCTGACATTGACCTACCAGGAAGCTTCCAAGATCAATTCTGAATATGAATTTTGTAAGCTATTTTAGCCAGGGGAAAAGTTTGCCCAGTGACTCCAAACAGGAAAAATATGTTGATGTTGACGGAAGATAGGATTGGAGTTGGCTGTTGAGGTTAGAAACAGGAAAGGAAAAGTCACTCTGCTGGGAGTTTTCTATAGGCCTCCAAAAAGTTCCAGAGATGTAGAGGAAAGGATTGCAAAGATGATTCTGGATAGGAGCGAAAGTAACAAGGTAGTTGTTATGGGGGATTTTAACTTTACAAATATTGTAAAATTAAAGCTATAGTTCAAGTACTTTAGATGGGTCAGTTTTTGTCCAATGTGTGCAAGAGGGTTTCCTGACACAGTATATAGATAGGCCAACAAAAGGCGAGGCCACATTGGATTTAGTACTGGGTAATAAACCAGGCCAGGTGTTAGATTTGGAGCTGGGCGAACACTTTGGTGATAATGACCACAATTCGATTACATTTACATTAGCGATGGAAAGGGATAGGTATATATCGCAGGGCAAGAGTTATAGCTGGGGGAAAGGAAATTATGATGCGATTAGGTGAGATTTAGGATGCATAGGATGTGGAGGAAAACTACAGGGGATGGGCACAATTGATTTGTGGAGCTTGTTCAAGGAACAGCTACTGCGTGTCCTTGATAAGTATGTACCTGTCAGGCAGAGAGGAAGTGGTCGAGCAAGGGAACCATGGTTTATTAAAGAAGTTGAATCGCTTGTGAAGAGGAAGAAGGACACTTATGTCAAGATGAGACATGAAGTCTCAGTGAGGGCACTTGAGAGTTATAAGTTAGCCACGAAGGATCTAAAGAGAGAGCTAGGAGGGGACATGAGAAGGCTTTGGAAGGTAGGATCAAGGAAAACCCTAAAGCTTTCTATAGTTAGGCCAGGAATAAAAGAATTATTAGGGTAAGATTAGGGCCAGTCAAGGACAGTAGTGGGAAGTTGTGTGTGGAATCCAAAGAGATAGGAAAGGCGCTAAATGAATATTTTTCGTCAGTATTCATACAGGAAAAAGACAATGTTGTTGAGGAGAATACTAAGATACACACTATTAGACTAGATGGGTTTGAGGTTCATAAGGAGGAGGTGTTAGCAATTCTGCAAAGTATGAAAATGGATAAGTCCCCTGGGCCAGATGGGATTTATCCTAGGATTCTTTGGGAGGCTAGGAAGGAGCTTGAAGAGCCTTTGGCTTTGATCTTTATATCGTCATTGTCTACAGGAATAGTGCCAGAAGACTGGAGGACAGCAAATGTTGTCCCCTTGTTCAAGAAGGGGAGTAGAGACAACCCTGGTAATTATAGATCAGAGAGCCTTACTTCTGTTGTGGGCAAAGTTTTGGAAAAGATTATAACAGATAGGATTTATAATCATCTAGAAAGGAATACGGTTTTGTGAAGGATAGGTTGTGCCTCACAAACCTTATTGAGTTCTTTGAGAAGGTGACCAAAGAGGTGGATGTCGGTAAAGTACTTCATGTGGTGTACATGGATTTCAGTAAAGCGTTTGATAAAGTTCTCCATGGTAAGCTATTGCAGAAGATACTGGGGCATGGGATTGAGGGTGATTTAACGGTTTGGATCAGAAATTGGCTAGCTCAAGAAGACAGAGGGTGGTGGTTGATGGGAAATGTTCATCCTAGAGTTCAGTTACTAGTGGTGTATCGCAAGGATCTGTTTTGGGGCCACTGCTGTTTGTCATTCTTATAAATGAACTGGATGAGGGTGTAGAAGGATGGGTTAGTAAGTTTGCGGACGATGCTAAAGTCGGTGGAGTTGTGGACAGTGCGGAAGGATATTGCAGGTTACAGAGGGACATAGGTAAGCTGCAGAGCTGGGCTGAGAGGTGGCAAATGGAGTTTAATGTGGAAAAGTGTGAAGTGATTCACTTTGGAAGGAGTAACAGGAATACAGAGTACTGGGCTAATTGTAAGTTATTTGATGGTGTGAATGAGCAGAGAGATCTCGGTGGCCATGTGCATAGATCCCTGAAAGTTGGCACCCAGGTTGATAGGGTTGTTAAGAAGGCATACGGTGTGTTAGCTTTCATTGGTAGAGGGATTGAATTTTGGAGCCATGAGGTCATGTTGCAGCTGTACAAAACTCTGGTGCAGCCGCACTTGGAGTATTGCGTACAATTCTGGTCGCCGCATTATAGGAATGATGTGGAAGCATTGGAAAGGGTGCAGAGCAGCTTTACTAGGATGTTGCCTGGTATGGTGGGAAGGTCTTATGAGGAAAGGCTGAGGGACTTGAGGCTATTTTTGTTAGAAAGAAGAAGGTTAAAAGATGACTTAATAGAGGCATATAAGATGATCAGAGGATTAGATAGGGTGGACAATGTGAATCTTCTTCCTTGGATGGAGATGGCTAGCACGAGGGGACATAGCTTTAAGTTGAGGGGTGGTAGATATAGGACAGATGTCAGAGGTAGGTTCTTTACTCAAAGAGTAGTAAGAGCGTGGAATGCCCTGACTGCAACAGTAGTGGATTCGCCAACAGGATTTGTCCACTGAGGCTAGGGGAAAAAAAAACTAGAGGACATGGGTCAAGGGTGAAGGGGGAAAAGTTTAAAGGGAATATTAAGGGGGGCTTCTTTACACAGAGAGTGGTGGGAGTGTGGAATGAGCTGCCAGATGAAGTGGTCATTTTTAACATTTAAGAAAAACTTGGACAGGTACATGGATGAGAAGGGTGTGGAGGGATATGGTTCAGATGCAGGTCAGTGGGACTAGGCAGAAAAATGGTTCGGCACAGCCAAAAAGCCTGTTTCTGTGCTGTAATGTTCAATGGCTCTATTAAGTGCATTTAAATGGTCATTGGATAAACATATAGATGATATTGGAATAGTGTAGATGAGATGGGCTTTAGATTGGTTTCACAGGTCGGTGCAACATTGAGGGCCGAAGGGCCTGTACAGCACTGTAATGTTCAATGTTTCCTTTATATCACTTATCCTTGGTTTCTGGGGCAGGGAAGAGAAGTAGGAGAGCCTAGGGCACTGGGCAAAGTACCTGCAGTTATTGTTACTGCCAATCAATGACAGCTGCCCAGAACTGGAATGTCACTATAGCCATGATATAAACAATCACTTAATTTATTTTAAAGTTGGAACCTCATAAACTTAGCTTATAATTTGAATGCAGACTGCCAGCAGCCTGTATGTTTGAGGTGGGTTAATCATTTATACATATGATATGGCTTAGGCTTCTGTGCACATTTTTTTAGGAGTAGTTATCTGAAACATTGAATACGAGGTGCTTATTGGAGTGCAAGTTATCAGGCAGGAAGACCTGATGACTATTAACAAGCATTGTGCAAAATTCAGTTTTTAAAAATCTTTCATGGGATGTGAACATTGCAGGCAAGGCCATTGTTTGTTCCCCAACCCTAACTGACCTTGGGAAGTGGGTGGTGAATCCTCAAATTGATGCAGTTCATCTGATGGACACCCTACAGTGTTGTTAGGAAGGGAATTCCAGGATTTTGACCCAGTGACAGTGAAGGAAGAAAGAGAAAAGTGGAGTTAAAGCCACAATCAGTTTAATTATAATGTTACCAAATGACAGAGCAGGGTTGATGGACCAAATGGCCTACTCCTGCTCCTATCTTTTATGATTTTCCTGCATTCAAGAATGCTTGAAGTAGTCATTGCTTCTGGTCATGACTGGAGAGAATACAATGACATAAACTTTTACACAATGTTCAATCTCATAGGATGTCGAAAGGTTGTGCTAGAGGAAGCAGCATAACTCAATGACTCCCATATGATGTGTAGACATATTCAGGTAGGTCAGAACTTAACATTTCTGGGATGAAGATAATGAGGTATGAAACTCAAACCTGCTTTTCTCCCTTCAAATTTGGGCATTACATAGGAAAGGTTGAGAGAGTGCAGAGAAGGTTTACAAGAATGTTGCCAGGACTTGAGAAACTGTTAGAGAGAAAGGTTGAACAGGTTTGGGCTTTATACCCTGGAGCATAGAAGAATGAGGGGAGATTTGATAGAGGTGTATAAAATTATGATGGGTATTGATAGAGTGAATGTAAGCAGGATTTTTCCACTGAGGCTAGGGGAGAAAAAAACTAGAGGACATGGGTTAAGGATGAAGGGGGAAAAGTTTAAAGGGAATATTAGGACGGGCTTCTTCACACAGAGAGTGGTGAGAGTGTGGAATGAGCTGCCAGACGAAGTGCTGAAAGCGGGCTCACTTTTAACATTTAAGAAAAACTTGGACAGGTACATGTATGAGAGGGGTATGGAGGGATTTGGTCCAGATACAGGTCAGTGGGAGGAGGCAGCAAAATGGTTCAGCACAGCCAAGAGGGGCTGAAAGGCCTGTTTTTATGCAGTAATGCTCTATGGTCAATGGTGTTCTGGAATGGTCACCACAGCAGCCTTCGCTGCATTGAAAATGTACAGCAGCACATTCACTTCAGCATCTTTCAGATAGGATGGCAGAGCAGTGCTACAGAATATTTTATGCCTCCATATGAGATCTGCTTTTCTGGGTTGTCACTTCATTTCCACATACAGTCTTTTGAAAAGGTGACGGCTATTTCTAATTATTTCCAACCTTTTAACATTTTCTGCAAATCATACCTACACATTGATTTATTTTCTGCACAGGCCAATATGTACGAGAAGAATTTTGAAATTAATCATGTGGGTTGCTGTGTAAGTTTTACCAATGCCTCAACTATACACTTCGTGTGCACTGTGCAAAACAATTCCATTGGCACTATGGTCACCCATGGAGTATCTATAATAAATTAAAAGAAATAATGTGATATATCTACTGAGGGGTGGCACGGTAG